>NC_086316.1:28771904-30084756 GCF_963924245.1 Chroicocephalus ridibundus | reverse complement strand
GCACGTGAGACCTGTGATACGCTATAACGATGTGAAGGGCAGTCGATAGGTGAAGAGTTTGGTGGATGTGCTTTCCAGCTCAGCACAGGCAGTGCCGCAACCATTTCTATCTTTACATACGGACATGTCGCTTCACATACCTGTAGGTTAATTTAATCGAGTTGCTACTGTAAGATGGGAAATGCTTTGACATTTTTTCCTTTGTGTTTCATTTGCTGAGAATGGATCTTGAAATAGCATGGGAAATACAAAAAGTGTTATCCTTGCCCCTGCTGGACCACCAAGTAAGGTATTTCATTTTCCAGCTTCTCGAGAGCAGATAGTATGTGAGATGCTTTGTGGGGAATGGACGTGGAACACGGATGCCGAGCACAAGAGAAGAGATGGGGCGACGGATGGCGTGGGCGGTGGCGCTGCGATAACCCCAGACGTGTGTGCTGTGGCCGCAGTGTTGCCGGGGCGAGCGCCATGGGCGGGGACGGCCCACAGTGACGTCGCCGAGGAACGGACCGTGATGTCAGCAGGCAATGCGTTGTGACATCACCAAGCCATGGATTGTGACATCGCGTCCCTCACTGCTTATATGCGGGTGCCGAGCCTCACTCAGCCGGCTCGTGGCCACATTGCAGTGTTCTTCGCAGGACACAGCGTCGGGCGTCGAGCAACTACGGAAGGCAGCAGCTCTGCTGCTATGCACGGCAGCAGGAGCCAAACAACGGCAGCAGCAGACTCCCAGTGCCCCATCTGCCTGGGAGGCATCAGAAGGGCAGCCTACGTTGCCTACTGCATGCACTGCTTCTGCTTTGCATGCATCTGGCGGTGGGCCAGCAGGACAGAGACCTGCCCAGTCTGCAGGCAGCCTTTTGAGCGGCTGCTGCACTCCGTGCGAGGGGAGGATGACTACAAGGAGTACCTGGTCGGCTTGTCGCCCTACCAGCGCAGGAGGCTGGCCATGGAGAGGGCCCGCAGCCGCTCCCCGCAGCACCACTACAACCTGCGCAGGCGGCCCACCAACGACCAGCCCTCGGCTGGCAGAAGCGGGCCTGCGAGGACCAGCCGCGCACAGAGGCGGCAGGGTGCAGCTCCGGGGCCCTCCAACGCCACCTCCCAGCAGGCTCCCGCAGCCAGCACTCCTCGGCAGCCAACCCCGCCGAGCGCAGGAGAGCGCCCCGCTGGCCCTGCTCCTGCTCCGGAAACACGCAACGGCACGGTGCAGCCCCGCAGCAACCGCCTCCGTCGTCACCGCTGGCGCTGACTTGAGCCTGCGTGGGCTCTGAATTGAACAAGAGCAGAGCAGCTGACTTCAAGTGGAAGTGCCCAACTCCTCCTCCGTTGTACGGCAAAATGCTGCTTGTCTCGCGTTCCCTATCCCTTGAAGATAGATGTCAAGATCAAGAATAGATTGGACTTTGACGTTTCTGTGGTCTTGTCTTTTGGATGTTTGCGCTGTGTCATGAAAAACCCGCCGTCCTCAGGGAAGGAGAAGGGCAAAACCAGAATGCAATCATACAACCAGCATAGCGATAATTAGAGACCACACCCTTCTTTCAGACCCCTATAGCACACTGTACTCATTAGGAAAGGAGTACAAATGACTGTAACCCCTGAATAGCAATCTGCCTCCCCCCGCAAAATCCTATGTGAGCAAGGAGGAAGGCCATGCAGTACGACACCTCATCTTACGCTCTAATCGTTTAGATCACATTGCACCACTGGTCTCTAGGCAGAGTCTGTGAGGGTCTCCCGGGCATGCTGGGCATTCCAGCCCCAAAGCTCTGTTGCAAACGGCATCAAGGAATCTCCGTAGTGTTGCAAAGTTCAAAGCAAGGAGGGAAGGGAGATTTTTATTGCAAAATAAAATTGATTTTGCTCGTTCACATGCATGCTGCAAATCCACCTATTTGAAAGCAGCTAAATGTGTATTCCCACCTAGTCTGGACAGAAGTAGCGGGGGTGAGAGAGGGGAGAAGAGGCACAACCTTTGGAGCTTGTGGGACGCAGTCCTGGCAAGACACGGCCAAGGCCTTGGTGCCTGGCATGAAACGCCGACGCCGAGCACCAGACAAGAGATGCGGGGGGATGGATGGAGGGGGCAGTGGCGCTGCCGTAACCCCAGACGTGTGTGCTGTGGCCGGGGCGAGCGCCATGGGTGGGGCCGGCCCATAGTGATGGCCCCGAGGAACGGAGTGTGATGGCACCCTGCGATGCATTGGGACATCACCAAGCCATGGATTGTGACCAGTCACCCCTCACTGCTTTCATCTGGCTGCCGAGTCTCACTCAGCCGGCTCGTGCCCACATTCCAGTGCTCTTTGCAGGACACAGGTGGAGCGTCGAGCAACTATGGAGGAGAGCAGCTCTGCTGCAAGGGACGGCAGCCCGAGCCAGACACCCCAGGCAGGGTCGGCGAGAGCAGCAGCAGACTCCCAGTGCCCCATCTGCCTGGGAGACATCAAAAAGGCTGCCTACGTTGTCTACGGCATGCCCTGCTTCTGCTTTGCAGGCATCTGGCCTGGGCCCCTGCAGTGGGGGAGGGCCACTGCAGTGGCCCTCTGCAGTGGCAGAGGCCCATTTCCCTCTGCAAGGTGCCACGGCGCCTGGCCCTTCTCTCTTGCGGTGCCCGTTCCCTTCAGCAAGCTGCCATGGCGCCTGGGCCTCTGCCATTGCAGGGGCCCTTTCCCCTCCCTGGAGCGCAGTGGGGCCTGGCCCGATGGACCTGAAGGGCCTCTTTGCGCCCATCTCAGCGCCACTGCCTCACGGTGTCTGGTCTTGCTGAGCCCTCTTTCCCCTCATTCAAGTGCTACAGGGACACAAGCTGAGAAAGGTGGATGCACATGCTGCTGCCATCTGATACCCTAAGCCGGCCATTAAGGACTCCCTAAGGCTCAGTTTTGGAGGGTTAGAAAGCGAGCATTCTTTATTGCAGCGCTGGCCGCACGGGGAATCACTTCGCCTAGTGTGCGCGCCGAGTTGCTCAACCACAAAGGGTATAAGCAGTCAGAAGATACATATTCATTACGTTTCCCAGAAACGATTAACAAATTCATAGTATCACCTACAACTCCTTAATATATGCAAATGTCCCTGACACATGCGCATCCATATCCATTGGTGGTCTTCCAGGGTCCTCTGGTGGTCGTCCATAGTCTTCCTCACCCGGTCAGCTGGTTGAACTCCATCGTCGCGCATACTCGGTTCGTCTTTTGGCTCAGTTTGCAACTCCGGTTCTCACAAGACTAGCTTATTCTAGCATCTCTCCCGATCTAGTCTACTCAAGGATACAATGTCTCAAGACTTCCTTTTATCCAACCAAACCTAGCAGATCGGCTTGCAAGGCATTTCAAACTTAGCTACATTATTCCAGTAAGGAGGGAAGCCTATGTTCTTTTTAACTGGGTCTCAGGAAGGCCTGAGGGGCTTTCCACCCCACTCTCTTGGGCTGTTCAAGGCTACTGTCCTGGTTCCGGCGGGGATAGGGTTAATTTTTCCTGGTATTCCATGCCATGTGAGCCATGCCCACCCTGAGCTGGCGGGGGAGGGGGCAGGAAGTCACCGTTTGGAGCGGGCTGGGGCGTCCCGGGTCCGGTCGGTGAGCGGCGGGGAGCGACGGTCCCGTAATCGTGTTTGTATATGCCTCTATCCGTGTTATTGTTGTTGTTTGCTTGTCCCCTTTGCTGTTCTGTTAAACTGCCTTTGTCTCAACCCAAGAGTCTTGCCTTTTCTTCTGATTCTTCCTGTATGGGGAAGGCCCGAGCGAGCGGCACGTGGTTCTTTGTTGCCGTCTGAGGCTAAACCACGACAGCTACTCTATCACCAGCTGCTGTATCCATCCCTCCTTTTCTTTGGAGGGTTCGTAGCTTTTAAGCTTCGACCCTCATCAGTACCAAAGCCAAAGCCATACTTCTGTTATTTACAAACTAAAGTAATGCTTATACTAGTCAGAGTAAAACTAAAGCAATACTTACACTACTCTATAGACTTCTACACATTGATCAGAAACTCAACTTTTGCCCCCAAATAGCTCTTTCCATGCCTTTCTTTACCCATGCTAGAATCAGAACTTATCGGACTATTATTGACCAAAGTACCTAGGCTTGTCTGTACTAATGAGGCTAGCCATCCTGCAAGTGAGAAACCTCCTAATTTTCATAGTAATTTCTTTACCCATGTATCCTCCGCACTTGGTCTAAGATCTTGAGATTGCTTGGTTACTTTTTTCAGAGCCTCAATTTGGTCATTTAGGTTTTCTGTTACATTTGGAATACGGGCGCAGCGGTGATCATGGTTCCGTTTCGAGTATCCACACACTCCGCGTTCTTGACGGAGCAACAAGTCCAAAGCCAACCTCTTCCGAAGCGTTACCTTTGAATTTGCCTGAACTTGCATGTCCAGCTCCTTGAGACTTGGCGCTGTTCCATTGCTTAGGACTGCCGCTTGTAGCGTTCAATTGTCTGCTGGGTATCTCTTCTCTAAGGCCATCATCCCAGGTGATAGAAAAGCTTGAAATCCCCCTCCTGCTTGCGTGGCAGGACGTGGGGGTTTCCAGCTCTCTCCTGAACCTGCATGTCTCTTCACTGGAGCCCAGTACTGTACCCGGAGAGGTGATTCTTTCCATGAGGGACACAGGGTTAGTAACCCGAAAGTCCCTTGGTACGTCCGTTTAGTCCCAGTTAAAAAGGTCGTCCAGTGACCGTTGCTTAGAACCCAAAGAGCATATCCAGGAGCTGGAATTCCTGTTTTTCCATTTCTCAAACACCTGCTTGGTGAGGAGTTACAAGTATTGCTCATATTCAATGCCTTTTTAATTGTTTCAGGCAGGCAGTCTCCTAACATGGCAACGGCTCATATTCGGCTGGTTTCTGTGGCAAGTAACAACTGACTGTACGGATGGAGACCATCTTTCCAAAAGGCTCCTTCCTCTCCCTCCAAAAGAGTCTGTTATGAACCGCGCAATTCAGTGGAAATTAAAATTTGCCAAGGGGTCCGTCCATGGAAGCAAAATTGTCCCCCAGGCACGTCAGCCTCAAGAGAAAAGGATTGACGCAGACTGGACATTCTCTTTCAGGGG
Source organism: Chroicocephalus ridibundus (assembly GCF_963924245.1). Classification (NCBI taxonomy): domain Eukaryota; kingdom Metazoa; phylum Chordata; class Aves; order Charadriiformes; family Laridae; genus Chroicocephalus; species Chroicocephalus ridibundus. Next base: position 30,079,688 of record NC_086316.1, on the reverse strand, counting down.
AAAGTTTCCTTTAGGAGCCTAAAAATGATGTGGCAGTATTCCTTTCAGCTGCTGCTGCTGCGGCTGTCGGCGATGCTACTTGCTGACATGCTTGTAACACAGCCCCAGCAGGCTTTTCTCCTCTGCCCCGGCAGTAACTCTCTAGCTTCTTGGGAATGGCTTGTTGCAAGGGTTGGGCATATCCCTGATGGATGGGGAAAAGGTACAGGCGGTTACATCGTGTGGCATGGAATGGGAAGCGCTAGTCCTTTCTTTTTTCTCTGTTGGGCTCACATTTTGGCACGTGAGACCTGTGATACGCTATAACGATGTGAAGGGCAGTCGATAGGTGAAGAGTTTGGTGGATGTGCTTTCCAGCTCAGCACAGGCAGTGCCGCAACCATTTCTATCTTTACATACGGACATGTCGCTTCACATACCTGTAGGTTAATTTAATCGAGTTGCTACTGTAAGATGGGAAATGCTTTGACATTTTTTCCTTTGTGTTTCATTTGCTGAGAATGGATCTTGAAATAGCATGGGAAATACAAAAAGTGTTATCCTTGCCCCTGCTGGACCACCAAGTAAGGTATTTCATTTTCCAGCTTCTCGAGAGCAGATAGTATGTGAGATGCTTTGTGGGGAATGGACGTGGAACACGGATGCCGAGCACAAGAGAAGAGATGGGGCGACGGATGGCGTGGGCGGTGGCGCTGCGATAACCCCAGACGTGTGTGCTGTGGCCGCAGTGTTGCCGGGGCGAGCGCCATGGGCGGGGACGGCCCACAGTGACGTCGCCGAGGAACGGACCGTGATGTCAGCAGGCAATGCGTTGTGACATCACCAAGCCATGGATTGTGACATCGCGTCCCTCACTGCTTATATGCGGGTGCCGAGCCTCACTCAGCCGGCTCGTGGCCACATTGCAGTGTTCTTCGCAGGACACAGCGTCGGGCGTCGAGCAACTACGGAAGGCAGCAGCTCTGCTGCTATGCACGGCAGCAGGAGCCACACAACCGCAGCAGCAGACTCCCAGTGCCCCATCTGCCTGGGAGGCATCAGAAGGGCAGCCTACGTTGCCTACTGCATGCACTGCTTCTGCTTTGCATGCATCCGTCGGTGGGCCAGCAGGACAGAGACCTGCCCAGTCTGCAGGCAGCCTTTTGAGCGGCTGCTGCACTCCGTGCGAGGGGAGGATGACTACAAGGAGTACCTGGTCGGCTTGTCGCCCTACCAGCGCAGGAGGATGGCCATGGAGAGGGCCCGCAGCCGCTCCCCGCAGCACCACTACAACCTGCGCAGGCGGCCCACCAACGACCAGCCCTCGGCTGGCAGAAGCGGGCCTGCGAGGACCAGCCGCGCACAGAGGCGGCAGGGTGCAGCTCCGGGGCCCTCCAACGCCACCTCCCAGCAGGCTCCCGCAGCCAGCACTCCTCGGCAGCCAACCCCGCCGAGCGCAGGAGAGCGCCCCGCTGGCCCTGCTCCTGCTCCGGAAACACGCAACGGCACGGTGCAGCCCCGCAGCAACCGCCTCCGTCGTCACCGCTGGCGCTGACTTGAGCCTGCGTGGGCTCTGAATTGAACAAGAGCAGAGCAGCTGACTTCAAGTGGAAGTGCCCAACTCCTCCTCCGTTGTACGGCAAAATGCTGCTTGTCTCGCGTTCCCTATCCCTTGAAGATAGATGTCAAGATCAAGAATAGATTGGACTTTGACGTTTCTGTGGTCTTGTCTTTTGGATGTTTGCGCTGTGTCATGAAAAACCCGCCGTCCTCAGGGAAGGAGAAGGGCAAAACCAGAATGCAATCATACAACCAGCATAGCGATAATTAGAGACCACACCCTTCTTTCAGACCCCCTATAGCACACTGTACTCATTAGGAAAGGAGTACAAATGACTGTAACCCCTGAATAGCAATCTGCCTCCCCCCGCAAAATCCTATGTGAGCAAGGAGGAAGGCCATGCAGTACGACACCTCATCTTACGCTCTAATCGTTTAGATCACATTGCACCACTGGTCTCTAGGCAGAGTCTGTGAGGGTCTCCCGGGCATGCTGGGCATTCCAGCCCCAAAGCTCTGTTGCAAACGGCATCAAGGAATCTCCGTAGTGTTGCAAAGTTCAAAGCAAGGAGGGAAGGGAGATTTTTATTGCAAAATAAAATTGATTTTGCTCGTTCACATGCATGCTGCAAATCCACCTATTTGAAAGCAGCTAAATGTGTATTCCCACCTAGTCTGGACAGAAGTAGCGGGGGTGAGAGAGGGGAGAAGAGGCACAACCTTTGGAGCTTGTGGGACGCGGTCCTGGCAAGACACGGCCAAGGCCTTCGTGCCTGGCATGAAACGCCGACGCCGAGCACCAGACAAGAGATGCGGGGGGATGGATGGAGGGGGCAGTGGCGCTGCCGTAACCCCAGACGTGTGTGCTGTGGCCGGGGCGAGCGCCATGGGTGGGGCCGGCCCATAGTGATGGCCCCGAGGAACGGAGTGTGATGGCACCCTGCGATGCATTGGGACATCACCAAGCCATGGATTGTGACCAGTCACCCCTCACTGCTTTCATCTGGCTGCCGAGTCTCACTCAGCCGGCTCGTGCCCACATTCCAGTGCTCTTTGCAGGACACAGGTGGAGCGTCGAGCAACTATGGAGGAGAGCAGCTCTGCTGCAAGGGACGGCAGCCCAAGCCAGACACCTCAGGCAGGGTCGGCGAGAGCAGCAGCAGACTCCCAGTGCCCCATCTGCCTGGGAGACATCAAAAAGGCTGCCTACGTTGTCTACGGCATGCCCTGCTTCTGCTTTGCAGGCATCTGGCCTGGGCCCCTGCAGTGGGGGAGGGCCACTGCAGTGGCCCTCTGCAGTGGCAGAGGCCCATTTCCCTCTGCAAGGTGCCACGGCGCCTGGCCCTTCTCTCTTGCGGTGCCCGTTCCCTTCAGCAAGCTGCCATGGCGCCTGGGCCTCTGCCATTGTAGGGGCCCTTTCCCCTCCCTGGAGCGCAGTGGGGCCTGGCCCGATGGACCTGAAGGGCCTCTTTGCGCCCATCTCAGCGCCACTGCCTCACGGTGTCTGGTCTTGCTGAGCCCTCTTTCCCCTCATTCAAGTGCTACAGGGACACAAGCTGAGAAAGGTGGATGCACATGCTGCTGCCATCTGATACCCTAAGCCGGCCATTAAGGACTCCCTAAGGCTCAGTTTTGGAGGGTTAGAAAGCGAGCATTCTTTATTGCAGCGCTGGCCGCACGGGGAATCACTTCGCCTAGTGTGCGCGCCGAGTTGCTCAACCACAAAGGGTATAAGCAGTCAGAAGATACATATTCATTACGTTTCCCAGAAACGATTAACAAATTCATAGTATCACCTACAACTCCTTAATATATGCAAATGTCCCTGACACATGCGCATCCATATCCATTGGTGGTCTTCCAGGGTCCTCTGGTGGTCGTCCATAGTCTTCCTCACCCGGTCAGCTGGTTGAACTCCATCGTCACGCATACTCGGTTCGTCTTTTGGCTCAGTTTGCAACTCCGGTTCTCACAAGACTAGCTTATTCTAGCATCTCTCCCGATCCAGTCTACTCAAGGATACAATGCCTCAAGACTTCCTTTTATCCAACCAAACCTAGCAGATCCGCTTGCAAGGCATTTCAAACTTAGCTACATTATTCCAGTAAGGAGGGACGCCTATGTTCTTTTTAACTGGGTCTCAGGAAGGCCTGAGGGGCTTTCCACCCCACTCTCTTGGGCTGTTCAAGGCTACTGTCCTGGTTCCGGCGGGGATAGGGTTAATTTTTCCTGGTATTCCATGCCATGTGAGCCATGCCCACCCTGAGCTGGCGGGGGAGGGGGCAGGAAGTCACCGTTTGGAGCGGGCTGGGGCGTCCCGGGTCCGGTCGGTGAGCGGCGGGGAGCGACGGTCCCGTAATCGTGTTTGTATATGCCTCTATCCGTGTTATTGTTGTTGTTTGCTTGTCCCCTTTGCTGTTCTGTTAAACTGCCTTTGTCTCAACCCAAGAGTCTTGCCTTTTCTTCTGATTCTTCCTGTATGGGGAAGGCCCGAGCGAGCGGCACGTGGTTCTTTGTTGCCGTCTGAGGCTAAACCACGACAGCTACTCTATCACCAGCTGCTGTATCCATCCCTCCTTTTCTTTGGAGGGTTCGTAGCTTTTAAGCTTCGACCCTCATCAGTACCAAAGCCAAAGCCATACTTCTGTTATTTACAAACTAAAGTAATGCTTATACTAGTCAGAGTAAAACTAAAGCAATACTTACACTGCTCTATAGACTTCTACACATTGATCAGAAACTCAACTTTTGCCCCCAAATAGCTCTTTCCATGCCTTTCTTTACCCATGCTAGAATCAGAACTTATCGGACTATTATTGACCAAAGTACCTAGGCTTGTCTGTACTAATGAGGCTAGCCATCCTGCAAGTGAGAAACCTCCTAATTTTCATAGTAATTTCTTTACCCATGTATCCTCCGCACTTGGTCTAAGATCTTGAGATTGCTTGGTTACTTTTTTCAGAGCCTCAATTTGGTCATTTAGGTTTTCTGTTACATTTGGAATACGGGCGCAGCGGTGATCATGGTTCCGTTTCGAGTATCCACACACTCCGCGTTCTTGACGGAGCAACAAGTCCAAAGCCAACCTCTTCCGAAGCGTTACCTTTGAATTTGCCTGAACTTGCATGTCCAGCTCCTTGAGACTTGGCGCTGTTCCATTGCTTAGGACTGCCGCTTGTAGCGTTCAATTGTCTGCTGGGTATCTCTTCTCTAAGGCCATCATCCCAGGTGATAGAAAAGCTTGAAATCCCCCTCCTGCTTGCGTGGCAGGACGTGGGGGTTTCCAGCTCTCTCCTGAACCTGCATGTCTCTTCACTGGAGCCCAGTACTGTACCCGGAGAGGTGATTCTTTCCATGAGGGACACAGGGTTAGTAACCCGAAAGTCCCTTGGTACGTCCGTTTAGTCCCAGTTAAAAAGGTCGTCCAGTGACCGTTGCTTAGAACCCAAAGAGCATATCCAGGAGCTGGAATTCCTGTTTTTCCATTTCTCAAACACCTGCTTGGTGAGGAGTTACAAGTATTGCTCATATTCAATGCCTTTTTAATTGTTTCAGGCAGGCAGTCTCCTAACATGGCAACGGCTCATATTCGGCTGGTTTCTGTGGCAAGTAACAACTGACTGTACGGATGGAGACCATCTTTCCAAAAGGCTCCTTCCTCTCCCTCCAAAAGAGTCTGTTATGAACCGCGCAATTCAGTGGAAATTAAAATTTGCCAAGGGGTCCGTCCATGGAAGCAAAATTGTCCCCCAGGCACGTCAGCCTCAAGAGAAAAGGATTGACGCAGACTGGACATTCTCTTTCAGGGGAAAGTTTCCTTTAGGAGCCTAAAAATGATGTGGCAGTATTCCTTTCAGCTGCTGCTGCTGCGGCTGTCGGCGATGCTACTTGCTGACATGCTTGTAACACAGCCCCAGCAGGCTTTTCTCCTCTGCCCCGGCAGTAACTCTCTAGCTTCTTGGGAATGGCTTGTTGCAAGGGTTGGGCATATCCCTGATGGATGGGGAAAAGGTACAGGCGGTTACATCGTGTGGCATGGAATGGGAAGCGCTAGTCCTTTCTTTTTTCTCTGTTGGGCTCACATTTTGGCACGTGAGACCTGTGATACGCTATAACGATGTGAAGGGCAGTCGATAGGTGAAGAGTTTGGTGGATGTGCTTTCCAGCTCAGCACAGGCAGTGCCGCAACCATTTCTATCTTTACATACGGACATGTCGCTTCACATACCTGTAGGTTAATTTAATCGAGTTGCTACTGTAAGATGGGAAATGCTTTGACATTTTTTCCTTTGTGTTTCATTTGCTGAGAATGGATCTTGAAATAGCATGGGAAATACAAAAAGTGTTATCCTTGCCCCTGCTGGACCACCAAGTAAGGTATTTCATTTTCCAGCTTCTCGAGAGCAGATAGTATGTGAGATGCTTTGTGGGGAATGGACGTGGAACACGGATGCCGAGCACAAGAGAAGAGATGGGGCGACGGATGGCGTGGGCGGTGGCGCTGCGATAACCCCAGACGTGTGTGCTGTGGCCGCAGTGTTGCCGGGGCGAGCGCCATGGGCGGGGACGGCCCACAGTGACGTCGCCGAGGAACGGACCGTGATGTCAGCAGGCAATGCGTTGTGACATCACCAAGCCATGGATTGTGACATCGCGTCCCTCACTGCTTATATGCGGGTGCCGAGCCTCACTCAGCCGGCTCGTGGCCACATTGCAGTGTTCTTCGCAGGACACAGCGTCGGGCGTCGAGCAACTACGGAAGGCAGCAGCTCTGCTGCTATGCACGGCAGCAGGAGCCACACAACCGCAGCAGCAGACTCCCAGTGCCCCATCTGCCTGGGAGGCATCAGAAGGGCAGCCTACGTTGCCTACTGCATGCACTGCTTCTGCTTTGCATGCATCCGTCGGTGGGCCAGCAGGACAGAGACCTGCCCAGTCTGCAGGCAGCCTTTTGAGCGGCTGCTGCACTCCGTGCGAGGGGAGGATGACTACAAGGAGTACCTGGTCGGCTTGTCGCCCTACCAGCGCAGGAGGCTGGCCATGGAGAGGGCCCGCAGCCGCTCCCCGCAGCACCACTACAACCTGCGCAGGCGGCCCACCAACGACCAGCCCTCGGCTGGCAGAAGCGGGCCTGCGAGGACCAGCCGCGCACAGAGGCGGCAGGGTGCAGCTCCGGGGCCCTCCAACGCCACCTCCCAGCAGGCTCCCGCAGCCAGCACTCCTCGGCAGCCAACCCCGCCGAGCGCAGGAGAGCGCCCCGCTGGCCCTGCTCCTGCTCCGGAAACACGCAACGGCACGGTGCAGCCCCGCAGCAACCGCCTCCGTCGTCACCGCTGGCGCTGACTTGAGCCTGCGTGGGCTCTGAATTGAGCAAGAGCAGAGCAGCTGACTTCAAGTGGAAGTGCCCAACTCCTCCTCCGTTGTACGGCAAAATGCTGCTTGTCTCGCGTTCCCTATCCCTTGAAGATAGATGTCAAGATCAAGAATAGATTGGACTTTGACGTTTCTGTGGTCTTGTCTTTTGGATGTTTGCGCTGTGTCATGAAAAACCCGCCGTCCTCAGGGAAGGAGAAGGGCAAAACCAGAATGCAATCATACAACCAGCATAGCGATAATTAGAGACCACACCCTTCTTTCAGACCCCCTATAGCACACTGTACTCATTAGGAAAGGAGTACAAATGACTGTAACCCCTGAATAGCAATCTGCCTCCCCCCGCAAAATCCTATGTGAGCAAGGAGGAAGGCCATGCAGTACGACACCTCATCTTACGCTCTAATCGTTTAGATCACATTGCACCACTGGTCTCTAGGCAGAGTCTGTGAGGGTCTCCCGGGCATGCTGGGCATTCCAGCCCCAAAGCTCTGTTGCAAATGGCATCAAGGAATCTCCGTAGTGTTGCAAAGTTCAAAGCAAGGAGGGAAGGGAGATTTTTATTGCAAAATAAAATTGATTTTGCTCGTTCACATGCATGCTGCAAATCCACCTATTTGAAAGCAGCTAAATGTGTATTCCCACCTAGTCTGGACAGAAGTAGCGGGGGTGAGAGAGGGGAGAAGAGGCACAACCTTTGGAGCTTGTGGGACGCGGTCCTGGCAAGACACGGCCAAGGCCTTGGTGCCTGGCGTGAAACGCCGACGCCGAGCACCAGACAAGAGATGCGGGGGGATGGATGGAGGGGGCAGTGGCGCTGCCGTAACCCCAGACGTGTGTGCTGTGGCCGGGGCGAGCGCCATGGGTGGGGCCGGCCCATAGTGATGGCCCCGAGGAACGGAGTGTGATGGCACCCCGCGATGCATTGGGACATCACCAAGCCGTGGATTGTGACCAGTCACCCCTCACTGCTTTCATCTGGCTGCCGAGTCTCACTCAGCCGGCTCGTGCCCACATTCCAGTGCTCTTTGCAGGACACAGGTGGAGCGTCGAGCAACTATGGAGGAGAGCAGCTCTGCTGCAAGGGACGGCAGCCCGAGCCAGACACCTCAGGCAGGGTCGGCGAGAGCAGCAGCAGACTCCCAGTGCCCCATCTGCCTGGGAGACATCAAAAAGGCTGCCTACGTTGTCTACGGCATGCCCTGCTTCTGCTTTGCAGGCATCTGGCCTGGGCCCCTGCAGTGGGGGAGGGCCACTGCAGTGGCCCTCTGCAGTGGCAGAGGCCCATTTCCCTCTGCAAGGTGCCACGGCGCCTGGCCCTTCTCTCTTGCGGTGCCCGTTCCCTTCAGCAAGCTGCCATGGCGCCTGGGCCTCTGCCATTGCAGGGGCCCTTTCCCCTCCCTGGAGCGCAGTGGGGCCTGGCCCGATGGACCTGAAGGGCCTCTTTGCGCCCATCTCAGCGCCACTGCCTCACGGTGTCTGGTCTTGCTGAGCCCTCTTTCCCCTCATTCAAGTGCTACAGGGACACAAGCTGAGAAAGGTGGATGCACATGCTGCTGCCATCTGATACCCTAAGCCGGCCATTAAGGACTCCCTAAGGCTCAGTTTTGGAGGGTTAGAAAGCGAGCATTCTTTATTGCAGCGCTGGCCGCACGGGGAATCACTTCGCCTAGTGTGCGCGCCGAGTTGCTCAACCACAAAGGGTATAAGCAGTCAGAAGATACATATTCATTACGTTTCCCAGAAACGATTAACAAATTCATAGTATCACCTACAACTCCTTAATATATGCAAATGTCCCTGACACATGCGCATCCATATCCATTGGTGGTCTTCCAGGGTCCTCTGGTGGTCGTCCATAGTCTTCCTCACCCGGTCAGCTGGTTGAACTCCATCGTCGCGCATACTCGGTTCGTCTTTTGGCTCAGTTTGCAACTCCGGTTCTCACAAGACTAGCTTATTCTAGCATCTCTCCCGATCTAGTCTACTCAAGGATACAATGCCTCAAGACTTCCTTTTATCCAACCAAACCTAGCAGATCCGCTTGCAAGGCATTTCAAACTTAGCTACATTATTCCAGTAAGGAGGGAAGCCTATGTTCTTTTTAACTGGGTCTCAGGAAGGCCTGAGGGGCTTTCCACCCCACTCTCTTGGGCTGTTCAAGGCTACTGTCCTGGTTCCGGCGGGGATAGGGTTAATTTTTCCTGGTATTCCATGCCATGTGAGCCATGCCCACCCTGAGCTGGCGGGGGAGGGGGCAGGAAGTCACCGTTTGGAGCGGGCTGGGGCGTCCCGGGTCCGGTCGGTGAGCGGCGGGGAGCGACGGTCCCGTAATCGTGTTTGTATATGCCTCTATCCGTGTTATTGTTGTTGTTTGCTTGTCCCCTTTGCTGTTCTGTTAAACTGCCTTTGTCTCAACCCAAGAGTCTTGCCTTTTCTTCTGATTCTTCCTGTATGGGGAAGGCCCGAGCGAGCGGCACGTGGTTCTTTGTTGCCGTCTGAGGCTAAACCACGACAGCTACTCTATCACCAGCTGCTGTATCCATCCCTCCTTTTCTTTGGAGGGTTCGTAGCTTTTAAGCTTCGACCCTCATCAGTACCAAAGCCAAAGCCATACTTCTGTTATTTACAAACTAAAGTAATGCTTATACTAGTCAGAGTAAAACTAAAGCAATACTTACACTGCTCTATAGACTTCTACACATTGATCAGAAACTCAACTTTTGCCCCCAAATAGCTCTTTCCATGCCTTTCTTTACCCATGCTAGAATCAGAACTTATCGGACTATTATTGACCAAAGTACCTAGGCTTGTCTGTACTAATGAGGCTAGCCATCCTGCAAGTGAGAAACCTCCTAATTTTCATAGTAATTTCTTTACCCATGTATCCTCCGCACTTGGTCTAAGATCTTGAGATTGCTTGGTTACTTTTTTCAGAGCCTCAATTTGGTCATTGAGGTTTTCTGTTACATTTGGAATACGGGCGCAGCGGTGATCATGGTTCCGTTTCGAGTATCCACACACTCCGCGTTCTTGACGGAGCAACAAGTCCAAAGCCAACCTCTTCCGAAGCGTTACCTTTGAATTTGCCTGAACTTGCATGTCCAGCTCCTTGAGACTTGGCGCTGTTCCATTGCTTAGGACTGCCGCTTGTAGCGTTCAATTGTCTGCTGGGTATCTCTTCTCTAAGGCCATCATCCCAGGTGATAGAAAAGCTTGAAATCCCCCTCCTGCTTGCGTGGCAGGACGTGGGGGTTTCCAGCTCTCTCCTGAACCTGCATGTCTCTTCACTGGAGCCCAGTACTGTACCCGGAGAGGTGATTCTTTCCATGAGGGACACAGGGTTAGTAACCCGAAAGTCCCTTGGTACGTCCGTTTAGTCCCAGTTAAAAAGGTCGTCCAGTGACCGTTGCTTAGAACCCAAAGAGCATATCCAGGAGCTGGAATTCCTGTTTTTCCATTTCTCAAACACCTGCTTGGTGAGGAGTTACAAGTATTGCTCATATTCAATGCCTTTTTAATTGTTTCAGGCAGGCAGTCTCCTAACATGGCAACGGCTCATATTCGGCTGGTTTCTGTGGCAAGTAACAACTGACTGTACGGATGGAGACCATCTTTCCAAAAGGCTCCTTCCTCTCCCTCCAAAAGAGTCTGTTATGAACCGCGCAATTCAGTGGAAATTAAAATTTGCCAAGGGGTCCGTCCATGGAAGCAAAATTGTCCCCCAGGCACGTCAGCCTCAAGAGAAAAGGATTGACGCAGACTGGACATTCTCTTTCAGGGGAAAGTTTCCTTTAGGAGCCTAAAAATGATGTGGCAGTATTCCTTTCAGCTGCTGCTGCTGCGGCTGTCGGCGATGCTACTTGCTGACATGCTTGTAACACAGCCCCAGCAGGCTTTTCTCCTCTGCCCCGGCAGTAACTCCCTAGCTTCTTGGGAATGGCTTGTTGCAAGGGTTGGGCATATCCCTGATGGATGGGGAAAAGGTACAGGCGGTTACATCGTGTGGCATGGAATGGGAAGCGCTAGTCCTTTCTTTTTTCTCTGTTGGGCTCACATTTTGGCACGTGAGACCTGTGATACGCTATAACGATGTGAAGGGCAGTCGATAGGTGAAGAGTTTGGTGGATGTGCTTTCCAGCTCAGCACAGGCAGTGCCGCAACCATTTCTATCTTTACATACGGACATGTCGCTTCACATACCTGTAGGTTAATTTAATCGAGTTGCTACTGTAAGATGGGAAATGCTTTGACATTTTTTCCTTTGTGTTTCATTTGCTGAGAATGGATCTTGAAATAGCATGGGAAATACAAAAAGTGTTATCCTTGCCCCTGCTGGACCACCAAGTAAGGTATTTCATTTTCCAGCTTCTCGAGAGCAGATAGTATGTGAGATGCTTTGTGGGGAATGGACGTGGAACACGGATGCCGAGCACAAGAGAAGAGATGGGGCGACGGATGGCGTGGGCGGTGGCGCTGCGATAACCCCAGACGTGTGTGCTGTGGCCGCAGTGTTGCCGGGGCGAGCGCCATGGGCGGGGACGGCCCACAGTGACGTCGCCGAGGAACGGACCGTGATGTCAGCAGGCAATGCGTTGTGACATCACCAAGCCATGGATTGTGACATCGCGTCCCTCACTGCTTATATGCGGGTGCCGAGCCTCACTCAGCCGGCTCGTGGCCACATTGCAGTGTTCTTCGCAGGACACAGCGTCGGGCATTGAGCAACTATGGAAGGCAGCAGCTCTGCCGCTATGCACGGCAGCAGGAGCCACACAACCGCAGCAGCAGACTCCCAGTGCCCCATCTGCCTGGGAGGCATCAGAAGGGCAGCCTACGTTGCCTACTGCATGCACTGCTTCTGCTTTGCATGCATCCGTCGGTGGGCCAGCAGGACAGAGACCTGCCCAGTCTGCAGGCAGCCTTTTGAGCGGCTGCTGCACTCCGTGCGAGGGGAGGATGACTACAAGGAGTACCTGGTCGGCTTGTCGCCCTACCAGCGCAGGAGGCTGGCCATGGAGAGGGCCCGCAGCCGCTCCCCGCAGCACCACTACAACCTGCGCAGGCGGCCCACCAACGACCAGCCCTCGGCTGGCAGAAGCGGGCCTGCGAGGACCAGCCGCGCACAGAGGCGGCAGGGTGCAGCTCCGGGGCCCTCCAACGCCACCTCCCAGCAGGCTCCCGCAGCCAGCACTCCTCGGCAGCCAACCCCGCCGAGCGCAGGAGAGCGCCCCGCTGGCCCTGCTCCTGCTCCGGAAACACGCAACGGCACGGTGCAGCCCCGCAGCAACCGCCTCCGTCGTCACCGCTGGCGCTGACTTGAGCCTGCGTGGGCTCTGAATTGAGCAAGAGCAGAGCAGCTGACTTCAAGTGGAAGTGCCCAACTCCTCCTCCGTTGTACGGCAAAATGCTGCTTGTCTCGCGTTCCCTATCCCTTGAAGATAGATGTCAAGATCAAGAATAAATTGGACTTTGACGTTTCTGTGGTCTTGTCTTTTGGATGTTTGCGCTGTGTCATGAAAAACCCGCCGTCCTCAGGGAAGGAGAAGGGCAAAACCAGAATGCAATCATACAACCAGCATAGCGATAATTAGAGACCACACCCTTCTTTCAGACCCCTATAGCACACTGTACTCATTAGGAAAGGAGTACAAATGACTGTAACCCCTGAATAGCAATCTGCCTCCCCCCGCAAAATCCTATGTGAGCAAGGAGGAAGGCCATGCAGTACGACACCTCATCTTACGCTCTAATCGTTTAGATCACATTGCACCACTGGTCTCTAGGCAGAGTCTGTGAGGGTCTCCCGGGCATGCTGGGCATTCCAGCCCCAAAGCTCTGTTGCAAATGGCATCAAGGAATCTCCGTAGTGTTGCAAAGTTCAAAGCAAGGAGGGAAGGGAGATTTTTATTGCAAAATAAAATTGATTTTGCTCGTTCACATGCATGCTGCAAATCCACCTATTTGAAAGCAGCTAAATGTGTATTCCCACCTAGTCTGGACAGAAGTAGCGGGGGTGAGAGAGGGGAGAAGAGGCACAACCTTTGGAGCTTGTGGGACGCGGTCCTGGCAAGACACGGCCAAGGCCTTGGTGACTGGCGTGAAACGCCGACGCCGAGCACCAGACAAGGGATGCGGGGGGATGGATGGAGGGGGCAGTGGCGCTGCCGTAACCCCAGACGTGTGTGCTGTGGCCGGGGCGAGCGCCATGGTGGGGCCGGCCCATAGTGATGGCCCCGAGGAACGGAGTGTGATGGCACCCCGCGATGCATTGGGACATCACCAAGCCGTGGATTGTGACCAGTCACCCCTCACTGCTTTCATCTGGCTGCCGAGTCTCACTCAGCCGGCTCGTGCCCACATTCCAGTGCTCTTTGCAGGACACAGGTGGAGCGTCGAGCAACTATGGAGGAGAGCAGCTCTGCTGCAAGGGACGGCAGCCCGAGCCAGACACCTCAGGCAGGGTCGGCGAGAGCAGCAGCAGACTCCCAGTGCCCCATCTGCCTGGGAGACATCAAAAAGGCTGCCTACGTTGTCTACGGCATGCCCTGCTTCTGCTTTGCAGGCATCTGGCCTGGGCCCCTGCAGTGGGGGAGGGCCACTGCAGTGGCCCTCTGCAGTGGCAGAGGCCCATTTCCCTCTGCAAGGTGCCACGGCGCCTGGCCCTTCTCTCTTGCGGTGCCCGTTCCCTTCAGCAAGCTGCCATGGCGCCTGGGCCTCTGCCATTGCAGGGGCCCTTTCCCCTCCCTGGAGCGCAGTGGGGCCTGGCCCGATGGACCTGAAGGGCCTCTTTGCGCCCATCTCAGCGCCACTGCCTCACGGTGTCTGGTCTTGCTGAGCCCTCTTTCCCCTCATTCAAGTGCTACAGGGACACAAGCTGAGAAAGGTGGATGCACATGCTGCTGCCATCTGATACCCTAAGCCGGCCATTAAGGACTCCCTAAGGCTCAGTTTTGGAGGGTTAGAAAGCGAGCATTCTTTATTGCAGCGCTGGCCGCACGGGGAATCACTTCGCCTGGTGTGCGCGCCGAGTTGCTCAACCACAAAGGGTATAAGCAGTCAGAAGATACATATTCATTACGTTTCCCAGAAATGATTAACATATTCATAGTATCACCTACAACTCCTTAATATATGCAAATGTCCCTGACACATGTGCATCCATATCCATTGGTGGTCTTCCAGGGTCCTCTGGTGGTCGTCCATAGTCTTCCTCACCCGGTCAGCTGGTTGAACTCCATCGTCGCGCATACTCGGTTCGTCTTTTGGCTCAGTTTGCAACTCCGGTTCTCACAAGACTAGCTTATTCTAGCATCTCTCCCGATCTAGTCTACTCAAGGATACAATGTCTCAAGACTTCCTTTTATCCAACCAAACCTAGCAGATCGGCTTGCAAGGCATTTCAAACTTAGCTACATTATTCCAGTAAGGAGGGAAGCCTATGTTCTTTTTAACTGGGTCTCAGGAAGGCCTGAGGGGCTTTCCACCCCACTCTCTTGGGCTGTTCAAGGCTACTGTCCTGGTTCCGGCGGGGATAGGGTTAATTTTTCCTGGTATTCCATGCCATGTGAGCCATGCCCACCCTGAGCTGGTGGGGGAGGGGGCAGGAAGTCACCGTTTGGAGCGGGCTGGGGCGTCCCGGGTCCGGTCGGTGAGCGGCGGGGAGCGACGGTCCCGTAATCGTGTTTGTATATGCCTCTATCCGTGTTATTGTTGTTGTTTGCTTGTCCCCTTTGCTGTTCTGTTAAACTGCCTTTGTCTCAACCCAAGAGTCTTGCCTTTTCTTCTGATTCTTCCTGTATGGGGAAGGCCCGAGCGAGCGGCACGTGGTTCTTTGTTGCCGTCTGAGGCTAAACCACGACAGCTACTCTATCACCAGCTGCTGTATCCATCCCTCCTTTTCTTTGGAGGGTTCGTAGCTTTTAAGCTTCGACCCTCATCAGTACCAAAGCCAAAGCCATACTTCTGTTATTTACAAACTAAAGTAATGCTTATACTAGTCAGAGTAAAACTAAAGCAATACTTACACTGCTCTATAGACTTCTACACATTGATCAGAAACTCAACTTTTGCCCCCAAATAGCTCTTTCCATGCCTTTCTTTACCCATGCTAGAATCAGAACTTATCGGACTATTATTGACCAAAGTACCTAGGCTTGTCTGTACTAATGAGGCTAGCCATCCTGCAAGTGAGAAACCTCCTAATTTTCATAGTAATTTCTTTACCCATGTATCCTCCGCACTTGGTCTAAGATCTTGAGATTGCTTGGTTACTTTTTTCAGAGCCTCAATTTGGTCATTTAGGTTTTCTGTTACATTTGGAATACGGGCGCAGCGGTGATCATGGTTCCGTTTCGAGTATCCACACACTCCGCGTTCTTGACGGAGCAACAAGTCCAAAGCCAACCTCTTCCGAAGCGTTACCTTTGAATTTGCCTGAACTTGCATGTCCAGCTCCTTGAGACTTGGCGCTGTTCCATTGCTTAGGACTGCCGCTTGTAGCGTTCAATTGTCTGCTGGGTATCTCTTCTCTAAGGCCATCATCCCAGGTGATAGAAAAGCTTGAAATCCCCCTCCTGCTTGCGTGGCAGGACGTGGGGGTTTCCAGCTCTCTCCTGAACCTGCATGTCTCTTCACTGGAGCCCAGTACTGTACCTGGAGAGGTGATTCTTTCCATGAGGGACACAGGGTTAGTAACCCGAAAGTCCCTTGGTACGTCCGTTTAGTCCCAGTTAAAAAGGTCGTCCAGTGACCGTTGCTTAGAACCCAAAGAGCATATCCAGGAGCTGGAATTCCTGTTTTTCCATTTCTCAAACACCTGCTTGGTGAGGAGTTACAAGTATTGCTCATATTCAATGCCTTTTTAATTGTTTCAGGCAGGCAGTCTCCTAACATGGCAACGGCTCATATTCGGCTGGTTTCTGTGGCAAGTAACAACTGACTGTACGGATGGAGACCATCTTTCCAAAAGGCTCCTTCCTCTCCCTCCAAAAGAGTCTGTTATGAACCGCGCAATTCAGTGGAAATTAAAATTTGCCAAGGGGTCCGTCCATGGAAGCAAAATTGTCCCCCAGGCACGTCAGCCTCAAGAGAAAAGGATTGACGCAGACTGGACATTCTCTTTCAGGGGAAAGTTTCCTTTAGGAGCCTAAAAATGATGTGGCAGTATTCCTTTCAGCTGCTGCTGCTGCGGCTGTCGGCGATGCTACTTGCTGACATGCTTGTAACACAGCCCCAGCAGGCTTTTCTCCTCTGCCCCGGCAGCAACTCCCTAGCTTCTTGGGAATGGCTTGTTGCAAGGGTTGGGCATATCCCTGATGGATGGGGAAAAGGTACAGGCGGTTACATCGTGTGGCATGGAATGGGAAGCGCTAGTCCTTTCTTTTTTCTCTGTTGGGCTCACATTTTGGCACGTGAGACCTGTGATACGCTATAACGATGTGAAGGGCAGTCGATAGGTGAAGAGTTTGGTGGATGTGCTTTCCAGCTCAGCACAGGCAGTGCCGCAACCATTTCTATCTTTACATACGGACATGTCGCTTCACATACCTGTAGGTTAATTTAATCGAGTTGCTACTGTAAGATGGGAAATGCTTTGACATTTTTTCCTTTGTGTTTCATTTGCTGAGAATGGATCTTGAAATAGCATGGGAAATACAAAAAGTGTTATCCTTGCCCCTGCTGGACCACCAAGTAAGGTATTTCATTTTCCAGCTTCTCGAGAGCAGATAGTATGTGAGATGCTTTGTGGGGAATGGACGTGGAACACGGATGCCGAGCACAAGAGAAGAGATGGGGCGACGGATGGCGTGGGCGGTGGCGCTGCGATAACCCCAGACGTGTGTGCTGTGGCCGCAGTGTTGCCGGGGCGAGCGCCATGGGCGGGGACGGCCCACAGTGACGTCGCCGAGGAACGGACCGTGATGTCAGCAGGCAATGCGTTGTGACATCACCAAGCCATGGATTGTGACATCGCGTCCCTCACTGCTTATATGCGGGTGCCGAGCCTCACTCAGCCGGCTCGTGGCCACATTGCAGTGTTCTTCGCAGGACACAGCGTCGGGCGTCGAGCAACTACGGAAGGCAGCAGCCCTGCTGCTATGCACGGCAGCAGGAGCCACACAACCGCAGCAGCAGACTCCCAGTGCCCCATCTGCCTGGGAGGCATCAGAAGGGCAGCCTACGTTGCCTACTGCATGCACTGCTTCTGCTTTGCATGCATCCGTCGGTGGGCCAGCAGGACAGAGACCTGCCCAGTCTGCAGGCAGCCTTTTGAGCGGCTGCTGCACTCCGTGCGAGGGGAGGATGACTACAAGGAGTACCTGGTCGGCTTGTCGCCCTACCAGCGCAGGAGGCTGGCCATGGAGAGGGCCCGCAGCCGCTCCCCGCAGCACCACTACAACCTGCGCAGGCGGCCCACCAACGACCAGCCCTCGGCTGGCAGAAGCGGGCCTGCGAGGACCAGCCGCGCACAGAGGCGGCAGGGTGCAGCTCCGGGGCCCTCCAACGCCACCTCCCAGCAGGCTCCCGCAGCCAGCACTCCTCGGCAGCCAACCCCGCCGAGCGCAGGAGAGCGCCCCGCTGGCCCTGCTCCTGCTCCGGAAACACGCAACGGCACGGTGCAGCCCCGCAGCAACCGCCTCCGTCGTCACCGCTGGCGCTGACTTGAGCCTGCGTGGGCTCTGAATTGAACAAGAGCAGAGCAGCTGACTTCAAGTGGAAGTGCCCAACTCCTCCTCCGTTGTACGGCAAAATGCTGCTTGTCTCGCGTTCCCTATCCCTTGAAGATAGATGTCAAGATCAAGAATAGATTGGACTTTGACGTTTCTGTGGTCTTGTCTTTTGGATGTTTGCGCTGTGTCATGAAAAACCCGCCGTCCTCAGGGAAGGAGAAGGGCAAAACCAGAATGCAATCATACAACCAGCACAGCGATAATTAGAGACCACACCCTTCTTTCAGACCCCCTATAGCACACTGTACTCATTAGGAAAGGAGTACAAATGACTGTAACCCCTGAATAGCAATCTGCCTCCCCCCGCAAAATCCTATGTGAGCAAGGAGGAAGGCCATGCAGTACGACACCTCATCTTACGCTCTAATCGTTTAGATCACATTGCACCACTGGTCTCTAGGCAGAGTCTGTGAGGGTCTCCCGGGCATGCTGGGCATTCCAGCCCCAAAGCTCTGTTGCAAACGGCATCAAGGAATCTCCGTAGTGTTGCAAAGTTCAAAGCAAGGAGGGAAGGGAGATTTTTATTGCAAAATAAAATTGATTTTGCTCGTTCACATGCATGCTGCAAATCCACCTATTTGAAAGCAGCTAAATGTGTATTCCCACCTAGTCTGGACAGAAGTAGCGGGGGTGAGAGAGGGGAGAAGAGGCACAACCTTCGGAGCTTGTGGGACGCAGTCCTGGCAAGACACGGCCAAGGCCTTCGTGCCTGGCATGAAACGCCGACGCCGAGCACCAGACAAGAGATGCGGGGGGATGGATGGAGGGGGCAGTGGCGCTGCCGTAACCCCAGACGTGTGTGCTGTGGCCGGGGCGAGCGCCATGGGTGGGGCCGGCCCATAGTGATGGCCCCGAGGAACGGAGTGTGATGGCACCCTGCGATGCATTGGGACATCACCAAGCCATGGATTGTGACCAGTCACCCCTCACTGCTTTCATCTGGCTGCCGAGTCTCACTCAGCCGGCTCGTGCCCACATTCCAGTGCTCTTTGCAGGACACAGGTGGAGCGTCGAGCAACTATGGAGGAGAGCAGCTCTGCTGCAAGGGACGGCAGCCCGAGCCAGACACCTCAGGCAGGGTCGGCGAGAGCAGCAGCAGACTCCCAGTGCCCCATCTGCCTGGGAGACATCAAAAAGGCTGCCTACGTTGTCTACGGCATGCCCTGCTTCTGCTTTGCAGGCATCTGGCCTGGGCCCCTGCAGTGGGGGAGGGCCACTGCAGTGGCCCTCTGCAGTGGCAGAGGCCCATTTCCCTCTGCAAGGTGCCACGGCGCCTGGCCCTTCTCTCTTGCGGTGCCCGTTCCCTTCAGCAAGCTGCCATGGCGCCTGGGCCTCTGCCATTGCAGGGGCCCTTTCCCCTCCCTGGAGCGCAGTGGGGCCTGGCCCGATGGACCTGAAGGGCCTCTTTGCGCCCATCTCAGCGCCACTGCCTCACGGTGTCTGGTCTTGCTGAGCCCTCTTTCCCCTCATTCAAGTGCTACAGGGACACAAGCTGAGAAAGGTGGATGCACATGCTGCTGCCATCTGATACCCTAAGCCGGCCATTAAGGACTCCCTAAGGCTCAGTTTTGGAGGGTTAGAAAGCGAGCATTCTTTATTGCAGCGCTGGCCGCACGGGGAATCACTTCGCCTAGTGTGCGCGCCGAGTTGCTCAACCACAAAGGGTATAAGCAGTCAGAAGATACATATTCATTACGTTTCCCAGAAACGATTAACAAATTCATAGTATCACCTACAACTCCTTAATATATGCAAATGTCCCTGACACATGCGCATCCATATCCATTGGTGGTCTTCCAGGGTCCTCTGGTGGTCGTCCATAGTCTTCCTCACCCGGTCAGCTGGTTGAACTCCATCATCGCGCATACTCGGTTCGTCTTTTGGCTCAGTTTGCAACTCCGGTTCTCACAAGACTAGCTTATTCTAGCATCTCTCCCGATCTAGTCTACTCAAGGATACAATGTCTCAAGACTTCCTTTTATCCAACCAAACCTAGCAGATCGGCTTGCAAGGCATTTCAAACTTAGCTACATTATTCCAGTAAGGAGGGAAGCCTATGTTCTTTTTAACTGGGTCTCAGGAAGGCCTGAGGGGCTTTCCACCCCACTCTCTTGGGCTGTTCAAGGCTACTGTCCTGGTTCCGGCGGGGATAGGGTTAATTTTTCCTGGTATTCCATGCCATGTGAGCCATGCCCACCCTGAGCTGGCGGGGGAGGGGGCAGGAAGTCACCGTTTGGAGCGGGCTGGGGCGTCCCGGGTCCGGTCGGTGAGCGGCGGGGAGCGACGGTCCCGTAATCGTGTTTGTATATGCCTCTATCCGTGTTATTGTTGTTGTTTGCTTGTCCCCTTTGCTGTTCTGTTAAACTGCCTTTGTCTCAACCCAAGAGTCTTGCCTTTTCTTCTGATTCTTCCTGTATGGGGAAGGCCCGAGCGAGCGGCACGTGGTTCTTTGTTGCCGTCTGAGGCTAAACCACGACAGCTACTCTATCACCAGCTGCTGTATCCATCCCTCCTTTTCTTTGGAGGGTTCGTAGCTTTTAAGCTTCGACCCTCATCAGTACCAAAGCCAAAGCCATACTTCTGTTATTTACAAACTAAAGTAATGCTTATACTAGTCAGAGTAAAACTAAAGCAATACTTACACTGCTCTATAGACTTCTACACATTGATCAGAAACTCAACTTTTGCCCCCAAATAGCTCTTTCCATGCCTTTCTTTACCCATGCTAGAATCAGAACTTATCGGACTATTATTGACCAAAGTACCTAGGCTTGTCTGTACTAATGAGGCTAGCCATCCTGCAAGTGAGAAACCTCCTAATTTTCATAGTAATTTCTTTACCCATGTATCCTCCGCACTTGGTCTAAGATCTTGAGATTGCTTGGTTACTTTTTTCAGAGCCTCAATTTGGTCATTTAGGTTTTCTGTTACATTTGGAATACGGGCGCAGCGGTGATCATGGTTCCGTTTCGAGTATCCACACACTCCGCGTTCTTGACGGAGCAACAAGTCCAAAGCCAACCTCTTCCGAAGCGTTACCTTTGAATTTGCCTGAACTTGCATGTCCAGCTCCTTGAGACTTGGCGCTGTTCCATTGCTTAGGACTGCCGCTTGTAGCGTTCAATTGTCTGCTGGGTATCTCTTCTCTAAGGCCATCATCCCAGGTGATAGAAAAGCTTGAAATCCCCCTCCTGCTTGCGTGGCAGGACGTGGGGGTTTCCAGCTCTCTCCTGAACCTGCATGTCTCTTCACTGGAGCCCAGTACTGTACCCGGAGAGGTGATTCTTTCCATGAGGGACACAGGGTTAGTAACCCGAAAGTCCCTTGGTACGTCCGTTTAGTCCCAGTTAAAAAGGTCGTCCAGTGACCGTTGCTTAGTACCCAAAGAGCATATCCAGGAGCTGGAATTCCTGTTTTTCCATTTCTCAAACACCTGCTTGGTGAGGAGTTACAAGTATTGCTCATATTCAATGCCTTTTTAATTGTTTCAGGCAGGCAGTCTCCTAACATGGCAACGGCTCATATTCGGCTGGTTTCTGTGGCAAGTAACAACTGACTGTACGGATGGAGACCATCTTTCCAAAAGGCTCCTTCCTCTCCCTCCAAAAGAGTCTGTTATGAACCGCGCAATTCAGTGGAAATTAAAATTTGCCAAGGGGTCCGTCCATGGAAGCAAAATTGTCCCCCAGGCACGTCAGCCTCAAGAGAAAAGGATTGACGCAGACTGGACATTCTCTTTCAGGGGAAAGTTTCCTTTAGGAGCCTAAAAATGATGTGGCAGTATTCCTTTCAGCTGCTGCTGCTGCGGCTGTCGGCGATGCTACTTGCTGACATGCTTGTAACACAGCCCCAGCAGGCTTTTCTCCTCTGCCCCGGCAGCAACTCTCTAGCTTCTTGGGAATGGCTTGTTGCAAGGGTTGGGCATATCCCTGATGGATGGGGAAAAGGTACAGGCGGTTACATCGTGTGGCATGGAATGGGAAGCGCTAGTCCTTTCTTTTTTCTCTGTTGGGCTCACATTTTGGCACGTGAGACCTGTGATACGCTATAACGATGTGAAGGGCAGTCGATAGGTGAAGAGTTTGGTGGATGTGCTTTCCAGCTCAGCACAGGCAGTGCCGCAACCATTTCTATCTTTACATACGGACATGTCGCTTCACATACCTGTAGGTTAATTTAATCGAGTTGCTACTGTAAGATGGGAAATGCTTTGACATTTTTTCCTTTGTGTTTCATTTGCTGAGAATGGATCTTGAAATAGCATGGGAAATACAAAAAGTGTTATCCTTGCCCCTGCTGGACCACCAAGTAAGGTATTTCATTTTCCAGCTTCTCGAGAGCAGATAGTATGTGAGATGCTTTGTGGGGAATGGACGTGGAACACGGATGCCGAGCACAAGAGAAGAGATGGGGCGACGGATGGCGTGGGCGGTGGCGCTGCGATAACCCCAGACGTGTGTGCTGTGGCCGCAGTGTTGCCGGGGCGAGCGCCATGGGCGGGGACGGCCCACAGTGACGTCACCGAGGAACGGACCGTGATGTCAGCAGGCAATGCGTTGTGACATCACCAAGCCATGGATTGTGACATCGCGTCCCTCACTGCTTATATGCGGGTGCCGAGCCTCACTCAGCCGGCTCGTGGCCACATTGCAGTGTTCTTCGCAGGACACAGCGTCGGGCGTCGAGCAACTACGGAAGGCAGCAGCTCTGCTGCTATGCACGGCAGCAGGAGCCACACAACCGCAGCAGCAGACTCCCAGTGCCCCATCTGCCTGGGAGGCATCAGAAGGGCAGCCTACGTTGCCTACTGCATGCACTGCTTCTGCTTTGCATGCATCCGTCGGTGGGCCAGCAGGACAGAGACCTGCCCAGTCTGCAGGCAGCCTTTTGAGCGGCTGCTGCACTCCGTGCGAGGGGAGGATGACTACAAGGAGTACCTGGTCGGCTTGTCGCCCTACCAGCGCAGGAGGATGGCCATGGAGAGGGCCCGCAGCCGCTCCCCGCAGCACCACTACAACCTGCGCAGGCGGCCCACCAACGACCAGCCCTCGGCTGGCAGAAGCGGGCCTGCGAGGACCAGCCGCGCACAGAGGCGGCAGGGTGCAGCTCCGGGGCCCTCCAACGCCACCTCCCAGCAGGCTCCCGCAGCCAGCACTCCTCGGCAGCCAACCCCGCCGAGCGCAGGAGAGCGCCCCGCTGGCCCTGCTCCTGCTCCGGAAACACGCAACGGCACGGTGCAGCCCCGCAGCAACCGCCTCCGTCGTCACCGCTGGCGCTGACTTGAGCCTGCGTGGGCTCTGAATTGAACAAGAGCAGAGCAGCTGACTTCAAGTGGAAGTGCCCAACTCCTCCTCCGTTGTACGGCAAAATGCTGCTTGTCTCGCGTTCCCTATCCCTTGAAGATAGATGTCAAGATCAAGAATAGATTGGACTTTGACGTTTCTGTGGTCTTGTCTTTTGGATGTTTGCGCTGTGTCATGAAAAACCCGCCGTCCTCAGGGAAGGAGAAGGGCAAAACCAGAATGCAATCATACAACCAGCATAGCGATAATTAGAGACCACACCCTTCTTTCAGACCCCCTATAGCACACTGTACTCATTAGGAAAGGAGTACAAATGACTGTAACCCCTGAATAGCAATCTGCCTCCCCCCGCAAAATCCTATGTGAGCAAGGAGGAAGGCCATGCAGTACGACACCTCATCTTACGCTCTAATCGTTTAGATCACATTGCACCACTGGTCTCTAGGCAGAGTCTGTGAGGGTCTCCCGGGCATGCTGGGCATTCCAGCCCCAAAGCTCTGTTGCAAACGGCATCAAGGAATCTCCGTAGTGTTGCAAAGTTCAAAGCAAGGAGGGAAGGGAGATTTTTATTGCAAAATAAAATTGATTTTGCTCGTTCACATGCATGCTGCAAATCCACCTATTTGAAAGCAGCTAAATGTGTATTCCCACCTAGTCTGGACAGAAGTAGCGGGGGTGAGAGAGGGGAGAAGAGGCACAACCTTTGGAGCTTGTGGGACGCGGTCCTGGCAAGACACGGCCAAGGCCTTCGTGCCTGGCATGAAACGCCGACGCCGAGCACCAGACAAGAGATGCGGGGGGATGGATGGAGGGGGCAGTGGCGCTGCCGTAACCCCAGACGTGTGTGCTGTGGCCGGGGCGAGCGCCATGGGTGGGGCCGGCCCATAGTGATGGCCCCGAGGAACGGAGTGTGATGGCACCCTGCGATGCATTGGGACATCACCAAGCCATGGATTGTGACCAGTCACCCCTCACTGCTTTCATCTGGCTGCCGAGTCTCACTCAGCCGGCTCGTGCCCACATTCCAGTGCTCTTTGCAGGACATAGGTGGAGCGTCGAGCAACTATGGAGGAGAGCAGCTCTGCTGCAAGGGACGGCAGCCCGAGCCAGACACCCCAGGCAGGGTCGGCGAGAGCAGCAGCAGACTCCCAGTGCCCCATCTGCCTGGGAGACATCAAAAAGGCTGCCTACGTTGTCTACGGCATGCCCTGCTTCTGCTTTGCAGGCATCTGGCCTGGGCCCCTGCAGTGGGGGAGGGCCCCTGCAGTGGGGGAGGGCCACTGCAGTGGCCCTCTGCAGTGGCAGAGGCCCATTTCCCTCTGCAAGGTGCCACGGCGCCTGGCCCTTCTCTCTTGCGGTGCCCGTTCCCTTCAGCAAGCTGCCATGGCGCCTGGGCCTCTGCCATTGTAGGGGCCCTTTCCCCTCCCTGGAGCGCAGTGGGGCCTGGCCCGATGGACCTGAAGGGCCTCTTTGCGCCCATCTCAGCGCCACTGCCTCACGGTGTCTGGTCTTGCTGAGCCCTCTTTCCCCTCATTCAAGTGCTACAGGGACACAAGCTGAGAAAGGTGGATGCACATGCTGCTGCCATCTGATACCCTAAGCCGGCCATTAAGGACTCCCTAAGGCTCAGTTTTGGAGGGTTAGAAAGCGAGCATTCTTTATTGCAGCGCTGGCCGCACGGGGAATCACTTCGCCTAGTGTGCGCGCCGAGTTGCTCAACCACAAAGGGTATAAGCAGTCAGAAGATACATATTCATTACGTTTCCCAGAAACGATTAACAAATTCATAGTATCACCTACAACTCCTTAATATATGCAAATGTCCCTGACACATGCGCATCCATATCCATTGGTGGTCTTCCAGGGTCCTCTGGTGGTCGTCCATAGTCTTCCTCACCCGGTCAGCTGGTTGAACTCCATCGTCGCGCATACTCGGTTCGTCTTTTGGCTCAGTTTGCAACTCCGGTTCTCACAAGACTAGCTTATTCTAGCATCTCTCCCGATCTAGTCTACTCAAGGATACAATGCCTCAAGACTTCCTTTTATCCAACCAAACCTAGCAGATCCGCTTGCAAGGCATTTCAAACTTAGCTACATTATTCCAGTAAGGAGGGAAGCCTATGTTCTTTTTAACTGGGTCTCAGGAAGGCCTGAGGGGCTTTCCACCCCACTCTCTTGGGCTGTTCAAGGCTACTGTCCTGGTTCCGGCGGGGATAGGGTTAATTTTTCCTGGTATTCCATGCCATGTGAGCCATGCCCACCCTGAGCTGGCGGGGGTGGGGGCAGGAAGTCACCGTTTGGAGCGGGCTGGGGCGTCCCGGGTCCGGTCGGTGAGCGGCGGGGAGCGACGGTCCCGTAATCGTGTTTGTATATGCCTCTATCCGTGTTATTGTTGTTGTTTGCTTGTCCCCTTTGCTGTTCTGTTAAACTGCCTTTGTCTCAACCCAAGAGTCTTGCCTTTTCTTCTGATTCTTCCTGTATGGGGAAGGCCCGAGCGAGCGGCACGTGGTTCTTTGTTGCCGTCTGAGGCTAAACCACGACAGCTACTCTATCACCAGCTGCTGTATCCATCCCTCCTTTTCTTTGGAGGGTTCGTAGCTTTTAAGCTTCGACCCTCATCAGTACCAAAGCCAAAGCCATACTTCTGTTATTTACAAACTAAAGTAATGCTTATACTAGTCAGAGTAAAACTAAAGCAATACTTACACTGCTCTATAGACTTCTACACATTGATCAGAAACTCAACTTTTGCCCCCAAATAGCTCTTTCCATGCCTTTCTTTACCCATGCTAGAATCAGAACTTATTGGACTATTATTGACCAAAGTACCTAGGCTTGTCTGTACTAATGAGGCTAGCCATCCTGCAAGTGAGAAACCTCCTAATTTTCATAGTAATTTCTTTACCCATGTATCCTCCGCACTTGGTCTAAGATCTTGAGATTGCTTGGTTACTTTTTTCAGAGCCTCAATTTGGTCATTGAGGTTTTCTGTTACATTTGGAATACGGGCGCAGCGGTGATCATGGTTCCGTTTCGAGTATCCACACACTCCGCGTTCTTGACGGAGCAACAAGTCCAAAGCCAACCTCTTCCGAAGCGTTACCTTTGAATTTGCCTGAACTTGCATGTCCAGCTCCTTGAGACTTGGCGCTGTTCCATTGCTTAGGACTGCCGCTTGTAGCGTTCAATTGTCTGCTGGGTATCTCTTCTCTAAGGCCATCATCCCAGGTGATAGAAAAGCTTGAAATCCCCCTCCTGCTTGCGTGGCAGGACGTGGGGGTTTCCAGCTCTCTCCTGAACCTGCATGTCTCTTCACTGGAGCCCAGTACTGTACCCGGAGAGGTGATTCTTTCCATGAGGGACACAGGGTTAGTAACCCGAAAGTCCCTTGGTACGTCCGTTTAGTCCCAGTTAAAAAGGTCGTCCAGTGACCGTTGCTTAGAACCCAAAGAGCATATCCAGGAGCTGGAATTCCTGTTTTTCCATTTCTCAAACACCTGCTTGGTGAGGAGTTACAAGTATTGCTCATATTCAATGCCTTTTTAATTGTTTCAGGCAGGCAGTCTCCTAACATGGCAACGGCTCATATTCGGCTGGTTTCTGTGGCAAGTAACAACTGACTGTACGGATGGAGACCATCTTTCCAAAAGGCTCCTTCCTCTCCCTCCAAAAGAGTCTGTTATGAACCGCGCAATTCAGTGGAAATTAAAATTTGCCAAGGGGTCCGTCCATGGAAGCAAAATTGTCCCCCAGGCACGTCAGCCTCAAGAGAAAAGGATTGACGCAGACTGGACATTCTCTTTCAGGGGAAAGTTTCCTTTAGGAGCCTAAAAATGATGTGGCAGTATTCCTTTCAGCTGCTGCTGCTGCGGCTGTCGGCGATGCTACTTGCTGACATGCTTGTAACACAGCCCCAGCAGGCTTTTCTCCTCTGCCCCGGCAGTAACTCCCTAGCTTCTTGGGAATGGCTTGTTGCAAGGGTTGGGCATATCCCTGATGGATGGGGAAAAGGTACAGGCGGTTACATCGTGTGGCATGGAATGGGAAGCGCTAGTCCTTTCTTTTTTCTCTGTTGGGCTCACATTTTGGCACGTGAGACCTGTGATACGCTATAACGATGTGAAGGGCAGTCGATAGGTGAAGAGTTTGGTGGATGTGCTTTCCAGCTCAGCACAGGCAGTGCCGCAACCATTTCTATCTTTACATACGGACATGTCGCTTCACATACCTGTAGGTTAATTTAATCGAGTTGCTACTGTAAGATGGGAAATGCTTTGACATTTTTTCCTTTGTGTTTCATTTGCTGAGAATGGATCTTGAAATAGCATGGGAAATACAAAAAGTGTTATCCTTGCCCCTGCTGGACCACCAAGTAAGGTATTTCATTTTCCAGCTTCTCGAGAGCAGATAGTATGTGAGATGCTTTGTGGGGAATGGACGTGGAACACGGATGCCGAGCACAAGAGAAGAGATGGGGCGACGGATGGCGTGGGCGGTGGCGCTGCGATAACCCCAGACGTGTGTGCTGTGGCCGCAGTGTTGCCGGGGCGAGCGCCATGGGCGGGGACGGCCCACAGTGACGTCGCCGAGGAACGGACCGTGATGTCAGCAGGCAATGCGTTGTGACATCACCAAGCCATGGATTGTGACATCGCGTCCCTCACTGCTTATATGCGGGTGCCGAGCCTCACTCAGCCGGCTCGTGGCCACATTGCAGTGTTCTTCGCAGGACACAGCGTCGGGCGTCGAGCAACTACGGAAGGCAGCAGCTCTGCTGCTATGCACGGCAGCAGGAGCCACACAACCGCAGCAGCAGACTCCCAGTGCCCCATCTGCCTGGGAGGCATCAGAAGGGCAGCCTACGTTGCCTACTGCATGCACTGCTTCTGCTTTGCATGCATCCGTCGGTGGGCCAGCAGGACAGAGACCTGCCCAGTCTGCAGGCAGCCTTTTGAGCGGCTGCTGCACTCCGTGCGAGGGGAGGATGACTACAAGGAGTACCTGGTCGGCTTGTCGCCCTACCAGCGCAGGAGGATGGCCATGGAGAGGGCCCGCAGCCGCTCCCCGCAGCACCACTACAACCTGCGCAGGCGGCCCACCAACGACCAGCCCTCGGCTGGCAGAAGCGGGCCTGCGAGGACCAGCCGCGCACAGAGGCGGCAGGGTGCAGCTCCGGGGCCCTCCAACGCCACCTCCCAGCAGGCTCCCGCAGCCAGCACTCCTCGGCAGCCAACCCCGCCGAGCGCAGGAGAGCGCCCCGCTGGCCCTGCTCCTGCTCCGGAAACACGCAACGGCACGGTGCAGCCCCGCAGCAACCGCCTCCGTCGTCACCGCTGGCGCTGACTTGAGCCTGCGTGGGCTCTGAATTGAGCAAGAGCAGAGCAGCTGACTTCAAGTGGAAGTGCCCAACTCCTCCTCCGTTGTACGGCAAAATGCTGCTTGTCTCGCGTTCCCTATCCCTTGAAGATAGATGTCAAGATCAAGAATAAATTGGACTTTGACGTTTCTGTGGTCTTGTCTTTTGGATGTTTGCGCTGTGTCATGAAAAACCCGCCGTCCTCAGGGAAGGAGAAGGGCAAAACCAGAATGCAATCATACAACCAGCATAGCGATAATTAGAGACCACACCCTTCTTTCAGACCCCTATAGCACACTGTACTCATTAGGAAAGGAGTACAAATGACTGTAACCCCTGAATAGCAATCTGCCTCCCCCCGCAAAATCCTATGTGAGCAAGGAGGAAGGCCATGCAGTACGACACCTCATCTTACGCTCTAATCGTTTAGATCACATTGCACCACTGGTCTCTAGGCAGAGTCTGTGAGGGTCTCCCGGGCATGCTGGGCATTCCAGCCCCAAAGCTCTGTTGCAAATGGCATCAAGGAATCTCCGTAGTGTTGCAAAGTTCAAAGCAAGGAGGGAAGGGAGATTTTTATTGCAAAATAAAATTGATTTTGCTCGTTCACATGCATGCTGCAAATCCACCTATTTGAAAGCAGCTAAATGTGTATTCCCACCTAGTCTGGACAGAAGTAGCGGGGGTGAGAGAGGGGAGAAGAGGCACAACCTTTGGAGCTTGTGGGACGCGGTCCTGGCAAGACACGGCCAAGGCCTTGGTGACTGGCGTGAAACGCCGACGCCGAGCACCAGACAAGGGATGCGGGGGGATGGATGGAGGGGGCAGTGGCGCTGCCGTAACCCCAGACGTGTGTGCTGTGGCCGGGGCGAGCGCCATGGTGGGGCCGGCCCATAGTGATGGCCCCGAGGAACGGAGTGTGATGGCACCCCGCGATGCATTGGGACATCACCAAGCCGTGGATTGTGACCAGTCACCCCTCACTGCTTTCATCTGGCTGCCGAGTCTCACTCAGCCGGCTCGTGCCCACATTCCAGTGCTCTTTGCAGGACACAGGTGGAGCGTCGAGCAACTATGGAGGAGAGCAGCTCTGCTGCAAGGGACGGCAGCCCGAGCCAGACACCTCAGGCAGGGTCGGCGAGAGCAGCAGCAGACTCCCAGTGCCCCATCTGCCTGGGAGACATCAAAAAGGCTGCCTACGTTGTCTACGGCATGCCCTGCTTCTGCTTTGCAGGCATCTGGCCTGGGCCCCTGCAGTGGGGGAGGGCCACTGCAGTGGCCCTCTGCAGTGGCAGAGGCCCATTTCCCTCTGCAAGGTGCCACGGCGCCTGGCCCTTCTCTCTTGCGGTGCCCGTTCCCTTCAGCAAGCTGCCATGGCGCCTGGGCCTCTGCCATTGTAGGGGCCCTTTCCCCTCCCTGGAGCGCAGTGGGGCCTGGCCCGATGGACCTGAAGGGCCTCTTTGCGCCCATCTCAGCGCCACTGCCTCACGGTGTCTGGTCTTGCTGAGCCCTCTTTCCCCTCATTCAAGTGCTACAGGGACACAAGCTGAGAAAGGTGGATGCACATGCTGCTGCCATCTGATACCCTAAGCCGGCCATTAAGGACTCCCTAAGGCTCAGTTTTGGAGGGTTAGAAAGCGAGCATTCTTTATTGCAGCGCTGGCCGCACGGGGAATCACTTCGCCTAGTGTGCGCGCCGAGTTGCTCAACCACAAAGGGTATAAGCAGTCAGAAGATACATATTCATTACGTTTCCCAGAAACGATTAACAAATTCATAGTATCACCTACAACTCCTTAATATATGCAAATGTCCCTGACACATGCGCATCCATATCCATTGGTGGTCTTCCAGGGTCCTCTGGTGGTCGTCCATAGTCTTCCTCACCCGGTCAGCTGGTTGAACTCCATCGTCACGCATACTCGGTTCGTCTTTTGGCTCAGTTTGCAACTCCGGTTCTCACAAGACTAGCTTATTCTAGCATCTCTCCCGATCCAGTCTACTCAAGGATACAATGCCTCAAGACTTCCTTTTATCCAACCAAACCTAGCAGATCCGCTTGCAAGGCATTTCAAACTTAGCTACATTATTCCAGTAAGGAGGGAAGCCTATGTTCTTTTTAACTGGGTCTCAGGAAGGCCTGAGGGGCTTTCCACCCCACTCTCTTGGGCTGTTCAAGGCTACTGTCCTGGTTCCGGCGGGGATAGGGTTAATTTTTCCTGGTATTCCATGCCATGTGAGCCATGCCCACCCTGAGCTGGTGGGGGAGGGGGCAGGAAGTCACCGTTTGGAGCGGGCTGGGGCGTCCCGGGTCCGGTCGGTGAGCGGCGGGGAGCGACGGTCCCGTAATCGTGTTTGTATATGCCTCTATCCGTGTTATTGTTGTTGTTTGCTTGTCCCCTTTGCTGTTCTGTTAAACTGCCTTTGTCTCAACCCAAGAGTCTTGCCTTTTCTTCTGATTCTTCCTGTATGGGGAAGGCCCGAGCGAGCGGCACGTGGTTCTTTGTTGCCGTCTGAGGCTAAACCACGACAGCTACTCTATCACCAGCTGCTGTATCCATCCCTCCTTTTCTTTGGAGGGTTCGTAGCTTTTAAGCTTCGACCCTCATCAGTACCAAAGCCAAAGCCATACTTCTGTTATTTACAAACTAAAGTAATGCTTATACTAGTCAGAGTAAAACTAAAGCAATACTTACACTGCTCTATAGACTTCTACACATTGATCAGAAACTCAACTTTTGCCCCCAAATAGCTCTTTCCATGCCTTTCTTTACCCATGCTAGAATCAGAACTTATCGGACTATTATTGACCAAAGTACCTAGGCTTGTCTGTACTAATGAGGCTAGCCATCCTGCAAGTGAGAAACCTCCTAATTTTCATAGTAATTTCTTTACCCATGTATCCTCCGCACTTGGTCTAAGATCTTGAGATTGCTTGGTTACTTTTTTCAGAGCCTCAATTTGGTCATTTAGGTTTTCTGTTACATTTGGAATACGGGCGCAGCGGTGATCATGGTTCCGTTTCGAGTATCCACACACTCCGCGTTCTTGACGGAGCAACAAGTCCAAAGCCAACCTCTTCCGAAGCGTTACCTTTGAATTTGCCTGAACTTGCATGTCCAGCTCCTTGAGACTTGGCGCTGTTCCATTGCTTAGGACTGCCGCTTGTAGCGTTCAATTGTCTGCTGGGTATCTCTTCTCTAAGGCCATCATCCCAGGTGATAGAAAAGCTTGAAATCCCCCTCCTGCTTGCGTGGCAGGACGTGGGGGTTTCCAGCTCTCTCCTGAACCTGCATGTCTCTTCACTGGAGCCCAGTACTGTACCCGGAGAGGTGATTCTTTCCATGAGGGACACAGGGTTAGTAACCCGAAAGTCCCTTGGTACGTCCGTTTAGTCCCAGTTAAAAAGGTCGTCCAGTGACCGTTGCTTAGAACCCAAAGAGCATATCCAGGAGCTGGAATTCCTGTTTTTCCATTTCTCAAACACCTGCTTGGTGAGGAGTTACAAGTATTGCTCATATTCAATGCCTTTTTAATTGTTTCAGGCAGGCAGTCTCCTAACATGGCAACGGCTCATATTCGGCTGGTTTCTGTGGCAAGTAACAACTGACTGTACGGATGGAGACCATCTTTCCAAAAGGCTCCTTCCTCTCCCTCCAAAAGAGTCTGTTATGAACCGCGCAATTCAGTGGAAATTAAAATTTGCCAAGGGGTCCGTCCATGGAAGCAAAATTGTCCCCCAGGCACGTCAGCCTCAAGAGAAAAGGATTGACGCAGACTGGACATTCTCTTTCAGGGGAAAGTTTCCTTTAGGAGCCTAAAAATGATGTGGCAGTATTCCTTTCAGCTGCTGCTGCTGCGGCTGTCGGCGATGCTACTTGCTGACATGCTTGTAACACAGCCCCAGCAGGCTTTTCTCCTCTGCCCCGGCAGTAACTCTCTAGCTTCTTGGGAATGGCTTGTTGCAAGGGTTGGGCATATCCCTGATGGATGGGGAAAAGGTACAGGCGGTTACATCGTGTGGCATGGAATGGGAAGCGCTAGTCCTTTCTTTTTTCTCTGTTGGGCTCACATTTTGGCACGTGAGACCTGTGATACGCTATAACGATGTGAAGGGCAGTCGATAGGTGAAGAGTTTGGTGGATGTGCTTTCCAGCTCAGCACAGGCAGTGCCGCAACCATTTCTATCTTTACATACGGACATGTCGCTTCACATACCTGTAGGTTAATTTAATCGAGTTGCTACTGTAAGATGGGAAATGCTTTGACATTTTTTCCTTTGTGTTTCATTTGCTGAGAATGGATCTTGAAATAGCATGGGAAATACAAAAAGTGTTATCCTTGCCCCTGCTGGACCACCAAGTAAGGTATTTCATTTTCCAGCTTCTCGAGAGCAGATAGTATGTGAGATGCTTTGTGGGGAATGGACGTGGAACACGGATGCCGAGCACAAGAGAAGAGATGGGGCGACGGATGGCGTGGGCGGTGGCGCTGCGATAACCCCAGACGTGTGTGCTGTGGCCGCAGTGTTGCCGGGGCGAGCGCCATGGGCGGGGACGGCCCACAGTGACGTCGCCGAGGAACGGACCGTGATGTCAGCAGGCAATGCGTTGTGACATCACCAAGCCATGGATTGTGACATCGCGTCCCTCACTGCTTATATGCGGGTGCCGAGCCTCACTCAGCCGGCTCGTGGCCACATTGCAGTGTTCTTCGCAGGACACAGCGTCGGGCGTCGAGCAACTACGGAAGGCAGCAGCTCTGCTGCTATGCACGGCAGCAGGAGCCACACAACCGCAGCAGCAGACTCCCAGTGCCCCATCTGCCTGGGAGGCATCAGAAGGGCAGCCTACGTTGCCTACTGCATGCACTGCTTCTGCTTTGCATGCATCCGTCGGTGGGCCAGCAGGACAGAGACCTGCCCAGTCTGCAGGCAGCCTTTTGAGCGGCTGCTGCACTCCGTGCGAGGGGAGGATGACTACAAGGAGTACCTGGTCGGCTTGTCGCCCTACCAGCGCAGGAGGATGGCCATGGAGAGGGCCCGCAGCCGCTCCCCGCAGCACCACTACAACCTGCGCAGGCGGCCCACCAACGACCAGCCCTCGGCTGGCAGAAGCGGGCCTGCGAGGACCAGCCGCGCACAGAGGCGGCAGGGTGCAGCTCCGGGGCCCTCCAACGCCACCTCCCAGCAGGCTCCCGCAGCCAGCACTCCTCGGCAGCCAACCCCGCCGAGCGCAGGAGAGCGCCCCGCTGGCCCTGCTCCTGCTCCGGAAACACGCAACGGCACGGTGCAGCCCCGCAGCAACCGCCTCCGTCGTCACCGCTGGCGCTGACTTGAGCCTGCGTGGGCTCTGAATTGAGCAAGAGCAGAGCAGCTGACTTCAAGTGGAAGTGCCCAACTCCTCCTCCGTTGTACGGCAAAATGCTGCTTGTCTCGCGTTCCCTATCCCTTGAAGATAGATGTCAAGATCAAGAATAAATTGGACTTTGACGTTTCTGTGGTCTTGTCTTTTGGATGTTTGCGCTGTGTCATGAAAAACCCGCCGTCCTCAGGGAAGGAGAAGGGCAAAACCAGAATGCAATCATACAACCAGCATAGCGATAATTAGAGACCACACCCTTCTTTCAGACCCCTATAGCACACTGTACTCATTAGGAAAGGAGTACAAATGACTGTAACCCCTGAATAGCAATCTGCCTCCCCCCGCAAAATCCTATGTGAGCAAGGAGGAAGGCCATGCAGTACGACACCTCATCTTACGCTCTAATCGTTTAGATCACATTGCACCACTGGTCTCTAGGCAGAGTCTGTGAGGGTCTCCCGGGCATGCTGGGCATTCCAGCCCCAAAGCTCTGTTGCAAATGGCATCAAGGAATCTCCGTAGTGTTGCAAAGTTCAAAGCAAGGAGGGAAGGGAGATTTTTATTGCAAAATAAAATTGATTTTGCTCGTTCACATGCATGCTGCAAATCCACCTATTTGAAAGCAGCTAAATGTGTATTCCCACCTAGTCTGGACAGAAGTAGCGGGGGTGAGAGAGGGGAGAAGAGGCACAACCTTTGGAGCTTGTGGGACGCGGTCCTGGCAAGACACGGCCAAGGCCTTGGTGACTGGCGTGAAACGCCGACGCCGAGCACCAGACAAGGGATGCGGGGGGATGGATGGAGGGGGCAGTGGCGCTGCCGTAACCCCAGACGTGTGTGCTGTGGCCGGGGCGAGCGCCATGGTGGGGCCGGCCCATAGTGATGGCCCCGAGGAACGGAGTGTGATGGCACCCCGCGATGCATTGGGACATCACCAAGCCGTGGATTGTGACCAGTCACCCCTCACTGCTTTCATCTGGCTGCCGAGTCTCACTCAGCCGGCTCGTGCCCACATTCCAGTGCTCTTTGCAGGACACAGGTGGAGCGTCGAGCAACTATGGAGGAGAGCAGCTCTGCTGCAAGGGACGGCAGCCCGAGCCAGACACCTCAGGCAGGGTCGGCGAGAGCAGCAGCAGACTCCCAGTGCCCCATCTGCCTGGGAGACATCAAAAAGGCTGCCTACGTTGTCTACGGCATGCCCTGCTTCTGCTTTGCAGGCATCTGGCCTGGGCCCCTGCAGTGGGGGAGGGCCACTGCAGTGGCCCTCTGCAGTGGCAGAGGCCCATTTCCCTCTGCAAGGTGCCACGGCGCCTGGCCCTTCTCTCTTGCGGTGCCCGTTCCCTTCAGCAAGCTGCCATGGCGCCTGGGCCTCTGCCATTGTAGGGGCCCTTTCCCCTCCCTGGAGCGCAGTGGGGCCTGGCCCGATGGACCTGAAGGGCCTCTTTGCGCCCATCTCAGCGCCACTGCCTCACGGTGTCTGGTCTTGCTGAGCCCTCTTTCCCCTCATTCAAGTGCTACAGGGACACAAGCTGAGAAAGGTGGATGCACATGCTGCTGCCATCTGATACCCTAAGCCGGCCATTAAGGACTCCCTAAGGCTCAGTTTTGGAGGGTTAGAAAGCGAGCATTCTTTATTGCAGCGCTGGCCGCACGGGGAATCACTTCGCCTAGTGTGCGCGCCGAGTTGCTCAACCACAAAGGGTATAAGCAGTCAGAAGATACATATTCATTACGTTTCCCAGAAACGATTAACAAATTCATAGTATCACCTACAACTCCTTAATATATGCAAATGTCCCTGACACATGCGCATCCATATCCATTGGTGGTCTTCCAGGGTCCTCTGGTGGTCGTCCATAGTCTTCCTCACCCGGTCAGCTGGTTGAACTCCATCGTCACGCATACTCGGTTCGTCTTTTGGCTCAGTTTGCAACTCCGGTTCTCACAAGACTAGCTTATTCTAGCATCTCTCCCGATCCAGTCTACTCAAGGATACAATGCCTCAAGACTTCCTTTTATCCAACCAAACCTAGCAGATCCGCTTGCAAGGCATTTCAAACTTAGCTACATTATTCCAGTAAGGAGGGAAGCCTATGTTCTTTTTAACTGGGTCTCAGGAAGGCCTGAGGGGCTTTCCACCCCACTCTCTTGGGCTGTTCAAGGCTACTGTCCTGGTTCCGGCGGGGATAGGGTTAATTTTTCCTGGTATTCCATGCCATGTGAGCCATGCCCACCCTGAGCTGGTGGGGGAGGGGGCAGGAAGTCACCGTTTGGAGCGGGCTGGGGCGTCCCGGGTCCGGTCGGTGAGCGGCGGGGAGCGACGGTCCCGTAATCGTGTTTGTATATGCCTCTATCCGTGTTATTGTTGTTGTTTGCTTGTCCCCTTTGCTGTTCTGTTAAACTGCCTTTGTCTCAACCCAAGAGTCTTGCCTTTTCTTCTGATTCTTCCTGTATGGGGAAGGCCCGAGCGAGCGGCACGTGGTTCTTTGTTGCCGTCTGAGGCTAAACCACGACAGCTACTCTATCACCAGCTGCTGTATCCATCCCTCCTTTTCTTTGGAGGGTTCGTAGCTTTTAAGCTTCGACCCTCATCAGTACCAAAGCCAAAGCCATACTTCTGTTATTTACAAACTAAAGTAATGCTTATACTAGTCAGAGTAAAACTAAAGCAATACTTACACTGCTCTATAGACTTCTACACATTGATCAGAAACTCAACTTTTGCCCCCAAATAGCTCTTTCCATGCCTTTCTTTACCCATGCTAGAATCAGAACTTATCGGACTATTATTGACCAAAGTACCTAGGCTTGTCTGTACTAATGAGGCTAGCCATCCTGCAAGTGAGAAACCTCCTAATTTTCATAGTAATTTCTTTACCCATGTATCCTCCGCACTTGGTCTAAGATCTTGAGATTGCTTGGTTACTTTTTTCAGAGCCTCAATTTGGTCATTTAGGTTTTCTGTTACATTTGGAATACGGGCGCAGCGGTGATCATGGTTCCGTTTCGAGTATCCACACACTCCGCGTTCTTGACGGAGCAACAAGTCCAAAGCCAACCTCTTCCGAAGCGTTACCTTTGAATTTGCCTGAACTTGCATGTCCAGCTCCTTGAGACTTGGCGCTGTTCCATTGCTTAGGACTGCCGCTTGTAGCGTTCAATTGTCTGCTGGGTATCTCTTCTCTAAGGCCATCATCCCAGGTGATAGAAAAGCTTGAAATCCCCCTCCTGCTTGCGTGGCAGGACGTGGGGGTTTCCAGCTCTCTCCTGAACCTGCATGTCTCTTCACTGGAGCCCAGTACTGTACCCGGAGAGGTGATTCTTTCCATGAGGGACACAGGGTTAGTAACCCGAAAGTCCCTTGGTACGTCCGTTTAGTCCCAGTTAAAAAGGTCGTCCAGTGACCGTTGCTTAGAACCCAAAGAGCATATCCAGGAGCTGGAATTCCTGTTTTTCCATTTCTCAAACACCTGCTTGGTGAGGAGTTACAAGTATTGCTCATATTCAATGCCTTTTTAATTGTTTCAGGCAGGCAGTCTCCTAACATGGCAACGGCTCATATTCGGCTGGTTTCTGTGGCAAGTAACAACTGACTGTACGGATGGAGACCATCTTTCCAAAAGGCTCCTTCCTCTCCCTCCAAAAGAGTCTGTTATGAACCGCGCAATTCAGTGGAAATTAAAATTTGCCAAGGGGTCCGTCCATGGAAGCAAAATTGTCCCCCAGGCACGTCAGCCTCAAGAGAAAAGGATTGACGCAGACTGGACATTCTCTTTCAGGGGAAAGTTTCCTTTAGGAGCCTAAAAATGATGTGGCAGTATTCCTTTCAGCTGCTGCTGCTGCGGCTGTCGGCGATGCTACTTGCTGACATGCTTGTAACACAGCCCCAGCAGGCTTTTCTCCTCTGCCCCGGCAGTAACTCCCTAGCTTCTTGGGAATGGCTTGTTGCAAGGGTTGGGCATATCCCTGATGGATGGGGAAAAGGTACAGGCGGTTACATCGTGTGGCATGGAATGGGAAGCGCTAGTCCTTTCTTTTTTCTCTGTTGGGCTCACATTTTGGCACGTGAGACCTGTGATACGCTATAACGATGTGAAGGGCAGTCGATAGGTGAAGAGTTTGGTGGATGTGCTTTCCAGCTCAGCACAGGCAGTGCCGCAACCATTTCTATCTTTACATACGGACATGTCGCTTCACATACCTGTAGGTTAATTTAATCGAGTTGCTACTGTAAGATGGGAAATGCTTTGACATTTTTTCCTTTGTGTTTCATTTGCTGAGAATGGATCTTGAAATAGCATGGGAAATACAAAAAGTGTTATCCTTGCCCCTGCTGGACCACCAAGTAAGGTATTTCATTTTCCAGCTTCTCGAGAGCAGATAGTATGTGAGATGCTTTGTGGGGAATGGACGTGGAACACGGATGCCGAGCACAAGAGAAGAGATGGGGCGACGGATGGCGTGGGCGGTGGCGCTGCGATAACCCCAGACGTGTGTGCTGTGGCCGCAGTGTTGCCGGGGCGAGCGCCATGGGCGGGGACGGCCCACAGTGACGTCGCCGAGGAACGGACCGTGATGTCAGCAGGCAATGCGTTGTGACATCACCAAGCCATGGATTGTGACATCGCGTCCCTCACTGCTTATATGCGGGTGCCGAGCCTCACTCAGCCGGCTCGTGGCCACATTGCAGTGTTCTTCGCAGGACACAGCGTCGGGCATCGAGCAACTATGGAAGGCAGCAGCTCTGCCGCTATGCACGGCAGCAGGAGCCACACAACGGCAGCAGCAGACTCCCAGTGCCCCATCTGCCTGGGAGGCATCAGAAGGGCAGCCTACGTTGCCTACTGCATGCACTGCTTCTGCTTTGCATGCATCCGTCGGTGGGCCAGCAGGACAGAGACCTGCCCAGTCTGCAGGCAGCCTTTTGAGCGGCTGCTGCACTCCGTGCGAGGGGAGGATGACTACAAGGAGTACCTGGTCGGCTTGTCGCCCTACCAGCGCAGGAGGCTGGCCATGGAGAGGGCCCGCAGCCGCTCCCCGCAGCACCACTACAACCTGCGCAGGCGGCCCACCAACGACCAGCCCTCGGCTGGCAGAAGCGGGCCTGCGAGGACCAGCCGCGCACAGAGGCGGCAGGGTGCAGCTCCGGGGCCCTCCAACGCCACCTCCCAGCAGGCTCCCGCAGCCAGCACTCCTCGGCAGCCAACCCCGCCGAGCGCAGGAGAGCGCCCCGCTGGCCCTGCTCCTGCTCCGGAAACACGCAACGGCACGGTGCAGCCCCGCAGCAACCGCCTCCGTCGTCACCGCTGGCGCTGACTTGAGCCTGCGTGGGCTCTGAATTGAACAAGAGCAGAGCAGCTGACTTCAAGTGGAAGTGCCCAACTCCTCCTCCGTTGTACGGCAAAATGCTGCTTGTCTCGCGTTCCCTATCCCTTGAAGATAGATGTCAAGATCAAGAATAGATTGGACTTTGACGTTTCTGTGGTCTTGTCTTTTGGATGTTTGCGCTGTGTCATGAAAAACCCGCCGTCCTCAGGGAAGGAGAAGGGCAAAACCAGAATGCAATCATACAACCAGCATAGCGATAATTAGAGACCACACCCTTCTTTCAGACCCCCTATAGCACACTGTACTCATTAGGAAAGGAGTACAAATGACTGTAACCCCTGAATAGCAATCTGCCTCCCCCCGCAAAATCCTATGTGAGCAAGGAGGAAGGCCATGCAGTACGACACCTCATCTTACGCTCTAA
This sequence comes from Chroicocephalus ridibundus, assembly GCF_963924245.1. NCBI lineage: Eukaryota > Metazoa > Chordata > Aves > Charadriiformes > Laridae > Chroicocephalus > Chroicocephalus ridibundus. The sequence continues at coordinate 30,040,269 of NC_086316.1, read as the reverse complement.
TCGTTTAGATCACATTGCACCACTGGTCTCTAGGCAGAGTCTGTGAGGGTCTCCCGGGCATGCTGGGCATTCCAGCCCCAAAGCTCTGTTGCAAATGGCATCAAGGAATCTCCGTAGTGTTGCAAAGTTCAAAGCAAGGAGGGAAGGGAGATTTTTATTGCAAAATAAAATTGATTTTGCTCGTTCACATGCATGCTGCAAATCCACCTATTTGAAAGCAGCTAAATGTGTATTCCCACCTAGTCTGGACAGAAGTAGCGGGGGTGAGAGAGGGGAGAAGAGGCACAACCTTTGGAGCTTGTGGGACGCGGTCCTGGCAAGACACGGCCAAGGCCTTGGTGCCTGGCATGAAACGCCGACGCCGAGCACCAGACAAGAGATGCGGGGGGATGGATGGAGGGGGCAGTGGCGCTGCCGTAACCCCAGACGTGTGTGCTGTGGCCGGGGCGAGCGCCATGGGTGGGGCCGGCCCATAGTGATGGCCCCGAGGAACGGAGTGTGATGGCACCCTGCGATGCATTGGGACATCACCAAGCCATGGATTGTGACCAGTCACCCCTCACTGCTTTCATCTGGCTGCCGAGTCTCACTCAGCCGGCTCGTGCCCACATTCCAGTGCTCTTTGCAGGACACAGGTGGAGCGTCGAGCAACTATGGAGGAGAGCAGCTCTGCTGCAAGGGACGGCAGCCCGAGCCAGACACCTCAGGCAGGGTCGGCGAGAGCAGCAGCAGACTCCCAGTGCCCCATCTGCCTGGGAGACATCAAAAAGGCTGCCTACGTTGTCTACGGCATGCCCTGCTTCTGCTTTGCAGGCATCTGGCCTGGGCCCCTGCAGTGGGGGAGGGCCACTGCAGTGGCCCTCTGCAGTGGCAGAGGCCCATTTCCCTCTGCAAGGTGCCACGGCGCCTGGCCCTTCTCTCTTGCGGTGCCCGTTCCCTTCAGCAAGCTGCCATGGCGCCTGGGCCTCTGCCATTGTAGGGGCCCTTTCCCCTCCCTGGAGCGCAGTGGGGCCTGGCCCGATGGACCTGAAGGGCCTCTTTGCGCCCATCTCAGCGCCACTGCCTCACGGTGTCTGGTCTTGCTGAGCCCTCTTTCCCCTCATTCAAGTGCTACAGGGACACAAGCTGAGAAAGGTGGATGCACATGCTGCTGCCATCTGATACCCTAAGCCGGCCATTAAGGACTCCCTAAGGCTCAGTTTTGGAGGGTTAGAAAGCGAGCATTCTTTATTGCAGCGCTGGCCGCACGGGGAATCACTTCGCCTAGTGTGCGCGCCGAGTTGCTCAACCACAAAGGGTATAAGCAGTCAGAAGATACATATTCATTACGTTTCCCAGAAACGATTAACAAATTCATAGTATCACCTACAACTCCTTAATATATGCAAATGTCCCTGACACATGCGCATCCATATCCATTGGTGGTCTTCCAGGGTCCTCTGGTGGTCGTCCATAGTCTTCCTCACCCGGTCAGCTGGTTGAACTCCATCGTCACGCATACTCGGTTCGTCTTTTGGCTCAGTTTGCAACTCCGGTTCTCACAAGACTAGCTTATTCTAGCATCTCTCCCGATCCAGTCTACTCAAGGATACAATGCCTCAAGACTTCCTTTTATCCAACCAAACCTAGCAGATCCGCTTGCAAGGCATTTCAAACTTAGCTACATTATTCCAGTAAGGAGGGAAGCCTATGTTCTTTTTAACTGGGTCTCAGGAAGGCCTGAGGGGCTTTCCACCCCACTCTCTTGGGCTGTTCAAGGCTACTGTCCTGGTTCCGGCGGGGATAGGGTTAATTTTTCCTGGTATTCCATGCCATGTGAGCCATGCCCACCCTGAGCTGGCGGGGGAGGGGGCAGGAAGTCACCGTTTGGAGCGGGCTGGGGCGTCCCGGGTCCGGTCGGTGAGCGGCGGGGAGCGACGGTCCCGTAATCGTGTTTGTATATGCCTCTATCCGTGTTATTGTTGTTGTTTGCTTGTCCCCTTTGCTGTTCTGTTAAACTGCCTTTGTCTCAACCCAAGAGTCTTGCCTTTTCTTCTGATTCTTCCTGTATGGGGAAGGCCCGAGCGAGCGGCACGTGGTTCTTTGTTGCCGTCTGAGGCTAAACCACGACAGCTACTCTATCACCAGCTGCTGTATCCATCCCTCCTTTTCTTTGGAGGGTTCGTAGCTTTTAAGCTTCGACCCTCATCAGTACCAAAGCCAAAGCCATACTTCTGTTATTTACAAACTAAAGTAATGCTTATACTAGTCAGAGTAAAACTAAAGCAATACTTACACTGCTCTATAGACTTCTACACATTGATCAGAAACTCAACTTTTGCCCCCAAATAGCTCTTTCCATGCCTTTCTTTACCCATGCTAGAATCAGAACTTATCGGACTATTATTGACCAAAGTACCTAGGCTTGTCTGTACTAATGAGGCTAGCCATCCTGCAAGTGAGAAACCTCCTAATTTTCATAGTAATTTCTTTACCCATGTATCCTCCGCACTTGGTCTAAGATCTTGAGATTGCTTGGTTACTTTTTTCAGAGCCTCAATTTGGTCATTTAGGTTTTCTGTTACATTTGGAATACGGGCGCAGCGGTGATCATGGTTCCGTTTCGAGTATCCACACACTCCGCGTTCTTGACGGAGCAACAAGTCCAAAGCCAACCTCTTCCGAAGCGTTACCTTTGAATTTGCCTGAACTTGCATGTCCAGCTCCTTGAGACTTGGCGCTGTTCCATTGCTTAGGACTGCCGCTTGTAGCGTTCAATTGTCTGCTGGGTATCTCTTCTCTAAGGCCATCATCCCAGGTGATAGAAAAGCTTGAAATCCCCCTCCTGCTTGCGTGGCAGGACGTGGGGGTTTCCAGCTCTCTCCTGAACCTGCATGTCTCTTCACTGGAGCCCAGTACTGTACCCGGAGAGGTGATTCTTTCCATGAGGGACACAGGGTTAGTAACCCGAAAGTCCCTTGGTACGTCCGTTTAGTCCCAGTTAAAAAGGTCGTCCAGTGACCGTTGCTTAGAACCCAAAGAGCATATCCAGGAGCTGGAATTCCTGTTTTTCCATTTCTCAAACACCTGCTTGGTGAGGAGTTACAAGTATTGCTCATATTCAATGCCTTTTTAATTGTTTCAGGCAGGCAGTCTCCTAACATGGCAACGGCTCATATTTGGCTGGTTTCTGTGGCAAGTAACAACTGACTGTACGGATGGAGACCATCTTTCCAAAAGGCTCCTTCCTCTCCCTCCAAAAGAGTCTGTTATGAACCGCGCAATTCAGTGGAAATTAAAATTTGCCAAGGGGTCCGTCCATGGAAGCAAAATTGTCCCCCAGGCACGTCAGCCTCAAGAGAAAAGGATTGACGCAGACTGGACATTCTCTTTCAGGGGACAGTTTCCTTTAGGAGCCTAAAAATGATGTGGCAGTATTCCTTTCAGCTGCTGCTGCTGCGGCTGTCGGCGATGCTACTTGCTGACATGCTTGTAACACAGCCCCAGCAGGCTTTCCTCCTCCGCCCCGGCAGTAACTCTCTAGCTTCTTGGGAATGGCTTGTTGCAAGGGTTGGGCATATCCCTGATGGATGGGGAAAAGGTACAGGCGGTTACATCGTGTGGCATGGAATGGGAAGCGCTAGTCCTTTCTTTTTTCTCTGTTGGGCTCACATTTTGGCACGTGAGACCTGTGATACGCTATAACGATGTGAAGGGCAGTCGATAGGTGAAGAGTTTGGTGGATGTGCTTTCCAGCTCAGCACAGGCAGTGCCGCAACCATTTCTATCTTTACATACGGACATGTCGCTTCACATACCTGTAGGTTAATTTAATCGAGTTGCTACTGTAAGATGGGAAATGCTTTGACATTTTTTCCTTTGTGTTTCATTTGCTGAGAATGGATCTTGAAATAGCATGGGAAATACAAAAAGTGTTATCCTTGCCCCTGCTGGACCACCAAGTAAGGTATTTCATTTTCCAGCTTCTCGAGAGCAGATAGTATGTGAGATGCTTTGTGGGGAATGGACATGGAACACGGATGCCGAGCACAAGAGAAGAGATGGGGCGACGGATGGCGTGGGCGGTGGCGCTGCGATAACCCCAGACGTGTGTGCTGTGGCCGCAGTGTTGCCGGGGCGAGCGCCATGGGCGGGGACGGCCCACAGTGACGTCGCCGAGGAACGGACCGTGATGTCAGCAGGCAATGCGTTGTGACATCACCAAGCCATGGATTGTGACATCGCGTCCCTCACTGCTTATATGCGGGTGCCGAGCCTCACTCAGCCGGCTCGTGGCCACATTGCAGTGTTCTTCGCAGGACACAGCGTCGGGCATTGAGCAACTATGGAAGGCAGCAGCTCTGCCGCTATGCACGGCAGCAGGAGCCACACAACCGCAGCAGCAGACTCCCAGTGCCCCATCTGCCTGGGAGGCATCAGAAGGGCAGCCTACGTTGCCTACTGCATGCACTGCTTCTGCTTTGCATGCATCCGTCGGTGGGCCAGCAGGACAGAGACCTGCCCAGTCTGCAGGCAGCCTTTTGAGCGGCTGCTGCACTCCGTGCGAGGGGAGGATGACTACAAGGAGTACCTGGTCGGCTTGTCGCCCTACCAGCGCAGGAGGCTGGCCATGGAGAGGGCCCGCAGCCGCTCCCCGCAGCACCACTACAACCTGCGCAGGCGGCCCACCAACGACCAGCCCTCGGCTGGCAGAAGCGGGCCTGCGAGGACCAGCCGCGCACAGAGGCGGCAGGGTGCAGCTCCGGGGCCCTCCAACGCCACCTCCCAGCAGGCTCCCGCAGCCAGCACTCCTCGGCAGCCAACCCCGCCGAGCGCAGGAGAGCGCCCCGCTGGCCCTGCTCCTGCTCCGGAAACACGCAACGGCACGGTGCAGCCCCGCAGCAACCGCCTCCGTCGTCACCGCTGGCGCTGACTTGAGCCTGCGTGGGCTCTGAATTGAGCAAGAGCAGAGCAGCTGACTTCAAGTGGAAGTGCCCAACTCCTCCTCCGTTGTACGGCAAAATGCTGCTTGTCTCGCGTTCCCTATCCCTTGAAGATAGATGTCAAGATCAAGAATAAATTGGACTTTGACGTTTCTGTGGTCTTGTCTTTTGGATGTTTGCGCTGTGTCATGAAAAACCCGCCGTCCTCAGGGAAGGAGAAGGGCAAAACCAGAATGCAATCATACAACCAGCATAGCGATAATTAGAGACCACACCCTTCTTTCAGACCCCCTATAGCACACTGTACTCATTAGGAAAGGAGTACAAATGACTGTAACCCCTGAATAGCAATCTGCCTCCCCCCGCAAAATCCTATGTGAGCAAGGAGGAAGGCCATGCAGTACGACACCTCATCTTACGCTCTAATCGTTTAGATCACATTGCACCACTGGTCTCTAGGCAGAGTCTGTGAGGGTCTCCCGGGCATGCTGGGCATTCCAGCCCCAAAGCTCTGTTGCAAACGGCATCAAGGAATCTCCGTAGTGTTGCAAAGTTCAAAGCAAGGAGGGAAGGGAGATTTTTATTGCAAAATAAAATTGATTTTGCTCATTCACATGCATGCTGCAAATCCACCTATTTGAAAGCAGCTAAATGTGTATTCCCACCTAGTCTGGACAGAAGTAGCGGGGGTGAGAGAGGGGAGAAGAGGCACAACCTTTGGAGCTTGTGGGACGCGGTCCTGGCAAGACACGGCCAAGGCCTTCGTGCCTGGCATGAAACGCCGACGCCGAGCACCAGACAAGAGATGCGGGGGGATGGATGGAGGGGGCAGTGGCGCTGCCGTAACCCCAGACGTGTGTGCTGTGGCCGGGGCGAGCGCCATGGGTGGGGCCGGCCCATAGTGATGGCCCCGAGGAACGGAGTGTGATGGCACCCTGCGATGCATTGGGACATCACCAAGCCATGGATTGTGACCAGTCACCCCTCACTGCTTTCATCTGGCTGCCGAGTCTCACTCAGCCGGCTCGTGCCCACATTCCAGTGCTCTTTGCAGGACACAGGTGGAGCGTCGAGCAACTATGGAGGAGAGCAGCTCTGCTGCAAGGGACGGCAGCCCGAGCCAGACACCTCAGGCAGGGTCGGCGAGAGCAGCAGCAGACTCCCAGTGCCCCATCTGCCTGGGAGACATCAAAAAGGCTGCCTACGTTGTCTACGGCATGCCCTGCTTCTGCTTTGCAGGCATCTGGCCTGGGCCCCTGCAGTGGGGGAGGGCCACTGCAGTGGCCCTCTGCAGTGGCAGAGGCCCATTTCCCTCTGCAAGGTGCCACGCCGCCTGGCCCTTCTCTCTTGCGGTGCCCGTTCCCTTCAGCAAGCTGCCATGGCGCCTGGGCCTCTGCCATTGTAGGGGCCCTTTCCCCTCCCTGGAGCGCAGTGGGGCCTGGCCCGATGGACCTGAAGGGCCTCTTTGCGCCCATCTCAGCGCCACTGCCTCACGGTGTCTGGTCTTGCTGAGCCCTCTTTCCCCTCATTCAAGTGCTACAGGGACACAAGCTGAGAAAGGTGGATGCACATGCTGCTGCCATCTGATACCCTAAGCCGGCCATTAAGGACTCCCTAAGGCTCAGTTTTGGAGGGTTAGAAAGCGAGCATTCTTTATTGCAGCGCTGGCCGCACGGGGAATCACTTCGCCTAGTGTGCGCGCCGAGTTGCTCAACCACAAAGGGTATAAGCAGTCAGAAGATACATATTCATTACGTTTCCCAGAAACGATTAACAAATTCATAGTATCACCTACAACTCCTTAATATATGCAAATGTCCCTGACACATGCGCATCCATATCCATTGGTGGTCTTCCAGGGTCCTCTGGTGGTCGTCCATAGTCTTCCTCACCCGGTCAGCTGGTTGAACTCCATCGTCACGCATACTCGGTTCGTCTTTTGGCTCAGTTTGCAACTCCGGTTCTCACAAGACTAGCTTATTCTAGCATCTCTCCCGATCCAGTCTACTCAAGGATACAATGCCTCAAGACTTCCTTTTATCCAACCAAACCTAGCAGATCCGCTTGCAAGGCATTTCAAACTTAGCTACATTATTCCAGTAAGGAGGGAAGCCTATGTTCTTTTTAACTGGGTCTCAGGAAGGCCTGAGGGGCTTTCCACCCCACTCTCTTGGGCTGTTCAAGGCTACTGTCCTGGTTCCGGCGGGGATAGGGTTAATTTTTCCTGGTATTCCATGCCATGTGAGCCATGCCCACCCTGAGCTGGCGGGGGAGGGGGCAGGAAGTCACCGTTTGGAGCGGGCTGGGGCGTCCCGGGTCCGGTCGGTGAGCGGCGGGGAGCGACGGTCCCGTAATCGTGTTTGTATATGCCTCTATCCGTGTTATTGTTGTTGTTTGCTTGTCCCCTTTGCTGTTCTGTTAAACTGCCTTTGTCTCAACCCAAGAGTCTTGCCTTTTCTTCTGATTCTTCCTGTATGGGGAAGGCCCGAGCGAGCGGCACGTGGTTCTTTGTTGCCGTCTGAGGCTAAACCACGACAGCTACTCTATCACCAGCTGCTGTATCCATCCCTCCTTTTCTTTGGAGGGTTCGTAGCTTTTAAGCTTCGACCCTCATCAGTACCAAAGCCAAAGCCATACTTCTGTTATTTACAAACTAAAGTAATGCTTATACTAGTCAGAGTAAAACTAAAGCAATACTTACACTGCTCTATAGACTTCTACACATTGATCAGAAACTCAACTTTTGCCCCCAAATAGCTCTTTCCATGCCTTTCTTTACCCATGCTAGAATCAGAACTTATCGGACTATTATTGACCAAAGTACCTAGGCTTGTCTGTACTAATGAGGCTAGCCATCCTGCAAGTGAGAAACCTCCTAATTTTCATAGTAATTTCTTTACCCATGTATCCTCCGCACTTGGTCTAAGATCTTGAGATTGCTTGGTTACTTTTTTCAGAGCCTCAATTTGGTCATTTAGGTTTTCTGTTACATTTGGAATACGGGCGCAGCGGTGATCATGGTTCCGTTTCGAGTATCCACACACTCCGCGTTCTTGACGGAGCAACAAGTCCAAAGCCAACCTCTTCCGAAGCGTTACCTTTGAATTTGCCTGAACTTGCATGTCCAGCTCCTTGAGACTTGGCGCTGTTCCATTGCTTAGGACTGCCGCTTGTAGCGTTCAATTGTCTGCTGGGTATCTCTTCTCTAAGGCCATCATCCCAGGTGATAGAAAAGCTTGAAATCCCCCTCCTGCTTGCGTGGCAGGACGTGGGGGTTTCCAGCTCTCTCCTGAACCTGCATGTCTCTTCACTGGAGCCCAGTACTGTACCCGGAGAGGTGATTCTTTCCATGAGGGACACAGGGTTAGTAACCCGAAAGTCCCTTGGTACGTCCGTTTAGTCCCAGTTAAAAAGGTCGTCCAGTGACCGTTGCTTAGAACCCAAAGAGCATATCCAGGAGCTGGAATTCCTGTTTTTCCATTTCTCAAACACCTGCTTGGTGAGGAGTTACAAGTATTGCTCATATTCAATGCCTTTTTAATTGTTTCAGGCAGGCAGTCTCCTAACATGGCAACGGCTCATATTCGGCTGGTTTCTGTGGCAAGTAACAACTGACTGTACGGATGGAGACCATCTTTCCAAAAGGCTCCTTCCTCTCCCTCCAAAAGAGTCTGTTATGAACCGCGCAATTCAGTGGAAATTAAAATTTGCCAAGGGGTCCGTCCATGGAAGCAAAATTGTCCCCCAGGCACGTCAGCCTCAAGAGAAAAGGATTGACGCAGACTGGACATTCTCTTTCAGGGGACAGTTTCCTTTAGGAGCCTAAAAATGATGTGGCAGTATTCCTTTCAGCTGCTGCTGCTGCGGCTGTCGGCGATGCTACTTGCTGACATGCTTGTAACACAGCCCCAGCAGGCTTTTCTCCTCTGCCCCGGCAGTAACTCTCTAGCTTCTTGGGAATGGCTTGTTGCAAGGGTTGGGCATATCCCTGATGGATGGGGAAAAGGTACAGGCGGTTACATCGTGTGGCATGGAATGGGAAGCGCTAGTCCTTTCTTTTTTCTCTGTTGGGCTCACATTTTGGCACGTGAGACCTGTGATACGCTATAACGATGTGAAGGGCAGTCGATAGGTGAAGAGTTTGGTGGATGTGCTTTCCAGCTCAGCACAGGCAGTGCCGCAACCATTTCTATCTTTACATACGGACATGTCGCTTCACATACCTGTAGGTTAATTTAATCGAGTTGCTACTGTAAGATGGGAAATGCTTTGACATTTTTTCCTTTGTGTTTCATTTGCTGAGAATGGATCTTGAAATAGCATGGGAAATACAAAAAGTGTTATCCTTGCCCCTGCTGGACCACCAAGTAAGGTATTTCATTTTCCAGCTTCTCGAGAGCAGATAGTATGTGAGATGCTTTGTGGGGAATGGACGTGGAACACGGATGCCGAGCACAAGAGAAGAGATGGGGCGACGGATGGCGTGGGCGGTGGCGCTGCGATAACCCCAGACGTGTGTGCTGTGGCCGCAGTGTTGCCGGGGCGAGCGCCATGGGCGGGGACGGCCCACAGTGACGTCGCCGAGGAACGGACCGTGATGTCAGCAGGCAGTGCGTTGTGACATCACCAAGCCATGGATTGTGACATCGCGTCCCTCACTGCTTATATCCGGGTGCCGAGCCTCACTCAGCCGGCTCGTGGCCACATTGCAGTGTTCTTCGCAGGACACAGCGTCGGGCATCGAGCAACTATGGAAGGCAGCAGCTCTGCTGCTATGCACGGCAGCAGGAGCCACACAACCGCAGCAGCAGACTCCCAGTGCCCCATCTGCCTGGGAGGCATCAGAAGGGCAGCCTACGTTGCCTACTGCATGCACTGCTTCTGCTTTGCATGCATCCGTCGGTGGGCCAGCAGGACAGAGACCTGCCCAGTCTGCAGGCAGCCTTTTGAGCGGCTGCTGCACTCCGTGCGAGGGGAGGATGACTACAAGGAGTACCTGGTCGGCTTGTCGCCCTACCAGCGCAGGAGGCTGGCCATGGAGAGGGCCCGCAGCCGCTCCCCGCAGCACCACTACAACCTGCGCAGGCGGCCCACCAACGACCAGCCCTCGGCTGGCAGAAGCGGGCCTGCGAGGACCAGCCGCGCACAGAGGCGGCAGGGTGCAGCTCCGGGGCCCTCCAACGCCACCTCCCAGCAGGCTCCCGCAGCCAGCACTCCTCGGCAGCCAACCCCGCCGAGCGCAGGAGAGCGCCCCGCTGGCCCTGCTCCTGCTCCGGAAACACGCAACGGCACGGTGCAGCCCCGCAGCAACCGCCTCCGTCGTCACCGCTGGCGCTGACTTGAGCCTGCGTGGGCTCTGAATTGAGCAAGAGCAGAGCAGCTGACTTCAAGTGGAAGTGCCCAACTCCTCCTCCGTTGTACGGCAAAATGCTGCTTGTCTCGCGTTCCCTATCCCTTGAAGATAGATGTCAAGATCAAGAATAAATTGGACTTTGACGTTTCTGTGGTCTTGTCTTTTGGATGTTTGCGCTGTGTCATGAAAAACCCGCCGTCCTCAGGGAAGGAGAAGGGCAAAACCAGAATGCAATCATACAACCAGCATAGCGATAATTAGAGACCACACCCTTCTTTCAGACCCCCTATAGCACACTGTACTCATTAGGAAAGGAGTACAAATGACTGTAACCCCTGAATAGCAATCTGCCTCCCCCCGCAAAATCCTATGTGAGCAAGGAGGAAGGCCATGCAGTACGACACCTCATCTTACGCTCTAATCGTTTAGATCACATTGCACCACTGGTCTCTAGGCAGAGTCTGTGAGGGTCTCCCGGGCATGCTGGGCATTCCAGCCCCAAAGCTCTGTTGCAAACGGCATCAAGGAATCTCCGTAGTGTTGCAAAGTTCAAAGCAAGGAGGGAAGGGAGATTTTTATTGCAAAATAAAATTGATTTTGCTCATTCACATGCATGCTGCAAATCCACCTATTTGAAAGCAGCTAAATGTGTATTCCCACCTAGTCTGGACAGAAGTAGCGGGGGTGAGAGAGGGGAGAAGAGGCACAACCTTTGGAGCTTGTGGGACGCGGTCCTGGCAAGACACGGCCAAGGCCTTCGTGCCTGGCATGAAACGCCGACGCCGAGCACCAGACAAGAGATGCGGGGGGATGGATGGAGGGGGCAGTGGCGCTGCCGTAACCCCAGACGTGTGTGCTGTGGCCGGGGCGAGCGCCATGGGTGGGGCCGGCCCATAGTGATGGCCCCGAGGAACGGAGTGTGATGGCACCCTGCGATGCATTGGGACATCACCAAGCCATGGATTGTGACCAGTCACCCCTCACTGCTTTCATCTGGCTGCCGAGTCTCACTCAGCCGGCTCGTGCCCACATTCCAGTGCTCTTTGCAGGACACAGGTGGAGCGTCGAGCAACTATGGAGGAGAGCAGCTCTGCTGCAAGGGACGGCAGCCCGAGCCAGACACCTCAGGCAGGGTCGGCGAGAGCAGCAGCAGACTCCCAGTGCCCCATCTGCCTGGGAGACATCAAAAAGGCTGCCTACGTTGTCTACGGCATGCCCTGCTTCTGCTTTGCAGGCATCTGGCCTGGGCCCCTGCAGTGGGGGAGGGCCACTGCAGTGGCCCTCTGCAGTGGCAGAGGCCCATTTCCCTCTGCAAGGTGCCACGGCGCCTGGCCCTTCTCTCTTGCGGTGCCCGTTCCCTTCAGCAAGCTGCCATGGCGCCTGGGCCTCTGCCATTGTAGGGGCCCTTTCCCCTCCCTGGAGCGCAGTGGGGCCTGGCCCGATGGACCTGAAGGGCCTCTTTGCGCCCATCTCAGCGCCACTGCCTCACGGTGTCTGGTCTTGCTGAGCCCTCTTTCCCCTCATTCAAGTGCTACAGGGACACAAGCTGAGAAAGGTGGATGCACATGCTGCTGCCATCTGATACCCTAAGCCGGCCATTAAGGACTCCCTAAGGCTCAGTTTTGGAGGGTTAGAAAGCGAGCATTCTTTATTGCAGCGCTGGCCGCACGGGGAATCACTTCGCCTAGTGTGCGCGCCGAGTTGCTCAACCACAAAGGGTATAAGCAGTCAGAAGATACATATTCATTACGTTTCCCAGAAACGATTAACAAATTCATAGTATCACCTACAACTCCTTAATATATGCAAATGTCCCTGACACATGCGCATCCATATCCATTGGTGGTCTTCCAGGGTCCTCTGGTGGTCGTCCATAGTCTTCCTCACCCGGTCAGCTGGTTGAACTCCATCGTCACGCATACTCGGTTCGTCTTTTGGCTCAGTTTGCAACTCCGGTTCTCACAAGACTAGCTTATTCTAGCATCTCTCCCGATCCAGTCTACTCAAGGATACAATGCCTCAAGACTTCCTTTTATCCAACCAAACCTAGCAGATCCGCTTGCAAGGCATTTCAAACTTAGCTACATTATTCCAGTAAGGAGGGAAGCCTATGTTCTTTTTAACTGGGTCTCAGGAAGGCCTGAGGGGCTTTCCACCCCACTCTCTTGGGCTGTTCAAGGCTACTGTCCTGGTTCCGGCGGGGATAGGGTTAATTTTTCCTGGTATTCCATGCCATGTGAGCCATGCCCACCCTGAGCTGGCGGGGGAGGGGGCAGGAAGTCACCGTTTGGAGCGGGCTGGGGCGTCCCGGGTCCGGTCGGTGAGCGGCGGGGAGCGACGGTCCCGTAATCGTGTTTGTATATGCCTCTATCCGTGTTATTGTTGTTGTTTGCTTGTCCCCTTTGCTGTTCTGTTAAACTGCCTTTGTCTCAACCCAAGAGTCTTGCCTTTTCTTCTGATTCTTCCTGTATGGGGAAGGCCCGAGCGAGCGGCACGTGGTTCTTTGTTGCCGTCTGAGGCTAAACCACGACAGCTACTCTATCACCAGCTGCTGTATCCATCCCTCCTTTTCTTTGGAGGGTTCGTAGCTTTTAAGCTTCGACCCTCATCAGTACCAAAGCCAAAGCCATACTTCTGTTATTTACAAACTAAAGTAATGCTTATACTAGTCAGAGTAAAACTAAAGCAATACTTACACTGCTCTATAGACTTCTACACATTGATCAGAAACTCAACTTTTGCCCCCAAATAGCTCTTTCCATGCCTTTCTTTACCCATGCTAGAATCAGAACTTATCGGACTATTATTGACCAAAGTACCTAGGCTTGTCTGTACTAATGAGGCTAGCCATCCTGCAAGTGAGAAACCTCCTAATTTTCATAGTAATTTCTTTACCCATGTATCCTCCGCACTTGGTCTAAGATCTTGAGATTGCTTGGTTACTTTTTTCAGAGCCTCAATTTGGTCATTTAGGTTTTCTGTTACATTTGGAATACGGGCGCAGCGGTGATCATGGTTCCGTTTCGAGTATCCACACACTCCGCGTTCTTGACGGAGCAACAAGTCCAAAGCCAACCTCTTCCGAAGCGTTACCTTTGAATTTGCCTGAACTTGCATGTCCAGCTCCTTGAGACTTGGCGCTGTTCCATTGCTTAGGACTGCCGCTTGTAGCGTTCAATTGTCTGCTGGGTATCTCTTCTCTAAGGCCATCATCCCAGGTGATAGAAAAGCTTGAAATCCCCCTCCTGCTTGCGTGGCAGGACGTGGGGGTTTCCAGCTCTCTCCTGAACCTGCATGTCTCTTCACTGGAGCCCAGTACTGTACCCGGAGAGGTGATTCTTTCCATGAGGGACACAGGGTTAGTAACCCGAAAGTCCCTTGGTACGTCCGTTTAGTCCCAGTTAAAAAGGTCGTCCAGTGACCGTTGCTTAGAACCCAAAGAGCATATCCAGGAGCTGGAATTCCTGTTTTTCCATTTCTCAAACACCTGCTTGGTGAGGAGTTACAAGTATTGCTCATATTCAATGCCTTTTTAATTGTTTCAGGCAGGCAGTCTCCTAACATGGCAACGGCTCATATTCGGCTGGTTTCTGTGGCAAGTAACAACTGACTGTACGGATGGAGACCATCTTTCCAAAAGGCTCCTTCCTCTCCCTCCAAAAGAGTCTGTTATGAACCGCGCAATTCAGTGGAAATTAAAATTTGCCAAGGGGTCCGTCCATGGAAGCAAAATTGTCCCCCAGGCACGTCAGCCTCAAGAGAAAAGGATTGACGCAGACTGGACATTCTCTTTCAGGGGACAGTTTCCTTTAGGAGCCTAAAAATGATGTGGCAGTATTCCTTTCAGCTGCTGCTGCTGCGGCTGTCGGCGATGCTACTTGCTGACATGCTTGTAACACAGCCCCAGCAGGCTTTTCTCCTCTGCCCCGGCAGTAACTCTCTAGCTTCTTGGGAATGGCTTGTTGCAAGGGTTGGGCATATCCCTGATGGATGGGGAAAAGGTACAGGCGGTTACATCGTGTGGCATGGAATGGGAAGCGCTAGTCCTTTCTTTTTTCTCTGTTGGGCTCACATTTTGGCACGTGAGACCTGTGATACGCTATAACGATGTGAAGGGCAGTCGATAGGTGAAGAGTTTGGTGGATGTGCTTTCCAGCTCAGCACAGGCAGTGCCGCAACCATTTCTATCTTTACATACGGACATGTCGCTTCACATACCTGTAGGTTAATTTAATCGAGTTGCTACTGTAAGATGGGAAATGCTTTGACATTTTTTCCTTTGTGTTTCATTTGCTGAGAATGGATCTTGAAATAGCATGGGAAATACAAAAAGTGTTATCCTTGCCCCTGCTGGACCACCAAGTAAGGTATTTCATTTTCCAGCTTCTCGAGAGCAGATAGTATGTGAGATGCTTTGTGGGGAATGGACGTGGAACACGGATGCCGAGCACAAGAGAAGAGATGGGGCGACGGATGGCGTGGGCGGTGGCGCTGCGATAACCCCAGACGTGTGTGCTGTGGCCGCAGTGTTGCCGGGGCGAGCGCCATGGGCGGGGACGGCCCACAGTGACGTCGCCGAGGAACGGACCGTGATGTCAGCAGGCAGTGCGTTGTGACATCACCAAGCCATGGATTGTGACATCGCGTCCCTCACTGCTTATATGCGGGTGCCGAGCCTCACTCAGCCGGCTCGTGGCCACATTGCAGTGTTCTTCGCAGGACACAGCGTCGGGCATCGAGCAACTATGGAAGGCAGCAGCTCTGCTGCTATGCACGGCAGCAGGAGCCACACAACCGCAGCAGCAGACTCCCAGTGCCCCATCTGCCTGGGAGGCATCAGAAGGGCAGCCTACGTTGCCTACTGCATGCACTGCTTCTGCTTTGCATGCATCCGTCGGTGGGCCAGCAGGACAGAGACCTGCCCAGTCTGCAGGCAGCCTTTTGAGCGGCTGCTGCACTCCGTGCGAGGGGAGGATGACTACAAGGAGTACCTGGTCGGCTTGTCGCCCTACCAGCGCAGGAGGCTGGCCATGGAGAGGGCCCGCAGCCGCTCCCCGCAGCACCACTACAACCTGCGCAGGCGGCCCACCAACGACCAGCCCTCGGCTGGCAGAAGCGGGCCTGCGAGGACCAGCCGCGCACAGAGGCGGCAGGGTGCAGCTCCGGGGCCCTCCAACGCCACCTCCCAGCAGGCTCCCGCAGCCAGCACTCCTCGGCAGCCAACCCCGCCGAGCGCAGGAGAGCGCCCCGCTGGCCCTGCTCCTGCTCCGGAAACACGCAACGGCACGGTGCAGCCCCGCAGCAACCGCCTCCGTCGTCACCGCTGGCGCTGACTTGAGCCTGCGTGGGCTCTGAATTGAGCAAGAGCAGAGCAGCTGACTTCAAGTGGAAGTGCCCAACTCCTCCTCCGTTGTACGGCAAAATGCTGCTTGTCTCGCGTTCCCTATCCCTTGAAGATAGATGTCAAGATCAAGAATAAATTGGACTTTGACGTTTCTGTGGTCTTGTCTTTTGGATGTTTGCGCTGTGTCATGAAAAACCCGCCGTCCTCAGGGAAGGAGAAGGGCAAAACCAGAATGCAATCATACAACCAGCATAGCGATAATTAGAGACCACACCCTTCTTTCAGACCCCCTATAGCACACTGTACTCATTAGGAAAGGAGTACAAATGACTGTAACCCCTGAATAGCAATCTGCCTCCCCCCGCAAAATCCTATGTGAGCAAGGAGGAAGGCCATGCAGTACGACACCTCATCTTACGCTCTAATCGTTTAGATCACATTGCACCACTGGTCTCTAGGCAGAGTCTGTGAGGGTCTCCCGGGCATGCTGGGCATTCCAGCCCCAAAGCTCTGTTGCAAACGGCATCAAGGAATCTCCGTAGTGTTGCAAAGTTCAAAGCAAGGAGGGAAGGGAGATTTTTATTGCAAAATAAAATTGATTTTGCTCATTCACATGCATGCTGCAAATCCACCTATTTGAAAGCAGCTAAATGTGTATTCCCACCTAGTCTGGACAGAAGTAGCGGGGGTGAGAGAGGGGAGAAGAGGCACAACCTTTGGAGCTTGTGGGACGCGGTCCTGGCAAGACACGGCCAAGGCCTTCGTGCCTGGCATGAAACGCCGACGCCGAGCACCAGACAAGAGATGCGGGGGGATGGATGGAGGGGGCAGTGGCGCTGCCGTAACCCCAGACGTGTGTGCTGTGGCCGGGGCGAGCGCCATGGGTGGGGCCGGCCCATAGTGATGGCCCCGAGGAACGGAGTGTGATGGCACCCTGCGATGCATTGGGACATCACCAAGCCATGGATTGTGACCAGTCACCCCTCACTGCTTTCATCTGGCTGCCGAGTCTCACTCAGCCGGCTCGTGCCCACATTCCAGTGCTCTTTGCAGGACACAGGTGGAGCGTCGAGCAACTATGGAGGAGAGCAGCTCTGCTGCAAGGGACGGCAGCCCGAGCCAGACACCTCAGGCAGGGTCGGCGAGAGCAGCAGCAGACTCCCAGTGCCCCATCTGCCTGGGAGACATCAAAAAGGCTGCCTACGTTGTCTACGGCATGCCCTGCTTCTGCTTTGCAGGCATCTGGCCTGGGCCCCTGCAGTGGGGGAGGGCCACTGCAGTGGCCCCTCTGCAGTGGCAGAGGCCCATTTCCCTCTGCAAGGTGCCACGGCGCCTGGCCCTTCTCTCTTGCGGTGCCCGTTCCCTTCAGCAAGCTGCCATGGCGCCTGGGCCTCTGCCATTGTAGGGGCCCTTTCCCCTCCCTGGAGCGCAGTGGGGCCTGGCCCGATGGACCTGAAGGGCCTCTTTGCGCCCATCTCAGCGCCACTGCCTCACGGTGTCTGGTCTTGCTGAGCCCTCTTTCCCCTCATTCAAGTGCTACAGGGACACAAGCTGAGAAAGGTGGATGCACATGCTGCTGCCATCTGATACCCTAAGCCGGCCATTAAGGACTCCCTAAGGCTCAGTTTTGGAGGGTTAGAAAGCGAGCATTCTTTATTGCAGCGCTGGCCGCACGGGGAATCACTTCGCCTAGTGTGCGCGCCGAGTTGCTCAACCACAAAGGGTATAAGCAGTCAGAAGATACATATTCATTATGTTTCCCAGAAATGATTAACATATTCATAGTATCACCTACAACTCCTTAATATATGCAAATGTCCCTGACACATGCGCATCCATATCCATTGGTGGTCTTCCAGGGTCCTCTGGTGGTCGTCCATAGTCTTCCTCACCCGGTCAGCTGGTTGAACTCCATCGTCGCGCATACTCGGTTCGTCTTTTGGCTCAGTTTGCAACTCCGGTTCTCACAAGACTAGCTTATTCTAGCATCTCTCCCGATCTAGTCTACTCAAGGATACAATGTCTCAAGACTTCCTTTTATCCAACGAAACCTAGCAGATCGGCTTGCAAGGCATTTCAAACTTAGCTACATTATTCCAGTAAGGAGGGAAGCCTATGTTCTTTTTAACTGGGTCTCAGGAAGGCCTGAGGGGCTTTCCACCCCACTCTCTTGGGCTGTTCAAGGCTACTGTCCTGGTTCCGGCGGGGATAGGGTTAATTTTTCCTGGTATTCCATGCCATGTGAGCCATGCCCACCCTGAGCTGGCGGGGGAGGGGGCAGGAAGTCACCGTTTGGAGCGGGCTGGGGCGTCCCGGGTCCGGTCGGTGAGCGGCGGGGAGCGACGGTCCCGTAATCGTGTTTGTATATGCCTCTATCCGTGTTATTGTTGTTGTTTGCTTGTCCCCTTTGCTGTTCTGTTAAACTGCCTTTGTCTCAACCCAAGAGTCTTGCCTTTTCTTCTGATTCTTCCTGTATGGGGAAGGCCCGAGCGAGCGGCACGTGGTTCTTTGTTGCCGTCTGAGGCTAAACCACGACAGCTACTCTATCACCAGCTGCTGTATCCATCCCTCCTTTTCTTTGGAGGGTTCGTAGCTTTTAAGCTTCGACCCTCATCAGTACCAAAGCCAAAGCCATACTTCTGTTATTTACAAACTAAAGTAATGCTTATACTAGTCAGAGTAAAACTAAAGCAATACTTACACTGCTCTATAGACTTCTACACATTGATCAGAAACTCAACTTTTGCCCCCAAATAGCTCTTTCCATGCCTTTCTTTACCCATGCTAGAATCAGAACTTATCGGACTATTATTGACCAAAGTACCTAGGCTTGTCTGTACTAATGAGGCTAGCCATCCTGCAAGTGAGAAACCTCCTAATTTTCATAGTAATTTCTTTACCCATGTATCCTCCGCACTTGGTCTAAGATCTTGAGATTGCTTGGTTACTTTTTTCAGAGCCTCAATTTGGTCATTTAGGTTTTCTGTTACATTTGGAATACGGGCGCAGCGGTGATCATGGTTCCGTTTCGAGTATCCACACACTCCGCGTTCTTGACGGAGCAACAAGTCCAAAGCCAACCTCTTCCGAAGCGTTACCTTTGAATTTGCCTGAACTTGCATGTCCAGCTCCTTGAGACTTGGCGCTGTTCCATTGCTTAGGACTGCCGCTTGTAGCGTTCAATTGTCTGCTGGGTATCTCTTCTCTAAGGCCATCATCCCAGGTGATAGAAAAGCTTGAAATCCCCCTCCTGCTTGCGTGGCAGGACGTGGGGGTTTCCAGCTCTCTCCTGAACCTGCATGTCTCTTCACTGGAGCCCAGTACTGTACCCGGAGAGGTGATTCTTTCCATGAGGGACACAGGGTTAGTAACCCGAAAGTCCCTTGGTACGTCCGTTTAGTCCCAGTTAAAAAGGTCGTCCAGTGACCGTTGCTTAGAACCCAAAGAGCATATCCAGGAGCTGGAATTCCTGTTTTTCCATTTCTCAAACACCTGCTTGGTGAGGAGTTACAAGTATTGCTCATATTCAATGCCTTTTTAATTGTTTCAGGCAGGCAGTCTCCTAACATGGCAACGGCTCATATTCGGCTGGTTTCTGTGGCAAGTAACAACTGACTGTACGGATGGAGACCATCTTTCCAAAAGGCTCCTTCCTCTCCCTCCAAAAGAGTCTGTTATGAACCGCGCAATTCAGTGGAAATTAAAATTTGCCAAGGGGTCCGTCCATGGAAGCAAAATTGTCCCCCAGGCACGTCAGCCTCAAGAGAAAAGGATTGACGCAGACTGGACATTCTCTTTCAGGGGACAGTTTCCTTTAGGAGCCTAAAAATGATGTGGCAGTATTCCTTTCAGCTGCTGCTGCTGCGGCTGTCGGCGATGCTACTTGCTGACATGCTTGTAACACAGCCCCAGCAGGCTTTTCTCCTCTGCCCCGGCAGTAACTCTCTAGCTTCTTGGGAATGGCTTGTTGCAAGGGTTGGGCATATCCCTGATGGATGGGGAAAAGGTACAGGCGGTTACATCGTGTGGCATGGAATGGGAAGCGCTAGTCCTTTCTTTTTTCTCTGTTGGGCTCACATTTTGGCACGTGAGACCTGTGATACGCTATAACGATGTGAAGGGCAGTCGATAGGTGAAGAGTTTGGTGGATGTGCTTTCCAGCTCAGCACAGGCAGTGCCGCAACCATTTCTATCTTTACATACGGACATGTCGCTTCACATACCTGTAGGTTAATTTAATCGAGTTGCTACTGTAAGATGGGAAATGCTTTGACATTTTTTCCTTTGTGTTTCATTTGCTGAGAATGGATCTTGAAATAGCATGGGAAATACAAAAAGTGTTATCCTTGCCCCTGCTGGACCACCAAGTAAGGTATTTCATTTTCCAGCTTCTCGAGAGCAGATAGTATGTGAGATGCTTTGTGGGGAATGGACGTGGAACACGGATGCCGAGCACAAGAGAAGAGATGGGGCGACGGATGGCGTGGGCGGTGGCGCTGCGATAACCCCAGACGTGTGTGCTGTGGCCGCAGTGTTGCCGGGGCGAGCGCCATGGGCGGGGACGGCCCACAGTGACGTCGCCGAGGAACGGACCGTGATGTCAGCAGGCAGTGCGTTGTGACATCACCAAGCCATGGATTGTGACATCGCGTCCCTCACTGCTTATATCCGGGTGCCGAGCCTCACTCAGCCGGCTCGTGGCCACATTGCAGTGTTCTTCGCAGGACACAGCGTCGGGCATCGAGCAACTATGGAAGGCAGCAGCTCTGCTGCTATGCACGGCAGCAGGAGCCACACAACCGCAGCAGCAGACTCCCAGTGCCCCATCTGCCTGGGAGGCATCAGAAGGGCAGCCTACGTTGCCTACTGCATGCACTGCTTCTGCTTTGCATGCATCCGTCGGTGGGCCAGCAGGACAGAGACCTGCCCAGTCTGCAGGCAGCCTTTTGAGCGGCTGCTGCACTCCGTGCGAGGGGAGGATGACTACAAGGAGTACCTGGTCGGCTTGTCGCCCTACCAGCGCAGGAGGCTGGCCATGGAGAGGGCCCGCAGCCGCTCCCCGCAGCACCACTACAACCTGCGCAGGCGGCCCACCAACGACCAGCCCTCGGCTGGCAGAAGCGGGCCTGCGAGGACCAGCCGCGCACAGAGGCGGCAGGGTGCAGCTCCGGGGCCCTCCAACGCCACCTCCCAGCAGGCTCCCGCAGCCAGCACTCCTCGGCAGCCAACCCCGCCGAGCGCAGGAGAGCGCCCCGCTGGCCCTGCTCCTGCTCCGGAAACACGCAACGGCACGGTGCAGCCCCGCAGCAACCGCCTCCGTCGTCACCGCTGGCGCTGACTTGAGCCTGCGTGGGCTCTGAATTGAGCAAGAGCAGAGCAGCTGACTTCAAGTGGAAGTGCCCAACTCCTCCTCCGTTGTACGGCAAAATGCTGCTTGTCTCGCGTTCCCTATCCCTTGAAGATAGATGTCAAGATCAAGAATAAATTGGACTTTGACGTTTCTGTGGTCTTGTCTTTTGGATGTTTGCGCTGTGTCATGAAAAACCCGCCGTCCTCAGGGAAGGAGAAGGGCAAAACCAGAATGCAATCATACAACCAGCATAGCGATAATTAGAGACCACACCCTTCTTTCAGACCCCCTATAGCACACTGTACTCATTAGGAAAGGAGTACAAATGACTGTAACCCCTGAATAGCAATCTGCCTCCCCCCGCAAAATCCTATGTGAGCAAGGAGGAAGGCCATGCAGTACGACACCTCATCTTACGCTCTAATCGTTTAGATCACATTGCACCACTGGTCTCTAGGCAGAGTCTGTGAGGGTCTCCCGGGCATGCTGGGCATTCCAGCCCCAAAGCTCTGTTGCAAACGGCATCAAGGAATCTCCGTAGTGTTGCAAAGTTCAAAGCAAGGAGGGAAGGGAGATTTTTATTGCAAAATAAAATTGATTTTGCTCATTCACATGCATGCTGCAAATCCACCTATTTGAAAGCAGCTAAATGTGTATTCCCACCTAGTCTGGACAGAAGTAGCGGGGGTGAGAGAGGGGAGAAGAGGCACAACCTTTGGAGCTTGTGGGACGCGGTCCTGGCAAGACACGGCCAAGGCCTTCGTGCCTGGCATGAAACGCCGACGCCGAGCACCAGACAAGAGATGCGGGGGGATGGATGGAGGGGGCAGTGGCGCTGCCGTAACCCCAGACGTGTGTGCTGTGGCCGGGGCGAGCGCCATGGGTGGGGCCGGCCCATAGTGATGGCCCCGAGGAACGGAGTGTGATGGCACCCTGCGATGCATTGGGACATCACCAAGCCATGGATTGTGACCAGTCACCCCTCACTGCTTTCATCTGGCTGCCGAGTCTCACTCAGCCGGCTCGTGCCCACATTCCAGTGCTCTTTGCAGGACACAGGTGGAGCGTCGAGCAACTATGGAGGAGAGCAGCTCTGCTGCAAGGGACGGCAGCCCGAGCCAGACACCTCAGGCAGGGTCGGCGAGAGCAGCAGCAGACTCCCAGTGCCCCATCTGCCTGGGAGACATCAAAAAGGCTGCCTACGTTGTCTACGGCATGCCCTGCTTCTGCTTTGCAGGCATCTGGCCTGGGCCCCTGCAGTGGGGGAGGGCCACTGCAGTGGCCCCTCTGCAGTGGCAGAGGCCCATTTCCCTCTGCAAGGTGCCACGGCGCCTGGCCCTTCTCTCTTGCGGTGCCCGTTCCCTTCAGCAAGCTGCCATGGCGCCTGGGCCTCTGCCATTGTAGGGGCCCTTTCCCCTCCCTGGAGCGCAGTGGGGCCTGGCCCGATGGACCTGAAGGGCCTCTTTGCGCCCATCTCAGCGCCACTGCCTCACGGTGTCTGGTCTTGCTGAGCCCTCTTTCCCCTCATTCAAGTGCTACAGGGACACAAGCTGAGAAAGGTGGATGCACATGCTGCTGCCATCTGATACCCTAAGCCGGCCATTAAGGACTCCCTAAGGCTCAGTTTTGGAGGGTTAGAAAGCGAGCATTCTTTATTGCAGCGCTGGCCGCACGGGGAATCACTTCGCCTAGTGTGCGCGCCGAGTTGCTCAACCACAAAGGGTATAAGCAGTCAGAAGATACATATTCATTATGTTTCCCAGAAATGATTAACATATTCATAGTATCACCTACAACTCCTTAATATATGCAAATGTCCCTGACACATGCGCATCCATATCCATTGGTGGTCTTCCAGGGTCCTCTGGTGGTCGTCCATAGTCTTCCTCACCCGGTCAGCTGGTTGAACTCCATCGTCGCGCATACTCGGTTCGTCTTTTGGCTCAGTTTGCAACTCCGGTTCTCACAAGACTAGCTTATTCTAGCATCTCTCCCGATCTAGTCTACTCAAGGATACAATGTCTCAAGACTTCCTTTTATCCAACGAAACCTAGCAGATCGGCTTGCAAGGCATTTCAAACTTAGCTACATTATTCCAGTAAGGAGGGAAGCCTATGTTCTTTTTAACTGGGTCTCAGGAAGGCCTGAGGGGCTTTCCACCCCACTCTCTTGGGCTGTTCAAGGCTACTGTCCTGGTTCCGGCGGGGATAGGGTTAATTTTTCCTGGTATTCCATGCCATGTGAGCCATGCCCACCCTGAGCTGGCGGGGGAGGGGGCAGGAAGTCACCGTTTGGAGCGGGCTGGGGCGTCCCGGGTCCGGTCGGTGAGCGGCGGGGAGCGACGGTCCCGTAATCGTGTTTGTATATGCCTCTATCCGTGTTATTGTTGTTGTTTGCTTGTCCCCTTTGCTGTTCTGTTAAACTGCCTTTGTCTCAACCCAAGAGTCTTGCCTTTTCTTCTGATTCTTCCTGTATGGGGAAGGCCCGAGCGAGCGGCACGTGGTTCTTTGTTGCCGTCTGAGGCTAAACCACGACAGCTACTCTATCACCAGCTGCTGTATCCATCCCTCCTTTTCTTTGGAGGGTTCGTAGCTTTTAAGCTTCGACCCTCATCAGTACCAAAGCCAAAGCCATACTTCTGTTATTTACAAACTAAAGTAATGCTTATACTAGTCAGAGTAAAACTAAAGCAATACTTACACTGCTCTATAGACTTCTACACATTGATCAGAAACTCAACTTTTGCCCCCAAATAGCTCTTTCCATGCCTTTCTTTACCCATGCTAGAATCAGAACTTATCGGACTATTATTGACCAAAGTACCTAGGCTTGTCTGTACTAATGAGGCTAGCCATCCTGCAAGTGAGAAACCTCCTAATTTTCATAGTAATTTCTTTACCCATGTATCCTCCGCACTTGGTCTAAGATCTTGAGATTGCTTGGTTACTTTTTTCAGAGCCTCAATTTGGTCATTTAGGTTTTCTGTTACATTTGGAATACGGGCGCAGCGGTGATCATGGTTCCGTTTCGAGTATCCACACACTCCGCGTTCTTGACGGAGCAACAAGTCCAAAGCCAACCTCTTCCGAAGCGTTACCTTTGAATTTGCCTGAACTTGCATGTCCAGCTCCTTGAGACTTGGCGCTGTTCCATTGCTTAGGACTGCCGCTTGTAGCGTTCAATTGTCTGCTGGGTATCTCTTCTCTAAGGCCATCATCCCAGGTGATAGAAAAGCTTGAAATCCCCCTCCTGCTTGCGTGGCAGGACGTGGGGGTTTCCAGCTCTCTCCTGAACCTGCATGTCTCTTCACTGGAGCCCAGTACTGTACCCGGAGAGGTGATTCTTTCCATGAGGGACACAGGGTTAGTAACCCGAAAGTCCCTTGGTACGTCCGTTTAGTCCCAGTTAAAAAGGTCGTCCAGTGACCGTTGCTTAGAACCCAAAGAGCATATCCAGGAGCTGGAATTCCTGTTTTTCCATTTCTCAAACACCTGCTTGGTGAGGAGTTACAAGTATTGCTCATATTCAATGCCTTTTTAATTGTTTCAGGCAGGCAGTCTCCTAACATGGCAACGGCTCATATTCGGCTGGTTTCTGTGGCAAGTAACAACTGACTGTACGGATGGAGACCATCTTTCCAAAAGGCTCCTTCCTCTCCCTCCAAAAGAGTCTGTTATGAACCGCGCAATTCAGTGGAAATTAAAATTTGCCAAGGGGTCCGTCCATGGAAGCAAAATTGTCCCCCAGGCACGTCAGCCTCAAGAGAAAAGGATTGACGCAGACTGGACATTCTCTTTCAGGGGACAGTTTCCTTTAGGAGCCTAAAAATGATGTGGCAGTATTCCTTTCAGCTGCTGCTGCTGCGGCTGTCGGCGATGCTACTTGCTGACATGCTTGTAACACAGCCCCAGCAGGCTTTTCTCCTCTGCCCCGGCAGTAACTCTCTAGCTTCTTGGGAATGGCTTGTTGCAAGGGTTGGGCATATCCCTGATGGATGGGGAAAAGGTACAGGCGGTTACATCGTGTGGCATGGAATGGGAAGCGCTAGTCCTTTCTTTTTTCTCTGTTGGGCTCACATTTTGGCACGTGAGACCTGTGATACGCTATAACGATGTGAAGGGCAGTCGATAGGTGAAGAGTTTGGTGGATGTGCTTTCCAGCTCAGCACAGGCAGTGCCGCAACCATTTCTATCTTTACATACGGACATGTCGCTTCACATACCTGTAGGTTAATTTAATCGAGTTGCTACTGTAAGATGGGAAATGCTTTGACATTTTTTCCTTTGTGTTTCATTTGCTGAGAATGGATCTTGAAATAGCATGGGAAATACAAAAAGTGTTATCCTTGCCCCTGCTGGACCACCAAGTAAGGTATTTCATTTTCCAGCTTCTCGAGAGCAGATAGTATGTGAGATGCTTTGTGGGGAATGGACGTGGAACACGGATGCCGAGCACAAGAGAAGAGATGGGGCGACGGATGGCGTGGGCGGTGGCGCTGCGATAACCCCAGACGTGTGTGCTGTGGCCGCAGTGTTGCCGGGGCGAGCGCCATGGGCGGGGACGGCCCACAGTGACGTCGCCGAGGAACGGACCGTGATGTCAGCAGGCAGTGCGTTGTGACATCACCAAGCCATGGATTGTGACATCGCGTCCCTCACTGCTTATATCCGGGTGCCGAGCCTCACTCAGCCGGCTCGTGGCCACATTGCAGTGTTCTTCGCAGGACACAGCGTCGGGCATCGAGCAACTATGGAAGGCAGCAGCTCTGCTGCTATGCACGGCAGCAGGAGCCACACAACCGCAGCAGCAGACTCCCAGTGCCCCATCTGCCTGGGAGGCATCAGAAGGGCAGCCTACGTTGCCTACTGCATGCACTGCTTCTGCTTTGCATGCATCCGTCGGTGGGCCAGCAGGACAGAGACCTGCCCAGTCTGCAGGCAGCCTTTTGAGCGGCTGCTGCACTCCGTGCGAGGGGAGGATGACTACAAGGAGTACCTGGTCGGCTTGTCGCCCTACCAGCGCAGGAGGCTGGCCATGGAGAGGGCCCGCAGCCGCTCCCCGCAGCACCACTACAACCTGCGCAGGCGGCCCACCAACGACCAGCCCTCGGCTGGCAGAAGCGGGCCTGCGAGGACCAGCCGCGCACAGAGGCGGCAGGGTGCAGCTCCGGGGCCCTCCAACGCCACCTCCCAGCAGGCTCCCGCAGCCAGCACTCCTCGGCAGCCAACCCCGCCGAGCGCAGGAGAGCGCCCCGCTGGCCCTGCTCCTGCTCCGGAAACACGCAACGGCACGGTGCAGCCCCGCAGCAACCGCCTCCGTCGTCACCGCTGGCGCTGACTTGAGCCTGCGTGGGCTCTGAATTGAGCAAGAGCAGAGCAGCTGACTTCAAGTGGAAGTGCCCAACTCCTCCTCCGTTGTACGGCAAAATGCTGCTTGTCTCGCGTTCCCTATCCCTTGAAGATAGATGTCAAGATCAAGAATAAATTGGACTTTGACGTTTCTGTGGTCTTGTCTTTTGGATGTTTGCGCTGTGTCATGAAAAACCCGCCGTCCTCAGGGAAGGAGAAGGGCAAAACCAGAATGCAATCATACAACCAGCATAGCGATAATTAGAGACCACACCCTTCTTTCAGACCCCCTATAGCACACTGTACTCATTAGGAAAGGAGTACAAATGACTGTAACCCCTGAATAGCAATCTGCCTCCCCCCGCAAAATCCTATGTGAGCAAGGAGGAAGGCCATGCAGTACGACACCTCATCTTACGCTCTAATCGTTTAGATCACATTGCACCACTGGTCTCTAGGCAGAGTCTGTGAGGGTCTCCCGGGCATGCTGGGCATTCCAGCCCCAAAGCTCTGTTGCAAACGGCATCAAGGAATCTCCGTAGTGTTGCAAAGTTCAAAGCAAGGAGGGAAGGGAGATTTTTATTGCAAAATAAAATTGATTTTGCTCATTCACATGCATGCTGCAAATCCACCTATTTGAAAGCAGCTAAATGTGTATTCCCACCTAGTCTGGACAGAAGTAGCGGGGGTGAGAGAGGGGAGAAGAGGCACAACCTTTGGAGCTTGTGGGACGCGGTCCTGGCAAGACACGGCCAAGGCCTTCGTGCCTGGCATGAAACGCCGACGCCGAGCACCAGACAAGAGATGCGGGGGGATGGATGGAGGGGGCAGTGGCGCTGCCGTAACCCCAGACGTGTGTGCTGTGGCCGGGGCGAGCGCCATGGGTGGGGCCGGCCCATAGTGATGGCCCCGAGGAACGGAGTGTGATGGCACCCTGCGATGCATTGGGACATCACCAAGCCATGGATTGTGACCAGTCACCCCTCACTGCTTTCATCTGGCTGCCGAGTCTCACTCAGCCGGCTCGTGCCCACATTCCAGTGCTCTTTGCAGGACACAGGTGGAGCGTCGAGCAACTATGGAGGAGAGCAGCTCTGCTGCAAGGGACGGCAGCCCGAGCCAGACACCTCAGGCAGGGTCGGCGAGAGCAGCAGCAGACTCCCAGTGCCCCATCTGCCTGGGAGACATCAAAAAGGCTGCCTACGTTGTCTACGGCATGCCCTGCTTCTGCTTTGCAGGCATCTGGCCTGGGCCCCTGCAGTGGGGGAGGGCCACTGCAGTGGCCCCTCTGCAGTGGCAGAGGCCCATTTCCCTCTGCAAGGTGCCACGGCGCCTGGCCCTTCTCTCTTGCGGTGCCCGTTCCCTTCAGCAAGCTGCCATGGCGCCTGGGCCTCTGCCATTGTAGGGGCCCTTTCCCCTCCCTGGAGCGCAGTGGGGCCTGGCCCGATGGACCTGAAGGGCCTCTTTGCGCCCATCTCAGCGCCACTGCCTCACGGTGTCTGGTCTTGCTGAGCCCTCTTTCCCCTCATTCAAGTGCTACAGGGACACAAGCTGAGAAAGGTGGATGCACATGCTGCTGCCATCTGATACCCTAAGCCGGCCATTAAGGACTCCCTAAGGCTCAGTTTTGGAGGGTTAGAAAGCGAGCATTCTTTATTGCAGCGCTGGCCGCACGGGGAATCACTTCGCCTAGTGTGCGCGCCGAGTTGCTCAACCACAAAGGGTATAAGCAGTCAGAAGATACATATTCATTATGTTTCCCAGAAATGATTAACATATTCATAGTATCACCTACAACTCCTTAATATATGCAAATGTCCCTGACACATGCGCATCCATATCCATTGGTGGTCTTCCAGGGTCCTCTGGTGGTCGTCCATAGTCTTCCTCACCCGGTCAGCTGGTTGAACTCCATCGTCGCGCATACTCGGTTCGTCTTTTGGCTCAGTTTGCAACTCCGGTTCTCACAAGACTAGCTTATTCTAGCATCTCTCCCGATCTAGTCTACTCAAGGATACAATGTCTCAAGACTTCCTTTTATCCAACGAAACCTAGCAGATCGGCTTGCAAGGCATTTCAAACTTAGCTACATTATTCCAGTAAGGAGGGAAGCCTATGTTCTTTTTAACTGGGTCTCAGGAAGGCCTGAGGGGCTTTCCACCCCACTCTCTTGGGCTGTTCAAGGCTACTGTCCTGGTTCCGGCGGGGATAGGGTTAATTTTTCCTGGTATTCCATGCCATGTGAGCCATGCCCACCCTGAGCTGGCGGGGGAGGGGGCAGGAAGTCACCGTTTGGAGCGGGCTGGGGCGTCCCGGGTCCGGTCGGTGAGCGGCGGGGAGCGACGGTCCCGTAATCGTGTTTGTATATGCCTCTATCCGTGTTATTGTTGTTGTTTGCTTGTCCCCTTTGCTGTTCTGTTAAACTGCCTTTGTCTCAACCCAAGAGTCTTGCCTTTTCTTCTGATTCTTCCTGTATGGGGAAGGCCCGAGCGAGCGGCACGTGGTTCTTTGTTGCCGTCTGAGGCTAAACCACGACAGCTACTCTATCACCAGCTGCTGTATCCATCCCTCCTTTTCTTTGGAGGGTTCGTAGCTTTTAAGCTTCGACCCTCATCAGTACCAAAGCCAAAGCCATACTTCTGTTATTTACAAACTAAAGTAATGCTTATACTAGTCAGAGTAAAACTAAAGCAATACTTACACTGCTCTATAGACTTCTACACATTGATCAGAAACTCAACTTTTGCCCCCAAATAGCTCTTTCCATGCCTTTCTTTACCCATGCTAGAATCAGAACTTATCGGACTATTATTGACCAAAGTACCTAGGCTTGTCTGTACTAATGAGGCTAGCCATCCTGCAAGTGAGAAACCTCCTAATTTTCATAGTAATTTCTTTACCCATGTATCCTCCGCACTTGGTCTAAGATCTTGAGATTGCTTGGTTACTTTTTTCAGAGCCTCAATTTGGTCATTTAGGTTTTCTGTTACATTTGGAATACGGGCGCAGCGGTGATCATGGTTCCGTTTCGAGTATCCACACACTCCGCGTTCTTGACGGAGCAACAAGTCCAAAGCCAACCTCTTCCGAAGCGTTACCTTTGAATTTGCCTGAACTTGCATGTCCAGCTCCTTGAGACTTGGCGCTGTTCCATTGCTTAGGACTGCCGCTTGTAGCGTTCAATTGTCTGCTGGGTATCTCTTCTCTAAGGCCATCATCCCAGGTGATAGAAAAGCTTGAAATCCCCCTCCTGCTTGCGTGGCAGGACGTGGGGGTTTCCAGCTCTCTCCTGAACCTGCATGTCTCTTCACTGGAGCCCAGTACTGTACCCGGAGAGGTGATTCTTTCCATGAGGGACACAGGGTTAGTAACCCGAAAGTCCCTTGGTACGTCCGTTTAGTCCCAGTTAAAAAGGTCGTCCAGTGACCGTTGCTTAGAACCCAAAGAGCATATCCAGGAGCTGGAATTCCTGTTTTTCCATTTCTCAAACACCTGCTTGGTGAGGAGTTACAAGTATTGCTCATATTCAATGCCTTTTTAATTGTTTCAGGCAGGCAGTCTCCTAACATGGCAACGGCTCATATTCGGCTGGTTTCTGTGGCAAGTAACAACTGACTGTACGGATGGAGACCATCTTTCCAAAAGGCTCCTTCCTCTCCCTCCAAAAGAGTCTGTTATGAACCGCGCAATTCAGTGGAAATTAAAATTTGCCAAGGGGTCCGTCCATGGAAGCAAAATTGTCCCCCAGGCACGTCAGCCTCAAGAGAAAAGGATTGACGCAGACTGGACATTCTCTTTCAGGGGAAAGTTTCCTTTAGGAGCCTAAAAATGATGTGGCAGTATTCCTTTCAGCTGCTGCTGCTGCGGCTGTCGGCGATGCTACTTGCTGACATGCTTGTAACACAGCCCCAGCAGGCTTTTCTCCTCTGCCCCGGCAGTAACTCTCTAGCTTCTTGGGAATGGCTTGTTGCAAGGGTTGGGCATATCCCTGATGGATGGGGAAAAGGTACAGGCGGTTACATCGTGTGGCATGGAATGGGAAGCGCTAGTCCTTTCTTTTTTCTCTGTTGGGCTCACATTTTGGCACGTGAGACCTGTGATACGCTATAACGATGTGAAGGGCAGTCGATAGGTGAAGAGTTTGGTGGATGTGCTTTCCAGCTCAGCACAGGCAGTGCCGCAACCATTTCTATCTTTACATACGGACATGTCGCTTCACATACCTGTAGGTTAATTTAATCGAGTTGCTACTGTAAGATGGGAAATGCTTTGACATTTTTTCCTTTGTGTTTCATTTGCTGAGAATGGATCTTGAAATAGCATGGGAAATACAAAAAGTGTTATCCTTGCCCCTGCTGGACCACCAAGTAAGGTATTTCATTTTCCAGCTTCTCGAGAGCAGATAGTATGTGAGATGCTTTGTGGGGAATGGACGTGGAACACGGATGCCGAGCACAAGAGAAGAGATGGGGCGACGGATGGCGTGGGCGGTGGCGCTGCGATAACCCCAGACGTGTGTGCTGTGGCCGCAGTGTTGCCGGGGCGAGCGCCATGGGCGGGGACGGCCCACAGTGACGTCGCCGAGGAACGGACCGTGATGTCAGCAGGCAATGCGTTGTGACATCACCAAGCCATGGATTGTGACATCGCGTCCCTCACTGCTTATATGCGGGTGCCGAGCCTCACTCAGCCGGCTCGTGGCCACATTGCAGTGTTCTTCGCAGGACACAGCGTCGGGCGTCGAGCAACTATGGAAGGCAGCAGCTCTGCTGCTATGCACGGCAGCAGGAGCCACACAACCGCAGCAGCAGACTCCCAGTGCCCCATCTGCCTGGGAGGCATCAGAAGGGCAGCCTACGTTGCCTACTGCATGCACTGCTTCTGCTTTGCATGCATCCGTCGGTGGGCCAGCAGGACAGAGACCTGCCCAGTCTGCAGGCAGCCTTTTGAGCGGCTGCTGCACTCCGTGCGAGGGGAGGATGACTACAAGGAGTACCTGGTCGGCTTGTCGCCCTACCAGCGCAGGAGGATGGCCATGGAGAGGGCCCGCAGCCGCTCCCCGCAGCACCACTACAACCTGCGCAGGCGGCCCACCAACGACCAGCCCTCGGCTGGCAGAAGCGGGCCTGCGAGGACCAGCCGCGCACAGAGGCGGCAGGGTGCAGCTCCGGGGCCCTCCAACGCCACCTCCCAGCAGGCTCCCGCAGCCAGCACTCCTCGGCAGCCAACCCCGCCGAGCGCAGGAGAGCGCCCCGCTGGCCCTGCTCCTGCTCCGGAAACACGCAACGGCACGGTGCAGCCCCGCAGCAACCGCCTCCGTCGTCACCGCTGGCGCTGACTTGAGCCTGCGTGGGCTCTGAATTGAGCAAGAGCAGAGCAGCTGACTTCAAGTGGAAGTGCCCAACTCCTCCTCCGTTGTACGGCAAAATGCTGCTTGTCTCGCGTTCCCTATCCCTTGAAGATAGATGTCAAGATCAAGAATAAATTGGACTTTGACGTTTCTGTGGTCTTGTCTTTTGGATGTTTGCGCTGTGTCATGAAAAACCCGCCGTCCTCAGGGAAGGAGAAGGGCAAAACCAGAATGCAATCATACAACCAGCATAGCGATAATTAGAGACCACACCCTTCTTTCAGACCCCCTATAGCACACTGTACTCATTAGGAAAGGAGTACAAATGACTGTAACCCCTGAATAGCAATCTGCCTCCCCCCGCAAAATCCTATGTGAGCAAGGAGGAAGGCCATGCAGTACGACACCTCATCTTACGCTCTAATCGTTTAGATCACATTGCACCACTGGTCTCTAGGCAGAGTCTGTGAGGGTCTCCCGGGCATGCTGGGCATTCCAGCCCCAAAGCTCTGTTGCAAACGGCATCAAGGAATCTCCGTAGTGTTGCAAAGTTCAAAGCAAGGAGGGAAGGGAGATTTTTATTGCAAAATAAAATTGATTTTGCTCGTTCACATGCATGCTGCAAATCCACCTATTTGAAAGCAGCTAAATGTGTATTCCCACCTAGTCTGGACAGAAGTAGCGGGGGTGAGAGAGGGGAGAAGAGGCACAACCTTTGGAGCTTGTGGGACGCGGTCCTGGCAAGACACGGCCAAGGCCTTGGTGACTGGCGTGAAACGCCGACGCCGAGCACCAGACAAGGGATGCGGGGGGATGGATGGAGGGGGCAGTGGCGCTGCCGTAACCCCAGACGTGTGTGCTGTGGCCGGGGCGAGCGCCATGGTGGGGCCGGCCCATAGTGATGGCCCCGAGGAACGGAGTGTGATGGCACCCCGCGATGCATTGGGACATCACCAAGCCGTGGATTGTGACCAGTCACCCCTCACTGCTTTCATCTGGCTGCCGAGTCTCACTCAGCTGGCTCGTGCCCACATTCCAGTGCTCTTTGCAGGACATAGGTGGAGCGTCGAGCAACTATGGAGGAGAGCAGCTCTGCTCCAAGGGACGGCAGCCCAAGACACTTAATCCTTCGCCTCTGGGTAACTCAATAAAATCAATTTGCCAGTATTCACCTGGTATTTGTGCTTCTGCTGTTTTTTCAAATTCTGTATTTTAGGGTTATTTCTGCAACATATTTCACATCATTCAGTAACTGATCTAACCACCGCTATCGTATTTTGACTAATGATTGATTTGTGGAGATGTTTCAGCAAATTTTCTGTTCCCCAATGTACGGTATTATGCTCCCTTCTCCCTAAACTGCTCATGAGGGAGTATAGCACTACCAGTAGGACAGAGGGAGTAACCCAGGATCCATCCTCCCGCGTTTCTGCTCTTAGTACTGTTATCAGATTTAAATCATGTTTATTGGAAATAGGTTACTCTGGCAATGGTATCTTCTTTTCTGATCTTATGCCCATTATCCCGGTTTCTATGCCTTTTTCTGCAGCCCTTTTAGCACCTGAATCAGCTAGCTTATTCCCTTGTTCCTGAGCAGTTTGTCCTGAGCGGCGTGCTTTAGAATGCATAATGGCTACTGCAGCAGGTGCCCTTATACACTCCATGAATTTTAAAATTTCTTCCTTATGCTTGATTTCAGTGCCTTGTGTTGTCAGAAGTCCTCTTTCTTTCCATACAGCTCCATCCGTGTACAGCTCCTGGTCCAGCTCAGGCAAAGAGTGTCTTTTAAATCAGGTCAGCTTGAATAAACTTCTTCAGTAGTTTGTAGACAATTATGCTCAGGGTTACTCTCAGCCTGTTGTGCCAAAAGGAATACTGCAGGATTAACAAGAGAGGTACTTTTCAAAATCACATCCTCTTGTTCCAGAAGTACTGCTTGGAACTTCAACACCCTGCTGGGAGATAGCCAGTGTCTGCCCTTTTGACCTACTACTGTAAGTACCATATGTGGAACGTAGTCATATTCTGTCCTGTAGTAAGTTTCTGGGCTTCTTGTATTAACAACCTCTCTCAGGCAGCCTGGCCAGCCCTGACTTACTGTATCTAATTGCTTGGAGAAACAGGCCAGTGCTCGCCTGAATTCTCCTAGGTACTCTGTCAAAACCACCAAGGCTATGGCTTGCCTCTCATAGGTAAAGAGTTCAAATGGCTTCTCCAGGTTAGGTAATCGCAAGGCAGGAGCTCTCATTAATGTCATTGCAAGGGTCCTTTTGATAATTTCAACAGTTCATATAAGGGTTTTACTAACAGCCCATAGTCAGCAATCTGCAGGCGACACCATCCAGTCTTGTCGCCACAACTCCAGCTCTTTCACAAGCTGGTTTCCAAAAACAGTTGGGCTGTTTTTAAACCCTTGGGGCAGCACTGTCCAGGTACACTGGGTCTTCCTTCCCATTTCAGGTTTTTCTCACTCAAAGGCAAACAGTTCCTGACTCTCCGGTTCAAGCGGGATGTAGAAAAAGTCATCTTTCAAACCTAGCACTGTAAACCACCCTTGCTCTTCCGTTAAAGTGGTTAACAATGTACACGGATTTGCTACCACAGGGTGGATGTCCTGGACAATTTGATTAATAGCTCTCAAGTCCTGTACTAATCTATAAGACTTTCCATCTGCTTTCTTAACGGGTAGTGTAGGAGCATTGTACTTGGATTCACATTCTCTTAGTTGGCCATATTTCAAGGATTTTTCTACCAGAGGCAATAACCCCACCTTAGCTTCTAACTTTATAGGATATTGTTTCAACCTTACCAGAACTAATCCTGGTTTCAATTCTATTCTTACTGGTTCAAGTCTTTTGGATTTTCCAGGCACTGCCCCTGCCCAAACGGTTGGCCACAGTTTCAACTTCGGGCGGAATTCCTTTCTTTGCACGGTCCTCCTCCTGTAACAATAATACTGTAGCTTGGACAAATTTAGACTCAGGCACTAACACTTCTACTTCTCCATTTTAAACTTTATCTCAGCCTCCAATTTTTCTAAGAAATCTCAGTCAATTAAAGGTTTTGGCGCCCCCAGTAAATACAAAAACTGATGCGTTACCCACTGCTTTCCAATTTTAAACTTGAGGGGTTTAAAGAAAGGTCTGTTTTCCGATTTCTCTGTCATGCCAATAATGCTCACCATGTCATACTCTAATTCGTGTTCTTTTCTATTTAAGACTAAATAAGCTGCTCCCGTATCAACTAAGCCTTCTATTTCAGTTCCATCTTCCCTCAGCCCAGTTCTAACCAGAGGCTCTGCTGGGGGAGATTCCTCTGGCCCCTTTCAGTTCCTAGCCTCCATGGCTACCACAGGAGTATCTGGTCCCCCAAAACCTAGCCCCTGCAACAATGGACGTTCCTTCTTTCAGTGTCCCTCCTTTTTCCAACAAGTGCACTGGGTTTCTCCTACAGCGGTTTCAAAAGTCCTCTGCCACGTCCTCTTCCCCAATAACCACCCCCAAATCCTCACCTAGATCCTCCTCGAGGACCATAGGTCCCTTCTAGGGGAGCAGTCAGTCGAGCATTGCCTTTTTCCTTCTGTTGATCTCTATTTCGGCAAACTACCCAAGCCATATCCAACAATTTTCCTGAGTCTCTAGCATCTGCTCCCTGTATTTTCTGTAATTTTCTCTGTATATCATCAGCAGACTGTCCGACAAACAATGTTGCCAAGTGATTCTTCCTTTTTCTGACAGCTTCCTTCATTTTATTTAAGAAATCAGGCAGAGATGCCTTCCTATCTTGCTTAATTTCAAATATTTTTTACCAAGTTATAGCCTTTGGTATAGTATTCCTTATGCCAAAGAGAACCCACTTCTGATATTGTGTTAATAACAATTTATCTCCATTATTATTGGGGTTCCAACCAGGGTCTGCCGAGAGAAAATAATGTTCCAATTGTCCTGGCAAAGCTCCTGCTGCTACCTAGGCTTTAATCTGGGTCCTTTCTGCCTTACAAATCATCTCTCTTTCTGTACTATCAAACAATACTTGCATAATAGCTTCAATATCTTTCCAATCAGGGTCTTGGGTTTTTATCATCATCTCAAAAGCACTAGCTACCTGATCAGCATCGTCCCTATAACTACCTGCAGCTATCTTCCAACTCACTTTCACCACAAATGGACCATCATTCCCAACAGTCTGTCTCAATGGAGCTTGTAACACAGCCCCTCGCTGACTATGAGTTCTTTCTGCCACTGGTGTTGGTCCCAACGTGCCGCTCTCAGATTCATCATCCAATTCACCTTCTGCCCTGTGATTCTGAGGTCTCTGCCTGAACCTGGGTACTACCAGCATTTCTGTATCTTCCTTTTGCTCACTCTGGGTCAACTTCAAGCATCTCTTTCCAATACTACATGCCGAGCAACACCTCTTTAATCCTTTTTCTCTCTCTCTCTTATCCTTTTCTAATGCCAATACTAAATGGTCAAGCCAAATTAATTCCACGTTTTTTCTGGCACTCTGGATGCTGTCTCAAAGTAAAGGACATGTCCACATACAGAACTTCATCCCATTACCCTTCTCTTCTCAAAAACATCAATTGCAGTGAAGTATTAGAATTTAAAATGCCATTCACAGGCCACTTCTCCTCTCTTTCCAACTTATACAATGGCCACCATTGGTTACAGTATTTAATCAAACCCTCCCTCTTTGCAACCCACCAGTGGGTCCAGCAATTTGTTTCCAATGACTCAAAATACAACCCAGTGGCAACTTTTTCAGTACTCCTGCACCTGAGGACGATCCAGCGCCCATTTTAAATACAAGGGATAACACACACGGGTGAGTCTTTTGCACAGCAACGATACAAATAACTGTTTGCTATAGCAAACAAACACACAGTTACAATAACAATTACCACGGTTACATTAAACATTTACTTTAAACGGGTACTCCAACCCCTTACCAAACCAAATGGGGATTCCAACCCCTTTCCCGGGACTTAGCCCAACCTTGTGTAGCTTTCGCTATGACTGACAGGCAGGCAACGAAACCAAACTTAAAGCAAGAAAGCCTTGTGCTTACAAATCAGTAGTCCTTGCTTAGAGGCTCTTCAGTCTAGGGATCGGGGTTCCCTCTGAGAATCCCTAGGTACTGGCTAGGGTTCTGTGAACCCAGGATCTGTTGAGGCTCAAAAGCGATGTCCCGCCTGGGTTGCCAAATGACACCCTAAGCCAGTGATTAGAGACTCTCTTAAGACTCAGTTTTGGAGGGTTAGAAAGCAGGCATTGTTTACTGCAGGGCTGAGTGCACAGGGAATCTCTTCACCTAGTGTGCACACTGAGTTGATCAACTACAAACGTTATAGGTAATCAGAATACACATATTCATTACATTTCCCAGAAATTATTAACATATTCATATTATCACCTAGATATCACTCCAGCTTCTTAACTGACTGTATGATGAAATTTAGTCTCAGTCCACTGCTCTTTGAATAAAAAGCAATGTATTTTTAGCTGGTTACATCACTTGATTTCAAAAGGACGCAGTTTTCACCATCTTGGCTTCAAATGCAAGTTACTTTTTTAACATCATCTGGAAGATCTTATTATATACCTTTTTCTTTTTTTTAATGAATGAACTTCACGCAGTGACAAGTGGGATCAGTTTGAAAGCATGATTTCAAGGTTTCCTTCCTTAGCCTGAAAGAATTCTTCAGGAACAATATTTATCCATTTTTTCAAAGTGAGAGAAGCAGGTTTAGCAGACAGACTGAAACTTCCTCATAGCTTTATGGAAGATGACCTATGAGAAAGAGGTTCAAGACCATCCCTGAGACATCAATTGGGAAAGCTATGAAGTAGGGTAGAAGACAGGGTTATGCAACCAGGAGCAACCTATGAGGAGACTAATAGGCCACCAGATCAGTGTGATGGAAAAACAGAGTTCATATCATACAGAAACAACCAAGTTTAGGAATTTACCACTCACCTGTTTAGAAGAATGGCACACACAGAAGCTACTAAAATGCACGAGGTTAGTGATGCAGATTACATTCCCAATGGCTACATTAAGTTATATCAAACATATAAAGTTTGTCAATTTATTTAACTGTCAGGTGCTGACTTCAGAATGGGTCCAGGGTTTTTCCGTGAGACTCCTCCTTCACTTGAAGAAGCAGAGCTTAAAGGAGTGTGACAGATTCCGAGGAGGATTAATTTGTTTGTTCGTTTGTTGAAAACTGAAAACTCAGTTTCTGCCTTCTGCCAGGCAACAAAATGTCAGCTGGTCAAAGAGTATTTTAGTTAGTCAGTAACAAAATACAATTTCTTCCTACCATCTACAAATACAGGAATTTAGATCTCACATGGTAAAAAATAAGATCTGTACTACCTATTCCAAGTTCTCTCTCCTTTTATTGCAAATCACTATAACGACGTCTTACAGATTTTCCCTTTAGTTTCGACAAACAAGAACAGCAGGGGAACAAGACAGGGACCCCAAATGGGACGTAGTGCCCAGATGAGGCCTGATGGGTGCTGAGCAGAGAGGATGACCCTTGTGTGCTCTGGCTAGGGGACAAAGACAGGAGAAAACGCAGGAGAGTGAGCCAAGGGCTGCCTGTGCCCCGCCATGGGAGGAATCAGGGCAGCCCAGAGGGCTGGCCAGCAGTGCTGGGGTGTGGGGAGAGCTTGTGGGACATTGTCCTGCAGCCTCCCAGGGAGGCACGAGCTGGTACCGCGTGAAGCCTGTCGACGCGGAAGGCTCAGACAATAACACAACGAGCAATGTGATCAGGTTAATGCCAGTTTATTCCACAGATAGCTCAGTTATTGTAGACCTTCTGGTTCCGCATCACGCACCGACAATTTGCTGATTGCTTGCAGGAGCTGTGCGTGCGGTAAGCAACATATTATAATTGGCGTAAAGCATCTGTCCACGCGGACAATCACCCCTCCTATATCCTGGGTGAAGTTCTGCATTTCGCACGCTGAGTTCAGCACACTTTCTCATATCTTATTTGTCTCAGCATTTCTAACATCGCTACAATGTTTTCACATAGCCTTCAAACTAACAAAGCCTACATAGCTGTTAGCAATTCTTCGGTGCTTGGAGTGTTCACAGGATGACCCCTTTGTACTAAAAATCCTCCAACAAATCCCCCTTTTTGTTTTTGAACAATCCAAGCACCTGAAAACATTTTTTCCATAGACCCTTCTAAAGATCTTCGTAGACAAGAAAACAAACAAGGTAAAATGATCAGCAATATCATTACAACAATCAAAATTACAAGGCCCTGTTTCAACAAATCTTGCACCCAGGCAGCCAGTCCCCAAGAATTAAACAATAGCTCCAACCACTAATGACCCTGAGTGAGCTTATGCATATTGTGCTGTAATTGGGCTAAGTGGTCATGAATGGAGCATGAGTGATCAGACAAATTCATACAACACATCCCTTCAAAATCCTCACAACCATGGCTTTGTGCTAACAACAAAAAATCAATAGCAGCACGATTCTGCAGCACAGCATGTCGTATACTATCAGCATCTGTTAATAAAGCAGAAATAATCCCAGAAGTCAGGTTAAACTGTTTTATACTCCAACAGGCTAGCTTTTCTAGATTCGTTAAAGCCTGTTACCCATATGTTCTGCCTAGGGGATATGTTTGTAATACCTTCCGCTCCCGGTCCCACTAAACCAATAATCATTATCCCAATTATCCAACCCATGTTTCCGCTATGACTTTCCTTTTCGCTTCCAGCCAAATCGCCTTGCACACTTTTTCTTCGTTTTCTCCCGCTCTTCCGGTTTTACCTTCCAAATGCGAGGTATTAAAACTTTTCTGCTACACTCAACTACTAAAGGAGTATAGTTATCCTGATACTTACAAATTGCTCTAATCCAAAAATGTGTGTCCCAAGCTAACTGACGATTATGATTCTCGTCGACGTCATGCCCTGTTAAAATGGCTATACGAACAGCCTGTTGTATTCTTACATACTAAACTTCCAGGCAATCCGAACATCAAAACCCTGCTAATCCGGCATGTTGATAAAGCTGTTTCTTGCACTCGTTACACTCACAAAGAACCCATGGTTCACACTCTCTACAAGCTGGACATATGACAGTTGCCAAGCCTGCGAGAGCCAGAGTGGCGAGTTCAGGTGGTCACATCACCGTCTCGCGTTCCACTCTCTTGCGTTTCAGGTTCCCTCCACGGCTTAATCCAACGTGCTGGTACCCATCTTGGACCTTGATCTGTCAAAACACAAACATATCCGTGACCAATCATTTTTATCTCCACTGGACCCTTCCATTGTGCTGACTGCCAATCCTTATACTGTACCCGTACTGGTGTGGTTGCTTGCAAACCAGACCGTAATGACATGTGATGAATCCCTAGTGGAGGTGAGTCATGTTCTCCAGTTAACTGCAAATAGGTCAATACATATAAAGCTTTTGCAAGGCATTCTGCAGGAGAAGAGGTAATTTCTCCCCCTTTTTGTTTTTGCAAAAGCGACTTTAACATAGCGTGTGCACGCTCGACTATGGCCTGTCCCGTGGGAGAATGAGGAATTCCAGTATGTTTACGTATACCCCATAGAGTACAGAATTTAGCAAATCGTTGAGAAACATAAGCAGGTCCATTATCGGTTTTAATTTCCTGGGGTACCCCCCAAACTGCTATAGCTGCACGCATATGCTTAATAACATGTTTGGCAGTTTCTCCAGTTTGTGCTGTGGCCCAGATGGCGTGTGAATAGGTGTCAATGCTTACATGGACATATTTGAGCCGTCCAAATCCAGGAACATGGGTAATACCCATTTGCCATAATTGCAAGGAATGCAACCCACATGGGTTCACGCCTAGGCCAAGCCCAAAACCAGTTCCTTGGCAATCCGGACAGGATTGCACAATGCCACATGTCTCAGAAATAGGTAAATTAAACTGCTTCACTAATACTTTAGCTGATTGATGAAAAAATTCATGAGACACTCGAGCTTGTTCAAATAAGTTGGTTTGACGGTTCTCCCAGGTTGCTGCAACCAAATGGTCAGCATGATGATTACCAATGGCCAGGCCATAATCAGGCTGATGGCTACGTATGTGCACTATAAAATAAGGATATGTTCTCTGATTTAACAAATGTAACAATTGTAACAATAACTGATATAAGACAGAATTTCGAAGAGATCAAAGCATCGATCGTTCCAGCCTCATAACAGTACCGACCACATACATAGAATCTGAAACAACATTAATTGGTTCATTCTGCCAGTTTTGAAAAGCCCACACCACTGCCCGTAGTTTGCAATCTATCAACAAACCCAGAATAAGGCTCTGTAGGTCCTTGGCGAACATTTGTAAAAGCAGGAGTAGGTTTTTTTTCCTCTAATCCCCAACAAAGCCCTGTGAGCTAGCTGTTGACTGAGTTGCAAAACCTCCACAGCAAAATTAGCTTGCCAATCAGTCCGAACGTAAGGTCCCGTCCCCATTAACATCTGTGTCTGTACCCCATACAAAGGATCACCTTGAGGACGCGGAGTGGCAGCAGCCTGATCACACAGGTTCTGCCACACACTGAAAAACTGCAACTGCTGAGAAGGGGTGAGCAACATTTGAGAAATCTGCTTTGAATCATGTGGTGTGAGTAAATTTGCAGTAAATAGATGCTCCACCATAGCCCTAGTGTAGGGAGAGCCTAGTCCATATTGACTAACAGCCTGTTTCGCCTCCTTTAACAATTTCCAATCAAATGGTTCCCAATCCTTTCCACCCCCCGCATTAGCAAACACTGGAAACGCCATAGGCTCAAGAAACACGCCCTCAATTGCCGCGTCTCTAATTACTCCCCTCCATTGTTTTTTCAATTCTTTCTCCCCTCCTACCGCTCCCCACCCCCCGCAAATCCCGACGATGGTGGCCACGACAAGGCATGATGAGGCAGTGGCAAAGGAGCAGGGTAAACTGGAGGAGCTCGTGAACTGGATTGATCGTCTAGACGAGCTTCCATCGCTTCCAACTTTTTTAACAATTCCCAGAACTGATGGTCTGTCAATCCACCAGGTGGTACTCTAGTGCTGCTGCCGGGTGATGGCGGAGTAGAGGGTGGCAGAGGAGGGTACGGCATTGGCTGATCCCTGGAATCCTCAGGGGGGTCTCCTTCGTTACTTTCAACAACAGTGTCTTTGGGAGGGAGAGGAGGAAACGTAGTTTCTTCCTCTTTTACACTTTCATAAACAGGTGTCTCAAGAGAGTCTGTAGCGGGAGCAGGCTGGCTCGGGGCAGTAACGGCACGACTCACTACATTCCCCTGTGTTATTCTGCAGCCCCGAGGTTCAGGGACAACAGCTTCTGGCGATTTCCCAAAAGAAAGACTCGTGGAGGAAACATCCTTAACTCCAGGTGTTAATGCTGCAAAGGCAGAGGCAGCTGCAGCACGTTCTGCCTGCATTGTTTCCAAAGTCTCTGATACTAACCTCCACACAGTGGAGAGTTTCCGCATCTCCTTGGATCCTTTACTTACTTCATCCCACAACACCACTCCTATTTTAGCCCACGTATCTTGAGCAAAAGCGGCAGCAACAGTGGGGATAAGTCCTTTATCCCGCGCCCATGCTAAGAGCGCATTCAAGGTAGGCGTATCATACTTCAATCCTCGCGTAGAGAGTATATGTTGGAGAAGCTTAACTACTGCCTCTTCTTCTTTGGAGAGTGTAGACCCCATCTCCTCCCTGGCCGCTCGCTTGGCCAGAGTGACATTCCCTACCTTGATGCACTACAGCGTCTTCCAGAGTGCCAGGGCAGCACTCGTCTATCGACCGGCTTCTTCTGCGCCCTCCGTCATCGGTTGCTCATCGGGTATTCACTGATCCAAACACCGATTGGAGGGTCCCTGTTTGGGCGCCACTTCTCGACGCAGAAGTCTCAGACAATAACACAACGAGCAATGTGATCAGGTTAATGCCAGTTTATTCCAGAGATAGCTCAGTTATTGTAGACCTTCTGGTTCCGCATCACGCACCGACAATTTGCTGATTGCTTGCAGGAACTGTGCGTGCGGTAAGCAACATATTATAATTGGCGTAAAGCATCTGTCCACGCGGACAATCACCCCACCTATATCCTAGGTGAAGTTCTGCATTTCGCACGCTGGGTTCAGCACACTTTCTCATATCTTATTTGTCTCAGCATTTCTAACATCGCTACAATGTTTTCACATAGCCTTCAAACTAACAAAGCCTACATAGCTGTTAGCAATTCTTCGGTGCTTGGAGTGTTCACAGGATGACCCGTTTGTACTAAAAATCCTCTAACAGAAGCCTTGTGCCGCATGTGCCTGGAGATGTCTGCTACAGACGGAGTGACCTCACGGGGCCATGGGAGGGCATGGACAAGGCCTTGGTGACTGGCGTGAAGCACCCATGCTGAGCACAAGACAAGACGGGGGGGGACGGATGCACTGGGCAGTGGCGCTGCGGCAACCACAGACTCGTGTGCTGTGGCCGGGCTGAGCGCCATGGGCGGGGACGGCCCACAGTGACGGCCCCGAGGAAAGGTCTGTGATGTCACCAGCCGATAGACTGTGACATCACCAAATGATGGACGGTGACATCACCAAGTGATGGATTCTGACCTCATGTCCCTTCTATCTGGCTGCTGAGTCTCACTCAGATGGCTCGTGGCCACATTGCAGTGCTCTTCGCAGAACACAGCGTCGGGCGTTCAGCAACTACGGAAGGCAGCAGCTCTGCTGCTATGCACGGCAGCAGGAGCCAAACAACAGCAGCAGCAGACTCCCAGTGCCCCATCTGCCTGGGAGGCATCAGAAGGGCAGCCTA
Source organism: Chroicocephalus ridibundus (assembly GCF_963924245.1). NCBI lineage: Eukaryota > Metazoa > Chordata > Aves > Charadriiformes > Laridae > Chroicocephalus > Chroicocephalus ridibundus. The sequence goes on along the minus strand of NC_086316.1, from coordinate 29,996,767 downwards.
CGTTGCCTACTGCATGCACTGCTTCTGCTTTGCATGCATCTGGCGGTGGGCCAGCAGGACAGAGACCTGCCCAGTCTGCAGAAGGCCTTTTCACTGGCTGCTGCACTCAGTGCGAGGGGAGGATGACTACAAGGAGTACCTGCTCGGCTTGTCGCCCTACCAGCGCAGGAGGATGGCCATGGAGAGGGCCCGCAGCCCTTCTCCGCAGCACCACTTGTAGGCGGCCCTACAACGACCAGCCCTCAGCCTGCGAGGACCAGCCGCACACAGAGGCAGCAGGGTGCAGCTCCGGGGCCCTCCAACGCCACCTCCCAGCAGGCTCCCGCAGCCAGCACTCCTCGGCAGCCAACACCGCCGAGCGCAGGAGAGCGCCCCGCTGGCCCTGCTCCTGCTCCGGAAACACGCAACGGCACGGTGCAGCCCCGCAGCAACCGCCTCTGTCCGTCACCGCTGGCGCTGACTTGAGCCTGCATGGGCTCTGAATTGAACAAGAGCTCCTGGCCGTCCAGCTGCCCGCAGCTGTGCAGTGAGAGAACGACAGCCTGCGGGAATGGTGCCTGGGGCTCCTCTGGGCAGCCTCCGGCCCAGCACCTGGCCATCCCTTTTCCAGGAGCACCCAGCTCTCCTCCAGCCCCTTCGGACCTGGGTGCGTCACGAGCTGTAACGGATGTTTGGCACCGGCATTCGCTGGCAGACCTAGTGGAGGACCTCCTCACGCCTCTCCTGCTCCTTTTTTGGGCTGGATGAAGATCTGACAGTCCAGCTGCTGGCGGCCTCCCTCCAAAACCACACGGCAACATTTGTCCACCGGCTTATTGTCAACGCCGTGCAACGGTGCAGTCCCCACTAAGAGAAGGACCCGGCAGCCCCGAGGCCTCTTCTCCAGCCAAGAAGGCGCCACCCCAGCGGCAGCACCAGAACAACACCCCAGGCACTGCTGAAACCAGCGCTGGGCCAGCAGCTGGGCATGCGCTGGCCCTCAAGGGCTCCCGGCCCTCTAAGTCTAATTAGCAGGCTGTAAAAGCCAACAAAGACCTTAAGACTGCAGATTGCTGTAGTTTCAACAAACAAGAACAGCAGGGGAACAAGACAGGGACCCCAAATGGGACGTAGTGCCCAGATGAGGCCTGATGGGTGCTGAGCAGAGAGGATGACCCTTGTGTGCTCTGGCTAGGGGACAAAGACAGGAGAAAACGCAGGAGAGTGAGCCAAGGGCTGCCTGTGCCCCGCCATGGGAGGAATCAGGGCAGCCCAGAGGGCTGGCCAGCAGTGCTGGGGTGCGGGGAGAGCTTGTGGGACATTGTCCTGCAGCCTCCCAGGGAGGCACGAGGTGGTACCGCGTGAAGCCTTGTGCCGCATGTGCCTGGAGATGTCTGCTACAGACGGAGTGACCTCACGGGGCCATGGGAGAGCATGGACAAGGCCTTGGTGACTGGCGTGAAACACCCATGCTGAGCACAAGACAAGACGGGGGGGACGGATGCACTGGGCAGTGGTGCTGCGGCAACCACAGACTCATGTGCTGTGGCCGGGCAGAGCGCCATGGGCGGGGAAGGCCCACAGTGACGGCCCCGAGGAAAGGTCTGTGATGTCACCAGCCGATAGACTGTGACATCACCAAGTGATGGATTCTGACCTCATGTCCCTTCTATCTGGCTGCTGAGTCTCACTCAGATGGCTCGTGGCCACATTGCAGTGCTCTTCGCAGAACACAGCGTCGGGCGTCGAGCAACTACGGAAGGCAGCAGCTCTGCTGCTATGCACGGCAGCAGGAGCCAAACAACGGCAGCAGCAGACTCCCAGTGCCCCATCTGCCTGGGAGGCATCAGAAGGGCAGCCTACGTTGCCTACTGCATGCACTGCTTCTGCTTTGCATGCATCTGGCGGTGGGCCAGCAGGACAGAGACCTGCCCAGTCTGCAGAAGGCCTTTTCACTGGCTGCTGCACTCAGTGCGAGGGGAGGATGACTACAAGGAGTACCTGGTCGGCTTGTCGCCCTACCAGCGCAGGAGGATGGCCATGGAGAGGGCCCGCAGCCCTTCTCCGCAGCACCACTTGTAGGCGGCCCAACAACGACCAGCCCTCAGCCTGCGAGGACCAGCCGCACACAGAGGCAGCAGGGTGCAGCTCCGGGGCCCTCCAACGCCACCTCCCAGCAGGCTCCCGCAGCCAGCACTCCTGGGCAGCCAACACCGCCGAGCGCAGGAGAGCGCCCCGCTGGCCCTGCTCCTGCTCCGGAAACACGCAACGGCACGGTGCAGCCCCGCAGCAACCGCCTCTGTCTGTCACCGCTGGCGCTGACTTGAGCCTGCATGGGCTCTGAATTGAACAAGAGCTCCTGGCCGTCCAGCTGCCCGCAGCTGTGCAGTGAGAGAACGACAGCCTGTGGGAATGGTGCCTGGGGCTCCTCTGGGCAGCCTCCGGCCCAGCACCTGACCATCCCTTTTCCAGGAGCACCCAGCTCTCCTCCAGCCCCTTCGGACCTGGGTGCGTCACGAGCTGTAACGGATGTTTGGCACCGGCATTCGCTGGCAGACCTAGTGGAGGACCTCCTCACGCCTCTCCTGCTCCTTTTTTGGGCTGGATGAAGATCTGACAGTCCAGCTGCTGGCGGCCTCCCTCCAAAACCACACGGCAACATTTGTCCACCGGCTTATTGTCATCGCCGTGCAACAGTGCAGTCCCCACTAAGGGAAAGACCCGGCAGCCCCGAGGCCTCTTCTCCAGCCAAGAAGGCGCCACCCCAGCGGCAGCACCAGAACAACACCCCAGGCACTGCTGAAACCAGCGCTGGGCCAGCAGCTGGGCATGCGCTGGCCCTCAAGGGCTCCCGGCCCTCTAAGTCTAATTAGCAGGCTGTAAAAGCCAACAAAGACCTTAAGACTGCAGATTGCTGTAGTTTCAACAAACAAGAACAGCAGGGGAACAAGACAGGGACCCCAAATGGGACGTAGTGCCCAGATGAGGCCTGATGGGTGCTGAGCAGAGAGGATGACCCTTGTGTGCTCTGGCTAGGGGACAAAGACAGGAGAAAACGCAGGAGAGTGAGCCAAGGGCTGCCTGTGCCCCGCCATGGGAGGAATCAGGGCAGCCCAGAGGGCTGGCCAGCAGTGCTGGGGTGTGGGGAGAGCTTGTGGGACATTGTCCTGCAGCCTCCCAGGGAGGCACGAGGTGGTACCGCGTGAAGCCTTGTGCCGCATGTGCCTGGAGATGTCTGCTACAGACGGAGTGACCTCACGGGGCCATGGGAGGGCATGGACAAGGCCTTGGTGACTGGCGTGAAGCACCCATGCTGAGCACAAGACAAGACGGGGGGGGACGGATGCACTGGGCAGTGGCGCTGCGGCAACCACAGACTCGTGTGCTGTGGCCGGGCTGAGCGCCATGGGCGGGGACGGCCCACAGTGACGGCCCCGAGGAAAGGTCTGTGATGTCACCAGCCGATAGACTGTGACATCACCAAATGATGGACGGTGACATCACCAAGTGATGGATTCTGACCTCATGTCCCTTCTATCTGGCTGCTGAGTCTCACTCAGATGGCTCGTGGCCACATTGCAGTGCTCTTCGCAGAACACAGCGTCGGGCGTTCAGCAACTACGGAAGGCAGCAGCTCTGCTGCTATGCACGGCAGCAGGAGCCAAACAACAGCAGCAGCAGACTCCCAGTGCCCCATCTGCCTGGGAGGCATCAGAAGGGCAGCCTACGTTGCCTACTGCATGCACTGCTTCTGCTTTGCATGCATCCGTCGGTGGGCCAGCAGGACAGAGACCTGCCCAGTCTGCAGAAGGCCTTTTCACTGGCTGCTGCACTCAGTGCGAGGGGAGGATGACTACAAGGAGTACCTGCTCGGCTTGTCGCCCTACCAGCGCAGGAGGATGGCCATGGAGAGGGCCCACAGCCCTTCTCCGCAGCACCACTTGTAGGCGGCCCAACAACGACCAGCCCTCAGCCTGCGAGGACAAGCCGCACACAAAGGCGGCAGGGTGCAGCTCCGGGGCCCTCCAACGCCACCTCCCAGCAGGCTCCCGCAGCCAGCACTCCTCGGCAGCCAACCCCGCCGAGCGCAGGAGAGCGCCCCGCTGGCCCTGCTCCTGCTCCGGAAACACGCAACGGCACGGTGCAGCCCCGCAGCAACCGCCTCTGTCCGTCACCGCTGGCGCTGACTTGAGCCTGCATGGGCTCTGAATTGAACAAGAGCTCCTGGCCGTCCAGCTGCCCGCAGCTGTGCAGTGAGAGAACGACAGCCTGCGGGAATGGTGCCTGGGGCTCCTCTGGGCAGCCTCCGGCCCAGCACCTGGCCATCCCTTTTCCAGGAGCACCCAGCTCTCCTCCAGCCCCTTCGGACCTGGGTGCGTCACGAGCTGTAACGGATGTTTGGCACCGGCATTCGCTGGCAGACCTAGTGGAGGACCTCCTCACGCCTCTCCTGCTCCTTTTTTGGGCTGGATGAAGATCTGACAGTCCAGCTGCTGGCGGCCTCCCTCCAAAACCACACGGCAACATTTGTCCACCGGCTTATTGTCATCGCCGTGCAACGGTGCAGTCCCCACTAAGAGAAGGACCCGGCAGCCCCGAGGCCTCTTCTCCAGCCAAGAAGGCGCCACCCCAGCGGCAGCACCAGAACAACACCCCAGGCACTGCTGAAACCAGCGCTGGGCCAGCAGCTGGGCATGCGCTGGCCCTCAAGGGCTCCCGGCCCTCTAAGTCTAATTAGCAGGCTGTAAAAGCCAACAAAGACCTTAAGACTGCAGATTGCTGTAGTTTCAACAAACAAGAACAGCAGGGGAACAAGACAGGGACCCCAAATGGGACGTAGTGCCCAGATGAGGCCTGATGGGTGCTGAGCAGAGAGGATGACCCTTGTGTGCTCTGGCTAGGGGACAAAGACAGGAGAAAACGCAGGAGAGTGAGCCAAGGGCTGCCTGTGCCCCGCCATGGGAGGAATCAGGGCAGCCCAGAGGGCTGGCCAGCAGTGCTGGGGTGTGGGGAGAGCTTGTGGGACATTGTCCTGCAGCCTCCCAGGGAGGCACGAGGTGGTACCGCGTGAAGCCTTGTGCCGCATGTGCCTGGAGATGTCTGCTACAGACGGAGTGACCTCACGGGGCCATGGGAGGGCATGGACAAGGCCTTGGTGACTGGCGTGAAGCACCCATGCTGAGCACAAGACAAGACGGGGGGGGACGGATGCACTGGGCAGTGGCGCTGCGGCAACCACAGACTCGTGTGCTGTGGCCGGGCTGAGCGCCATGGGCAGGGAAGGTCCACAGTGACGGCCCCGAGGAAAGGTCTGTGATGTCACCAGCCGATAGACTGTGACATCACCAAATGATGGACGGTGACATCACCAAGTGATGGATTCTGACCTCATGTCCCTTCTATCTGGCTGCTGAGTCTCACTCAGATGGCTCGTGGCCACATTGCAGTGCTCTTCGCAGAACACAGCGTCGGGCGTTCAGCAACTACGGAAGGCAGCAGCTCTGCTGCTATGCACGGCAGCAGGAGCCAAACAACAGCAGCAGCAGACTCCCAGTGCCCCATCTGCCTGGGAGGCATCAGAAGGGCAGCCTACGTTGCCTACTGCATGCACTGCTTCTGCTTTGCATGCATCTGGCGGTGGGCCAGCAGGACAGAGACCTGCCCAGTCTGCAGAAGGCCTTTTCACTGGCTGCTGCACTCAGTGCGAGGGGAGGATGACTACAAGGAGTACCTGCTCGGCTTGTCGCCCTACCAGCGCAGGAGGATGGCCATGGAGAGGGCCCGCAGCCCTTCTCCGCAGCACCACTTGTAGGCGGCCCAACAATGACCAGCCCTCAGCCTGCGAGGACAAGCCGCACACAAAGGCGGCAGGGTGCAGCTCCGGGGCCCTCCAACGCCACCTCCCAGCAGGCTCCCGCAGCCAGCACTCCTCGGCAGCCAACACCGCCGAGCGCAGGAGAGCGCCCCGCTGGCCCTGCTCCTGCTCCGGAAACACGCAACGGCACGGTGCAGCCCCGCAGCAACCGCCTCCGTCGTCACCGCTGGCGCTGACTTGAGCCTGCATGGGCTCTGAATTGAACAAGAGCTCCTGGCCGTCCAGCTGCCCGCAGCTGTGCAGTGAGAGAACGACAGCCTGCGGGAATGGTGCCTGGGGCTCCTCTGGGCAGCCTCCGGCCCAGCACCTGGCCATCCCTTTTCCAGGAGCACCCAGCTCTCCTCCAGCCCCTTCGGACCTGGGTGCGTCACGAGCTGTAACGGATGTTTGGCACCGGCATTCGCTGGCAGACCTAGTGGAGGACCTCCTCACGCCTCTCCTGCTCCTTTTTTGGGCTGGATGAAGATCTGACAGTCCAGCTGCTGGCGGCCTCCCTCCAAAACCACACGGCAACATTTGTCCACCGGCTTATTGTCATCGCCGTGCAACGGTGCAGTCCCCACTAAGAGAAGGACCCGGCAGCCCCGAGGCCTCTTCTCCAGCCAAGAAGGCGCCACCCCAGCGGCAGCACCAGAACAACACCCCAGGCACTGCTGAAACCAGCGCTGGGCCAGCAGCTGGGCATGCGCTGGCCCTCAAGGGCTCCCGGCCCTCTAAGTCTAATTAGCAGGCTGTAAAAGCCAACAAAGACCTTAAGACTGCAGATTGCTGTAGTTTCAACAAACAAGAACAGCAGGGGAACAAGACAGGGACCCCAAATGGGACGTAGTGCCCAGATGAGGCCTGATGGGTGCTGAGCAGAGAGGATGACCCTTGTGTGCTCTGGCTAGGGGACAAAGACAGGAGAAAACGCAGGAGAGTGAGCCAAGGGCTGCCTGTGCCCCGCCATGGGAGGAATCAGGGCAGCCCAGAGGGCTGGCCAGCAGTGCTGGGGTGTGGGGAGAGCTTGTGGGACATTGTCCTGCAGCCTCCCAGGGAGGCACGAGGTGGTACCGCGTGAAGCCTTGTGCCGCATGTGCCTGGAGATGTCTGCTACAGACGGAGTGACCTCACGGGGCCATGGGAGGGCATGGACAAGGCCTTGGTGACTGGCGTGAAGCACCCATGCTGAGCACAAGACAAGACGGGGGGGGACGGATGCACTGGGCAGTGGCGCTGCGGCAACCACAGACTCGTGTGCTGTGGCCGGGCTGAGCGCCATGGGCAGGGAAGGTCCACAGTGACGGCCCCGAGGAAAGGTCTGTGATGTCACCAGCCGATAGACTGTGACATCACCAAAGGATGGACGGTGACATCACCAAGTGATGGATTCTGACCTCATGTCCCTTCTATCTGGCTGCTGAGTCTCACTCAGATGGCTCGTGGCCACATTGCAGTGCTCTTCGCAGAACACAGCGTCGGGCGTTCAGCAACTACGGAAGGCAGCAGCTCTGCTGCTATGCACGGCAGCAGGAGCCAAACAACAGCAGCAGCAGACTCCCAGTGCCCCATCTGCCTGGGAGGCATCAGAAGGGCAGCCTACGTTGCCTACTGCATGCACTGCTTCTGCTTTGCATGCATCTGGCGGTGGGCCAGCAGGACAGAGACCTGCCCAGTCTGCAGAAGGCCTTTTCACTGGCTGCTGCACTCAGTGCGAGGGGAGGATGACTACAAGGAGTACCTGCTCGGCTTGTCGCCCTACCAGCGCAGGAGGATGGCCATGGAGAGGGCCCGCAGCCCTTCTCCGCAGCACCACTTGTAGGCGGCCCAACAATGACCAGCCCTCAGCCTGCGAGGACAAGCCGCACACAAAGGCGGCAGGGTGCAGCTCCGGGGCCCTCCAACGCCACCTCCCAGCAGGCTCCCGCAGCCAGCACTCCTGGGCAGCCAACACCGCCGAGCGCAGGAGAGCGCCCCGCTGGCCCTGCTCCTGCTCCGGAAACACGCAACGGCACGGTGCAGCCCCGCAGCAACCGCCTCTGTCTGTCACCGCTGGCGCTGACTTGAGCCTGCATGGGCTCTGAATTGAACAAGAGCTCCTGGCTGTCCAGCTGCCCGCAGCTGTGCAGTGAGAGAACGACAGCCTGCGGGAATGGTGCCTGGGGCTCCTCTGGGCAGCCTCCGGCCCAGCACCTGGCCATCCCTTTTCCAGGAGCACCCAGCTCTCCTCCAGCCCCTTCGGACCTGGGTGCGTCACGAGCTGTAACGGATGTTTGGCACCGGCATTCGCTGGCAGACCTAGTGGAGGACCTCCTCACGCCTCTCCTGCTCCTTTTTTGGGCTGGATGAAGATCTGACAGTCCAGCTGCTGGCGGCCTCCCTCCAAAACCACACGGCAACATTTGTCCACCGGCTTATTGTCATCGCCGTGCAACGGTGCAGTCCCCACTAAGAGAAGGACCCGGCAGCCCCGAGGCCTCTTCTCCAGCCAAGAAGGCGCCACCCCAGCGGCAGCACCAGAACAACACCCCAGGCACTGCTGAAACCAGCGCTGGGCCAGCAGCTGGGCATGCGCTGGCCCTCAAGGGCTCCCGGCCCTCTAAGTCTAATTAGCAGGCTGTAAAAGCCAACAAAGACCTTAAGACTGCAGATTGCTGTAGTTTCAACAAACAAGAACAGCAGGGGAACAAGACAGGGACCCCAAATGGGACGTAGTGCCCAGATGAGGCCTGATGGGTGCTGAGCAGAGAGGATGACCCTTGTGTGCTCTGGCTAGGGGACAAAGACAGGAGAAAACGCAGGAGAGTGAGCCAAGGGCTGCCTGTGCCCCGCCATGGGAGGAATCAGGGCAGCCCAGAGGGCTGGCCAGCAGTGCTGGGGTGTGGGGAGAGCTTGTGGGACATTGTCCTGCAGCCTCCCAGGGAGGCACGAGGTGGTACCGCGTGAAGCCTTGTGCCGCGTGTGCCTGGAGATGTCTGCTACAGACGGAGTGACCTCACGGGGCCATGGGAGGGCATGGACAAGGCCTTGGTGACTGGCGTGAAGCACCCATGCTGAGCACAAGACAAGACGGGGGGGGACGGATGCACTGGGCAGTGGCGCTGCGGCAACCACAGACTCGTGTGCTGTGGCCGGGCTGAGCGCCATGGGCGGGGACGGCCCACAGTGACGGCCCCGAGGAAAGGTCTGTGATGTCACCAGCCGATAGACTGTGACATCACCAAATGATGGACGGTGACATCACCAAGTGATGGATTCTGACCTCATGTCCCTTCTATCTGGCTGCTGAGTCTCACTCAGATGGCTCGTGGCCACATTGCAGTGCTCTTCGCAGAACACAGCGTCGGGCGTTCAGCAACTACGGAAGGCAGCAGCTCTGCTGCTATGCACGGCAGCAGGAGCCAAACAACAGCAGCAGCAGACTCCCAGTGCCCCATCTGCCTGGGAGGCATCAGAAGGGCAGCCTACGTTGCCTACTGCATGCACTGCTTCTGCTTTGCATGCATCTGGCGGTGGGCCAGCAGGACAGAGACCTGCCCAGTCTGCAGAAGGCCTTTTCACTGGCTGCTGCACTCAGTGCGAGGGGAGGATGACTACAAGGAGTACCTGCTCGGCTTGTCGCCCTACCAGCGCAGGAGGATGGCCATGGAGAGGGCCCGCAGCCCTTCTCCGCAGCACCACTTGTAGGCGGCCCAACAATGACCAGCCCTCAGCCTGCGAGGACAAGCCGCACACAAAGGCGGCAGGGTGCAGCTCCGGGGCCCTCCAACGCCACCTCCCAGCAGGCTCCCGCAGCCAGCACTCCTCGGCAGCCAACACCGCCGAGCGCAGGAGAGCGCCCCGCTGGCCCTGCTCCTGCTCCGGAAACACGCAACGGCACGGTGCAGCCCCGCAGCAACCGCCTCCGTCGTCACCGCTGGCGCTGACTTGAGCCTGCATGGGCTCTGAATTGAACAAGAGCTCCTGGCCGTCCAGCTGCCCGCAGCTGTGCAGTGAGAGAACGACAGCCTGCGGGAATGGTGCCTGGGGCTCCTCTGGGCAGCCTCCGGCCCAGCACCTGGCCATCCCTTTTCCAGGAGCACCCAGCTCTCCTCCAGCCCCTTCGGACCTGGGTGCGTCACGAGCTGTAACGGATGTTTGGCACCGGCATTCGCTGGCAGACCTAGTGGAGGACCTCCTCACGCCTCTCCTGCTCCTTTTTTGGGCTGGATGAAGATCTGACAGTCCAGCTGCTGGCGGCCTCCCTCCAAAACCACACGGCAACATTTGTCCACCGGCTTATTGTCAACGCCGTGCAACGGTGCAGTCCCCACTAAGAGAAGGACCCGGCAGCCCCGAGGCCTCTTCTCCAGCCAAGAAGGCGCCACCCCAGCGGCAGCACCAGAACAACACCCCAGGCACTGCTGAAACCAGCGCTGGGCCAGCAGCTGGGCATGCGCTGGCCCTCAAGGGCTCCCGGCCCTCTAAGTCTAATTAGCAGGCTGTAAAAGCCAACAAAGACCTTAAGACTGCAGATTGCTGTAGTTTCAACAAACAAGAACAGCAGGGGAACAAGACAGGGACCCCAAATGGGACGTAGTGCCCAGATGAGGCCTGATGGGTGCTGAGCAGAGAGGATGACCCTTGTGTGCTCTGGCTAGGGGACAAAGACAGGAGAAAACGCAGGAGAGTGAGCCAAGGGCTGCCTGTGCCCCGCCATGGGAGGAATCAGGGCAGCCCAGAGGGCTGGCCAGCAGTGCTGGGGTGTGGGGAGAGCTTGTGGGACATTGTCCTGCAGCCTCCCAGGGAGGCACGAGGTGGTACCGCGTGAAGCCTTGTGCCGCATGTGCCTGGAGATGTCTGCTACAGACGGAGTGACCTCACGGGGCCATGGGAGGGCATGGACAAGGCCTTGGTGACTGGCGTGAAGCACCCATGCTGAGCACAAGACAAGACGGGGGGGGACGGATGCACTGGGCAGTGGCGCTGCGGCAACCACAGACTCGTGTGCTGTGGCCGGGCTGAGCGCCATGGGCGGGGACGGCCCACAGTGACGGCCCCGAGGAAAGGTCTGTGATGTCACCAGCCGATAGACTGTGACATCACCAAATGATGGACGGTGACATCACCAAGTGATGGATTCTGACCTCATGTCCCTTCTATCTGGCTGCTGAGTCTCACTCAGATGGCTCGTGGCCACATTGCAGTGCTCTTCGCAGAACACAGCGTCGGGCGTTCAGCAACTACGGAAGGCAGCAGCTCTGCTGCTATGCACGGCAGCAGGAGCCAAACAACAGCAGCAGCAGACTCCCAGTGCCCCATCTGCCTGGGAGGCATCAGAAGGGCAGCCTACGTTGCCTACTGCATGCACTGCTTCTGCTTTGCATGCATCTGGCGGTGGGCCAGCAGGACAGAGACCTGCCCAGTCTGCAGAAGGCCTTTTCACTGGCTGCTGCACTCAGTGCGAGGGGAGGATGACTACAAGGAGTACCTGCTCGGCTTGTCGCCCTACCAGCGCAGGAGGATGGCCATGGAGAGGGCCCGCAGCCCTTCTCCGCAGCACCACTTGTAGGCGGCCCAACAATGACCAGCCCTCAGCCTGCGAGGACAAGCCGCACACAAAGGCGGCAGGGTGCAGCTCCGGGGCCCTCCAACGCCACCTCCCAGCAGGCTCCCGCAGCCAGCACTCCTCGGCAGCCAACACCGCCGAGCGCAGGAGAGCGCCCCGCTGGCCCTGCTCCTGCTCCGGAAACACGCAACGGCACGGTGCAGCCCCGCAGCAACCGCCTCTGTCTGTCACCGCTGGCGCTGACTTGAGCCTGCATGGGCTCTGAATTGAACAAGAGCTCCTGGCCGTCCAGCTGCCCGCAGCTGTGCAGTGAGAGAACGACAGCCTGCGGGAATGGTGCCTGGGGCTCCTCTGGGCAGCCTCCGGCCCAGCACCTGGCCATCCCTTTTCCAGGAGCACCCAGCTCTCCTCCAGCCCCTTCGGACCTGGGTGCGTCACGAGCTGTAACGGATGTTTGGCACCGGCATTCGCTGGCAGACCTAGTGGAGGACCTCCTCACGCCTCTCCTGCTCCTTTTTTGGGCTGGATGAAGATCTGACAGTCCAGCTGCTGGCGGCCTCCCTCCAAAACCACACGGCAACATTTGTCCACCGGCTTATTGTCAACGCCGTGCAACGGTGCAGTCCCCACTAAGAGAAGGACCCGGCAGCCCCGAGGCCTCTTCTCCAGCCAAGAAGGCCCCACCCCAGCGGCAGCACCAGAACAACACCCCAGGCACTGCTGAAACCAGCGCTGGGCCAGCAGCTGGGCATGCGCTGGCCCTCAAGGGCTCCCGGCCCTCTAAGTCTAATTAGCAGGCTGTAAAAGCCAACAAAGACCTTAAGACTGCAGATTGCTGTAGTTTCAACAAACAAGAACAGCAGGGGAACAAGACAGGGACCCCAAATGGGACGTAGTGCCCAGATGAGGCCTGATGGGTGCTGAGCAGAGAGGATGACCCTTGTGTGCTCTGGCTAGGGGACAAAGACAGGAGAAAACGCAGGAGAGTGAGCCAAGGGCTGCCTGTGCCCCGCCATGGGAGGAATCAGGGCAGCCCAGAGGGCTGGCCAGCAGTGCTGGGGTGTGGGGAGAGCTTGTGGGACATTGTCCTGCAGCCTCCCAGGGAGGCACGAGGTGGTACCGCGTGAAGCCTTGTGCCGCATGTGCCTGGAGATGTCTGCTACAGACGGAGTGACCTCACGGGGCCATGGGAGGGCATGGACAAGGCCTTGGTGACTGGCGTGAAGCACCCATGCTGAGCACAAGACAAGACGGGGGGGGACGGATGCACTGGGCAGTGGCGCTGCGGCAACCACAGACTCGTGTGCTGTGGCCGGGCTGAGCGCCATGGGCGGGGACGGCCCACAGTGACGGCCCCGAGGAAAGGTCTGTGATGTCACCAGCCGATAGACTGTGACATCACCAAATGATGGACGGTGACATCACCAAGTGATGGATTCTGACCTCATGTCCCTTCTATCTGGCTGCTGAGTCTCACTCAGATGGCTCGTGGCCACATTGCAGTGCTCTTCGCAGAACACAGCGTCGGGCGTTCAGCAACTACGGAAGGCAGCAGCTCTGCTGCTATGCACGGCAGCAGGAGCCAAACAACGGCAGCAGCAGACTCCCAGTGCCCCATCTGCCTGGGAGGCATCAGAAGGGCAGCCTACGTTGCCTACTGCATGCACTGCTTCTGCTTTGCATGCATCTGGCGGTGGGCCAGCAGGACAGAGACCTGCCCAGTCTGCAGAAGGCCTTTTCACTGGCTGCTGCACTCAGTGCGAGGGGAGGATGACTACAAGGAGTACCTGCTCGGCTTGTCGCCCTACCAGCGCAGGAGGATGGCCATGGAGAGGGCCCGCAGCCCTTCTCCGCAGCACCACTTGTAGGCGGCCCAACAATGACCAGCCCTCAGCCTGCGAAGACAAGCCGCACACAGAGGCAGCAGGGTGCAGCTCCGGGGCCCTCCAACGCCACCTCCCAGCAGGCTCCCGCAGCCAGCACTCCTCGGCAGCCAACACCGCCGAGCGCAGGAGAGCGCCCCGCTGGCCCTGCTCCTGCTCCGGAAACACGCAACGGCACGGTGCAGCCCCGCAGCAACCGCCTCTGTCCGTCACCGCTGGCGCTGACTTGAGCCTGCATGGGCTCTGAATTGAACAAGAGCTCCTGGCCGTCCAGCTGCCCGCAGCTGTGCAGTGAGAGAACGACAGCCTGCGGGAATGGTGCCTGGGGCTCCTCTGGGCAGCCTCCGGCCCAGCACCTGGCCATCCCTTTTCCAGGAGCACCCAGCTCTCCTCCAGCCCCTTCGGACCTGGGTGCGTCACGAGCTGTAACGGATGTTTGGCACCGGCATTCGCTGGCAGACCTAGTGGAGGACCTCCTCACGCCTCTCCTGCTCCTTTTTTGGGCTGGATGAAGATCTGACAGTCCAGCTGCTGGCGGCCTCCCTCCAAAACCACACGGCAACATTTGTCCACCGGCTTATTGTCAACGCCGTGCAACGGTGCAGTCCCCACTAAGAGAAGGACCCGGCAGCCCCGAGGCCTCTTCTCCAGCCAAGAAGGCGCCACCCCAGCGGCAGCACCAGAACAACACCCCAGGCACTGCTGAAACCAGCGCTGGGCCAGCAGCTGGGCATGCGCTGGCCCTCAAGGGCTCCCGGCTCTCTAAGTCTAATTAGCAGGCTGTAAAAGCCAACAAAGACCTTAAGACTGCAGATTGCTGTAGTTTCAACAAACAAGAACAGCAGGGGAACAAGACAGGGACCCCAAATGGGACGTAGTGCCCAGATGAGGCCTGATGGGTGCTGAGCAGAGAGGATGACCCTTGTGTGCTCTGGCTAGGGGACAAAGACAGGAGAAAACGCAGGAGAGTGAGCCAAGGGCTGCCTGTGCCCCGCCATGGGAGGAATCAGGGCAGCCCAGAGGGCTGGCCAGCAGTGCTGGGGTGTGGGGAGAGCTTGTGGGACATTGTCCTGCAGCCTCCCAGGGAGGCACGAGGTGGTACCGCGTGAAGCCTTGTGCCGCATGTGCCTGGAGATGTCTGCTACAGACGGAGTGACCTCACGGGGCCATGGGAGGGCATGGACACCGCCTTGGTGACTGGCGTGAAGCACCCATGCTGAGCACAAGACAAGACGGGGGGGGACGGATGCACTGGGCAGTGGCGCTGCGGCAACCACAGACTCGTGTGCTGTGGCCGGGCTGAGCGCCATGGGCAGGGAAGGTCCACAGTGACGGCCCCGAGGAAAGGTCTGTGATGTCACCAGCCGATAGACTGTGACATCACCAAATGATGGACGGTGACATCACCAAGTGATGGATTCTGACCTCATGTCCCTTCTATCTGGCTGCTGAGTCTCACTCAGATGGCTCGTGGCCACATTGCAGTGCTCTTCGCAGAACACAGCGTCGGGCGTTCAGCAACTACGGAAGGCAGCAGCTCTGCTGCTATGCACGGCAGCAGGAGCCAAACAACAGCAGCAGCAGACTCCCAGTGCCCCATCTGCCTGGGAGGCATCAGAAGGGCAGCCTACGTTGCCTACTGCATGCACTGCTTCTGCTTTGCATGCATCTGGCGGTGGGCCAGCAGGACAGAGACCTGCCCAGTCTGCAGAAGGCCTTTTCACTGGCTGCTGCACTCAGTGCGAGGGGAGGATGACTACAAGGAGTACCTGCTCGGCTTGTCGCCCTACCAGCGCAGGAGGATGGCCATGGAGAGGGCCCGCAGCCCTTCTCCGCAGCACCACTTGTAGGCGGCCCAACAATGACCAGCCCTCAGCCTGCGAGGACAAGCCGCACACAAAGGCGGCAGGGTGCAGCTCCGGGGCCCTCCAACGCCACCTCCCAGCAGGCTCCCGCAGCCAGCACTCCTCGGCAGCCAACACCGCCGAGCGCAGGAGAGCGCCCCGCTGGCCCTGCTCCTGCTCCGGAAACACGCAACGGCACGGTGCAGCCCCGCAGCAACCGCCTCTGTCTGTCACCGCTGGCGCTGACTTGAGCCTGCATGGGCTCTGAATTGAACAAGAGCTCCTGGCCGTCCAGCTGCCCGCAGCTGTGCAGTGAGAGAACGACAGCCTGCGGGAATGGTGCCTGGGGCTCCTCTGGGCAGCCTCCGGCCCAGCACCTGGCCATCCCTTTTCCAGGAGCACCCAGCTCTCCTCCAGCCCCTTCGGACCTGGGTGCGTCACGAGCTGTAACGGATGTTTGGCACCGGCATTCGCTGGCAGACCTAGTGGAGGACCTCCTCACGCCTCTCCTGCTCCTTTTTTGGGCTGGATGAAGATCTGACAGTCCAGCTGCTGGCGGCCTCCCTCCAAAACCACACGGCAACATTTGTCCACCGGCTTATTGTCAACGCCGTGCAACGGTGCAGTCCCCACTAAGAGAAGGACCCGGCAGCCCCGAGGCCTCTTCTCCAGCCAAGAAGGCGCCACCCCAGCGGCAGCACCAGAACAACACCCCAGGCACTGCTGAAACCAGCGCTGGGCCAGCAGCTGGGCATGCGCTGGCCCTCAAGGGCTCCCGGCCCTCTAAGTCTAATTAGCAGGCTGTAAAAGCCAACAAAGACCTTAAGACTGCAGATTGCTGTAGTTTCAACAAACAAGAACAGCAGGGGAACAAGACAGGGACCCCAAATGGGACGTAGTGCCCAGATGAGGCCTGATGGGTGCTGAGCAGAGAGGATGACCCTTGTGTGCTCTGGCTAGGGGACAAAGACAGGAGAAAACGCAGGAGAGTGAGCCAAGGGCTGCCTGTGCCCCGCCATGGGAGGAATCAGGGCAGCCCAGAGGGCTGGCCAGCAGTGCTGGGGTGTGGGGAGAGCTTGTGGGACATTGTCCTGCAGCCTCCCAGGGAGGCACGAGCTGGTACCGCGTGAAGCCTTGTGCCGCATGTGCCTGGAGATGTCTGCTACAGACGGAGTGACCTCACGGGGCCATGGGAGGGCATGGACAAGGCCTTGGTGACTGGCGTGAAGCACCCATGCTGAGCACAAGACAAGACGGGGGGGGACGGATGCACTGGGCAGTGGCGCTGCGGCAACCACAGACTCGTGTGCTGTGGCCGGGCTGAGCGCCATGGGCGGGGACGGCCCACAGTGACGGCCCCGAGGAAAGGTCTGTGATGTCACCAGCCGATAGACTGTGACATCACCAAATGATGGACGGTGACATCACCAAGTGATGGATTCTGACCTCATGTCCCTTCTATCTGGCTGCTGAGTCTCACTCAGATGGCTCGTGGCCACATTGCAGTGCTCTTCGCAGAACACAGCGTCGGGCGTTCAGCAACTACGGAAGGCAGCAGCTCTGCTGCTATGCACGGCAGCAGGAGCCAAACAACAGCAGCAGCAGACTCCCAGTGCCCCATCTGCCTGGGAGGCATCAGAAGGGCAGCCTACGTTGCCTACTGCATGCACTGCTTCTGCTTTGCATGCATCTGGCGGTGGGCCAGCAGGACAGAGACCTGCCCAGTCTGCAGAAGGCCTTTTCACTGGCTGCTGCACTCAGTGCGAGGGGAGGATGACTACAAGGAGTACCTGCTCGGCTTGTCGCCCTACCAGCGCAGGAGGATGGCCATGGAGAGGGCCCGCAGCCCTTCTCCGCAGCACCACTTGTAGGCGGCCCAACAATGACCAGCCCTCAGCCTGCGAGGACAAGCCGCACACAAAGGCGGCAGGGTGCAGCTCCGGGGCCCTCCAACGCCACCTCCCAGCAGGCTCCCGCAGCCAGCACTCCTCGGCAGCCAACACCGCCGAGCGCAGGAGAGCGCCCCGCTGGCCCTGCTCCTGCTCCGGAAACACGCAACGGCACGGTGCAGCCCCGCAGCAACCGCCTCTGTCTGTCACCGCTGGCGCTGACTTGAGCCTGCATGGGCTCTGAATTGAACAAGAGCTCCTGGCCGTCCAGCTGCCCGCAGCTGTGCAGTGAGAGAACGACAGCCTGTGGGAATGGTGCCTGGGGCTCCTCTGGGCAGCCTCCGGCCCAGCACCTGACCATCCCTTTTCCAGGAGCACCCAGCTCTCCTCCAGCCCCTTCGGACCTGGGTGCGTCACGAGCTGTAACGGATGTTTGGCACCGGCATTCGCTGGCAGACCTAGTGGAGGACCTCCTCACGCCTCTCCTGCTCCTTTTTTGGGCTGGATGAAGATCTGACAGTCCAGCTGCTGGCGGCCTCCCTCCAAAACCACACGGCAACATTTGTCCACCGGCTTATTGTCAACGCCGTGCAACGGTGCAGTCCCCACTAAGAGAAGGACCCGGCAGCCCCGAGGCCTCTTCTCCAGCCAAGAAGGCGCCACCCCAGCGGCAGCACCAGAACAACACCCCAGGCACTGCTGAAACCAGCGCTGGGCCAGCAGCTGGGCATGCGCTGGCCCTCAAGGGCTCCCGGCCCTCTAAGTCTAATTAGCAGGCTGTAAAAGCCAACAAAGACCTTAAGACTGCAGATTGCTGTAGTTTCAACAAACAAGAACAGCAGGGGAACAAGACAGGGACCCCAAATGGGACGTAGTGCCCAGATGAGGCCTGATGGGTGCTGAGCAGAGAGGATGACCCTTGTGTGCTCTGGCTAGGGGACAAAGACAGGAGAAAACGCAGGAGAGTGAGCCAAGGGCTGCCTGTGCCCCGCCATGGGAGGAATCAGGGCAGCCCAGAGGGCTGGCCAGCAGTGCTGGGGTGTGGGGAGAGCTTGTGGGACATTGTCCTGCAGCCTCCCAGGGAGGCACGAGGTGGTACCGCGTGAAGCCTTGTGCCGCATGTGCCTGGAGATGTCTGCTACAGACGGAGTGACCTCACGGGGCCATGGGAGGGCATGGACAAGGCCTTGGTGACTGGCGTGAAGCACCCATGCTGAGCACAAGACAAGACGGGGGGGGACGGATGCACTGGGCAGTGGCGCTGCGGCAACCACAGACTCGTGTGCTGTGGCCGGGCTGAGCGCCATGGGCGGGGACGGCCCACAGTGACGGCCCCGAGGAAAGGTCTGTGATGTCACCAGCCGATAGACTGTGACATCACCAAATGATGGACGGTGACATCACCAAGTGATGGATTCTGACCTCATGTCCCTTCTATCTGGCTGCTGAGTCTCACTCAGATGGCTCGTGGCCACATTGCAGTGCTCTTCGCAGAACACAGCGTCGGGCGTTCAGCAACTACGGAAGGCAGCAGCTCTGCTGCTATGCACGGCAGCAGGAGCCAAACAACAGCAGCAGCAGACTCCCAGTGCCCCATCTGCCTGGGAGGCATCAGAAGGGCAGCCTACGTTGCCTACTGCATGCACTGCTTCTGCTTTGCATGCATCTGGCGGTGGGCCAGCAGGACAGAGACCTGCCCAGTCTGCAGAAGGCCTTTTCACTGGCTGCTGCACTCAGTGCGAGGGGAGGATGACTACAAGGAGTACCTGCTCGGCTTGTCGCCCTACCAGCGCAGGAGGATGGCCATGGAGAGGGCCCGCAGCCCTTCTCCGCAGCACCACTTGTAGGCGGCCCAACAATGACCAGCCCTCAGCCTGCGAAGACAAGCCGCACACAGAGGCAGCAGGGTGCAGCTCCGGGGCCCTCCAACGCCACCTCCCAGCAGGCTCCCGCAGCCAGCACTCCTCGGCAGCCAACACCGCCGAGCGCAGGAGAGCGCCCCGCTGGCCCTGCTCCTGCTCCGGAAACACGCAACGGCACGGTGCAGCCCCGCAGCAACCGCCTCCGTCGTCACCGCTGGCGCTGACTTGAGCCTGCATGGGCTCTGAATTGAACAAGAGCTCCTGGCCGTCCAGCTGCCCGCAGCTGTGCAGTGAGAGAACGACAGCCTGCGGGAATGGTGCCTGGGGCTCCTCTGGGCAGCCTCCGGCCCAGCACCTGGCCATCCCTTTTCCAGGAGCACCCAGCTCTCCTCCAGCCCCTTCGGACCTGGGTGCGTCACGAGCTGTAACGGATGTTTGGCACCGGCATTCGCTGGCAGACCTAGTGGAGGACCTCCTCACGCCTCTCCTGCTCCTTTTTTGGGCTGGATGAAGATCTGACAGTCCAGCTGCTGGCGGCCTCCCTCCAAAACCACACGGCAACATTTGTCCACCGGCTTATTGTCAACGCCGTGCAACGGTGCAGTCCCCACTAAGAGAAGGACCCGGCAGCCCCGAGGCCTCTTCTCCAGCCAAGAAGGCGCCACCCCAGCGGCAGCACCAGAACAACACCCCAGGCACTGCTGAAACCAGCGCTGGGCCAGCAGCTGGGCATGCGCTGGCCCTCAAGGGCTCCCGGCCCTCTAAGTCTAATTAGCAGGCTGTAAAAGCCAACAAAGACCTTAAGACTGCAGATTGCTGTAGTTTCAACAAACAAGAACAGCAGGGGAACAAGACAGGGACCCCAAATGGGACGTAGTGCCCAGATGAGGCCTGATGGGTGCTGAGCAGAGAGGATGACCCTTGTGTGCTCTGGCTAGGGGACAAAGACAGGAGAAAACGCAGGAGAGTGAGCCAAGGGCTGCCTGTGCCCCGCCATGGGAGGAATCAGGGCAGCCCAGAGGGCTGGCCAGCAGTGCTGGGGTGTGGGGAGAGCTTGTGGGACATTGTCCTGCAGCCTCCCAGGGAGGCACGAGGTGGTACCGCGTGAAGCCTTGTGCCGCATGTGCCTGGAGATGCCTGCTACAGACGGAGTGACCTCACGGGGCCATGGGAGGGCATGGACAAGGCCTTGGTGACTGGCGTGAAGCACCCATGCTGAGCACAAGACAAGACGGGGGGGGACGGATGCACTGGGCAGTGGCGCTGCGGCAACCACAGACTCGTGTGCTGTGGCCGGGCTGAGCGCCATGGGCAGGGAAGGCCCACAGTGACGGCCCCGAGGAAAGGTCTGTGATGTCACCAGCCGATAGACTGTGACATCACCAAGTGATGGATTCTGACCTCATGTCCCTTCTATCTGGCTGCTGAGTCTCACTCAGATGGCTCGTGGCCACATTGCAGTGCTCTTCGCAGGACACAGCGTCGGGCGTTCAGCAACTACGGAAGGCAGCAGCTCTGCTGCTATGCACGGCAGCAGGAGCCAAACAACAGCAGCAGCAGACTCCCAGTGCCCCATCTGCCTGGGAGGCATCAGAAGGGCAGCCTACGTTGCCTACTGCATGCACTGCTTCTGCTTTGCATGCATCTGGCGGTGGGCCAGCAGGACAGAGACCTGCCCAGTCTGCAGAAGGCCTTTTCACTGGCTGCTGCACTCAGTGCGAGGGGAGGATGACTACAAGGAGTACCTGCTCGGCTTGTCGCCCTACCAGCGCAGGAGGATGGCCATGGAGAGGGCCCGCAGCCCTTCTCCGCAGCACCACTTGTAGGCGGCCCAACAATGACCAGCCCTCAGCCTGCGAGGACAAGCCGCACACAAAGGCGGCAGGGTGCAGCTCCGGGGCCCTCCAACGCCACCTCCCAGCAGGCTCCCGCAGCCAGCACTCCTCGGCAGCCAACACCGCCGAGCGCAGGAGAGCGCCCCGCTGGCCCTGCTCCTGCTCCGGAAACACGCAACGGCACGGTGCAGCCCCGCAGCAACCGCCTCTGTCTGTCACCGCTGGCGCTGACTTGAGCCTGCATGGGCTCTGAATTGAACAAGAGCTCCTGGCCGTCCAGCTGCCCGCAGCTGTGCAGTGAGAGAACGACAGCCTGCGGGAATGGTGCCTGGGGCTCCTCTGGGCAGCCTCCGGCCCAGCACCTGGCCATCCCTTTTCCAGGAGCACCCAGCTCTCCTCCAGCCCCTTCGGACCTGGGTGCGTCACGAGCTGTAACGGATGTTTGGCACCGGCATTCGCTGGCAGACCTAGTGGAGGACCTCCTCACGCCTCTCCTGCTCCTTTTTTGGGCTGGATGAAGATCTGACAGTCCAGCTGCTGGCGGCCTCCCTCCAAAACCACACGGCAACATTTGTCCACCGGCTTATTGTCAACGCCGTGCAACGGTGCAGTCCCCACTAAGAGAAGGACCCGGCAGCCCCGAGGCCTCTTCTCCAGCCAAGAAGGCGCCACCCCAGCGGCAGCACCAGAACAACACCCCAGGCACTGCTGAAACCAGCGCTGGGCCAGCAGCTGGGCATGCGCTGGCCCTCAAGGGCTCCCGGCCCTCTAAGTCTAATTAGCAGGCTGTAAAAGCCAACAAAGACCTTAAGACTGCAGATTGCTGTAGTTTCAACAAACAAGAACAGCAGGGGAACAAGACAGGGACCCCAAATGGGACGTAGTGCCCAGATGAGGCCTGATGGGTGCTGAGCAGAGAGGATGACCCTTGTGTGCTCTGGCTAGGGGACAAAGACAGGAGAAAACGCAGGAGAGTGAGCCAAGGGCTGCCTGTGCCCCGCCATGGGAGGAATCAGGGCAGCCCAGAGGGCTGGCCAGCAGTGCTGGGGTGTGGGGAGAGCTTGTGGGACATTGTCCTGCAGCCTCCCAGGGAGGCACGAGGTGGTACCGCGTGAAGCCTTGTGCCGCATGTGCCTGGAGATGTCTGCTACAGACGGAGTGACCTCACGGGGCCATGGGAGGGCATGGACAAGGCCTTGGTGACTGGCGTGAAGCACCCATGCTGAGCACAAGACAAGACGGGGGGGGACGGATGCACTGGGCAGTGGCGCTGCGGCAACCACAGACTCGTGTGCTGTGGCCGGGCTGAGCGCCATGGGCGGGGACGGCCCACAGTGACGGCCCCGAGGAAAGGTCTGTGATGTCACCAGCCGATAGACTGTGACATCACCAAATGATGGACGGTGACATCACCAAGTGATGGATTCTGACCTCATGTCCCTTCTATCTGGCTGCTGAGTCTCACTCAGATGGCTCGTGGCCACATTGCAGTGCTCTTCGCAGAACACAGCGTTGGGCGTTCAGCAACTACGGAAGGCAGCAGCTCTGCTGCTATGCACGGCAGCAGGAGCCAAACAACAGCAGCAGCAGACTCCCAGTGCCCCATCTGCCTGGGAGGCATCAGAAGGGCAGCCTACGTTGCCTACTGCATGCACTGCTTCTGCTTTGCATGCATCTGGCGGTGGGCCAGCAGGACAGAGACCTGCCCAGTCTGCAGAAGGCCTTTTCACTGGCTGCTGCACTCAGTGCGAGGGGAGGATGACTACAAGGAGTACCTGCTCGGCTTGTCGCCCTACCAGCGCAGGAGGATGGCCATGGAGAGGGCCCGCAGCCCTTCTCCGCAGCACCACTTGTAGGCGGCCCAACAATGACCAGCCCTCAGCCTGCGAAGACAAGCCGCACACAGAGGCAGCAGGGTGCAGCTCCGGGGCCCTCCAACGCCACCTCCCAGCAGGCTCCCGCAGCCAGCACTCCTCGGCAGCCAACACCGCCGAGCGCAGGAGAGCGCCCCGCTGGCCCTGCTCCTGCTCCGGAAACACGCAACGGCACGGTGCAGCCCCGCAGCAACCGCCTCCGTCGTCACCGCTGGCGCTGACTTGAGCCTGCATGGGCTCTGAATTGAACAAGAGCTCCTGGCCGTCCAGCTGCCCGCAGCTGTGCAGTGAGAGAACGACAGCCTGCGGGAATGGTGCCTGGGGCTCCTCTGGGCAGCCTCCGGCCCAGCACCTGGCCATCCCTTTTCCAGGAGCACCCAGCTCTCCTCCAGCCCCTTCGGACCTGGGTGCGTCACGAGCTGTAACGGATGTTTGGCACCGGCATTCGCTGGCAGACCTAGTGGAGGACCTCCTCACGCCTCTCCTGCTCCTTTTTTGGGCTGGATGAAGATCTGACAGTCCAGCTGCTGGCGGCCTCCCTCCAAAACCACACGGCAACATTTGTCCACCGGCTTATTGTCAACGCCGTGCAACGGTGCAGTCCCCACTAAGAGAAGGACCCGGCAGCCCCGAGGCCTCTTCTCCAGCCAAGAAGGCGCCACCCCAGCGGCAGCACCAGAACAACACCCCAGGCACTGCTGAAACCAGCGCTGGGCCAGCAGCTGGGCATGCGCTGGCCCTCAAGGGCTCCCGGCCCTCTAAGTCTAATTAGCAGGCTGTAAAAGCCAACAAAGACCTTAAGACTGCAGATTGCTGTAGTTTCAACAAACAAGAACAGCAGGGGAACAAGACAGGGACCCCAAATGGGACGTAGTGCCCAGATGAGGCCTGATGGGTGCTGAGCAGAGAGGATGACCCTTGTGTGCTCTGGCTAGGGGACAAAGACAGGAGAAAACGCAGGAGAGTGAGCCAAGGGCTGCCTGTGCCCCGCCATGGGAGGAATCAGGGCAGCCCAGAGGGCTGGCCAGCAGTGCTGGGGTGTGGGGAGAGCTTGTGGGACATTGTCCTGCAGCCTCCCAGGGAGGCACGAGGTGGTACCGCGTGAAGCCTTGTGCCGCATGTGCCTGGAGATGCCTGCTACAGACGGAGTGACCTCACGGGGCCATGGGAGGGCATGGACAAGGCCTTGGTGACTGGCGTGAAGCACCCATGCTGAGCACAAGACAAGACGGGGGGGGACGGATGCACTGGGCAGTGGCGCTGCGGCAACCACAGACTCGTGTGCTGTGGCCGGGCTGAGCGCCATGGGCAGGGAAGGCCCACAGTGACGGCCCCGAGGAAAGGTCTGTGATGTCACCAGCCGATAGACTGTGACATCACCAAGTGATGGATTCTGACCTCATGTCCCTTCTATCTGGCTGCTGAGTCTCACTCAGATGGCTCGTGGCCACATTGCAGTGCTCTTCGCAGGACACAGCGTCGGGCGTTCAGCAACTACGGAAGGCAGCAGCTCTGCTGCTATGCACGGCAGCAGGAGCCAAACAACAGCAGCAGCAGACTCCCAGTGCCCCATCTGCCTGGGAGGCATCAGAAGGGCAGCCTACGTTGCCTACTGCATGCACTGCTTCTGCTTTGCATGCATCTGGCGGTGGGCCAGCAGGACAGAGACCTGCCCAGTCTGCAGAAGGCCTTTTCACTGGCTGCTGCACTCAGTGCGAGGGGAGGATGACTACAAGGAGTACCTGCTCGGCTTGTCGCCCTACCAGCGCAGGAGGATGGCCATGGAGAGGGCCCGCAGCCCTTCTCCGCAGCACCACTTGTAGGCGGCCCAACAATGACCAGCCCTCAGCCTGCGAGGACAAGCCGCACACAAAGGCGGCAGGGTGCAGCTCCGGGGCCCTCCAACGCCACCTCCCAGCAGGCTCCCGCAGCCAGCACTCCTCGGCAGCCAACACCGCCGAGCGCAGGAGAGCGCCCCGCTGGCCCTGCTCCTGCTCCGGAAACACGCAACGGCACGGTGCAGCCCCGCAGCAACCGCCTCTGTCTGTCACCGCTGGCGCTGACTTGAGCCTGCATGGGCTCTGAATTGAACAAGAGCTCCTGGCCGTCCAGCTGCCCGCAGCTGTGCAGTGAGAGAACGACAGCCTGCGGGAATGGTGCCTGGGGCTCCTCTGGGCAGCCTCCGGCCCAGCACCTGGCCATCCCTTTTCCAGGAGCACCCAGCTCTCCTCCAGCCCCTTCGGACCTGGGTGCGTCACGAGCTGTAACGGATGTTTGGCACCGGCATTCGCTGGCAGACCTAGTGGAGGACCTCCTCACGCCTCTCCTGCTCCTTTTTTGGGCTGGATGAAGATCTGACAGTCCAGCTGCTGGCGGCCTCCCTCCAAAACCACACGGCAACATTTGTCCACCGGCTTATTGTCAACGCCGTGCAACGGTGCAGTCCCCACTAAGAGAAGGACCCGGCAGCCCCGAGGCCTCTTCTCCAGCCAAGAAGGCGCCACCCCAGCGGCAGCACCAGAACAACACCCCAGGCACTGCTGAAACCAGCGCTGGGCCAGCAGCTGGGCATGCGCTGGCCCTCAAGGGCTCCCGGCCCTCTAAGTCTAATTAGCAGGCTGTAAAAGCCAACAAAGACCTTAAGACTGCAGATTGCTGTAGTTTCAACAAACAAGAACAGCAGGGGAACAAGACAGGGACCCCAAATGGGACGTAGTGCCCAGATGAGGCCTGATGGGTGCTGAGCAGAGAGGATGACCCTTGTGTGCTCTGGCTAGGGGACAAAGACAGGAGAAAACGCAGGAGAGTGAGCCAAGGGCTGCCTGTGCCCCGCCATGGGAGGAATCAGGGCAGCCCAGAGGGCTGGCCAGCAGTGCTGGGGTGTGGGGAGAGCTTGTGGGACATTGTCCTGCAGCCTCCCAGGGAGGCACGAGGTGGTACCGCGTGAAGCCTTGTGCCGCATGTGCCTGGAGATGCCTGCTACAGACGGAGTGACCTCACGGGGCCATGGGAGGGCATGGACAAGGCCTTGGTGACTGGCGTGAAGCACCCATGCTGAGCACAAGACAAGACGGGGGGGGACGGATGCACTGGGCAGTGGCGCTGCGGCAACCACAGACTCGTGTGCTGTGGCCGGGCTGAGCGCCATGGGCAGGGAAGGCCCACAGTGACGGCCCCGAGGAAAGGTCTGTGATGTCACCAGCCGATAGACTGTGACATCACCAAGTGATGGATTCTGACCTCATGTCCCTTCTATCTGGCTGCTGAGTCTCACTCAGATGGCTCGTGGCCACATTGCAGTGCTCTTCGCAGGACACAGCGTCGGGCGTTCAGCAACTACGGAAGGCAGCAGCTCTGCTGCTATGCACGGCAGCAGGAGCCAAACAACAGCAGCAGCAGACTCCCAGTGCCCCATCTGCCTGGGAGGCATCAGAAGGGCAGCCTACGTTGCCTACTGCATGCACTGCTTCTGCTTTGCATGCATCTGGCGGTGGGCCAGCAGGACAGAGACCTGCCCAGTCTGCAGAAGGCCTTTTCACTGGCTGCTGCACTCAGTGCGAGGGGAGGATGACTACAAGGAGTACCTGCTCGGCTTGTCGCCCTACCAGCGCAGGAGGATGGCCATGGAGAGGGCCCGCAGCCCTTCTCCGCAGCACCACTTGTAGGCGGCCCAACAATGACCAGCCCTCAGCCTGCGAGGACAAGCCGCACACAAAGGCGGCAGGGTGCAGCTCCGGGGCCCTCCAACGCCACCTCCCAGCAGGCTCCCGCAGCCAGCACTCCTCGGCAGCCAACACCGCCGAGCGCAGGAGAGCGCCCCGCTGGCCCTGCTCCTGCTCCGGAAACACGCAACGGCACGGTGCAGCCCCGCAGCAACCGCCTCTGTCTGTCACCGCTGGCGCTGACTTGAGCCTGCATGGGCTCTGAATTGAACAAGAGCTCCTGGCCGTCCAGCTGCCCGCAGCTGTGCAGTGAGAGAACGACAGCCTGCGGGAATGGTGCCTGGGGCTCCTCTGGGCAGCCTCCGGCCCAGCACCTGGCCATCCCTTTTCCAGGAGCACCCAGCTCTCCTCCAGCCCCTTCGGACCTGGGTGCGTCACGAGCTGTAACGGATGTTTGGCACCGGCATTCGCTGGCAGACCTAGTGGAGGACCTCCTCACGCCTCTCCTGCTCCTTTTTTGGGCTGGATGAAGATCTGACAGTCCAGCTGCTGGCGGCCTCCCTCCAAAACCACACGGCAACATTTGTCCACCGGCTTATTGTCAACGCCGTGCAACGGTGCAGTCCCCACTAAGAGAAGGACCCGGCAGCCCCGAGGCCTCTTCTCCAGCCAAGAAGGCGCCACCCCAGCGGCAGCACCAGAACAACACCCCAGGCACTGCTGAAACCAGCGCTGGGCCAGCAGCTGGGCATGCGCTGGCCCTCAAGGGCTCCCGGCCCTCTAAGTCTAATTAGCAGGCTGTAAAAGCCAACAAAGACCTTAAGACTGCAGATTGCTGTAGTTTCAACAAACAAGAACAGCAGGGGAACAAGACAGGGACCCCAAATGGGACGTAGTGCCCAGATGAGGCCTGATGGGTGCTGAGCAGAGAGGATGACCCTTGTGTGCTCTGGCTAGGGGACAAAGACAGGAGAAAACGCAGGAGAGTGAGCCAAGGGCTGCCTGTGCCCCGCCATGGGAGGAATCAGGGCAGCCCAGAGGGCTGGCCAGCAGTGCTGGGGTGTGGGGAGAGCTTGTGGGACATTGTCCTGCAGCCTCCCAGGGAGGCACGAGGTGGTACCGCGTGAAGCCTTGTGCCGCATGTGCCTGGAGATGTCTGCTACAGACGGAGTGACCTCACGGGGCCATGGGAGGGCATGGACAAGGCCTTGGTGACTGGCGTGAAGCACCCATGCTGAGCACAAGACAAGACGGGGGGGGACGGATGCACTGGGCAGTGGCGCTGCGGCAACCACAGACTCGTGTGCTGTGGCCGGGCTGAGCGCCATGGGCGGGGACGGCCCACAGTGACGGCCCCGAGGAAAGGTCTGTGATGTCACCAGCCGATAGACTGTGACATCACCAAATGATGGACGGTGACATCACCAAGTGATGGATTCTGACCTCATGTCCCTTCTATCTGGCTGCTGAGTCTCACTCAGATGGCTCGTGGCCACATTGCAGTGCTCTTCGCAGAACACAGCGTCGGGCGTTCAGCAACTACGGAAGGCAGCAGCTCTGCTGCTATGCACGGCAGCAGGAGCCAAACAACAGCAGCAGCAGACTCCCAGTGCCCCATCTGCCTGGGAGGCATCAGAAGGGCAGCCTACGTTGCCTACTGCATGCACTGCTTCTGCTTTGCATGCATCTGGCGGTGGGCCAGCAGGACAGAGACCTGCCCAGTCTGCAGAAGGCCTTTTCACTGGCTGCTGCACTCAGTGCGAGGGGAGGATGACTACAAGGAGTACCTGCTCGGCTTGTCGCCCTACCAGCGCAGGAGGATGGCCATGGAGAGGGCCCGCAGCCCTTCTCCGCAGCACCACTTGTAGGCGGCCCAACAATGACCAGCCCTCAGCCTGCGAAGACAAGCCGCACACAGAGGCAGCAGGGTGCAGCTCCGGGGCCCTCCAACGCCACCTCCCAGCAGGCTCCCGCAGCCAGCACTCCTCGGCAGCCAACACCGCCGAGCGCAGGAGAGCGCCCCGCTGGCCCTGCTCCTGCTCCGGAAACACGCAACGGCACGGTGCAGCCCCGCAGCAACCGCCTCTGTCCGTCACCGCTGGCGCTGACTTGAGCCTGCATGGGCTCTGAATTGAACAAGAGCTCCTGGCCGTCCAGCTGCCCGCAGCTGTGCAGTGAGAGAACGACAGCCTGCGGGAATGGTGCCTGGGGCTCCTCTGGGCAGCCTCCGGCCCAGCACCTGGCCATCCCTTTTCCAGGAGCACCCAGCTCTCCTCCAGCCCCTTCGGACCTGGGTGCGTCACGAGCTGTAACGGATGTTTGGCACCGGCATTCGCTGGCAGACCTAGTGGAGGACCTCCTCACGCCTCTCCTGCTCCTTTTTTGGGCTGGATGAAGATCTGACAGTCCAGCTGCTGGCGGCCTCCCTCCAAAACCACACGGCAACATTTGTCCACCGGCTTATTGTCAACGCCGTGCAACGGTGCAGTCCCCACTAAGAGAAGGACCCGGCAGCCCCGAGGCCTCTTCTCCAGCCAAGAAGGCGCCACCCCAGCGGCAGCACCAGAACAACACCCCAGGCACTGCTGAAACCAGCGCTGGGCCAGCAGCTGGGCATGCGCTGGCCCTCAAGGGCTCCCGGCCCTCTAAGTCTAATTAGCAGGCTGTAAAAGCCAACAAAGACCTTAAGACTGCAGATTGCTGTAGTTTCAACAAACAAGAACAGCAGGGGAACAAGACAGGGACCCCAAATGGGACGTAGTGCCCAGATGAGGCCTGATGGGTGCTGAGCAGAGAGGATGACCCTTGTGTGCTCTGGCTAGGGGACAAAGACAGGAGAAAACGCAGGAGAGTGAGCCAAGGGCTGCCTGTGCCCCGCCATGGGAGGAATCAGGGCAGCCCAGAGGGCTGGCCAGCAGTGCTGGGGTGTGGGAAGAGCTTGTGGGACATTGTCCTGCAGCCTCCCAGGGAGGCACGAGGTGGTACCGCGTGAAGCCTTGTGCCGCATGTGCCTGGAGATGTCTGCTACAGACGGAGTGACCTCACGGGGCCATGGGAGGGCATGGACAAGGCCTTGGTGACTGGCGTGAAGCACCCATGCTGAGCACAAGACAAGACGGGGGGGGACGGATGCACTGGGCAGTGGCGCTGCGGCAACCACAGACTCGTGTGCTGTGGCCGGGCTGAGCGCCATGGGCGGGGACGGCCCACAGTGACGGCCCCGAGGAAAGGTCTGTGATGTCACCAGCCGATAGACTGTGACATCACCAAATGATGGACGGTGACATCACCAAGTGATGGATTCTGACCTCATGTCCCTTCTATCTGGCTGCTGAGTCTCACTCAGATGGCTCGTGGCCACATTGCAGTGCTCTTCGCAGAACACAGCGTCGGGCGTTCAGCAACTACGGAAGGCAGCAGCTCTGCTGCTATGCACGGCAGCAGGAGCCAAACAACAGCAGCAGCAGACTCCCAGTGCCCCATCTGCCTGGGAGGCATCAGAAGGGCAGCCTACGTTGCCTACTGCATGCACTGCTTCTGCTTTGCATGCATCCGTCGGTGGGCCAGCAGGACAGAGACCTGCCCAGTCTGCAGAAGGCCTTTTCACTGGCTGCTGCACTCAGTGCGAGGGGAGGATGACTACAAGGAGTACCTGCTCGGCTTGTCGCCCTACCAGCGCAGGAGGATGGCCATGGAGAGGGCCCACAGCCCTTCTCCGCAGCACCACTTGTAGGCGGCCCAACAACGACCAGCCCTCAGCCTGCGAGGACAAGCCGCACACAAAGGCGGCAGGGTGCAGCTCCGGGGCCCTCCAACGCCACCTCCCAGCAGGCTCCCGCAGCCAGCACTCCTCGGCAGCCAACACCGCCGAGCGCAGGAGAGCGCCCCGCTGGCCCTGCTCCTGCTCCGGAAACACGCAACGGCACGGTGCAGCCCCGCAGCAACCGCCTCTCTCCGTCACCGCTGGCGCTGACTTGAGCCTGCATGGGCTCTGAATTGAACAAGAGCTCCTGGCCGTCCAGCTGCCCGCAGCTGTGCAGTGAGAGAACGACAGCCTGCGGGAATGGTGCCTGGGGCTCCTCTGGGCAGCCTCCGGCCCAGCACCTGGCCATCCCTTTTCCAGGAGCACCCAGCTCTCCTCCAGCCCCTTCGGACCTGGGTGCGTCACGAGCTGTAACGGATGTTTGGCACCGGCATTCGCTGGCAGACCTAGTGGAGGACCTCCTCACGCCTCTCCTGCTCCTTTTTTGGGCTGGATGAAGATCTGACAGTCCAGCTGCTGGCGGCCTCCCTCCAAAACCACACGGCAACATTTGTCCACCGGCTTATTGTCAACGCCGTGCAACGGTGCAGTCCCCACTAAGAGAAGGACCCGGCAGCCCCGAGGCCTCTTCTCCAGCCAAGAAGGCGCCACCCCAGCGGCAGCACCAGAACAACACCCCAGGCACTGCTGAAACCAGCGCTGGGCCAGCAGCTGGGCATGCGCTGGCCCTCAAGGGCTCCCGGCCCTCTAAGTCTAATTAGCAGGCTGTAAAAGCCAACAAAGACCTTAAGACTGCAGATTGCTGTAGTTTCAACAAACAAGAACAGCAGGGGAACAAGACAGGGACCCCAAATGGGACGTAGTGCCCAGATGAGGCCTGATGGGTGCTGAGCAGAGAGGATGACCCTTGTGTGCTCTGGCTAGGGGACAAAGACAGGAGAAAACGCAGGAGAGTGAGCCAAGGGCTGCCTGTGCCCCGCCATGGGAGGAATCAGGGCAGCCCAGAGGGCTGGCCAGCAGTGCTGGGGTGTGGGGAGAGCTTGTGGGACATTGTCCTGCAGCCTCCCAGGGAGGCACGAGGTGGTACCGCGTGAAGCCTTGTGCCGCATGTGCCTGGAGATGCCTGCTACAGACGGAGTGACCTCACGGGGCCATGGGAGGGCATGGACAAGGCCTTGGTGACTGGCGTGAAGCACCCATGCTGAGCACAAGACAAGACGGGGGGGGACGGATGCACTGGGCAGTGGCGCTGCGGCAACCACAGACTCGTGTGCTGTGGCCGGGCTGAGCGCCATGGGCAGGGAAGGCCCACAGTGACGGCCCCGAGGAAAGGTCTGTGATGTCACCAGCCGATAGACTGTGACATCACCAAATGATGGACGGTGACATCACCAAGTGATGGATTCTGACCTCATGTCCCTTCTATCTGGCTGCTGAGTCTCACTCAGATGGCTCGTGGCCACATTGCAGTGCTCTTCGCAGAACACAGCGTCGGGCGTTCAGCAACTACGGAAGGCAGCAGCTCTGCTGCTATGCACGGCAGCAGGAGCCAAACAACGGCAGCAGCAGACTCCCAGTGCCCCATCTGCCTGGGAGGCATCAGAAGGGCAGCCTACGTTGCCTACTGCATGCACTGCTTCTGCTTTGCATGCATCTGGCGGTGGGCCAGCAGGACAGAGACCTGCCCAGTCTGCAGAAGGCCTTTTCACTGGCTGCTGCACTCAGTGCGAGGGGAGGATGACTACAAGGAGTACCCGCTCGGCTTGTCGCCCTACCAGCGCAGGAGGATGGCCACGGAGAGGGCCCACAGCCGTTCTCCATAGCACCACTACATCCTACGCAGGCGGCCCAACGACTAGCCCTCGGCTGGCAGAAGCAAGTCTTCGAGACATCAAAAAGGCAGCCTATGTTCCCTACTGCATGCACTGCTTCTCCTTTGCAGGCATTTGGCCTGGGCCCCTTCCATTTCAGTGGATCTTTCCCTTCAGCAAGCTACCATGGTGCCTGACCCTCTGCTATTGAAGGGCCCTTTGACTTCATGAAGCTGCCATGGCACCTGGCCCTCTCCTCTTGCTGGTGCCCTTTCCCTTGTGGAAGCTGCCATTGGCACCTGGTCCTCTGGTCTTGGAGGACCTTTTCCGTTCAGGAAGCTACGATGGCACCTAGGTCTTCTCCATTACAGGTGCCGTTTCCCCTCAGAAATCTGTCACGGCACCTGGACCTGTGAAATTGCAGTGGGCTTTCCCTTCAGGAAGCTGCCATGGCGCCTGCACCTCTGCCATTGCAGGGCCCATTCTCTTCACGAAGCCGCCATGGTTCCAGGGCCTCTGCAATTGAAGGGCCCTTTCTCTTCAGGAAGCCGCCATGGTGGCTAGGCCTCTGCCATTGCAGGGTCCTTTCCCTTCAGGAAGCTGCCATGGCACCTGGCCCATAAATCTTGCAGGGCCCTTTCCCCTCCAGGGAGCGGCCATGGTGCCGGGCCATCTGCCATTGCAGGGCCGTTTACCTTCCGTAATCTGCCATGGCACCTGTGCCTCTGCCATTGCAGGGTCCCTTTCTCGTCAGAAAGCTGCCATGGCAACTGGCCCTTAACTCTTGCAGTGCCCTTTCCCCTTCAGCAAGCTTCCAAGGCGCCTGGGTCTCTGACATTGCAGGGGCCATTTCTATTCAGCAAGCTGCCATGGTGCCTGGCCCTTAACTCTAGCAGTGCCCTCTTCCCTTCAGCAAGCTGCCATGGCGCCTGGCTCTCTGCCATTTCAGGGGCCTTCTCCCTGCAGCCCAGCTGCGATGGTGTTAGGCCTATGCTCTTGCAGGGCCCTTTCTCTTCAGGAAGCTGCCATGGTGCCTGGCACGCTGCTATTGCAGGGCCGTTTCCCTTCAGGAATCTGCTATGGCACCTGGGCCTCTGCCTTTGCAGGGCCCTTTCTTTTCAGCAAGCTGCCATGGTGCCACACCTTCTGGCTCTTGCAGGGCCTTTTCCCTTCAGGATGTTGCAAGAGCACCTGGGCCTCGGCTATCGCAGGGCCCTTATCCTTCCGGAAGCTGCCATGGCACCTAGGCCTCTGCCATTGCAGGGCTCTTTCATTTCAGCAAGCTGCCATGGTGCTTGGCCCATAACTCTTGCAGGGCTCTTTTCCCTCCAGGAAGCTGCCACGGTGCCTGGCCCTCTGGCTCTTGTAGGGCCTTTTCCTTTCAGCAAGCCGCCATGGCGCCTGGGCCTCTGCCATTGCAGGGGTGCTTCCCCTTCAGCAAGCTGCCATGGCACCTGGGCCTCTGCTCTTGCAGGGCCCTTTCTCTTCAGGAAGCTGACATGGCACCTGGCCCTCTACTATTGCAGGGGCACTTTCACTTTAGCAACCTGCAATTGCGCCTGGACATGTGCCATTGCAGGGACTTGCCCTTCAGAAAGCTGCCATGGCACCTGGACCTCTGCTCTTGCAGGGCCCTTTCCCTCAGGAAGCTGCCATGGCTCCTGGGCCTCTGACATTGCAGGGCCGTTTCCCTTCAGCAAGCTGCCATGGTGCCACGCCTTCTGGCTCTTGCAGGGCCCTTTTCCTTCTGGAAGCTTCCACGGCACCTGGGCCTCTGCTCTTGCAGGGCCTTTTCCCATCAGCAAGCTGCCATGGTGCCTGGGCCGCTGCCATTACCAGGCCCTTTCCCTTCAGCAAGCTACCATAGCACCTAAGCCTTCTCCATTACAGGGGCCATTTCCCTTCAGTAACCTGCCATGGCACCTGGACCTCTGTCATTGCAGGGAGTTTTCCCTTCAGGAAGCTGCCATAGCACCCGGGCCTCTGCTCTTGCCAAGCCCTTTCCCTCAGGAAGCTGCCATGGCGCCTGTGCCTCTGCCATTGCAGGGGCGCTTCCCCTTCGCAAACTGTCATGGCACCTGGCCCTCTGCTATTGCAGGGCCCTTTCTCGTCAGAAAGCTGCCATGGCACCTGGCCCTTAACTCTTGCAGTGCCCTTTCCCCTTCAGCAAGCTTCCAAGGCGCCTGGGCCTCTGACATTGCAGGGGCCATTTCTTTTCAGGAAGCTGCCACGGTGCCTGGCCCTTAACTCTAGCAGTGCCCTCTCCCCTTCAGCAAGCTGCCATGGTGACTCATATTATGGCTCTAGCAGGGCCTTTTCCCTTCAGCAAGCTGCAATGGCGCCTGGACCTCTGTCATTGCAGGGAGTTTTCCCTTCAGGAAGCTGCCATAGCACCCGGGCCTCTGCTCTTGCCAAGCCCTTTCCCTCAGGAAGCTGCCATGGCGCCTGTGCCTCTGCCATTGCAGGGGCGCTTCCCCTTCGCAAGCTGTAATGGCACCTGGCCCTCTGCTATTGCAGGGCCCTTTCTCTTCAGGAATCTGCCATGGCACCTGGGCCTCTGCCATTGCAGGGTCCCTTTCTCGTCAGAAAGCTGCCATGGCACCTGGCCCTTAACTCTTGCAGTGCCCTTTCCCCTTCAGCAAGCTTCCAAGGCGCCTGGGCCTCTGACATTGCAGGGGCCATTTCTTTTCAGGAAGCTGCCACGGTGCCTGGCCCTTAACTCTAGCAGTGCCCTTTCCCCTTCAGCAAGCTGCCATGGTGACTCATATTATGGCTCTAGCAGGGCCTTTTCCCTTCAGCAAGCTGCCATGGCGCCTGGCTCTCTGCCATTTCAGGGGCCTTCTCCCTGCAGCCCAGCTGCCATGGTGCTTAGGCCTATGCTCTTGCAGGGCCCTGTCTCTTCAGGAAGCTGCCATGGTGCCTGGCACTCTGCTATTGCAGGGCCGTTTCCCTTCAGCAAGCTGCTATGGCACGTAGACCTCTGCCTTTGCAGGGGGCTTTCCCTTCAGCAAGCTGCCATGGTGCCTGGCCCTCTCCTCTTGCAGGGCCCTTTCCCTTCTGGAAGCTGCCATGGCGCCTGGCCCGTAACTCTTGCAAGGCCTTTTCCCTTCAGGAAGCTGCAATAGCACCTGGGCCTCTGCCATTGCAGGGCCGTTTCCCTTCAGCAAGCTGCCATGGTGCCACGCCTTCTGGCTCTTGCAGGGCCCTTTTCCTTCTGGAAGCTTCCACGGCACCTGGGCCTCTGCTCTTGCAGGGCCTTTTCCCTTCAGCAAGCTGCCATGGTGCCTGGGCTGCTGCCATTACCAGGCCCTTTCCCTTCAGCAAGCTACCATAGCACCTAAGCCTTCTCCATTACAGGGGCCATTTCCCTTCAGCAACCTGCCATGGCACCTGGACCTCTGTCATTGCAGGGAGCTTTCCCTTCAGGAAGCTGCCATAGCACCTGGGCCTCTGCTCTTGCCAAGCCCTTTCCCTCAGGAAGCTGCCATGGCGCCTGTGCCTCTGCCATGGCAGGGCCCCTTCTCTTCAGGAAGCCGACATGGTGGCTGGGCCTCTGCCATTGCAGGGTCCCTTTCTCATCAGAAAGCTGCCATGGCACCTGGCCCTTAACTCTTGCAGTGCCCTTTCCCCTTCAGCAAGCTTCCAAGGCGCCTGGGCCTCTAACATTGCAGGAGCCATTTCTTTTCAGCAAGCTGCCACGGTGCCTGGCCCTTAACTCTTGCAGGGCCCTTTCCCCTCCAGGAAGCTGCCATGGTGCCTGGCCCTCTGGCTCTTGTAGGGCCTTTTCCTTTCAGCAAGCTGCCATGGTGGCTGGGCCTCGGACATTGCAGGGTCTCTTTCTCATCAGAATGCTGCCATGACACCTGGCCCTTAACTCTAGCAGTGCCCTTTCCCCTTCAGCAAGTTGCCATGGTGCCTCGCCTTCTGGCTCTTGCAGGGCCTTTTCCCTTCATCAAAATGCCATGGCGCCTGGCCCTCTGCTATTGCAGGGGCCTTCTCCTGGCAGCCAAGCTGCCATGTTGCCTGGCCCTCTCCTCTTGCAGTGCCCTTTCCCTTCACAAAACTGCCATGGCGCCTGGTTCTCTGCCATTGCAGGGGCGCTTCCCCTTCAGCAGGCTGTCATGGCACCTGGCCCTTAACTCTTGCAGGGCCCTTTCTCTTCAGGAAGCTGCCATGGCACCTGGCCCTCTGCTATTGCAGGGGCCCTTTCACTTTAGCAAGCTGCGATCGCGCCTGGACCCGTGCCATTACAGGGGCTTTCCCTTCAGGAAGCTGCCATGGCACCTGAGCCTCTGCTCTTGCAGGGCCCTTTCTCTTCAGGAATCTGCCATGGCACCTGGGCCTCTGCCATTGCAGGGCCTTTTCCCTTCAGCAAGCTGCCATGGTGCCACGCCTTCTGGCTCTTGCAGGGCCCTTTTCCTTCTGGAAGCTGCCATGGTGACTGGCCCTCTGGCTCTTGTAGGGCCTCTTCCTTTCAGCAAGCTGCCATGGTGCCTGGGCTGCTGCCATTACCAGGCCCTTTCCCTTCAGCAAGCTACCATAGCACCTAGGCCTTCTCCATTACAGGAGCCACTTCCCTTCAGCAACCTGCCATGGCACCTGGACCTCTGTCATTGCAGGGAGCTTTCCCTTCAGGAAGCTGCCATAGCACCTGGGCCTCTGCTCTTGCAGGGGCCCTTTCACTTTAGCAAGCTGCAATCGCGCCTGGACCTGTGCCATTGCAGGGACTTGCCCTTCAGGAATCTGCCATGGCACCTGAGCCTCTGCTCTTGCAGGGCCCTTTCTCTTCAGGAAGCTGCCATGGCACCTGGGCCTCTGCTCTTGCAGGGCCTTTTCCCTTCAGCAAGCTGCCATGGCGCCTAGGCCTCTGCCATTGCAGGGGCAATTCAGCAAGCTGCCGTGGTGCCTGGCCCTTAACTCTTGCAGGGCCCTTTCCCCATCTGCAAGCTGTCATGGCACCTGGCTCTCTCCTCTTGCAGTGCCCTCTTCCTTCTGGAAGCTGCCATGGCGCCTGGGCCTCTGCCATTTTAGGGGCCTTTTCCCCTCCCTGGAGCGCAGTGGGGCCTGGCCCGATGGACCTGAAAGGCCTCTTTGCGCCCATCTCAGCGCCACTGCCTCACGGTGTCTTGTCTTGCTGAGCCCTCTTTCCCCTCATTCAAGTGCTACAGGGACACAAGCTGAGAAAGATGGATGCACTTGCTGCTGCCATCGAGCCCAGGCTTTCTGTCCCTTGCTGTTCCTAATGGCGCTGGCATTTCTTTGCGGGTAAAATGTCCTCTTTTGGCAGATGGGCGCTGTCATTTCCCCAGCACCCCTCATCACCACCCCCACCAGCCCTCCCCATCTCAATGCTGTCTGCAGGACTTCCACCAGCACAGCTCCTCTTTGCTGCAAGTGAACCCCACAGAAATGGCAGCCCATCTTCTCCATGCTTCCCAGGGCTACTTGCCCTCCTCTCACACCCCGGCTCTGTCACCCTGTTGGCCAAGCCGGCCACACAAATCGAGGGGAAAGACAGAAGGCGGCTGCTGGGTTTGGCACCAAGAGCTGCTGTTGAGCCCCAAAGGAAGACCCAGGCCCCAATGGCATGAAAGGCCAAAGCTCAACTAGGGTTGAAACTGGCCAGTGTTGTGTCAGACAACAAGAAATGGGCTTTTGAAGTATGTGACTAGCAAACGGAGGAAAACATTGGGCCGATACTTGATGATGGTCCCCTGGCAAACAGGGATGCAGAAAAAGCAGAGGCACTGAGTGCTCTTGTTTGCCTCCGTCTTTAATACTAATGATAGACTTTGGGCTGCCCACTCCTCCGATTTGAAGGACCACAACTGTGGGAACAGTGGCTTTCTGTTGTGTACGCTGAAATGGTGAGGGGCTGGTTGTACCCCTTGAATGTTCATTAAGTCCATGGGACCTGCTGGGATTCCTCCTGGAGCACTGAAGGAGCTAGTGGATGTTACAGCAGGACCCTTGTCAATCATCAGCTAAAGGTCTTGAGAGTCTGGGGAGGTCCCTGCTGACTGGAAGCCCAGAGGGACATCCTGGAGGGATAGGTCCTGTTGTCATGGAGGAATTTAATAAAAGCTTTTGTAACTAAAATATACTTTAAATTCCCGTAATTAGTAATCTAGAAAATACTGCCTGATGATTTGGTAAGGCTGTTTAACCTCGCCAGAGAAAGAACTCCTAGAAGCTCTTAGATATCCATACAGCTCATCATTTCCCAACGTGGGACGCTAAGAAAGCCAAAAATATGGCACGGGGCAGTGAGTGAACCACTTCATTGTGCTGTGCAGAGTTCCTCAGCTCATCCCTCTCTGCTCTGCTCTGCTCTGCTCTGCTCTGCCCTGCCCTGCCCTGCCCTGCCCTCTCCCCGGCCGCCCGCGAACGTGGCACAGGAGACGCCACACTCCCCGCTGCAGCCATTTTGTGCACACGCAGTGAGGGCCGCAGGCAGAATGTTCTTCTCCGCCCGCCCGGGGCGGAGCGCGCTCGGCAGCACCGCCGGAGACGTGGCAGCGCGGGGCGGAGCCGGCGCGGCGCCGCTCTGGCTGCTGGGAGGTGTAGTCGGCGGTCGAGACGGTCGGTGGCTTCGTTTATCGCCGGTGGAGCCCGTACCGCGGTTTCTGCGCCACGCGAGCACGGGCGGGCAGGGGGGCAGGCAGCTGGCTCTGCTGCTCGGTGAGGCGGCGTGTCACGGCGGGCCGAGGGGACGCGTTGGCACCCGTTGTCCCCGGCGGTGGGGAGGGAGTGGCTGGAGGGCTGGGCGAGGCCGGGCGGTGTTGGCGTCCCGCAGCGGTGGCTTCCCCGCGCTCCCGGCTGGCCGCTGCGGCCGTTGGGTGTCCTTGGGGCCCGAAGCGGCTGAGGCAGGTCCGGAGGTTTGGGCGGCGGTGGGGGGCGGGGAGCAGCGCGGCCTGTCGAGCGGGGGTGCCGCGGAGGTGTTTTCCGGCGGGGGGGGTATGCTGGAGGGGTCGATGTCGCTGTGCCCGACCTGCCGGCCTAGGCCGCGCCGCTCTGTTGGCCCGTCAATGCCGGGGCGGCTGCCGGCCCGAGTGCGTGTGTTTGCCCGTGTGGTGGCCCCGTGCTCAGCTCCGGGAGCCCTCCTGAGCCCTCCCGCCCGGGCGCCTTTCCGCCTTGGCGGCACACCTGGGGCTGCACCGTGTCGGCCCCTCACTGGGCTCAGCCTTGGAGAGCAGCTAGGGGCCTGACCCTGCTGTGGGCACTCTGGGTTGTTCCTCTTGTTCTGAACCATCTTGCCCTTCTAAAGGGCAGCCGTGGTTCCTGACCCCGCTATTGACAGGAACCCACTTTGGTGCTTGTTGTTAGGTGTGGGTCATGGGCTATGAATGCAGATCAGAGTCCTTACAGCTGGACTTCTTGCTGCCTTAGCGACTGGTGGCATTGGGAACACAGGCAGGGACCAGGCACACCATAAAATTTCCAGTTGGCTTGTCCTGGTTTCTTGCTAGGTCATGTATATTTTTATGCTCTTGTGAGTCACCCTCCCAGCGACCAAGCTTCCTCTGGGTACTATGTAGAGAGTCTGGATGCCTGGCCTCACGGCTGTGCTTTTCAGCCTTGCCGCTGGGGATGGAACTGCTGGTCCTGGTAAACCTGTGTGGCTTCAGCTTGAATCTGTCAGTAGCTGATAGAAGGGATGCGTCAGGAGGTTTACTGGTTATTATAATGTCTGGAGGCATTGTTGAAGTGATTTGCCCTTTATTTATATGATTTATTGTCATATGAAAGAAGCATTATTTATTTTGGGGAAAAGACTCTGAAAGTGCTGGAGCTGTTGTATTCCGTAATATAATTAACTATTGGTGCAAATTGGTAGAATGTATATGGGTTTGTTTAGCTGTTTCTTTAATGGATTTTAATGTAGTGGTATGTCACATGGTATACCAGATCAGTAGTTCTCTGATTGTGGTCATCAGTGATCTGGAACTAAGTGATCCATGGAGCTACATGAATTTTGTGATATTTAATAATAGGCATTTGATAGTAAGGGTGTACGTGGTCTGGAACAAATCCTGAGAGTTGGCAATGGCACTAAGAATGTGGGATATGAAATAATTCTCAGAGATTAGGAACTTTTTAGAAAAGTAGAACTTTTTTATGGTATCTGTGGTCTACTGTAACTCTCTCTGCAGTAATCTTAAGACAAGGCCAACCCCTTCTGGCATGCCTGGTGTTTTGAGTTGTCTTGGTACTGCATTAGGTCTGAGGCATACTGGATTCTACTGGATTCTGCTTGGTGAACAGATTTTTTTTTTTGCTGCTGTTAAAATGTGAAAAAGTGATGCAACATTATTTACGCTATGAATATAAAATAGGTATAGGAGAGTTCTCTGTGCGTGGTGGGTTTCCCCTACTCCTCTCCTGATTACCCCTCTTTAAAGCTTTGGACTTTAGAACAAGTCATTTAGTATCAGGTGATTAAACAGATGATCCCTCTATGCCCTTCCTTTGGCTTCAGTGAGGCTTGTATGTCCTCTGGGACCTGCCTGCATTTAACAGACCAGAATCTGAAGGAAGTTTTATACTTGACTTTGTGTTCTCCCTTTTTAAGGTGGAATAAACCAATGTGAGGGATTTTTCAGACGAAACATTAATATACTAACAGTTCAACTCTCTTTTTCTTCTTTTTTAAAAAGTTTTGTCTTTTTGATTGATGTCAGCTTCACTTCATTTCTTATAACCAAAGGTTTTCCTTTTTTTCATTTTCTTTCTTGCTTCCTTCTTGGTGATTCTGT
Source organism: Chroicocephalus ridibundus (assembly GCF_963924245.1). Classification (NCBI taxonomy): domain Eukaryota; kingdom Metazoa; phylum Chordata; class Aves; order Charadriiformes; family Laridae; genus Chroicocephalus; species Chroicocephalus ridibundus. The sequence continues at coordinate 29,956,207 of NC_086316.1, read as the reverse complement.
TTTCAGTCTCTCTTGTTTGCGTCTTTATAAGTTCTTGGGCTTTTTTTCCCTTTCACTTCTTTCCTGTTGAATAGAAGTATGTTCCTGTGAATCTGTCTACCAGTTAGTCCAACCCAGGATGTAACATTTTATTTAAAGAGGTTGTTGCACTGGGAATGGCTCCAAACAATTCGATTTGTTCAAATAAATAAATAAATAAATGACTGCAGCTTATTCTGGACAGTTGTCAGCTTGTGTTTAGCCATTAAACAAGGTGTGTAACCAGTACTGTGCCACACACTTACTTAAAAATGTTAGGCATATTATGATTAAAGATGTGAAGCTTAATACCACTTGAATTTAGTATTCCAGCTATGGTGTGTTTTTTTCATTTTAGGCTTCATTTAGGAATAATTTTTCTTCTTAGGGTTCTTAAGTATCTTGTGGTGCTTTTTTTTTATTAGCAGGAGCATCTACTGAAATACAAGAAGGGGTTAATTAAGGATGACTGAAAATATGGCCTCGTTATAAACTCTGAAGTATGACTGACTTCTAGATAACGTGGTTTTATCCATGTGAAATTTACTAATCTCCATTTGTAAGTAATCTTGCTGTTAACTGTGAATTTCTATATTTTAGAGTAATAACCTGAAGACATGGTTATATCATAAGATTATTGCAAAATATTAGTGCAAATGTAATTACCTCCTATTAAACTTAAGTTAAAATATGAATAATTTACCAGTTCAGCCTTGTAGTCTCTAAATCAAATTACTTCATTCCTGCTTTTAACACAAGCCCTGTTAAAATTTTCAGTCAGAACTTTAGCCTCATTTTCCCTTCAATATACATGGGCCTTTCATTGGGGAGTTTGGTTAATGGCTGAGATCTGGCTTTAGGTTAATGGATGAGATTCAGCGTTTAGAATCCATAAAATATAGTTACCAGTCAACTAGGGGTAGACCTTGTGGTATACTTATTTTCTTTGTGTAACGTGGGGGTTTCACTTCATCCCTACAGTGTCTGCATTAGTACTGACAAGGACTATTTTTTTAATGTAATAATTAATGGCAGCCTAGCAAAATTCATGCTTCTGCTTCTTAAAGGGTTTTTTTTAAGGATGACTGACCATTGGGAATGTCACTTTTCTGTGCTTGTCTGTATTTCTCTTTTCCTTATCCCTTCTTTTTTACTTTCATATAAGCATAAGATTTTCTTCTAGCTAAATGTGTCGAGATTATCAAATTTGTGAAATCAATTTATGATCACAAATCACTAGGTGGCAGTGCTGCTGTTATTTTCACCTAATTGCACATGCTTCACTTGGCCTGTCCTAGAGTTAGTTTTTCCTTTGTCTTTTCAAATTAGTAATACAAAATGTTCTAGTTTGCAAGAAGTCACAAAAGTCACTTCCTTAAGAAATTAGGCTGAATTTTCACATGCCACGTGTTGCTAATTATGTGTTTGTGGGCTAGGAAGAATTATCACTTTTCTTACTGTAAAGTTAATAGAGAATAGCAACTACAGAGTTATTTACATTTCTACTAATTCCTGACTTTCCAGATGTCAGTTATGTTAATTTTCAGGGGGTTGTTGTGCTGTGCCCCTCCCCGCCTTCCGTGCTCCCCGCCCCTCCCTCCCCCTCTCCCCCTCCCTCCCCCTCTCCCCCTCCCTCCCCCTCTCCCCCTCCCTCCCCCTCTCCCCCTCCCTCCCCCTCTCCCCCTCCCTCCCCCTCCGGCTTTAATATCTCTGTGAAGCCTTGAAAAAGCTTTGCATGGGGTTTTTGAAAAGCCACTCTGTGGAACTTTTTGAGTCATTCTGCATGGCCTCAGTATTTATTTTAAGTAATAAGCACCTCTCAGCAGTTTTTAATCATGGCATTAGGTGAAATCAAGCAGCAGGTTAAAAGAGCCTTGATAAAATAAAATGTGTCTAGGATTGGTCAGTGATTACTTCCATTGCACAGTGGAAAAAATTTTCATGCTTTGCAGTGTATAATTGGAAGAAGAATGACTTTAGAAATACTTCTATGAGGGGGAATGTAAACTCCTGTACCTTGATTAAAAGACAAAATCTTATTGCGAATTCTTCTGCTTAGTGAGGTTTAATGGAAGACTGTGCAGTTCCTTTCTAAAGGATGATATGTACTTATTCTGCAAGGACAGTCTGTTCCTCACCAGGCAGTTACTGACCCTTTCACCACATCTGAAGAGAAGCTTTGAAATGAATTGAAGAGGTACTCAGAACCTAAAATCCCTCTGTCATAAGAGTTTTCATGAAGAGTGCTGCACATAAACCACATGTACTTGCTTTCTGAGGCTGGGCTCAAATGTTTAATCTTGAATAGCTTATGCAAAGCATACTGGTTTGTCAGAGAGACTATAATTTATTCTACATGTTTTTGATGCTTTTATTTCTTTTTGAGACTCTTGTAAGCCTGTTAGGACTAACACTGACATCCTACTTTTTGGATTTTTCAATTTTGTTATAACGATAATTTTTCCTCCATATTAAGAGTTGTGTGTATGTTTAAAACAACAATAAGGCAACGAGGGGTTTGGGGTTTGGTTTTTTTTGAAAGAGAGGAAAACTTGTGTATTTTTGTAGGTGGAGTTCTTTTTATATACACGTGGGTATTTTAATTTAACACATTATCTGTGTTTCCTCTGTAAATTTTCCTCTGTAAATTGTTAAAGGCAATAAACTGTCAGTCCTCAGTAGCTGCTGATGTAATGGATGGAAAATGTTTGAGTCTGTCTATTTTTCATACATATAATTACTTTGTATAGGGTTATTATTTCATTAAAATTTCCTTAAGAATTGTTACCTCAGAGAGCAGTACAAATAATTGCTGTCTAGTTTACCAGACTTGGGAGGAGGCAGGGTTTTTTGTTAGCTGCCTCTGCACCAAAGAACAAAAATCTCCAGCTGTTCATGAAAGTCTTTATTTTTTTCCCCCTCTCCTTTTCTTCTCCAAAGTCATTTTACATTAATTTAAGATTTTTAAATAAACATACAGCTTTATTTTTCCAGAAATAGTATATTGTAAAAGTTTACTCAAAGATGTTAAAAGTTACTTCCAACGTAATATGGCCTTCAAAATAAAAGCCAAAGTTTTCAAGTACTTTCACTTCTGCTGGTGTCAGCAGAGCAGTATGGTATTTGCATTTTACAGGAATTGTCTGTACTGGAAAACTTGTTCAGTGTGAACTATTTTCAGTGTAATTTTATTCACGTTAGAAGTCAATTTCAGCTGATTTCATTTGGCTTTTCTGGAGTTTTATTTAGCTGACCCCAAAACGCTTCTGCTTTAAGGTAGACAAGATCATGATTAGAGCTTAGGTCACAAAGTCAGGACTTCTGGGCTGTTGCCAGCTATGCCACTCACTGTTTGTGGTGTTCAGCAAGGTGCTTGCCCTCAGGTGTGATGCTCCAGAGCATCTACGGCGGCACTTAAGCCCCGAGAGGTTACAGCTTCTTGGGTAGTCATGGTTCTTTGCTGCCAGAAAGGGCAGACATAGTTCCTCTGTCTCACCTCTTGCTGCGTCTTGCATCCTGTTCTGCATCCCCTCTGATGTCAGGTCCTTGTTTGAGTTACTACAGCTCAATAATGCATCAAAATACTACCCCGTAGTTAAGCTTTTCTTGCAATGGGATATGGGTTTTGTGATGTGTAATTACTTCTCTATGATTACCCATCTAAGCACCACCAGTATATATTGGAAGCAGTAACTGGGCATCCACCGTAAGGTTTCCAGAAAAATGCTTGGATCTTGAGGTATTATCACAGTGATAAATAAATAAAGGGAAGGTACAGGAGAAATTAGACATACTGGATAATTGTGCACTTCAGATCAGTCAATTTTTTTCTTTTTTTCTAGAGTTGGCGTTTGAATTACCTACTCTGTTCAGGAATGTAAATCACTGTGTTGTGGCTTTTACATTCTAATTTAAAATCTTTTCTCTTGTTTCTCAAGATAAGCTTTCTTTTTTTTCCTTACAGCTTTTTGTAGCTGAAGGAACATGATGGAAGAGAGTGGAATAGAGACAACTCCACCTGGCACGCCCCCGCCAAGCACAGCAGGGGCTGCTGCTGCCGCTGCTACACCTGTCTCATTAGGTACAGAAACTTCCTCGGCAACTTGCTCACGTTTATTCATGTCTTTTGAAGCACAGCAATTCACCCAAAAACGTTGCAATCAGCATAATTACAGTGCTCTTCTCCAGACTAACTGGAAGAATTTAAATTGTTTCTTAATCATGGAAATGTGCTTCTTATCTGACATGCATCTGACACACAGACTATTTTAAACATTTTTTTATTCTTGAAACTTTTTTATGAAGTCACATGGATGCACTTGTGTTTTTTAAGGATGTGAGGCCAGGGAAGTGATGCCTTCCACTACAGTGCACAGTTAGATGGGCAGCATAGAAGAGACTTAAAACAAACTTACAGTCTTGTAGGGGATAGTGGTAAAGCTCTTTGCCACTGTTTTTACCTCATAATCTGGCTAACAATCTAATTGGATCTGACAAAAAGTTGGCCAAAAACAATCCAAAATTTTCAAGAGGACCGTTTGAAATCTAAATTTACATCCAGTTTTGTTAATGATGAACCTTGCCCTACGTGTATATTGTGCCTTAGCTAAGGATAGCATGAAGCTGTTATGATTAGCAAAACTAAGCAGAACATGAAAACAAACCTCTACAATTTTTTGGGTGTAATGTTTCAAGTCATGCAATACTCAGTCCAGTACTTAAAAAAATTCAGTAGACTTAATGATAAATCTTTGGAAGCCTCTTTGGAGATTTCTTAGCTAATAGCGAAGACAAAAGCTATGTACTTTGGGGAAACACTTGTTCTTCCTGACATGGTAAAAATGTCTGAAATAATACATGGAAAACAATATGGTGGCAAACTAAATGTCTGCATCAGCAAATATTGTTGGAAGACGCATAGAAAACATTGCTCAACATTTGAAGAAAAAAATTACACAGCATGGGAGGGTTGCTATACAGTTGATTGAAAGTACAGATGTTCCTGACATGTCTCAGCTTACGTTTTCTGCTAGATTCTGTTTCAATAATAAAATATACAAAAGAACGACTGCATTGTCAAATGCTAAAGGAGGGTTGTGCTGGAGAAGATGTATCCTCAACAGTAAATGACTTCTTTAATAAAAGCAGTGTTTTTACTAAATTTGTGTAAGTTTACCCACTGATGGAGCAGTTGCTTTGATTAGGATGAAGATGGATTCTGGAATAAGGTTACAGAGATATTACCCCACATGAAATTTTATTCAGTGCCTCATTCATAGGCAAGCTCTTGCAGCAAAGAAACTGGAGTCAGAAGTGCAGAAAGTGCTACAGGATATCATCAATTTTATAAAATTGTTTAATGATGGTAAATTGTATAAAAATTATCTTTAAATAGTAATTTTTTTTAACAATACTTTATAATGACATAGCGAGCGACCATGAAATCTTTTTGTATCACACAGTGGTTTGCTGGTTGTCGTGTGGCAAGGTATTAAAGGGAGTTGTTGAACTTAAAGGTGACATTAACATTTTTCTTTTACAAAAAGAGAAGTCTCCCAAATTTGCTGATGTTTTTGTGATGACAAGTGGCTGCCAGAAATGTGCTACCTAGTACGTATTTAAAAAAAAAAAAAAAGCACTCATAATTTGTCCCTTGAAGGTAAAGGTGATGTTTTAACAAGGAGTGATATAGTAACTACTTTTTGTAAGAAAGTTATGCTTTTGAGAGACCATTTTGAAAATTGATATTTGGAATTTGTTATGCATTTCTGTTGCCAAAAATAATGCAAGTGTCATCTATAAAAGCTCTCATCGTACACATAAACTTGTAAAGAAAATTTCCTAACCTGTGTAAAAAAAATCTTCCAACCGAAGAGTTTCAGTGGGTTTTGAACCCATTTGCTAAAAATGCCAAAGTGCAAAACCTTCTGGTTAGTTTGCAAGAACAACTGATTGACATCAGGGAAGAAGGAAATTTGCTAGCTGAATTTCAAGAAAAACCTTTGCATAATCGGTGGGTGGGAGTGGAAAACGAATGCCATGGTTTAGTAATCAAAGCCAGCAATGCACTCTTTCCGTTTGGATCTATGTATCTTTGCAAGGTGTCTTTTCCACCTATGACAGCCAGTAAAGGCAAGTATCGAAATAATCTGAACATAGAACCAGACCTTCAAATTGCTGTATCACGAGGTGCTAAACCAAGATTTAAAAGAATATGAGACTTCTTCAATCACATTGCTCACACTAAAATAATTAATAATTGTATTATATTGTATGTTAACAATGATTAACGTATTATATCATTGTATTAATAATATATTAATAAAACCACTTTCAGTGTGAGGATAAAAGTTTTTGTACTGTTAGTGAATTATTTGTTACTTTTTTTATTCATCTTTGTCATACTTTTAAAATTTCTATTGTGTGTTTTTTATAATATACAGTGGTACATATAAATAATTCTTAAATAAATAAATTTACATATGTTGGGAGGGTGCACGTTCAGAAATTTTTTACTGATAGGTGTGTGTGATAAAGTTTGGAGACCACTGCATTAGTGCAGCTTGGCATATCACTTGACTGTCATTGATGTTTAGGCTGAGGCCAGTGAGATGCTTTGTCCAATGAGCCAATGAGAAGCTGATCCAGCAGCTTACTGCTATCAAAAATGGTCGTTTCTGGTTTTCTGAATTAATTTTCTGGTAAAACTTTGTTTACAAAGCAAAATTGGTTTATTCAAGATCATCTGAGGGCCAGATTGAAACACAAAAAGCAGAGGGATTAATTAGGAGGCTGGGTGCCAGGGAAGAGGGCTGCCTGGTGCTCAGCCCGTCTCGTAGAAGTAACTCTCACCCTGCCAGATATTATGAATGTACATTTTATTCTTAAATGTAGGCACTTCCGGTATCATCATTATGCCTGTTGGTTTAGCAGTCACTCAGAAAGAACTGTACTAGCTAGAAATTTCTGAGGCATACTTCAGCTGCTATAAATTCAGTAGTCAAATGTTGACTCATCTTTTTAAGCTTATGACAAATAGCGTCATGCAAGAAGAAGAGATGTGGCTTACAAGATGGAATAACCAAAAATTGAGCACAATTGATGTTGTATGCAAACTCAAGCAGAACTAAAATTCATTTTGAAGGGAGAAAGGCAGACTGGGTCAAAACTGAACATAAAATACCTGAACAATTCTATAACTGAATCTTGGGGATCAAGGGTCAGCATTTCTAAAATTCATGTTTTATCTTTTTTCCTAGCTTTGTCCAGTCCCCTTGCGACACCAAGCATGTCATCTGCTGCTGCATACTCACCACCCTTGCCAGCTGGAGTCTCTCCTCTTCCTCCTCCTATGATGACTTCAGCTTCGCTTCCACTTGTGCCTTCTGCAACAGTTTCTACTATTGCACCACCTTTAACTTCTGCCCCACCTCCTGTTGCCCCTTCAGCTTTTAGTACCTCCATGTCACAGTTCTCTGCATCTCCTCCATTAAGCTCTACTGGTGGCCCTGGTCTTCCTGCACCTCCCACTGGTCCCCCGATTTCGGGATTTTCCATGTCTTCAACCTATGACATTACCAGAGGTCATGCTGGTCGAGCACCACAGAGCCCACTGATGCCATCATTTTCTGCACCTCCAGTCACAGGTAACTTTTTGTTTATGCGTTTTTGTCTTTGTGAGAGAGGATGAAGGATCTCCTGGGTGGCTTTTTACACCACTCTGCTAGAGTCCTGCAGGTTCAGCTTCTTTACTCTTCCGGTTACGCTTAATTAATGTAGCTGCACTCATAAGAAGAGTAGCCTCTTTAGTATATAGTTCTGTAGCAATCAGGCTCACAGAAAAATCTTTGAGAGCTTTATTTTTTGTTGACTTGGACAGGAAAGCCCAGCTGAACGTATATACATACCTTTTGTTTAGATCAGAGGGTCACCTTCAGCCATTATATTTCCACAGAATGATATGATACTTCAGGCTGTAATCTCATAATTTTCAGTTTTTTGTTCTGAAAAGCAGTCTATAACAAGCTGTCCATCACGTGACACCAGCTTCTATTTTCTTGTTTCCAGCCACTAAATTGCATTGGGACAGCTAAAAATACATACCTTCCATGCAAGCAGTTGCTGTAGTTGCTAAACTGATGGCATTTTCTGATAGTGGAATGGAAACTTGGCTATTCAACTGCAGTTGGGCCAGGCTTTTACTATTATTGGTGATATCTCTTTTAAGTAGTCTGTATTAGGAGAATTGTCTAAAAAGACCTATCAATTGTGCAGTGTAAAATAAAAATAACTCTTGATAAAGGCTAGTGTCGGAAAATCTGTTAAAATAGGCTTGAGTAATGGGACAAAGGTTCATGCTTAAATTTTCTACTGTTTGAGTTTCTTTTATTTTCCTGTAAATATGTAAAGCTATTCACTTGCTTCCTCCTTTTTCTATTGCTATTAATTTCCAGCACTCAGGGTTACAAAATTTCCTACTTCTCTCTCTTTTATTATGTATGAGAATATTCCTATCTCTTTGTTCAGAGAGCAACACCCATTCCTCTTTCTCCTCTACTGAGGGCTTATTATTAAAATCTGAATACAATAAAAGCACCACTGTTAAAGTAACCTGCTAAGAAACAATCATTGTTTAATTTTATACATAATGTACAGGCAGTCTTGGTTCTATTAGCAGATATTGTTGAACTCCTTTACAGTAGTTATATCTGCAAACCTTTAACAAGTAGAATTGTTCTGGGGCCTTCCACTTTAGGAAATTAAGTGAATCAGGCCAGTATTATTCTACTCTTCCTGCTCATTTTCCTGTTAAACAATTGCATTTTGCTACACTATAACAAATTAAATACAGTAAAATAAATGAACACTTGTGTTTTATTGTCCCACTTACTAGGTGTTTTGGCAGATCCTATTACTCAACAAGCAACTTTCTCATCACCTTTGGCTCCTGGAACTGGTTCTGCAATCACTTTTCCTGAGGAGCGTGAAGACCCTAGAGTATCTACTGCCCAAGGTGGAGCACCTGCTGGAGGACTGTGGGGGTTTATAAAGGTATGGGGTTTTGTCTGTTACCCTTCACGAGGAACTACGTTTTTTACTGGCTATACCAACACGTATCTGATTTTTTAAATGCACGTTGCTATAAATCCTATCTTTTCTCCAGTCTCATGTGTAAGATGGCTGGTTTTAGTACTGATGTTTGCTGAAACTATGCTTTTGCTCTTCCTCTGTATAGAAGAGGGAGGATTACACAAATGCAGGTGTTCCAAATTAATTTTAGTGCTTGTGAGAGGAAGATGTGCTTACCTAACAGGTTCCATCACGTGTTCTTAAATTGGGTGAACCTTTAGAACCTCTTTAAGACCTGAAAGTTAATTTTTACTTCACAGCAACTGGATGCAGAAAATGTTAGTCTGTTTTACCTCACCAGAATTGTTTGCATATCCCGTTTCTTTATCATTTCCTACTGAACTGAGTTTCATTTCCATGGGAAATCATAGAACAGTCCTGCCTGTTCTATAACAAAAATGTCTCTTCAAGGAGAGACAAATAGATATTCCTATTATTTTCATAGAACAGTTTGCCTAAGAAGGGTCTAAAGTATTTTGTAGGATTTTTCTATTCTGCTAGAAGGCATGGAGTGTATAAAGTGCAAAACAGATACTCCTTGTGGTGTGATCTAATCATACAGAGAAAATAAGCAGCAACATCAAGTAGAGTTTCATTAGCCTATAACCTTTTCAGAGCTGTGGCAAATGCTACGTGTAAGTAGAATCATGAAGATTGTGGCAAAGAGATCTAAGGACTGTGCATGAATGCTGAATCATCTTCAAGAGCAACTCTGTTTTCTGTACTGATTCATACAAAACGTGAAGGAAGAATCAGGAAGATAGATGTCTCAGTGGGATTGCAGAGTTGTGGAGGGACTTTCAAGCCCTTTTGAACATAAAAAGCTGGGAGATGAAGTTGTGTGTTAAATAGCAAACTGAGCCCTCCCTTACTCCAGGAATACACATCTTGACAGTGATACGGTCTTAAAGAGCAAGATTAATCCTCCATCAATCAGTACAGTGAGAGTGGAGTTGCCATGCTGCCCTTTTCAAGGAGACGTGTCTTCTCATGATCATAAAACATAATCTTTCTTCCTTTAAGTAATAATGTCTTTCTTTTGGTCATCATAGTTCTCTTAATATTTGCAATAGATGATAATGTTCCAGAAGAGAATATTATGGGTTTTTTTGGGAACATGATTCTGTAGCCGTTTTTAAAGTACCAGAGCTTGCAATTGCAAATTAGTTGAAAGGCCAATCTCATCCACATTACTGTTGCCTTTATACCAGTAGCATCCAAAACATGTCCTGTTTCTATTTATGGAGAAGGTCTGTATCCTTGACTTCAGTAATAAAATCCAGATTGTCATTGAAGTATTAAGCGTTCCATGTGCTCTGTGTGTTCAGGGACCTCTTTTTGAGAATATCCTAGATGGAAGAATGACAAATCATTAATTACACTGAAGCCATCAAGCTCTTGATGTGTGTAAACACACATCAGACTCTGTTTTTTTTTAAAGATCAGCCAGAATCTGGGAGACTACCTGGTAATTATTACAGAAATGCATCCTGGATTCCCTGTTGAAGGGCTTACACAGTGGTTGCAGCAGTTGTCTTTATTTCTGTTCTTGAAGCGGTTTGAACTACCCTTTTTCTTCTGGTGTTCTTAAGAAATCATGCACCTTTCTTCCACTTTTCCTTCCAGCTAGATAGTATCCAAGACTGTGACAATCTGAAAGTGACAATTAATGGTCTAGAATCAAATAAGACTGTTTCACTTCATTTGATCTGTCAAAGACAGCTGCACAGTCTCATAGCAATTCCAAGATCGGTCAGTCAGTTGTAGTCATTGCACATAACAGCTTGCATATTTGACTATTTGAGCAATGAAGACAGCCAGAACATGAATTTTCAAAAGATTTGTATTTACACTCTGCTGACGTGAAAGATTCTCCATTTGAGCAATTTGGATTTATGTTTACTTAGAATTGACTTGGTAGAAGTTCCAAACTTAATGGCATTATGGTTCACAGAGTTATAGTAACTTCATGTTTTGCATTGGTATAAAACCGTGGATTATTTATCCCTGCTTGTGCTAGGCTGATGAACGTAAAGGCATCTTCCACTGGTAGAAGCCAGAGTGTATGTTCTCCACTATATACTTCTTGCTGCTCAGGAACCTGATTGCCTGCAGGAGATGTATAATGACTTCATATTAGTTAAGCAGCCAGGCTGCTGATTGGAGAAGTAGTGCTTGGCTTTGTATTACTGGAAAAATGCTAGAATTGGAAATTCCTACTTAACATGTTTCTGAGCATCTCATAACATTCACATGTTAAAACAGACAAACTTGAAATAGTGAGAGAGCTGAAGGAGGAGGAATATAAACTTCCCTGTTCTTTATGCCATCCTGTGGGTACATGAGTAGTCCCAAGGGTATGTGTATTACTCACTGAACGCTACCATTCAGAAAAATCTTGTGTTATATTCATGAGAAAGAAGTGTCTACAGTGGGCTTTGGCTTGAAAAAACTTAATTGTGCTAGAGTAATTGTTTAAATTTCTTAATGAAATTCTACAGTCAGGCTTAGTGTTCTGCACAGTGGTGAGAAGAGTACCTGAACCTGATAGTGAACTATTTCAGCATGAGGCATGGGATAAGATAATCGTTACTAGTAGCTATGCAATATCTCAGTAGTTGTAGAATTTTGTGGGGTTTTTCCTTTGTTAAGCTTGCTACAAAGAAATAGAAAGCATTCAAAGGTTGGATGGGGCTTTGAGCAACCTGATCTTGTGGAAGGTATCCCTGCCCATGGTAGGGGGGTTGGAACTAGGCGATCTGTAAGATTCCTTCCAAACCATTCTATGATTTATGGGAAAGAAGCTTTGCTAAGCAAAAGTTATTCTGAGATAGTTAAAACTACTCTGATTCTGCAGTTGTCTGAGATACTGTGTAGGTGTACTAAGCAAGCACTTTGTGGAAAAACATATGTGCACAGTGCTGTCCTGTGTAATTCTTGTCATTTACTGAAACAAATACCAGCATATGCAGTTTTAATATTAGTCTATTTACTAAAGAAATTTTATAAAAGGCTTCTGTAAAATAGATTCCAGTGCTTTATCTTTCAATGATTCAGCATTGGTATCTCTCTTCTTTTGCCATGTGATCTTACCTCTAATTTAAATAAAATTTTGATGAGATACAGACGTTCATTAGACTTTGCCAGAGACAGGACAGGACAGTGTTTGTGTTTATATTTAGTGATCTTTTAGGTCGTCAGCAGCTGCACCTATGATTTGGCTGGAGAATGTAGAACATTTTTCCAGCAATGTTTAGAATCTATTTATAAATCAAAGACTTTCAGCTCAATTGCTCTAGAAATATTTGTCAGTAATGGGCCATTCAAAAATAGATCCTATTGTCTTTAAGATCTCTTCAGCTTGAGTTATCACAGTTCAAATCTAGCTGCCTAATCTGGTGATACCTATAATTAGCTTTGGGAACCGACAGCTTTGCTAAATGCTCAAGGCTTCCCTTCCCAGAATAGGACTAAATCAAGTGTGTTTCCCACCATCACTGATGGGTCTGTTTCTGCATTAATGCAGAAGAGGGTGGTAGAGATGATATTTGAACTTTATGTTGCAATTGAAATGTCATGCACTGATAGTCACGTCCTGTAGCGTTTGTGCTGACGACTGAGATACCACAGGTGTTACCAAGGGTAAATGTGGTAGGAAAAACACAAAGGTTTTGGTTTGTTTGTGTCCTGGTTTGAGATAGAACAAAACACCAGTTTTCTTTTCAGTAATTTTACTTTTCATTTAAGTCTATTCTAACTAACATCACTCCCTGAAATTAACGTCATATTTTTCAGAGAGTGTCTGCTCCTAGCAGATAACATCTGATGTTTATAGTGAATACCAAGGAATGGTATGCAGAGAGGCTCTTGCTTATACTTACTGCTATAACAACCAAGGTCAGCTAACTTTGGTATGAACCAAGTTGGAGGGTCAGAAGCAGAAGAGCGTAGAAGGGTCACACCTGCAGGGAGGATGGGACAGGACAGGTGACCCAAAGCTGACCAACAGGGTATTCCATCCCATCTGCCCTATGCTCAGAATAAAAGCTGAGAAATCAAAGGGGTCGGCTCTCTTTCTTCCACGGCCGGTGTCCAAGGAGGATTCTGTTCATCTGCCTCTGATCCCAATCTGTGCCTTCCTGAATCCAGTTGCTGAATCCAATTCCCGTCCATCGCTGAGTCCAGTCTGTGATTTTCTCAGTGCCTGCTGGTGACGTGGTTGTCATCCTGGAAGCTCGATATTGATTTTGTATATAGTTGTATATATTGCATATATTTCAGTATTTTCTTATTATTATCTTTTTATTGTGAATAGTTTTAGTTTCATATTTCATTAAAGTAGTTTTAGTTTCTTTTCAACCCCATAACTCTCTCCCTTATTCTCTCTCTCTCCTTTTCTGGAAAGGGAGAGAGGTTAAAAGAGAGCATCTGTCGTTTGTTTAGTGGCCAGTCCAGCCTAAGCCACAGTAGTTTGTTTTTAACTGCAACATTTTGAGTTTCTTGGGAAAAAACACAAGCTAATATGGAAATCTGTTTGCTTAAATTCAGGGTGTAGCTGAGAATCCCATGGTGAAGTCTGTTCTTGATAAAACGAAACATTCAGTGGAGACCATGATCACAACACTGGATCCTGGCATGGTTCCATATATCAGTAAGTATTTGTGACAAACCATTGAGCAATGCATGTACATGTTAGAGAGGTTAATATAATAGCACACTACTTTTACACTTGAAGTTTGTCTATGCAGTGTGTTAATTCAAACTCAAAATACTGTACTGATTTCTCAAGTGTATTGTCCAGTGAAACTCTCCCCCTGCAGGGTGACTTTTTATGTCTGTCCTGAGGTTCATTTGACTTTTGTATCCCACTATAGTTCAGATAGTGGCATAGTGAATTTAATTCAGATTGTGAAAGTTATATAAAGGTATATATAGGAAGTTATAAAGAAATAAAAACAATTAAGAGACCTTGTCTATAATCCCTAAGTTGCATACTGTTTTCTCCCACTGTGTCTCTATTTAAGCCCTATGGAGTTGAGTTTAAAATACAGTGTATGTGTTCTGTTGGATCACATGCTTAAATATTACTGTGTAAGCTACCACATTAAAGTTGAAACAAGCCAAAAGATAGGCATACTCAGAGAGGCATAGGGCAGAGTTATTTACATAGCTTTTGTTGCTTTCTTCTGATGTTCAGGTGTTCCACTTTTCTAGCCTAATAATATTTATACTTTTTCTAGGAAATTCAGCAAACTTGAGGCAGTTCATGAATCAGTTAGTAAGAACATTGAAATTCTAAAATGATCTAATGAAGTCTGAAGTATTGCTGAGCATTAAGCCTAGAAGGAAAAGCCTAGCATTTCAATTACAGCTTGAAAATTGAAAGGAAGGAGAAGCATTGTGGCATTCACCATTTTTTGTTCTACTAGAGTACATTACGTGTCACATATAACTGATGCGAGATTTCTGTTTCATTAAAATCAGGAAGCAAAAAACATACTATGTCCATGATGGTGGTTTGGTTTTCATTTTTGGTGGGGTTATTTTGTTTGTTTTGTTTTGGCATTTTTTCTTTGTTTTGTTTGGTTTGTTTTTTCTTTTTTCTTCCAGCAGTCTGATAAGCAATCCTTCTTCTTAGTTGTGCCGGTACTGCCCTTTGTCTGCATGTAGGTGAAGCTGGTCAGGAAACAGATCAGGCTAAGAAGAAACTAATAAAATGTTTTTGCATTTTGTTTTTCTGAGCTGTTTTTCAGCTGTAGCAATGCTGTGATCCAGCTAACCATGTTGCTGCATTATTATAATAATCCAGTGAACAATATGTGGAATAAAAGGGGAAGGTGACCTAATTATTGAGTAGTAGTTAAATGTCTTACATTTAAGGGAACATATGCCAGCACCTGACTAGTGAGGAGATAGTGGGATATGAAACCAATGAGGAGGCCAGGCCAGCAACTGAGAAGGTATTTGAGAGGAGCAGCAGAATGCAAGGGAAAGCTACAGAAAGTGTTGATTATGCACAATTTCAAGAACTGTATTTAAGGTTTCTATTGCAGTCATGGCTGTCCCTTTTTAAAATAGGATCTGTCAGTATCCAATGATGGTTTGGCTGGTTTTGACGCAGTATTCACTGGACAAAACAACATTACCTACAGGAGGAAATAATTCTAATAAAATGCTTTGCTTTTAAAACTCAGAGTAAACAAATTCAGTGGTTATCTCAAAGTTCTCTAAAGTCATGTTGCAAGGGAAAGCATCTGTATACATCTTGGCCATTAATTTATTACCTTTTTTTTCATAGTTGCCAGTTGTGGAAATAGCGTAGAGATTTGTAAACTTAGTATTTACTTCATTCTAGAAATGTTTTCTGGGATCAACAAAAGCCATGTGCTCAACAACAGATGGCCCCACTTCTCTCTGCTCTCTCTCCACTGCTGCAATTCCAAACAAATTTCAGATTCCTTACACCAAAGCCTGAAATTTCCAAAGCTTCTGGATGAGAAGGTTGACACATTTTTTTTCGTGTGAGCAAATAGTATTTCTGTAATCTCTTTCTTGAAAAGAGTTGAACTGTTTTCATAGGCACATTGTGAAGATGTTATCTGAGGCAAGCACCTGGAATAGAAGATTTCTGTCTGCAGAGGAAATGGTCACCTTATAAGCATAAGCATAATGCTTTTGTAACAAAAGATGACAGGGAATCTTAAATTGCATGTGGAACAGTCATTTTGATTTATAACACACAAAGTACAATGAAATTTCATGTTCAAGAGTCAGAGCTTAACTTAATGTGACAGTTCTGTCTCTGAATTTGCCAGGGTATATCTAATTCTTATATTTTAGGTTTTAATATTACCATATTACCATAGCGTGTGACAGATCTTGTCATAAATTGTTTCTTTTTATGCCTTCTGTAGTATCTGTGATGAACAAAGATATGGTTTTGATATGTGATGACCCTTAATACAAAAGAACATAATCTGTATTCTACTGTTGCAATACACAAACGTGAGGCACGGTTACCATTCTTAAGTTACTATGCAGTAATTTACTAGGTACGTTATGGGCTAGTTTTCAGTTGCTTTAAAAACTCTTTCAACAGTTTTTCTATCCCTAAGCACTCAAACAAGGCTAACTTCAGCAAAACTTTGCAGTCAATTTTAAGCACTTGTTTGCTTATGTTAACTTGATTTCTATCAAGAAGGAATCAATGAAAAGCAACACTCAATAATTTTTTTAGTCCTGTTGTTACCTAGTGTTTAAAAAACAATTGCCCAGAGTTCACTGATATGTACACCCGATTCCATCCAGTAAAGCAATTTATAAATAAAAAGTTAAAAAATAATCTAAAAATCAAATAGAACGTTTTACTACTGTTCTGGCATATCTCTACCAATTCTTCATAAAAAGAAGACGTTTCTTGTAACTAAGGTCTGCTAAGTGCTAAGTCAAATAATAAATTGTTCTTTTCTTTAAAATTTAAGCTTCAGACTTATCATTATCTATGGAGGATTTCTTCTTACATCAGGATAAATACTGCAAAATTTGTCACCATGTGTAATTAGGTGGAGTGTTAGTGTTCAGAAGCAAAACCACTGGTCTCTGTTCTTACTTCTTTTAAAATGCTGCTTAACATATTTTTATACAGTCAGTGGGCCTGGGAAATGACAGGTTAAAAGGCTGTTCCTTCATTAGTTTGCTACTGTTGTCATAAGAAATGCCCTGCTGGATGACAGCCACGAAGTTGTGTAGGTTGGAAGGGAGGCTATCTTTTCTAAGATAGTCTGCTTCACCAGGGCCCCCTAGAGCCAGTTGCCCAGGACTGCGTCAAGGCAGCTTTTGGGTATCTCCAAGGATGGAGACTCCACCAGCTCTCTGGACAACCTGTGCCAGTTCTCAGTCACCCTCACAGTAACAAAGTTTTTCCAGATGTTCATATGGAACCTCCTATGTTTCAGTATGCACCCGATGCCTCTGGTCCTGTCACTGAGCACCACTGAAAGAAGCTGGCTCCATCCTCTTTGCAGCCTTCCTTCAGATATTTGTATACATCAATAAGATTCCCCTGAGCGTTTTCTTCTCCAGGCTGAACATTCCCAGCTCTGTCAGTCTTTCCTCATAGCAGAGATGCTCTAGTCCAGTGGTTCATCTAGCTCAATATTCTGTCTTCAATAGAAGCCAAAGGAGATGCAGTATGGTAAACGACAGTAGATCTGGTGACTTCTGTAGTCCTTTCTCCTTCTCCTCCATCATCCATAGCCATTGAACTACGGGTGACGAGAGGTGTGCCCCACTTTTAGTGCCTGCCTGTGGACATGCTCATGAATTTGTCCTTAATGCTTGCTGATGCAATTTACTTACGCAGCTTTCTCTGATGTCATGTTCCATGTTTGAAAATGGTTTAAGCTGTTCTTAAGAAAGCTGTCACAGCAGGGACAAGTTTTATGAGATGTTTTTGAATAATTTAAGTTTGACAATAAAAATGATCCAACTGTGATAAAGACAGATGTGAGGTATAATTGAGCTCATCAATCTTTTGTAGTGGTTTAAGATTTCTTTTAATTCATGAACTGTTTTGTTTTATTCTAAAAAAGCTTAGTGAAAACTCATCCTTCTTCATGGCGATACCCCCATATGGAAATCATTCAGAAATACTTAGACCTTTTTGGTTTCATAGGTATTTAATATCTAGACACGAGATAAAGGTGTAGGGAGGCAGACAGGTAATAAAATGACACTGAAATTCACAGTCCAAGGACAACTAGAAAGTAATACAAGCCTTTCTTTTAAAGCTTATGTAATTTTACAGCTGTTCACCAGATTTTATGAGCTGCATCTGTGTTCTTGGTCCCTGGCATAAAGAAGAGTTTGTGTGTCACACCAACATTCCTTACTACTTCCCAGAACACTGAAACATCCTCAGAAATGGATGTCTGAGTTATTCTCCTAAATCCATGGATTGTCATCCTTAATGAGTGGTATGCTTTTTTTCAGGTGCTGGACAACCATCGGATTCTGTTTTCTGTCTTTCATCCATGAATCACTTAACTATTCATCTAACTTTTACTTCCTAAGTTACTTCTGCTTCATGAAAGAACTTTTATACAGTGCATGAGAAAGAGAAAACCAACTGAAGCATACTCTTAAGATATAGAATGTATTTGAACTAGCTTATAATGGGAGTGACGAAAAATATATGCATATGTTTATGTATTTTACAGAAACTGGGGGAGAACTGGACATAGTGGTTACTTCTAATAAAGAGGTAAAAGTCGCAGCAATTAGAGATGCCTTTCAAGAAGTCTTTGGAATGGCTGTTGTTACTGGAGAGGCTGCACAGTCTAACATCGCACCCCAACCTGTGGGCTATGCTGCAGGTTTAAAAGTAAGTTGATACATAACAGTATCAGTATTGCCTCCCATGCAAAGAGAGAGTTGAAAGACTATGATTTTTCCATAAAGGGAAGGTCAATTTGTGGGATAAGTAAACATCCTTTTTGTCATATTGTCATTTTGACATATTGTCATCTGGACCACTAGATCAGTTTAAAGCTTCTTGTTGAAATAGTTTTGGAGTTTTTTTGCAAAGACATTCACAGCAAATTAAGAAGATGTATATCAGTTTTCTTACACTGTCAGTGACTGCCATCACATGTGGCATACATTATGATATTACTGTAGTTTCAAAGTATGTCAGGCATTTCTTCTTAATTTTATTATTAGCACACCATGTTGGTAATGTTAGAAATTAAGAGAAACTCTTTGAGACTGAGTTATTTCACCACTAATTCCATAGATCAAAGATAATTTGATCAACATTTGTCAGAGATCTTCCTGAACAGATCTATGTTACATTTAAGAAGCAAGAATTCACTGTGCAGCCTTGCAAACAGCTGTGCTGTCCCAGAGGAAGGGTTAGCAAAGATTGTTCAACCAGATTTTTAAAATGTACGTGTTCATCAGGTGTATCTAGGTGCAGCCACCTCAATGACCAATAAGTAAAAACTCTGAAAAACGACTATATAGTATTGTGTTTCTTAAATGTAGGCAAATCGTTTACTCCTTAAAAATAGGAAGTATTTTCTCCTAACTGCTGTGGCAGTGCTCACAGCTGAGTAAAGCCTGGCGTCGTAGCAATATATTAGCTGATACAATTTTATATTGAGGTAAGTATATATGTATATGTTCCTTTACGTGTTTAGCTACTGCAGTGGAGAAGTAGTACTATTACAACTTCAGACTGGTAACAAGTTAGTAGAGAATGATTCCTACATTTTAGTTGGATAGCTACCACAACAAAAACATTCTCTCCCTTGGTCTTACACAGTTTGTCCAAAGTTCTTAAAGGATCTAAACCTTGACAAACCTTAAGCTGCAAAAGTGTCAGCGTCTGTAACAGAAATACATACTGATGCTTTAACTAATAGTGAAACTTCACATAGTTACAGGTTAGGAATTCTTTGCATGCTAATCTAGGTCTTTTAAATGGAAAAATAAACTAAAAATATTTAGTTACTTTTATCACAGTTTTTGTTGATGTTTGGGATTCCATTATGGCTTTTCATGATTTTTGTTTTCTGTTTTTCTAATGTTGAAATAAGACTAATTTTTCAAAATCTTTCATATTTTCTGTTTAACTTGAAAAGTATGTTCTAGAGTTCTTTTTGCATTCATCTGTAAGCATTGTAACATGCTGTGATTCAAAGAGAATGTTGTCTAACAGCTTATGTTACCATTTAGGGAGCCCAAGAAAGGATAGACAGCTTGCGTCGGACAGGAGTAATACATGAAAAACAGCCTGCTGTATCAGTAGAAAACTTCATTGAGGAATTGCTTCCTGACAAGTAAGAACTTTAAACACATTCCTGGGAGGGAAAAAAAAAAAAGAGAATATTGTTTGTTTACCCAAAGGGACCTATAAAGAGGTGCTGTGAGTATTGCTCTGAGCAGAAGGGAGAGAGTCTGTCTTCAGTATTGCTTTGTCAGGCTTGATTTTGGTGATGTTGTTCAGCTTTTTGTCCACACATCTTGAGACTTTAATATATAAAATCCTTGTCAGGTTTTTCAAGATTCACAATATGAAAACACAATGAAGTTATACTGAACTGATGAAATTAAGGAGCAATGAAATTAAGGAGCTTGTAGTTTGCTCACTCTTGTATGCTCACTCTCCTCTTTCTCTGAAATTTTATTTGTTTCAGAAAGTGTATTGTGAGATCTTCTGGCATTTGTAATAATATGATTTTATCAGATAATATATTATACATTTTCCTTTCACCGAAAACGTACTTAATACTTTTAATTGGCACTGCACAGACATCACAATGGTGTTTTCAAATACATTACAACTTGATTTCGTAACATGCTTCTTGGCAGACATTTCTTGAAGTAGCTTTATAATTAATTTCCAAAACATTAAGGACAATGTTGTGGTTTTTTTAATGCAAACTTAAATAGTTTTTTTCTAATGTTTGCATTTCTGTTCATGTGATGGGCTTTGATTTATTTTTTTGACACTTACTGTGCTCGTACTCATTTTTCAAGGTACATTTCAAGGTGAATTAGCTAGAATTAGGAAGTGTTTTAATTGTTATTTAGTATTTATTTCCATCTATTACTGATTTAAATGTTTTATTGTATTTCTGCAAAGCAGTAAGTATGACAAGGACATCTCTGTTTCAAAGTAATTGCTGCTGTTGTCCTTTGAATTTACTCATTCCTAAATCTGAATATGTTGCTTTAAGTACTCGACATGAAAGAGCTCACCCAGGACTGCAGTGTTATTGAAAGGAATGCTAACTCTTCTGTCCACATGTTAGAGGCCCCAAGAATGTCTTGATCTTTGACATTAGTTACAGTAGAAACAAAGAATAACTTAATGCATGCTTTAATTTTTATTCAGTAGGCAACATTGAAAGCTTCCTTCCATGGTGTTACAAAACCCATTTGAACTATTTTTGGCCCTTGTTTTTTTCTGCAATGAAATGATAGGTCATGGTGCTAGTTATCAATTAATTATTCTGAAGTGAGCATTGTGGTGTTACAGTTTTAATATGGGGGATGCAGTCTGTGTTTTGCTGATATTTTTCACCATACTTTACACATGTCTGAAGGAGAGGAGGTTCTGAGGAACCATCCATTAATAGTAAGAGCTCTGCACCTAACACTTAACATATCAGTCACTGCTCACAACTGAACTTCTCAGTTGCCTGTCAGACAGCTGAAGGACATTACTTCCCCAATTACATGTGTTGGATACTATATGCAGAAAAGGTTGAAAAGTCTTTATGTGTATTTTACCCCTTAGACTCTTAACCCCTTTATTAGTTGGGAGCAAGTTATCTTTAACCATGAAGCTTTCTCAACAGTCTTACATAGTTGCAAGTGAGGTAGTCCTCTATCACAGAGTATTCCAGTGCACTATTCCCCACTACAAAGATGATGTGAGTGAAGTAGTACTTCCTGTCTTGCTCCACTAAACTCTTAACATGTGGCCTAGCCAGTCTTTTTTAAAAATTGGAGTCTTGCGTTTCTTTTTATAACAGTATTTTGTATTTGTGCTTTCCCTGAAGTATGTTTCTCCTGTGGCAACTGAACTGTAAAACTCTTACAGGAATTGAATACAGTGAGGTAGTGATGATACATTGCCCTTGGTTTTATTTGGATCACGTCACTGTTGTTAGTTTGTTGATAGTGAGAAATGATTTAATGTTTCTGCAAGCAACTGTTTTGGGTACTGCTTCAGTAGCCTTTACTGTGTCTGCTACAGCAAGCACCATCTTTTCTGAAAGGTGAAGAAGTGTTTCTCTGAATAAATCGTTTAAATGATTGTTATAGGATTATACATACCAAAACGTCTTGTGAATATAGAACATGAATGATGAATAGATTATTTTTTTAATTGTTAGGGAAGGTTATCGTAATGAGAAACGTTCTTTCAAAGATTCAGTGAAAACTTTAGCATAATAAATATGGCCAAAAGAACATATCTGCACACATGCCCATACCACCAGATTTCTTTCTTTCTTTGATCTGTAAGTTTAATGTATTTTTATGCTTATTGTATTTTTTATATATATTATGTATTTTACATACATACACATGTGCTACATTATGATTTTTTATGTATATATTGGTATCTGCAAATTTTACTTGGAAAATACTAGAACACTGATGAAACTCATTACTTTATTACTACATTTGTAATAGAGTTTATAAAATGGTCATAATTCAACTGCTAACGTCGTTTCTCAATTGATTGATACTCAGTACTTAAAAGTAAAGTAACTTGCACGTCATTGCAGGTGGTTTGACATTGGATGTTTGATTATTGAGGATCCAATTCATGGAATTCATCTGGAAGCTTTTACCCAAGCAACACCAGTGCCATTGCAATATGTTCAGCAGGTAAGTTTTCAGTTTTCCTACCAACGTTGGATTAACAGTTGAGACATAAGACTTAGGTTTTAATTTCATTTATGATGACAGTTTTTACTATCAGTTGCTCCACTTGAATGTTTTAATTTATGATACGAGAATAAAAACTGTTTCTGAATCATGTTTCTGTATTACCTAAAAACATATATGCATTTGTGGCAAAGCAATTCTTGATCAGGAGTCTGATTCTGCAGTACATGGCACTTGGAAGCCCTAGTTTTACTTTATTAAAAAAGAAGAAATATTCCAAAAGAAGTTAACCAAGAGGAAATATTAAACAACAATAAATTAACCATAAAGAAGTACTCCCTCATAACGGAAATATAACATTAATCTTTGAAGTATTGTCATCAGTCTGGTTCAGTGACTCAAAATTAACCCTCATGAATTTTTACAAAGGTACAATAAGAATACTCATTCTTCCTCAGGTGCGGAAGGAGGGCTTTGCAGCTTAAGTAATGCACTAAGCAACTGCACCAAGGAAGTGGAGTAAACACTCTTATCCATTCAAAGGCTTAGTTTTCTTTCCTTACCTTACATCACAAATGTATTGGAGTTTCATCTAATACCAATAAAACTGTGTAACATTGAAGTGTGTGTGCACACATGTACATGTTAGCAATTCAGTGAAGTAGCTTACACTTCATTTAGGCACAAGTTTATAATTTGAGATCTTGCCACTCAGTTTTTCATAAAGCCTCAGTATTTGTGTTGTTAATTACCAGCAAACGGACAGCATACTGAACTGATCAGTATTCTGAAAACTCATTCCTAATAAATAAATAAAGGATATCCCTTCTTCAGATCTGTGCTTGAACTTGATTCCACCATGGATGTATAGACTCGCACCTAAAAGACTCATTTCCTCTTCTGACTGCTATTCTGACATGAAAAAAATCTTAGAAATACCATGCTTCATCCCATTGTAAATAATGCAGTATTGTGGAGTTCTTAAATATCATCAATAGAAGTTTTTCATGAGATTGTTTACATTTCTTTGGGCACACACTGGGAATTACTCCAGACTCTAGTCACTGCATGTTGCCTGACAGCAGATGTGAGTCATGCATTAGTTAACTGTGGTCTTAAAATTCTTTTAAAATAAATGTTTCCATTAGGAGTTTCAAAATAAAACTGTTTGGGCTTTGATCCTCAGGGGGTTGTTTTGCAAAAACAAATAGTAACTGTTGAATGGGGTTGGTTTTTGGTTTTTTGTGGTAGAGTGAACATGTGTGGGATTGGTTTTAGTTCTTATTTTTCAGAGTTCTTACAACTTTGAAAAGCTGATGAGTGGCAAAAGGAGAAATACTGCTCTGTCTCTCTGTAGTTTTCCAGAATGCTTTTCAAAAAGAGTAGGGAAAGACGTGAAGCTACGGGAAAAAGAAAAGTATTAATTATGCAGATACAGCTTCATTGACTAGATGATCTTTAAAGGTCCCTTCCAACCCAAACCATTCTATGATGCTGTGAAAATAGGCACGGGGTGGTGGTGGTGATTCATTGGGCTCTCGATTGTGTGCGTGCACCAGTTGTTACCTTTGTTCCCATTATGTCTCTTCTAGAATCAGAATGGGTTTCTCTCATGGGTGTGCAAGAAACATACATTTGTATAAATCCACTCCAATATCTTTAAGCAAAATCTAGAGTATGATAGGAAAATTCTATTTTCAGACTAAGAGAAGAAAGATGTGTTGAACAGGCAATGTTATTTGTTATTCACAGTATAAAAGATTTAATAGAGGCAAGATTAAAAGCAATTACATTGCTTGAAATTCTTGCTAGCTTTGTGTTTTATTGTTCTGTGTAATGGAAATAGTGGTAAAACTGTCTGTATAGAATAGATACTCTAGCAATGGCATAGAGTTTTCTGAGCACATAGTATGAGACTCATGGCTGTTCATAACTCTTAATATTGCTTGATTTATGGATGTAAAAAGGTCGATTTGAGGGTTTGTTTTGAGAACCTTTTTCTGTTAAGAGACTAGGTGTCATCTTGTTTTTTGCTGAGCCAAAGATTGCAACCATGATGGGAAACTAGTGCAAGGTTGTTTTTTCTATTTATTTTATTTGAGGTTTACTGATTTTTGGCAGTAAAAATACCAAATAATTAATTTATGAAGTTATGTGTAATTGTAGATCATAATGGAGGTATCACAATCAGATATTCGGTCCCTACTTGCAGCTAGATGCACTGTTATTTACTTCTTACTGCCAGTGTGTTCTGACTAATAAGGAAAATTCCTGTTCCTTTGCTTAAGAAATCTGCCTTTTATGTACCTCTTAATAATAACAAGTTATTTCAATATTAGAGCAGACTGCACGTTCTAACAAACTTTCATACGTTACTGTCACAAGACAGTAGCTTAAGGAAGGCTGGAACACGCTAGTGAACTTTGATCTGCTGCACACACATTGCAAACAGACTAACTCGAATATTTGTCAAAATAAAATCTGTATGAAGAATTTGGCCTAATTTGCAACGCTATGAAGAAATGAGTAATACTAAGACCAGTCTTACTGAGGCTAAAAGTCTTTTACCCTTCACTGGGGGCGACAGTGACCAGAGGTGGTTGCCTAGGATGAGCATAGACCAGATAAATGTCCTGATACTTGCCCCACTGTTTCCCTTCTGCTTCCAGCTTCAGGGAATTACAGTGTTATATTACAGAATAATATAATTATAATACAGATGCAAATATCTCAGTGCCTCCATTTCTTCTTGTATTTGGCTACTTGCCAGCTTCACAGAGACGTCTTATCCTTTTTTAAAACCTTTAGAGGGTAAGAGTCATTGTGTAAATATGTATCAGTATTTATTTCATCTGTCGGTTAGTTTAAAAGGGAAAATTACTTCCTGGTAACGGCATAATGTCTTTACTCTCTTAAGCATTGTATTTTAGTTTTATGCTGTTCAGATGTCATTTGGATCATGATACATACAAATCCAAAAAGTATAATCAGCTAAGAAAATTATGGGGCAGTCTGAAATTTGGATTCTGATACCCTTTAATTTGCCATGTAACCCTGTTGATGTAAGAATGATTACTTACAAAAATTGGTAATGGTGAAGATAGAAGAAAATTTTACTCATTTGAAACTCATTCACTGACCACTTCTCAAAATGTTACACAGGCTAAAAGTCTCACTCCTCAGGACTACAGTCTGAGATGGTCAGGCCTGTTGGTGACCGTGGGCGAAGTACTTGAGAAGAGTATACTGAATGTCAACAGGACTGATTGGCACATGGTATTCACTGGCATGTCCCGTCGACAGATGATCTACAGTGCAGCAAAGGCTCTAGCAGGAATGTACAAGCAACACTTACCACCCAGGACGGTTTGAAAGAAGGCTGATCTGTGACACTAAGGAATACTGGGTCTGATTGAAGAATTCAAGTGAAAGCTACATATTTTAATTCTCAATGGATACAGCACAGATCTGTAATCTAACTGTAAACTGTATTTTACTTTTTAAGAAATGAAGGTATTTTCCAATAGTGGAAATGAACAATTTTAACTACTATATGATTTCCAATATGATTCACAAAACAGGAAATCAGAACAAACATATTTATAAGTGGGACAAATACCGTTACAGTTTGTAAGTGGAATGTGCTATTATTTGACACCTTACTAGGAATTTGCTGAGATACTTTAGTTAGTATACTTTTTTAAAGAAGGGGTTCATTGTTCAGTTATTTCTGTTATATTAGTAATATAAACATGCTGGTAGCGTAATATATCTGTTATATATGCATTTCAATCCAGAGAGACTACCTTCTGTATTAGATGTTTTCTTGGCTCCTGTGCTTAGGTGGTACTTAACACCTCATAGGTTTGGTGTCTGTATAAGTTCTCAGGAGTGATGCTGAGTAGTTTTTACAACACGTAACAGTGAGCAGCTGAAGAAGAGCACAAATCCATGCCCCATTAGTAGAAGTAACTGCTAAATAATTTTGAAATCTTGTTTTCCATGCTGCACCTTTTTTTGTTTTTATGTAACAGTAATGGCATTTACATCCAATTAAAACACTAGACAAATTCCAAGTTGCTTCAGTGGGTTTTAGATCAGGTACCACATATGCATGAAATTATCTCAGCAGTTTCAACAACATAATTTACTACAGTGCTTCCAAACTTCATATTTTATATGGAATTATGTAATTTCTTCTACAAAGTTATGGTTGTCAGCATTTTGATGCGGAAAATGGTGAGATGTGTATCCCTTGCTTTGCTCTCCTGGGTTTTCTAAACATTTTTAAGTCTTAAATGCCTTCTTGATGTCATGAGCTCACTGTTTCCTATGTAAGTCTTCAGTGGTGTCTGATTTTTTTCTTGGCTATAAATGCCCTGTATCCATGCTCACGCAATCTTAAATCTTCATTTAGAAATACAGAAGTAATTGTGAAGAAAATATTTTGGTAATAATACTTTTTTTAAGAAAGAAAGAAAGAATAAACAAATACTCTTTGTTTGCCTTAAAGAAACAGTTTTTCAGCTTGTATTGCTCTGCCTTTACTTTTCTTAGGTGCTTTCAAAAGACATTTTTATATACGATATACTGTTAAGCCAGCTCGCGTTTGTACCCAATGAAAGCCTGTCTATTTCCAAGTAATATATTTTGCCTTAATTGTCTTGCTCTGTAAATTAGTTGAATAAATGTTTTTCCTAGAGGACTGTATCTATTTTAAAGGTTTATTTTTTAATATAGCTGATGAACATCTGTTTATTGTAATTTACATGGTCAAGTTACAAATTTGGCACGTTCTTAAATGCCATTTTGTCTGAAAACAAAACAAGCAGAACCTG
Source organism: Chroicocephalus ridibundus (assembly GCF_963924245.1). Taxonomy (NCBI): domain Eukaryota; kingdom Metazoa; phylum Chordata; class Aves; order Charadriiformes; family Laridae; genus Chroicocephalus; species Chroicocephalus ridibundus. The sequence continues at coordinate 29,928,818 of NC_086316.1, read as the reverse complement.
ACTCTTGTGGTCTTGAGGTCTCTCATTGGGAGCACTTCTTCGTATCAAAGGATGATACAGGGACTTCTGTTAGTCATTGTTCAGTAAAGGCATCTTTGCTTTTACTGTAATTTCAGTTTGCAGAGTATAATGTGTTGAACGCTGCCCTTTTATCCCCTGCTTACAGCATCCTCCATGATGCAAAGGAAGAGGACATGAAATCATCAGTAGGTTTATGTGCTCTGGCATGAGTTAAAATGAAAACTGAAGAGGAATTTACATTTTCTTTCTCCCTTTCCTTGCCTTGCTGTTCACTGGTTTTCACAGGTGATAAGAGTGGAGGCAGAAGGTGGCTTCTTATTTTGCAGCACCTGGTTCATTCTGGTGGTATTGTCCCAGCATTCACTATCTTGTGAATAGACTCACTATCTTGTGAGTCTGCTAATGTGGCATACTCCAAGGCTGCCCTGGCCAGGCTTAGAGAATTTTTAGGTCTCTGTTATCCCATAGAAATTTGCTTGCTTTATGCCAAAATGAGAACCATTGCTGCTCTTCTCTCTGTGTATTTTGTCCTCTTGGTTGCGTGCTGGGATATGACGTGGTCAAGTGAAATGGTCTTTCTCCGTTCAGAATCTCTGGCTTGATGAAGGGTCTTTTGATGTAATTTTGACTGCTCGTCCAAGAATTTAAATGGCTCAACTTGGTAACTTCCAGTTAGTTCCCTCCCTTTAACTGAGTATTGCTTGTTTATGTATATAAAAAAAAAATAACATCCTCACATAAAAGCTAGGAGCTCAACTTCTTCTCTGAGAGGCCAAAGAAAGGAAAAATGTCTGCACGGTGCTCTGGAAAACAGAATTACTTCCTACCTGAGTGTAGGCCTTTTCCAGGGTCTGAGTTGCAGTTGGCATGGATGAATTCTGAAACAAGTTAAGGTAATTTTCAGCTTTTTACCATCTGCTGGGTCATGTTGTGCACAATAATAGGAGAGGAAGCTCTTCAGGTAGGACACTGATATCCTGTGCTAAATGTATATTGAAATCATCTTAGAAAAGCAGGTATCAGAACACATTTGAACATGTAAAGACAATTCTCAGCTGCTAGCTGTCACACTAGATACAGCTGCAGATGCCATTTCTGTTGCTTTGTGAATGGATAAATTTGCTCAAATATGAGTGTCATAAACAAAAGATCAGGAAAGCTCCCACGTTTGAAGATGGAGAATATCGAGGATTGCTGAAAAATGGTCCTGGGGATATGTCCAGGAGCAAGGGAGACTGGCTATATTAATTACTGTGTTTTATTTCTGCAGTTGTTCTGTTCATTGTATGTTTTGTAGCAAGCGGTGCTGAATGCAATTTTTCCATCGCAGGGCTTTCCATGGGCTTGTTCAGTACACTCATGATGTTTTGGAGATAACTTTCCTCAGCAAGAAAATACTCATTGATAAGTTACATGGTAAAAAGAACATAATTTGGCCTGACCCGCTTCTATTGTAGCTCCTGCCTCTCTGCAGTCAAATGTAAAAGCACCGTAATCGACAGGGAGCAAGACACGTCTGCATCTGTAGGTAAGCCAAAATGTAATAATAACTGCATGCTCTGCTGTGATGTTGGTGGCACTGATTGTTTTTGCTGCACATCTCTATAATGATACTGTAATTTCATTCACTGCCCGCATGTGGTCATTTCAGTTCCTTGGGGCTGGAATGTGACAGATGATTGCACCAGTGCTGCTCAGGACTGCCTAATTGCTATTTCATGACTGTGACAAAGATGTCCTGGTTAAAAACCTTTACATGCCTGCGTGCATGCCAAAATATATATTTGTCCACTATAGTACTGTTTTTTAAAGAGTGTTTCAGATAGATGCAGCCAAATTCTTCCAGTTTGCATTAAATTGAAGCAGATCTACAGGATCTTTAAACTAAGGTGGAGTCTTTAAAATGTTGGAGGTGGTTCACCACTTCTGCTGTTGCCTGCTGCTCTAAGCAGCAACACTTGTGGCTTTCGGGCAGCCCTTCTCATGCTAAGTGTTTAAATGCATCGCTTTGTACAACTTCAGGTAGTGACTCTTTAAGTCACTTGTGCATTGCAAAATGGCAAGATTTTAGTTGTTGTTATGAAAAGTAGTATTTAGCAGAGCTGTGATAAATTCGGGTTGCACTTAAGACGATCTGTATAGGCTAATAAGAGATGGATCAGTCTTCAGGAAAATCAGCATGAGGATTTTGTATATAGGAAGAATATTGAATTTTTATTCTGAGGCTGAAAACAGTTTCAGGACTTCACAGAATGGTTTGGGTTGCAAGCAATATTAAAGATCATCTAGTTCTAACCCCCTTATCCCCTTTGCAGTTTGAGTAACCTGCAGGGACACCTCGCACTAGACCAGGTTACTCAAAGCCCCATCCAGCCTGGCCTTGAACACTTCCAGGGTTGGGGCATCCACAACTTCTCTGGGCAGCCTGTTCCAGTGCCTCACCACCCTCACTGTAAAGAATTTCTTCCTAATACCTAATCTAAATCTCCCCTCTTTCAATTTAAAACTGTTACCCCTCGTCCTATCGCTATGGTCCCTGATAAAGAGTCCCTCCTCATTTTACCTGTAGGCCCCTTTTAAGCACTGGAAGGCTGCTGTAAGGTTCTCCCCGGAACTTTCTCTTCTCCAGGCTGAACAACCACAGCTCTCTCAGCCTGTTTTCATAGGAGAAGTGCTCCAGCCCTCTCATCATCTTCATGGCCCTCCTCTGGACCCACTCCAACAGATCCATGTCCTTCTGGGGCCCCAGAACTGGACACCATACTCCAGGTGGGGTCTCACGAGAGCAGAGTGGAGGGGCAGGATCATCTTCCTCGACCTGCTGGCCACACTTCTTTTCATGCAGCCCAGGATGTGGTTGGCTTTCTGGGCTGTGTGCATGTATTGCTGGCTCGTGTTGAGCTTCTCATCAACCAACACCCCCAAGTCCTTCTCCTCAGGGCTGCTCTCAATCCATTCTCTGCCCTGTCTGTATTTGTGCTTGCAGTTGTCCCAGGATCTTGCACTTGGCCTTGTTGAACTTCTTGAAGTTTGCATGGGCCCACCTCTCAAGCCTGTCCAGGTTACTCTGGATGGCATCCCTTCCCTTCAGCGTGTCGATTGTGCCACACAGCTTAGTGTCATCAGCAAACTTGCTCAGTGTGTGCTCAATCCCACTGTCCATGTCACCAACAAAGATGTTAAACAGCACTGGTCCCAGTACTGACCTCTGAGGCACACCACTTGACACTGGTTTCCACTTGGACATGGAGCCATTGACCACAACTCTTAGAGTGTGTCCATCCAGCCAGTTCCTTATCCACAAGATAAGAAGTCATGCGGGACTGTCAAATGCTTTGCACAAGTTCAGGTAGATGATGTCAGTTGCTCTTCGTTTATCCACCAACACTGTTACCCCGTTGCAGAAGACAACCAAATTTGACTTAACGAAGTTCTTTAAAGAAATGAGAGCTAGCGCCTGCTGGCAAGTGTAGAAGCCTCTGAAATTCCTATATTGTGTACATGTGGTGCCAGCTCTAAGAGTCAGTTAAAGGTGTTTTCTTTGTTTCTGCAAGTGAGATTTTAGTAGGTCAGAGAGAAACTAAAGATACTTTTCCAGCTTTTTTTATTCTAATTCATCTTCTTGAAAGGCAAAAAAAATATGTTAACAGCCATCCTGTTAAAAAAAACTGTGTGTCTCCCACAATTTCTGTGACAAGTTACTCCTAGTGGCCATTATTGACCTTTCCCATTTGTAGTAGGAGTTTTGGGTAGTTTTTGTTATCAATGGGCTTAGGAAATTCAGATATTTTTTTTAATGAATGTATTCTGCCCCTTTGGTCCAACTTTACAACAACCCACAAGAGGATAATGTTTAAAGAAACTAAGCAGAAAATGTAAAAGGGTGGCTCAGCTAAGGAATATCCCCACAAATAATCCCATGCAGTGATGGGCTGAGATGTTCCCAGGAGCAGAATGAACGAATTGTGAAAGATGAATGCGATTGCGTGACTGGAAGGCTGGGAGGCCAGAACTGAGAAAGTAAGTTTCTCAGAAGCTTGCTGCAAGCATTCAGTTTGCCATCCTGTCTGGTTCAAAAATGAGTGTTTAGGAGACAGTGAAATATTTAGACTCAGTTTTATCTCTCTTTCCCAGTATTCTGGTCCCGTAGTTAGTATATCCATTCTGTACCAAAAAAAGGATACTCCGTTGTTGTTTTTTTTTAAATACCTGTAGCCTGCTTAAAAGGTATCCAACAGAGGTCCAAGCTGGAAGCTTTGCAAAAAGAAGCCAGATACTTGTCTCAGTAGTAGTATCCTCAAAAAGAGGAATGAGTGCCTACCAGTTACAGGTGTACCTGTGAAACAAAGTGGGGTGGCAGCAGAGATGAGCTTACATGTGCTAATTTTATTCTAGTTAGTGCAGATGACAACAGAAGGAAAAACACGGATGTATTGGGGCTCTGAATACTTTTGGACTGGTTGAGACTCTGCAATGAAGCCCTCAGCACCGCTTTTTTAAACACTTGTTAGTTGTGTCAAGGTACAGGTGGAAAAAGTGTGGCTATGTGTGCTGCATTTCCACCTTTATCTTTTTGTGGTGTCCTGCCCTAAGAATATACAATACATAATAGCAAAGGTTAAAATGAGATGTGTGCTGCAAATATATGCCAGGGTCGAATTCAGTCCTGTTGCAATTGGTTTGATTTCACTGAAGATACAGCATCCATGAATAAGAGCAAATAACTATTACTTACTCTTTTCAGCTCCTTAATGTATGTAAGTCCTTTCTAGAACAAATACACTGGCATGCCCTCTCTGTGAGATTAGGTAGATGAATTTTAGGCATGATGTCACAAATGAGGATTTTGAAGGAGACTGTGACTGGGTTATCAGTAGAAAGGGGCTGGAAATCTAAGTGGGCAAAAAATGCTTTGCTTGAACAAAACCTTTTTCTGGACTTCACTTTCACAGAGTCAGTAGTCTAAGCAGCTTTTCGCCTTAGAAAGTATATACTTATGCCAGCCTTTATGCTGTGGCCTTAGTCGGACATTGACTTTATAAGCAGCTGTAGAGGCTTGTTGGTGGAGGCTTCTGCCCCTGCAGATTTCCTAGAATAAGCTCTCTCAGCTGAAGTTACCTGGTGCTGCTCTCACACTCTGTTTTGGCTGCAGCTAGGCTCAGTCGAAAACTTACTATTCTGGGCCTGGCCTTAGTCTTTTCATCAGGGCACTATTTGTTTCTCTGTTAGAAAAACCCTGGTTATAATGTTCCCCACACATTTTTTGAAACTAATCTGATAACTTTCACTCAGCTTCCCCCCTCTCAAGATTTGCCATGAACATCTGTGAAGAAAGGTTGAGGCATGTGGGGCCTGCTGAAACAGCAAATATAGTTTGGTGGAACTTATTTATACAAAATCAAAACCGGAACAGCCTCAATGACTACTCATATACTTTCCAGAATGTTCTCCTTTAACAAAAGGTTTTTAGAAATGTCTTCCAATACAAGTCGTCTTTTTCAGGCTCCTGCTCAATTTGGGCAAGATAGTGAACAATGGCAGAAGAAGGCAAAGAATAGAAAGAAGTATGAAAGGATGTGAAAGCAGCCTGGAGAGTACTGGAGAAGCAGGAATGTCTAGTGAGGAATGGAGAAGGAACAGGCAACTTAATTGTCTTTTATTCAGTGCCCTGGATGCAGGAGGTGGTGGAGGGTAGTTGAGACATCAGATGGGAATATGGAATAACTTGGGTGTGTCTGCTACTGCTGATTTTGGCTAGCTTTAGAAGAGCACCAATACATATGTGCAAGTCTTGCAGTAGAGAGGTTTAGCATAACTGTGATTCAGTATCTGGATTTAATGAAGTTTACAAGTTGCCTTTGATGTTTACCCTTGCATGCAGTATAGGGTAGGTTTTTCAGTGAGTGTTTTTCAAATGGAAGGTTTTTGAAGGACTTCTATATGTATCAACCTATGAAAATGAAAATTTTAGTAAAAATTCGTAAGGATATTTGTAAAAGTAACCTTTTTTCATAAAACTATGGCGTGAGGTAAACTTTGCAGATTGAAAATAAAAGTTTATCACCGAACAGTATTCACTCTGAAAAACTGAACTCTGTGGGTCTAGCTTACAATTACATTTAATAATTTTTGACCAAACGAATATTGAAAAAACAAGCCTTTCTTTGTTTCCTACTGTTAGCAGACACTGGAATGAGTAGCAAATGAGAACATTCTGTATCCCAGCAAAAGTTGTTAACAGACTTGAAAACCAGAGTAAAATAGCTTCAAACTTGGTTAATTTTCTGATGTGGATTTTAACTTCAACAATTAAGTCTGTCTGTAATCTATCAAGAACTCACATTTTGACATGCTCAATCTTGGAGCCACTTGGCTTTGACTTTGTGACTCTGTTCCATCCATAGTTATACAATTACGGAAAAACTATTCACATAAAAATAATGGTGTATAGAGCTACAGTTCCTAAAAGGGAAAAATGCCAATTGGTTTGATTTATTATCTCATTGTGCAGAATTATGTCAAAGCATTAGATATTCCAGCCAGTTGACTTTGTAAAGCAGCCAGACTATGAACTGGCAATTCAATTGTGAATACACATTGCTGCAGACGAATAACAGATCCAAAACCACTTAACTGCTGCATCTGAGCTAACACAGTGATTTTTTCATATACTGGAATCAAAATAGATGTAGCTTTAAAAAGGTTACAGGCAAACTTAAAATATTTTGTCTTGAGAAAGATTTCCAACTATCTTTGCATTCTGCAAGTGTGAGTGAATGTAGCCATGGACATCCCTGTAAAATAGAGAAGCACCTCATATAGTACGGGAGAGAGCAGATGAGTTGGTTTTCCACAGTTATGTTGGCTTTCTTTAATATAAAATTACACAGAATTCTGTGTTATGTCTGAGTTTTTTGGTGTTAATCACAAAAACATGCTGTTGCGTGAAAAGGGGCAAAGCGGTTTCGGCAGAAGATAAACCCCCTTGCGTTCCAATGCTCCTTACCAAGGTGGGAGGCTAGGTGCGGCTAGGTTTAAATTCTGAGTGATGCCCAATTCAGCACTATCAGTCCAATCGCGTTTAATATGTATTAAACCATTACGATTTGGATACACTAATAGTGGACTGCACCTTCAGTCTAGTTGTGCTCATGAACTAGGACGGCCACTCTCGAGTCTTTGGTCGCATTCAGTGAGAAATCAAAACAATTAGCTACTTAAACAGTGCAGTTTATTTAAACAACAGATATACAGCTTCTTAGGATTGCTGGTGATAAATACACTGTCCGCAAAGCACGTGCAAATAAAGATATTGTTAATTATACAAAACGCGTGACAAAGTTATAAACAATACATCCTGGCTATAAATGTAGGATACAGATTCTCTAGAGAAATTTCTAAATTCCCCGAGGAAACACTCAGTATACTCTGTCTTACCCAAAGGTGTCCCTACAGGGGGGAAGAGAGGCTCAGCCCGTCGACTGATCCTGGAAGTTAGAATCATAGAATCATAGAATTGCTGAGGTTGGAAGGGACCTTTAAGATCATCGAGTCCAACCTGTAACCTACCCTGACAAAAGCCACTTCTAAACCATGTCCCTAAGTGCCCCATCTACCCTTTTTTTAAATACCTCCAGGGATGGTGAATCCACCACCTCCCTGGGCAGCCTATTCTAATGTTTAATAACCCTTTCAGTGAAAAAATGTTTCCTAATATCCAATCTAAACCTCCCCTGACATAACTTGAACCCGTTTCCTCTCGTCCTATCACTTGTCACCAGGGAGAAGATGTCACCCCCCATCTCTCTACAACCTCCTTTCAGGTAGTTGTAGAGGGTGATAAGGTCTCCCCTCAGCCTCCTCTTCTCCAGGCTAAACAACCCCAGCTCCCTCAGTCGTTCTTCATAAGGTTTGTCCTCCAGACCCCTCACCAGCTTTGTAGCCCTTCTCTGGACACGCTCCAACACCTCAATGTCCCTCTTGTAGCGAGGGGCCCAAAACTGAACGCAGTACTCGAGGTGGGGCCTCACCAGTGCCGAGTACAGGGGGATGATCACTTCCCTAGTCCGGCTCACCACACTATTCCTGATACAGGCCAGGATGCTGTTGGCCTTCTTGGCCACCTGGGCACACTGCTGGCTCATATTCAGCCGGCTGTCAACCAACACCCCCAGGTCCTTTTCTGCCGGGCTGCTTTCGAGCCACTCTGCCCCAATCCTGTAGCGCTGCATGGGGTTGTTGTGACCCAAGTGCAGGACCCGGCACTTGGCCTTGTTGAACCTCATACCATTGGTCTCAGCCCATCAGTCCAGCCTGTCCAGATCCCTCTGCAGAGCCAACCTACCCTCAAGCAGATCAACGCGCCCGCCCAGTTTAGTGTCATCTGCGAACTTACTGAGGGTGCATTCCATCTCTTCATCCAGATCATTGATAAAGATATTAAAGAGAACGGGCCCCAGCACCGAGCCCTGGGGGACACCACTTGTGACCGGACACCAACTGGATTTAACTCCATTTACCACCACTCTCTGGGCACGGCCATCCAGCCTATTTTTTACCCAGCGCAGAGTACACCTGTCCAGGCCATGGGCAGCCAGTTTCTCCAGGAGAATGCTGTGGGAAACAGTGTCAAAAGCTTTGCAAAAATCCAAGTAGATAACATCCACAGCTTTTCCCTCATCCACTAAGTGGGTCACCTTATCATAGAAGGATATTAGGTTTGATAGGCATGACCTGCCCTTCACAAACCCATGCTGACTGGGCCTGATCACCCTGTTCTCCTGCATGTGCCGTGCAATGGCACTGAGGAGGATCTGTTCCATGACCTTCCCAGGCACCAAGGTCAGACTGACTGGCCTGTAGTTCCCCGGATCCTCCTTCCGGCCCTAGTGATGGAGTTCTCCTGACTTGTTCGCGATGGTGTCTTCCCTGATATCCCCCCTCTCTCAGGCTATTTTTATGCTATTTTTTTTATCTTCAAAGTGAAGTTTGAGTGACTTTAGTCATAAATACTTTTATTATGATTGGTGTACTCAAGGAGGAGTGGTCGCACTTTGGGGGCGGGTAGCCTCCGGGATGGAGGTGTATTTTGGTACATTGTAGTGAGCAAAGTTCGCACAAAGGACAGCATTTCATCAACATTTGACGAAATGTTGGCTTGGGTAGCATGTAGGCCGCTTATCTGTTTCATAGTACTATCTCGTTCCCATATCTGCTATTCGTCACAAGGGAAGGCCACGGAACAATCGCGTTCCGTTCCATCCCTCCTGTAGTTTCACAAACAACCTTGTACAGGGAATCGCAGATGTTGCATTCTTTGCGTGCTAGCTGTGGCTGTATTCTACCTCAGAAGCCTCTTGATTTTATGACTTTCCTTAATGTGTGAACAATGCTGTACTTTTGTATTCTTGGCCAATTTAGTAATTATTCCACACATGCTTCCTGTAAAAGTATACACTGTGACAGGAGTGAATGTAATTTATGTTATTTTTTTTAAGACCTGGGGCTAGAAATTATGCATCAAGACATTTAAACTTATTTTAATCTATTTTTGTCAGATCAATGCAAACAGCATGTATTTGATAAATATCAAAATTAAAATTAACTAATGAGGTAGCTCTGTTGTGAACAATGCATTGAACCACTGAGTCAAATTACTCCCTGAATTTTCTTAACTTTTAATTTTCACTTGAAAAGGCTTAATTTAAGTATCTGTACGTTCATGCCTTACATCTTGTGTAGTTGAGTCAATTCTGCTCTGAATTTTATAAGACTGTTTCCTAATGAAAGAAAACACCTTTTTCAGCTGACAGGTTACTAGAGGGAACTTGTTTCTTTTCAGCTCAGTAACAAAAAAGAGTATAGTTTGTTGCCCTGGTTGTATGCTAAAAAATGATTGATTATGTCCTCTGGTGAGAAAATGAGTAGATAAGAGAGATAGGCTTAATTAAACTCTCTTGACTGGCTGTATTTACCAACTTGGGACAGGCTGTGAAAAGAACAGCATTTAACCACAGCAAGAAGCACCCTAATTTATTTTTTCCCCAAGTATCAAAGAGAGTGCTGTTCTGTATGCTTTTACAATAGACCACATACAAATACATAGTACTTAGGGGTCATTTTCATGATCTAATTCTTACAGTTGCAGGAAGAACTGTTGCAAATAAGTGGTGATTGTTCCATGAGTTCTTGGAAAATTGCAGAGAGTTGTATTTTGTGGAATTCTGACATAGCAGTGTGATCCAACAAGAGGTAAAAACCAGTACCTTGCCCAGCAACAGGTTTAGAAAGTATTCCCAGGCAGGCCAAACAGTTATCTTGCAAGAAACAGTGTACTTGAGATGTTGCTGTGAGATGAATGAGTATAGTTATGCACATGCAAAGTGTATACTGCAATTTGGTTTTTGATAAAATGTATTAAAATGAAAACAAAATCAAAAAACTTATGTCTGAAGAGGAAAGGACAGGAGAATATTTGGCTTTAATGCAATGGGAGCTACTGTAATCAATAATCACACAGTTACACTGTTCTTTTCAGAGTATTTATGAAAATGCACATCCCAATACTTAAAAGGTTGTAAGCTTATATGCTCACAATGCTTATAATGTGAGCATTATAAGCTCTCTCTATCTGATGTAGATACAGTCTTTTATATCTGCAGAGCTTATTTTCTTGGATATTGTAACTCAGCAGTACCGGACATACAAAATTTGGTCTTAATAAGTCTAAGACATTAAAATTATCACTAAGGGATAAGGTGTTTTAGTTTCCGTTTTTTTTGAAGTGCTACAAATCACATGAATCTATGAGAGCAAGTTCTTTCACCACCAGTGAAAGACAAATTACTGAGTGAGCAACTTTGAACTGCTGTAAACAGTGATATTTGAAAAGTCATGGCAGTCAGGTGAAGTCCCTGGTGACTGGAAAAAGGGAAACATCAGACCCATTTTTAAAAAGGGTAGAAAGGAGGACCCTGGGAACTACTGCCCTGTCAGCCTCACCTCTGTGCCTGGGAAGATCATGGAACAGATCCCCCTAGAAGCTATGCTAAGGCACATGGAGGACAGGGAGGTGATTCGAGACAACCAGCATGGCTTCACCAGGGGCAAGTCCTGTCTGACCAGCCTGGTGGCTTTCTACAATGGGGTGACTGCAGCAGTGGACAAGGGAAGAGCAACGGATATCATCTATCTGGATTTCTGCAAGGCCTTTGCCATGGTCCACCGCAATATCCTTCTCTCTAAGTTGGAGAGATATGGATTTGATGGGTGGACTGTTCAGTGGATAAGGCTGGCTGGTCACATCCAGAGGGTTGTGGCCAATGGCTCAATGTACAGATGGAGAGAGGTTACAAGTGGTGTCCCTCAGGGATCCATACTGGGACCAGTGCTGTTCAACACCTTCATCAATGATTTAGGCAGTTGGACCAAGTGCACCCTCAGCAAGTTTGCCGATGACACCAAGATGAGTGGGGCAGTTGACAGGCCAGAGGGACAGGATGAGCTGGAGAGGTGGGCCCAAGCAAACCTTATGAAGTTCAACAAGGCCAAATGCAAGGTCCTACACTTAGGTCGGGACAATCCTCATTATCGATACAGGCTGGGGGATAACGTGAGAGAGACCAGCCCTGCGGAAAAGGACTTGGGGGTACTGGTGGATGAGAAGATGGACATGAGCCAATGATGTGCACTTGCAGCCCAGAAGGCCAATCGCATCCTGGGCTGCATCAGAAGAACCATGGCCAGCAGATCGAGAGAGGTGATTCTTCCCCTCTCATGAGACCCCACCTGGAGTACTGTGTCCAGCTCTGGAACCCTCAGCGCAGGAAGGACATGGACCTGTTGGAGCAGGTCCAGAGGAGGGCCACAAAGATGATCAAAGGGCTGGAGCACCTCTCATATGAAGACAGGCTGAGAGAGTTGGGGTTAGTCAGCCTGGAGAAGAGAAGGCTCGGGGGAGACCTTATAGCGGCCTTCCAGTACCTGAAGGGGGCCTACAGGAAAGCTGGGCAGGGGCTGTTTGCAAAGGCATGTAGCGATAGGACGAGGATCAATGGTTTTAAACTAGAGCAGGGTGGGTTTAGATTAGACATTAGGAAGAAGTTCTTTACAATGAGGGTGGTGAGACACTGGAACAGGTTGCCCAGAGAGGGGGTGGAGGCCTCATCCCTGGAGACATTCAAGGCCAGGCTTGATGAGGCTCTGAGCAATCTGATCTAGTTGAAGACGTCCCTGCTTACTGCAGGGGGGTTGGACTAGAGGACCTTTAAAGGTCCTTTGCAACCCAACACATTCTATGACTCTATGATTCTGTTCTATGAAACTTGGGAGCAAGCTCCCAATTTCTGCTTGCTTTCTGGGTTCTTAAGTGCAAGCAAGGAACAAAAGCTGATGTCTGCAGATGCCATGGCTGACTTCAGGTGGATTTCAGAGCTTGTTTCTGGTTCCCATTAGCTGTATAGGAAACCATCCATGGTGGGAAGAGTACTTCTGCCATAGGAAGCTGTGGAAGACCTAGCCAATGGTGACGTATATAGCACAAAGCTGAAGAGGGAAGGAGGACTATGAGCCTAATTTAAGGTGGCATAGAGTAAAATGATGAGCCTGAGGAGTTGAATCTGTATTTTGGGGACTAAGTGTAAAGTAAAGGAGGGTGGAAACATGTGGGTCAGAGCTGGTGCAAAATCCAGCCAATCTTGATGGTATGTGTCACCGTATCTTCTCTTATCACTGTAAGTATCCAAAATAACTTTGGAAGCCACTGCATGAGCAAATTTGCTTTTCTTGCTTATTCTTGGAAGATTGTCAGATACTGGGTAGGAAATGGTTGAACATATGCATTTACAGATTAGATTGGTACACTGAAACAGAATAAAGACTAGCTATTATCTCATGCAGATGAAGCAGTACTAGCAAAGTCTGTAAATTCATGTGTGTGAATACACACAGTTTTAGACAAACACAGGGTTACCTTTTCTTAGGTTCATTGCTAGTAGTAAAGTTTCTCCTAGAATGAAAGGGGAAGTTTTGTCTTTTTGCCCACAAAAGACCTTTGTAACATTTTTGAATGATCTATTTGATTTGCTTTGCTAATCTTAGTTACGTCTCACTGCAGCCTTTTTATATTACCTACAATTTGCTCTCTGTTTTCTTGATGTGGAAGCCAACCCCTCTCTCCCATTTCTGTTGAAGGAAACATGATTCTTTTTAGTCAAACTCTCAATCCCTTGCTAGTTGACATCAGTGTTGTTTTATTAACATAAGTGGAAACATAGTGGTTCATGCAGGTTGATGAGGTAGCGCCATGTTTTCATGATTTTAATTTGTTTTCATTTAAAGACAGCAGGCTATAAGATACTTTTCAGAGATTTGCAGAACTGGATAATACCAAACCATTGCTCCCATACAATTAGATGAATAGGAAAAAGTGTTTTCTTTGCAATTTGTTTTGACTTTTGAGTTATAGCAAAACCAAAACAAAATGGGTTTGAATTCACAGATAAAAAAGTTTAATGAAACATACAGAAACCTAAGCTTGCAAATGTCTCATAGTTTTGGGAACTGATGAGGGTTCATATGCAGTATATGAGGGTTCAATATTTTGTATTTTGCAGCCTCATAAATGAAGCTGGCTACTCATTGGTTGTGATCAAAACTACCCTTCTTTTTAGTGCTAGCTGAACTCATCTGGCATTAAAGAGAAGAGCTGAATAAACACTGTTTCGTGAGAGCAAATATCTCCAGTCAGTGTTGACACATGTTTTCAAAATGAAGTTGAGCAGAACATTCTACCTCTGCCAGTATAGCATCTTCCTTACTGTGGATTTGCCTATTTACCTTTAAATTTAGTTTTTTAAAAGAAAGGCATATTTCTGCTGATTTTTGAAGCCATTCAAAGCACCTACTCAGAAAATTGCTACTTTTAGAGGGAATTCTAGCAAATTTCTAGTAGACTGGTATGAATAAATGTTACAATAATATAGTTTCAGTGCATATCTTTTTATTTACTTAGGTTTGTATACTGAGGGGGAAACATTTCTTGGTAAAGAATGTAATTGTGTATTCCACATATCTTCAGTGCAGTAGGCACTGCAGGAAAGCAGCTCAGAGACAGAAAACGTAAGTCATCTGTATGCAATCACAAACACCATATGGTTTTGCACGCTCTACCCACGTATCTACATAAACATGACTGTTGCTTGCAAAAGTATCAGAAAAAAAGAAGTTGTATATGTCCATGTATTTATTTTTAGTCATCCCATTGTGTTTGAGTACCCTAACACATTAAAGATTTTAATTCTTTATCTCTTACTTTATTCAGCGAAGATGGAATATTCGGGAGAGGTTACAACTGAAGGAATCCAAATGTTTGACATTCCTCTAATGGGATGTGGGGCTGTTTGCTGAGCAAGCTAAATCACTGCAACAGCAACACCTTTCAGTTTGACTATGCCAGTGTTTTGGTGATGGCAAGTTCCAACGGAGCAAATTTTTGTGTTCGCATCCTTCCCTCTTTAAATGCATTTAGCACTAATCATATGACAGCCTCAGTGCAGTACTTCTGTATTAATTTTTTGGGTTGCACATGCCATGTACTGGGCTGAAAGCATTTGGCTTTTTAAATTTTGTATGTGTAATCCCTCACTGTGTATTTTCTCCTGTGTAATCCTCTAAAAGGGTGATGAGCTGCTCTGAAAGCAGTCCTGTCATTACCCACTCCAGGGATACCAATGCTGGAGAAAGCAAGGGAAAACAGAAGAGGTGCCAGACTCCTGTGTCGGGGGTTGCAGGTGGTGTGCCTCTACTGAACATGAATGCTTGCATAAATCATAAATCTGCAATGTTCTGCTCCAGCCAAAGCCAAGGGCAGAAGGTTTTACGACAACTTCTTTTGGGTGGATGTTGGTGGTGTTTTGCAAGCATAGCTGATGAAAAATTCAAAATAAGGCTACGTAAGTCATGGGATATGTATGAATACTATGTGAATGTAGTCTTTGTGTCTCCTAACTTTCTCACACTGTTTATGCTCTCTCAAAGTGAAGCACTGCTGGTTTTGTTGTTTTTCTGGGTTGGTTTTATTGTTGTTTTTTACTTTTAACCGGGGTGCTTCTATAGCTCTTTGTTTTATTTACAGTTTAAAAAAATCTTTGTTATCTGCAAACATCTTTTACAAGCAGCAGAGCACATGGAAAAAAAAATCGTTGTCCTTTTGACAGATTTGTTCAGCTGTGCTTTTAACTCATTTCCTGATTTATAATATTTCAGCCATCCTAGTCTATTTTTCTGTTAATTTCTCCTTAACCTAGTCTGATTCACTGAAGCTCCTTTACTTCACCTCCATTTCTTCTTTTAATTCTCTTCAACTGGTTTTATTGTCTTTCTTCCATTTTAGGGAAGTCCTACTGCTGTGGCAGGACTGTCATCCTCTGCCTGGATGCTGCTAGGGACCTCTTCATCCCTCCAGCCTTTGACAGTGTTTCACTCCACCCTTACTCTTTGAAGAACAACTCAGCAACTCAGTCAAAGTTTCATGCTCTTTTGGCCCTTTACCTTCAGCATCTAACACCAGTGAGGAGGGATGATCTAACGGTCATAGACAGACGCTTACAGCTTCGGGTTGTCCTTTGTGATTTTTGTTATTTACTTTTTTTTTGTCATCTACTTGAGGACGTCTTCATATAAAGCAAGGAACCACTGTCACCTAATAAGAGTAAGATCGTGACGTGCAGCTAAGGAGTTGTGATTTCATACAGAGGAGGGCAGTGTTGTTCCTGCAGTAACCGCCACAGCAGACTATCCACAGGAGACAGTATGAGGTTCTACTCTAAGACATGTCTTTGTTTTCAAAACCTCATTTTTGAAAAGTTTTTACTATGTTCACCACATTTCCTGCTGTTATTTGGCTCCCCTGCTTCAAACCTGTCAAGTGAGCAGGAAGATAAAACCTGAGGATTTCCAGAGCATATTCATGTAGGTCTTTATCTAGGTGGTTTTTAAACCATATTCTTTATTTCAATTATCATAAACATAAGCAGAAAAAACGTTTTTTGGTGTTTTCTGAATGATTCTTTTCTCATTCTTGAAAAATAATGCTGGGAGAAAAGGTCGAAGTTGTGGTTTTGTTTTGTTGTGGAGTTGAGTTACAACTTGGCTAAGCAGCCAGCAGATCTAACTATACGTACTGCAGTACATATCAGCTGCGGAGTCAAAACAAACACTCTTGTGAACTAAATCCTGGTAAACCCAAAAGTATAAATGGGTTAAAAAAGAGACCAATGGAGAAGTTGCAACATAGGACCGTGTAGCCTGAGAGTGGCATTGCAGATGTCCCTTCCTCTGTGGTGGTACTGCACAAGCCTGTTCATTTTTCAAGCTCAGCCCTAAAATAACATTTCAAGGCTTTTGCCAGCCACACAGCGGTCACATCCAAAACATCTCTTTGTTCTGGCCCTTGTGTGCTAGACTTAAACTGTGCCAGGCATCACGAGGCAGAGCACAGTATGGCATAAGGCAGTGGTGCCTATGAGCATGCTAGGGGTTAAACACCTCGCAGGGCTGTGCTTGAGCCTCTTTCTCGATTCTGCTTATTTACTAATATACGTTGCCTAAAGACCCGTTTACTGCTGTTTCTTTAACAAAGAATCCTCCTAATCTGTTCAGCACTGACACAAGCCTGGGTACCTGGTAGTTACTGGCCTGTTCTGAACTGGCCCACCAAATGAAGAAGCTATAGTTGCCCAGTCTATAGAAGCTTGGGCAAAACAGAGCAGAAGTTGTATTCATATCAAGAATTCTGGTTGTTTCTATTTGATCATACACACACACACATTCATATATCATCATATATATGCATAATATTTATTAAATATTTCATAGAGTGTTTATAGTGTATAAAATATGTATGTATATACAGGGCAAATTAACTTTTTCATTTGAATGCTTGGCCTTTTTTTTAACTTCTAGACTATGACATCTGTGTAGAAGGGATTGTATTGCAAGCACAGTTCTGACCTATAACATACAACCTTTCATGGTGCCTTGGACTCCAAGAGAAGGAAAGTTTCTGCAGATGGGAAGGAGACCTGGCTTTGCTGTACTTTTCTTCTGTTAAACCAGACTAGGACAGACATACAAACAGTGTTTTGGCACAGAAAAAAAATATCTAGTCCTTAAAGTGTCACTCTGGTTTAATTAAGACACTGCCAAATGGAATGATAACCTATTCATGTGATTACTTCTGATGCTAAAGATACTGTTAATGCTTTCATATCTGAGGAGGGATATAGTAAGACAAATGTAGAATTACTGTTTTTCTGCTTGTTTCTGTGCATACTTTGCATAGTGGCTGTATGCTTTTGGGGTACCGGAAAGCATTGCAGCAGGAATTTCAGATTTCATTTTTCCCAACATATGGACTTGACCCTAATTAATTCGCTAGTTAAATAAAGGAACTCTTGCCAAAGTCACATGGCAAATTGTGGTTACTTTCTGGGCATTTGGCACTTGATGAAACATAACCACACATTTTCTTTTCGTTTATATCTTCAAGTTGAATGTTTGAGCCATAGTAATGAGACAGACCGCAGGCTGTCAGCTTCAATAGAGTTAATGTGCTGTTGCTATTCTCAGTAGTGCATTCTGACAAGAAAACCCATCGTGCATTTACTTTAAAGAAATGCTGGTATCTTGCTTGTTTGAAGGTCATTTTGACCTCCCTAGAACACTTACTGGGCAAAAGCCAAATGTGTGTATTGTCTGCCAGGAAACACATGGGCCAAAAAGACTCAGTCCACAGCAGTATCTGACATTTGCTAATAGGACACCCAACCGTCACCTGTATTTTCTAGCCCTTCACACGACCATTCAGAACTTACAACTTCTGACAATTTGGAAATGCGCACAAACTATTTTACTCTTTTATTTCTGCTTCTTCACGTGGATATGTTTCTAGGTATTCACTCCGGAACCCACACAGGCTGAAATCCTGGCTCAGGAAAGTCGAAATGGCTGGTGACCACAAGAAGACCAGCATTTCCCCCAAATTCTGCCTGATGAAGGTTAAACATTTTTTGTGTGTGTATATATACGTGTATATTTATATATGAATGAAAGATAAAACAGATTTATTTTTCTTCATGAGGAACGAATCTGTAGCCTTGTCCTTGAGAAAAGTCACTGAAAAGTGTAGTACCCAATAAACTCCAGAGGATGATGCTTTCACACCATTTTAGACTACTTGAGCAAAAGAGACTCCATCTTTGTTTACGAAAGGATTGTTGTAATTTAACCTAGGGGGAAGAGGTGGATACCTGAACAGATCTCTAGGTTAAGGATGATCTTAATCTTAATAGCCAAGGAAGATCTCAATTGCCAAGCATTTTGCTAATGTGGACTTTTTTTTTTTTTCCCCCAAAGTTGGTTTTACTATTGCAAACACAAGTTTTAAAGTCAATGTACTACTTTGTCCCTAGGTCTTGGCTAGTAATAAAGATACCTCTGGGAGATCTGTCATACACAAATATCCCTCCTAAAAATCTCAGTGCCTACAGAGCCTAAAAACCAGGCCTTTGGGCAAATGCTCCTCAGTGCTCTCGGGCTTCCAGATGGTAACAGTTCATGTCTCCACATGATGGCACTGGATGTCAGGGGACTGCAGGGTCTAGCCCTGTGAGGAATAAATGACTTTCATTAACCAGCAGTAAGGAGATACATGACACATGACAAATAAATGCTAACCATGCTTTAAAAACATGAGATCTCCTGGTCAGTTATGAATCTGAACAGAAGAGCTCAGTAACGGTAATGAAAAAGTACATTTAGCTTCTTTTAATGTTAGCAGTGTAGTAACTTCTGTCTAAGAGTTTGTTATGTTTCAAAAATTGTGTCCCACTGGAAGTGTTGCCCCTGAAACAATACCTTGAAGAAAACCCGGGTACCTCCACCCTCTCCTGTAGCTAGGAACCAAGGCCAACCACTTGTAAAAAGTACTCTTGCAGTTTGAAGAGAATGTAGTAGAATCCTATGGAATGTTTCTCTTAAATTGTTTAGAAATGCTCAGAGAGCAAGTTTTGGTCAAAAGAGACATGAAAATACTGAAAGTATTTAGGGAGATAATTTTAATCTGGTCATGGAGGTCTTACAAGTAAAACTGGCTATTCAGTCAGTTTTGCTTTGTAGCTAAACAAACCAAAAAACTCTAATTACAAAATCAAGAAGATCATTCCCCCAAGGTGATATAGCTTCCCATCTGCAGGAAATCTCCCAATCTCTTATCCTTCCTTGTGTGAGGGAATCTTTTCCTGGAGCTGTTTCTTTACTTGAAACATTCAGTTCTTTTCAAGGCCTCAGAAGTGGCTTTGCTTCTTTTTTTCTTCTTGGACTTTTTTTTTTTGGTGGTGGGGGAAGGTAGGGGGGAGTTTATCATGTAGTTACAAATGAATCTAAACACACGGGATCAACAGTGGTAGACAGGTATTTTTAAATTAAAGAACTTAATTAAAACTAGCTAGTTTTAATGTCCCTCTCTATTTCGCATTTAACCCACTCCAAAGTACAACCTCATAGATCCTTAAGCAGTTTAAATGCATATAAAATCAAGGAAGCATAACTAATCTACAACAACTGAGTATTTAGCCCATTGTTTCAGGCTTCTGGAGAAAGTACTGGAATAATGCTTATTTACTGGAAGGTCTTAAATAGAGGCTGTAGCCGATAATAGTAGCCTATTACTTCCACTAGCTGTATTTATCAGTATCACTTCGCTCTTTTCCAACTCTGAACCCAAACTGCTATGACAATGTTAGCCTCGCTACATTGACAGTACTTCACCTGTAAGCCAAATAATACATAAAAATTTACAAAACTCTTCTCTCTCATAAATACAGACTTTCTTTTCTTAGATTTTGAACTAGAGGAAAAGAAAATATCATCAGCTTTCAGTATTTCTAAGAAATACGTTTGGGAAAAAGCAAGTCTATTTAGTATCTCAGTGTTGTGGCTGTTTGCAGACATTTAAGTAGTGTGCATTTAGCTTACAGATAGCCCATTCATTTCACTTGACCAGATGTCAAGGTCGAGGGGGGTGATTCTCCCCCTCTACTCTGCTCTGGTGAGACCCCACCTGGAGTAGTGCATCCAGCTCTGGAAGATGATCAACCATGAACCTGACCAGGGGCTGGAGCACCTCTCCTATGAAGACAGGCTGACAGAGTTGGGGTTGTTCACCGGAAAAGAGAAGACTTCAGGGAGATCTTATAGCGGCCTTCCAGTACCTAAATGGGGCCTACAGGAAAGATGAGGATGGACTCTTTATCAGGGAGTGGAGCAATAGGTTTTAAACTGAAAGAGGGTAGATTTTTATTTGATGTTAGGAAGAAATTCTTTACTGTGGGGGTGGTGAGACACTGGAACAGGTTGCCCAGGGAAGCTGTAGATGCCCCATCCCTGGAAGTGTTCAAGGCTGGCTGGCTGGGGCTTTCAGCAGCCTGGTCTAGTGGGAGGTGTCCCTGCCTTCCAGTAAGACCTTCCAGTAAATAAGCAGGGGGGTTGGAACTAGGTGATCTTTATTGCTGCTTCCAACTCTAACCATTCTATGATTCTATGTATCTGGTAGTGTTATTCAGACCTTAGTCATCAGCCTAGGCTAATTATTTCTTTATTAATCCAGAAGTAAATGTCAGGTTATTTTTTGCTCCTATTAACCCCATGTCTATTCCTGCTCAGGAATGTACACTTTGATACAAAGCTTCCACTTCCTTCAGTGTGGACTGGGACTCTTGGGAAACAACACAAAAATGAGTGTTTCAGACGCTATCTGTGGCATTTACTCCCATCCTGTCACAGTTGTGGAAATATAAGTTATGGTTAACAAACAGTCACAATACAGTCATTGAACAAGAGGAAACACCTGGATCCAAGCACAGCCGGCAAGGAAACATGCGGCTCTTGTCCATTCCAGACAAATGCTGAAAGGCTGCTTGATCCCAGAGTGGTTGTGAGGAAACACTATTCCTATCATCATCCCTACAGGAAACGTGCCAGTGATCATGTACTTGAGACCAGATCTCTCCAGAGGGAGCACCCATGCCCAACACACACACTTTAATTACATGCCAGATTGGGGGCTTTATTTATTTATTTATTTTAAAACCTATTTTTTAGATGTGTGTCCTTGATGGCATGCAGAAAAAGGGGAGCTGCAGGGAGGATGGGAGTCACATCCTACCCCATTGCGTTTCTTCAAGTGTCAGAATTTCATGTTGTCTTGAATAAGTATGAAAACCAAATAGACTGAAACTCTCCACAGAGGGAAGTTCTGAGAGAAAAACACACTTTCCAGCAATCTTCCAAAATAAAAGTAAGCAAAATAAATGAAGACAGATGAATTTTGCCCTAAATTTTCTATTTTGATAGCATTTTGTGCCATGAGTTAAGTGACTCACCCTACTGCTGGTTATATAGCTATACTAACAAACCTGGATAAGCCCTGTCTTACATACTTTCCTTCAGCCCAGAAACAATTTTACAAAGAAGTCGTCCTACTCCCTTTTGGATACTTCTTCACAGTTGTCATTAGAAATTGAGTATCATGGCTCCTATAAGTACAAGTAAGAAATGCTAAAAACCCTAGTAATAGTATTCCAATACTTTGAAATAGGGACATATGAAGATGAAATAGTTTTAACAGGATTTTAAAACAAAAGGAACCAATATGCAACCCCAAAATATCTATATTTACCGTCTTCACATTGCAGAATTTTTGATCTCTCATTCATTGATTGCAGTAATGAGTATAAAATTAGAATGCACTAATCTGCATCTCATCTTAAACTTTATGTTAGCTTACTTTTAACATACTAAAATTAGGACAATCTGAATTTCAACCAATTTCGTAGGTAAAACTGGAAAAATCAGACTAATTAGTTCATTAAGCACCTAGGATTGACTGGGGGAACTAGAGAGGATGGTTCTCTCCTAATACTAAAGTTCTGCTTACGTTTCTGTATTAAATTAGAATCATGTTTTCCTCCAGTCATCTTGTGTTTTGCCGGAGCTGCATGGACTTTCTGAGGAAGCATCAAATAATGAAAAATCAGTGTAGCAACTGACAAGACTTATTGTGCAGCTTTTTCTGATTGCTTGTTTAACATTTTTCTACACAAATATCAGTAAGGATTTAATTGGTTAATTTTATTATCCATGTAAACATCTGAGCTGTCTTTTGATGCTGGGCTCACCTGTAACCAACAATGGTTCATAGGACTCAGAGGCACATCTGTCGTCTCTAGAGATGGATAGCCATAAAAAGGGACACCAAGAACCTAAAGTGCTTTAAGTCATTATCTGGAGTACTTGTGTGTACTCCTGTGGTCAGATACATACTTCCAGGTCTTTTCTTTCATTTGTTAGTCAATTCTCAGCTTCAAACAGAAGTTTTCGATTTGTCCCTGTATGCATACCAGGGGTCTCTATGGTAAAATTAAATCCCATTTCAGTTACTTGTGTCCTAAAGTTT
Source organism: Chroicocephalus ridibundus (assembly GCF_963924245.1). Lineage (NCBI taxonomy): Eukaryota > Metazoa > Chordata > Aves > Charadriiformes > Laridae > Chroicocephalus > Chroicocephalus ridibundus. The sequence continues at coordinate 29,906,284 of NC_086316.1, read as the reverse complement.
TCTCACTTCTTACATGACATCTTGTTCTCTCTTCAAAAATATCTTTGTGCTCTGCCTCTCCGATTTTTTTTATAAGTTCTATTTTATAAGTGTATTTCATATTTTTGTGTTCTTACTGTCTCTCATATACGGACTGGAGAGGAAATGCTACTAGTACTAGCATGCTCAGTTATTGCCAGAGCTAATATCCAGTTTTATTCTTACCAAACATTATGCCATCAAAAGGCCATTGTACTTAAACTTGCCTTTGCTAAGGGCATAATCTGGAAACAAAAAATAACTTTACGTTGTTTCTTAGCTCTTCTTCCAGATCTATCAGCTTAGTTTAAGTGACTTAAGGACTCAGGTATGGTCCATCCTTTGAGACGATGAAACTTACCACCAACTGTCTCTCAAGGATCTGAACACAGAGCAACCTACTGACTTCATCCTGTTGTCCTACTTTTGGAGAGAAGGAGAGAATGACTCCTCCAAGGAGAGAATGACTTCCCTTGGAGACAACCAGAATCTTCTCTTCTTTGTCTATCCCCTACTTAAGCTTGACATATTCTTCCCTAACACCAAGGGTTTAACAATGTCATTTTTCTGAAGGCCATTCTGTGTTGCAGTCTCTCTTGTGCCTTTGCCTGCCCAGTTCCTCTTTTCTTGAGCCCAAATCCCTGTTTTGTCAATATTTGCTCCCTTGATGCAGAGTTTTCTGTCAGTTGCTCCTCCTTTCTTAGAGGAGCAGCAAACCTGTTTCCCTGCTTTGCTTGTTCTTTTATTTTTCTTTGACTTTGTGATCAGGTTTCTCTCAAAAGTTAGTTTCCCTGTTTATTGCTATGCACTGAACCAGGAGCTGTCTGCAGATGAGAGGATGCCTGTGTAGTTAAGTTTCATCATTTTCTCTGTCACCTCTTCAAGCTCATATCTAGTTTACTATTGTCTCCAACTATATCCGTGGTTACAGTTGAAGATTGACATATATCCTGCAGGATCTGCATCCAATTAACCTCTTTGTCTTGTGCTGCCTTAGCTGGGCTTTTTGTCCCTAACTCCCAAGAAATTACAACATTTTCTTTAAAGATAGTACTCTTCTGGAAGTACACTTTCAAAGTCGTATTGGACGAGACTATAAGTTATTTTCTTTTATATTGTTACTTTTGGTGATAAGAACACTGGGAAAACAGAGAACCTATCCACAGATGTCTAGTGGATATCTTAGCAGAAAACTCACTGCCTTTTTCATCACAGCATTACAACTGCATCTTGAAGTCGGTCATTCACAGATTCAGGGGTTCATGGTAAGTGGTATGCAGCTTTTGTTTAAACATAAAACTATAAGGGACATCTGACGTGGAGTTCAAAGCACTTCCAAACAAAATTAATCTGCAGAAGCAGTTTCACAATATGGTGTCTGGGTAAGGACAGCAATGACGGTGGTTTATGATACTGCTCTTCTGAAAACAAACTGAGCCCGAGGACTGCCAAATTAGATTAAGGTGCAAAGAGAAGCTCTCATAATAAGGTTGTGTGGTTTCCCTCTGTGTGAGTCAGAACACCACTTGAGAGCCTCCAGCTACTCAAAAACTCGCCTGCTTTTCTTTCTCAGCAAGCTAAGACAATGCTGCCAACTCCTGCAATTTAATTACGGCTATTTGAATGTTTTACTTAAAGCCTGGTTCCTACTGGCATGTGAACATGTGAGAACTTCAGCTTCCACTTAGAGAAAAATGAAGATTCTAGCCATCGAAATGCAGAAATTAGCACGCAAGCGGGATCCAAATATACCCAACTGGCTCACAAAATGAAGAAGGAGGAGGATGAGGAGGAGAAGAAGCATTCTCTATTGAATGTTAGACAAACATCTGCCAGAATAATTTTGGTGTAATTGGTTTTGCCTTAGGAAAATCTCATGTTGGCTTCAAATAATGGGACTGAAAAAACATCAGTTTCAAGTTTTGTTTGTAATTACAAGAATAGGCTGTGAATGGGACAATGAGATTTGCACCCCTATTTTTGTATTTTAATGAAGACCTCATTTTGGTATTTTTAGTGAAAAAATATGAAAGCTTTTTTGAGAATTTTCAGAGAAATGCATTTCACTGGAAAATGCAGTGTCTGCAGGATCAAAATTCTTTGCAGGAAACCAAATTGTCCTGAAATAAAAGCAAATTCAGAGACATTTGGTGTATTTTATTACACAATTTTAGAGTTCCTCATTATAAATACCTGTGAAAACAGAGTCTCCTTCCCTTCTCACTGCAGTGGCCTTCTCTCTGTAACATTTTGCTAAGATCACGTGCAGAAAAATGAAATAGTTCAACTCTAACAAGAAACCTGCACAGCAGGTTTTTCTGAACTGGAACTGAAAAACAATCAAAGAGGCTGTAATAATATGCCCTCTCCATTGTGATGAAGAATCGGCTGAAACTTAAAGGTACTAAATTTAAGGCAAAGTGAAAATATTTATGTGAGCAGTTAGAAGTCACTGAAATAAAAGTCACTTAGGCAGGAAACATAGCAGAATAAACAAGAGAAAGATGATTTTGCAGCTGTTCTCAGTATCTACAATTATTGCAGCCATGGCAAAGCATGTATTTCATGGTGTAAGGGCATTCATTGCCTTGCTAAAAAGCAAGGAGTTTTAAAGTTTAGGTGAAGTGCAGCCTGTGCAGAAGCTGTACTAGCTCCCTCAGAGCTTTCCCTGAGAAAGCTCTTGTACCTCTGCAAAGTGACCTGCGGTGTCAGCGCTGCGAAGGCACATTGCCTCATCGCCTCACAAACGTGCGTGCAGCACTGACGAGCAAACGGCGGATCGATTGTTTTACAGCATGGCTGCTCTCTATCAAGCTCCGGTGACTTGAAGAAAATTACTCAAGTGCAGCTTTTTTGCACAGGTTCTCTGCTAGACGTATAGGTCAAGGGGATGCCAAGGTGTCTCTGTTGACTAGAAGCAGGTGCAATTGCGAGTGGTAAAATCCTGCGGGGGACGGCAGCTTGGTTAATGCCTTGTGGTGGGAGCTGTGTCAGTGAGGCAGTGCTTCTGAGGTGGCAGGGGAGGTGGGGCAGCAGGGTGAGGCAGGGAGGTCTACGCATGCAGGTTTTCAGAATGACTGGACATAGGGAGAAAATGGAAAGCAAGATTAATAGGTTTGCTGTTTTGAATGGGTAATTGCAAAACCTTTGGAGGGATGATAGCCGAGCGTGTAGATAGCTCAGGGGAGGGGAGAGGCACTGCCTCTTAACCTGCTGTGAGCCTGGGAGAAGAGGCTATGATTTGTGACCAGGCAGAGCTGAATTGTGAATTGGTTCTGCTCACCCCTTCAAAAGGAAGTATTTCAAATAATTTCTGTTGACTGAATTTGTCCAACTGGCTGACTAGCGTTAACAACAATATTGGCTTCCGAGAGATTCATGCTATTAGCTATGCAGTATGTGTGGCCCAATTAACATTTTGTTTTAAATAGAAAAACAGAGGTCTCTGTTTGAAGTCACATGAGGATTTTGCATAATATCTCATTTGTCTTGCTGTTTGCTGGAAATAAAGGAGTGAATTGGAGTTAATGAATCAATATTAACTTTTTTAATCCCCATCAGATGTCCCACCAAACCAGAGCAAGGTTACCTTGATAGGCAGCAGGGGAAAGATACTGTTATACCGTTGCAGAGCCTGAGAGGCAAAGCTTTCGGTCTCCAGTTCTGTTAAGACAGCTTCTTTCATAAGCTTCACAATCATTTCAATATTATTTTATATCTTAGTTTTAAATGCAATTCATGTTAAATGTAGTTTTATCATCTGGAAAGACTTAAGGGCTACAAAGATCTAATGTCATTAGAAAGCTTTATTGATAAATGCTTGTGCTCATTAAGGCTGTGCTCATGGAGGCAATGAGGCACTGTTTTTGTAGCATTTTCAGTGTTCATTGCTGCAAGCTGCAGTTAGAAATCACACCAGTACCTTTCCTGTGCCTGCCTTTAAGGAGACTGCAGTCTGTCTTTCACAAGGCTGAAGGTTAAGAGGCTGGAAGCTGGCTTTCAAAATACTATATCATGCAGTGGCTGAGATTAATCAGAATAATTTTTTTACTTTGAGGGTGGCAGAGCACTGGAACAGGCTGCCCAGAGAGGTGGTGGAGTCTCCTTCTCTGGAATCATTCAAAACCTGCCTCACATGGTCCTGTGCAACCTGCTGTAGGTGACCCTGCTCTGGCAGGGGGGTTGGACTAGATGATCTCCCGAGGTCCCTTCCAACCCCTACCATTCTGTGATTCTGTGTAATTTAAGATTATTGAAAAGATTTTTAAAATATTGTGGGCTTTTTTGCAGCTTTATGCCGCATAATGAGATCTCCCAGAACAAGGCTTGTTGTCAGTCTCTTTTTTTCTTTGTTTTTAATCTTTGACATATGAGATGTATCTAATGAATCATAGAATCACAGAATAGCTCAGGTTGGAAGGGACCTTAAATGCTCACGTGGTCTAACCTTTGGTGGGAAAGGGAGCATTGATGAAAACCTCCAGTGATGGGGACTCCACCACATCCCTGGGGAGGTTGTTCCAGTGATTGATTGTTCTCACTGTAAAAAAAATATTTCTTATTTCAAGATGAAATGGTTTCCATTTCTTATTAAAGTAATTTAGGAAGGATATAGAGAACACGAGGAAGACCTTTGTATATTCCTTTTACTTTTCTTTAAATGGATAAAGTAACCTTCTAGGGCTTTAGATTTAACAGATCATATTAAATATAAAAACACCACAATCCCATATTTCACTCTGCAGGGTTGTGATGGAGAAGCCCACCTCCCAAAACTCTGGCACTGGAGATTTCCCCCCAGTTTTGTACTTGTGACCTTGCAGCTAGAATACAAGAAAAATGGGGCCTCTAGGAGAAGGTGAGCTTCCATCTTCTTATTCTCCTGCATGATAGCAGGTGTACAGACAGCTCCACCAGGATAGGATAGGGCACTTCACAGTTGGCAATGTGAATGCTGGTGACACCAGGGAAAGTATAAATAAGTAGTGCAGAGAAATACAGGTATGGATATCTGGGAGTTTTGCAGTTTGACATAGTAACTCTGCTCCTTTATCAGAAACGTATTCAATTTATGGCATGATTACAATCTGAATACCTCAATACATATTTGTGTTTGCATGTATGCACATATCCTGTTACCTGGTGTTTTCTTGTGTCGTCTTCCCCAGAATTTTGATACTCAGAAGACTCACATCCCTTCCTTTCAGTTATTAAGACTCTTCTCTTGCTCGCACGTGCACTTAACTGAAACCATTGTTGTGCAATTAGCTGACCTTCAAATCTTCTCCCTCTTCAGCTTTCTTTTCTACAGCTTCTCCTTATCTCCTCGTGCAGCTTATTTTCACCTCTTTCGGTGAAAGCAGCCTGTCTAGGAACTGCTGGAATCACCCTGGTCCATCTGTAACCATCTCCCTTTCAACCTTGACCTATTGCAGTCCTACTGCATATCTGCTCCTCAAGGCAACCACAGCTGTGGCACACCCATGGACCCTCCCATCTGCTTTAATCTCTTCCTTTGTCCGTCTCTAAGGAGAGGTGACTGCATAGTCATTTTCCTCCCCAGCTTCGCAGGAAGGCTTAGGATGCAGTTTCAAGCTGCGTCTAAGCCAATCTAATAATAAGCTGCTGCTGAAAGAGGCAGTCCTGCTCCTCTGTCTCCAGGTTCCCCCCTCTGTGCCCATCTCTCTTGAGATGCCAGCTGATCTGATGATAACTTTTTTTGTTTTCTTTTATTTTTTATTCCCCAGATGGATTTTCCATACCTGATTTGAGCTGTTGTTGCACAACAGCTGCGTGTCTGATGCAAAAGGAGTGGTGGCAACCTTCGGGAATGGAAGGTGGGGTGGGGGCGAGTTTGCCCCTTTTTTGGCAGCATTTCACAGACTGACTTTGCTGCAGTGTGGAAAGTGTCTCGAAGCAAGAAGTAGGGAGATAAATGTCTGGCTACAGATTTTCCCAGGAGAAAAGGTCATCCATTCCTTGTGCCTGGTGGCTGCAGCTTCAAAGCAAATGAAAAAGGCTGAAAAAATAGCATCATTTGAGTTCATCTCTGATTTTTAAACACCAGCCTAAACAAAGTGGAGGCTACATAACCAATTGCCTTTCAAAATAGGATGGGTTTTATTGATGTATTAGCAGTTATAATGTGATTCAAGTTAAAGGTTATAAATTTTTAGGTGTATTTCTGTTATAAAATGACACATTTGTCGACATGAAAAAATGTAGTAGTACATAGGTAAGCTACATAGGGAAGCTTTCATGCTTTTGAAATATCTTTTTCAATGTACATTTGAGAACCTGGGATACTTTTCTGTTGTTTGTCACAGTTCAAGAGCACACTACCTTTTGTACAGAATCCTTCAGATTAATTTTAATTAATGTGCTAAGGGCCTTTCAAAGGAAACCCATTACATTTGTTACCACCTTTTAAAATAGAATTAAATCAGTTGCCCCAGTGAACATATCTTGAATGTAAATTAAATCCTGTGTTAAATAGCTCTATTGTCTGTGTGTATCTATGTGAGCTCACATGCTTTTAGCTTTAATTAAGGAGACTAATTTTATTTTCAGAGGATTATAAATTCCACAAGACAGGACAGTAAGAGGTAGCATTACGATATGCTAGTTATTACGCTATTTGGAAAAGAGAATTGCATAACTACTCTTTTGTCACATTAAATCATTATGCTCACATTTGAAACGTATTTTTTGCAGCCTTTGTGCAAGTAGTATTCTCTTACACTAAATAACTGCTTTTATGAAAATTTACTAAAATTACCTGATATTATATTCTGTTGTTTTCTGATGCAAATACGTAACATTTGTGTATAATATTAGATCAATGACAGCATTTAGCTGTGGGGGAGAAAGCTCCATTTTGGATGTGTCGGCATGACCTGTTGCACTGCTGGGTGTGCAAAACATTCATTTTGGAACTTCTGTGTTTTTTACTGTAAAAGCGCTGACACCTTTGGCATTTCTGGGTTAGCCAGCAGAGTGACTTTCATTCCTTTAAGGCCCTAATTTAACCAAAACAGTGGATAAGAATCATTTGGGCGTTACCAGCTTCCTCGTCGGGACTTCTGCAGCACATTGTATAGAATTTTAACTGTATGGGTTTATTTAAGGGATCTACCTCTTCCTTTCATGACACACTCTCAAAGGATGACATCATTGTGAAAAGGGGCAGCTTTTGTAAAGGAAGCAGGATTCTTAAAAGGGAAAAACATACTCATCATCCCAAATTGCTCTAAAGGTCAGCAGTTATATCGCTGGTACACTCAACCTCTCTGCTGAGACAATCCTGTCGCACTTCTCAGCAGCAGCTCTCAGTTCTGCAAAGTTATTGAAACTCAGGACAAAATCAAACAGCAAGAAAGCCAGCATCCTGCTCATTAAGCTCTCACACATCTCTTCATACTCATTACTCCAAAGCTCTTCATGTCATTCTGAGATGAGTTTTAAGGCAAGCTACCTAATGTGGGAACGGGAACGTTGGGTAGCTTTTATGATTTCTTAAACAATAAAATCTGTTCAGTGATGTTACTCTGTGGTTTTTTTTTAATGGGACTTAAACATAAAATGTGCCTTGACTGACATTACTGACCTGCATTACACCGAATCACAATTCCTATATAATGCAGTGATGTCTTTTGGAAGCCATCCTACTTCAATCTCTTAATCTTCAGCATTACAGTAGTAAAATTGCACGTTGCTTGTTTAATGACCAATAAGACGATGAATTAAAGATAGAACTATCTGTACACTTTTATTCTGCTATGTCCATGCATGGTATAACATTAAAACGGTGTTTTTGTGGAGCTGCCAGTCACAAGATATCTAGTACTCTCTTATGTGCAGACACCATCCAAATTTTACACAGCTGCCTGCATAAATCAACTATAGGAAAACAAGTAGAAATTTTTACAAACCTTTATGTTTTGGCAGCAGAAGTGCTGTCATGTTATGTTAGGTGTCACATCTAGGCTGCATTAAAACAAAATTGGGAAGTAGAGAAAAATGCAAAGAAAGCACATTAACTTTGAAATCTTGGCTCTTATAATGAATTACGTAAATGATGTTAGGCATTTTGCTCTTTTTTGGTATTGCTACAGTGCACACTGAAGAATACAAATGAAGGAAAAATAAATCAATATTAGTGCAATATGATTTGCAAACACAGATTCTGAGGTACTAGGGAACAATGAGTTAGTGCATTGAATGCCACCTCTGGTTTAAGATGATGGCATATCGCACTGCATTCTGCAGTGGCTGATCCCCATTCCCCATTCCTGCCAGCCTTCAATGTCAGTCCGACGTGAGTGACTCAATTTGCACTTCCAAGTGGTTTGAAGCAGGATGGGGTTTGTCAGCTTTTGTGGCAAAAACTTAATGGAAACACTTAGGGGGAGTCTGAAATGGCTCTGAAATGGCATAATAAGGCACAATTGTGTAAAAGTAAAACACACAAATAGGAATCTGAGAGCTTAATTTAAAGATACCTATATCATACTGATGCTTTAGATACCTCCAGAGAAGGTGCTGTCATCCCGCAGCTTATCCTTGTTCCCTTTTTCCTCTCTCTTCTCCAGATAAAACAGCCCTCCCTGCCCCAACGTTTGCTGTTTTCACCTTGCTCTTAGCCAGATTTTAGAAGTCTCTCTAGATTAGGATCATATAAACATATGTCAGTGTTGGCCATCAGAATATGGATGATATTTACACTGAACGCAAAACAAAATCTCTCCCGACTTCTTCTGGCCAAGCTGGGATTCCAGGCTCACTGCTTTGTGCACTGGTTGGTGCTAAAGATGACAGCAGTAGATGCAATCGTGAGATAACCACTTATGTTAGGAGAGGAGAGCAGGGAAGCTACACAGTCTCCAAGGTAAATCTCAGTTATAATATGACTTGTCCTTCAGACATCTGAATATTTTACCCTCCCCGACTTTTTATCCTTCCCACTTTGCCCAGGCAATGATAGATGTTTGCTGCCCAGCCTGAGGCACCCATTAGAAATGCTCCAAGTTTTTGTTGCTTTCAGTTTTCTGTAATCCCACAAAAATAGTTTTAATGTACCAAACCAAACATATATGGGAGAGCTCAAGCAATTGCTGTGGAAAAAGATGGCTAATATTTGGATCAGAGAGATGAAATTCCAGCCTAGAGGTGTGCTAAAGAGACAAGGCTCGGAAACAGGTCGTGCCATGTCAAGGTCTTCTTCTGAGGTTACCATAAGGGAGCCATGGGTGCTCCATATAGTTTTACTAATGAGAAGTTAGGAGTCACATTGCTTGCCTGCTACCCTCAGAAAATGTCTAAACTACATTGATATTTTGAATGATCTATGTTAAAGAGGATATTCATGCACCTTCACACGCCTGCCAAAGAGATCTTTCCCATGCATCCACAAAGCAAGAGACGCAATGGAACTACACTGAAAAGACAGTGCAGTGGACTCACAGGGGCCACGAATATAGCAAGCAGGCTTACTTTGCAAAATGTCTTTTGTGGTGGAGGTGAGGGAGTGCCAATGGTAGCGCTGCAGGGCTGGGAGGATGAGTGGGGATGGGAACCTCCGTGTTCTCCGAGAGATGCCTGACCTGACGGCGTGCCTGCGGTCAGGATGTTCCCGGCACCTGCCAGTGTTCCAGTACTTCCAGCCGAGTGTACAAGACAAAGAAGGATGCTTCCACATGTTAGTGGCAATTAAAGCCATCTGCAGGGAAAAAAAAAAGAAAAGGTTAAAAAGATTCAGTGTATTAACTGGTGACTTAACTGGTGACCCGTGGGCCAAACACACTTGGTCTACCCCCTCTTTCTTGGGGGAGAAGAGGAAGGCTGTGCTGGGCTGCGAATGCTGACGAGTCAGCCAAAATCTCTCCCTTTCTTTATCTCTGACACAGAATGTCAGGTCTCGGCATCGACTGCGAGGTTTAGGGGAGTTCAGTGAAAACACCTGGGAGAGCAATCTCTGCAGGAAAAAAGCAAATTGCACAATCCTTTCCCCTCTGTGTAAGTATGGTGGTGGAGGTCCTGCAAGTGGGTATGCTACCACTGAGTATGTGGCACACCGCTGCTTGTACAAGGCGGGGGAAGCAGCACTTCAGGGCCCCCACCTCCACCTCCCGAAAGCAAGTAACAGATCTGTGAGCAGGCAAAAATAGAAGCACACTAAAAAGTTGGCAGGAGTGTCTTGTGAGTCGCAGTGAATGTCTCAGGACTGCATTTATGGCTTTTAATCAAAATTTGGTTGTCTCCTGAAGGGCTGCCTTTATTTACTCTTTTTGAAATGGATATAGATTTTGGAACTGAAGCACATCTAAATATTAAAGATAATTATCTTCAAGTCTGTATTTTCAAAAAGTTGTTAAGAGTAAAACACAACTTTACAGCAAAGCAAGTCAAGGCTATGGAAAATATTTTAATGATATTGGCTGAGAAAAGCTTACTTTGAAGGGCACAAAAGGAACTTTCCTATTAAATAGGTGGAGATGCAAGTTCATCCCAGTACTGGTGCTGTAGAAAATTCCCTGAAATACCAATGTATTTCTGATATTTTTTTTCAGAATTTTACATTATTTCCATTTAAAGGCATACATGAAGCATACTATTTTCAAATCAAGTAAGAATCTAGGATATTGCATTTTCCAGGGTTGGAAGCCAGGATATGGTGCACTCATTGCAAGAACTAACTCTATAGCATCTGTTAAACCTGAAAGTCACACCCGAAAGCTTTAGCTGCCTAAAGCAGCATTAAGGGGACTATAGGAACCTAACTCTGAAACTGAGATCCAAAACTGTCCATGGCTAATAAATGCTTGAACTCACTAGGCTGTCCTCCTGTCTCCTCCCTCTGACCAACTTGGTCAGCAACACCCCAGGGCTTTTCCACTTAATTCCTGACTCCTGCTTTAACCTTATTGGGACCAGAGCCTACCAAAAGAACTGCATTTGCCTCCTCTGGGGTCCACCTCACACAGTGTGGCAGCACTGTCCTACTTTTATAAGTTAACCAGGATTATTTCTGATTATTATTATTATTTTTTTAATCCAATGGCTACTTAATATAAAATTCATAGAGAGCGATAGGAGCAAACCTCCCCTTCCACGGGCATTCTCTCGTTGCTGGATTATAGGTTCGCACTCTTATGGTCTGTCTTCCTGTAAGAAATGAATCGCTCCTATTTTCCTGCAGACTTGCTCCGTTTCTTGGAGCTGAGTGGATGACAACCTGTATCATCATGAGAATTGTTTAAAGGGAAGTATGTGATGAAGAGTTTCTTCGTGACAAAAACATAGACCCCCAAAAGCACACCAGCTTGCCTGGATCACAGAGTGGTGGTGCTGCAGTAATGTGCTACTGAGTCTGTAAGACTTTGCGTGATTTGAGAGTATACTTAAATGCAAAATACAAAGCTTCTGTCTGATGTTATGAAATCCCTGTGCCAGAAATCTTCTGGGAATGTAATCCAGCCTCTTTTGTCAAGTCTTGTCATGAATGTTCCAGACAAGGAGGGGTTACTAAACCTTGTGAATTCTCCTTCCAAAAGGTGCTTGCTATAGCAATGGGGTGGATCAAATCTAGCTGTATGGAGTTCAGGTTCAGAAAGTGGAAAATCCCCAAAGAATTAAAAAGGGAAATCACAAGCTGGCTTTTTAAAGTCACAGAATGAGAATTGCTGATGGGACTAAGGGAAGCATAGGAAGGGGCCCTAGGACACCCTTTTTGAAGCTCGTGTAGAGGAATATATCCTGAGGGATTTGGAGGGGGCAGAACACAACATCAAACTGACCTACGCCCATGTGTGCAAATGAGAATAAGGAGATGAAAAATCCTTCCTGAAAGATTTCCTGCAGAGACAGAGGTATACCCTGATGTGAGCACAACGCGTTCGAATGGCAGACTGCCTCATGGTTCATACTGAGGTGTATACTTGTGTAACTACTCTGCAAAACAACGTGCTGGCAACCATAATAGTCACAGTCGCACAGAATATTTGTGTGTGCCAAGCAGAGCGTCCCTGGATGTCCCATGTTACCTGCTGACCCTGCTAAGAACAAGGTGCTGAGGGAGACCTGCATGGAGGTTTCTACGTGACAGCAAGAGGAGGTGCTTTCCTCTTTGTTTATATTCGTATAAAGCACAAGAACCCAGACTGTGCGTGGGTTTAAGACAGACCACCCCCAGGGCACATGGGTGTATCTGGTTGTCTGCATGGGTGTCCACAGAACGACCAGCTCTGCATTGTGGTAGTCTGGATGGCAGCTTTACATCATCTCTGCAAATGTATTTTGTCCTATTACATGCACAAAACCATGGTCCCACGCTCCACAGCGGTGACCCTGCCAACCACAATGCATTTGGCAAGGTTAATGTTTTAAAATAAAGGATGCTTCCACAGGAAAATCCTCAAGGGGCAGAGAAAGGAAGATAATTCTTGTGTCAAATCTATTGTGCATACCAGAAGCCTGAAGGAAGTATCAGAGGAAAATAATATCCCCTCCTTTTTTTTTTCTTTTTGTCTATGAAAATATGGAGTATCTGAAAACTGGAGTTCCCTGTAAGAGATCAAAACAAGTTACATTCTGTCACCCTAAAATGGTTTGGGGTGTCTCTGTGTGTGTGTCTGTTTGCTTTTAAATAGAAACTCTCAGACAAAAAAAACCAAAAAACAAACCTTACATTTTTTAGTTAGCCTATCTGACTGACATTCTAAAACTGACTTCTTTTTTCTCATGGGAAAGGAAAACAGGAACCTTCATTAGATTATTTCCCCCCAAATAAAAAGCAACTATAGCAAGGGCAGCTTTAGTAAGTAGAAACAAGTACAACTCCCAGGGCAAAAATCCCTAGATAAAAGTTCAGAAGTTAAGCAGTAAATGTTACTGATGATATCCTCTCCCATTGCAAGGTCAGTCTATTTTCTAAGAAAGTACACCATCAGTGTTCCTATAATCCAATACAATTTCAGAAGTGTAAGGGATTAAGGTATTCGTCTGAAGATCACAAATTGTCATCAATATGCAGACTGATAAAAAAAAAAAGCGTTAATTGGTGTTAAAAAAACAGATTACTAATAACAATCAGTAGGTCAGTAGGGAAGAAGACAGAAGCACCAGCAGTTTATAGGTCTAATTTTGGAAAGGTATGGGAATACCTTGTGGGTTTTTTTGGTTGCTTTTTTTTTTTGCTACACCTTTCGAATGTTAATGTTCTGCTGAAGATGGTTTCAGACAGGCAGCAAGGAGACTGCTGTACTCAGCCAGGCAGAATCCATTGAAGAGTTGCTGAGGCAGAACTGAAATTATAGCCTCACTTTTAAAAAAACGACAGTATTGTCAGCTAATTACTTCTAACACACAAATAGGATTCTCATGTGAGTTTCTGAATTTTTTGTGTAAAATTCTAAGACTTCAAAAGGCAGCTTTTGAACTTGGGTATTCACCGGTTTCTTGGCAGTCCTGATGCTTTATGCTTAGAAATACAAGAAAGGTGCAGAAGAATGGAAACTAAAGATACTTGTAACTACCTGTAACTGCTGCAGTGGGAAATGGGTCAAGTTCCCTCTCGACTAGATGAAGGTATTTGTTTCACAGAAATTGATTGCCTAATTTTCTTCATTTATTTAATAAAGTTGTAACCTGTATATTGCATATGCTTGGCTAATACTGTCTATTATGTCCTACATAGCAGGTCAGAAATACTGACATTAGACTTAAAAGTAGCTGTAATTAAATGAATGTACACTGATGATATTTTTGTGTATTCCCTGTATACTTTCTGTAAAGTATATGACAATTTATCTTTTATTGATGCCAGAAAGGGTAGCATAAAATCAATTTCTTGTCATTTGGAGCTGCAAATATTTTTTGGTAAGGATTTGTGACAATTAAGACAACAAATTTCCAACTTGCTGATTCATGTAGGATCCAGCCTATAAGGGTATTAGCCATGTTACTGGCTTTAAAACCTTTAGCATTTTTGGTTACCTTATTACTACTATACATTTAAGATATCCACTGTGGAGAAGGGTTGTAATACTGATGCCTGTGTATCTGTACACCCTCTTTTTAAAAGGAGACTGTATACAGAGGAAGGAAAGCAGTCTGTTGGGTGCATGCTTTAAATCATTGCACAGATTCCTGGATGGTGTAAATATACTGATTTTTCACGGAGTCGTACCTTCAGATCTTCACAAGTAGTATCTCATAAAGCTAGCAATTACTTTAGCAAATGCAGCGAGTAATTCAAGCTTTTAGAGTAACTTTGACCTTTTTTTGTGTATAAATCATCCTCACACAGCTTGTGTAGAGGAATTCAAAATATTATATGTGCATATTAACACATTAAAGATGAGCTTGCATTTTAAACATTCCACAGTTCATTAAGTAAAAGTGAGGTGCGTGGTATTGGAGACGGTCTACAGAAAAAAGAACCGATCCCTTTCTAGCATTGTTTTATTGCCAAAATTAACCCCATCGACTTGCTTTAACAATGTCAACAGCTGAATGGCGCACCAAGGGGCTCTTTTTGCACACCAAGATCTGTCCTTAAAAGCTGTAGAGAGATGATGAGGATATGTGTCTGCAGGGGAAGGGCAATGTCAGCCTGAGATCAAATTTGTAAGAAGAAAAGGATGAAGTATAGGTGAAAAGGGCATTGTTTATACATCCATTTACACTGTGCAGCAAACAACAGTACAGGATACAATATGAAGGAATGTGAGATACATTTGGGTACAAAAGAAGGGCACATGTAATTTAATTTTTCTGCCTGGTATTTTTTGTAATCAAGTTTTGTTTATTTAAGGTAGATTTAAAATGTCAGCCACAGCAAGTGAGCTGTGACTGCATGGAAATATCTTTGCTCAAATAGTTTGTGTACAGATGTTTGAGCCTGAAGAAACTTGCCATGTGTTTTTGTAGCTAAGGAAGTGAGTAATCAGTGAAACTAGTATGGGTGGTATAGGAAAATCATGCACATGGTCTTGGCACAGCTGTGATCTTGCTACATTCCACGAGATATTTCATAATGGAAAGCCAATTGCTCCACTAATATAGGATACCTGCATATCAGGCATACGTTGTGAAGCACCCAGTGAAGTCACGGGACCTTACAGATTGGGCCAGTAAATCTCCAGTGAACACGAATGACAAAAGAAAGTCCCTGGGTGTTGACCTGAATGACAGAAGGAAATATCCCATTTAATGTGTTTAAATGTCTCAACGTTTAAATGCCTTGATGTGTTTATTGCTTAATTGTAATTTTTACCAATCAAATCTTACAGGGCTGAAAGTGTAAGTGGGCAAAATGGTAATTAAGTCAGCAGAACTGTATAGCTAGCTGCAGTAGCAGGAAATTTGGCCTTGTGTCTAGTTAACAAGGCTGCGAGACCCTGTGACTCAAATGGTTTTCTGCTGGTCAGATTTCTCCTTTCAGCTGGCTTGTTTCAGAGGCTTTTCTGTGTGTTTTATGTGATTTGCACAGAACATTGTGCAGTGAATAATCTGTCAAGAAATAGCAATAAACAGTTGCTGCCACTATACCGTGTTTCATTGTTAATGTTTTTAACTAAAATATTTGCTTTAAATACATACACATATAGATTGGGTATGTCACAGTTCAGTCTGGATGTTTTCAATAGTTTCTTGAACTACCAGTTCCTCACAATTTTGAAAGACAAAGGGCCAGCAATGTTAATCTGTGTGGACCTCCAACTATATTGGAACAATTTACAGCAACTGAAGGGCAGCTCCAGAGCTTCTGTGTGTCTCAGAGCATTCATGCCGTATTGCAGTGACATGGGTTGGGATGATATGCAAGTTTATGAACAGGTAGGATACAGAAATGGGCAAAACAGGTAGAAGTAAGATTCTATCCATCAAACTGGGATGTGATTTCCTACAGTCTCTTTCGCTGTGACTACTCACCAACATACAAGCCTTTCATGGTAAGAGCATAAACATGGATGTTGGTACAAAATGCAAATTGTGTTGTACCTGGTAATAAAGAGGGGGCAGTTTAAACAACAGAACAAAGCTGAATTTAACTAAATATGTTGTTCCTAGAGGTGCAGATCTTAAAGCCATTCTTTCTGTTATTCCTGTTGTTCTCAAAATAAGCAGCTTTAAACTGTGAGCCCTAAGGAAATCCTTTTAATGTACGGAAATTTTCAATTAAAGTCAACTTGGAAACAAATGAAATGCTGAAAGCACAGAAAGACCAATCAAAGGTGCTTTGAACAATTTTAACTCTTCAGAGTCCTGAGAATTTTTATCTTTTGTACGAATGTGTAGATGGTTCTACCAACTAATTAATCCAATGACATTTTAACTTCAAAAATCTTAGTGGCTTGACCAGAAAAGTTCCCTTTTGGTGACATTTGACCAGGCGCTATGCTCATAGTTCAGCTACTCGGCTGCAGGTGGGCACCTGAAACTATATGAAGGCTATTAAAGCTTAGGATGTGCCAAGGACTAACCTGTCAATTTAATGTCACTAATGACATGCAAGTTTTGCTCTGGTTCTTTATTTCTGTATAAATCTAGCATTTTAGACTCTAAGCACTATATCAGGGAGGGCTATAATTGAACTACCTAATGGATGTGTGCACACAGGCAAGGAGAAATGATAATTACAACCCAGTGTGGATAGAGTTATGCACAACTGTGTACTAATTAAACAAAGGATTAGACACATCTGCAAGAAACCCATTACAGAAAGTAATTGAAGAGGGCACCTCTGCATTACAAAAGAAATAAAAATCAGGGCTAGTCATTTAAGTGAAGGATAATCTGTTTGTTCTATCAGCTATGATTTTATGAGATGTGGGGAAATTAAAAAAAAAAAAGGCAAGGTGTGCGTCTAGGGGAATCTTGGTTATAGCAATGAATTTTTAAACAACCTTGAGTCTTTTCCACCCATGCTATAACCTGGCTCAGCTCTTAGCGATTGGAACAAGCTGAAAAGAAATGCATTCAGATTGTGTTGTTACTATTACTATTATCTGCTTTCTACCACTTCCCTTGTTATGATCTGTATTTTTTATGTATTTGTTTTGGCTGCATGGATACCTTTGTGCTGAAATGGGGATACCTACAGTGTGCATCACACTCATGTTTTCATCTCATGCCTCTTGGGATCTGCATTAGAGGTGCATCCTCGAGTAGAAATCTCCATCGTGCCATGGGCAAGGGACTTTTTGCCCCTCTTTGCAGCTTCTAAGCACCATCTTCCAGGCTCCTGTCCTCCCTTTGGTCAGTACCACCAAAGCAGGATGGAGTTCAGGCAGGCTGGAGGAAATCTTGCAAGGAGTGCAAGTCTCATGCAAGAAAATACAGTTTAAGGGTATGTTGCTATGTACAGTCTGTATAGTCTCCTAGACAGGGAATGTCTCCAGTTGGAAAGAGTCTGTGTTGCCCAGCGCCAGCAGAGCTCTGCTGACACAACAGAAAGTGAGGAGCAGGGAGGAAGATGTGGTGCTCGGGGCCTCTCTTAGACCAGTTGCTCCAGGTGAACGACCAGAGGCAAGGACTGTGGAAACCTACACTGCTGTGGCCAAGGTGCCTAATTACTTGTGTCTATAGATGCATCCAATTAGTGTTTTTAGCTAGTTACCTTCTTCATTCAAGTTCCCATGTGCTTGTATCTGTGGGGACAGTTAAACATAATTTTGTCACAAAGGAAATGGTTAATTATCTCATTTAAGTTTTAGCTTGCAAAAGAAGTGGTCCAAAGAGGTAAAAGGATGTGGTTATGCCAGGTATTGTGCCTTTCTGTGGAGACAAACTGCCTGCCCCAAAAAGCTTGCAATCATTCAGTGTAATGAGCACACTCACAAGGCTGTCTGGAAGCCCAAAGCCTCGGAAATACCTTCCTTTCAGCTTTGCAATGTAGTCTTAGTATTTTACAGTACATGATCTATAGCGTAAAAATTAGGATTCTGACTGTGAAAAGCTGCTAATTGTAAAATAATCAGACATCTCACCTGTTCCTGAAATCAGTCAATCTTGCTCACTGGTATGAAAACGAATAACTAACTCTTCTCTGGTTTACCCCACTTAGGAGCCTACTCTGATCCTAAAAGGAATATAATGAACTGCATTTGCTTATCACTGAGTCACTAATTACATGTATCTTTTTAAAATCAAGTTTCTTGAAAACTGGAAAGATACTGTGTACAGAATCCTTTGTCTATTCTAAGCTTGACATTTAAAAACAGCATATCAAAAGTTGGTCTTTCCTGACAGTCACAGATTTTCCATCTTCTGCATTTTCTCCCACGGCTGTTAACTGTATTCAGATAATGCCTAGAAAAATGTCAGGACAACCTTTCCTAAAATACTCTGATCTGTGAGAGCAAGCATAGTTACAGTATTGTGTGATTGCAGTTCTAGGAAAGACTGTTAAGTGAGTATAATATGTATATAGCTGAGGGCATATGCTTAAATAACATCAAAAAGGATGACATAATGTGTGTGCTGAAGAGCTTTCTGAAGCCAGAATACCAGAGGTCTTTTAGAAGGGGGCACCACTACCTCTGGCCTTTGCTGTAGCATCACTGCTACAGTGATACACTCAGTTTACGTTTCTTCTTTCTTACAACAAGATTATTTATCATCAGAATTAATTATTTCCCTCACCAGCATCGCTCCCCTCCTCCCCCCGCCCAAAAAGACCCCACCCTGTCAGCTTTATTAAACTGGTTGTTCCTAAAGTATTGGCACTCTCTATTAGACAGTCTTCTGCATTTTTTATCTACTGGTAGCTGACACACTCTTTCAAAACACTGGAAGTCAACATTTTTGATCTTTCTATCCTTTCCATCATAAGTTAAATCAGGCAATAACAGCCATGCAGCTCCAATATTTTTGTTGGTTTAATACTTTCTCTATTTTGTTTAAGGTACCTTCTTTTAGAATAATCCTGGCAATATGTCAGTACGACTGTGCTTTCTTAATCCACTTACGCCTATTAACTGTTGTTACTGAAGCATGCTTATATATCATCACTGACCCCAGTCCAGTGACGGGGTGGTTATAACGTGTGAAAGTTTCACCCTTGCATGCTATATACTGCATTGTGTTCTTCTATTTCTTTTCCTTCCTCTTACCATTAACCTAAATGTTTAGCTGAGGCAGCGTTGTCCTTCAACAAGTTTTAAAGCCTTTCTTTTCCAGAGGACACTTTACAGGTAATTTCACTGGTGCCAGTGACCAGGCCTAAGCTGTGGCATCCCGCAGCGCCACCCTCCTGCTCGAAGGAAAATCCAGTGTGCAAGGGAGGTGGAAGTGATGGTAGGCAGGCACCCAGACTGACAGTCAGGGGAGCAGACGTGCCAGGCGGGCGGTAGCACAGCATATGCTCTGCTGTCTAGAAACAGCCAAGTTCAGTCCCAAATCCTGGCAATTCTCTCGATGTGGCAGAGCTGGTGACATAAAAAAACATTTTCTTGCTGACTGTGATTCTGATTTTAAGTAAGAAGAGGAAACGTTTGCCCTTGAGCTAAATTACTTCTTGACTTAATTCAGGATGCCTTCCTAAATCTTCTCTCATTTCAAACACAAATTATTTATGCCTTTCCTTCATAAATGCTGCAGTGTTACAGGCACTGAATGGTTGCTGCCTTCCATCATGGGGACATGCGTATTTTATTGGCCTGCAGCAGATCCTGGTCCACCCTACCTCAGAACGCTTTTGGTGATTCTGTGTAAAACTATTAACTTACATTTGTTTTTCAAACCCCTCTCCCCCAACTTAGAGTAGGTTTAACTGCAGTTTGTCTGTCCTGCAGCAAGGCATGCAATTTGCCATTTCCGTGGGCTACCCACTGGAGTGGTGTGATTAAACCCCCCGTTTTCCCCCTTGCAGGAAAGAGATGTTCTTCCCAGTCCAAATGATATGGTAGGGAGGGAGAGGTTACTGCCAGCTCAGGGTCTAGTGACATTTGCTATCAGTGGCTGGATTCTGCAGTGACAACAGGACGGTACACGATTTCTAACAGGTCACTCATACATGACACAGAGGCAAGCAGACCTGTTGTCAAATTCTTTTCCATTTCGTTTTTCCCCACTAGGAGAAAGTTGAAGTAAACAAACAAAAGGGCTATTCACAGTTAACATTGCTTCCCCCTTGCCCTACAGATGGCAAAGTGCATCTAAATGGCTTCCACTCTGACCTCAGCAAACTGATGGTGAAAAGAAGGCGACTGTGGGATTATTGGTTTCAGCTTCCCTGGATGATGGATGGAGAGATATTCACTGACACTTTGGTGTCATCTGGCAACACGACACCAAATTCTAGCATGACCCTGGAACAGAAAACAACGTTTGCCTTTGTGATTTTATTATTTATTTTCTTGGGAATCCTCATTGTTCGCTGCTTCCGAATTCTCCTCGACCCCTACCGGAGTATGCCAACCTCAACCTGGGCTGATGGACTCGATGGACTGGAGAAAGGCCAATTTGACTATGCTCTTGCTTAGAGACAGAATTATGGAGGCTTATTTAGCACTGATAAAAAAAAAAAAAAAAAAAAAAAAAGAAAAATCCCAGAATGTCTCATTATTTTGTTTCTGGTTTACATAATTTCAACTATTGTAGGAGTTGCAACAAACACATATGCACACAATGAATTTGATTTTAATTAAATACCAAATCAAGTTAAATTTTTGAAAGCAGAATAATGAATCTCCTCATTGGGAAACACATAAATGTTGCATTAGCAGAACTTTTCTTCAGAATGCATTGGAATAGCACATAATGTATGTGATCTTTTATAACCAGTTAAGAGACACTAGAGCACGTCTTCTCTTGCACAGCCTTTTTAATCATTAAGAAGCGTCTGTGGAGGAAGATGTCTTACAAATGAGGTAAGAATGTGGTTTTATGATTTCTGTGTAGTAAATTATCTTTTCAAGCTCCACAAGACTCTTCTTACTCTATCCCATGCTCTGAAGACAAGTGAGGAAGTTTCCCATACCATAAGATTGAAAGAACTAGAAAACAGGAGAAAAAAATTCCTCCATGTTTTCCCAGGTATTCAATAAGACGCTCTTTCTTAGCAATAAGCAGTGATTAAGCTACTTAATACTAACAAATCACTGACTGTAATCTTTGTTGTGAATAAGATATGTAATGATTTTGGCCTATCTTTGTCTTTTGTGCAAAAACTGGTTTCTATCAAGATAGGTTTTGCATTGTTCTTACAACAGCTTATGCAAACAAATTTCAGTCTTGCGTGTATTTCAAATCCTGCATTTCCAGTGTTCACTCAGTGTGTTGATTTGGTGTGCAGATCCCACTGCATTGGTTTTGTTTCCTAATTGGGTGACTGAAATATTGGTGCTAAGAATCAATAAATAACCACCACTTTCTTTACCTATAAATATCTTTGAATGTATTTGTACAATGAAAACCCATTCCTAGAAGTCAACATAAATGAAAACCTACCTGCATGATTGATCAGAGAAAGAAAGATTTAAAAGATTGCACAAAATTTAGTAGAACTACTTAGAGGCCAAGTGGATGTTTGCAAGCATTGTTTTGCGGCATTGAAATACTATAGTGGTAACAACATCTGATGTACTGCCAGGAGGGAAAAGGCCACGCTCCTGAACACGGAATAGTCTTGAGAAAGGTCCTAGTGCTGCCGGGCTGCTCAAACATTTCATGGGGTGGGGAAGAGAAGGCACATGCTGCCTGTTTTCAGACAAAGCCTTAGATTTAGCTATTTTACTCGTACTGCAATAATGACAAGCAGTTGGGAAGTTTTCCTTTGTGCTTTGGCTTGCAGCCTGTAAATGGAGAAACAAAGCCAGCCCCGTAGCTGGTACAGCTGGGGCTGTGCTGACTCATCCTAGCTGAGGCTCTGACTCTAGCCGTGGCACTTAAGAGCTATTTATTTCCCTTTTCTGCTTGTCCTGTCCATCGGTTAAAGGTTGCAGCTATTTGTAGCAGAGGCAGTGGAAGGAGGGGTGGCTCTGCACGCTGGCTATCGCAGTTCAGGGGAGGGCAACCACAGCCCAAATGCAGCTCCCTGATGGGTTCACAGAAAGAAACTGGGCTGTGATCTGTCACTGCTGAAATACAAGCACAGCTTGTTGCAGGGGTGGTAACCTTCAAGATGGAGTGGGCACAAGTGGACACGAACACAACTGTGCCCTCCAGAAGCCATGAGGTACTGGCTTTAGCTACATATCTATCAGTGCCAGGGCACCTAGATCAAAACAAACTCAAACTTTCAGATCATTTCCCAAAGTTAACGACAGTCTGGCATACAAGAAATGTTCCTGTTGCACCAGTGCTGCCTAAAGCAATGAGTTGTCAATATTTATGAAGCAGCAGTAAGAGCATTTGTCCCTCTGGCCTGGGATTTCTCTCCTGTGCCAGGATCTGTTTGTTTGAAGCCTCTATACATCTTATTTTCTTTTAAAAGAAAAAGACTTTTCCTTATAATTGCACCTAAAGAGGGAGGTGATGACTCTGGTTTAGGGAATGTAGCACAGTGTTCAACTGAGGCAATTTGATTCTTGTGTGGGGTTTGGAAGTTTCTAACTGAGGACTATTTTAGAGACTTAACCAGCCAGCATCTCTGGTATGTTTGGAAGCGTTCCAAGGAGATATTTTTGTAAGCCACTGGGATAAGTCAGTCTGTTAAGGGGAACTTAATACTGCTGGGCAGCCACTTTAAGTCAGCTTATCTGTGGATATTGCTAAATTGACTATAGCAAAGATAGTAAATTCACACCAGTTCTGCCGCTGCAGCAGAGACTTTTTCCTTCACACCCTCAAAGCCTGACAGAAGTTTTCTGAAGACATGATGGTGATGCGGTTTTCCTTTGCCTGGAGAAACCAGACCAGACTTTGAATGGAAAGAGTACTATTCCAGTCCACAAAGTAGCCTCTGGCACATCACTGTGCCTCACAAGAATATGTATTCACTGTGGAACAATGTGAAATATTAATGCGACTGGAAAGGGAGGGTCTGTATGCTAATGCAGCTGTTCAGGCAGCTCTGGAGCCCTGCATCACTCTGATACAGGCTTTTGTTTATTATATCAGTTTGTGTAGAAAATCCTGTGCAGTCCTTAAAACTCCTTCTAGAATGAAAATTTCTCGATATAGTTTAAACAAACATACTCTTGCATCCTGTGGAAAAAGAAGAAAAGTATGTAATTTTTTTAATAAATATCACATATATGTTCAATCTAACTACAAAGGAGTTTAAGTCAAAAGGCTACTGGGAAGAGATAAAGCCAAATAAGGACAGAGATAAAACTTTTTATTGGTAGACAGCAGGGAGTAAAGCTGTTTTATTCCAATGAGGATTTCAAGACTTTTATATCTCCGTCACGACCCTTAAATGAAAGCGCTAGCCTAACAGTATGGAGCTGAGATGGGAGTCTGTGCTCAGTGCACATCTGGGGTGCATGGGTGTGAGAACAGCCTCGAAGCTCCTTCTCCACTGCAGTCAGAGGTTTGGGTGCAACTTGTGCAGACATGAACTACCTTTAAAGTAGCTCAGGTGTCAGGGATGACACAGCCACAGATATCCACAGCTCTGTGCACTCTACAAGAGCCACATAGGGATTACTGCTGGATATGTGCATGTGTGTTGGACCTGCGGTCCAACATTGCCACGCAACTAGTAGGATCTGAGCTTTCTTTCGAAGGTAGGTGAAACTGGGATCCAGCTAACTGGATCCATCCCTGTGCTGACTGGAAGAGAGAAAGAACTCATGAGCTGACTGATGGTTGGTTCTCCCTCACCAGAGATGGCGTTCATAGAACTGAATAGGCTTTGAACTGAAGTTTCCAAGACGAGAATTTTGTGTAAATAAGAGGAAATATGAATACAAACTTGTCATATTTTTAGTTTTTCTTCTGCCTGCTATGTACTCTGAGCAAATGCATAACACTTGATTTTGACAAAGCTGTCTGTGTGGCATAGCTTAGTCAGCTTTTACAACACATGCTCCCAGAAGAAGGCCTGAAGCCACTTGATGTGTGGCTACGTGGCCCTGTGAGCCTAATGGGCTTGGTACACAGGGATTTTGCAGGTTTGGAGCTCTACGCAGAGATACTAGACCTACACATATAAGATGTGGTCTTATGGGACCCTTTCAAGAAGTCTAGCTTAGGACTTGCAACCTCTGTTCTGATCTGTAGACTATTTGATAAGAATTTATACTCAATTTGGTGCAAAGATCGACAAACTTGCCCATGTCAATTAACATTGATAAGCAGTTCGCAGACCCCCAAGAACTGCAGGAAAGAAGCCAAAAGCCTTTGATATATAGCATGACTGGGTCTGTGGCCATGACCTGAATTTCCTTGAACACAAAGTCTCAATTTTTTTTCATGCTACTTTATTGAAATAAGCTTAGTCTGTAAAATGTGGCAAGCGTCTATTCATACTGATGTAGTTTGCATAGAAATGAAGCTATTGGTTTTCCACATTTCACATCCTGTTTTCAGTGCTTCTGAAGTTCTGCAGCAAAGTTTCGGATTTCTTTTTAATACATAGATTTGGTGTCATTTCTGCAGCATTGATATGTGAGGCTGCCATGGCCCCCATTCTTTTGCCAGCATCACTGTAAAAGCAGCTGACGCTATTGCAATTTTTCTTTTTTCCCTCTTGGCACACTAACTAATCAGCCCCCATCATGCCCTTAGTTAAATGTCTGCATTGTTATCTTTATGGTCTAGAAGGAGCAGTGAGAAGTGAAGGGTCTTTTTCAAGGCAGAGATGAAGAAGACTTGTTATCAGCACTAAGGCAGGATCTGTGAAGTGTAGGCTTCTGTCCCATGTTGAAGTCACTGTGTACTAGTCAACAGGGTAGTAGAAAATGCATCCTTCATTCTGACAACAACCATAAAACATAGTAAGTTCTATCACACTTCCTTCTGCTTTGTATGAGCTCTGTTTTTCACTGTGGGAGAACGAGTGGTGTGGCAGCTGCACCCAACCTGCTATTTAGACCAGTGCAAGATCTCCAAGGGAACTGTGGGATTTGGTGCAGTGCTGTTGTCCCAGCAACTTAATAACCAGTGCCTGAACTAGACTGTAATTCCATTTTATGGATTTGATTTTCAGTGAGATTCTCTACTTTTATCTGAATTGGCTTAAAATCTTACCTTGTCTCTTAGAATTGGTATTAGAGGTTTAAATACAGAAAAGTGATACTGAGAATTACATCTAAGTAGACAACTGCTTTACACACAAGGAAGCCAAGGCAAAAAAAAGAAGATTTTTGACTGTCTGCTCCATGTGAGAAAAAAATTACAAAGGCCAGAGTCAGAACCTCGAGGGATTACATCTTAGAGTAAAGTATGTTTAATAACTCCCCAGTCCGAGACGGGAGAAAGACTCACACATAATGACAGCCCTCATCTTTGTAATTCTATGGCTGATGCTGATGATCACTTCAGGCTCCGGTGTAAATCAAAGCAGACCTAAAGGTCTTTAATCTTGTTACATTAGTCACAGTATCTTTGCAACAGAAAAAGAAGTGTATTTATAAAGTTTTTGTAGTTGGAGGGTCACATTCCTACGAGCTGATTCCCCACGGCTTTGTCTTGATGTAATTGACTTCAGCTGCATTATTTTAGATTTACATTAGTGTAACTAAGAATCGAGCTCCAAATTTCTAAACACATACAGCTGCATCAAAGAATTGTTGGTGCTGCACTGGTGTTCAATACATGTGCAGTTAATTTTTCTTTTATCAACTAGTTTTGAGGAGAACATCATTGGTTGCTAAGCACTAAGAGGTCCTACAAATGCCATAAGATTACCATGGTGACAACATGCTTTCACAGGCTTTCTGGTGTGATAGAACATATCTTTATTCATGGGGTTTGCCAGTCTCATAAAGCAGGCATCAAACTTACCATTGATAGTACCATTTCTATTTTATCACTCTATTTTTTGATTACGCTTTACAGCTGGCTGAGATGTTTGTTTGTTTTGCCTTTTTATTTTTTTACACTTTGGACAGTTTTTGGCAGAGACTTGAAAGTTGTCCTGTTTCCTAGAGAATCTTGATTTAAGGTTCTTGAAACATATTTTGCTAATGCCTTCTAATCAATATGGATACATACAAAATAACTCACTTGTGTAGTGTTTAACCAGCTGTTAAAAAAAAAATCTTGCTGGTACTTTCTATATTTTGTCTTTTATGGTGAACAGTAGAGTGCAAAGAGTTTGATAACCAGAAAGAAGTCACCATAAAACATTATTGTGTATACAGCAGTTGTGTAAAATGAGATGTCTTCTCTGTTTACCATCTGGATTTCTTGGTGCCAGAAGATTGCATTACACATTGCTGCTTCACTTTTTTAAAAATGATTGGCATAAGATCATTTTTTCTCTTCCTACCTTGTTACTTCAGATTTTTCTGCCTTATTTTTTTTCCTGTAGTTCTTCCTTCTGTTTGGGATTCCAAGTCCAAATGCCTCTATCTGTTTGTTGCCAAAGCTTTACTTCTCCCAGAAAGAGTCATTTCCAGGTGTAATCTAGCAAAATGACAGGCTGCAGTGGCCAAGGTAACAAGATATACAATGAAAGAATCGTAGCAATCAATCAGAGCTTTAAAATGGTTGCAAATTGTGATTTTTATCTCTTGTCCTCTATACTGTCATGACCTAGCTTATGGGCTACCTGGTCAAGAGTATTTTTAGACATGGTAGCTCTTACCATAAACATGGACCAATCACTTCCATCATTATTAACTTCAGAAGGCAATGTGACTGGGTTGTGTACAAAAATACAGCTTCCTCCCCGGAAGTACTGTAATATGGTGGTCCTACATATCTCACTAGCAATTATCGTAACACAGTGTAAAGTTATCACATGATGCAATGTTTTCAACTTTTCTGGAGCTTCTCTCTATCCTATATAGAAGATGGGTGTTACTAAAGCAGGAGAATACTTAAGTATACAATAATTAAAATGAAACTTTTGAGGTGACTACAATCTATAGTTTTGTAGATTTTGATTGATAATAAGTACTGGTTGGTCCCTGTGTTGCTGGTTACGTAGCAGCAGACACCGAAATAATAAACAAAATCACAATGTGCTAAATATAGCCTGGAGATTAAGACATGGAGAAAGTTGTTGCCTAAAACAAATGGATAATGTAGAAATACCATACAGAATGGTGTATCAAGACTACAAAGTTTCCAATGTGTTTAGAAAGTAATTATTCACAACTGCTAGTTAGTACAATTTAAAAAATTGTTTATCATTTCAGATATGTAAGTAGTCCCTTGACTTCAGTGGGCTGAAATTAGTTTACATGCTTTGAAATGCTTCTTGATCTGTTCAAACTTACATTTGTCAAAAGACTGATATTCTGATTGCATAAATGCAAAAAAGAATCCAATGCATTTATGTAAAGACATGTTAATCACATGCAACCAAGCATATGACAGTATTACCTGAAGCAGTCTCTGCTATGACATAATGTCATAGAGCATGTTTTTCTCAGAAGATAGTGAACAGCATAAAATCTTAATGTAAACAAACACAACAGCTGCTATCTCTGTATGTCTACTTGAGATCACTCCTTTAGCCTTCATTGTGGAGTTTGTATCTATATCTGCAGTACATAGACTTATATAGCATGTCTACTGTGCTTGCAGTTTGTGTAGGAAAACACAATGAAACTCTGAAGTAACAAGCTCAAATATTCCTAGTAGGCCAGCCACAGCACTAAAAAGCATGTTTTTGCTCAGCACTGAACAGATCCTGGATAGGCTCAGCAGCCCTTGCTAAGCTCTTTGTCGACACTTGTTACTGATAACCAAGATGCAGAGTTTACAGTCAAATAGGATAAACCTCACAAGCATCCCCATCCCTCTGGACTGTAGCGCTCACCAGAGTCCACATAACTCAGAGTAGAAAACCCCTGAGCCTTGTCTCCATGATAGCTGCATATTTGGATGGCTGTCATGATGTAAAAACAAAAATGAAACCTTGGAAAAGATCCACTCATTCCCTGTGTAGAACAAAAATAGCACCTCAGAAGTATGGAGTTATGCTAACACAGAGAGGATGCATCAACACTAGAGACCAAGAAAAGATAATTATTTTTTTATATATATGCACATTAGTAGCAGTATTAACAGAAGTTGTTGATAAACATGCAGAGTCACAGAATCACAAGGGTTAAGAAGGACAAGGAGACTTCTGGTTAGAACAGGTTTCTCAGGGCTGTGTCCAGCTGGGTTTTGAATATCTCCAAAGATGGAGATCCCACAGAGTCTCTGGGAACCTGTTCAATTATTTGATCATCTTCAAGCTAAAAAAAACCCAAATCCCTGTTAGAATTTCCCATGCTGAAACTTGTGCACATCACCTCTCCTCCTTCCATTGTGCACCTCCATCTCCTCTGCACCCTCCAGTGGGGTCAACTGTAGGCAGCAGTAAGGTCTCACCTGAGCTTTCCCTCCTCCAGGCTGAACAAACTCTGCTCCTTCAGTCTCTCCTTACGCATCAAGTGTTCTAGCCCTCTGATCAGCTTGGAGCCTGCTGGACTTGCTCTGGTTCCTGAGGAGCCCCAAACTGGACACAGTTCACCAGATGTGGTCTCCCCAGTGTAGAATAGAGAAATATTAGTGGCCTGGACCTGCTGGTTGCACCCTTGGTAATACAGCCCAGGATGTGGTTGGCTGCCTTCACCACAAGGGCACACTGCTGGCTTATCTTGTTTTCTTCACAACACCACTGTTCACTAATTCCAAGTGCATTTTCTTGCAATGTAAGGATCACACTGGAAGCTTAACTGCCTGAAATCTGCTGTCATGGAGGTTATTTTCGGGGGGGATGGGGGTGTTGTTTCACACAGGAAAATTAAATAGTAGAGGATTTAAAAAAAAAAAAATCTGTAAATTTTCAAATTAGAAAAAACATAGAGAAAGTTGTAGGTAATCTAATTTTCCTTATTTTCTCTTTGTGGAGAAGTGTAGTAGAACTTAGTTGATTAGGTAACAACACTAGGAGAATAAGTCTATTTCCTTTTTATTTATAGCCCCTTTCAAATCTTCCTTACAGTACCTACCCGTTAAAAGAAAAAACAAACAAATAAAAAACCAAAAAACCCCGAAAATTAATGGAAAGAAATCCAACAATAGAAAAGAACCCTTTTCTGCAATCAATTTCAATGGCTGCTTGGGCATGCAAGGATGGTTCTTGTTTTAGCATTGGTAGCTGAAAAAGGGAGGATGTTTGGTCTGCAGTTTACTTCCTCTTCATAAATCTATTCAATAAATCCTTTCAAATAACTTGAGTACCTAACTATATTACACTAGTACATCTCATTATCTCTTCCTATATTCTTCCTAATGTGCTTAGATAATTTTTTCCTAAAAAAACCCCAAACATTAAAGCTATCAAATGCCAAGGTATTACGTGGCAACTGATGGCAAAACTCATCTTTTCCACAGAAGAACAGGAGACTCTCCCATGTAATGGTTTTATGAGTGTTGCCTACATACCTTTTCATTTCAGGAGCTAGATTTTGAAAGCAAAGATTAATGACAAATCGTTATTGCTGCTGAAATGGATAATCATAAAGCTGTTTTCCCCACCCTGTCAGACATGTTTGTGTCACATGCTGGATATACCAGAAACTGTTTGGACAGGTTTTCTGGTTATATTTTTCTACATACAGGATTTGGGCTTTCAGCACTTCCATTCTGCTTATACTGTTTAGATTACATGCACCCAGGAAAAGTGCCTTCCTGTCATATGTGAAGCATCTACAGTTTGAATAGCAGATTTATTAGAAAGAAAAATCTGTGCTGAATAAGGCTAGTTCCATATCCTTCAGTTTTAAGAGAATTAATTTTTTTTTTCTCTACAGATCTCCAGTATTCTTTTTTTTTTCAGAAACCCAAAAAGATATATAAATATTTTATTGAAAAATTGTCATTTTCTTCTAGTTTTATTTCAAAAATTTGGAATAGGAGGGGAAGAGAAAGGTGTGTATTTCTCAAATCCCTCCTGAGTTTGAGAGCAGGGTTGATGGGAGCGGTCTCCATTAGGACCCAACTTCTCCCTCATTAGTTGTGAAAATCCGTTATTTCTCTGGAAAAGGAATTTTGAAATCTGCAAGTCCTCCACTGAAAAGAAAATTTCATCTCTGCAGAAACATGACACAGGAAGATCAGTGAGCTAAGCAAGCAGGCTGGGAAGCAGAAGCTGCTAAGAGAGGCTTGGTCTGTTCATGAGTTGTGGACTGCTGACATAATTTTCATAAGTTCATTTTGTTAATTGCTATTACTGGTCTAGAGCACTGGAGAGCTTTCACGGATTTCAAGTTCCAAAATCAAGACAAGTGTGTAAGATCTGTATTTTGACTTTGTTTATTCCAGGACTACATCTGATTTTCACCAATACAGTTATATTACAGGTAAAGAAAGTTCACAGAAGATCAGTTCTGTGTGGGTAGGGCTATGGCCTCAGCTTCAGGCTGTATTGTACTGAACACAAATTATATTTTTACAGGTTGAACTCCCATACAGGAGAGCATGTGTGGAGGTGGGAGCACATAAGGGACTTACTACAAGACAGTTAGCAAACAAAATGCATCTCCTGCCAACTGACTCCTGCTTGGTATAGATTCAAGAGCAGAACTGGACATGCTGGGACCTGAAAGTCATAGCATGCACAAAGCCTAAGAGGGAGTCTAAGAGAGTACCATGTTTTGTTCCGATAGGATGGCCTGTCTTCTAAAAAGTGGTCAAGGGTTGCTCTCTGTGGTGACAAAATGTTTATAACGCTGAAGGGCTTTTGTATGGTAGCGTGTTTTCTATCAGGGTTATTGTAGAGGTGGGAGCACTGATACTCTGTTCTATTTGTTTGCACATCTGTTCCTTTGGATTGTGGACAATAAAACAAAACTGGACTCCACAAATATCCTTTTGTGCCTGATGATAGAATCGAGGACAGTACAAACTGCTGGCCTACAATAACTGGGAACTTCATAATTAAAACCAAGGTTTTGTATGAACTGGAAAGAGTAAAGCATTATTGTTAAGGCAAAAAATCCCTTCTTCAACTTTCAATACCAGATGAAGCAATCTCTTTGGCATCTTCATAACTGTAAAGAACCAATTATTTGATTGCTTGTTTTTACCAGCTCTATATAAATAAACTATCAACTTGTACATAGATCTACCAGAGTGTGATATCAGTGTAGTACCAACTGCCAACTTAAAGCAGAACGTCTCAGAAGCAGTATGAATCAGGAAGAAAAATATTCTGGGAGACAAGTGAAAACCTCTTCTGACACACACATGTATGAGTGAGAAAGACAGAGACAAACACTGACTCCTGTACCCTACACACAATGGATATTGTAGAGGTGTGAAGGGGCAGGGACCAATCACAGAATCACAGAATGGTAGGGGTTGGAAGGAACCTTCGGAGGTCGTTTTAATCCAACACCCCTGCCAAAGCAGGGTCACCTAGAGCAGGTTGCACAGGAATGCATCTATGCAGATTTTAAATATCTGCGGAGAAGGAGACTCCACAACCTCTCTGGGCAGCCCATTCCAGTGCTCTGC
Source organism: Chroicocephalus ridibundus (assembly GCF_963924245.1). NCBI lineage: Eukaryota > Metazoa > Chordata > Aves > Charadriiformes > Laridae > Chroicocephalus > Chroicocephalus ridibundus. The sequence goes on along the minus strand of NC_086316.1, from coordinate 29,874,691 downwards.
CACCCTCAAAGAAGTTTTTCCTTATGTTCCTCACATTAACAATACAATCCAACAGATCACAGAGAATTATAGATGTTGAATGCAATACTCTAACTTGGAAAAAGTGAACAGTTTTGCTCTTAGCTGACCTAAGACTGCAGGAAGATAGAGTTGCCTTTGACACTTCATTGCAATGCTAAATTTGATAGAATCTGAATATAAAATATAATTTTAAAAAGCAGCTATTTCTATTTTATTTTAAATTAATGAGATTAATCCACATGTAGTGGAATCCATTTCAGGCTATTCATTTGTATCTTTCAGTTTGCCAGAAAAAAATCACGCAGAAGAAATCTTACCATTTTTGGAAATTATTCCTGTTCTTATCTAACATACCATGAGCAATTCAGTTCAGCGTACAGCTCCTTAACGCTATTCCGAAACATCACCCTTGTTTATTATGCCTGGTTAGCTGTGCTGAAGTGCAGTATACAATTAATTTCAATCTAAACAATTTCTATTGTAATAATTCTGTCTGGAAAGTGTATGGGGCGCATCAAAAGTATTCTATACTTATCAGCCATAATGAACCACTTCAGGTGGCTCAGATGTGCTAGTCATAGCTTGAACACGAAGGGCAGTATTCAGATAGCCCTGGCGTTTGTGCTGGTGGACTAACCTGGCAGCAGCTCCTTTGCCATAAAGTGCGTTAGATGAGTCTACTTGTCTGTACAGTCTGTAGAAGACTTTATAGAAGACTTGTCATAAAACTAAAGCTAAATTGGTCAAAGGCAATTTGGGAGAGAAGGATGCCTAGATGGATGGTGGAACACCTTTAATAATATTCCAAAAGCAGGTACCTACACACTATAAGCAAGAGAGTATCTTCCGTATTTTGTGAGTATTTGTATGAATATTGATTTGATTTCTGTGTCTGAGGTCTTAACAACTAAAGTAAAAGAATGGTTACTGAACAGCTTTTTTCCCCCACTAAAAATGTAATTAAATTTCAGTATTACAAGTAATGTGCAGACATACTGCAATACTTGAAGTCCTTACTATAGTTTTCCTGTGAGCATTCAACTTTTGCTAACCCATTATTAACAGTATTCAGGCAGCTATTTTGAGTTATTTTGTATACCCAGTAATTTGCTTTTTCTTACTTTTAAAAAGTTATAAATAATACAGTTCGTTTGACATTGGTGATAATTTGTAAAACAAGATGCAAAAGTGACAAACCTTCAGTGTATCTGATCCATTTAACTACTTCACATGATGTTGTCAATTAGTTTATGTGTTTCCGCTCCATATTGTAATGATAATATTTCACATCTGCAACATATACGCTTGAGTCTGCTAGACACACCCATTAAAATTAGATAATGTAAAATTGAAACTGAAATGGACAAAGATGTCCCATTTTTTTTTATATAATTAATGTCTATCTTTATAATATCATGTAAGAATTGGAAAATAAAAGCACAAGCCTATAGATTTGTTAAATTGCCCAACTTTCAATCTTCACAGTGCTGGATTTCAAAATTGGGTGATGTTTACAAATTATTCTGATTGTGGGACTCTATTTGGAATTGGGACAGACATTGAAAAACCAAATACACACTCATAACAGATGTGAGGCTGCTGCAACTGTACTCTGAGATCTCCCAGTTGACTTCTGAGGAGCTGCTCACCTCACTTGGTGTAAATGTCAAGGCTGTTCTGTGACTGTTATTTCACAACTGCCTCCCTTTCTTCTTTCCTTGAGAGCTCCTTCCCTGTTCTTGCTAAATATGCAATGAAGTCCCTGAGTATGGGATTTTTTAACAACTCTAGATTTATCCTTTGGAACTAGAAATATTTCAAGGCATGTAACTGGATCTGTGCTAGCATCTCTACTTTTCTACAACAGTATTTGGTTAAGCACTCCTCCAGCCCCCTGTTACATGCTTACCACAGTTTGGGCTGGACCTGAGGTGAAAAATGCCAGTGATTTAAGACTTTCCTTGCACCTTTCTAATAGTGGGGCCAACTGGTGTCTCCTTTGGTGCAACTAGATGTGCACTACAGAAGTGCAACTACACTGTCTCAGTTTCTCTACAGCTCTCTATAGCCCCAAGGAACATTTTTGTCTGTCAGAAGTAGCTGGAACAGTGCATGCAATAGTGCATCAGCTGTGCCTCACTGCCAGACACACACCTTCCTCTTGAGGCTATGAGAAAAGTGGCTAGAGCTCGTACGCCTGCTTAATCCTCCCATGCCATGGAAATGCCACAATTAAGTGGTGAATCAAACATGTCAAGCCTGGATCAGGCCCAGGAAACTCACAGTTGTTATTAGAGCAATGCTCCTCAGCATGCCCACTGCTAGCGAAAGGACAAGCTTGAAAACATGGCCTGAAGAGTGGGAGGAAAGACCTGCAGGAACAAGTTAGAATTATTCAGATGACAGGAGAGCAGAGCAGCTGGGAGGGCAGAGCAGGCACGTTGATCCTGCTGCTGCTGACCTCTGGAGAAAGAAGCACAGCATTCTGCCATGGAAAATAGCTTCTGTGCATTTATTTCAGGAATTTCTTTGAACATTCATTTTCTGTAATCTGAGTTCTTGCTGGGCTTTTAATTGTCTTTTTAAGCTTAATTGAGGATAAGATAAAACAAAATCCTGGAAGGGGAGCCTTGGACTAAGGGACAAGGCGGCAGGCATCTGCTGCCACAGGTGGGTACATGGTCCAGGGTGGATGCATTGTATATATGCTATTATGGGGAGATTTCTCCTCTCCTTATTTTTCAGTGTTTCCTTACAAAGTGCAAAACTGATGATGCTGCATCTGGACTGTAAGTATGAGACATTTTTGCTCACATTTAGGCAAAATTTCTTTGCCAGTTATTGACATTTACGAGACTAACTAAAGTTCAGTCTTTCCTGAGCAAAAGATTCCATATTCAAACCCAAATGGTTACATCAGCAGTACAGGGATTTCAATAAAAACACTACATTTGGCTCAATTTATCATTCAGTTAAAGGTTGCAATAATGAATTAGGAAAAAAAATAGGCATACCAATGTAAACTGGTACGATTACTTGCTAGTATAACTGTGACTTAAATTACTCTTGGCAGTATGCTAGATATGGAAGGCATGTAGGAAAAAGTCTTTGGCTCAGGCAGGTTGGTTTGGCCATCCTTCCTGGCAGTACTACTCATGCACCGATGGTAAAGGTAGCTGAACTTAATGAGTGAATTAAAATATTACCTCCTCAACAATGATGATAATCACTTCAGAAACGCGTTTCTGTTAAGCAATGAGATGCTGACTGGTTAGGCTCTGGTACATATGCATGACAGCGTGCGAAAGAGATTTCTGTGTTTTGACAGCAGGCTGATAAGTTTGAAACCATACATTTGCTGGGTGCAAAAGTTAACGGGCAGCACAATGTTGCCACAAGTCTCACCCTGACTGGATGGAGTGTACTGGATCTCCCTAGAGACAGATAGCCCTTTGCTCAGAAATGCTTTTAGGAAAAGGACTAATTCTCTAGCATGGTCCCTTCTGAGGGCAGGTAAATCTGTCATGCAAGGTAAGCTGAACAGAGCAAAGGAAGGGTTTATTTTCCCACTCACGATCCACAGAACAGTGCTAGCAATTCCTGCAATTATACTAGGAACGGGAACAGGATGATACACTGGGGTGAGAGGGCTTTCTCTAACAAGTAATAACTACAACATCTTGGAAAGCGATGCGCAGAATCCAAAAAGACCACGTCATTATGGTCAGAAAAAAATGCAACAGAAAGACAGGGAAACATAGACAGATTGAGAGAAGAGAGAAACAGTCAATCTTACACATACTTGAAGAAGTGTGCAACAGGACCAAACCTGACATATACACACCCAAAAAGAGAGAAAGTGGAGTAAAAGAAAGTGTACCTCAACACAGAGAACCATAGGAAACCATGTGGTTACACTGAGAGATCACCCCTCATTGCAAACCATCTACTTTTCATTAACAGAGATCCGCCAGTGCCTGACAACCATTTTAAGCTCCACCCGCTCTTGTAAAATGGAAGCTCAGCATGTGTAGCACTACTGGCTATTTATGATTTGTTTGCCAAAAACTGCATGGTGCTGAAGTGACATAGATCACGTACTGGTTTATGTAAAACTGGCTATTCTAGAAGAACAAAGATTGCTTCCTATTTCTTTGAATGTACGCTTTCAGAGGAGGAGCCATTGTTTCCTGGTTTTTTGTAACATACAAGTTTAAACAAACCAGGCACTCTTTAGAGTGTATACTGACTTTTTAAATGCAAATCAATGAAGCTGCTAGGTGATTCTCAAACCATATAAAGTTACCTGAAATGGCTGTTGTGAAGGTTGCCTCTATGGTAGCACCTTCTGGCACATCCTGGCTGTATGCAGTAGGTGATGTTGAGAATGTGAAAGAGGGAGATCACAGAATCACAGAATGATAGGTGTTGGGAGGGACCTCTGGAGATCATCTAGTCCAACCCCCCTGCCAAAGTAGGTTCACCTAGAGCAGGTTGCACAGGAACGTGTCCAGGCAGGTTTTGAATGTCTCCAGAGATGGAGACTCCACCACCTCTCTGGGCAGCCTGTTCCAGTGCTCTGCCACCCTCAAAGTAAAGAAGTTCCTCCTCACATTGAGATGGAACTTCCTATGCTCAAGTTTGTGCCCGTTACCTCTTGTCCTGTCGCTGGGCACCACTGAAAAAGGGCCCCATCCTCCTGACACCCACCCTTTAAGTATTTATAAGTGTTGATAAGATCCCCCCTCAGTTGTCTTTTTTCCAGACTAAAAAGACCCCAAATCCCTCAGACTTTCTTCCTAAGAGAGATGTTCCAGTCCCCTAGTCATCTTTGTAGCCCTTTGCTGCACCCTCTCCAGCAGTTCCCTGTCCTTCTTGAATCGGGGAGCTCAGAACAGGACACAGTACGCAAGATACACAAAAATACTTGTGTTCTGGTATCTGTTAAGCTGTCTAATAAAAGAGCTCTTTAATAAAAGGCAGCTAAGCCTCTTTGTTAAAGGTGTATCTTAAGAAAAAAGTCCAATTTGGAGTTCTCCATAAATGCCACCCAACAACTCTGCTATCACGTCAATAAGGGCGTTTTCATCCCTGCTTAACCTTTCATCTGAAATAGCACATCTTGGCAGCAGCTAGTCAGAAAAGTGGTATAGGACATGCCCAGTTGGCATGATGAGTTTCTAATTAGAAACCCTCTTCAGCATCAGGGTAAGATATGCTGTTGTGTCAGCCGGGAGGAAGAGGGAGAAGAGAGGAGATATGTGTATGGGAGGGACCATCTGAATGACTGGTTGATCTTGAGTGAGGTTCCCTAGAGCTCCGAGTGTTGCTATGCAATGGTGAGGGTTTGTAAAGAAACCTGGGAGAAGGGTGGTATGTAAACCAGAGGTCATGAGAGTAATGGGGCTGATCTCCACTGCAGCAAGGGGCCCTAGCTGAGTACAGTCTCTGACTCACAGCCTTGTTTTTCTGCTGGTGCGACTGCAGGTGTTTCTGACTCTTAGCAGAGTGGCTTTAGTCCTGGTAGGACAGAGGGAAGAACAGGTGGCACAGGCTGATATCTGGATGTAAGCTGAAATTTCTGGTGTTCTGAGCTACTGTGGTGGGAAAAAATAACCTCTTCAACTACTTTTCTTTAAGTCTGTTCAGGGTTGTGAGCTTTGCAACAAGGCTGATGGTGGACTGTACCTCTGTGGAGTGAGAAAGACTCCTGCTTGTGGTACAGGTCAGTTGTTAGGATCTCCAAGTCCTCCAGGGGACAGCCTGTGACCTCTCTGCGCCCTGGATTTGCACTGATAAAGCAGGATGAGTGTCTTAATCTGACAGGTTGAGTGGCCCAGAGACAGGATGGGTATGTCACCCCAGAGATGGCACTGACTGCTTTTCTTACTTTTTTTTTCTTTTTTTCCTCCTTCTCCCTTCCACATGGGGAGGCATAACAACGAAAGAGAAAAGTGCTTATGAACATGGGATTTCCCACTCAAAGTAGGTGGCTGATGAGAAAAAACTGTTGTTTTGGGATACTGCTTGTAAGGGGGAATCTTCCTGAGGAATGCAGAACTGGTCTAAACTTGTTTGAATTCTTTACTTTTTCACAGCATCAGCAAAAGAGGTATAGACTCCAGGAGAAATGACAGTCACAAATTTGCTGCAGGTTAAGGGTGATGAAGGACCCAGGTAATGGTGCTTTGTGTTAGAGACTGGTCAAGGTGCAGCTCTTGGAAGAAAAAAGGCTGTGGGACCTTGAGGTATGGCAAGGTTTGTATGAGGTTAGGGAACTGTGAACAATGAATGTATGAAGGTATGTACCAACCTGAATGTGTAGATGCTCTAGGTAGAACATTTTGGAGTTCATTCAGCTGGAGACCACAAATATTACACTAATGTCCTAATCTTATGTCCAGATGCTCGAGTAAGCCTGACTTTATGTATACATTTGTGTGTGCATTCATGTGTGTGTGCATGTCTATATGTACACACACTCTGAGGTCATGCAGTCAAACAAGATTGTAGCCTGCTGTTACAAACTCATACAAAATGTCTGCTGTGTTTTACCTACAACTAGGTCTAATATGCTGACTGCCTGACTGGGACTAGTGTTTGGCTATTTCTTTGCCTAATCATTTCACGTTTGTTTGCCTCCTACTTCTGTGTGCTTCACACTTAATTTACAAGTGGCCAAAAGCCAGTTTCTCTGAGAACTTAGTCCCTTTGCAGACGTTCTCAATTATTTATGCCTTTCTTCAACAGTGAGTCTATTGTTCTTCTGCCTTGTCTGCAATGAATCCTTGTTTCCTCTGTGTGAGGAGTATTCTCTGTTATACAAGGATGCTCCATTTTTCGCAATAGCTGGTCTCAAATTACCAAAAAGCTAGACAGTTTCTGTAGGTGATGATTTAAAGAGATCTTTGTTGGAGCACATAACTATGATGCAGTGGGCAGAGCAATAAACCTCACAGGAAAGAACTTACGTTGGGGAAAAGAGTGACTGATTCCCCATTGAGCTGTGAACGTTTGCTAACCGGATTATTCAGTGAAAATTATCCTTAAAGCAGAGAGTGGTGCAAAGCCCAGTTGTTTTAGGGGTAGAAATGTGATGTGCATGAGTAGTGCTCCACGCTATTTTCCTCTTTTTTTACCTGTCTGCAGTCTCTGGTTTTGCTTGTCTTCATAATTTTCTTCACAAGTGACCAGCTCTCTAGCTTTTAAAATCTGTTTTAATTAACATTTTTCCTTTCTATTGGCTTGCAACTTTCAAGCTTTGTTCAGCACGAGGCTATTCTGGCCATGCTTACTAGCAGGCAATCTTGTTGTATATTGTTTACTGTGCTTCTGCTATGACTTTTTCTCAGAAGTGTCTACTGAAGTTTTCACTTGATCCTGTTGAACATAGATTTCTACACTCTTCTCTCCTCCAGTTTAAATATACAACATTTCTCTTAGCTGGTATATTACAACTTCTCTCACTTACTCTTCTCTTTAAATAGTTCTTCTATTCTGACTCCTCCTTCAAGCACTGTCTTTTTGCTTGTCTTATACAACTTTCTTCAGCTGCTTTTTAACTTTTATTATAATTACTAAAAAATTTCCTCTTTGTCTTTAAAAGATTTGTGAACATTTTCTACTTTTTTAACGTTGAGTCATTACCTACCCAAACAATCAAAGGAATATGCTGTATATAAGCCTTGTGCTGGGTATAACTTCTATCATCAAATCTCTACATGAAATTTATGAGACCATCCTATTCCTGTAGTTGTTAATAAGTTAAATGAATCTTAAACAGGTAAAGCTGAAGGTGGAAATGATCCTTCTGTCCACAGCCATCAAGAACATGCAGAATTCTTGGTACATATGTATATGCATAAGCTTAATAATAGATTTAGGTTTTTTTTTCAGCTGGAAAACAGTACATTTATCTAACAAACAGAATTGTTTCAATCTTAATGTGGCTAACTCTCCATCTTGGAGTTCCCAGTTTACTTATTTTGCCATATAGATGGGAGAAACTAGTGTATGTGAGTAAGGGTATATGTGTGCTAATAACTATTGACCTTCCTCTATTCCAAAGTGCGAAACTAAAACGAAGAGCTAAAGCACCTTGCCAGTAAGGAACTCATCATAAATCATGTTAGGATGCTTTGAGAGAGTTTGAATAACTAATTCCAAGGGTGGGGTGTGAATGGACAAACACTTTTAAATCCCTGCTCTGTTTCCAAGCAGTAAGTGCCATTTTTAAATTAGAGGGTTTCTATACATGCGAGCTAGTCTTAACAGGACACATAATTTTCTAAGCCTTTCAATTTTTTACTTTCTAAAAGCAGCCATACTTGACAGTAAAACTATTCCTCCTGGGCTATTTACCTATTGAAATTAGCAAAAATTTTAAGTGTGTTTTTTTTAACCTTCATGGAGGGTGATTCACTGACTGCCTGTCTGTAGATCTATAATGTGTTGGTGCTTTGCAAAGGTGTGTTTATAATTTTCATAAATATGCTTGTTATTGACATGGAAGAGCAATGAATCTCTAGGGCTGTATCTGAACAATTGTTATATTAGTGTTATTCAGCAATGAAGACTGCTGTACTAGATTTCTGTAGCTGCTATCAGTCACTTGGTGCCTTTAATATTTTCACTTGAACTTTGTTCATATGTAAAACTTGACCCACTGGTAAAATTACTCTGTCAAAATATGTGAAAGCGTATGATAAATGCCTGCCCATTGCAAAGAAATTGTGAACTTGACATTGTAGGTTCAGTCTCAGTTTTGCTGCTGTAAGCAATTGCGTTTTGGCTACTGAGAACCTGATGTTGAAAAGTTTGTAACACGATGACATAGTTAGAAAAAGAGGAAGGAGGTAAGTGTTGCTTTTGTCCTTAGTAAGTGAAATAACAAGTTTCTTCTTTTCTATGACAAGACTTCAGTAGTTTTATAGCTATAGTTTCTAGTAATTTAGGAAAACTGGCTATCAAAGCAGGCAATCAGATAGCTGAATTTCTTTACCTATAATCTGGATAAAAATGCTGACCCTTTTTAGCTAAGATTATGTATTTGCTTCAACTGCAGTGAAAGGAAGCCTGCATGCAAGGAATATTGGGAACCCTGTGTTTTAGGCAGTTCAGGAAGGCAACCTGACTGAAGGAATTGCTGATCCAGACACTAACTGTTCAGATAAATGATATAAGTTGCCCAGGTTTAATGCATCTTCTGTTATATAAACCTCTGCTTTAAAAATGAACTTCAGTCTGGTTGCCTTGAAGCTGGAAGGGAGAACAATATAATAGAGCTTAACAATGTGTAAATCAATGCAACATTAATTTCTTAAAATGCAAACAACCCCCCTGAAAAGTTAACCAAAAAAGGGGTGGGAAACAAGACAATATTGTATTCTTAGGATTTGCTATGAAGACATGGAAAAATACCATGCCCAGCACATAAACTGGCCAGAAATCTCTTTTTAGAGGGAGACACAAAAAAAGCTGTCTGTTGAGCTAACACATTGCTTAATCAAGGTTTCGCAACCAGAATTAATCCTTGCCATTTGGAGAGTGATTAAGTTTTGGCTGAACACATCTCACTATTGTGGAAAACTAAGCTAAGAAACTAAGCTCCTCCAGTTAATGTTATCTGTCTCCCTTGATTTTTAAATCCAGTTTTAATTTTTCAATGAAATTCAAAATAGGACCAACAATCTTGCAGACAAATTTCCACAGAAACAGAAGAGAGAGAAGGCGCTAATTAGGGTATCCCATTTAACATTACATTGACTTGAGTTCTTTTCTATGTGGCCAACCAGCAAGCCAAGAAGACTAATCGCAGGTATGTAGATCAGACACAGATGTAGATCAAACCTCACTTATTGCCTTTTGCACCTCTGGAAGGGAACTGGGTGGCAAAAAAAGAAACAGAAAATGCTGATAGACAATAGAAGAGCTATGAGTTGGAATTGTGGTGGTGCAAGTAAAAAGGAGAAACCAAGGCCCATTTAATTCTTCTGCCTTAAAGAAATATCTATTGAAGCCAGTCTTCTGTGTGTAACAACAACAGATGGCTTTGCAGGTTTCAGCTCAAACTTGGCTGTTGGCCATTAAGAGAGCTTTAAACCTGAGTTTGGAGTCACTTTTGGCCTATTTGATGTCAGCAAATTATGAACTACAGCCCAAGCATTCTCAGCTGAAGCCTTCAAACTCCTCAGTGAGAATACAGGCAACAGTGTGGGAAGGTGTATCTTAAAAAAATGAGTTCCGCTCGTGATAGAAATCCTAGCAATTGTCTTTTCTGGTCTAGGTTCTTTGGGAAAACATGCATTCTCCCTCTGAATCACAGGTGAAGAGAACTAAGAAAAGAGAGGCTTTGGATCAGCTTTACAGCTGTTGTGGGCAGAGCTCAGTAGTTTCTAAGATCTTCCTCTACTTAAGAGTGCATTGAAATGCTGTTTGCATTCTGGCTGCCAGAAAGCACTCAAGCTGAGTTTCTCTCCCCTCCCCTTCCTTTTTCAGTTATTTACAGCTGATATAAGGACTCAAAAAGTCCCTTGGTTGGCACATTTGAGAACCAGAACTGCATAGTCCTTCCTGCAAAAGAGAAAGCTGCAGAACTCCCAATGTACTCTGGCCTAGAGTTCATGCCTCACTGAATTAGTGTGATCACACTTCTGAGTTTACATGTTGTGGCCTCAACACAGATTTTTACATAACCCATTGATACCTGTACAATAAAGCTGATGAAGGTCAGCTTTCCAGCTGGAAACATCACTGACTACAGCAGCATATTGTATTATGTTTTTAGATGAGCTAGGGACTTGTGACTGCCAGCAGTGTTGAAATCCTAGACTATTTCCTAGAGCTTTTCCTCTCTGAAGAAGAAAGATACACTAGTTCACAACTAATCCACAATTAGTCCATGATGACTCTTGTTAGCAGTACTCATAATGGAAATCTAGCTATTTCAGAACATGTGGCAAGGAAAAATTTCCAATCTGATGCTATAGGAACTACTCATTGCTTTGCTTCCTTTGAAAGCAGATTTGTGTACTCAGTTTCACTTCACTATTACCATAAGTAGCAACTAAAATGAGATAGAAAGTTCTTCAGTCTTGATTCTTATCTTGCCTGTAACAGTGCAAACTAAGAGCAAGTCAATAGATGGATTAATTAATTAGAGAAAAATAAATCATTTATCAGAAAAAAAAAAGCCTAAGCATTTACAGCTCTGAGCAACACGTGTTGACAGACAAAAATTGGATGAGTATAGCTATTATCTTTGAGATAGCTGTGATGTTCTGGACTTAAAACTGCAGAGATTCAGAACAGATTCACTGGCAGGTCAGCTGTGCTTACCTCTCAGAGTGGCACCTACTCTAAGAGGAACTGGGCAGACAGCTGCTCGTGGTGCCCTCCACTAGCATCTGGTCCCAATCCTTTTGACTTCTTTTTCTGCTTTTGGAATACTTTAAAGTACAGCCTTCAGAGAAGACAGTGAGACTACTTTCTTACTTCTGTCATATTTACACTCTTCAAATGCTTTTTGGGTTTTCCTGTATCATTTTAGATTTGGCTTGTTGAGATAAATTTTGCATGTATCTTGACTTACATTGTAGAGTGTTAGCTTAGGCACGTAAGCAGAATCTGAAAGTTTTCATCCTCTCTCAGCTGTGTATGAAACATTCTGTGTTTAGTCAGAACAAGCTAAATAATCCAGATCTTACATTATTGCTGTAGCTTTGTAGCAATGTTTACTCTAGTGATTCAAACACAACAGGGTTGGAAATATGTTTATAAGATATAATATAATAGGGTTTACAGAGGCTTCAGAGATGCTAAGCATGTATCTAGGCTCAAAATGCCATTTATAGTTACGATGTTGAGCTTAGAGTTCACCTCCTTGTCTTGTGTGACCCACAAGTGTCAAGTGCCTGACACTTCAAAGGAAGCTAGAAATCACCAGCAGAGATATTTATAGAGCCCTTCTATAAGACAGTGTCTTAATGTCTCCAGATCAGTAGCTGCCTTGGATCTGAAGCAGGACAAATAATTCTGTGTTCGTTACCCATTCCAGTGCCTCATTCCTCTTCTTTTTTGGTTCTGATTGTTGGTCACATAAAAAGCGCAGGAAGGGCACTACTTGTAGGTAAGGTGACTCAAACAGTGTCACATGTCAGTCACCGAAGAAAAACAAATACAAGTGTAAGAGAACAAGAGAGACAAGTGGGGAAGAGCAAAGCAGGTACCCTGCAGGGCAGGAGCGAGGTGCCTCTGCCTCAGTACAGCGGGCCTTGAACTTCAGTTGTGTAATTGAACTGTGCCTGGGTGTCCAGGTCCAACCCAGGCAGCGGGGAGCTGCTTTTCCGATGCCTCCAGCATATCACAGATAACCATCTTGTGACAGAGCTGGGATGTTGTTGTCACGTGGCTTTCATCCCATCTCCCTGATAAGTGAAAGGCCATATTAAGTGTGCTGTTCAGATAGCATTCTCTTAATGGAGATTGATAAAAGGACTGTGAGTAGCGGATGTTGCTTTGAGCATTTGGTACCTATTTTGGAGCACACATAGCCAGCAAGGTAATCAGCTGAGTGGCAGACCACTAAAATGTTGTTAAGAGGGCATTCCTAAAGCAAAATTCCCCTTCCCTCCCATATTGTGAAAGTAAAGCTAGACTATATCTAAAGACCGTTTGGTATGACAGTAAACATACACTATTGTGGTTGAAACCCACAGACAAGCCTGGAACAATATTGTGCAGCATAAAAGGTGCCAAAGGAAAGCAGGCGTAATGAATATTGAAAGCTCTGACATCTTTAGCTGCTGGTGTGCTGTGAAAATAAGACTAATCTCACCAAAGAACCCACAAGAACTGGACTGTAGTGTGTTGAATTGATGGAAGATTTCATCACTACATTCAGTGGGAAGAAAGAATAATATTGCTGCGGGCTTGAGATCTGTTTGAATTTATTTCTTTTAAAAGGTGTTTGGTGGTGCTCAGGTGCTATAAGTAGACACAAGAAGCATTCTGAGGGGAATCTGAGCTTGCAGTCTGAAGTGGAAAATTTATGACCTGATGGTCTTGAATGCGATTTTGATACGTTACTGCCTCACTTCAGCAAAGCATGCGGACATGCTGAAGTCCTCTGTTGCAAGAAGGATAACTAAGTTTATAGTTACATCTTGTTGAATGTCAAAAAGATTAGACGCTGATTTTGACTTATCTGTGGATTTTGAGTGATGTTACTGATTTCCTGATGAATGAATGAACCCACATGAATTCTCAGTGGATTTTGAATCTATATTAACTGGATTCATGACCTTCCTCTCCCTTTAGAAAACAGAGGCTTTATGCTCTCTTACTGATATACATGGTTTAACTTCAAAGCTGTGAATTTGTCAGTCTGTTTGTTTATTAAATGTCAAAAAGTGCTTCATTGTATAGTCTTTTAACATGCTGTCATTTCAGATTCCTGACAGAAAATATGAAAGTGTGGGAGGGCAGTTTATTATCTCACAATTCACCTTTGTTAGCAATGGCAGTGTTGATCCACCATAGGATACTTATTTTGAAACCTGAGGTTTTTGCAAAGCATAATAATTTTCAAAATGTCAGGTACTCAGCACTTCTCTAGGGTATGAAATCTTACTTGATTTTTCAATAAAATGTACCTTTACCTGTGAGTTATGAAATCAGTTCAATTTTCTGGAAATCTGGAAGATTGTGATACCTTATGTAGAATTTTAAACCAAAAATACAGAATGATAGATATCTATACGTCTTTGCAAATGCAAGCTTTGAATTTACAGCTTGCGGTCAAACCTAATTATACAGAAAGACATTCCTTTCCAAATTTGGTTTCCATATAGTTATTGTTTTGTTGAAAGAGGACTGTGAATCTCCACTCACAGCAAACCATGGCACTGTGCCCTACTCCTCCACTGGAACACTAATGCTCCTTTTACCACTTGTGTCACATTTAACACAGGCATGGTTGCTAGCTCGGCAGAGCTGCTTTGCCCTAGCAGCTTACTGCTTTCCTAAAGCCACTGTGGTACTTAGTAATATGGGTTTTTTCTCAAAAGCAACCAATTTTTTTTATTTTCTTAGGGCAGATTGTTTGCTTATCATTTTTCCCAGAAATGGGGAAATAAGCAACCTAAAGCACAGGTAAGATTTTGGACTACACTTTTCTTAGACTGTAGCCAGTTTGTAAAAAACGTGTGCAGGAAACACAGGTTTGAGATACTTATGAAGCTAAGAAAAGGTTTTTCAAAGCACAAAATATACCCCAAAGCCATACAAAATTCACATATATCTACATTATTAGTTTGAAGGAGGAGAAACATCAGGCTTGTGATGAAAGATTTTCTGTCTTGGAAACAGCTTCCTCATTCTAAGATATTTTGAGAATTCATATGCTGCAGACCAGTGACTGAATCAAGTGGAAAGGCACATGGCTCTGATCAGCCAAAATGAGGCTGTACTCATTAAATATTCAATCATAAGTATGCTGTCCCCAGAAGCAAAATGGTATAATACTGAAGCTGAGTGTCTTCACCAGCTTTGCCATGTATGAGTGAGTGTGGGTTGAGTCATGACAGTTCTTCTCATTGTTATGAAAGCTCAAAACATTTCTAACGAAATATTTTCCTTCATGAAAATTGATGATCCCTCAGGATCTTCTGTGGGGAGACAATCACTTCTGGTATACTTCTTCAATGGGTTAAATCTTAAATAAATCATGTTTCAGAGTCAGTTTGGCTATTGGCATTTGCCTGAATTTTGGGGTGCCTGTTTGGAGTAGTATTTCTGACTCATCATTCTTTTTCTTCTAATCCTTTTCTGCAGGACCTGCCCCACAGAGGTGTTATGCCTCTTGTAATACATAGTAGTTCCTGCTCATCTTTCTGATTCAGTTCCACCGCATAGAATAGAAGTTGTTTTTTTATTACCCAGCTAGAATAAAAATACCTTTTCAATAGGCCTAGCTGTTTTTATCTTGCCCTTTCCAACGCATGAGAGGTGAAGAGGAGCTGAGACATCTGCTAGGTTGACAGCCATAGCCTGAACTGATTCTTTCCTGCTTGTGAACAGATGGGAGGTAGTTTCTGCCCAGACTCACAGGGCAAAGATTCATGCAAATCGCCTAGTATTAGTATGCTTCTTTTAAAATCATAATCTGATCACCCGTTGCGGACAATTTGCAATGAGTGAAAAATTACACTGTCCTGAGCAAAATGAAGCAGACTGTTCACCCCCAGGAGCCACTTTGATTGGGAGAACAAGTAGTAGACATGGACATAACATTTTTTTCCTGTAGGAAATATTGGGGCTACCAGACCAATGGAAGACAGTTTTCTTGCTAAATGTGTAATTGTTAAGAGCCTGATCCTCACTTTGGCTGTGTAACAGTTGTTGGCTCTTCTTAGGTGGCTGTTAGGAAATAAGAAACTACTGTAAGACTTTAAATAGCAATGATGTTGAAAGCAAAGGTGGCTTGTTAACCAGACACGTCTGGTCGTAGTTGCACGTGACAGCCTACGGGAGCTGCCGTTCCAGTGGGGACAGGCTGTAGCTGCAAGGTCACCATGACACCAAGGGCACAGACAGCAAAAGCAAAGGCCAAGTGAGAAAGCAAGAGTAGGTGATTATAAAATTGTTAAAGAGTGAAGCGATGATGCATCACCTCCTGTCATTTGGAGGAGGTTTCTCTTAACGTGGCACTCTAACAAGGCATTGTACGTGTAATATGCCACTGTCCATAATGTCAGATAGGGAAAACATGATTATGATACAAAAGGGCATCCTTTTAGCTTCTTGTTACAGGAGACCCGAGAGAGAAAGGGTTATCTTAGACATCTGTAATGTGCATATAATATGTTGCGTATAAAATCAGTTTCTGTTAAACACTTGGTGAGCTTTAATTCCCCTGGGAACAGACATGCTGTGAGGATGTGCGCGCTAATGAAATAATTTTTCAAAGAATCCATCTGCTTCACATATTCGAAAATATCATTCTAATAAAACAGATATTTTCAATTAATTTTTTGGCTTGCCTTTATGACGGTGCAAAAGACTATTGATTTCATTCTATGAAATGTCTTGTTTTTCTAGAAACAGGCTATGAGATTGTTCATCTCACTGAGGGCTTTATCCAAAACCCATCAAACATGGTATAATAATTCTCATTTACTTCACTGGGGGAAGGCTTCTGTAGCTATAACTGCACTATTCTGGGACATAAAAGATTTATTATTAAAACATGTAAGAAGAAAGTAAAATACTCTTTGTAATTATCCCTTCAAAACCTGAAATTACATCTGTGTCATCTTTTCTTTTACAGAAGACAAGAAAAAAAACTCATTAAAACAGATTCTATGAGAAGATTCCTAGTGACAGATTCGGTAAATGAATTTCAACTGAGAAAGGAAATTACCTTCATAGTGATAGTAAAATAAAGAAATAGAAGTAAAAATATCTATTGCAAATGATACAGAAAAGCATTTGAAGGTAACAAATGAAAAAAAAGGGGGCTTTTCTGGATTAATCATTTCAACTTGTGTTTTATTTTGCTATATTACAGCAGACTTTTTTTTTTAATGTTGGTATGTTATGGGTGTACCAAGGTGCTGTCTCTCAGTATCAGTGAGCCACCTACCAGTCCCACCTGGATCATTGTGAAATGTGTGCTCCTTACAACTAGAGATAAATTGTTAATTTCAAGCAGAAGATGTTAGAAGGCTTTTAGCTGTTTGCCTGCAGTTCTGTGCTCACTGGTATGATATCAGGCAATTAGTTTTCATTAAAGGCTTCTTCAGTTTCTTCCAGTCTTTCTGGCTAATTTTGGAGTGTGCTATTGTCTTATCCTTCTTTCACTTCAATTATTTTATAAAACCCCAATTAGATTAATCTAACACTCAAACCTGCAGCTTGTCTTGCCTTTCTTGTACGTGTGGAAGACTCTGCCCTTGTAGATAAGAAATGAGACATGCTGCTTTCAGGTTTATTCCTGTATAAATGGATTCCAACTCTAAGTCCCTGAAATTTGGGTCATCAGAGGCAGAGTTATAATAAGGTCTTGATCTGTGGTTTAATAGATGGAGGGTTTTCTCAAGCTGCTTGTACCAGGGTAAAATCAAGAAATTTTAACTGACTAGGAAAATAATTTATTGATCAAGAATCTTCATTTACATCACAGGTTTTGTGGAAAACAAGGTTATATCTGTTTCATACACAATTTTAATTCTATAATTTCTTTGGGGTTTTTTTCTTATTTTTTTTACTGGTGGTCTCAGAATTGATATTCAGCAGAAGTTCCTTTTTGAATTTTTGGAAGTAGTTAGAAATTATTATTAGTAGTAATTACACAGCACATCTTGCTTCGAAGCATGTTTGAAAAGGTAAATTCTTACACTCTTTAAGATTTAATTGCAGTTAGTATGAACTTCTTAATTCAAAAGGAGAAAAAACATGGTGAGGAAGTTTAGAATGTATTTACATATTTCAATTTCTTCTGAGAAATGAAATATTTTCTCAGGCATCTCAGTGGACAACCTCAGTCATGTTTACACTGGGCACCACCAAATGCAATATATATCTGAGTTCCTGTAGTATTAGCTTAAGGGACAGTTTGTTAATGTGTTTGGATTGGAAAAAAAACAATAAAGTGTGGCTATGTCTTTGTGCATAAACATATATATTCACACATAAATTACATTTTAAAAAACATAGCTCAGATTTAGGGGTGAATCTTGAATGCAATGAAAATTTTCATATTCATTTTGAAGAAGTAGAACCGAGTCCATCTAAATTAAGATGTCAGCTGTGTAATGAGCTGTTTTTACAATAGGATGTGTGGGAGTCTGTAGGGGTAAGCAACACAAAAAGGTTAACCAATTTGGTATAGTAAACAAGTATGATTTTAATTATCAGTTTGTGGAGACTGTGGGTGGATTTTTTGGTCTTGCATTCCTCTTTTTCTTTTCAGGCATTAGCCAAATTTCAAAGGGGCAATTGTTTAAGTTTATTTGTGATTCAGTTGCTGACGAAAGGAGCACTGTATTTATCTATTTCTGTGCTTATTTACACTCTGTAAAAGCATATTTTTGTCTTAGCTGCGGCATGCCAGGTCAGTTAAATAGGAATTTCAGGGGCTGCCTGGAGGTGGAAAGAATAATGACCAATCATCATCCCATGTCCCTTCCACTTGCTCTGGCAGCTAAGTAGCACACTTAGTACTGTGCTGTTATTGGCAGCTACAATGACAAAACCTCCCCCAAATATGGTTTAATTGTTTTTTGCAATTAAAATCTTTGCCTGGAACTTCCAGTAAGCTTCCTGAGGTCCAGGTCTTACCCAGTTTCCTTATATAACATCATGTAGTGGCCAAATGCCAGATACCTCTCTCTCTTGAAAAATCTTGTCGTTTATTCTAGAACATAAATAGAAGAGTAAATCTTTGGAAAATCTAGTTCCAGGTTTGGAGACTGGTTCTTTTAGAAGCTTTGAATGATAGGTTTTATAGATATCTAGATGTCAGGAAAAGCTCTAGGTGGTTTTCTTTAAGCTTGGTCTAAGTTGTAGACCAAGATTCTCTAAGGTTCTGTAGTTCAGACCCAGATTTTAAGTACAATTCAGGTAAGTACATCTTGATCGATTCTTGTAAGTTTTTAATACGTTATATTTAGTATGACAGAACATTGCAAAATTTCTCTTTAACCTGAGGGCTGTTTGAAGGGAAGAGAATTATTTTCACTGCACAGGCTACTACAACATCTGCAAAGTCTATTTGAAGAAAAGAAAAGAGGTGTCTGTTATGGCTCTAAACAGACCTTGCTATTTACAGGCAAGTAGAATCCTGGTCCTGTCCATCCACCTATCTGTGTGGCATGATACCTAGCTGAAAGGAAGCCCTTCACATGCAACATACCTTCTAGTTTCATAGCAATCTTTTACAGTAGCTGAAGTTGCTTGCAAGTAATTTTCTTACTACCTCTTCCTTTATAGAGGGTTTTCCATCATATATGGTGTACGCTTCTGAGAGAGAACAACATTTACACCCTCTGGGTAAAGGAATTAAATGTCTGAAAGGTGGTGCCAAGACCTCACTGCTATCCTGTTTTTGAAAGAGAAAGCTGTAGCTAAATCTGATCTGCTGTCTTCCTGCAGACTGCAAGACAGGGATAGATCCAATACTGTTTAGATGAGCACTAGGGACCTTTTGGTTACAGAAGAAGATAGTTTTTACTTGGATGAATTCGACTTCTGATTTGTTTTCTATTGTCTTTCATTTTTATGAAAATATCATTTAACATTTAGCAGTGAGGTCTTGGCAACACATTTCAGACATTTAATTCCTTTACCCAGAGGGTGTAAATGTTTTTCTCTCTCAGAAGCGTACACCATATATGATGGAAAACCCTCTATAAAGGAAGAGGTAGTAAGAAAACTACTTGCAAGCAACTTCAGCTACTGTAGATACTCCATGTATATGGTTAATAACTTGAAAATTGTCTACACCAGACAAGTGCATGTACACAATATTATAAGAATGTGGGGTTTTTAAAAAAAACCAACACACATTTAGAAGAGAGGGAGTCATATTCTGCATTGATCACATGCAAAAAGTAAAAATCTTAGCTTAAAATGATTTGATAATAAACTAATGCTGAGTACCTGAAAGGAAACTGTCCTTTAATATGGAAGTAAAATGTGAAGGGAAAATCAGTTGCTATTGTTTCTAGTGTGGAATCTTGGCAAATTACCTGCTCACCAATTAACTGCACAAAGTCTACCTGAGAAAATGCTTGTCTCCCTATAGCATTACTTTGATGGCCTATAAATTTAGGCAATGGCTTGCAAACAAGCAAATCCTTATGTCCTACCCAGTTCCCTTGATCCAGACCAGCACAATAAGTACTCCTAAACTGCTAAGGACTTAATTCAGAAAGCTCAGAGAAGCATGATAACTTGAAAAGTACTTTGTAAAAAGTGTGCATCCAGCAAAAATTTCCCTCTAATTTCAATTTATATACAAGTTAAGAATAGTTTAGGTATAATTGTGCTTAGGGGAAGGGATAAAATAAAAAGCCTCGCAGGTCACTTTTTCTCTGTAATTCTATTATTTACATTTTCAGTTTTCAGTTCAAATTCATTTGAATTCAGTCTGTCTATTAAGATGCAAACAACCCACAACCTAAATGATCGTTTTACAGCTGCTCAGATTTGTGGATGTTATTCAGCCAGGTCTTAGAGGAAAATGACATGATGTACTAAAGCAGTTCAAGTATACATTATGCAGATTCAAGGTTAATAGAGAAATATATTGATTCATTTTAAGAAATTCTGAAATAAAATATGTTTTAGCTTTCCTATTGGAGCATAAAGAAAATTCAAAAAGGCTGTTTTTCCAGAGAAAGTGTCTTTCTTGCAGTAATTTTTGCAGATGGGAGAAATAAGTAGAAGAGTACCTATCAGAGGAAAAATTCTGAATAGTCCTACAGTTGAGAAGTGTTCAACAAATTTGTCAATGTCTTGTTTAAATTAGCAACATTGTATAGTCACTACTGAGATAATACAAACAAAAACAAAACCAAAAAGCAGCATCCTAGTGCCCTGTTGACTTTCCGTGAGCAGTGTGGTGTTTTTGCTTCGTACTGAACTGATGCTGCATTTAATTTTCTGCCACCAAACAAACAAACAAAAAATCCAACAGCTTAACTAAGCCACAGGCAATCTGTAGCAAAGCTTTTGTAATATTATAGTCTTTAAAAATTCTCAGTCAGGGAGTGCTTCATAAGGATTGAATAAATTAGCAGAAACAGTATTTATGTAATTATTAGATTATAGTTTGATAAGATTTGTGCTTGAAAGAGGAAGCAAATTAAAACATGCAAGTCTCTGCTGGAACAGTAAACTGCTAACAAATATCCATGTGATGCAGTAATGTGTATGCTTACAGGGTATTCTGCTAAAGCCACATGGCCCTTGTACACCCAGAAGACCATGGGGAACAATATTTCCTGCACTCATGCCAGTGCCATTCTATTGTCTTCAGATCTTCCCACAGTCCATGAATAGAGGAAAAATCCTTAAAAGTTTCAGGATATTTTTCCCCACTAGCCCACTACAGTAGTAAAAAATACCCAAGGAAGACCTCTAAACCTAAGGGTGGAAAAATCTTGGGAATAATTCTGAAGGGTGGAAAAATCTTGGGAGTAATTCTGAAATAACTCTTCAAATGCATGGCCTCTCTGAAAGCTTCTGCTTTTCTGATTCACTGGATGCTGAACAGCTGTGCTCTGCAGGATGATTAGGCCATGAAGAAAAATCATAGACGCCTCTATGCTTTCTGACCCTTTGATTCATTTGGGATATCTTAAGTCTTTATCTGAGCCTGAAATTTTAGACCTGAGTATTTAATTGACTGAGTCCTTTCACATGGGTTACTGCTTTATGCATAGGCAAGACAAGTTTAGCTCATTACATGAATATGAAATATCACCTCAGTGTGCTATCACTCACCACCTTTTAATTTGGCATATGACCTTTGCAATAATTTATAATTAGGAAATAGTATCCTAGATACCTGGAGTGATCAGGCTACTGAACAATGGAAAAAATTTTGCGTAAGACTCTATCCTTGAACTGCAAATGCTGCTTATCACATAATGACAATAAGTGGCTATACCTCTCATTTGATCTAAATTGAGTCAGCTTCCTATAATCTTGGACAACCTACTTGGAAAAGCGTTGGAGTTGTGCTGTAGACAAATTCATCCTAATCTGCTGCTCTAAACAATTGAGTTTTTCAGGGCTGAATAGAGACTGGTAGGACTGCTTCAGATTTTGAAAGTGTTTATTATATAAAGGTGAAATGTTTTCATAAATTTCAAAAGGCCCTAACCTGAATCTTGCATAGTCAATTGGCTATTGCAGGTAGGTATAAAGGGTAGTCTTAAATTTTTATGCTGAAAAGTCATATGCTAAATCAAAGCTTGTAATTGTTGATACATCGGAACTCCTAATATTTGAAATTTTATAACATCATTGAAATTTAGGGAACAGTGTGAGTAAATTTAGATAGTCAATACAAATTGTGCACGTCATCCAAAAATTTGTTCAAATATATTTATTATGTCTATCTTATTGAATTGACTTGTCTTTAAACGGAAGGAACTCATGGGATGGGTAAACTGAGAGTTGCTGCATTTTTGGGCCTCATGGTCTATTCACTAAGATAAGCAATCAAATTGTTATTCAACTTCTAAAAGCAAGACCCTTCCCTTAAAACCCTGTAGTACTGGCATAACATCTTTGTCCTTAAGAGTCAGTTTGCCCTTCTCTGACATGGATAAGTCAAGGCCAGTGATCACGCTACAGTAGTTAGTGTGAAAGAGACACAAATAACAGGACATATGTTCAGTAAATGACATTTGAGACTTCTGAAAAGTCACTTGTCTTAATTCACAGCCTGTAACTTATTTAAGAATGGCCTTCTGGCATGTCTTTTCTGCTTTCTCACAATTTGAAAGTGAACACTCTCTTCTGAGGACAGTCATTGCTCACATCCTCCATGTTCCGTTTGAAATAATGTCCTGCCTTGTAAACAATCTGCACAAATGAATTGTTCTCATGGGAGAAAGTCAAACTGGACAACTTTGTGACAACGAGACCACTGGAGGTTATGGGAAATCTAGCTCTTAATATGTTATTAATGTTTTAGAGCTAGCCCCTTGCTGTTGCAGAGCTGACATAGCTCAGTTGACTCCCAGAGAACAGAACTGATTGACATAGCTAAAATTCTTACTTTAATTTTCCTTAGAGTGTACTGTCCTGCTTTAATCAGCTTTTGGCCTATGGTGCATCTTTAAGAGCAGTGGAAAAACTTCTGTTTTGCTGTTTGCTATGTATAGAATCTGCATGTTTTGAAGACCAATATTTTCCTATTTTTACTTGTTATAACCTCTATATCTCCTTCACATAGTGTCAAAAACTGCTGCTTGGTGGTTGGAGGTCCTTGTGTGAAATATGCTCCTTATGGAGAGAAGAAAGAAATGTGGGAGCATAACAGACCTTGGCTTTCATCAAGACATCTCTTTGCCTTCTGCCTTTAAGGACGAAGCACAGCCAAGTGTCAGGCCCAGCATGCCTGATACAGGTGCCTTACATAACCCAGGACTGGGTTGGTCTAGAAATTTTGAATGATTTTTGTTGTCTTGTGAAGTGACTGCTTTTCAAGGTTTTTTCTTGTTTTACAACAGATTCTAGTAATCAGTTGTGGCACAACATTTCAGAATGGCTTTCAGACCCTTCCCCCCATGCTTCCTGACTCTCCCAATTTTCTTGTGTGATTCACTTGTGTGGTCTTCTAAAGGTGAAGTGATGACTATGTTTAACAACAATTATCACTGCATTTTCTGTAGTTTTGCTCTATTCCATATTGCTTAGCAGAGGAAACATCCGCTCACAGTACACTAACGACTTGGCAGAATACAAAGGCAGTAAATGTCTTTATTAAGGACAAAATATCTCTGATTCCCATTACCTACTTAAAATGGAATGTAGCAAACCAATAAAGTGGCGTCTACTTTTATCTAGATGTTAGAGAATATACGGCACATCTCACCCTTCACACCATGGCATCAGAATTATATGTGTAATCCTGAACAGGAGAAGAAAAAAAAAAGTTTTTTTTTTTTGAAAAAGTATAGCTTTCATGGGATTTATTCTAATTTCTATTAAATTTTATATTTCTCTTCAAGTTCTTTTCGCTTACTGTTTTCATTATAACACTTGAGTTTGCAGTTTGGACAGTAGAGTTTACTTTGAAACCTGAAATTCAAGAAAATGGGGAAAATAAACTGCTGGAGAAAGCTAATCTTCAAAGAAGTGCCTCAGGAAGTTCAGACATTAGTGCATATACATTGAGTGTTTTATTTATGTAGTTCAGGGTGGCTGTTTGAAGGGGAGTGAAAATGAACACAATGAAAAAGAATGGAGAGAAATCTAAATCTTGGGGAGCGCGGGGGAGTTACTTGTTTAAAAGTGGCAACAGAAATACAAAAGAGTGCTAGTTCATTGCCCTACTTTTCTGGACACCTGAAGATAAAAGCCTCAATCACTTTCCAGATTTACAGTAGGCTGAGCTTTCTTTCAGGTCAACCGTCTCTCACCAGGAAAGGGGGTGGGGGGAAATAATAATAATAAAAAAAAAGCTACGATATCTGATTGTAAGCTTCAATTTCTTTGGGTGTTCTGCCCATCTTTTCCTCCTATTAGTCTTCTTTCTCTTGTATATCATTCCCTGAAAACTACCTGCTTATTCACTGTTGCTTTGAAATCTTGAACTTAAAATAAAAAGTTTATGTTGGATATGCCTTATTTCATACCGTTCAGTTACCTGAGGAACACTTTTGTAGATATGAAGTTCAAAGCTGGCACAATGTACCATACACAAGGAAGAAGTCAACAAATAATTTAACTGTGCAACTTAAGCTTTTATAATGAAACCCTGAGTATGTCAGTATGATATAAACACTACTTATATAAATGATACCAAAGTAACACAATGAATAAATGAAATATTCTTCTCCCCATAAAAATAAGATATGAGAAGTTATCTGATCTTTGCTATTACTAATTATGAAACTTTGCTATAACTAATTATTAAAATGCCCTTAACTATATTATTGCAAGCACCAATGCTAAAGTCTAGTGTGTTTTAGAAAATGAAGACTAGAGTAATACAATCATGTGAATACAATAGAAATCTAGCTAAATCTAGGAAATCTCAGTAAAAGAATTTAGTTTCCATCTTAAGAAGGGATTATAACACCAGTGGAAAAAAACCCTCCTTAGATGCAGATGCTAACTACAACAAGGCAGCAGAGAAAAACAAAATTCATTTGTCTAGTAGACTAGCAGAATTCATTCAAAGCCTATGGAAGGTAAATAAAGCATTTTACGGAAATTTATTGGCTTTGGATCAGGCCCATTACAAACTAATTCTCTTTGTCATTCAGTCTGAGTGCTGACTTTTTTTACATACTACTGGAGAATGCAAAATGTTTTGTGGCTGTTCTAAATTCTCTGAGAAAAATACTCAAAAGCTCACCATTGCAGGCACAGTGTGATAGATGCTGTGAACAGCTAGTTTTCTGCTTAATGTTATGCAAGGTAATGTGTTAAATACATGCACGCTGCTTAGAACATGGGATTTTCAGAACTATATCGCTGTTCCATCGTGCTTGAGTAAATCACATGATGGCAGAGCCTTGAGGCTACAGAGTCACCATAGGTGCATCCTCCTTTTTGTTACAGGTGGTAGTAATGTAATTTCTTGTGTAGACCTGCCTGTATCTAGACACTTGCTCAGGTTAAATTTTAGTGAATCAAACTGATAGGATTACAGTGTGAGGGTGCCAAACAAGGGAAATGCAGCAAATGAGTCCATCCTTAAATCACTGACTTTCAGCTGCTACAGTATTTGTTCTGCATACAGGGCAATGCAAACAGATTTTTGGCATTTAAAAGATATTTTTTTTCTCCCTGTTGGCATAGGCAGAAGGAATGGATGATTTTTGTCCCTGCTTACTGCAGGGGAGTTGGACTAGATAACCTTTAAAGATCCCTTCCAACCCAACACATTCTATGATTCTATGATTGCCATTTTAAAGGAATATCCATCAGTTGTGTATCTTTGCAGTTGACACATCTATGTACTACAGATGAAGTTTGAAATCTACTTAATGATATTTTTCCAGTAATTCCAGATCAAGTCAAAATTCCTCCTACATAGTGTATACTTCCTTATTAAAAAATAATCCCATCATATGATTTCTAAAAATTACAGAGAGTTGCTGGTTTCTATAAAGCAATGCTAACTTTCAACCTATCAGATTCTGTAAAGAATGTCGTATATAACTGACACAGCAATACGGAAAAAATGTGTAAGTGGAATAATAAGTAAGTATAAGCCTTCATTATCTGAAATTACGTTAGCTGTTCATTTACAGTTTAGTTTGCCAGGAACATTTTCTCAGAAAGTAATGACTTGATTTTTTAGTTACAGCCAAACTTTTAATCATTTAAGAATAATAGCAGAGGAAAAAGGGATTTAACAAAGAAGATATTTGTAATTCCATCAGCTGAACAAACAGTAAAATTTTTGTTTTCCTCCTACTTTGGATACTTTTCTATGAGGTGCTTGAAAGAGGTGGGTCAGCTCCAAAAATTAGGTCCCGGTGCCCATTGCTAGACCAAAATGCAAGCACTCAGAAAAACATGACAAAACACGTCCTTGTCACATGGTCCTCTGCACTAGGTTCTGGATTCACTTGTATGTGCTGATTGTGTTACCAGCTGCCTGCATTTTGATTTTATGATGAGAGAGATGGAAGAGTGACATGACTGGGAAAGAGAGCAACAGGGATTAATATGTCAGAAATATTTCTGTGTCATGATTCTGGCTGGCTGTGAGCATCTGAGTGACCTTTAGAAAAGGGCAAGTAAGGGGACAGGGAACAGGTTCTGCCAGTTTAGTTGCCCACTGTCAATCTGTAGCATTTTTTTTTTACATTTCTGCTTTTAAGCATTTGTTAATACCATAATATTTATGATAAGGTATCTGATCTACTATTACATGTAGTCTAATATATCATTCATCTTTGTCTAAATACAATTTATCTGACAAAAAGATATCAATTTATAATGTGTCTTTAAAAATGTAGATTAGAAAAAAGCTGGATGGTTGTATAATTTTCAGTGGAGATACAGAAAAATTGGGCAAGATAAGGAAAAAGCAAAAGGAAAAGATTACATAAAGTATGTCAGGAAATTTCAAGCACTAGCTGAGACATTCCAGACTATTACAGGCAACTCAAGAAAGTCAGAGAGAGATTCCAATGGACTAAAGAAGGACAAACAGTACATTTTGAGAAGAGAGACATTATCCCGGGAATTATAAGCCAATCAGTTTAGTTATCCAGAAACATACTGGAAAGTTATGAATCAGTTTGCAAGCATTTAGGGAATAATAAAGACATAAAAGACAATCAACACACTTGTATCAAAGAAAAAATCATATCCAGTGCCTTTTCCTAGGCAGCATATCTACCAAAGAGGACAGGAGAAAATCTGCCTTAATTTCAGTAAGACTTTTAACAATTCTATATGCCCTTTTCCTGATAAACTAAGGACGCTTCTTGAAATTACAATAAGGCAGAACTGTACCTGATTATAAAACAGCACATAAGCAGATTTTTAATAATCTTCTGTCAGACTGGGGGACATCTGAGGTTTATGGGGGTATATAGAAGATTTGGGGACTTTGTCTGGTCAATTGGAAGACAATCTTGTCTTTCCCAGGTCTTTCTCACATTGCTACTAACTGTTGTAACGACAGAGGAGAGCATTTATGATCTACAAGGAACAATCAGCTATGCAGAATCACAAGCACTGTGTAAGTAAGTCAGAGACTGATGACAAATTGCTCTAAAATCAGGTAAGTGAAATTCATAAAAGATAAGCTGCATATACATAGCATACAATATTATAATTATGAAGCGTCCTTGCAAATTGAAAAATAACTTCCCAGGTAGGAGTGCTGATTGGAAAGAATCTGTAGTCTGTAGTGGATTTCAAAACAGATACGAGTAAAGATGTAAAATGTTAGTTAAAAAAGAAGACATTTCCTGTATATTAAAGGTATTGCTGCATGGAAGACACGAAGGGTTACAATGCTTTGTCCTGGAAATGCCTTGGGTAAGTAGAATGTCCAGCATAAGATATTGTATAAAGAGCTTGACATTAATGAGATGTTAGAGTGATTGTGTCAGAAGAGATTTGGAATATGTATTTTTGAAGGAATTGAGTTTTCCTAGCCCAGGCAAGAGAAAGCAGATAAAGGGCATAAGTTTCTATGTAACCCAGATGATTGGGGAACTAGAGAAATACAAAGAAGAGACTATAGTTAGCTCTCCATTATCCAGGATAATTAGGGGTGTAGATACCTTAAAAACCAGAAATATCTGGATAATGTGAATACTATGTGATACACACAGAGCACCCACACTCAGTTCTGCAAGCCCTTCTTGGTTGCTTTAATGCAATTCCCAGAACTCTAGCTCTGGTGAGACATATTGGCTCAAATGAAAGCCAATAAAATTGCAGAAACCATCCAAGTGCCATTCACTATGTTGCGTTTAATCAGACTTTTGTAAACTCTCCAGTTTTTTTACAGTGGGGAGCAGAAAAGAGAGATTCCCAAATCTTCCGGACTTCTTGTCTTGGGTGTTTCTTAAAAGTCACTAAAGTTCTGAGTTGATTCTGTGGGTTGTTTAGCTGTCTTCACATGGCAGGGCTTACAAACTAGAAAACCCTATGTATCCCAAACTGACATTTCATTAGACTGGCTTTGGCGTGTTTGTCAGCTAAATACTCCAAAGCTGATTGAACGGCCCTTATCTACATGCTCTTTGCCCATGTTGCCTATCCCAGGCTGCCAGACCATTTGCCTTGTGAATCTATACCATTGCCACTGGAAATAAAATTCTTAGTGTGAACATAATTAGTATGATAGGGTGGGATCTTTATCTGAATATCTTATTATCAGAGTACCTGTCTGAAAAATAAACACCACCAGTAGAAGGATCTTTATATCACATTTCTTTCCTGCTTCTCTGCTGAGGGTATAATTCATCATGAAATAACAATAGTTCATGTCCCTTGTTTACAAATATAGACATTTTCTATTTGGCTGCATGAAGGAAACTGTTGTTTGACAGACAGAGTTTATCAACAAAAATCTACTTGATTATTGGTAAGAAATTTAGCAACAGTCCCAAGACAATATATGTCTAAATCCTAACAGAAACACTGTCAATGGTGAATTGTTCTTCATTAACAGTGAAGTTATATTAATGTGGTATGTTCCATGCTATACTATACAGCACTTGTTATTTTATTAGACTGTTTTGTAATATTAAGTTGAACAGCTTTAAGAATTTAAAGTACCAGCATCAAGAGTTTTAAGCATATTCTGTCAACATCGTTATCACGCAAACTATGGATTTGTCAATCAAACTTGCTTTCTTCTGTTTAAGGACTTGTGGCAGGCAAAACAAACTCTAACTGCACTGTTGATAATATGTAATATGGTAGACAAGATAGCAGTATGTGCAAGCATTTTTTTGGGGGAGGGGGTGGCGCGGGTGGTGGGGGTTGAGAGGGACAACAATGGAGAGATCCAGAAAAGAAGAATAATGATAAATGATTTAACAGACTTCTAGCTTATTTCTTTAGGGAGCTAAGGGGATTAATGGAATTGATTTGAGGATCCCTAACTTTATGCTTGAAATGAAGGTTCTCCCTCCCAATGAAAGACCTCTTTGACACAATACAGACAAGACAGTTCTGGTTCTTCATTTCTGAACACCAGTAGAAAAAACTGTCCTTAGATACAGATGCTAACTACAACAAGGCAGCAGAGAAAAACTAATTTCATTTGTCTAGTGAACTAGTAGATTCATTCAAAGACTGTGGAAGGTAAATAAAGCATTTCACGGAAATTTATTGGTTTTGGATCAGGCCCGTTATAAACTAATTCTTTTTGTCATTCAGTCTGAATGCTGACTTTTTTTGTACACCTCTGGAGAATGCAAAATTTTTTGTTGTTGTTCTACATTCTCTGACAAAAAGACTCAGAAGCTCACTATTGCAGGCACAATGTTATGGGTGCTGTAACCACTGATTTCTGGTTTATTTCTAGATCTTTATTTTCTTCTGCTCGCAGGTCATCATTTATCCAAATATATTGTGCATACCTTCTATTTTTTCCTCTTTTTTTTGTAATTAATTTGATCTAATACAACTGTCCTTCACCATGTCCTACCAAGCATGAGGAATCTCAGTTTTTATAATATTTTGCATATATGATAATGAATATTTGTCCTTTGATAACATTTAAGTTTATTTCTCCATAGAGAGTTAACTATCCCAGTTCTGTGTAAAATATGAGTAGGAAGACAACAGTTTTGGGAAAATATCATATAAAACCACTCAATTTGAATCCTATCCATCATTTGATTTTGTTCATAATGCTGCAAAGAGGCTAAATTTAATCCACTCTGCATATAGTTTCTTCTCTGAAATGTGGAGTTTCTCTGTGTGTCCATCAAATGCAGCCAAATTGCTTCCATCTCAGCTGATTCCCAGACCAACAGAATTTCTTTGCTATGAAAGTACATTCCATCTTCTTGCCTCCTTTGCTCAAATTCACGATGTCATTAGCATCTTGTTTCTGTTGGACATAGTAGCTTTGAAGACCTAAACTGATGATCTGAAATTTTCCGTACAAAGAAACTGCAGTACTCCAAGTAGAGATACACAGAAGAGTACAGAACTGAACTGGATTCATTTCTTGAACTGCAATTTATTGTCTGGTGGAGTTTTCCACTTAAAAAAATCCTCTTCAGCACCAAAATTGGGAGAGGGATTACAAAATCTTGACAGCATGGCTACCGATGTGTGGGGTTAATAACAGCATTTCTGTGTGGTCTTGACATAATGAAATGAAAACTTATTATTCACCAGATTCTTCTCATGCACAAACAGAAATGTTAGAGTTCATACTGAGAGATACCTTTCTCCAAATGATTCTACCTGAATCTGTACTTTTAGGACTCAGCATTTCTTCTCATTATTATTTCAAGGTTTTTTTCAATGTTGACAGTTTTCAAGGCAGAAATTTAAAATAAAATTATGGTACTTAAGAGTTATTTGGCAGTTACCCAAAATAAGATGGAATGTTGTTCACAGGCTGCCTTTTCTTGTCTATATTTCAGACTCTGCTCCACTAACTGTACAGTGTCAAGGAACACAAACTGCATAACCTGGAAAAACTTAAATAAGAATGGATTTAAAGTTTAATCAAATTCTCTCAGTAATCACTCACTGCTGACAGATCTACAGTCAGTGAAAGATCTATTTTATCTTTCTGCTAATGCAGATTAGTCTGTTCTAAGCTCTTTCAAGCATTTTGATCAGTACTATGCTCTGGGTCTTTCAGCCTTTGCCTTATTTTGCCACTACAGATTAAAACATTGGTGACTGTGAATTTGCTCCATATTTATATATCCAGGAGGCCTCCATATTTCATTTAATTCATTCTTTGTTCCAGCAGTATGAACCATAGTCATTAAATTGTGAGTACTATACTACTGACCTAAGTCACGATTGCCCTGGAGAGAATCGGAGGGGCTCTCTTTTTTTTGGCATAAGTACTTTCTTAAAGGGACTAAAAAGACTATTTCACTTTTATGAACTTTCAACTGGCCACTGCATATTGGGGAATGTTTTCAGTAGTCTTAAAGCTTTCTATAATTTTGGTTTGGCTTATCTACATCTTTTCAAATACACCTTTGTTGATTTGCCAGCTCTGGAGTATTACTTCTGTCCAGCACTGATGGATAAGTATGTCCTATATTTGCTGAATCTAATCTATGAATGAGCGATCTGAATAATTGAGGGCCTGACCTGAACATCTCAAACTTTGGATGTTTCAAACTGAGAGTCAGTATGGCCATATTGCTAGCTAGTTGATGAATTTAAACTTTGAAAAGTTTATTCTCTGATTTTAACAATATATGTGCTTCAAAAACTGAGGCAATTTATTCATATAAACTCAAAAAATTTAGCCATGAAAACATCGGTCTTTCCACTTATCTTAATTTTAGAGAAAAACAAAGTTAATGGGTATCATGTATTCCTACTGAGGGCTGGAACACCTCTCCTATGAAGAAAGGCTAAGAGAATTGCAGTTGTTCAGCCTGGGGTAGAGAAGGCTCTGGGGAGACCTTATTGTGGCCTTTCAATATATAAAGAGGGCTTATGAGAAAGATAGACAGAGATGAAAATCCGTAGTGACAGGATAAGGGGCAATGATTTTAAATTGAAAGAGGGTAGATTTAGACTGGACATAATCACAGAATTGTAGGGGTTGGAAGGGGCCTTCAGAGATCATCTAGTCCACATAAGGAAGACAATTTTTATGATGAGCGTGGTGAGACACTGGAACAGGTTGTCCAGAGAAGTTGTGGATACCCCATCCCTGAAAGTGTTCAAGATCAGGTTGGAGTGACCTGATATAGTCAAAAATGTCTCTGCCCATGGCAGGGGGGTTGGAACAGATGATCTTTGAAGGTCCCTTCCAACACAAACCATGTTATACTTCTATGTTTTTATGATTCTATTCCCTAGTGAACTACGAAATTCTCATTTCAAATGTCTACTGCATATTATTGAGGGTTTTTTTATGCATAACCCTTGCATTTATCTAGGTTTAAGAAAATAAAGTAATAACAATAAAGCTTAAAACAATAAAGTTACTAATTAAACAGCAATTAATAGAAAATGATTGCATGTGTTTGCAGAAGATCATTCTGTAATATTTAAAGCTGTAACTATTTAGAAAACTTCCATGTTCTTTATAGTCCTTCAGAAATATATTCTATGAGTATGATAACTGAATTATTTCTGGGAAAAAGCTGCGAGCTCATAGATAATCACTTCAGGGCATGCTCTGAAGGGCAGAGATTGTAGGTTGTTGGTTTGGTTTCTTGTTTGGGTTTTTTTTGTGTGTGTGCATGGTTGGACTCAATGATCTCAAAGGTCCTTTCCAGCCATGAAGATGCTATGATTCTATGATTCTATAATATTTGTATCCAGGAGGCATTTTGAAGGTTTAAATAAACCAATATCTAAATCATTAGTCTCATTGAAGAAACAAACTTCAGACACTAGCATTTGGCAAACTGGTAGCTAGGTTTCTTTATGAATACTTTTGGACAGGTGAGTCTCTCTGTCCATGGGTCTGACATTGGTCTTTACTTGGAAACTGATTCTCTCTAGGACTGATGCCCTTCACTTGCTAATAGTGCTGATGCTTGCTAATAGAGTCCTTGCTAATAGTGCTGATTTGTTTGCATTTAGCAGATGGAGAGGAGTCAACTAATGCTTGATGTGGCAGTTCTCCCCAGTGGTAATGGAAGAAGAGCAGCTCCTGGCTTTCCCAGAAGCTGGAACTCTGTCTGAGCATAGCGAGACTCCCAATTGCAAAACTGGCTGTGATCCTGCCTAAGAGAACAATAGGAATATTCTCATTTTTCTATTAAGCTCTTTTAGGTTAGTGTAAGTTCTCAGCAACCTTACTTTCAAGGTTCTCTTTTCAAAAACAAAGAATAGGAGTTTATCATATATCCTTTGAGCTTGCTATTTTTGCCTTTTTGTTGTATATTGTTTGGTCATCCTCTTGCTTTTGAAAGCGGTATGTTGTAAAGATATGAGAAATCCCAATTTACCAAACCGGTGTTAGGATGACAATTTTGATGTTAACAGCAGAGAAGAGATTTGCTGGGTTGGACATGAATGCTTTACAGCAGCCTTAGCCAGATCTGCTAGCATTGGTTAATTTACACTGACAGGAGATTACGAATTTTAGACTGTGAGTGAATTTCATTTTGTTTGCTTCTTAATCAGATTTTAGTAATTGGGGTCAACAGCACTGCTTTCTTACAAGCTGTCATCACAATTACCTACCATTTGGTATTCTGAACAGTGGAGTAACAGACATTGTGCATATTTGTAGTACTGTGTAATTAAAAAATGAGGTCTTATAAGACTGAGTGCAAATACATTTGTGACATAGCATTCCTTACTCAAATCTCGTATTTTCTTTGTGTGCTACTATTCAGAAAACAAGAAAACATTTCAAATAAACAATGTATTGCTGAACTAATATGCATGCTCTTTCTGTGCTGCAGACCATAGCAGCACTTGGCATATGAGGCAGAAAATGTTACAACAGTTTAACAGTTTAGAAGTGTTTGCTTTGCTTACAAACATGTAATCAAAGTAACAAAAGCCACATCTGATGTCAAGTTCATATGATTTTGTCAAAGAAATCAGGTAAAGCTTAGCTTTACTAATTTGCTACTGGTGTACTCATTCAATGAGGACTTACTCAATAGTGCCTCACGATTTTCAGTGAAAGGCATCTAACATAGCATCTTAACCTCCCTTTCTGAAAATGCTGGAAAATTGAAAGACTGTCTTGGTTGTCAATTAACTACAAATGCTCATTCACAAATAATTAAGCAGTGTTCTATGCCTTTTCCTAAAGGAAGTCCACCTTCAGACTTCTTCATCGCGCAGCTATTTGGACAGCTGTGTGCTCCCCTCCTCCTCTTCTAGTAATGCTTCAGTTACAAAATGTGGGTATCAAATCTGAGGACTCCATTATCTATCTTGCTGGATGGCAAAGGGTCAAACAACTACACCTGATCCAGTGCTATGGGCTGTCATATGTCTAGGCCAGGCAGCTGCTTCACTTCTGTGATTTTGGTCTTACAGAATGAGTCCCAAGGCTCCAATATACTGGTGAAGTTAAGTACTATTCCCCCGATAGAGTAGTTAGTTTGCCTAAATCTTTACTCCCTGTTTCAACAATATAATCTTCTCCATGTTATTACCCATATTTTTTTAAAACATACGGCTGCAACTATGACAGAACACAAAATTAAAATGAAATACTATCTACATTTGCTTCTCATAGGTCTGTCTGATAGGTCCACCTTGTACTTAGAATTTTTGAGGTCTTCATAGCTGTTTTATAGGCTATCCATATATTAAAAAACTAAGCTAAGTCTGAGAATGTTCTGACACATTAGCTCTGAACTGTCCATCCAGATAAATGGCTATAATGACCTCCAGTATATAGTTGTGGCCCGAGCCACTTAACTCTTTTTTATAATTCCTGTTTGAGTTTCAGGAACTAGGAAGGGCTAGGAACATTTCAAACGAGCACTTTGCTTACAGCCTTGTGTTTTGGAGACTGAATGATTTAACAGTATGTAGAAGATTTCCTTTATCAATTTGTTTTAGCATCAGATAACAACTGTGACTACATTTAAGCTAATGGTATAGACGCCGTTGGTGGCAGTATGGTGGCCACAAAGCCAAACTGTAGACAACCCAGTGCCTCCTGCAGTACA
Organism: Chroicocephalus ridibundus; assembly: GCF_963924245.1. NCBI lineage: Eukaryota > Metazoa > Chordata > Aves > Charadriiformes > Laridae > Chroicocephalus > Chroicocephalus ridibundus. The sequence continues at coordinate 29,839,637 of NC_086316.1, read as the reverse complement.
CCAGGTAAAAGCATTAAGAAACTAGGTAATATGCAAGAGAAGTTTGGCTTGGTTACAGTAGCCAAGCCAAAAAACAATCTGCAGCATTTTCTAAGTGACTAGCAAATAAATATACTTTGGGTTGAATAATTAATAACCTGGAGTATAGAATCATAGAATCATAGAATCATAGAATCATAGAATCATAGGGTTGGAAGGGACCTCTGGAGATCATCTAGTCCAACCCCCCTGCCAGAGCAGGGTCACCTAGAGCAGGTTACACAGGAACACGTCCAGGTGGGTTTTGAATGTCTCCAGAGATGGAGACTCCACCACCTCTCTGGGCAGCCTGTTCCAGTGCTCTGCCACCCTCAGGGTAAAGAAGTTCCTCCTCATGTTTAGGTGGAACTTCCTATGTTCCAGTTTGTGCCCATTGCCTCTTGTCCTGTCCCCGGGCACCACTGAAAAGAGCCTCGCCCCATCGTCCTGACACCCACCCTTTAAGTATTTATAAGCGTTGATAAGGTCACCCCTCAGACGTCTTTTTTCCAGACTGAAGAGACCCAAATCCCTCAGCCTTTCCTCATAAGAGAGGTGTTCCAGTCCCCTAATCATCCTCGTAGCCCTCCGCTGCACCCTTTCCAGCAGTTCCCTGTCCCTCTTGAACCGGGGAGCCCAGAACTGGACACAGTACTCCAGGTGCGGTCTCACCAAGGCAGAGTAGAGGGGGAGGATGACCTCCCTTGACCTGCTGGCCACGCTCCTCTTGATGCACCCCAGGATGCCATTGGCCTTCTTGGCCACAAGGGCACATTGCTGACTCATGGTCATCCTGTTGTCCACCAGGACTCCCAGGTCTCTTTCCACAGAGCTGCTCTCCAGCAGGTCAGCACCCAACCTGTACTGGTGCATGGGGTTGTTCCTCCCCAGGTGCAGCACCCTACACTTGCCCTTGTTGAACTTCATAAGGTTTCTCTCTGCCCAGATCTCCAACCTGTCCAGGTCTCTCTGTATGGCGGCACAGCCTTCCGGTGTGTCAGCCACCCCACCCAGCTTGGTGTCATCAGCAAACTTGCTGAGGGTGCACTCTATCCCCTCATCCAGGTCATTGATGAATATGTTGAACAGGACTGGACCCAGTACTGACCCCTGGGGAACACCACTCGTCACTGGTCTCCAACTAGACTCTGTGCCCCTAATCACAACCCTCTGAGCTCTATCTTTCAACCAGTTTTCTATCCACCCCACTGTCCATTCATCTAACCCACACTTCCTAAGCTTCCCTATGAGGATGCTGTGGGAGACCGTGTCAAACGCCTTGCTTAAGTCAAGGTAGACCACATCTACCGCCCTCCCCTCATCTATCCATCTAGTCATGCCATCGTAGAAGGCTATCAGGTTAGTCAGACATGATTTCCCCTTGGTGAATCCATGCTGAGTACTTCTGATAGCTTTCCTTTCCTCCACGCGCCTTGAGATGACACCCAGAACGAGCTGTTCCATCATCTTTCCAGGGATGGAGGTGAGGCTGACCGGCCTGTAGTTCCCCGGCTCCTCCTTCTTGCCTTTCTTGAAGACTGGAGTGACATTGGCTTTCCTCCAGTCCGCAGGCACCTCGCCTGTTCTCCAGGACTTTTCAAAGATGATGGAGAGCGGCCCAGCAATGACTTCCGCCAGCTCCCTCAGCACTCTCGGGTGCATCCCATCAGGGCCCATGGACTTGTGAATATCTAGATGATCTAATTGGTCCCTCACTCGCTCCTCCTCAACCCAAGGGAAGTCGTCTTCTTTCCCTGTTACTTTATTCAATGCCTGGGACTCCTGAGGGCTGGGCCGAGCAGAAAAGACCGAAGCAAAGAAGGCATTCAGTAACTCTGCCTTCTCCACATCCTCCGTCACCATGACTCCTGCCTCATTCAGCAGTGGGCCTACAACTTCCCTGGTCTTCCTTTTGCTTCCAATATACTTGTAGAAGCTCTTTTTGTTTTGCTTGATGTCCCTAGCCAGGTCTAATTCCAAGGCGGCCTTGGCTTTCCTTGTTTCATCCCTGCAATGAATCAGTATGAATCAGTGGCAAAGACGATGTTTATGAAACAAGAACCACACTGTTACAAGAAGCTGCATCCTTTTTTTAAACAACTCCTCTTTACAAAATCGTGAAGTTTGGGGGGAAAAAAAATGGAAATGGAAGCTGGCATTCTTATGGAATAAATCAGAGGATGTTCACTACTTATTTCCTGTAATAAGGTAAAAAATAAAGGATAGCTACCTGCACTTAAATACTCAACTGGTATTAATTTTTAACATTTCATTAGGACAGAGTTTCTTTAACTGCTGCAGAATTGGGATTACCATTAATCAAGTAGAGTCACTCTAAGCAGTTTACATGAAGTGACTTTTTTTTTCTAAGGTGCATCAGTTTGGTTGTTTATTTCCTTTTAAATCAACACTATAATTACATTATAATTATAAAAGCCACCTTTTACTTTATGAATTACAACATGTGCTGTATGTATACTGTTGTATAATAGATGCATAGATGTCTGTCTATTCTTTGTTTAAACTAGGCTATATATTATATGGGAACGTCTGCTTAAAAAGCTAAGGAAAAAGTCTTTCAAGACAACATACTTTGAAAAGAAAAAGCAAATCACCACTGGGTGCCACTGTTCTTCCTTACCAGCTATCTAGACTATCGCTGCAGAATGATGTTAGCAGTAAGGACATGATCCAGAGCCCATTCAGTCAGTGGCAAAGCTCACAAAGACTTCAACAGCACGTGATGAGAATCTAAAAGAACACGGCCCTTCAACAGAGATGTGCCTGTTACATAAATATTATAAAATATGGTAATTGCTTGTGCAACAAAAATTTCTGTAATTTTATTCCGTTGCGGTACATAAGTTTTCAGAGTAACAGCTCCTAAGAGATAAGTTGTCAAGCATTTGGTATATATATAAAAAAATAAATTTGTGTGCTGGTCCTGAATTCCTGAGAAGACCATGATAAATCTTCTGCTCACTTCAGCAGAATCATGGGCAGACTCTTAGAAACCAGTTTTTCCTATGTGTAGTGAAGCTATGAAGTCTCATTTCATCCACAGAGATGTATATTTCAGAGCATCCACAAAAAGCTGTAATTCTGTTTTCTATTCCTTCTAAGCTGCATTATTTGCTGTGCAATAACACTACCCTCCCCTACAGGGAGGATGCACAGTGGCTGCAATTTAGTGATGCTGGCATTATTCTTCTCTTGGCTTCATTCTCCAGTGGTAATACTGTTGATTTATGAAAGACTCAGAGTACTTAGATAAGCTATTTCCTGGCTCTGTGCCTTCCCTTTCTCTGTCTCCACAGAGCCCCAGGTCATGAAAGGGAAAGGGAGAGCATTGTCCTAAGTTTTTAAAATTAGGTTAATGCTAAATGCCTTTGGCATTTGAGAGATGTTTTCTGGATCCGTATGTTATACAATATTATCTAAATGGTACAGAAAAGATAGAAATACAATGTTCAGAAGTACCTTAAGTAACTAAGGAATGTAAGGCCAGACTTGTAAAGATATTTAAATGTTAAAGAATCCAAACAGTAGGATTTTTAAAGGCTTTAAGGTTAATGGGAGGTAGATACATGCAGAACTTCCTGGGCATTGGCATGTTGAGCATTTGGGGATCCTGTGACTAAAGGAATTATCTGTCCCGAGCTAGATGTATAAACATCTGTGACACACATAGGAAGGAGCCCGTAACATAGAATGGGGTTCACAGAAGTCAGTAAACTGAGTAGAATGCTGCTTAAATACAGCTTTGGGAAATACTGATAAAAGCTCTCAGCTCTACAAAGTATGGGGGTGCCTCAATCCACTCAAGAATATCTGTTTATATAAATCAAGGTATTATTCTTATAGAACAAGTGTTCTTATTGCTGGGCTACTAACTGAATTTGCTGTAATTTGCATAAAAGGAATACTAAATGAAAAAGAGATCTTTCATATTCTCCTCTGTCCTGTCTCTCTTGCTTATTGAGGTTTAGAGCCAACAGCCTGGTGACATTGGATGTTTGGGAATTTTTGCACATTCCTGCCGAAACATATGGACACTAGAGTTAAAAGGGAAGTGGATTTCAAAGTTCTCCGTGGCGTCGTAATGTTGGACGTAGCTATTCAATTCCATTTTAAAAATCTAAGATACTTTTTGAACCTAGCTTTTAGTATACAAAATATGGTTTAGGCATTCAAGGATTAGATTAAAAAAATTATTTTAGTGTATAACTTCACTCCTGTTGAAATCTGTGTCTGGGGAGTGTCTGGTTATTGGAGCCTATGTGTTTCATAAATTTTTGCAAAAGGGAATGCACTTTGGCATTTCTGAGAACGCCTTATGCGTACTTGCTCCTACCTTTCCCAGGACAAGTATCTCCTTAGTACTGCCTACATGCCAGTGTTTTAGATAGTTTCAAATTCAATTCAGATATAAATCTTTTTTATTTCATTGCCTCCTTTTTGTTATTCTTCATTTATTCCATCATGAAATCTACAGGAGCCAGGTTACTCCTTGCACTAAAACACTAGCTGAAGGCTTAGCTGTATTAATTTCAAGTTAGCCTGATACCATTTGCAAGTGTCCTCCTCCCTTCTCTTGAATGGAATAATAGATGCAGTTATGCAAAACTGATTCACTTAGAATATGGGGAGAAAGCAGCAATTATAAGGCAAAAATGAAAGGATTGTTCTAGGTTTGTAGAGTAAAAAACCTCTGATGAAACTATACATAATAGGGCTCATGTAAATAGGGTTAAATATTTTATATGTTGTTTATTTTGTAAGGCTAAACTATACTAGTGAGAAAGGACAAAAAAGATGAATCTCAAACAGCAAAACAGAACTGCATGTAATATTTATGCTTCTGCACTTAAAATTTCCAAGCACCACAGGAACAAAGTGGGTAGTTTTGTAATTTTATCATAATAAATAACCTGTAACCTAATTTCTGATACTTAGATCATTCAGTTAAATATTTTTTTAAAAAATACACATGTTGTTCTTGGATTTTCATAACAAAACATTCCTTTGTTTAGGTGGGTAAACTTACTTTCAGTTAGGCATAGTTTTTTGGTTGGTTTTTAATTAAAAAAAATTATCTGAGTGATTTAATCTGAAAGGATATTTGTTGAGTATTAATGTATTGAAATATACAGTGTTTCCAGTTGGAGCCAGAGAGAACCACTTGTCTTCGCCTTGCAATCCTTGGTGTCACTTGAACTGCTCATGTGACAACATTCTAATATGAAAAGAGACAATAGGCATTGTTGTTCTCGCATATTAATAAATAAGAGCCACAGTGTGTGCAAACAAAAGCTGCTTCCTGGTACATTGTGTCACAAGATTCCCAGGGTCAATCCTAATGGCTTTACTCTGATGAGAAGCTCTGTTGAAATCAATGAGCTTCATTCTCCTCACATTAATTTTACACCACTGTAGAGACATTACTATTACATAGTCCCAAATTCTGATCTCAGTTTTGTTAGTATAATTCAGATCAGAAATGACCTACTGATTAGAGAGTTATAGACGGTGTTACCCTTGGTGTCTCTAAAAAGGCTCATGTAAGCAGGGAAAACAGGCCCAGATGCCATTGGGCATCTTTGCAGAGCTGTAATTAGATAGTAAAATCTGTATTAGTCACAGCGGAAGTGGTGAGAGAAGAGCTCTTAAGGATTTTAAGCAAGTCTCCCATTTTTCCACTGAGCAGGGAATGAATGGAAAGAATAAGTACTATGTTACTGTGTCTGTAGGACTTAGAATCCCTGTACATTTTCTCTAAGCTCAGACTTACACTAAAGAAGAGTATTTTGCTTTCTTGCTTGTGTGCTTTTGAGTGCCCTTCTTGCCAGAATGCTCCACTTACTTTTTGGATTGCTAAATAATAAAAGATAAAAGGCTTGCATATAAAAGACATACAACCAGAAGCAGGAAAATTCTCTTAGAAACAACAGGCAAACTGAGGTTTGTACCCTTAACTGATACTTGTTACCTTCTAAACATTTCTAATATTTATTTTCTGGATAGCTGATATACACACATAAGTGTTATTCCTCAACAGAATTGTTAAAAGAAAGGTGTTTAATAGCATGCCTATTACCTAGGGAAACCTCCTATAATCTGGTTAACCAGTTTTTGTTCTTGTTGTGAGATTGGACTAGACAATCTTTGAAAGTCCATTCCAACCCAAACCGTTCTGAAATTGTGGTTGGTGTGGGTGTGGGTGTGTACAATACTATACCGAAAACAGCTTTTAACCCCTCTATTATTCCCCTCTTCATTACTCATCCATACAGTTTGACTTCCTGTTATAACACTACCCTGTAACTTCGTTACAATATTTGGTTATGAATCTAGTACAGAGTTCAGCATTGTCTCATAAGGTATTTCCCACTTAAAAGCAATTTGGTGAGAAAAGTAGTTGGAGCCCTAATCTTGATGGACAACCTGAGGAGAAAAACAAAGGGAATATCTCTTTAGGAGTACATGTTACCAGAAAGAAGGAAGCCTGGAATAAACCAGTGCCTAGTCCTGAAATCCTTCTGGAGTTTTATACTCATAAAACTCTGTCAAATGTATAGTAGAGGTTGTAACTAAAATACAACATGCTATTGTGTACAGCTGGTACTGACCGACCAGTACTTATTAATTCATTGATCTGGAGTCTGTTCACTTTTAGTTTACATTAAAGTTTATGAGAATGTCCAGACAATCAAATTAAAAGGGTTTGTTGTTTTGTTTTGTTGTGTCTTCTTTTTTTTTTTTTTAAAAAAAGTCAGCAATAATTCACCACTAGTTAGGACAAGAGAATAAAAAGAATGAGAGGAATGAGTTCTTACCAAGATTCTTATCTTCCTTCAGAATGACTAAATACCATCGGTTTCTGTCATTTACTTTGTTTCCAGACTCTGTCTCTAATGCATCTGAGCAAACTGTTCAAGTTCCAAGAAATTCTGTTGCTGTTGAGAGCCTCAGAAAGTACATCCAAGGTTTGTTTCCTTTTGGTCTTTGACCACTGTGAAACAGACAAGATTAAGACTAAGAAAAGTAGCAATGGAATCTTCCTTATCTCTGATTTTGTCATGAGTTTGGACATGCCTGTGTATGCATCAGACTCCTGAAGACTTTACCAAGGCCTTGGTACAAGGTAATAGATACAATGCGGTAATATCTACATGTGCAAATGTATGTAATTCATTAAAGGTTATCAATATGCCCACATACGTATATATTATCAGTACAATAACTATAGCCCGTGTTTATCTAGTTCTGCTTGTCTGCTGTGTCTTTTTCAACACAAGACTCTATCCTTGGAAAATTTTCTGTTTATTGCTAATACAAATGAATACAAACAGAAAGAATAGGAGAAAACTGTGTATTCACTAGTAATTTGAGAACTGCCTGATTTATGAGTTGTTCAATGGATTTTTCCCTCTGAATTATGTTGACTCCTCTGTCTGTGTCAGTACAAACAATGACGAAGTTCAAGGTCAAGTCCGCATTAACATTTGAGTAGAATCACGCCTCTCTCCTCTTTTGCTGATCTGAATTCATGACATAATTTTAGTTTTTAATAAAATAAAGATAATTAAAACAATAACAAGTTTATCTCCACATTTCAAACAGACTATCTATCTCCCAGACACCAGCAACTGTAGCTCTGTATGACAGTTCTTTCCAGGTGATTATGGAATCCATACAAATACAGACCAATCAGAATATTAGTTAAATGCTGAAAGCCTAACACATTGTGCCATATTCCTATCCTTTGAACTACCCCTGAGTAGGGAGATTGCTGAGAATACCCTGGACATGTCATCAAATTGTGTAATGGTTCCATAATACTTGACATAAACAAAGATTTGTTCTTGGCTCTGGCGGTACCCTATTTAGGCCAGTGCCCATTTAGATGGTTTTCCCTCTATTTCTTTGTGAGTTCGGGTCTATAAAAGCAACACGGTATTTCAGCTGGTGCATTTCTAGGGGATTATTGTACTTGACGGGTGGTTAAACATCATTCGATGCATGCAATGATTGCCCAAATATGCAGTGCCTATTGTGTTTTAGTGTTTAAATAGAACACTGGATCTAATGAGGATAAGTTTGTTTGAAGTAAGGTAGTCTTAGCAGCAGTGTTTATATGTGAAAGTGCATAAACACTATTATTTCTGTAGAGTCAGAAGTTAAATTCCTTCTCTACAGCTAGTTCTGCCTGAACACGTGCTTAAATTTTGTGTCATACCCAGCTGATCACAGGATCACAAAATCGTAATTATTAGTGACAGAGAAACCTATTAGGTAAGTCCTGTGGGGACCAGTACAGCACCACTGACATGGTAATCTCTCATAATAAATGTAGTCATACAGCTAATGCAAGTAATTGGAAATTTCTATCTCTCTATCCAGTTAATTCTGCCTGAATGCAGGCTTAAGGCCTGTGTTATACCCAGATGATCAGAGAATCTCAAAATCAGAATTATTAGTGATAGAAAAACCTATTATGTAAGTCTCCCAGGGAGCAGCATGGCATCACTGACACAGTAATCTCTCATGATAAATGCAGTTATACAGCTAATTTTAGTAACTGGGACTTTCTTCAAACAAATACATTACTTCTGAGGCCATTTGCATCTGATGTCACTACAAGAGAATTGTTCTGCAGCACGACTTCAGCTTTGTTAGTGAGGAAGGAACACGAACACTGGTACAGCAGTGCTGTATTTGGAGCAGCATGTTCGCTTAAAGAGAATGGCAAAGATATAACAAATCAGCTTTTGTTCTTGTTTTTCCAGGCAGGATGTTTGCCTCTGCTAACTAATTACATAACCGATGGCTTTGCTTAGTCTTAAATGTCATGCTCTCAGTGGCGTGAATGGTGCACACAGATACGCTTGTGCCTTCAACATACAGTATAGTTTGTGTTTCTTTCTCTTTTCCCATGGATTTTTCAGGTTGGAAAAGTAATTTATAACATCTTCCACCTGAAATTTTTCAGAGAGATGTGTATGTTGTATCTTTATTAGAAACTGGTGATAGCTAAAGTAACTGCCCGTTCTTCTGTATGTAGCAATTCAACATGCAGCAACAGAGCCACAGATAAATATAAGTATGTTGGTGTCATGCCCCTTGTACACATTGGCCTGTCTTTGGCTATGATCAGTAGAACAAGCAGCTTATCTCAGGGTTTCTAAAACAGTAAATCATTGTATTATTCCACATATTTCTGCAGAAGATGATGGACTAGCCTGCCTGCCAAATCAAGAGATTAAAGGAACAAATGTTCTGTATCAGAATGGCTCCGCTCCCAACAGCCAAAGGTATCTGAACTCCCACTGTGGAATGCCAGCTCCCCATGGCCCAAGTCAGTTTAGCTGGGAATAACATGAGCAAATAGGTCTTGCTTCTCTCAGTACAGAGGGTGACAACAGGTAGATAGAGGAAGGCACGCTACCTGCCTAAACAGGTATTTTCCTCCTCTCCTTGCTGAAAGGTGCCTGGCTGGAGACAATCAAACAAAAGGCTAAAGCTGACCCTCAGGCTGTATTTTTGACTGACTGAGTCTAGACTCTGCAAATCTGGTGTGACCTTGTTCTGTTAAATGCTTACCATGGGGATCTGTTCTTCTCTAAACAACTGGCAGCTGTTAAACTTTTAGGGAGCAATCATCTGATTGTGGCTCTGCCAAAAGGCTGCTATTAACACAGCTGTACCTGCTTGGTCTTTCTGGTACTGACCATGAAAGAGATCCCTGGGTTACAAGGACAAGCAAGGGAACTCCTTCTCTTGACTGGAGATGTGTGACAAACCTTTGAAGAAGCCCACATTGACCAAACTGTCAGGAATGGGCAGATTTGTATGGTGGCACCTGATCTCTTACAGGTGGCACCTATTGTTCTTGGCCTTTTCATCACCTCCGTGCATTGCCAGCTGGTTTGCTTGATCTTGTTACCAGATCCTGCTACCAGATCCTGCTACTCTGACACAACACTCTACAGCTTAGAGGTTTTCTGTGGGAGATTAAAGCCCTCATATCAGGCCACTGATGAACATAGATTCTGATGCAATCCTCCTTTAGATGTGAAAAAATAGATTCATCACTTTTTTATTGAGGCTGAAGTATCTTTCTATTTTACTTAATACCAGACTAAAGAGTGCAAGCAGAGAAACTGACAGCTGGAGATGGGACTGAAAATGGCAAAGTTCTGTATGAAGTTTAGGACTCTGCTAGCAAGGGCAGGGCTTGTCACAGCACCACAAGAGGGGAGGAACATGTGTTTGGGACCGTATACTTGGAGAAGTTTATGGAAGGGCTGGGAGGAAAATCAGGTATCAGGTTTTGCAATTGTAGTGTCTGCACATTTTCACAGAGATTATCTTCTGTTATCAGTATTCAGGAAAGGTAATTTGAGGTCCGCCCTAGTCCTCAGGGCATGGTGGCTAGGTTGACAGAAATAATTTTAAGGTAAAAGGCTGCAGTAAAGACAGAATCATAAAAATACCAATCCATCCTCGTAACACCTGCAAGAATTAAATGTCACTTCACTGTGTGCAGTCAGCTGTTGCCTAATCTCAGTGTCATGTATGCTACACAATATCAACTGAAACATGCTAATAGAACTAATAGGGGAATTTTAGCGGATAGAATGAGACAGAATGAAGCTAGAACACCAGGATTTATGTACACGTATCTTACAGTGTTGAAAAACAACAATGAGACCTTAAACGTCCACAAATAACAAGAACCTTAGTTTTTTTGTTGGTCCGAAAGATGACCTGGAGCATAACATCCTATAATGCTTAACAAGTGGTGATTTAGCCTTAATTTCAGAATAATAACACTTTTTTGCTTGCATTGACTACCTTCAGTCACACACAAGTCCTACTCCAGATGTGTTAACATATCCACACATGGCCTAAATATGGACTAAAATGTAAGCCACAAACATGTGAGTCACACAGTGGAGTGACAAAAAAAAAAAACAACTATCAGACACCTACCTGATCCATACAGATGAGCTTTAGCAAGTAAGTCTACCTTCATTTAGTCATCTATAAAAAAAAATAAATCTCGTTATATAAGCAAGTTTTATGAATTTTAAGAAAACAGGAAATCTGAATACAGTTTTTATAGGTTAAAAAAACCTGAATAATCCACAGAGAAACTGATTAATACAGTATCACCTAACTTTAGCAGCCTGAAAGGCAGATATTAGAGTTCATATTAGCTATGTAGGCTCCATCTCCAGTCAATAGAAAGATACAGATGGAACCAGAGGTCTGTAAAGCTTATTCTGCTTTCTGTGTCTAGGAACTGTCTTTGCTGGTTACAAACAGAGACAGAATTTGATTTTTAAACCAGGTAGTAACTGCTCATATGGCTCAAGTTAAGTGAGGAGAATCCCATGCTCAGATTCCAAAACTGGGATGACAGCAGAAGGCGGACAAATACTGTTAATTTTAATACCTACAATAAGAAGATACAGGATGAGGAGATGTAGTATTTTATAACTTGCAAAAAAATGCATACAATATTTCAGACAGAGTATGCAGGTTCCTATAGCAAGCAGCTACATACTGGAGGAATGTTTCTCTAGGTTGTCTGATGTGAAGTAAAACATAATATAATGTGTGATAGAGAACCGCACCATTGAATCTTCTTATTCTAGCAATATTAATGCTTTTGAGCACGCTATCTTTTGGCCTGGTGCAAATTTAAGGTGTGTTTAGTGTCCAAAGTAAGAGATGGCTTTGTTTCCATGTGGCTGCGTTAGTGCACTTCAGGTAGATCTAATGCAGAGATACAGTATGCTTGAGCATGTAATGCAAATTTGCCACTGTCACCATTAAAAATACTTTGCCAAAAATGTTTTTCATAATGAGAACCCTCTAGAGATTTCCATTCATAAAAGATAACATTTAAAACACAGAAGAGACCACCATGAAAGAAGAACATTTAGCAAAGAGGGCTGTGGGGGAGATAAAATGGAAAGTTGACAGGCAGTCAGAGCCTTTTATTTAATATAATATAAATAGTATATACTGTAATAAAAAAAGCCTTTATCTGAAAATATACAGAAAGAGAATAAATATAGAGAAAGATATACAGAAGATCTTGTCTTGACTGCATTGGTTTCTAGATCCTGACTTTTGGGATTCCTGATGCGGACATCCACTTGGAGTGATTAAAAGTTGTATTATGCCTCCCAAAGGGATAACTCAAAGGCTAGAAGCTACTAAAATTATTTCCACAATGATTCTCTGGCTTGTTCAGGCACTAGCTAAAACACAGCCAATATTAGCTATCAATGAAATTAAAGGAAACTCTGCCTGGCATGACAGCTTTTGATTAGATTGTACTTTGTCCTTTTTTACTGTGAAGCATTTTAATCTAAAACCTCAAGGAAATTAAAAACACCTTGCTGAGGAAAGAAAGTGATGAGGAAGACAAAGGGGAGGAAGGAAAGAAAAATTTTTTTGCTGTTTTCCTAAATTAGGCAAAACACTTAAACTAGTTTGACCAACTCTACATACTTCTGTGTCTGGAAATACCTGTTCTATGCAGGGGTTCAGACAGTATTTTAAAAATTCTTTTATTAGTTACGCTGCCAGCACCATGGGTAGTTACTGGTATAAGTCAACCCTGGATGAGACTTGTGAACTCTGTATGGTTTAGCTGAGACTTGTATTTGTCTCAAAAGTCATCTGCTCCCTGCCTGTGGTGTAACATCATCCAGACTTGCCTGGAGCCTTCCCTTTATCTGATTTTGAAGACAGTACAGATCACATTTTTGTCTGCCAACAAGTGAAGAAAATTATCAAAATTGGTTTATGAAATAAAAGGCAACTTGATATATAAATGTTCTTCTTTGTTCTTTAATGATTTGGTCCTTCTTCAGTACCTGAGGACATCTACAGACTCATACCACTGTGCAGATCACAGGGACTATAAATATTAAACAGCTTACCACATTAAGTTATAGTAATGTCTCCAAAATTAAAGGAAAAGCAGCTATGAGAAAGTATATTGTCTCTCATTTCTGAGCAACTTAATGTTTCATAGGCTAAGAAATGCAATCTTATTTATTTATTTATTTATTTATTTATCGCTTTCCAGGTCAATTATTACAATTACTCTCAATTAAAAAAATTTTTGCATGGAGATGAATTGATATTCATCTTACTGTAGCACAAAGATTTATTTTAAGCTTAAGGAAACATGGAAATCAAATCCAAAATAGTGGCTGACTTTTTGTGAATTAAAGCTCAATTCCAGTAGGCCAATACACTCTTTAAGTCACAAAATTTATTAAATGTTGGTAAAATCCTCTTACAGCAAGGGCAGTCTAATTTTCTTAGCTTTTCAATGGCCCTAAACCAAATTCTACTTGGTTTGTCCCACTAAGTCAAAATTCCTGTAGAAGTCCCGTCTGAAGGTTGTTTTGCCCAGGAATGTTTTGAAAAATAAAAATAAAAAGGACAATTTAAAAATTATATGGATTATTATAACTTATAATTAGATGACACCAAACTGGTGTCACCAGTCAATATGCCTAATGGCAGGGCTGCCACTCAGAGAGACCTAAGGAATGGGTATACAGGAACCTGGAGGAATGCTGGAGGAATGGGCATACAGGAACCTCATGAAATTCAACAAGAACAGGTGAGAAGTCCTGACCTGGGAGTGAATAACCCCTTGCAGTGATCCAGGCTGGCAACTGCCAGCTTGCGGAGCATCTCTGATGAAAAGGTCCTGGGGGTCTGGGTGGACAGCAAGCTGACCGTGAGCCAGCAGTGTGCTCTAGAAGGCACAAAGGCCAGCTGTGTCCTGGGCTGTATGAACAGGGACACAGCCAGTCAATTAATGGAGGAGACTCCTCATCTATTCAGCCCTCATTAGACCGCACTGAGATACTGTGTTTTGTTTTGGGCCCCCAGTCCCAGTATGGGAAAGACATAAACAAACTGCAGCAAGTTTGGCAGAGGACCACTGAGATTGCTGGGGCTGGAGCACTTGTCCTGTGAATGGAGGCTGAGGGGCCAGGTCTGATTCAGCCTCAAGAAGGGCTGGCTTGGGGAGCACCTAATAGCTGCCTTTGGTGCCTGTGAGGGGCCACTGGGTAGATGGACCTGGGCATTTCTTGCTTGTAAGAATGCCTTTCCATTAGAAGGCCAGGCAAGCAGTGGCACAGATTCCCCAGGACGATTGTGCAGGCTCCCTCCCTCCTCAGAAGGTTGCTTATCCTGGATGAAGCCTGGATGAAGCCCTGAGCAACCTGGTCTGACCATGGCTGTGCGCATCATATTAGACCAGAGACCTCTGAAGCCTGAATTATTCTATTAGCCTGTATTCTGTGGCCCTATGATGATTTTGTTTCTTAAACACATAAATATTCCTAAATAAATAAAATGTCTAAATATATTTTATCATTATATCTCTTTTTTTTTAATATCTCACAAGCCTTGTAGTTGAATATCCTAATTATGAGTCACATATGACCTAGTTTTCCTTGATTATGCTTAATATCCCAGTTCACTTATCTTGAGTGATATATGAAAGTAGCTTGGCACTGCCTGTGCAGGCTAAGAAACCCAAGGTTGTGCTCTTGTTTTCTCTCCCCATCTCTCATTGGATGTGAAGGTTTTATTAACTGCCCGACCTGCTGCTGTTAGTTAATATGCACCGAAACTGTTTTGATCGCAAGCCCCATGTAAAAGGAAAATCGCATTCACTGCAGCTTTTTCTGGTTCATCAGTCAAATCTGAGCCAAAGGAGCATGTTGCCTTTTCTCGCCCTGCTGTGTTCAGTGGCACTGGGCTACCATTAATCAAAATAGGCTGTCAGAACAAACTTACAAACTTCAGAGAAAACCAGCCTTGCAGCTGACAACAGCCTGACCTTACTAGGCCATACTAGGAAGCTGTTAATGGACTATGGAAAACTCTTAATAAAAAGGTGAAGAATTTGAAGCAGATACTGAGTGGTCGTGCAGACGGTCACACCACCAGTGGCGAGCTAAGCTGCCAAGCCTGAAACTCACTAGTGCAAGCCAGTTTTCACTTAATTTTCAGTTTTCATGAAAGCATGACATCTGACTTCTGCATGCTGCTCAAGGGAACAGGAAGCTATTGCAACATCTATCTTACAGCAAAATCAGCAAGCAAAATCAGCTATGCACCTCAGGATTTGAGCTGCATCCCAGAGGAGCAAATAACGCCTTGCAAATAGTGGAAATTTTTTAAAAAGCCTAACAAGCATGTGCAAGGCCTGCCTCGAACCTCCCCTCCCCAGCAGATGGCACGGAGGGTTCTTCCCCTGCCTGAGGGCCTGCAGCTGAGGGAAGGCCGCTGCTGTTGGCCACAGGCTTGCGCCGGGCTCAGGCCTCCTGCCCACAGGCCCAGCTTGCCCAAGCCTGGGAAGCAGGACGAGGCTCTGCAAGCTAAGGTGGTCTTGTGAATCTCACCAAGATGCTCTGACAGATTTGCTGGGCAGCTGATGCCAAAGGCGGCTGAAGTCAGTGTTGCACTCACAGAGATGGACATTTTAGTGCCCAGCCATGCCTTCCTCCCCCCAGCTCCTTGCTAATCAGTGCCATGGAGCCACTGCCGCCTCCATGGCAGCGAGACCATGAGGTGAGGCCTGGGGATATCTGCCTCCGCCTGGCGCCTCCCTCCACTCAGCATTGCCACCGCCCCTTTGACGCCGCAATTTCCACAAGTTACCAGCTGTTAAAGACCACGTCTGTTTTATTTCGTTTGTTCACTGTTTATCGTGTGCAGCTTGTTGTGTTTTGTTCCTAGCCAAGGGGTCAGCTTGGCACCAGTGGAGGCCACAGGCTCAGCTTGTCCTTGCTGGGAAGGATGGGAGGCCTCTGACAGGGCAGGGGGCTGAGCCCTCCCTGAGGGAACCTTCTGGAAGGCAGATGGGGGGAGCGGTGTGAGGAAATGACCAAGTGAGGAGTGAGGCCTCAGGGACAGCAAAGCTTGCCAACTCATGGGAAAGAGGAGGAAGTGGGTATGCAGCCAGGTACCTCAGAGGGGAGAGGAGATGGCCACCAAATCTGCCTCAACCCAGCCAGCCCCTGAGCTGCTGGGCTGGAAACCAGCTGGTAGGAAAGGACATGACCTGGAAGGCAGGGTGAGAGAACTTGTTTACAGCCCTTTTACTTCTGTTTCCTCTGTGCTCAATAGCCTATAGGCGGGTGCGGGGTGCTTAGCCTACGGGTGAGATGGGGCACCCCAGCGTGAGAGCAGGCCCTGGCACCCTCCTCACTTTGGCTTCCACCACAAACAAGCTTCATGCCAAAGTATGAAAGGCTACTTGAAAAGCCAAAGTCCTCTAACCAACACTACATCCACTATCAATATACACAGAGCAGGATGTACATCTCCAGCAGGTTATGTGTACAGCATGTTTTCATTTAAATAAAGAATATTTAGCAATTGTGTGGAGGCACCATCCCATGACAAACAGTGACAATTTTCATGAATACCCAAGACCTAATTTATAAAGTTTGACACCTTTGTCTGAGGAGTATGGATGAGGAGAAGCAGCATGCTGGCCTCCAACAGCAGCATCTCTAGGCCAAAATCTGTACAGGAATGACACAAATAAAAATTAACAAGCACAAAGCCAAGCCTAAGGTTAAAGTCAAAAAGTAGCATGTGGGAATCCTAAAACAGCAGGCTTAACATGGGGAAAATTGTAGTTGTCTGCGATTGTTCTGTTCAAGAGTGAATCCACAGACAGCAGAGCAACAGAAATGGATCGTTCTGCAGCTGCACAAACCCTCAACCCTGCGGATGAGCAGAGGGGTCTGTGCTTATACCTCAGCTGACAGCATGTTTCGTGAAGTAATGGAGAGCTGCTTTTGCAACCCGCTAATTGTAGGCAAAAACAATTGCTGCCATATTTAAGTTCAAATAGATGCCCAGTGACTGTCTGTGTAGGTGCAAGCAATTAGCATATTCTCTGCATGGTGTGAATTGCTTTTATCACCAATGGCTGTAAAAGTGAGAAGTGAAGGCTGTGAAGGAGAGCTTACTTGAAAATCAGGTTTTTATGGGATGCACAATAGAACTGGGGCGGGGCGAGGGGTGTAGTCAACTCAAATGTTTAGCAGTTCAAATAAGCCTTAAATTTTAAGGAAAGTGTATGAGGGGAAAGAGGGAGCCTGTTGTATTCGTTCTTTGTGCAGAACAGCCTGATTTCCAGTTTGCATTAATGGGATGTGATTTCAACAGATTTTAGAGGAAAACAAGTATCCTGAATGCAGTTCTTTTTTTTTATTTTCCTTTAAAAAAATGCTTTGCAGAAAATTAAAATATCAATTATGTTTTTATCCTGCCAGCTCTAATAAGACAGAGCCATAGGACCAAGTATCAAAAAGAATATTTGGGAATAGCTACTGTTAAAGCAGAATCTTTGAAACAGTAATTTGTGCCAGAAACTAGATGTGTTACAGGATAGCTTAAGATACCAAGTTTTAAAAACCTCAAGAACTGTGACCAAACCTCATCTATGGTAGCTAAAGTAAAATAAAGAGATTTGTGCCAAATCCTTTTTGCCTAAGCTACATGTATTCATTTAAGGGCAGTATTGCAAAAACTAAATATTTATCTTCCTTGAGACTAGCTATGTGATATTTCCTGCAGAGCATTTGCACAAAGAATCTAAAGATCCAGTATGAACTGGAAAATGGTCTGACATCAATCCAACACATGCAGCTTTTTCACTCAGGAAAATTCTTTTAAAATGTTAAAGTAATATTTCATAGCTGCAGATGCAACTATTTAGTCAAGTTCCAAGGAAGACTAAATTAAGCACTAAAAAAAACCCAACAACCATGCCTTTAAGCAGGGCTCACAACCTGGGAAAGATCATCAGGCCACATTTGAGAACAGATTAATTTATCCTTAGCTAATTACCCGGTAAGGTTCAGCTGAGCTGCCAGCACCACTAACAGTCAAGACATATCACAATGGATTGTTCTGTCTGTTTGATGAACTCATTCACTGAACACGTTGATTTCTGGCTGTGCATGTACAATAAAATCTAGCCAGTCAATAGTGCTGCTACTCATCTCATTCAGATAATTTTCTGCCTTTTTGTTATGGCTTATTATTTCCAACCTACTTTTTGCATCATTCTTTCTAGTTTGAGGAGAAGTCTGGCAGTCAAGACCAGTATGTTCTAGTTCTTGCTCTGCTGCTTATTATTCTTATAGTTGTAGCAGCTCTGACTTCAGTTGGCCCATCTGCAAAACTGAAATAGTATTTAAATGTCTCTGGTGATCTTTTAAAGTATAAAGTAGTTCTCACAGTGCAGAGGGACGAAAAACTATAACCTTCAAGAAATAGACTGTGTTCATTTAATTGTAATGTGCCATGGCAAGTGTACAGTTTAATTTTGATCTGAAATATGTACAGACATAAAAGTCGTCATTCAGCAAGAAGTCAGTACTTTTTTCTTTTCAGTATATAAAGAGATTAAAAGAACTGAAAATTTCATGGAAACAGTTTGAAGATCATGTAAGTTTCCTTTCTTTGTTTAATTACCTGATGATGTACATATAAATATGAAAAATACTGAAGTCATTAAAGTTACTATAACTAGAGTAGGCCTTTTTTGAAGTAACTATGAATAAATCACACTCTTGCTAAAACTACTGCTTTCTGCAGAATCAGAGCCTGTTTTCATTGATATCAACCAGTCATTACTGTTGACATTAACGAGAACCAAATCAGGCCCTTCATAATGAAAACTTAACAGTGTGCTGACTCTTAGTCTAAATATGGAGACAGGTTGCTTTGAATTGAGGTACCTAACTAAATTTAACTGGGATGTTATTTCCTAAAAAGCCAGTCCTTAGATTCAGGGCAGCATAAAGTCTTTTCAATTTAATTTCTGTTTTTGTTAAACAATAAGGTAAAAATGAAAAACAATTTTTTTAAAATCTTAGATAAAATGTATCTTGCTACCCGTAGGATAAGAACAGGCAATGTACTCTCTGTTTAGCAGTGTAATAAAACTAGAAAGTAAACCAGCTTCACACTGTGAGCAAACAAAGAAGTACTGTTCATTAGATTACAGCAAAAAGGAAACTTCAGAGAACTTAACTAATCATGGCAGTTGGAGAGTCTGAGAAGAGGCATGGGAACGTGACTTCCAATAACTAATGTCATGACTAGGACTATACATAGAAAAAACACATGCACATGAGAGAGAGTTTGAGAGAGATGTTTGTTTACTACAGCAACCTTTGGCTGTAAAGGGGAGATGGAAAAATTTTCCATATCATTAAAAGCACTTCAGCGGTTACAAAAGAATTTCCTCCACCACTTCCTCCTTTCTTCATTATCTTTTTTAAAAAAAACTTTCTAGTAGATAAAAATGTAGTATGACATGGAGTTGGAAGAGATCTCAAGAGGTATTATGTTATTGTCATTAAGTTTCTGGCCTATCATCACCCCTTGGTTTTCAACAAATGCAAGTTTAACAGGAGGGCATGTGTTGTTAAATCTGGCAGTGCAAAGTCTTTCAAACATGCCCTGTTGGAACACTATAATACCATAGGTTTAATAGCATATATATTTCTCCAAAACTGGCATAAAAGAATTGGGAAAATAGTTGTGTATTTAACTGGCTGCATTCCCTGGAATATGACATTTGAAGAAAACCATCAAACCATCTAATTACTGTGAGGTGAAGTCTGCTCAGGCTACGTCAGTTTAAACTTGGAGGACTGCCATGGAAATCAGTGTAATAACTTGAGTGTCATATGGTGCAGAAAAGAGCAGAACTTGGTACATGAAGTACGTTTTTTTTGCCTTTCTGCAGGGACACCTATTTATAGCCTCATTTCCATCCAGCAGTCCTGGGTATCACTTTAGCCATCAATATCACTTAGTAAACATGTTTCCCCCGAGCAACCCAGCATTGTCTCCAAAGCTGAAAACAAAAAGAAATGTACAGACAAAATAGCTAGGCCTTTCTGGAGTCTTATTTTCAAATATTCTGAGTTTTATTCATGTGCAGTTGGCAGTTCAGGAAGAAAAAAAACACCCCCATAAAATTAAACCCGGTCTTCCTTGCCTGTAAGTACAGCAAAATCCTCGGGAAGCAAAGTGGCTTTTCATAACTATGTTGAGTTAAAAAAATACAACAGACCAAAGGCCAAGAAGCAGACACATCATATAGGCTATAGAAGGAACTCCGTCCTCACTGGATAAATCACCCAGAACTACTGGAAATTTCAAAACAAGGAAGATGATAAAATGATGACAAGAATCATACTATGTGCTGTTACTCCCTTTTCAGTCTGAAAACAGCCTTGATCGCTGCTATCTGAAAGTGCAAGTCCCTCAGTGTTGCAGATATTTCTGAAACGATAGGCTGAGGCTATTTGACTTCCTTAAATCATAGCAATTTCACAGTCATTTTCACTGCTTGGTATATGAGTGTTTTGCATATATATTATTATCTTTGCTTTGTACAGAGAGAATATTACACCCAAAAACTCAGTGACAGGAGGGTTTAGATTGCCAAGCTAGCAGGGCCAATGGCTCCTTTAGAGAAAGATATCCCTAGTTATATCCAAGCATATTCTTCCAACAAGGAAAAAGTCAGACTTGTGCACTTTCTCCTCCTTGCTAGCATTTGTATTATTGTGTCACTCTCTCCAAATACAGTTGTTCTATAGTTTACACAACAACACGACCTGTATAATTCAGTGTGATGTTTTTTCAGCTTCCCCACTGACAAAATATACACGAGAAAGAGGCTGAGTTTTTAAAATAGTTGTCATACAAATTTACTTTCCTTGAAATATTGTTTTTTTCTGGAAATTTTAATTGTTCTGTAGCTGTTCTAATGATAAGGGCATAGGTGTACATCCTACTTTCTGGCTTTCACAGAATTTGTTACATATGTGACTTAAAACTAATGAATTGGCCTAATCAAACAGGTGGATTACCATTCAAACTTTCTTTGGGCTTTTTTTTGATTTACTGCACTGTCTTCAAACAATCGTTAGTCAGTTTTATATGATAGGTTCCAAAGCACTAACACTTTTTTCTTTTGTTCCGTATGTTGTAGTTGCTGTTCATATGGGAACAAAAGAAAAAAATCTTAACTGTCATTCGTTCCTGTCACATCCTTATTTCCATTTCGGACCATACTCTTGAATCAGTGATCAAATACCTCAATTAGACAATACTTAACCTAGTCAATACTTGATATGGTCAAGTATTCCATCTCTAATATGTAGTAAAATATTTGCTTATAGATATACAGTTGTTAAGAATAATGTAGTTTTATGTTTTGGCTTTTTAATCTACATTAATGTGAAAAAGTATGTTCTAAATTAAATTCTTTAGTGTCAGAAAACTGCAACTGTAAAGCAGTACAGTTCTTTAACTGTTTATCCCCACGCAGTATGGGGAATAAACATGATGAATTAGAGACATGCGTGCAGTTGCAGGGCGATGATCTCATTGGGATCATGGAGATGTGGTGGGATGGCTCCCGTGACTGGAATATTGGAGTGGAGGGATACAGGCTCTTTAGGAAGAACAGGAGGGAAAGAGAAGGGGGATTTGCCCTTTATATGAGTGTACACCTGAAGTGTATGGAGCTCTGGCTGGGGATGGAAAAGGAGCTGATGGACAGTTTATGGCTTATGATTAAAGAGAAGACAGGCAAAGGTGATAGTATAGTGGGTGTCTGCTATAGGCCACCCAACCACGAGGGCCCTGGTCCTCATAAGAACTTCAACCACACCAATATCTTCTTGGGGGACAATACAGCAGGACATCAGCAATCCAGTAGGTTCCTGGAGCGCATTGACAATAAATTCCTCCTCCAAGTGATTGAGGAGCCAACAAAGAGAGGTGGCCTGCTGGACCTCATACTCACCAACAAGGAGGGGTTTGTTGGAGATGTGAAGATCAAAGGCAGCCTTGGCTGCTTTGCCAATGAGATGGTGGAGTTCGGGACCCAGAGAGGAAGGACTGAGCAGAGCAAAAAGCAATATCACAACCCTGGACTTCAGGAGAGCAGACTTTGGCCTCTTCAGAGATCTGCTTGGAAGAGTCCTCTGGGTTAAGGTCCTAGAGGGAAGAAAAGCCCAAGAAAGCTGGTTAATATTCAAGAATCATCTCCTCCAAGAAAACTCCATCCCAACAAATAAGGAGTCAGGCAAAAATGCCTGGAGTCCTGTGTGGATGAACAAGTAGCTCCTGGCCAAACTCAAACACAAAAATGGGAAGTCATACTTGACCAACTTGAAAAACTTATATGATGAAGTGACTGCCCTGGTAGTTGAGGGGAGAGGACTTCATTAAAGCCTTTGACATTGTCCTCCATAAGTTCCCCATAAGCAGATGGTGAGGTGGATGGGAAACTGGCTGAATGCCTGGGCCTTAGAGGGTGGTGATGAGCAGCACAAAGCCTAGTTGGAGGCCAATGACTAGCACTGTACCCCAGGGGTCAATACTGGGTCCAGACCTGTTTAGTATCTTCATTTATGAGCTGGATGATGGGTCAGAGGGTACCCTCAGCAAGTTTGCAGGTAACCCTGAACTGGGAGGAGAGGCTGATATGGCAGAGACTCATGCTACCATCCAGAAGGACCTTGACAGGCTGGGGAAATGGGCTGACAGGAACCTCATGAACTTCAACAAAGAGAAGTGCAGAGTCCTGCACCTGGGGAAGAACAACCCCTTGCACCAATATATGCTGGGGGCACCCATCTGGAAAGCAGCTTGTCAGAAAAGGGCCTGGATTCCTGGTGGACATCAGGTTGAACATGAGCGAATGTGCCCGTGCTGCAAAGAAAAATAATTGTATCAGTTGCATTAGCCGAAGTATTGCCAGCAAGTCGAGGGAGGTGATCCTTCCCCTTTATTCAGCTCTGATGAGGCCACACCTGGAGTGCTGTGTCCAGTTATGGGCTCTGCAGTACAAGAGAGATATGGACATATTGGAGAGAGTTCAGTAAAGGGTCACAAAGATAATTAAGGGACAGAAGCACCTCACACATGAGGAAAGGCTGAGCAAGCTGAGGCTGTCCAGCCTGGAGAAGAGAAGGCTCAGGGGATTCTTATTAATTTATATAAATACCTGAAGGGGGGTTGTAAAGAAGACAGAACAAGGTTCATTCCAGTGATGCCCAGTGACAGAACCAGGGGCAATGGGCACCAAGTGAAACACCGGAGGTTCCATATGAAGATCGGGAAACACTTTTTTACTGTGAGGGTGAATGAGGACTGGAATAGATTACCCAGGGAGGCTGTGGCATCTCCATCCTTAGAGATATTCAATAACCATCTGGACACAGTCCTGGGCAAGTGGTTCTAGGTGGCCTTGCTGGAGTAGGGGGGTTGGAAAAGGAGACCTTGAGGAGAGGTCCCTTCCAACATCAAAAATTCTGTGGTTCTGTGATACATAACCGATACAATTCCTTAACTTGTTTTAAAAAACAAAAATTTCTCTGTATTACAGACTGTAACTTGACTGCTGCTTGATAGCAGAATGACCATCAGACTCAGTATTTTGATTTGGGGCCATAGTGAAAAGAGTGGAGAAGTTAGAATCAGTAAGAATCAGCAGTAAGTGTGGAGCAGTAAGAGAATCCCCTAGCTGTACCCACCTACAATACACAGCAGTTTGGTTTACAAGTGTCTCTGGTATGCACAAACCCTGGATTCTTTTCAGAGGGACTTAAAATGTAAGCTGTGCTCAAGATGCAACCCAGTCTCTAATTGGGACATACAGATTCAAAGCAACAACTGTGGAAATTTGTGCAGCTTTGGGCTGTATGTGCAATGTCAATGTTAAGTTCAGTGGGGCAGAGTAAATTTAGTCTAAAGTAAAACCCCCCAAACTCCATCTTGTTGGGGGTCTTGGCAACAACAACTTTGAGTTACTGGTTGATCTTGTTGCACCAGATTTCTCGCTAACTTAGACTGCAAAAAATACCAATGCTTATGGCTAGTCTCTCTAGTGTTATGGTAATACCACTCTTAAAAAATATATCGGATTTGTAACTGGGTTTAAAAGTTGCTGGTTTGGCTCAAATTATGGTGAGAGTCTTTTCAGAACACATTGCGCAAGGTTCTTGCCTTTATGTTGCTGGAGGCTAGTGTTGGCTGTTTTGATATTTTCTTAAGTGCTGAATAGCATTGATTCATGGCATTACAGGACAGTAATAGCATTTAGTTAGCCTCTGGAACCACCATCCATTCTGTTGACATTATCTTTTGGCTATCTATAATTGATTTAAAATCAAACAACAGTGTTATATAACATGCACTTTATAACATTATTGTCTTGTTATTAAAGTTCTCAGCTGACCTTGTATGTGTAAGCAGTAACTATATAGCTGGTCTAGAATGAGTTCTCAGATGAAGCTTGCATCAAATTCTCAGGGGCTCTGACTTCATTGCTGCATTAATTCAGCTGATCTGCCATGGAGCTTGGAAATTTGTGGTCTGCCACATTGCAAAGTTGTATGGAAGTCACTCTGTCCTCAATGGTATTGTCATTACTGAGTTAGAACAAAAAATGTCTGCCCTCTAACGTATTACATGTTCATCTAGCCCTGTGTCCTATGTTCGGTAGTCACAACTTGTGATATTTGAGAAAAGTGTAACAGCATATTGTAGTCATACTTTTCCAATATTTACCAGCTACCAGTAATAGCCACTACAGGTGTCATTTGTTCAGATGCACCATAAAAGGTGGTATCTTTTAATTTAATAATCCTTGAGAGATATTTCCTCTCAATTTGTCTAATCTCTTTTAGACTAAATTTTTGGGGGAGAATGCACAACATCCCATGGCAATCATAGAATCATAGGATGTGTTGGGTTGGAAGGGACCTTTAAAGGTCATCTAGTCCAACCCCCCTGCAGTGAGCAGGGACGTCTTCAACTCGATCAGGTTGCTCAAAGCCTCATCAAGCCTGACCTTGAATGTCTCCAGGGATGGGGCCTCCACCCCCTCTCTGGGCAACCTGATCCAGTGCCTCACCACCCTCATTGTAAAGAACTTCTTCCTAATGTCTAATCTAAACCTACCCTGCTCTAGTTTAAAACTATTGATCCTCGTCCTATTGCTACACGCCCTTGCAAACAGCCCCTGCCCAGCTTTCCTGTAGGCCCCCTTCAGGTACTGGAAGGCCGCTATAAGGTCTCGCCCAAGCCTTCTCTTCTCCAGGCTGAACAACCCCAGTTCTCTCAGCCACAGTTCAATTGCATGCTGTGTAAAAATACCACCTACTTATTTTTGACTAAATAGTTCACCATTGCATTTGTTTGCAATTTTTTTGTTTAATGCATGGCTTTATAGTCCTTAATTATATCTCTCCTCAGTCATTTGTTTGCCAAGCTGAGATATCCACATGGGAAAACTATTCCGTATCTTTGGTCATTCTTTTCCCATTTCTCCTTAACCTTTGGTTCTACTTTATCCTTTTAAGATGGGTGACATGTTAAAATCATAAGAAATGCACAAAGTATTCAAACTGTAGGTATTGTAATACTGTGTTATATATGGTAAAACAGTGAGATTTTCTGTTCTGTTCTCTGCTTTGTTTTTCTGTTATCAAGAACTGACGTAATGTTTTCACAGAACTAGATAAACTGTCATAAACTTAAAACCCCAATCCTGATTGTTATTACTCAACTTGCAGTCACTCGTTGTACATGTAAATTTAGGATTTTTTTCCTGTGCCTCACTTTGCTTTTATCTATACCGCACTTCCTCTCCTATTTTATTGCCCAGTCACCCTTTTCCTTCTTTGCTTCCTTATAGCTTGTTTTTACTGTAGTTTAAAGAGAAAACATTGTCAATTCAGTATCACTGTTTTTCTCAGATTTTCTCAGATAACTTATTAACATGCTGAACAGTCTGTCCCATGTCATCAGGACGTATTCCTTTTCTTCATAGGAGTATGAACTACATATAACTCTTTACCACTTTATTGTAGGATATTTCTCTGTGGTCATGAGCTCTCAGCCGTGGAAGGTACAGGAAATCTCTCATCACTGAGCAATTTACGTGGCAACATTGAGTGGTTACCAAACCTAGTGAAAGTTGCATCTGGTCCCAAACCAACATTTCTTCTTGATTTAAATTCTCCTTGTAATGCCCCTGAATTGTAAAGGAAGATTTGCAAGAGCTGAGGCCTTATCTAGCCACCATAATCTGTCATACTATCAGTATGACTCTGGGAATCAGCTTTGGCTATAAAAGATTGGCATACTTCAAACAGCCTCAAGTGTTGAAGTGTTTGGTACAAAACACACTTTGAAGTTTAATCATGACCATAAACACTTATTGCTTACTATATCTGTGTTCAAAGATCGGGTATTGTGTATGCAGTGGAACGGCACTGTATGAAAGGACTGGGACGACTTTTTCCTGACATTTTTATCTCATCTATATCCTGCAGAGATTTTCTGCTTCGATAGGGCATACTGATTTATTTTTGACTACCATAACCTTTAAAAGTAGAAACCTACCTTGTCATCTAGAAACCTTAGTGATCCTGGAAATGAAGAGCATAACAGGAGGCTACAGTAGATGGGGAGGACTGGAGAATCAAGCAAGTGGTCATTTGACAATAATTAGTTAAATACTTCAAAAAATTTTAAAACTTTTAGGTAGTTCAAATAAATTGTAATCACATTAATAATAAATGGTTAACACCATCGAATAATGATTTTAAAAGTTTTCTTTCAAATTTGCGTGGGCCTAATGCTGAAAATAATGATTTAAACTCAACACAAGAACTGCAAAAAGCTGGTTTCTCTTATACAGTCTGATGTAGCCTCTTACAAATTAGGGGTCTTTAAAAGTCATGTACACAGTGGAATTACATTTTCAACTTGAACTAAGTATTCAAATGCTTTTTACCTTTTATTCAGCTCTGTTGTGGTAAACAACTGGATGATTTCTAAAACATACAAGCAGAAGAAAAATCCAAATTCGTAAGCTTTTAATAAACCTAAAAAAGCATAAAATGAATTACCTATTCACAGCACTATATATTTGCTTATCTTTACAAAAAGGAGACATAGTTCAGGTCTCAGATTTGCAAGGTGAGAAGACAGGGTGCTTACAGACCAGTAAGGAGTGTATATAAACTAGCATATAAGGCTAGAGAGGGGCTGACGTCTCTCTGGTTTCAGCAACATACTGATTTACAAGATACATCTTTAATCCTCTCACCTGTATTTGGTGTAGAAAACTAGAAATAACTCAAACTTCGTTTTTTCTCCTTCAAAAGGATGGTAGAATTTTCACACTGAATTTCACAGAGTCAAAGTTGACTGAGTCCTGAAAGATTTTTAAGAGCATACCTTTGGAGCTGGTTCTGATCTTGCTAGTAAAAGACAGAAGCAAACCCATTAAAATCAAATGGCAGCTTCAAATAGATGGCACTTAAATTACAGCATCTATTTCAGTGCCAAACAGTAGATTTTAGTTTCTTCATTCAAGGTGCTCAAATATGAAAAGCAAATTCTTATTCTCCCATATGAATGCCTTATATCTTAGCCTGAACATTTTGATAATTTAGGATTTGTATTTTTTGCTTAGAGTGTAGAATTATGCATATCTGTAGTTATCATATTATCATAATTGTAATAAAAGTCTAGGTATAATTTTATTTTTTAATATACAAGAAGTTAGAACTGGAATATTGAATTATTTTCTCTGTTTGTAATCTACAGTTACCTTTTTGTTTTAATATAAATACTGAGGACAGACTGACTATATGACTGCACACCATCCCAGAGTAATGAATTTTTGTTTCTGTTATATTCCATATTCTGAAGTTTCTCTTTCTGTATGGTTTTACACACACTAAACTGTTCTGTAAAGTGCATCACTGCTTTGCTGAAAACAGCAAACATTACAGAAATTGTAAACTAAACTGATTGGATGATAAGCCCAAGCCATCATATCTATTGGTATAATATGATGGTAGCACACACTTTTTAAATTCTATCATATAGAAATTCCTAAATGAAAAGAATCAAAGTCTGGATGCCGGGGCTTTTTAATACAAGCTATAAAGGTCGTCTCTGTTGTCCTCCTGAAAGGCAGGTAGTTACCTCCTTTCATTTCCATGGGGTATTCATCCAGAAGATAAATGAAAGTATGCCATTCTGAGATATAAATGTAAGAAGTTTTTCACAGAATTTCTCACTTCAGAGATAGAAACATGTTCTGACTGAGAAGAATGACATTTTGATATACTTGTAGACTGTACCTGCATAGTCTTTTGTCACATCTAAAATTCCTTTGAGATCCTGAGGGCAAATTCCTCTTCTGTCTTACAAGGAAATGAACTTCACATTTTTCACTGAATATTCATTAAGGAGAACTGTAATAGGATTTCCAGAGTTGTGCAGGTCTGGAGCACAAATGACTGGGTTTGTATCAGAATGGTATCAAAACTGTCTTCTGAAAAATCCCCCAAACTGGTACTCTGTGTGGCTATTGCTCTTATTGCTACACTGCAATGACTTTTTGGCTTAACTATCATTGTGTGCCGCAGTATATTATAGAAGAGACAGGTGAGGAACATTACCTTACCACTAAAGAGAAGAATAGGAATATGTAGAATTTGAACTACTTTTTGCCAGAAGCACCGTAGAAGCTCACGCAGAGACAGAATAATATCAAACTGAAACAAAGCACCTTTGTTTCAGCAAACTTCCAGATTAGCAAATAAGACTTTTATCAGTGTAAAAAAGCCCCTAGCTCCACTATTGCTGCTGCTCCATCATTTCTACATCATTTCTGTCAAGTGGAAAGCTTAGACTTCCAGAATTGACTTTCAGAGAAAGAAGTCTTCTTTGCATCCACAAGTCTTTCTCACTTTTCCATATGATCTCTAGAGATCTGGATACTGCTTCAATGTTCTATAAATAACAATCTGTTTTGCCTGCATTAAATTTATTAGCAATGCATGTGAAAGTTTATATGCTAATAAGATGCAGATATCAGGTTCTTAGCAACCTGTCTTTCTCAACCCCTCTTCCATGAAGGATAAGTTTCTCTGCTACCCTTTATATTTCTTCTGGGTTGGTGGTAAGCGAGGGGACTTCTAGCCTCTAACTCAAGTAGCAGTATGTGAAATCATTGCCATTCATTTTGGTTTCAAAAATGATAAAGAGCTTACAAATACATCCTTTTGTTTGCTTTAGCACATTTATGTACCATAGATTTTAGATTAATTTTCATATTTTAATGCTTTGCATAAATAATGTTAATGCCATGCCTTTGCTCTTTTTTAATGGGTGTGGCTAGTGCAAGTAAACCACTGTTCATCTGGTAACTTTATAGAGTGGAAAAAGTTTCTAACACCAAATGCTGCAGGCCCTGATGGACAGAATTGTCTGTCTCACTGATATCCAAAGGAGAAAACCCCAGAACATCATGAAATGGCCTGAAATTTTGGGCATTAATTATAAACTTGATTCAGTGGCAGCCAAATGAAATCTGCCCTGGGGGAAGTAAAAATTTTGC
This sequence comes from Chroicocephalus ridibundus, assembly GCF_963924245.1. Taxonomy (NCBI): domain Eukaryota; kingdom Metazoa; phylum Chordata; class Aves; order Charadriiformes; family Laridae; genus Chroicocephalus; species Chroicocephalus ridibundus. The sequence continues at coordinate 29,810,083 of NC_086316.1, read as the reverse complement.
AGTGGGCTACTTGGGAAGAAGGGGAATGTTTCTTTTAGAACAGAGGGCCATTGAAACTGTGCCAATTAGAAGCCTGGCTTTTGCATTATTTTGTTTGCCTTAGTATGAGTATGGAGGGTGCTGAATGCAGGAGTGTATGTAAAGAATGCAAATAGAGGCTTTTCTCAGATAAAAACTAATTTAGATTGGACCAGACACCCTGAAAAAACTTTTTGTCCACTGATGAAATCTGTAAACTTTGCTTCCCTAATTTATGTAGGCAGCAGTAAGTGATTTTGTTTCTGCATTTGTGTGGTACCATAGCCATAGTCAAGGTTAAAGACTATTACTTCAATGTGCTATGATGGTAATAAGAAGAATAAAGACCAGTGTGGATATACAAACTGTGTTTTCAAACTGCTTTAGTTATCAGCCTGCTCTGATCAGGAACACATAGAATGTGGCAGTCAGAGCTATTGCTTGACTCTCAAAAGCCACGCTTGAGGGAGAGAAAACTTGATACCCACTTCATGTTTTTGTTACTTCACTTTAACCACATTTAAAATGAAGGGAAAGAAAAAGAACTGCTTCCAAAACACGAATCAGACCAGGTAGGGAATGAATGCATCCTACAATCAAGTTTATATGTATGGGATTATCCTTCCATCCCACCATTTCCTGTCATCCATTAAGCATCAATATTGCTAAGACAAGCAAGAAAAATACAAAGAAAAATATTGGCATATTCCTTGGCAAAAGATACAAAGATCCTTACGGAAAAACTCTTCAACCTTTTTTTGTTCAAATTGTTTTAGCCTACAATGTAGGTCTGTAGTTTCCTAACCATCTATCTGTTTTTATCATTAGGCCATGCTGGGAGAGACTTAGGAATCCCTTTTCTCTTGAATGATCTCTGCAAAGGGCTCTCATGCAGACCTAAAGAGAGCCTTACATTTGCTATTGCTTGATGAGGTTCAAATGGTGATCTATTATGCAATTAGTAAATCAGTATTTATTTCTGGTTCTTTGCTCATTTCTCCAAGTTATTCTTTTTTTTCAATTATTGGAGTCTTTTGTAACGTAATTAGTAGAGTGCCAATACCACTGTCTTGCCAGAACAGTCATGCAGAAGGCTCAGGAGATGATTTAATTAAACATGTGCAGTGCTACATATAATTAATACTTTTCTATTGCCACTGGTCATTAGGCAAGTATATGAGGCAAAGGGACATATACAGTGCACTAGGCCACTTTCTATCTGGACTAACACTATCTGCAAATACCTTCAAAATGTATGAATCCTCTCTTGACTTCAAAAATATACATACTTACAGTGGAAGGGAAGCCTATGTAATTGATCAGCATGTTTTTAATGAATTTTCTTATGATGACATAGTTTATATGAATTACTAAAATCCACTAGGATTTTTCTGGATTTTTTTTAATGATTTTTTAGCATTGTCACTTTTACCTTGATGTAACTAGGCAATTTCAACATTATATCCAGTACAATATCCATATCAAATATTGAAGGGGTCTAACTATGTTGTGGCAAAAACTACAGCCTTATCTCCACAAGCTTTTTACGGAAGAGCTCAGGTAGCAGTCTTCCTGCCATAAGAAGTACCTCTTTGGGAGGACAAGCAAAGTTTCAGTTTGTAGTAAGCTTATTGGAGAAAAAAGCATAGAATACAATGTAGTGCTAGGGGTTTTGATTCCAGGTTTTGGATGTGTGCTTCCCTTGTGTCTCACACACCCCCTTTTATGCTAGAGTTTGCTTAAGAAATTCTGTTTGTTTTCGTATGTGGAACTGTACCCCATGACTTGTTAAATATAAAGAGCTATGATGCTGTAACAAGGAAATTCCGAAGACTCTGGTTTGGCTGTTAGGATGTTGCCAAAGCCATTTCTGTGTTGCTTGAAGACAGAGGCATGCTATTGTAAAACACTCATATTACACATACTTGTAGCACTGCTGATATTTGATTTAAAGCAATGCTTTTGTTAGAGTTTGGAGGGGCTGTGTAGCACACAGCTTTCCCCAGCCCTCAGCCCTTCATCATCTGACACAGAGGGTATTGCAAATGCAACTTAATCACTGCAATAAATATGCACCTGTCTACTGGTGGGTGCTTGAGGCACTGGACTATGAATTCTTGAATGTTTCAGTTATTCCAGGCAGCTACTACTTAGAAAATTTTGCATAGCTGTAAATTACATGAAAGCCAAGCCTGTGTTACCAGATTATATACTTTCCCATAATGCATGTACATCACTGTCACATCTGCAGTACATGGTATAGATGTGCATGCTTTTGTAAGATGATTCTTTTACCTTTCTTTTGCAAATACCGGTCAGAGAAGTTTTTTGCTTTGTTGAAGAGAGAGAAACTGGGGGAAGGCACTGAAAATCTGTTGATCTGAACGATCTATCCTGCCTCTTTACTGCACATTTGTCTGAGTAAAGAAGAGTCTTACCACTGTACTATTATACAGCCAGTGAGAACAGTTAGCCCCATTTGCAATGCCACTTCACCTGGCTGTGAGATTTTTATTTGACAGTGGAAAGACAAAAGAGCAGGATCTCTGACAGTATCAATGGAATGAAGAAATTATTCCCATAGCCTCTTATTGGACCACTGATTACAATGACTATCTTGTTAACCAGCATCGCAGCTGAGCAAACAGTGAGCAAGGTGAATAGTAGGAAATCTTTATCAAGCAACACCTTTAATCACTGTTTGACTCTGCCAGTGGAAGGAAGGAAGATGGTGGAGGGGAACAGCTGGCCACCTATAGCTGCTACAGATTTTGAAATGAAATTAATCTCTGTGCAGATATAGTGACACCTGCACTATTAAGGCCACTTCTCTGGGACTCCATATAGAACATATTTTGATTTATGTAAATGTGCGAACTTCACCTGCGGCAGGGGCAATGACCACTTTACAATGAAAAGCTAAAACTAAGAGGTATGTGATGGGGAGGAGACTGCAGGACAGGATGACGAAGTACTTGCGACCTTTACAGGTTCTTGCTTTTGAACAGCCCACTTGATCTTTTTTTATAACAACAAAAAAAACCCCCAAATATATATATATACAAAATATCAAGCAATCAAGCCAACTGCAGTTAATTACTAACTGTAAAGATAGCTAGAAATATTTTTATATGCATCACTAAACATAAGGGGATTCTGAGTTTTCAAAATTAATTTTGTGGGTGCAGGTGATTATTACAAACTGTAGCAAGGGAAGTCACGGTTAACATCTCCTTTAAGTGAGTTAATGTGCATAGCATTTGTGTGGGCAATTTCTTCCTGGTGGTAGCAAGGATGCTTTGCTGGATGATCCTACATCTCAGTCAGGTTCTTACAGTGTTACTACAATGTCTGACCTTCACTCTTTCTGCCTAAGTCTTACTCCAGCATTGTTTTTTCTGTGAAGTTTCTTCTTGTCAAATACTAAGTAGCATTGACAGAATCTCTGGAACAAATTAACAGCAACAAAATCATAGGAGCCAGCCTGAAATGATCAAGTGGTTTAAGAGCACATGTAAAAAACCTCTGACATTTTAAGAAAGAGCTTGGCCCAGTTCCCTGAAATCACTAAGACTCTTCTGCTGTTTTCACTGAGATATTATTTGCCACCAGGAAGAGATCTTTAGCATTTATTTTTTTAAAAATTTGCCCAATTATTGAATCATGGACACCAGGACCCTTCTCTCCTTTTATCCTCCCATTTTTTCTTGATGGCCTAACAAGGCCTACAGGTTAGGCCAACTTAGTTCTCTAAGTCTTATTTTATAATTATTATATACTGGGTTTTTTCTATTGTCCTTTTTCAGCACAGAGGACCATAACTTTGGGGATTATTTACTTAACAGTTCTTGTTTTCTATTTCTGTTTCTAAGTGTATGGGAGCTTGAGGAGGAATTTTTAATGTTGTTATACTAAATACTACTTGGATTGAAACCTTTTATTGCAAACAAAAATACGTCTATTCAACTTATAAATATCTTTTGCTGTGTGGTTTAAGTACATGATTTTTCCATTGTTGACTAAAGTGCAAGGTTAGAATTTTTGCTGTTTGAGACAACCATAACTTTTCCCTTTTTGCCAACATGACAAATAACGAACATCATCTTTACTCCAACAAAGCACTTGTGCATTTATGTCATCTGAAGAATGCAAGTTCCACCAAATTAAACTATTTACATTCTTAAAGTGCTACACATGCTAAAGTGCTTTACTGGATTGGGCTGTGGTAATTACTTTTGATCACTGCTAGCTTAAAGGAAGAAACTTCCATTCCAGAAAAGTATCCAATAAACTACCATCACTCTTGCTTTTGAAACTCTTTCTGTTTGCTCTTATTCCTCTGTTAGAAGAAAGTTCTTTAGCCTCAAAGAAAGCAGGAATAAATCAGATCAAAGCCCTTCTTGTCTTGTGACTTTAGACTTAAACTCTGTCACTGTCACAAATTATTACATGTCCTCATCTGCATCAGTTTCTACTATATGTAAAAGATTACATTCAAACTTTCAGAAATAGTCACTATGACAGGAATCTGCAATAAAATTGTGAAGAAAATGGGTACAATGGTAGTTTCTGTACCCTTCTGCTCAGTTCACTGTAACACAACCTGATTAAAGACGGACTTAAATGTAGAGACAGTAGTGCCTTTATGGAAGGTTTAGGGAAGTTGTTCTATATTTACATGCTTAGGGGATTTGTTAAATAAGATTAATAGTGCTTTATGTTTTCCTACCAACCAAAGACCATTATAAGATGGTTCGTTGCCACAGTAGAACACTGCAGTCGTTCCCCTACTCTGTATCATACTGTATAATAAGACCCATCACATCAAAACAAAGCCAAATGACATCACAGTTTTTAATTAGCCATATTAATAGTAAAGTCTGGGTGTCACAGACAAGCCACCTTAGACATGACTTCAGCACCATAGTTTAGTTTGTATTTATCATCCAATGAGGGGTTAGATTTAAATTCTTTGAGCCTTAACAAATTTTAAGATGCCATGTAGATAGAAAGGGTTACAAAGACAGATGGTAAATAACCCTTCTGCTCCTGAAAATTTAATCACTGTAAAAGAATTAGGTGAGGCTAGAAGAACTTGTTTGGCAGCAAAGTATCATCAACACTGCCTGACTTGTTACTTTCCATGCTGGACCCAGACAAGCAGAGGTAGATCAAATCTTTCATTAGAACAGGAATGTACACAATTATGCAACAACCTTTGTGAGTGACCTGACCTTTTCTCTCTTCAGCTGAAAAGGCACTAGATATTTTAAAACATTAATTTAGTTGTGCCATTGTATTCTCATAGAGGGTCTTCGTGTCCTTTACCCTTTGCCTAATTAATGTGGTGTCCTAGCGATGGCCTGTGAGTATGGGCAGTTTGGGTGAAAAAGAGAAACAAAAAAGCACCAACTCTGAGGCTGGTCACAGTTTATTATGAACAGAAGAGATGAATTTATAGTAATTTCCTTTCCTTCTAACCGCTACAAAAATATACAAAGTGTGACTGTAACAATAATTACAGATTAAACCATATGTAAATTCATTCTGGTTTTTTTTCCCCCCGACTCTTATCATTCACTGAACTACTTGGTAACATTTTGTTCAGCAAAACAGTTCAATGGTTCTTTGTTGTCTAAGCAAAACAGATTCAGTGCCTGTGTCCCAAACAGGTTGTAAGTACCTCCTGCAAACTTGTCTCTCTATTTTAACAGTTGGGAGTTTTTGACATGACAGCCCCTCTAACAGCGTTTCTCTTAGCTTGATCTAGATTCATATCCCTCAGGTAACAAAAAGAATGCTACTCAAGCAATTATGAGGCTGCTCGTGAAGGGCTATGTGTTTCTCAGAAAGAAACACTAACCCCCTCATCATCACGAGAGGCTTTAAAAGTGAAACTTGCTCATGATGCCCCAGTTATGACCTGGAATAACTGACTTACATGTTAGGTGCTTTAAAATAACATACAAAATATTTTCCTAAGGTGGGAAAAGAGTATTTTTTGCTATCTGCATGCTCTAACTCTGTTTAAATCATAGTAGGAAAGAAGAGCTAAGTTGAGTGCTAACACTATGGAGGCCTTCATTCTCATTCACTACCTTTTAAGGCATTCCACAACAAATTCAGTAGGAATTTTCCTATTTGTGAGGAGTTGTAGAAGTGGCCAGAACATGTTATCATTGCAGCACAGTAGACAAATTGTCAGAAAAAGAAAAAATATTAACTATTCTAGTATTTGCAAAGTGCATTGGGTAGTTCCATGTTATATATTATCTGTTTTTTTATAGATCTTGCTATCAGTTACATTCCTACCCAGTATTATTCTTTATTCCAGCAACTTCTGTTTTCGTCATCATTTAATCAACTGTTAGCTTTATTGCTGCTTAATGACTACTTTGCTAGTGCTTAATGGTGGACTAAATTGAGGTTTCTCCAAAGGCGTGTAGTTCCTTCACAGCAAAATGCCTAAAGCTGATGCCAAGTTCAATATTCTGCATGGTTCAGTCTTTGGTTTGCCTCCTTATTCTCTCTCCTTCTTTAGTCCTGCAAACAAAACAACTGTCCTAAGACTGCATTAAATTAACGTGATATCATCTTGCAAGGACTTCCTGTGGAAAAAGGTCTTTCAGTAAAGTGGGAAAATGAGATCAATTTCTGAGAAAACACATACTTGTTAGTACCACTGGCTAAAGAGACCTCTAACCCTTGCAACACAAATGTCTCAGTCCATATTGTGTTCCAGCCTTAAGTAAGATGCCTGCTGAAGGGCCTTCCGGCATTGCGTAGGGAAGACCCTTGGTCTGAGTAGGTGATCTGGAAAAGTACTCAAAGGATCATCCAACCTAGGCACTGCTGAACTGGCAATGAGTTCTTGGGAAGGACACTTTGCAGACCAGCCCTTTCCAATTCAAGGTAAAGAAGCAATTAGTTCAAGTTGAAGTAGCTCATTTTGCATAATGAGTGAAGGTCATGCAGATGTCTTTCAGGTGATCAGAACAAAACCTGTTTTGTTTCATACACCTTGATTCAACCATGTGTGCATGTTGTGCTAGTATTGGCTGGGACAGAGTTATTTTTCTTCATAGTAACTAGCATGGCATTGTGTTTTGGATTTGCGCTGAAACCAGCGTTGATAACGCAGGGATGTGTTGGTTATTGCTGAGCAGTGCTTATACAGAGTCAAAGCCTTTACTGCTCCTCACACCACCCACCAACGAGCAGGCTGGGGGTGCACAAGAAATTGGGAAGGGACACAGCTGCAACAGCTGACCCCAGCTGACCAAAGGGATATTCCATACCATAGAATGGTATGGAATGCTCAGGGATAAAACGAGAGGGGAGGTTAGGGGGAGGGAGGGCACTGCTTGGGGACTGGCTGCACATCAGTTGGTTGGTGGTGAGTAACTGTTTTCATTTAATTTCAACTGTTTTCATTTTTCATTTTAATTTCAAAGACATTCACTTGTCTTTCTCGGGTTTTATTTTTCTGTTTGGTTTTGCGGTTTTTGTTTGGCCATACCTAAGAATTTAAAGGAACATACATATTTCTACAACTAGTCCCCTTTTGACAAGCTTATGCAGACCTGAACATGTGGACGTGTTTCTGGGTTGTTTGTCTTCAAGCAAAAGTGAAGACAGCTGTCATAATGCCCCCAAAACATGTATCAGAGCTGCTATATTTTTACCTTACGGAGTATTACATGCTCTTCAGTTTTCATGCCGTAGGCGTGCATTTGCTTCAGAAATACCACATTTTCCTTGTCTTTACTGAAGAGCTAGAACACTAGCAATACTATAATGGGCTGAAACTCGAGCTGCATACTTGCTGATAATTCTCTTACAGACTTTTGCCCAGTACAGAGGGTCTGTCCCAAGGCTAAGTAATTGAGTTTCCCATGTGGGTGTGATGACTGAAACAGGTTTCAAAGCACTAAACATGACTTGTCTAAACTAGGTCTTTCCAGCTAACTATGCATTTACCTAATTCCTACTCTACTTAATAGTTGCTTGCCCCTGTAATGCTGCTGCTCAGTTTTTTAACATAAGTTATTTTTTTGGTAGTTCTGAAGCCTCCGAACATAGTCTTCAATACCATTTACTATTTCTACTGTAGCAAGGCTTGGCAGCTCCTGTCATGCTTCAAATCTCAATAGTGCTTTACACAAAGACATTTCTACAGATAGCTCTTCTGCAGTAATTAGTGTACTGAATGGCAGTTCCTCCAACAAGCTTCTGATTTCACATACAAGAAATAAAAGTCATGACTTCATACCACTGTTGTGGAAGAGAAAATCAAGAAGGCTCTCAGAAAGGGGACATGGGACAGAATCTTTCAGAGTCTTTGTGTATCATAAAACCTTCAACTGTGGCATATAAACTATTTTATTTTGCATGGTTGATGGTTAAGCTAAAAAGTGTGTGCCTGTGAGAGATTAAAAATTGTCTTAGTTTTGTGAGATGAGCTTTTGCAGAGTACACACAGAATTGTTGCTCTTTGTGTCTTTAATGTGTTGGGCAGCCAGTGGCCAAGCCAGTGTTCCCGTGTCTTTGTTTTCTTTATTGTTTTGTACAATGTTGTTCCAGCAGTGATTCTGTAGGCTGACTGAGTCAGCTGGTACCACAAATACAAAAAAATGGTGCAAAAGAGAAGAAAGGGCTCAAGAGTTGCCAGGCATGATGCTATCTTTTTGCACTTCTTGGGATAGATTAAAAAGACATGATACCTTTCTTTCCCTTGCTTATGAGTGGGTCTCTTGCTTTTGCTAGATATACCTTCAGAAGCCTCAGAAAACATTTTTTCCTAAGTGGAACATTTACTTTGGAAAGAAGCAAATGGGAGTATCTGTACAAGGTCTTTGCAATTTGGAGCTATTTTTATGTTTCATATTGTGCTAAATTCTTAGCTAATAAAATAATTAGAAAAATGGAGTATACTTAAACATACTCTTGAATCAAATTGTATAAGTAAATATACAGTGCTGCTCTTCATTATTACTTGTTTTTGCTTAGCTTACTTACATTAGAAAACTTACAAGGACAGGACAAATAGAAAGCAGAGTATATGGTTTAGGGTTTATGTTTTGTTTTTACCTGAAAACTTGAATAGCATTACCATTGAGCTCAAATGACACTAAAACATTTTTAACTTTGTCATTTTAGACTAACAGCAGGCTTGAATTCAAGTTTATTTGAATAATTTCTTAATTACTCTAAAACATTTAAATTTTCAAAATGAAATATTGAAACAAAATGTCCTCAAAGCAGGAATTTGAATGGTCTACAAATTTCCTATACAGTTCCCATATGTTCCACCTAAAACGTGTACTTACAATGTAAAACACAGATGACATTTCTAGCATGTGTTGCAATTGTCAGTGAAGAGGGAAACATTTGATAAAGACACTTTGTTTTTTTTTAATGTGACAGTTTTAACACGTATGACTTTTCTGCTTATGCTATTTCTTTTTCATTTGACACACTTATATAAAGGCTACCTCACCTAACCAACCCACTAATTAATGCCCTATGTTAATTAGATGTTGACTGAAATAGCCATTCTGAGTCATCTTTAGAATGTTAATAGCAACAGCTTCTTTTTTTCTTTTTTTTTTACTTTTTTTCATAAGAAGTCCTGCAGGGTGAATATACAGTTCCAAGGTTCTGGAGATCTTTATATTCTACCATCATTTTCCTAGTGCAACAGTAAACAATGCTGCTGTCACAGAAGCTACAATGAGTGAGGTGGAAGAGTAAATAAGATATAGTTGTGAAATTTCTTGAATATGACAGGGGCAGGTCCTACCATTCTACAGTATTTTCTCATCACAGCAAACCTCTTTGAATGTAAAAAGAACAAAAGAAGCCAGGAAAATTTCTTCACCAGTAGAAAGACAAAAATGACCTCATAATAATTCTGTAGTTTGGAGAAAGAAAGAGCTCTCACTTCTCTCTCATATGCACACCCTCTACAAGTATGCTCTTATTAACTCTGATCTGATTTGAAGTTAATTTACCACAGAAACTTCAACGAAGATTTGAAGCATGCAGTTTCCAAAAAATTGCATCTTCATTTGGGTGAAACCTTATACAGCTGAAAAGCACCAACATTTTAAATTAGGCTTTAAGACTTTAAAGGGAAGGTTCATATATTTTATTCCCATCATTTTTGAAAATGGACAAATCTAGCTTTAAAGTTTGTAGTACTCTAAAACACACTTTTAACAAATGAGTGTAAGCCTCCTTATCAGTTGTTAGTCATCAGGCTAAAAATCTTGGGATTGTTTTTTGGCCTCACTTTCTTGATTTCCATTTTTAAACAGCGGTGGCCCATTGAGAAACTACTTAATTTAAAGAAATTTAATTTAAACCACTTAATTTAAACCACTTTAATTTAAACCACTTAATTTAAAACCACTTAATTTAAGAAACTGGCTTTGAATATTTAAGTATGTGATAATTAGTTTTGAGGGTTTGATCCACAAAGAGGGTAAAAGAAACAATACCGTTCTTAGATGAAGCTTCATTTTTTCAGCGTGCTTAATAAGATATAACAAGTCTCAATAGCCAAGTGGAAACAAACTTTATTTAGAAAAAAAAGAAAAGAAAAAATACCCCAAACCCTGTGTGTTTCTGCGAATGAAATTTAAGCTGATATGGGAAAGGATTCTACTGTACTTGTGCTGTTTGCTTTGGCTACTATTACAGAAAATATTCCAGCGGTGAAATCAAAGGTTAAATGCAACTGGCAGGAAGTTATAAAGGTGAATTGCGTAAGATGTTGCTGAATAACAGGAGTTTACAACTCCAGCTATTGCTTCTGTTCAGAGTGCTTTGACATGTTATACAATAATAGTACGTAAAAGATGGATTTTAGAGTTCAGTGTGATGTTTTTCAGAGATGCTACAGATGTACAGGAGTAAGTTTCAGTTAGAAATATAAAGACATTCCACCAGTTTGGACAATCAGGTGTTATACGTTGCTTTTTCTAGATTGGCATTTCTTTTGAGTCCCTCATGTTAAAGCAGTTTGGGAAACAACTGAAGGAACTTCTGTGTGGCTCGTAACACCTTGTTGCGACTGTAGAATGAAATAGCTAAAAAAATTCATTGATGCTACTACATCTTTGTAGCTTACTTAGTGAATATGTAGCAGCACCACTTCTTCATAGTCTTCTATGCAAACCAGTCCAGAGTTCAGTCAAAACTAATTTAACTATTGAATTGTTGAAATATGAAAAACGCTATGAATATATTCTGAATCTTTGCTTTTATTATATAATGTGAGTACAGATAGAAGGCTTTTCTTCCACCATGGGCAACCCATATGCAACATACCTACTGTGCTAACACACTTGATATTTAATACATATCCTTGTTAAGATTTTTCTAACTAAGTGTGTGCAGTTAAATTTCTTTTTTTCTGGTATGAGGCATGTCATATTCAGAATTGTGGCCTAATGTATGGGAAGAGGAATGGAACAGGGATAATCAGATCACACAACTTTGGAAAGGGCTAAGGTGCCGGGTTTTAGCATAGCACTGCCATTTCAAGAACGGACCGTCACTGTACAGCTCACCTTTAACTGCAGTATAGTGCACCGCTGTTTTGCGACCTGGCTGGTCCATGTAACTCCACTCAGAGTTGGTTAGTGGATCACTGATCAGGCCACATTGCACATAGCTCTGTTGAAAGGAGGTCATCACTTATTGCTGGAGATGACTGAGCTAGCTGGTGAGCAGTGGTGAGCTGAAAAGCCACCTCTGTGAGTCTTACTCTCAGTGTGTGAGATATATTAAGCTTGTATGACAAAGTAATTTTAAAAATAGATGGCATCCAGAGGTCACAATGTTAAGAGGAATGCCTTTCTATGCTAGTGAATGCAAAATTGTACCTTGTGAGATATATGACAGTTATTCAACATCTTAGAAAAGTAAGGGAAGATTTTCCACTGAAACTGGTAGAAGGAATTTTATAAGCAAATTCAGCTGATTTACTAATCATCTGTAAAAATAAATAAATAAAAACAAATAATCAAATAATCACTACTCACTATTAATGATAAGGATGTCATTTTAACTCTAATAAGTTTTAGCACTTAGTTTAATTCCCACTATCATAGGCAGCTTTTATCTATCATACTTAGCACCTTTTCAACACTACGATTTTTGCAGTTCTTACAGCAAAAGAGAGAGAGAACCCTTCGTAGTGTAAGAGATCACACTGAAGTAGTCTTGAGATTAATTAGAGGTAACCATGCAGATATTACATTTCCTATGGTATTTTTCTTTCAAATTCTTGGCTTGGTGCATTTTTTACTTTGCCCAGAGACTAACTAACTCTGTGATTACAGTACAGCCATTTTACCAATGAGCAAGCCAAGGAAAATTTTAAAAAGGCTATACAGAAGTAATTGTAAATGAAATACAATGAAAGCTGTCAAGACATGGTTGTCTCCCAAATGTTAGTTGAAGTGCATCATAATTTTAAATACCCTTTGATGCATTCCTTTATATAAATTTCACATGGGCTGAATGAAACTGAGATTCCTGTCAGTTCCAGTGATGATACTAGACAGCTACACTGACAAGAATTTGAATTTCATTCAGCAAGCTCAGATTCCAGAGAGGACATTTCATTTAGAAGTGACATACTGGACACAATTTAATTCAGAACACCATGTTTGTCTCCTTATAGAATTATTTCCTACCCATTTCTTAAAAAAAAAAAAAAAAAAAAACAAAAAACAAAACAAACACAACAAACAAAACCAAACAAAAACGCAGTCGTGAATTGTTGTACGGAATTTAAACACATACATTACTGTATCAAAACATGACTGGCTGTAGACTGAGTACTGAAAGAAGGCCAGTGACACTAGACATTTTGTAATTAAAGAAACATACAGTGAAATAATTCTTAAGACTTAGTCATTGTCCATTTTTTTCCAGCTTACATATTCTGTATGTGCAATTAATTAAGCTAAATATGCCCAGATTTGTTCAGAACTGGCTTTGTCAACAGTCACTAACTAGAAGAGTTGGTTAATAAGTATTTACCATAAAGCAGCTTGCTTACGTAGCAAAGTGTGGCATATGAAAACATAATTTAGCTAGTCAAACAAAACTGGTATTTATCATACTATATGTTTAGTATACAAATCATATCTAAAATGTTTTTATTGTGTATTATAATTACAAGGGTTTGTTCTTTATTGTGTTTTATACCACTATTCACCAACAACTGCCTTTTAGTTTTATGTAAACTAATAGACCACTTTTTAAATGTGAAGCTGTGATACTACACATTTTTTTTCATTTAGCTCTCTAGGCAGTGTCAGGGAGAATAGCTTTCACGCTCTTAATTAAATAGTGTCTGCTTATTACTATTTCTAATCTGGACCACAGCAACACAGAGAATCAGTTTTAGGAAGCACCTAGCAACATAATGTTTAAAACTACTGACTAAATTCTTGCCATGTTTACAGGACGAGTTAAAAGAAAGAACTGCAAATGAATTGTAAGTGTGCAGTATTTGTGCTATTTTCCACTTCAGCTTCTGATGAGCATAAGAGTTTATTTTACTTACTATAAAGGCAGGTCTGATAGGCCTTTCATCAAATAGAGATTCTGCATGGCTCTGTCCCTCTTTTTTACTGCTACTTTACATACTGTTAAGCATAGAGAAGTTGTAATCATGTTTCTGCATTTCAGATCATTCATCAACTGGACATTCTGCAACTGAATCTCCTTGAACCCATGTAAAATACCACCAATGTTGCACCGTTTGTTCTTTTTATTTTCTAGATTACTTCAGTGCATTCAAAACCTAAATAGAATTACTGTTCTGCAGTCCTTTTCAGATCAGGAAATCCCATTTGTACTTAAGTACTAAGCGTGCTTCTTTGGCGCTAGGCTGTTACAGAGCATCTCTCTAACAGAGGCTTCCAAATTTGACAGCATCAGAAGATTCTTGTAGGAGGCCCACTGTTTATGGGAATGGAATAGCAACTCTTTTTTTTTTTTTTTTTTTTTTTTTTTTTTTAGGAAAAAGTGTATCCCATTCATAAGATGATTTGGGGGAAAATGTGACAGAATTTGCTTCTTCAGGTATCTAATTCATAGAATGGTTTGGGTTAGAAGGAACCTTAAAGATCATCTAGTTCCAACTCCCTGCCATGGGCAGGGACACCTCCCACTAGACCAGGCGGCTCAAAGCCCCATCCAAGCCCCAGTCTTGAACACTTCCAGGGATGGGGCATTGACAGCCTCCCTGGGCAACCTGTTCCAGTGCCTCACCACCCAGTAAAGAATTTCTTCCTAACACCTAATCTAAATCTCCCCTCTTTCAGTTTAAAACCATTACCCCTCGTCCTATTGCTACACTGCCTCATAAAGAGTCCCTCCCCATCTTTCTAGTAGGTAATGAAAGGCTGCTATAAGGTTTTCATTACCTTTAGCTAATGAAAGGCTGCTATAAGATCTCCCCTGAGCCTTCTCTTCTCCAGGCCAAACAACCGCAGCTCTCTCAGCCTGTCTTCATAGGAGAGGAGCTCCAGCCCTCTCATCATCTTTGTGGCCCTCCTCTGGACCCACTCTAACAGGTCCATAGCCTTTTTATGTTGGGGACTCCAAAGCTGGGCGTGGTACTCCTGGTGGGGTCTCGCAAGAGCAGAGTAGAGGGACAGAATCACATCCCTCGACCTGCTGGCCGCACTTTTTTGATGCAGCCCAGGATGCAGATGACTTTCTGGGCTGTGAGCGCACATTGCTGCTCATGTTGAGCTTCTTATCCACCAACACCCCCAAGTCCTTTTCCTCAGGGCTGCTCTCAATCCATTCTCCACCTAACCTGTATTTGTGCTTGTGTATTTACGCTTTGTATTTTTTTAAGATATTCTACCAAAAGAGTGCACAGAATTTGAGCTTGTTTTGATGACTGATAATAGGAAAGGATGGTTCTGAATGATTCTGTATTTCAAAGGCTATAATTTAAACTGGATGATGGTGGCTGCACCGAGACCTTGGTGTTCAATAAAAGAAAACAGAATTGTAATTTGCATAGAGGTATTGGCTTGTATAGAATTATTGCTTGTGCTTTATTGCCTGCTACCAGTGAGTCTGTTTGCAGCGAAGAAAGATAAGCAGTTGCCAACCATGCAGGTTTGGGGCATGAATCATCCCAAGTATAACAAAAAACAACTCAAGACAGAGAACCAGACAGAGGACGCAGGGGCTGGGAAGGAAAAGGCTGTGTAAATACAGGCCTGGGATAAAAGCTCTCAGATGAAATTTTAGAGGAAAATTAATAAGTCTACATGGGTCTGAAGGAAACAGAAGCAAAATTAAAAACAGCATTAAAGGAATCTGAAGAAGGAAGACCAGGAATTTGAATTTGATGAGCAAAATGAGACACGTCCAGTCCTTGACTGGAATTCAGCATTCCTTTCCAGGTGTAATGTACTCTGATATTATTGCCTGAGGCTGTCTCAAGTGGAATTTATAAAACAGATATGAATTCTATCATACCACCATAGTAAATTCAAATTCAATTGACAGCTAAGAATCACTTGCCTGTTGCCCTTCTGCTTTTTATTTAAACTTTCCCAGTTTAAATCTCTCTCTCTTTTTTTAAATGTTATTTTTATATACTATACCTAGTCCTGTTGAGAGATGATATGATTTTCCACAGTGGAATTCCCCTACACTTCAGATGGAGAATATAGGATTTCCCATTTTCCACCTACGGATTTCCTGATTATCTGATGACTCCAGATGCACAAGTAAAAGCAGAAATTGGGAGTGTTTTATTCTGGGCACAAAGCCAGCGTGCTTTTCCAAATTTAGACAGTAATTTTTTGGCCTCTGTTATATGAAATGATTGGGGCACTAGTGGTAAGAGTCATCAAAGTTGTCTAACATAACAATAAGTATCGTAACAGTGATACTTAGATTCAGTGAGAGGTTTTGCATTCATGAAGGTTTTGCAGAACATTTTTCTGATTTGTCAGAAATGATGATGGCCTGAAAATTGTTTTTCACTCATGAATAATAGTTTTGGTGAGTTGTTGTGAATTGACCATTCATTTGGGCAAATACAAAGTAGAGCACACCAGTGAAGATTTTATATACATGCCCATGTTAAAAATATAGAATTGATTGAATCTGTATACAATCCTGTAATTAAAGACTGTCTCAGTACATTTCCAAGCAGTAGGAAACATTCACTTCTACATTTGCTGACCTATAGTGTTTGAATGAAATCTTCTTGCTGTAGTGTTAACATTATGGACTTTTTCCTAGGAACGCTCATGCTGCTGAGAGGTGCTAAGGCCACCATGTTTTTGTTGAATACATTCATTGTTGATGCACACTACTAGACAATGTCATATATACGCCAAAAGTCCTTTTAGAAATATTTGTATTGTTAGAATGCAGCATTTTGATGTAAAGAATCAATTTCATAGTTCAGAAACCAGTTTTGCATCACTCAAAGCAACAAGTTTGTCTTCATATATGACAAATGCACATCTTCTTTGACAAAAGGTGAATTGTCACTGAAAACTGTGCAAGTACTTCTTTCTAAAAATTTCATTAACAATTTTCAGAAGGAACAAAGGTCTATGGAATAAAAATTAGTGGTGTTAATCTCGTGAATATAGCAGGATGAATTTGAGCTACAAAGAAAATATTTAAGAATAGCATTGCTCTTATTATATTTAGAAGACATTGCATCCGGCAGGCCTTGGAAGCGTACCAATTGTCCAAGGCTTTCTTCATCTCTGAAGACAAGTGTTGTATCACACACACCTCTTGCCCTGCAAACATGGACATGTGTGCTTTTCTGTCTTGTCACTTTAGTGTTCATTTCATGTCTTTCTTCTTTTTTAAAGAAACTGCAATGTGCAAAAAAAGTGAGAGTATAGTTCCACTGGCACAAAGCAAACAGGAAACTGACCTCACTGCTCTGTAGCTAAAAAAGCTAAAGACTCTATGATGGAAAGCAAACCCCTAGAGGTCAGTATAATCATAGTAACATTAGCACAGAGAAATCTAAGTTTAAGTTAAGAATAAAATAAACCAACTAGAGAAAGGAGCTTACACTTAGATTATGATCTATCCCTAAGTGACCTCTCTGAAGCCATGTCGAATGTCACTAATGATTCTTGGTAATACAAGCCATCATTGTACATCAGGACGCAATGTCAAAAGGTTGCCAAAGTAGAACTGAAGCTCTGAAAGTTGGTCATCTTTGTAGCCATGAGACAGGAACGGGATGAATTGATCAACTTGGAGTGCCTCCAAGGATAGGCTAGCTGCTGCAGCGAGCTGTAAGGAGCATGCCAGCCCTTGTAAGGTAAGAAGGATAGTATGGAGGGAGGCAACAACTGAGGTGAAAGCAAGCTGGCTGTGGACAAGGAAGCTAACCAGAAAATAAGCTAAAAAGAAACTGTGCTTGTCACAGTGATTTGGACAAGATGACAAAGTTTGCTAAATATAATGGGCCTGCTATCCATATTAAATGGTTGAAGCCTTTATATTAGTGACAGCTACAGAACAGACACTGCATTTTGTCTATGTATTGCAAACACTGTCTCAAAGGAAGCTTTCTCATACACTAAATGGAAACAGCTCACTTGGAAGCGTTCTGTAAGAGTAGGGCAAAATGCACTCCTAATATTCATAACAAATGATATAGCAAGGGTAAAGGAAGCATTAGATGAACTATATAGAACAAAAAAATATTTCATAGTATAAACCGAATTGTTCAGAATATTTCAATTTAATTTATAAACATTCTACACTAGATATGGTTGGGAAGCAGTTTATTATATGACTGTGCTTTAATCTTGCACATGTTGTTGAAACCAAAGCCTGCAATACCTACATTCAGCAACCGTATTAAAACCCAGATGAATTCACTACCAACCAATTCACCATGACATGAAACAGGAGCAACTTTGCAAATGTCACAGGGACTGTATCTAATTATGCAGTAGATGATTTAGACTTCTGGCTTTTACATGCTTCACTAAGGTTCCACAACATGGGAATGTGTTATAATTTGCCAGCCAAGAGAACAAAGCATGTGGTATAAAGGTGCTGGGACTTCACTATTCCCATGTTCATGCTTTGCAGACTATGCAAAATTCCCATTGAGCAGATTTTCCAAAATATGTTTGAAGCATTTAATAGGTGTGTCCTTTATTGACAAAGTGTAAAGCTAATTTTTTGTGGTGATGACTAAGTGACAGAATACAGACACTTAGGGCTTCATTCAATTGCCTTGGCAAAACTCTGTCATGTCATTTCAGACTCTGGAGAGTTTTCATAGGCCTGTCAGATATGATACCCCAAGAAAATAAGGAAGACTTATGCCTTTTCAGATTTGCATATGAATGCCATGTGGGAAATCCCAGGGCATCTCAAATGTCACTAGATGCCTGCGTTTAGGCAACTGAATCAAACTTTCACTGTTCATATATTCCCTTAACACTGATGTTCACTGGCAGCATATGAAATAATTCATTTTTATCCCTTTTGCTGGTATGGACACAGTCTTACCTCATTACAGTAGTTCTTTGTGTTAACTTCATTGAGTTTTCAACACTACTTTTGAAAACAAGGAAAATTCCAAAACACATTGTATAAGAGCTTAGATAACAATGGCTTCAAAAGAGAGCATTAATCAAGACCTAGCCCCTGGTGCCTGAATAACTTTCAAAAGGAGACAAACAGTGTTTGTTTTGCTTTTTTTTCTCAGCTCAGACTGTCCAAACTGAACTTAAGCCTGGGGTAAAATGAGCTTAAGAAAAAAAAGAAAGCTGAAGCTGAGTTTAAAAAAAAAGAAGAAGAAAGAAGTAAAGAAGAAGAAGGTCTGTAATACTCACAGTCAAAAAGAGTAAGAAGGCCCACACCAGATCGCATCCCAGCTTTACTATGGTGTAATGACACTGACTTCTGTAAGATCGTGTTGATGCAATTGAGAGCAGAACTGATCCAGTGCATGATACTGGAAAAGCCACGGAATTTACTTCAGAGAGATTTTTAAAATATAAAATTTTAAAATAACCTAATGCCCATTGTTGGAAATATGTTGTTATAAATGTATTTGAAAGGAGATTTTTGGTATTTAGAAACTTATTGTCCTCTTTCCCATTTTTGTGACAAGTAATCTTCTGTTTATGACATGACAGTCGTTTTGACAGCACCTCAGTAAGATGTCACTAAGGAGATGATCAACATCTGAACTAGGGAGTAAACAGCTAGAAAGGAGGGAATAAAAATTGATTAGGCTGAAATGTTATTTGTACAGATGGAGTTATATTTTTGGAGAACAGATGTTATCAGTGAGACTGTAAACAGACATTAATGATTCAATTTATTTCTAAATATCTATTTCTTTTTCACTATACAATCAGGTGTTTGTTCTGAGTATTATATAAATCATTTGATTGAAAATGTATATTGTGCTTTCCTACACAAAGAGCAATAAGTGTCAGCAGGGTTTCTGTATATTCATCTGGCAAAAAATGATGTGCTGTAACAGCGTGCTATACAGAATAACTCAACAACAGAGTAATTCACCTTTTTTGCCAACAGAGGCCACTTACTATATACAGACACTTATGCAGGGAAAGAGTGATTATTATTTTAGATCCTCTAGCTGGGCTACCTGGTAAAATGGAATGAAATATATTGATTAAAAATTTAAATTCTTTATTCAGTATTTCAGTTATCAAAGAGTCCAGAAAATCTTTGTAAATGTCTGCCAGTAAATTGGTGCTATACATTACTAGCTAATATACTATAGGGTGCACTCTGAGAATTTATATATACAAAATTAAAATACATATAGTATTTTGTCAATGTAGAGTCATAGAGTCATAGAGTCATAGAATTATAGGGTTGGAAGGGACCTCTGGAGATCATCTAGTCCAACCCCCCTGCCAGAGCAGGGTCACCTAGAGCAGGTTACACAGGAACACGTCCAGGTGGGTTTTGAATGTCTCCAGAGATGGAGACTCCACCACCTCTCTGGGCAGCCTGTTCCAGTGCTCTGCCACCCTCAGGGTAAAGAAGTTCCTCCTCATGTTTAGGTGGAACTTCCTATGTTCCAGTTTGTGCCCATTGCCTCTTGTCCTGTCCCCGGGCACCACTGAAAAGAGCCTCGCCCCATCGTCCTGACACCCACCCTTTAAGTATTTATAAGCGTTGATAAGGTCACCCCTCAGACGTCTTTTTTCCAGACTGAAGAGACCCAAATCCCTCAGCCTTTCCTCATAAGAGAGGTGTTCCAGTCCCCTAATCATCCTCGTAGCCCTCCGCTGCACCCTTTCCAGCAGTTCCCTGTCCCTCTTGAACCAGGGAGCCCAGAACTGGACACAGTACTCCAGGTGCGGCCTCACCAAGGCAGAGTAGAGGGGGAGGATGACCTCCCTTGACCTGCTGGCCACGCTCCTCTTGATGCACCCCAGGATGCCATTGGCCTTCTTGGCCACAAGGGCACATTGCTGGCTCATGGTCATCCTGTTGTCCACCAGGACTCCCAGGTCTCTTTCCACAGAGCTGCTCTCCAGCAGGTCAGCACCCAACCTGTACTGGTGCATGGGGTTGTTCCTCCCCAGGTGCAGCACCCTACACTTGCCCTTGTTGAACTTCATAAGGTTTCTCTCTGCCCAGATCTCCAACCTGTCCAGGTCTCTCTGTATGGCGGCACAGCCTTCCAGTGTGTCAGCCACCCCACCCAGCTTGGTGTCATCAGCAAACTTGCTGAGGGTGCACTCTATCCCCTCATCCAGGTCATCGATGAATATGTTGAACAGGACTGGACCCAGTACTGACCCCTGGGGAACACCACTCGTTACTGGTCTCCAACTAGACTCTGTGCCCCTAATCACAACCCTCTGAGCTCTATCTTTCAACCAGTTTTCTATCCACCCCACTGTCCATTCATCTAACCCACACTTCCTAAGCTTCCCTATGAGGATGCTGTGGGAGACCGTGTCAAACGCCTTGCTTAAGTCAAGGTAGACCACATCTACCGCCCTCCCCTCATCTATCCATCTAGTCATGCCATCGTAGAAGGCTATCAGGTTAGTCAGACATGATTTCCCCTTGGTGAATCCATGCTGAGTACTTCTGATAGCTTTCCTTTCCTCCACATGCCTTGAGATGACACCCAGAACGAGCTGTTCCATCATCTTTCCAGGGATGGAGGTGAGGCTGACCGGCCTGTAGTTCCCCGGCTCCTCCTTCTTGCCTTTCTTGAAGACTGGAGTGACATTGGCTTTCCTCCAGTCCGCAGGCACCTCGCCTGTTCTCCAGGACCTTTCAAAGATGATGGAGTGAGTAATACACACTTTTTAAAAGAATCTCAAGTTTTTCACTGATACTTATAAATCACAGAGACCTCTGTTTCTTCCAGAAACACGAACACATTTTTTCTGAGAGCTAGCATTATATTGGTTCTACCTTCTTTATTTTTCCCAATAACTATTATAGTATATAATATTTTTTAATGTATTTAATTATTATTACCCCATTCTATTAGGAGAGGATTTAGAGTACAGCATGCAACTACAATGGCAACAGAAAATTATTCCAATGAACTACAAACTTCAATTTGTGCATAGATCTACCTGGCAAATGCAGAAGCCAACCTGTTCTAATATTGCAACACAAGAAACTGTGCACCAGGCAGTAGGGTCTGTGTCCCCATTATTTAGGTCCTGTCTTTTTCCAGGTGATTTGCACTTTACATGAAGCCCGTCTCCTTAGCAAGTCTCTGCCTATAACAATTTAGGTATGATCAGATTGCACAGACAGGGCAAGAAAGCAGGCAGACAACCTCTGTGTCACATTTGTTCATGGGTAGCCTGCAAGCTTACAGCTGAGACCCATTTGTAATCATCTACTTCCCCAAGTAGCTGCGGAATGCACACTTTTTTTTTTTTTTTTTTTACATAGTTACATGAATACAGTTTTTCATAGATATGATTCTTGTAGGAATGCCTTTCTCCTGTGCGCGTCTCTCACATGTTTTGCCTTTATTATTTCGCAAGAGGTTTGCCCTCAAAAGAAGTAAATTGACTGAAAACAGATCAACTGAAAACAGATGTATGAAAACTTGGTTTGTTCCTTGCCCCTGTGAAGGTCAGTGACGATCATAGTGCCTGGGAGAGTAGATTCCCAGGCAGGCCATTGGGTGACATTTCTTCTGTGCACTTCTTTCCCACAGTTTATGGAGCTGATTTAAAGCTCATGGAATCACTGGGAATATTGTAGTTATCTCCTCTGTGTCTTAGGTCAAGTCCTCCAAGTCTCAAAAGAAAACCATTTCTGGCTGGTACAGGTTATTGCATTAGAACACTTGTGTGTCTTGTGAACTGGGAGAGTGGTTTTATTGATTCATACAGCATGATCCAGCAAACATGTGACAGTGGCAATGTGCCAGGAGGATTTTTCAGAAGCACCTGCTGCTCCTGCCACTTTTCCTGAGCTTGTGACCTCAGCTGTGACAAGGAGACAGCTGAGTGCCTCCTGCTCTGTTTATCCCTACCATTTCTTCTGTTTTCATGCCAGCTTGTTCTTAGTTAGATAATTTAAAAAATAGTTAGAATCTGCGTTCATTGTGTTTTTCCTGTAATTTTTGCCGTACTGCTCTAGCATCAGTAGAGCATTAGCCATATTGGGCAGGCTGTCATTTGTTTACTATTTGTATGGATCTACACTGTGGAAGATCGGCAAATCTGCCAGGAACGGTATCAGTGATCCACAGGCACTTTTCTCTCCTTCTTCTCAGCACTGATGATGCTGCTTAGACGGAAAGAGGAGAATTTCAGAAAATCCCTACTGGAGATTTTTCACGTCACTTTTCTGTAGCCACAGATACTGGAGGGGGGAAAAGTAAGAAATCAAGGCAGGAGAATTTTCTGTTTACCCTCAAATACAAATGTGTTTAATGCAAGTGCAGGTTCATGTTGTTAGTTTGCACTAACAGCTTTTTCTTCTTTAGGGGAAAGATAGAACTCTCCCTGGAGCACAAATGAAACAATTGGTTCGAATAACATCTATTTAGTAATACAGCTATTGTAGCCATCATGCTGTTAAAATTCGAGACAGAATAAAATTTCTAGGTAAGGTAGTGTCTTTATTAGACCAGCTAGTTAGTTCAGTTAGAAAAAGTATTCAAAGCCACACAGCTTTGAAACTGCAGTTTTACTTGAGGTCTTTTCTGTGTGCAGTATCCAAGAACTGCCCTTTGGCCACGCTGGTGTAGTCCTTGAATTTTAGAATATTTATATTTCCCATACTTCTGCTGTTTAATTTCCATTCAGTGACTAGTTCTGAAGGGCTATATAAGTTTACTCTCTGAAAGACAGATTTGATTATGTTGTATATTCAAAATAAAGCCCAGAAGTGGCATTATATCCATTTGAAGATACTGAGTCCAATTTTTGTTTGCTGAATTTCTTCTTGGGACTTTTACAGAGTTGAATGGTGTTAGAAATGGCTTCCTCTTGGGTGCAGTGTGTTCTTTTAATAGGTTCGGGAAGAAAATTCTCAGGTCTTAATTTTTTTATTATGTAGATATTTATCTGGACAGAAAATTCAGGTTTTTGGAGAGGACAGACTGTTCAGCTCAGAATGGTGGGGTATTTAGATAGACTAACAATGTAGGCGGGCAGAATGGTTCCCTCAGTCCCTGAACTAGACTGCTGGATGGTGCTGTGATTTTTTTTTTCCCTGACAGTTTGCTTTTTGCTAAGGTAATCTGTTTTGTCTGGTACCTGTATTAAGCCAGAAGTTCTCTGCACTGGCTCAAAACCTCAAAAGTAAAAGTTATGCTGTTATACTGACTGTTACCTGCTCAGCTGCAGTTGAACTAGGAGAGAGAACAGGTGGGAGGGTGCATGACATACAAGATTCTTGAGGTTGATCTTCCTTATATTCTCTTAGAGTAGAAGAAACGTTATAGCTCTGCGTTTTTTAAAAAGAGACTTAATAGCTTGTTCTTGTTTTTCCAATTTTTGTAGGAACTCTCCCAGAGGAAAAGCGTGGGTTGTATCAAACTCCATCTGCCCCAGCTGTGATAACCGTCTTGCAGACACTTATGGCACAGAACAAGAGTTAGGGACTAAGACCTTAGGGAATGCATTTGAAATGCTGCCAATTTAGCCAGTTGCCTCCTACTCCTGAATTAAACTGCGAATCTTGTCAATCAAGAAGCTGGACAGTATGGCAGTGCAGTATAATGTGGTCTGGAAAATAAGTGTTACCATGGAAAGAAACTGATTAATCTACGTTGGAGTATTTGTTTTGCATAGGGCAGCAATTCTTTTTGCTTACTTTATAGTGATGCTTTTACATAGGAACAGAGGGACTAATGATAGCTTTTGAGTCATCTGATCTAGTCCTCCAAAACAGTAATGAAAAAGGTAAAAGCACTGAACTTCACGGTTTGGGTATTGGTTCACACCAGAGAGTGGGATGAGTAGTAGGGAAGAGAGCTCTTCTCTTGAGTTAGAAATTTGACAGAGACAGTTAGACAAAGACAGAAGCTTGTAAGATTTTCAGGATTTCCTATGTTCAGCTGAAGCAGGAAAGAATTTTTTTCATGTGTGTTCCCATTTTTCCAAAGGCAATAGGAAACAAAGTTACCTTTCTCTTCTTTGAGTTTTAAATTAGCTGTATCCTTTGAACTAGTTCTTGTTCAGGTTGGCTTTCATTTTAAAAGATCTGCTATTCCTTAGCAAATTCAATTTAAATCTGGAAAATATTCTCATCAATGTGAATATTTAATCAGAAAAAGGTTCATCTTCATGAGGTAGATTACACCAGCACCTGAAACTGAATTCTGTTTTTGAGAAGAAAGACAAAGGAAAATAATAATAATAATGCCTGCTTTTATTTGCTTTATAATAAATTGTAATAAAATAGACTATTGCAAGGAAAGAGGAAAGAAGCTAATGTAAGTATAAAATTGTCACAAGTGGAATTTGATAGAAATCTTCAGTTCTGTTTATCATCTAAGCAGGGAATCACAAATTTTTCTGCTAGGACATTTTAGATCTAGAAGTGCCATGTGAAAATCTGAACATTTTCACTGATTTTAATGAAAGAACTATAGGACTTTGGATGTGATTTAGGTATCTGTGTATCTTCCCTCTCACTTTGGTGAAGACAGGTCTAGTTCTTTTAAGTTCTTTTAACTTAAAGCAGGTTGTAACTGAAGCAGGTGGAGTTGCACCCATTTACAGCAATGTGGTTCTTGGCCTGTGATAACCATACCAGATAATAAGGTGAAAGCTGATAGAATCATGCATATTTACCTTTGGTATCCAGTAAATGCCAAGAACAATTCATAAAGTCCCTGTAAGAAAGTCAAGACCTAGAAGTAGTTAATCCAAATTATTCCATGAAAAAGAATTGTTTCCTTTATAAAAGAAATAAGGTGATTATGAGAAAGAATTGTCTGACATAGACCGAAAGAATTGCCTATCCAAGTTTCATATGTTGGCACTAAAACAGACAATGAAATAAACATATGAATTGCATGGGGTTTTTTTCAATAAAACAGGCATATAACTAAAGAAGACTCAACATAGGCTGCTATTTTGGTAGGGCAATGTCCTAAAAAGCATTACAGAATGAATGTATAAGCAGTGTAAGTCTAAAACTTATATTTATGAATGGTAACTAAAAAATATGAACTTAGAAATCTTATATCCCAAGTCCTGGTCTCACTACAGGGTATAAGTCCAATTTAAAGGTACCTATGAAGTGCAAACATGGTCACATTAGCCATATTATAAGTTTTCGGTTCATATCTGAAATTCAGTACTTATTTTGAGCAGGCAAAAGCTATCAGTGATTAGGAGAACCAGTCACCAACTTTGAGGCATTGACCCCGGTGAGAAAGGGTTAAGTGTGTTCTTCTGTCTGACAAAGACTGATAATACCTCACCCAATCCAAACAAAAGGGAGAAATGAGTAAAGAGGTGAGAAGAAGAAACTTGGTGTGGTTTGAGCAGGCCTGAGACAAGAGCCCTAAGGGCATTTATGTCTTGCCATTGTTAATCATTTTTTTCAACAAAGGCAAGCCCCAGGGAAGGGCAAAGTGTTGACTCTAAGACAGTCACTATGCATGTGACTTATGAATACACATACCTATTTCCCATTGATTCTAGTGGCATTTAAACAGATGCTTAAATGTTTCCTTTAATAGTGGTAATTTTCTAAAGCAGGCACTTTGGTTCCTGTGCTTCAGGAACAGATGGGTAAGAAGGTAACAAGTACACTTTTGATGGAAAACAGCTTATAAGAAAACAAAAAGCAGACTTCCTCCTGACATTGAATTAAGGGATTAAATAGTTATTTTATTAATATTTGCTCCAGGAGAACTGGGTTGCATTTTTTAAGGTTACCTTGTCCTTGAGAAGCAGTAACATTTGCCAGAGTTATGACTGTTGCTGATTGAGCTCACAAGCACTGAGGAAAACTGAGTTCTGACCAACTTTTTTCTACCCAACAGGCACGAATGCAGTCAACTGAAAAGTTTGTAGAGCAAGAGGGAGTCTGGGGTGAGTAGATGGCATGTGGACCGTCTGCTTATATCAAAGAACATAATCAAACCATGGAAACATACTTTTAATCAAGCTTTTATAGTAACCATCAAAAAGACTTTTCTCGAGAAAAACAACTTTCTGTTGAGTACATCTTTTAGTTAGTTGGCCAAAAATCTTAGGGCAAGCCTGATTACTGCTGAACGTGATAAAGAAATACTGCTTGCTGCTGTGAAAGTAAACAGACAATAAGCTCCTAGAAAATGTCTGTCTCATGGATGTGCTGAGTGAACTTGAAGGTACTGCAGATACATGGTACCTGAGGTGTCCAGCTCAAGACTGGACACAGGAAAAATAACAGTCTTATCAGCAAAAAACTTATTCTTAGGATAAAAGTTCTCATAAACAGCAGAGTTTTAACTAATGACTGTTTATCCAAACACTCTTGGGAACTGCTTTTTATATGTGAATGAAAAAATCAGATGGTAGCAGATGACTGTAAACAAACACAAATGCTCCCAAAACATAGTTGGAAATGATATTTTTCCATATTATGATTGAAAGTGTCCAAACAGCACTACTGCTGATGCTGAAAAAATTATGTCCTTGGTAAAGGTGATAAAATATTATAAGTTTTTTAAATCAAGCTTCATGTTGCCAAATTACATTTTTAAACTAGAATGTTTATAGACAATTATTCAGGAAAACAGCATCAAAAAAAGAACTACACTAGTAAAACCAATTAGGCTAACAGTGGATATAACAGACAAACTCTCATGTTGGTTACAGACAAAGAGCTTAGGAAGAGCTCAATTACAAAAGAAGATAGTGATAGTAGACTTTTTTTTTCTTCTGAGTCGTTGGAGATGGAGGAGTAAAGACCCTGACCTATCATTAAGGTCATTAAATAGCACTTGCTTTCTTTTAAAAGAGGAGTCTGAAAAAAAGCCAAACCTAAGTAGTTGAAATTATATTTAAAAAATGTAAGAGAACCCTGTTTCTTTATATACATAGGAAAAACCCCGGTATGGTGGTAGCCAATAATACATGAATCTAAAGCTTTGACATTTGAGCAAAAAGATTATCCTATTTTGAAGAGTCAGATCCTGAAGTCTCGGTTTTCCCTAGAAATATGCATTGATGCCTTGGCATCCTAAGAGTAAAAAGTGGTGGGAGGAAGGGTGAAGAGAAGGAGGAGGAGAGGAGAGGAGAGGAGAGGAGAGGAGAGGAGAGGAGAGGAGAGGAGAGGAGAGGAGAGGAGAGGAGAGGAGAGGAGCCAAGATTTGGGGTGAAATTGCATAAGTCTGTGGTTGACCTGTTACGGAATAGCAAACCTCATTCACTTCGGGTGGCCCATAAAGTTATCAAATACAATGAAGAAAATTAGGTGAAACTACTTGTTAAGTGCTTTTAAAGAGCAGACAGAAGTCATTAGTCTTTGCTTTACTTCAGTATTATTTCCCATATTGGCACAAGAGCCTATGTGAGTGGAAGAACAATTGGTAATTTCTAAATACTTAACTTTTCCCAGAAAAAGAAAAAGAGAGAGCAAGATAGGGAGGAAGTTTTAATCTCCAGTGATTTACAGAAAACATAATAGAGGGAAACATAAGATCCTATGTCCTTGGATCTGGATCTTGATAAGTATGATATGAAGATTAAAAAAAAAACCACGAAACAATTTATTTTGCACTTCCTTAAACAGTGTTTCTGAAGTCCTCTTTCATCTGTTTTCATTGACACACCCTGTTAGACTCCAACCTCCTAAAACTCGCCCCCTGAATTTATGAAATTTTATACCCTCAAAACACTCATCCTATTTGGCCGTGAGAGCTGCAAATGTTGTACCAGGTGCATGACATATGGTTAAGCTATCACACTTCATAGCATAACTTTTGTATATATGAAAACCCTTTATCTTAGCAAGGAAAAGGTGATAAGATTAAATGTCCTTCGCAGAGGTCTAGGAAAGGTGCTTTTTCTCAGTTTATGCAGTATTCCGGGACTTGGATTTTATGGCCTTAGGTATTCAGACAGTAATCATTTCTCTTTTGTTTGACTCTTTAACATAAAAGTTCTAGACAATAATTGAACGAAAGTATTTAGTTCTTGTATTCTCTAGCAGTTATGCAATTAATGACATGGTAGATACTGGTGTGATTCATAGCACACAATACTTGTTCACTAAATTAAAGCATCGCATGGGGTACGTTGATGCAGACTTTTAGTGAAGTTACCTCAAGATGTATTGTTTCAAAAAGTATTGACTTTAAAAGGAAAAGAGTATCTTGTTTCAGAGTAAAACAGTGTTATTGTTCTGGTTGTTTTTCTAGATGCCTGAGGCATATTGTGGCATATTTACTTTTGCCACAGGGACGGGCTGTCTATTCTGTGGACTACAGGCCTCTAGATTTTCATCTTAAAAGAAATGGAAACTATGCCTAGAATTTTACATTAGGAATGATTGTTCACATCAGTCAAACTGTTTTATTGCAGTGTACACCGTGTGACTGTGATTGCAAAATATACTCTTAAGGGCTTTTTCTTATTTCTAATTTGCTAACCACTGTACCATCATATGGATTATACATATGATTTATATAAACATATATACATACACACACACCCCTAAATATACAGGTATATATATCCAAATAATGCACTCACACAAGTATATAAATAATAAATTTTATGTTGTGTTTATATTACATATAATATGTATACTTTAAAATTACACACACACACACATATATGTAATATTTTCAAATTGAAGGACCTAATCCAGTTGTCTTAATTGAAATAAAACTTGTTTTAGCCTGAGTACAAAAGGATGTTTTCCCTCAGGGAACACTAAAGAACTTCCAAGTCGCACAGATAATAAATATTTATTAAATGTGAATGTTAAAAGTAAGATACAATGCTTAGAGCATCCATAGCTCTACTATTCAAGGTGTTATGGAATCACTAAATGCAGTGAATGGAGGACCACCAAGAAAAACTGGCAGACTGGATTTTTGGAGGGTGTTTATTTCAGAAATTCTTATATGGTAAAAAGGTTTATGAATGGAATGGAAAGACTTTCTGGAATAGATTGTGCAAAGTTGTGAAAATTAAAGTTTCTTTGTCATTACTTCAACTTTACTCCTAGTTAGATCTCCGTTTCCCCTTTTTGGAGATCCTTGATTAAGACTGACATAGGTGAAGATGCAGTCTGCATGAGGATGCACAACTTCCACAAAAAATTTAAGTGCTCTCCCCTCCTTGTATCTCATTGGCAGCCTTTTAGGAATCACGGCCATTCATGAGCACAACTTCTCTCCATCCCAAGAAACTGCTGTCCTTTGTCTATTATGGAGAATGATGCAACTGATTGAAAATTTTCCTATCCCAGATTTATACCGGCTGACTACCTTATTCACTTTGTTCTTAAAAATAATGCATTATTCATAATGGTGCTGTCAAATCTGCTTTAATCTCCATTTATGTGATGAAGTATATTCAGCTGTGAACAATGTTTCATTTAGCTTCAAAATAATCCAGCATTAGGCAATCGTTTACAGGGGTTTATTAACACAAGTTACAGATGATTTTGATCAAGATAATCTCTGTTAACAACTAGTCTGATTATTACACAGTATTTTGCCCTCCTGTAGTATGTTGTTTTCTTCTTCCTTTGCACCAGGTGCAGAAAATTGAATAAAAAGTACTTGCATGTGCTGTAAATACAAAAACCCCACACTTACTTTTCTTTATTAGTCTTCTTCCTCACCAGTGCAACCTTATTTAAATACATGTATGATTTAGTTACAATCTTGCACTGTGAAATTTGCAGCATGGATTGTCTATATTGCTTTTTCATGTCATGTTAGTGCAATGTGAGAGTAATTCATGATTGAACATTCTTGATGTAAGTATACGCTAGAATTGAAGGGGTTTATGTTTGTTTTGGATTTGAACAACAGTGAATAAGATAAGACCCCATTAATTTAAAATATTCCTTGGTCCTGAAGAAACATCTGGGCTCCAGGGAGAATGCTATTAGATTTTTGCTTAAAAAATACATGAGTATATGCAAAAGACTACTAGTGATCAGTATATTATGGTATAACCAAAGGGTTTCATATGAAGGATGGGAAATCCTTTGAAGACTAAAGCTACTTAATAAGATGGTGCCCCACCCTACTGAATGTTATATTATTTGATAACTGTCTAATTACAATCTTTCCCCAAATCTGAGAGCATATTAGAAACGATGGATTTTATGGCTTCATCCATATATGAATGCATGGATATGCATGAAAAACATTTTAACCATTCATGATGTTCAGAAGACAGAGCATGCATTTTGGAGAAATATCTTAGCTTCCACTCTCTCTTCCTAAACCCTTGCTGAGACTGAACTTTTTGTGCTATGTTTCCAGTAAAAATAGCACTATAATATTTTCCTTGCCAAAAACCTAGAATAACACCCTTGTCTTCAACATTTTAACTTCATCTCTATTGCTACTTTCAAAAGTGAGCATTCTCATTTAATTGAACTGATACTTGCATGTATTGTATGCTCATGTTTTGCCAGTAATATTCTTTTTATTATGACTGGATTGAAATCTTCTATGAATTTGCCACGGTTTCCCAGTGGAAAATGATTCAGGATTTGTTTTTGAAAGCTTCTACTGCCTATAAAAACATTCCAGTATCAAACTGGAAAAGTTCATGTAGGGAAATGCTTGGCTAGTGCCTGAGTTGTAGCTTAGGTAATCATGCTGACTTTTCTATGAGTCGGGCTTCCCAACCTGACTTCACGCTTCATGATACCTGCTGGCCTTGAGACCACCAGCATCTTTTCCCCAGGAAGGAAGACTTCCGTGGAGATTCCTAGATGAAACCCAAGTTTTCTTTAGGAAAAAAGTGGGAATGTTCAACCTCTGAAATACAAATGGTATTTAGAACACCATAAGGGTTCCACATTAAAAAATACTGCTTTGGCGTTTTCCACCCTAAACTGGAGATTTTCACTGAGGAGAAACAGGGAAAGAGAGAGGCATATCATGTTCTGCCCCTGACAAATCAGCTGAGATAATATTGTCACATTTTGTCTCCAGCAGCACTGCTAAACCAGGGGAATTTGGGGAGAATGAGTGATAGTCTTTTAGTTTTGGTCCATCACCTCCAAAACAGCCCGATAATTCCCATTACGTTCTGCAACAGTCGGTGTAGATGCTAGTCCCACGTCTTTGAGAGAACGTGCCAATCCCTGTTCCACTGCTTAGCCTATTTGAGAAGAAAGATAATTATCTGTCCTCTCAAGGGTCAAAGAAGAGTAAAGCATCAGCAGGTGAAGGTACTGGAGGGTCAACTAACAAACTTTTGGTTCATAAACAAAGACTGTGTGAGACAGGTTAAAGAGAAATAATACAGACAGAAATCTCAAGTTTATTTTTTCCAAGATTTTAAGAGCAGAACTCAGTAGTGAATGCTACCAGGTCATGTCCTATGTTTCTGTGACTAGGACTTAATCATGGCATCAAATTTATATTAAATCTCTAATCTGTGTACGCAGATGTGCCTGGTTTGAACACTCATGTGTGGTTACTGCCGTTCTCATACCTCTTAAACGCATATGAGGAAGAGCCAGGAACTCTGCCTGTGTTCCTTGAATTTTTTGCTTCAGGGATCTCCACAAGTGCTAGGGCTCATTTCAGTTCTGAGCTGGAGACTAACAGATGTTCAGCTATTTTAGGGCTGAGTAAAGGAAACTATGGTACTATGTTTGCTTTCCTCTGACATGTGCTAGTCGAGCTATTCAGTTAGCTATAGACGGACTGGCCACATGGCACTCAGGCATGATGCAGCCTGCATTATGCTGTAAGCATGCAAATGAAAGAGCAGTTCTTGCTTGTCAGATCCAGTTGCTCCAGATAGCTCATTTTTGATTAGTTTTGCTCTGCCCTGCTTTCGCCATCAGCTGGGTTAGTTATTCACATCAGCTGACTCAAGCAAACATTGCAGTTGTATTCCCCCCCCCCACACACCTGAGAAGTTGGAGTCAAAAAAATTGGGGTAGCTCACTTACTAGCACAGATCCAGATTACATCTAGGCATTCATGTTTAGAACGTTATTGCCTTAGCATTTTAGAGACATTCATCACTGTTGCTTTCTGATGGACCTGATATAGTCAATTTCCAATGTACAGAGTAGTGATCCCATTGGGAAGTACTACTGAATGCAAAATTATTAGAATAAGGTGTATATTTTTCAGGTGCCCAGTTTTGTCCAACTGAGTGCTTTTATCATTCTTTTTTTTTAATTTTTATTTTCAAACAGAAAGTTCTCTCCCATGCAATGGGAGACAAAAGTTCCTGGTAAAGTACTACCTCTTGTTCTGTGAGCAACAATTTTATCTGATCTTCTAACCTATGCTTCATGAGCAATAATGAGTAAAGTATCACATTTCTTTACAGTTCTGTCTGGACCACAGTGATAATGATCTCTTCTTGTGAAGATATCTCTTGCAAGGCAGCTGCTCTCCTTCACTGTGAAATCTGCCATGCACTCCTCTCCAATCATACATTCACTGTGTGATTAATAATATTTGATGCCTGGCCATAGATCCTACATTTTGGACATATACCCTTCTTACTGTCTTTCTTTAACACACCTTGGATAGTACTAGCAAAAATCTCAGTTTATTTTTTTACAATCTCTTGTGCTATTTACCTTAGAATCCACTTATAACATCACTTCCTTTTCCTTATGTTTTTGGAAAAAATTGTCTATGTGTTTCTTTTTTCTGCTTTCTTCTTTATACTACCTGCCAAGAGAAGACTCCTGATTCCGTTTTGGAAATTGCTTCCATTTCCAGTCAGTCCCTTATGTACCTTAAATAATATTTTTACTTTTTTATCATTATATATCCCTGTTTCATTCAACTTTTTCTGACTGCTAGCCCAGCCAGTTTTCCTTTTCAGTGACTTTTCTATCAACAAAATTAATATACAGTGGAAGTCCAGTACAGCCATTATCATACAGCAGCAGACAGTTGTTACTGAGGCATTAAAACCTGCCCATTACCACTTTACATTCAGTGTTTTCACGGAAGTCTCAGTTTTCTGGGGTTAAATGCCAAATGAAAATGTAAACTTTTATCTGCTGTATGTTCACAGCTATGAAAGAGAAGTTTAAAACATGACACATTATTGTAGCAGCAGAGTAGTCTGAAAAGAAGTAAAAAGACTTCATTTTTTTGTAATATCTTCGTTTTTGGAGAACTCGGCATTTCTGAAGGTAACTGACAATACCGTATCCTTGACAGAGGATTCTGGAGGTCAGGTAGCAACCCAGCACAGTAGATGACTGTCTGTGACCGTTCCTGACACTGGTGCCCATGAACTTCAAAGAATAAAATATCAAGGTATGTAAATAAATCATAGGAGCCAAAGGTCTAGCTTAAATAAAAGAAAAAAAATGCAAAACCAAAAAACAAGAAAACCAAACGCAAAACTAAAGCCTTTTTCTTGTGAGTGACAGGGCCCTTTCACACTTCATCCTCCTGAATGCTTGTTTAAAAGAGCAGCTGGGCCTCAGAAACATACCATGTACTTTCCTTCCTTTCCCTTGTTCTTTATTAATGAAAATATTTGGATAAAAAGGGATCCTTGTTTCCCAACAGTTCATCTGCCTCTCCTGTTTATTCTCTACCTGGTGTCATAGTCCTCTGAGTTTTGGCAGTGTAATAATTTCCATAGCAGTCCTGCTGTGATGTCACAAACAGAGGATTAGGATTTCAGATTTTTAATAGGTAGAAAAAGAAAGATGAATACTTAAGCAAATACTCTGTCTTCAAGCAAATATCCTTAGTAATGTCCAATAAGGAAAGAAAAATAGGGGAAATCTCCAATACCTAGGCTGAACTGTGTAAGAACAGTAGAGCTTTTTCAAACTTTTCCACACACTCCCAGATGGACTTCAGGAATGCCATTGCCTTTTGTCTTTATCCTCTGTTAGGAAACTGGTTCTGTATCTTTTGGGCAGAAGAAAGTCTTTGGCAAAGTTTCAGACTTGAATGAATTTTATTTTAATGACCTTTCTGTAATGTTAAATGGCAGGATCCCACCTTAAACAGAGGGCTGGATTCCCAAAATAAATAGTGCAGAGAGAATTTCTCTCAGATGGAGGCAGAGCAAGGTGGGTATGAGCAGGACTGGGGAGAGCCAGACAGTGCTGCTGCTCAGCATGTTTAGGGCTTGGGGCTGTGAAAAAAACATCAGATGTGGTTCTAAGGAGGCCATCAATTACAGTAGTCTTTAAACTTATTCTAATCTGCATTGTGGATCACATATTTCTCTAAAACAGATAGGTGGGACAGACAAATTGGGTGGGTTAGTCAAGCACATAAATAATTGAGCTTGTAGGATTTTAATTAAAAGCACTATAAAGCCTATGAAGCAATTAGAGTTTGAAACCATGAATACAAACCTCCAGGTGTAGCTTACATACTTCTGATGCAAGTTAAAAAAAATCACTAGGGGCCAGATTGTGCCATCAGTATTCCCATGGGGTAGTTGTTTATTCTCCAAGTAATCCCTTTGAAACTGAGGATGTTTAGAACAGCAAAATCTGTTCTAAATAGCTACCGGCAACTGACCAGGTGGCGAATAAGAACTCGCTGAAAAATTATTCTTCCATATTTTTCTCATAGTTGTGCTAAAACTAAAATAAGGCTTTAAGCAAGGTGTATTTTACTATTGCCATAATAATATTTCAATGTTTACTATTGCCAGAATAATATTTCAGTGTTAGCTATCCAAGTCATAGCATTTCACATGGCTTCATAGACAGGATGGTACAACTATAGCCCTTGGGAAATCTGCATTTGTTCCTGATTGAAGTTGTAACTTGCCTGAGACGAAAAAAGTACTGAAATAAGAAGCTAAACATGGGCCACTTTTAAGACCTGCAAAATATAATGTACTGTTTTCCATGGAACGTGAACAATACTGTGTTATCAGTAGGAACAGAATTTTTAAGCTTTGGGTAAAAGAACTAGTATAAAGCTTAAAAAGACTGATATTTTAAGGAGTATATTTGATTTTCCAACAGTGATAATGTCTTATGTGAAACACTTCTCACCAAAGCAATGAATGGCTTACTCCAGATGGAGTTATACATTTCAGATGGTCTAAGATAGGTTGATTATTTTCTTACTTACATCAGAGTAAAAGAAATCTGCCAAGCGTCTGCTCTAAGGGAAAACCGGGTCATTGGTACTCGGTACCTTGCTGTGTGTGTGCAGTCTCCTACACAAGTTCAGTAGTCAGAGCAATGTATAAGGTCAACATACTCTGCTACTATGGCTGCCCTCCATAGTTCTAGTCAGTCTTGTACCCAAAACATACTAGAAGTATGCTGTGTTGCCATATGTTGCTGGATGCAAGAGCTTCCAGGAACTCCTTCTTGTATCCTTCTGCATCACTGGGCCAAAGTTGCCTACCTACCTGTATGGCTTCTTTCTTATTTCCATTTTGGAATACAAGATGTACACACCAGATAACCTATCTGCTGCTAAGGAAATGAGGCCTAATTCTCTGAAAATAAAGCAAAAAAGGTAAAAGGTAACACTTGGGTGGACTGGATAAACAGTCTACTACCATCTAGTTCAAGCAGGTTTTCAGGACCGTATTTGCATTTCATGTATATATTACATGGACGAATTAGAATTACTGCGATGTGTTGACTTATGCATGCCTGTAGAAAGTTATTCTGTAATTTGCCCATACAGTGGTTTCGTCTGCATATACAATCATTACAATTATATTCGCAAATTATGTATGTATTCATGTACACGTGGGATAACTGCATACACCATTTTTTTTACTATTGGGACTATATTTTTTTTCAAGTGAACATTTATCTTACTCATTTATCCACCCAATTTGCATAAATCTTCCTTCTGGGTGAGAGCTATTGTAGCCTGCAAATTACTTTGTTCTTATCTAGACCAGAAAATATGTTTTCTGGCATTTGTACAGCTCTATCTATACACCAAGTTGTATAATCTGATAATGTGGAAACACTCACACCTTCTCTTCATTACACTTTCTATTCTTGATGGTTAGTGTGCAAAGCCCTCCACAGCTGAGATATCCCCTCTAGCAGTTTAGCTATGTCAGCATAGTCTAATCAACCAAACATTTCCACAGCTTCTGGGGTAGTTTTCTGGTTGATATTGAATTCTGTGTTACTGTAGGTGAATTTACAATGGTTAACATTACTAGTTGAAAGCTAGCCTGTTTTTCCCTACTCTGTGGCAATCATGATCCTGTAGATACATGCAAAGACAGCTAAGGAAGGACAAAAATGGAGAATTTAATGCCACTGGGGGCATATGGGGACTAGGCGGCGGGGGTTGGGTGTTTTTCTTTTCTTCTCTTTTCTGAGAAATTCATTTCTTGGTGTAAGATGCTGTGTCAAAGGCAAGGAGAGGAGGGTAAAAATGATAGCTGAGGTGAATGTTGAAGAAACATTAAGTTGTTTTCTCTGCTGTGTCAGAGTGGAAGAGTCTGTTGCTTGTAGATCCATTACATAGTGGCAAGTGGCAGCAGGTTGCAACTGCAGGTATGTGGCCTTAAGCCATGGGGTAAACCCCTCTGTACAGGCACCTGCTGTTAATGAGTCGTGTGCCACCATGGCTCCCATTTCCCTTACCAGCTCATCTTAGTGCCTGTTCCATATACATAACCAGTCTTGCTACTTAACATTTTCTGCTCAGGGAGTGGGAGCAGACTATGACAGGATGAAGTAAGAAGCACAAGCTCAGCAGAAAGGGAAAAGTTATTGAGGTATTTGTGTGGCAAGTAGATGGTTGAGGGCTATGAGACACATCCCAGATTGGGTGAAGCTAGAAAGGGACAAGAGGTTGAGAGTGTAAGAGAAGAATTAAGATGAATGGGCATGGTATTGGAGTAAGGAAGTGTGGTGGTTTGGAAAACAGATATGAGAAAAGAAAATTTAACTTACATGCCTTTCTCTGTACTTGTGTTAACGACTCAACTTTCAGGGACTGTAGGTGCATGACCACCACTCATAGCACGTAATCAAAGTATAATAGTATACTGACATATAGGCCCTGGTATAATAGTCCTTGAGGTTCTTTAATTGAAGGAACTTTGGTAAAGAACTTGGGAATTATTTGTTCACAGTAACCAAATTATGAGACGGCAGTAAATACTTCAAAGTCCTCAGTCTTTCAGAATCAGACTTGGGAAACAGGATATGGGATTTAGCGTGCTGAGTAGGGAAAAACACTACATTTATTTAGACAACATGAAAAATAACAGGAAAGTAAATTTCTCATAGTGCTGAGAATCCCTAAGGATTTAAAACAGGGATTGTCTTTCCACAATAACACATCTGCAGGTGCAGATGGAAAGGTCTTTGAGTAGGAGTCACAGAGTAGAATTTCTAAACTATTGACAATGCAAGAATACAAGTTTTAAAAGTCAGAAGGGCTCCCATATGATTTTTGGGTAGTCCTGGTTTGGATTAAATTGGATAGCCTGGTTGCACCAATTCCTATTTTAGCAGCATTCATTTAACTGTTTATTCCTGAAAGGTTAGACTTCAATAACTACTGCTTACATCTCACGTGGGGCTGAGGGGCTACATGGAACACAAAATCAGCTTAAATTACTTTTGCGGATGTGTACGGATATGTTGCAGGTTGGTGTGTTAATGATGTTTGAGCAGGGAAAGCGGCTGCTGCAAACTGCGCTTCAAGACTGAATTTACACAGGGCCATTATGGGAATCAGTGCTCCCCAGAGAGGAGACACGTACAGTTTCACTGTCTTCCCTTTTGCTGTGGAAAGAGGGGGTGCCACAGAAACTGCTCCATCATTTCTGGGGCTTTCTGTTCATTCTTTATCTGAGCTTCAGAACAATATTCAAAGAAAAAGATAGGCTTTAGCCCAATGTAATTCCAAACATGTACTATGCGTAGTGCCTCCCAAAAATCTTGAATATTGAGGATCTCCCTGCTCAGACTGGACTTCACAGATTTCAGAGGACTTTTTTGAAGAGGCAGATTTCCTTTTGAACCTTTGCCACAATATTGCCCCCATACATTACTGCTGCTTGCTCCCAAAGTAGCTGCATTACAGTGGTCCTGTTTGCAAAATTTTAAAACTCTTTCCGGATAAAATAGCTACACCAATATTAAAATGCATCTATTAGAAAATCTGGGAATTCTACAGCTTTGTAATGGTAATAGACCCATTAAATGGGACTTTGGCTATAGCTTCTGCTGAGGAATCAGACTGAGAATTGTGCAGGCAGGGTGATTCAGAGAGCAGGAGTCTTTTTCTGGAAGGCAGAATGGAGTTGTTATGTTTGGCAAGGTTGGAGGTTCTTTATTTTCTGACTGAAGAATTAATCCTTGGATGACCAGAGGAGCTGGATTTAGGCTATGCATAGGTCTGACAGCTTGTTTTGGAACATCATCTTATCTTTTTTTAATTAACACAAATTAATGAGAAAAAAACCAGCCACAGCATCTGAGAACCCAGACATTAAAGGATCTGAAAGAAGAGAATTTATTTGTTTAAGAGATAGTGATGCTGTGGGTTTCTGACCTTGCATTTTTTCATCAGGCAGCTCCTTCTTCTCTCTCACCTTCATGAAGTCTCATATTGTGACTGTCTTGGAAATACAGTCCTGGTTCTGTAATGGTAGGGTTGCTTTCATGTCTTGCTTCTCTTTCATTGCTCTTACCTTTCATGAATTACTTTTACCATAACTTTGTCTGAGCATAATTGTGTGGGGGGAAAAAGTATTTGGGTCTAAAATTCAGAAGAATGTGGATCTTTATGATGCCAGGTTTGCTCTCTTTTAATTTAAGAGGAGAAAGTTCATTTGAAACTAGACGAATGAGAGAAAATCAGGGATCTTACATTTTTAGAACTTGATGAGGTCCTTTCACAGACAGCAAGTTAGTTTCTAGGAGACGCAAGTATTATTCATTTTCCAGTTGTTATCAAGTGTATTCAAGTAATCATCCAATTTAGTGTGTTTGCCGTAGGAAATAAATAGCCCTTCATTTGCCACTTCAAGCTTTCCTGAAAAAATATTGTTTGGACAAACTACAGATCAACAGAGAACCACTGTGAGCTGTTTGGTGAATTATTTTCATTGGTTTCAGTGTAAGTTTAAATGAGGTACTAAGAACAATTCCTGAATAGTTCTTAGCCTGAGATCTGTCTGACTTTCTTTCAATTTCAGAGTGCTTGCTGAATTTTCAGAACCTAAACCCCTTTTGGCTTGTAACTCATGGTCTTGGTCATAAGAAGTTTAAAATATATTCTTGCCTTTCAGTTTGCAACATTATGTTTTGAGGCATTTTTATAAAAATCTATCTATATCTCTGTATTTGTAGTCTGACCCGGCAGAGGAGATTCTTTAAGCCAGTGTGTAGCCGCTTTAAGCCTCTTGTAGCATCAAATTTTGAAAGAGCAAGAGCTAGCAAAGAAACATGTATTTCTAAACATGCATTAACTTCAATGAGGCCAAGACATTTAAAGTATCGTAACGTATCTAACATAACCAATATGGTAATATTATAAAACTAACAAATGCTGTTCTAACTGTGGAAATAGCAGTGATTATAAATGTTATTCTTTATCTTTTAATTTTAAAAGTTTGTTTTCACAAATTAGCACTCTGCATCTTTTATTTAAGAGAGAGAGAGAACTGCATGAATCAGGAAGTTGTATTTTAGCTTTCTAGCGGTTTGTTGCCAACAGAACTTTGCCTCTGAAAGTTCAGTTTTGTATTTTAAATCTCCTATAAACCATATATGATCATTTTTTAAATAACATCAGGTGAAAATGTAGTCACCTTAGTATATTTTCTATTAAAATCAAAGATAAATAGAAATATGTGAGCTAAATATTTTTATGAAAATATTTTCTGGCATTTCCTTTAGTGCAGACAATATGATTTTCAGCATTGTGCTGAAGAATAAGAATTAGAAAACAAATTTCAATTGTCTGTTTTCATTATTCAAGATGAAAGGAAAATCAAATCGCATAAATAAGAACAGTAGTTTTGTCTAACAGAACCACCAAACTATAGAAATAACTTCAATTTGCTGCATATGTTTTCTTTTTAATTACTCATTGTGGAAGATATTATAGCTTTTTTAGGGCTTATGAAATAGGTACTCTTCTGCAGACAGTCTTCTGAGCATGCCTACTAAAATTAAGGGATTAAGTCATTGCTAAAACTGGTAAATCTTTTACTGCATAACTTTAAAAGCTTCACTTACACTTTCAATTAATTTGATTATTTGGACTACTATTTAATTAACTAACCAATCCAAACAATGTCAAGTGCTGTGCAGTCACAGAACTAAACACGATTCTGGTCCTTCAGAACTTGCAGTTTTACAAAGATACAAATTCAACAGTTGAGCCAAAATATGATGCATCCGGATTCTAAGGAAATGGATTGTTCTGCAAAATGCAAAATGAAATGTATTAATTGCATTTATTATTAGAATATTAGTGCATTTTAACAAGTTAGACATATATCCAAACAGTTCAGAGTTTCACAATGTGATCAGCAGAAAAAAATGTAATGCCTTCAGTAACAAGAAATTTTGCACTATGGAAATGAATCATTTTATCAAAAGGAACCAGCAGGAGTACTAGACCTCTCAGGCTAGTCTTATTTTTAAGAGGTGAAGCATGTGTATCAGTAATTTACCTCAGAGTTGCCTACAGTAATGAAATTTTGAAAGTGTTTATTGTAAATTTGATGTGGAGAGACTGCAGAGGTTAGGCATGAATCAATGCAAATGACCTCTGTGTGCACCCTAACTTGCCTTATTGAGCAAGCTGTGATGGGGGACGGAACACTTCCTTAGCACTGTCGGCAGCCTAAATGAAACACCACATATTGCTTTATCGTCACCAGGAGACATGCTGCTGTATTTCTCGAGTACAATATGCTGTAGGAAGTTACCTACTTTCAAATCCAATACATGCAGTGATACCTGCAGAAAAACACTGATGTGCCTCCACTGCAAAAGGAAAAAAGGCTAAAGCAGTGGAAGCCAGACTGCTTAAGTGTTTGAGTAGTGTGGGTGCTAGTTTTTCAAGTTTCTTGGCAGTGTACAAGGCAAGATACTGAGAAATACAGAACCCTGCAGTAGTGACTCCATGGTGTCATGAACGAGGACTTGCTTTAAACATCGGGTGGAAATATTTTTCATAGTGCTCAAACTGCAGCTTTCACTGCCTTGATGTGTCACAAGGAAGGATTCCTACCTTATATTAATGCTATATTAATGCTATCTTACTCCAAAGAATATTCAGATGATAGCACTAGAGAACAAATAATGTTTCTATAATATCCATGAAGAACAAGATACCAAATCCACCACAGCATCAGGAAGAGAATTCCTTATATTGCCCTTTAATTTGGACTGTTAAACTCTTTTCGCTCATGTTTGCACAGTAATATTCCCATTGAAAATGTATTTTGTATCTCGGAACTCCTAGATGCCTTAATAACACAAGTCAAAGTATTATGAAGGAATACCCACAGTAATAATTCTCTAATTTATTATAAATATATAATTATTAATTATATATTATTAATTATGTAAAATTATTAATTTATTTATAAAAGGTGGGAAAGGGCTCAGAGGCTATTTAACATCTTTAGCAGACAAAACCACTTTTCTGTATGCGACTGAAAGATTTTCTCTCTTTTTCATGCTAAATAGTACTTGTTTGTTAGTGATCATATTCAGATTTCTCTTAAAAGAAAGAGGGTTATGCATACTAAAGAACAATGTGGGATGTCAAAGACGCTCAAGATGTCATAGTACTTGAGAATACTGATAGATGTAAAATTGGACATGTGCCAGCAATGTGCACTTGCCGCCCAGAAAGCAAACTGTATCCTGGGCTGCATCAAAAGAAGCATGGCCAGCAGGTCAAGAGGGGTGATTCTGCCCCTCCATTTCCCTCTGGTGAGACCCCACCTGGAGTACTGTGTCCAACTCTGGAGCCCTCAGCACAGGAAGGACATGGAACTGTTGGAACGGGTCCAGCGGAGGGCTACAAAAATGATCAGAGGGCTGGAGCACCTCTCCTATGAAGACAGGCTGAGAGAGTTGGGGTTGTTCAGCCTGGAGAAGAGAAGGCTCCGGGGACATCTCAATACTTAAAGAGAGAGACTTTTTGCTAAGGCTGTAGTGACAGGATGAAGGGTAATGATTTTAAATAGAAAGAGGGTAAATTTAAACTGGGTATAGGGAAGAAATTTTTTTACAATGAGGGTTGTGAGACCCTGGAACAGGTTGCCCAGAGAAGTTGTGGATGCCCCATCATCATCCGATGTGTTCAATATTAGGTTGGAGGGGCCTTTGAGCCACCTGATCTAGTGAAAGATATCCCTGCCCATGGCAGGGGGGTTGGACTAGATGATCTCTAAAGGTCCCTTCTAACCCAAACCATTCGTTAGTTTTATTGTATGATACTTTTCTGCTTCTCCGTTCACAAAATTACAACCTGCTTCAGTTTGTTCCCTCATTGCTTTGTCTTGGGAAAATGGTTTGACCTGAAAAGTGTCAGATGAGTTACTGCTGCTGAGTTACAAGATGACTTGCCAGACTATGCTGCACAAAAGCACTTTCCTTATTTAATTCATTGATTGTCTGAATAATGAGAAGGCTGAAACAATCAAGTCTTTACTGAGCAGCATTGAACAATATGACCATTGAGTACATGTTTTCAATGTAAAATATCACCTGAAGATTCCTTGCCTTTTAACAAAACTGATCATAAATCACAAAACAAAAGACAATGCTTATTGACCTCAGAGAATGTTGAATTGCATGGTTGAAATAAAACATAGATTTGGCTTCGCGTTTGAGACAATACTGAAACATGATATT
The DNA here is from genome assembly GCF_963924245.1 of Chroicocephalus ridibundus. Classification (NCBI taxonomy): domain Eukaryota; kingdom Metazoa; phylum Chordata; class Aves; order Charadriiformes; family Laridae; genus Chroicocephalus; species Chroicocephalus ridibundus. The sequence goes on along the minus strand of NC_086316.1, from coordinate 29,766,541 downwards.
ACTCCAACCTTATGCTTCTGCACTTGCTGCTTAGATGAGAAGTGGCAGGCGAAGAAGAAAATTTCTAGCAGAGTTTATCACTACCTATGTAAACAGGAAATGTTAGCCACACAGGGGCACTGGTATGTTTACCGTAACAGCGCGAAGGACACAGATTTGCGACATGGAGAAAGAGCTCTTTCTGTCAGGGCCTGGAGCTTTCTATGTGGAGAGTTTACATCACTGACCTTTATTTATGAAAATTTTGTTGTCTCATATACTCAGTGGTGAAATGTCCAGCATTTCTTATATGAAGCCCTGCTTCAAATGCTATGTAGGGAGAATACTTTACATAAACAGATAAATGTGGATTTTATTAAGCTTGAGTTTCCCCCTGAAGTTGATTTCAGCTGTAACTGTAGAGTTTTTTTCAGTTGGTATTAACAAAACCAAAGCACTAGTGAACCGACTTTTTAAATAATAAACTGAAGTTTACTATAATTGAATTGTAGAGGTAATTGCATGTAGAAATATAAGAGGAAAATGTCTGGTAGGCTGAGGGAAACTGTTTTTCTGTAGAATATGTTTGACGATATTGTCCCTTATTTCCATGCACCTATCCTAGTAGCCTGTGAACTCAAAAAGGAGTAGTAATCTGGGTTATGTTTTCTTGTCATTATTGGGATTTCCTGGTTTTATCTTCCCCGAGCATTTGCCTTTCTGCTACAGCTGAGTGACTAGACCAAATGTATGAACAGTCTTGTGGGTTGTCCAGTCCTGTTCTGGCTAACATAAACAGTAATTTCACATTTATTTGGGGGGTTCATAGGACACATAAATGTAGCACTAACTAGTTCCACCAGATTCACAGCATTCTTGTGCCCAGATACCAGCACGAGGCTCCTCTAAAGAGCCACAGAACCAGAACTGGTTTCTTGACTTTTCTTCAGGTAAGAAATAAAATAAAGTTGTTTAAAAATAAGCAGGGAAGTACAAAATTTAGAAATCCCCAGTCTCAAGGAATAGAAAACAACCTCAAAAAACTCGCTAGGATAACCTAAGTGGCCACTTTTCAAGGTGATTCAGAAGTTTCAGAGCAGGGGGGCAGACAAAAAATGGTGTTACTCTCATTGGTTTAGGTATTTAAATCCCTTTAAAAATCTGGCTTCAGTCATTTGTACTTGCAGCCATTATTTTTCAGTCTACATTTTTTTCTGAATTTCTTTAGGATATACTGTGAATTGCTGTGAATTCTATACTTCCCTCATTTCATACGCTTTCTTCCCACTGTCTTCATCCTTTTGTTCTATATTATTTTCAGGAACTGGGGAAAGGGGTGATTTTCAACAGTATGGAAAAAAGTCAGGTACTGGATTTGAAGATCTTAGAATTTGTCATTGTTTAAGAAGCTAATAAATCACCAGATATTCAAACTCATTCTACAGTGAGCCCCAGAGATCTTTCAAGTGCTATTCCAAATTCCTCTCTGTCAGTGTCACCATAGTTGTTATCTGTTTGCAGTAGCGATAACAAATCTGTCTTCACATACTTGGTATCAAAATATTCAGTGGTAAAAAATTCAGATAAAAAGGAATTTGAACTCTTCAGACACAGCTGGTGTAAGTTTAACTTCAGAAGTTTTCCAGCAGGAATCTATACTTAACAGCATCAATTGCAACAGTTTAACTGGTTTTTTTACTTTTCTAAGAATATGTGTAATAAAGTGACTAGAGTAAAAGGAAATTTCTCACTTACGTCAAGTGAAATTAAAATTGAACAGACCTTTTTTTAAAGTTTATTTTAAAGGAAAGCATGACAGAAGAGCCCTGTAGAGATCTCAGACCAGTGTGGGAGAGAGACACTATGCTTTGTTTGATTCTGGTGCCATCTACTCAAGTTTCACTGTAGCATGAGAAGATAAAGCAACTGGGATGAACTTCAGAGTAAAGTGAAAAGAAGATGCAGCAGCTGGTAGCAGATTTTAAGTCCAAGGCTATTCGGGTGCCTAAAATCTCTTAAAAGTATTTATCAAAAGTACCAAATGGTAAAAATGTCAGGATAAATCTTATGGAAACTTCTGAGAACTAGAACTTTCTTAATTGAAATTACTGAGTTTACAATGGGATGTCAAATCAGCTAACATCCACACAGTTCTCAGACGCATAAGTACGATAGTATGTTTCCCAGCAATAGAGAGAACTTTTTCCTGATTTCATATATCATTTAGAAAGAAAAAAAAAAAAAAACAAACACAAATTTCAAAGCCAAATCATAAAAGGGAGCCTTCATGATAAGTTTAATCATATAATTAGCAAGGTATGAATAACCTTGGATGAGGGACACACGGTATCGGTTAAACTGGAAAGAATGCGGCAGTCACACTCATTAAAGAAAGCACTGAAAAATAAACAGAAAAACTAGAGTTCAAAGTTACGAAGCAACTGCATTTAAAGGAAGAAATGTCAAACTATGCATTTCTCTTTGGGAGTCCTAGTTATTGAACTGACTACAAAATTATTGCTAAGCAATAAATTAGCCGAGGAAGTTTCTTTAGATATTCTCTCAATTCCGTTGCTATTGCTTTTTATTTTTATCTGGAACACATTTAATTAACACTTAGTAAATGTTCATAACACTAAAAAAAGACAACCTAAAAAAACCTAAAAAAACTGTGGTGGGATAATTCCAGTCAAGTGGGCAAATTCCCTAGGGATGTTAGGATTACAAAACTACATGAGAAAGCATAAGATCCATACTTTCTCTCATGTCTGTAGTTGACTAAAAAAGGAAATGGAAATGGCAATTAATGTTCCACCTTATTCAGACAACATGGTGGGAGTGATCCTTGGGGAGAGAATATTTTTTAAAAGGGAAAGAGAAATTTCAATAAATCTAGAACCACAATGTGTCTGACCCCTGTACAGAATGCCGACGAGCTGACCAACAGCCTTATGAATGTTATGGGTCGGTCAGAGTTGCAGTCTAAGCACTTTTCTTCTTCTCCCTCAGATGATTAAATCCCACAGGCTGGGCAGAGGTATGGTCCTGACCACACTTCATCAGCAGCTTAAGTTGGAGGAAAGGGGAGGCATGTTACTTCTTGCAAAGCAAGATCTTTTTATATATACACCAGTGGGCTCAGGGAAGACTTCTGATTCTTATACGATCTATTGTTTAGTGGCACAGTATAAAACATACTAAAATATGAAACCGTATTCATCCTCTGCGATGTAAGGATAATCCTTTTTCACAACAGCTTAAATGCAGTCTTTCTGCTACAAAGATTTCAGATAACCTAGAGTCTCTCCTACAGACTCTGCAATCTCTCCTACAGTCTCTCCTAGAGACTGATGTACAGTCTCTCTTAACTGCCACTCATTATTATACTCAAGTCTTTTTTCTAGGTCTATAGCTTCTTTAAGTACTGTAACTTATTTCATTTAGTGAACCATTTAATCACATTATGATGAAGAATGTTTAGGTAGACTTTGTATCATTTTAGGGCATGGAAAGTGAGCTGTATGAAGAAGGACATTAAGAGATATCAAACCACTGAATGGATCACTTTCATGTGGCAGTTTAATTTTGTCGCATGCCGTGAGATGAGCTATCCATAACACCCCCTGGGCCCTCTGGACTTTGAGGCTGCTGCTACTGTATAGAATCAAACTTGGGGTTGGTAAAAAAAATATATATAATCAATTTTCCACTAGAGAAACCTGCTGTGAGAGAAACTTTGTTAGACAAATCACAGCAGTTTTGATCTAATATTTTTTTGTAAAAATAAAAATAAAAATTTGAAATGTTTAGAAAATATCCAAAGGCCCATTTTTATATTTTAAATGTAAGTTTTATTGATAATTTCAAAACAATTATTTGCATTTGAAATTTCTTACAGTGTTTCAAATGAATTTGAAGTGCAAATGAATTTATCACATTTATTAAAGTAAAATACTTATGTTGATCCTGTTTGGTCTTTCCAGACATGACATTATTCATGATCTTGAAAGCCAACTTTCTGAAAAGTCGTAACTAAGCTTGTGGTAGAAAATAAAAATTCATAAACTATAATAATTAGCAAGATTTATAATCTTGCATAAAACAGTGAGTAACTTCAGTTAGTCACAGAACAAACACCCTGTAGTCACGTAAGAATTTAGTAAATTCACAGGAAAGTAGAAGCTATTACAGAGTCAGCAAATCTCCTTCTGGAGTGATAAAGCATCGTTTTCAAAGACACTATCATCAAGTTATATGCACATACTCATATTAATGAAAGACTATAACCTGCAACTTCATTTCATGGATCTTGTATTGATTTCACTGGGAGTCTTGAATATCTATGATCCAAAGCAAGTGAAATGTACAGAGCAAACAGATCTTTACATTTCTACGTACTTTACAAAGACAAGCAAGCATTACAATTCTTATTTGGCAGATACAAAAGATTGTGACTTAAGTAAGGTTACAGAGGCAGACAGGCAGTTACAAGGCTGGGGAAAGAGCCCCGCTCTGACATGCTCTGAAAGCCCTGTCTTCCACGTTTCCCATCAGAAATTATCCAACTGCAGGAGAGTGGAGGTTCAGAACAGCCTCTGTCTACTTTTTGTACAGCATACCTATAAAAATCCTGCAGTGCAATATTTTAAATTTTTAGAACAACTGTACTATTGCCGATTATCACCCAGGTCCCGGAGCAAAGAGTTTAAGCATCATTGTTAAGCCCTTTGACTTCAATGAGCTTTGAGTCAGTTGCTTTTTTGTATGCATACCCTTTATTGTAAGTGTTTTCTGATGCAAAACAGAGTCTAAGCTGGTTGCATTGCCTACTTGCATACAAATCCTGGACTTGGTATTTTTTATGGTTAGTTACCAAATCCAGAATCATGGGACTTGTTCTAAGTATCAAAAGCAGCATCATATCAAACCGCTTATTAGCTAACATAATATATGTGATGATGTGATCCTGTGAGGAATTTGGTACCCTTAAACATCACTCCTTAAAAGTTAAGCTGAGCACTTCTGCAAGTCGACCACTATTTTATTTCACAGGCAAAAATAGACAAACACTAATATGAGGTTTTCTCTGTTTAGGATAAACAATTATTCTGATTGCACTCTACTCTTAATCATTTAGTTACTTTTTTATATATTTTTGTTTCAGAAATGTTTAGTGTTGAGATGAGATCATCCCATACATACAGACATGCTAATGACTAGTATAAACACTTGCAGAAAGAAAATCTCAAATGAAAACATGGCACAAAACGAAAAGGCTTTGGCAGTAGGTCTTAACTACGGCAATGTAGCTACAAATATATTTTGGGGGAAAAACCTGCTTTTCGTCAATACTTAGCTTATGATTGGAATGCTTTTCACATTAATTTCTTTCCAAGTTGTTTACAAGGGAGTGTGAGTGAGAGTGAGAATGAGAGTGTTTTATCAGTGACCTGGGAAATAAATTAGAGTACTCATGACAACTATTTCTCCTGAATGAAACATAATAAAAAAGCATTATTTCTCAAAGATGTAACCAAATAAAGAGTATGTGGAGGGGATATATGGGAAAGGCAGTTGGGGGACACAAGCAAGTAGAAGAAATAGGGATGGTCTATGACACCCCGAAACTTAGAAGCCGCTGTCTGTGTTGAAAAATGAGCATTGTCATTAATATTAAAGTTGTAAAACAGGTTGTCAGATATGTCTGAGGACTATGGAGATAGTAAATGATTAAGCTTTTCCTAAACCTTGAATTAAAAAAATGTTAATTTTTAAAGAATGCGTCACTGAAAAGATATGTTTGTACAAGGCTGCAAATAAATTTTCACTTCACTATGTTTTGGTTCCTTCTAAAGAAAAGTATAATGAGTATATTTCAGTTATGAGAAAACAGAACAAAAGTAATATAGGAAGAAAAGACCTAATAATTGCACTGATGTGTGTAAAATGAATTGTTTGAATACAAAACACCACAAGCATATTGGTGGATTTCTGCTTACAACTGACAGTATGGATTGATTTACTATGTTATTTATTCATGTTTATGTATTTATATTAAAGGAAATGGGGCCTGATCCTCAGACTTTTGAAACTACTGTAAAGTGTTCCCTTTTCATTTTACATTCACTGTACGCATCTCATGGAGAATAAAAGAGCAAATGCCTGTATACATGGCTTATTGTAACAGATAGCTATTGGGAGGGAGGACTTTTTTTGGTGGTGGTGGGGTTCAGTTTGCTGCACAGAGGACATGGGGCTTCAAAAGGAATTCTCATAAACCTGTCTAAAACAGGGAAAGGATTTGAAGCCTTCATTGCCCTGACCAGCCTCACCAGGCATCCAGCCTCCAAGATCTGCATCCATTGGCCCAGGAGCTCCATTTAAGCTCAGGCTCCTTACCTGACCTGTGGTCAGGTCTTTCCTGGACTTGCACACTAGACTTGACAGGTTGATGTTTCCTTGCAGTTGTCTGATGATTTCTGGATTCTTGGTGGTCGCTCTTGTTGTCACTAGCTTGCCCTGCTCACCTTGCCCAGGTACGGTCAGACTGCAGCTTTTTTGGGACCCGTGGCTCCCATCTCACTGTCTGTTTTGGAGCAGCCCCATTCTTGCTGTTCCCTGGCATATAAGTCAGTCTGTAAATCTAGGGTGCAATATAATCTTTACAGCATACCTTACAGAGAAAAAAGGAGTTATGAACATAATAACAGTATCATCTATTTGGCAGTTGTTTTTCCATAACTTATAATTCTTTATCCATGTGCCATGACATGTGAACACGGCATTGTGACAGTGAAAAAGGAGACTGCAATCAGAAGTCTTCTTCACCAGAAGAAGTGGGATGAGAGGTCAGGAGTCAGTCTTTGTGTCCATGTATGCCCATTATACCATGTGGCATACTGGTGCTCACTCAGAAGAAACAAGGCAACAAAGTCTCAAGGGAGACGATCATCCGGCTTGGAAACGGCATGGAAAAAGGAATATGTTTTTAAGGTGCCTTTATCTTCTTCGGTTAAGGGGATTGGATCTTAAATGTTTAGCCTTCCTTTGAAGTTATGGGTCATGAGAGGAGTACAGAACAAGGTAGTAGCCATCTTGGATAACAGAAACAAGACAGCCTTCATCTCAAAGGAGGGAATGTTCAGCTTACTCTAAGACAAAGATACATAAACTGAGGTGCTAAACAGAGAAGGAACTGCAAAACAGTATTTTTAAAGATCATATTGTTTTCTTCAAATCTTGCCTATCACCAAAGCTCACTGAGAAGTCTGGCACAAGAGCTAACATCTCATTTGCATAGGCATGCTGGAAATGAAAAACAGCAATACTGTGACCTCTAATCTAAACTGCCTCAGTGTATATGAAATGTAGAAAAAGCAGACCTTCATTCAAATTGCAGGGACTTGTTTGACGGCTGGAGAGAAAAAGGGGCTTGAATACAGGCTCTCTCCCAGACCATTTCCAATTTGGTTTAGGAGCTTGCATGCCCTTCTGCATGCAAGTGTTTGCAGTAATTTTCTGTAAGCATAGTCTCCTCGACGTTGTAAGTACAAACATAGGCATCTCTTGTGGAACTGCCAATGGAATAGCCAATGTAGTCGCTTAAACCACCCATACTTCAGCCAGTTGTATTGCTGTTTTTCCTTAAAGGCAATTATCACCTAGGGATGTTAACAGTTTTTTCTTTAATTCATGGAAATAACTCAAGATGTGGATAGAAGCCTCAGTGGGACTTTCAAAAGCTGACATTTATCTTTAAACGAATTAGATATGCAGAGTTTTTTGCAAGTTCTGCACAGGAATGTAATCTTTAGGTGCCCTAATTCCTTTAAATACCAGAACCTTGAGGAATATCAATATAGGCTTTCAGGGACATCCTTCCAGTAAGTAATAAATCATCTTTGTAGAACAAAACTGATTTTTTTTCTGCTGTTTCTTTTATATACGTGCTTACTGATTTAAAGAACAAAGGGATAATATCAAGCTATAGAGAGGGGAAAACGAAGTGCTATAAACTCTAGCAGATTATGTAGAAAAGAAAAACTGTGTTTCAGAGGTGGTTTAACATCTAAGTACTTAAGCATGGCTAACAAATACAAATTATTAAAATGTGTATACTACCATTTCTTCAAATTAAAACAATGTGGCAATATATGCAGAACATATAGAATGATATTTAAGTTTTATTTTTTAACTCTTGCTAGAAGAAAAGCTCAGACTGACATTTTTGCCCAATATTTTGTATAGCTGTAGAATGGAAAGCTAACTAAATAAACAGCTCCCATCAAGTGAGAACTTTATTCCCGCTTGTCATCTTCGTGGGTCTGCAAAAATATTGCAACTTGCAGGCCATCTCGTCTCTCTGTAAACTTCTCCCCACATAATGTTCAAAAAGTTACGGTTTTGATGTATTTCGTGTTTTAAACCTGCAAGTACTAATGGAATACTAACAGCACTTGGAATGAATGATCACTTCCCAGTTTACCCCTAGTACACTTGACACTATTTTCACTTCAGTCACTAGTGTCACGCAGTTCAATCACACACAGCAAGAGGTAAAGACACTCCCCTCTTGGCCTTCTTTTTCCTTCTTTGCCCAACACACAGGAATTTCCATGCAGCTTCCATTCTCAAGAGACCACCCACCCTCAAGCGCTGACAACAGTTACTACATACTTGCTGTGCATTTCCCAATAAGGAATGAAGCCAAATTCTTTGACCTTTCATTTAGCTTTCACAGTAGTTTTGTTCCACGGACAATGCATAGTCCTGCCTAGCTATGTTCTGCAAGACTGGCTGTAAAACCAGTTTTAAGGGCAGGCATTTACAAACAGCATTGCCTACTCGCTCGTTAACCTCTCAAACAGTCAGAATCCAGAAAATGAGTGTGGTAGCTCTGAGTTTAAAAATAAACAATTTGGACTATTAGCATGGTCCCCCCGCCCCCTTCCCCTCTGCACCCTGCTTTCATGGAAAGCATCGTGGTGGCATGGCGTAAAGCCAGCAGCTGCCACATGCTGAATTCTGTATGTAGCTCTGAATGCTCCATATTGAAAAGCAGTAGGATAAGAAAAGGTTCACATAATCCCAGCAAAGCAGATGATCCACGAGCAGGAGTGGCATGGAGGAGGGAACACGTACACTGGAGGTCCTCGCTTTGGAAAAGGCTGAAAAGGATCCAGACAGCAGTCCCTAAAAATCACTAGGGACAGGGAAAAGGCAAGTAAGCAATGACTGTTGATTGGCTCTTCAAATACAAGAATTAGGAAACATCTAACAAAACTACGGTCTGGCAGGTTCAGCTCAAACAAAAAGGAGGTAGGTTAGGTAACTTCTTACCACAGGAAGCGGGGAAAGATGAGAATTTTCATGTGTTAAAAAAGTGAGCATACAAACAATGGCAGAAAAATTAATCGAGGCCTATTAAATATGCTGGAGGAGTCCTCAGAGTGGCAGTTATGGGAGTCTGTGACTTTTCTGGGAAAGTATTATTACTAAGTGATGTTAGTATCCTCTGTTCTTATTTTAGGCACCCGACGTTGGTGGCCATTTCCTGCACACTCTTCACTACTCCAGTTGTTTTTGTGCTTCTTTGCAGATTTGAAAAGACAACACTGACACCGCTTGTTGCTGTGATTTTTTATTTAATTTCCGCAAGTATCACTGCATCTGTCATGGTGATTGCAGTGCTCTGTCACTGAAATTAAACTAGGTATCAAACTCTTTTCCAGACAGGAGGGATTCCCAACAGAGCAGGTTTGATTCACTCCAGCCTTTTGGCAATAGCTGTCCTTACCCCTCAGGATAACTGGGAAGTCCCCATTTTTCTCCCCCATTTTGCTACACTCCAGTGATACTCTGAATTTGACTGCTTTATGCTTATCTAGCAAAATCAGTGAGGCCAGCCTCTCAGACAAGAACTGTCAGTTACGTAATAGCTTCCCTTCACAATAAATCAAGTAGAATTTCTTTAGCATATTTACTCTTACACATTTCAGGGATTATTTAAAGGATTCCATGCAAGTAGCCATTTCTTTGTACGTACTACATAGCGGGTTTTTTCCCCTTTGCAGGTAGGGTGCAGCCAGAATTTGGCTTCTTGCTGGCAGCTTCCCTTCCTCACGGGCTGGAGGACTGCAGCTTGAGAGCCTGCTGTGGAGTTCTGTCCGTTTAAAGTTGGTATTTATTGTGACCTTACTAATTTATTCTGCCAGGAAGGTTAAGTGAGCGGCTTTACAATGAGGTAGCATGTGTGCTAACCTGTCATATATGCAGTATTGTAGCCTAAGTGTGTATATATATGTATATATATAGTGACCTGAAAATTTTCTTGTCTGAAGAACAGTGCTTTGATCCTTTGGAACAGAAGTGGATCCTACATATAACATTATGTAACTTTTGTGCAACTCCACAGTTGCTATGTTCCCATTTTTCAAATTTTCTTTGTCGTCTATGAACACGGTAATCAAGCTGATCACATAGTATTCATGCTTTTTGGTTCTCCTAAGGATATAAGGAAAAAATGCACCAGCTAACTGACTTAAAGAGTGAGCAATTCACTGTAGCTGCCAGGGGGAAAGTCAGAAAAGCCTCCTTAAACTTTTTTGGTTATGAAAGGGATGAATTACTTTTTCCACATTTCTGTAAGTAGAAAGTAGTAGCACTCCTCTCATTCATTTAATGCAAGGGGTACAAAGAGATTCCCAAAAGTCAGACTGAGAATATGTTCCAGAATTTTGACTTTGACCCTGCTCAAACTAACAGGAAACACTGAAAAGCTTTCTCACATACAGATTATTCTGTTCCTTTGATAAATAAATATATCTAACTATAACTAACTATAACTATATAACTTTAACTATATAAACATAAACATAAATAAATATCATAAAACTTCACCACCATTTATAGGTGCAGTTTTATGATTCCAAAAGTAGCTGCAAGCAGAGCCTCTAGGGCAGGCATATTCCCTACAGGGCCAAAGCAAAATTCCTATGGTGTGATCAGAAATTATCTTGTGCCTCAGAGTAACCTCCGCGGAACTCTTTTTTTCAGCCTTGCTCTGTTGTTGAGACACCCAGTCATGGGAAACGGCGATCAAAACCCTCCTCCTAACACATTATGGGAAGAGTCCTTTCAGTTGCTACCATGGCTACGAGATCTAAGCCAAGGTCATTGTTTGTTATGATTGTAGCTGTGCTGTGCTTGGTTTGTTTGTTTTTTTTTAATCAGCAGCTGTTGCATATCAGTGAAATTAAATCATGTTTGAGGCATATATAAAGTGTAGGATTTTTCTAAATCAGGTGAGTCACGCTGATATTTCTGTCTTCTCTGTGGTCCAATCTCTGATCCTCACTGTCACCATACTTTAAACACAGATTAACACCTCTAATTCAAAAGGATATCAGAATGTGTACCTTCACATAGATAATTTGAAATAAACTGGTAGTTACTGAAGTAAGTCTCCTTGCTTGCAAACTTTGCCATGTTTTAGAGATGCATTTTCTAAAACTAATGACATTGCTGGCAATCTGTATTTGTGCTTTATTTAAGTCGTATTATCCCCTGAATTAATCAGATTTATCAGATTTATTCTGGGTAGATTTAGTATCAGCCATTCACAAGCAATTTCCAAAATAAGATCAACAAAGAGGCATGGTGTAAAAAAATAAGGACGCTTCTCTTTTTAACTGTAAGGTTGATTTGGCTACTTTTTATGATATTTTTAATTTGAAGAAGTTACTTTGAAGTATCTGGACTGTAAGAAAATCTGTCACATGTTTTAAATGAGGCCTCCATGCTAAGGACCACTTCCATATATCTGGTTAAACTGTCACGTAGGATGCGAGGAGCTGGTCCAATGCTACCTTCTTGTTTTTCAGCCCCATTCAGGCAGCAACAGAGGTAAACCCCAGTTCCTAGGGTAAATTAAAGCAGATCCAGCATGGCTTTATTGTATATGAACTGGGATTATTTCTTCAAGTAGCTCTCTAGTGACTTAATGCTTATAATGGTTAATATTGCTGTAGTAGTCTAGCAAGGGTTTGATACAGAGAAGAAGCCAAGGCAGTAAATGTGACATGGTGTGATATTAGATAAGACACTAACTTATTTGGGGTAGTATTTTCTAAACATAATACAGAGAACTAAAATATAAAAAGCACAATCAGGTAACATTTCGCATGTTATTTACTTTCTGTTTCTAAAAGCTGCTTTCATGAGTAATTTTACAAAATACATGATGATAGTTTTGACTATCAGGTATTTAGCACAAAAGAGGAATATTGCCAACAAGTATATTCCTCTTCAGAGAATCTTCCATACTTCTGCATTCTCCTTTAAAAATGGTGTAAAACAACATACTTGGGATCTCTGGATTAGTCTCTAAACATCCACTTCCTTAAAAAAAAAAGATATATATATACACACATATAATCAAAACTGTGTTTATCTTCCATTTCATGTGGACAGTCATCTACTACATGTTCTTAAATGCATCCATGACCTTAGTTAAACCTTACTGTGCAGGCTTTTATTTTCCACCGTTTCCTTTCTGACAGTGTTGACAGTAAGCCAAGTGAGCAGAGAGGATTCCTATCTTGATACATACTGGAAGGTTCATTAAAGTACATCTCTTTTCCATGACTGAATTACTCAGTTTCAGAAAGGCATATGAAATAGAATACTTCAGAAAGAACATCTAAATATTTACTATCTCTTTACTCTCCAGCCTTAGCGTATTGCAATATTTCTGAACGTAAACAGACTGAAGATTTGTTAGTAGGGAGAATACTGTATGACAAATTCTTGGGTAAAATTATTTACAGGAAGATAGGAAGTGAGTCAGGAGTCTCAGGAAAAAATAGCTATCTTACAAGCATCTGAAAAAATGTCCAAAACTTTTTTTTTCAGATGGAGAAAGGAAGGGGAAATGTATCAATAGGACTTACAAATCACAAATTCCTAACTTCCTTCTTAGCTGCATTCCAGCTTTGTCTTAAACTTTTAGTGCTAGGCACCAATTGGTAAAACAGGCAAAGGAAAGAAATTGTTTGGCTTTATTCTGTATATTTAATACTCCTTGATGTAGACGCTGAATAGAACTTGAATAAGTAATCTTCTCTGCTTCCAAAATTCTTTGGAAATATCAATAGAACTGCACTGAAAAGGTTTCTAAAAGCTGCTTCAGGAGCCTTTCATATGCTATGCAGAATGCATTTTCATATGCTAAGCAGAATAACAGAATAGTTGGTATGTAGTGACTACAGTTTTACACACTAGGAGGAATCCAAAAGGTTCATGAAAACAATATTTACTTACATCTAGGTTTTATCTTGGTAGGAGCAAGTTTGAAGACTAGAAAAAAGACAATTTTATACTCTTCCATTTGCTCTAAGGAAGGTATCAGGGCACACAGTCACTAAGTAACACAGTTTAAACTTAGATACTTCAAATAAATGGCTTTCTAGTTGAGGGAAAGAAGATTTAAAGACGATCATTAGGAACATTCTTTTGTGATGACCTGCCATTCACATGTGGCGGTACATGGGACGGATGTCTCCCTGTGTTCTCAACTATCTCCCTCTGCTTCGTGTCCAAGAGACACTAAAGAGGCTGTGAGACTCTTGCTAAGATAAGTGGGAAAAGTTACTTTCTAGTCAGAAATTTCAGGTGGGTGAAGGACAGAGGAATACTGAGGATACCTTTGATGGTGAATTTTTGCTTTGCTAAACAAGTGAGAGGAACTCTCACACTAAGACTTAAGTTTGCAGATGGCACCAAGTTGGGCGGGAGTGTTGATCTGCTTGAGGGTAGGATGGCTTTACAGAGGGACGTGGACAGGCTGGATCGACAGGCTGAGGCCAATTGTATGAGATTCAACCAGGCCAAGTGTCAGATCCTGCACTTGGGGAACAACAACCCCATACAATGCTACAGGCTTGGGGAAGAGTGGCTGGAGAGCTGCACTGTGTAGAAGGACCTGGGGATGTTGGTCAAGAGCTGCCTGAATACAAGCTGGCAGTGTGCCCAGCTGGTCAAGGTGGCCGGTAGCATCCTGGTTTGTATCAGAAAGAGTGTGGCCAGCAGGACTAGGGAAGTGATCATCCCCCTGTACTTGGCACTGGTGAGGCAGCATCTCACCTACCGTATTCAGTTTTGGACATTGAGGTGCTGGATTGTGTCCAAAGAAGACCAATGGAGTTGGTGAAGGGTCTAGAGCACAAGACTTCTGAGGAGCTGCTGAGGGAACTGGGGCTGTTTGGTGTGGAGAAAAGGAGGCCCCGGGGGAGAACTGTTGTCTCCTCTTCCAAGTAACAGGTGACAGGAGAAGAGGAAACAGCTTCAAGTTGCACCAGAGCAGGTTTAGCTTAGATATTAGGAAAAATTTCTTCACTGAAAGGGCTGTCAAGGATTGGAACAGGCTGCCCAGGGAAGTGGTTGAGTCACCATCCCGGAGGTATTTAAAAGACATGTGGATGTGGAGCTTAGGGACATGGTTTAGTGGTGGAGTTGGCAGTGTTACGTTAATGGTTGGACTCAATGAACTTAAGATCTTTTCCAGACTAAATGATTCTATGAACATGAAAAAGAGAGAAAGGGCTTGTTTTTCCAGATAGTATAATTAAGTAACCCACACACACATTTAATAGGGGCAAGTTTCACTACTGGCATAGTGGCAGTAGAGGCGTTACTGCCCTACAGAAAAGTTTGTCAGTTCCTCCACGTAGAGGACCTTCCACACTGCAGAGAGCAGCTGCTTTTAAGGCCTTTTCTCAGACTCAGAACATAGAAGGGGCGTGGATCTTTTTCAATTAAACTATTGCAATTCACTTTAAAAATCAGCCTTTTAACAGTGATTAGATCCAGCCTGACATCTTTATTTCCATTTTAGCAGGTCAGCTTGTAGTTCTACAGTTCACAAATGCACTCAATTAAATCAAATGGGGAACATCTCTTCCTCTTAGCCCCAACAGAGTGCATACATCCACAGCTCTAAACCATTGTTCTCAACAAAGCAAGCTCCTGGAAAAGGTAATGATTCCCTGACTACTCCAGTATCCAGAGAAATGGAGGTAGACAGCCTGACTGTCAGTTAATTCACACAGATTGAGAATGGATTGAGATATATTTGGAAAAAGAAGTACATGTCAATCAAATCCTACTTATAGAGGCCTTTTTCCCCAGAGTACCCATAACTTTTTTTTACTGTAATCCTCAGATACACATATGTCAGCAGTAAAAAAGCCAGCTCAAATGGCAGTCAAGGCTTTAAAGAACAATGCATGCCTATATATTAAGAAAATGCATACACAGATTAGTAACAAAGTTTGGATTTTTTTTCAATACAGGCCTGCTTAGATTATATTACTAAGATTAAATTCACTGCTGCTCCCCAAAAGCAACATCAATAATTGAGGTATATGCATATTTAAATCCAGAGCTGCTCTTGCCTAAAATATCTCCAACTTTGATTGTGACAGAATAACTATATTCCATTGTGCGATGGTCCCAGACTGTGATTTGGCAAAACAAGCACAAAATTACCTCATTGATTCTCTGTACTCTTCTTAGTTTATTTCAGACTTTTCAAAACTGCAGAAAATTATTTTAGGTGTGTAACCTATACATTAGATAGTATGTGTTCCCTTAGAAATATTATTCATTGAAAACAAGTATTTGAAGTATTTTCATATCAGAACAGCTGAATCCCTTCTTTTATAGTTCCCAGAACGGGTGATGATCACAAAATGAATAGCCAGCCGGTATTGATATGCTATCATTTGGTGCAAGACTTTGTGCATTATTTACTGCCCATTATTGAAATTATATTGTACATACAGAAAGATTAGTTTCCTCCTAGGTTTTCCTCCAGTGGTCTCATGATTTTAGGGCTTCTTTTAACATGATTTAATCCGCATCCAAGGTCCTGTGTCTATTTCCTCTTGCAAATTTTTAATATGCTATTTCATTCTTGGGTACTTATTATCATTAATGACTTGCCTCTTGGTTGTTTATAAATGTTGCTTAATAACATCCTGTGAAGATAGTTGGTAGTTTTCTAATTGGGGAGGGGGAGGAGATTAGGAAAACATTAAACTTAAAATTAATTCAGATTACACTGTTTTATAATGCTTAACAGGTAGGTTTTTTCAGAATGTTTAGCATGTAATAGATCATTGAAAAGTCAAACTCTTGACTTCAACTGCAACAACAATTCTCAAGTCTGCTGCAGATTGCATCCTACGTGTTTGAAATTTAGCTCCCAGAACGCAAGAAATGCACAGCATCTGGGAAAATATGACTTGACCAGCATTGCATACCATCTTATTATTCAAGGTGACATTCAAGTACCATGAATATGAAACTTTTTTTTTCCTGGAATTTTTTTTTGCTTGATTTGTTATCCACCTTCGATTACATGCAGTTAGGTTACACAGTGAGACTCTAGATGTCTTATAACTTGAAAGATGGTACTAGCAATGTAACTTATGCATTATGCATTCTGGTACAGATCTACTATTTGTTCAGTAAACATTTCAGATTTTGGTCTTTTTAGCTTTGGATAAAACTTATAGATTAGTTCTGCTATTAGACTAGTTATTAATTATTGGAATGCATTTGAAAACTCCACGTCTCCCTGTGGATTACTAGCAATGTATGTTATTTTGATAACTGAGTTTGAATACGCTTACTTAAGCTTGCACCTCCAATTCTGTGATGTATGATTCCTGAATACTGAAAATGACTTAATGTGTATTTGTATGTACATCTGGACACAAATGCAATTGTATGGAGCCAAAGTCCTGGTCTCCAAAATACCTGTTTAAGCCAAGTATTTCACAAACTCTCCTCCTAAAATGAACGTAATGGATTATGCTGTTCTTTCAGCCATGTAGCTGAAACAACAGTAGGTCTCATTAATTAAGTAATGAGAAGGGAAAGAAAGAAAAGAATCAGCTTATCAGCAAATACATTCAAGAGTTTAATCATAATAAGGTGCTCTTACCACCTTGTGAACTTTCAGGATACAGGATTGAGCAAAATGAGTACAGCTTTCATTTCAAAGGTCAGTTGCTGTTGAAATTTCTCTTTCACAGAGAAAAGAATTTATTTTACCCTCTGAATTCTCACCAAGCTGAAACTTGTCAGCCAAATCCAGTTCAACTCTCTGATTTTCAGGTCCTGATGGTCCAATATGTATGCCTTTTTAACTGTTGATTAGTGAGAAACTACAGAGTTTTAGAATCATTTATCTAAAGCTCCTTTGAAATTGGATAATTTCCATGTATAATCATATTTCAGTCTTAATTGCTCTAGGTGCCAGGCTCCTCTTTCCACCTTTGGATCAGGAGCATGCTCCATTATAATAGTTTAATTTAAAAGCCAGAAAGCCATTTAAGACAGATGATCATCCCAACAACTGTATACAGCTTGAAGATGGCGGTGAGGAGGGAAGGGGGAAGAGAGCTACATTGTAGTTTTAATTACATAAATAAGCACTAGCACAGTTTCCTGATTCATCTTTGCTTATGGCAGTGGGTTTTGAAATACCATAGGAGTATTTAGAGGACTTCAAGCAGGACTGAGTTCTTATTCTGTTACAATTGTGCAGACATAGTAAGAAACAGTCTGTCCACTGAAAAACCTCTGGTCTAACCTGAAACGATAGTAGAATCATGAAGACAAGATAAAAAGTCATAGCAAAAAATATGATATCTAATTTTTATATAGGCAGCTGTTGATTATCATACTGTGTTTATATACTTGGGTTAATTTTTATTCATTGCATCTTTCTGTTGATATATAACAACCATATATGTGCGGACTCTGCCAATATGATAACATACAGAAGCCCAGACTGCATCATCTATATTACGGAGTTGTTACAGACCTTCTCTTGTCAGCAACGACTGTCAAAGAAACTAAGCTCTTTTACAGATAACTAGTTAACACTAACATCCCATAACATCCTCACAGGTAAGCTTAGGAAGTGTGAGTTAGATGAGTGGACAGTGAGGTAGACTGAGAACTGGCTGAATAGCAGAGCTCAGAGGGTTGTGATCAGCGGCGCAGAGTCCACTTGGAGGCCTGTAATCAGTGGTGTTCCCCAGGGGTCAGTACTGGGTCTAGTCTTGTCCAATATATTCATCAACGACCTGGATGAAGGGACAGAGTGTACCCTCAGTGAGTTTGCTGATCACACAAAACTGGGAGGGGTGATGACACAGCAGAAGGATGTGCTGCCATTCAGCGAGGCCTGGACAGGCTAGACAGTTGGGCAGAGAGGAATCTAATGAAGTTCAACAAAGGCAAGTGTAGGGTGGTGCACCTGGGGAGGAATAACCCTGTACAGCAGTACAGGTTAGGGGTTTAGCTGCTGGAAATCAGCTCTGCAGAGAGGCACCTGGGAGTCCTGGTGAACAAGTTGACCACGAAGCAGCAATGTGCCCTTGTGGCCAAGAAGGCCAATGGTCTCCTGGGGTGCGTTAAAAAGAATGTGGCCAACAGTTCGAGGGAGGTCATCCTCTCTGTCTACTCTGCCCTGGTGAGGCCACATTTAGAGTACTGTGTCCAGTTCTGGGCTCCCCGGTTCAAGAAGGACAGGGAACTGCTGGAAAGAATCCAGTGGAGGGCTACAAGGGTGATCAAGGGAATGGAGTGTCTCTCTTGTGAGGAAAGGCTGAGAGACCTGGCTCTGTTTAGCCTGGAGAAGAGAAGACTGAGAGTGAATCTCATCAGTGCTTATCAATATCTAAAGGGCAGGTGTCAGCAGGATGGGGCCAGACTCTTTTCAGTGGTGCCTAGTGACAAGGGGTAACGGGCACAAACTGGAACACAGAAGTTCCATCTCAACATAGGGGAAAACTTCTTTACTTTGAGGGTGGCAGCGCACTGGAAGAGGCTGCCCAGAGAGGTGGTGGAGTCTCCTTCTCTGGAGACATTCAAAACCTGCCTCACATGGTCCTGTGGAACCTGCTCTAGGTGACCCTGCTCTGGCAGGGGGGTTGGACTAGATGATCTCCAAAGGTCCCTTCCAACCCTACCATTCTGTGACTCTGTGATTCTGTGAAAAGATGTTTATCCCTGCTCGTTACAAAAAAAAAGCCTGAAAACATTCAGGGCAGGTTTAAAAGCTTATTTTAGTAAGAGTAGTAGTGTATGAATTCTGCAACATGTGTTAGCAGTTAACCCTCATGTTACTGCAGCAGATTGACTGGAGCATGAGAGTTTCATTTCTCATGTGAGTTAAACCAGGTAAATCTGTGCAGCTAGTAAAAACTACAAAAAATAGAAGTGAAAATCCCTTAGGTTCTCTTTGGCCTTCTGTCCATTTAAGGAGAAAGTAAATCTGGCAGCATGAATTTTCCACAGAATTAAGACAGCAAAATAAAGAGAATCCATGAGTCACAAAAGATGTAGCTTCATGTTTTATTATGCCTTCTTTTTCTCTCGGGACTACAAGGCATTGTGCTTCTGGAATTAAGATACTCTTGACTCAAAAAAGAAAATGTGATATTCTTCTTGACCCCCTGCACAGGAAGCTATTAGAATGGTATTTGTTTTCAGTGACTAAGCACTGGGTTAACCATGCCCTAGATTAGCAGAGCAAATCATCTGTTCTGGTTGAAAACGTTTGGCTTTTGCCTGTAAATAACCAAGCACATTTTCAACACACAAGAATCTTCAGTTGCACTAATTAATTCATGAGACAACACAGTTGAAGAAAATGTGTCCTGTTGATTAAGTTCTTGGATGGGAATCAATGGCTTCATTGCTTGGACGTATTAACTTTCTAAATATCATCACTGTGGGTTTCATTACAGAGGACACAATAGATTGCACATGGCTGAGTAAGATATACCCAGGAAGCCAGTCACTTAGAATTAATATACAGTCCTCCATGCATTAAGCTGTCCTGCTGGTGTTCTGCAGAAGGACATACTTGAAGGCCGTGATTCACAGCTGACATTCAGTCTGACCTCTCTTTCACGTAGCATGAAATAAATACGACAGGCTGGGTGTTTGTTTGGTTTTAGAATATATGCTACTGTGATAAACTGACAGGCAAGATGATCAGACACAGGGGAGGAAATAAGGATGTGTGGTTTTTGTAGTTTTGGGAAAATCAGATGGTTTCACAAAAACTTTTTTCACTGACAAATGGGAGATTTTTGAAACTTAACTAGAAATGAGTTGTCAGATATATTTTCCTCCTCTCTTTTTTTCTTTCTGTCTCATCATATTATTCTTTTTTCCCCACTGATAACAATGTAATGTAGTATTCAGGGCTTTTCTTTTCCCATTCCTATTTGAATCTTTTTCAAAGTGAGGAAAGTTTTCTGAAAGAAAAACAGATTACTTATATTTTTTCCTCCGATTTTCATATTTTTATAGCTCAGGAGTTACCTGTTCTGCCACACTCTGTTGCAAAAGAGAAACAAAAACGGAGAAAACTTACTTCGCATTAAAATAATCAGAGCATTCTGGAATGAAAATCAGTAAATATTTTTACAAAAAACTCTTATCTTTATTTTTAACCACTCCAGTTACAGGAGGTGTGGAGTTTCTAGAATACAACATAAGTATGAACTGTGCAAAATCTTGAGACACTCAACTTGAACTAAATGTTGCCTTCATTTACAAAAAGGAAGGCTCTTTGTTGGTGTCCCTAAACATGGTAATAACACTGATTGGAGCGCCTGTCAAGTGGGCTGTTATTGTGGAATTGCAGTGTGTTTGGGACACTCCAAAGCTACAGTGTGTTAGCGTATCACACTATCTTGTTTTGGCTTAGTGAGTCCCTTCCTTGGTTCTGTTTTTCTTTTCCTATCTGTTCTGTACCAAAAACTTAACTGCCTCAAATTTTTGTTCCTGTTTTCAGTGCTTTTCTTCTAAATTTTTGTTCTGTAAGGAGAAAAAAAAAATCTTTCTGAAATAGAGATGAAATTGGTTGATAGTTACCATTCAGACAGACATGCCTGACTGTACAAATCACCTATGTAGCAGCTTCTGCCCTCCTATTTGGTATAAACTCGGGGACAAGAATGCTATGTAGTTTACTCTGGCAATGGCTTCAAATGACCATGCAGGGGCCTGCAGGCTCCTGAAATGTTCTCCAGAATGTCCTCTCTTGGCACACCACTATGTTAAAGTACAGACTCCCCTGGAGCTGAGCAACAGCCTACCTCCCTCAGATCTTCCTTCACCCTGTGGTGGGTACAGGACACAGCAGACCCCAAGCACTACCACTGCCTTAAAAATGTAAGCATTGCAAGCAGATTCTTTCCTCAGACACTCTGCAAGTCTACTGTACCTTTTTTACTGGTTTTTGTGTCAGAGTAAAAATTAGAAGAGCAAAGATAACATTATATATTTCCTAAAGTATTTAAAATTCCTCTCCAAAGACTGCCATTTCTATAGCATCCTACATAGATTCCCATTTCCAGAGTTAGAAACAGTTCTTTCACTTGGCATTACTTGGTAGCTTGAATGGACACGCAGTTAAAAATGATTTTGCTCTAACTAACAGGGAGCTGGATTCCTGATGTTCAGAATATGAAGAGTGTTGAAAAGATAAATAACACTGCTCTACTAACATCTTAATGAACTTACTGAAAAGACCATCTGATGTCTTAAATCCACATTTCACATGTGCTCAACAGTTTTATGTTTCTTTTACATTCCTTTGAAGTCCTTACATGCAAAAGTTCATCACAGAATATTTTTTTTAAATCTCAAATATTAAGAGCAGTTGCATGTCTGACTCAAGGCATGTTACTGACTGCTGATATATGGCATACCAGAGAGAAAACAAAGTACCAGGCCTTTATCATAAACGCCACCTGCTTCAGAAACTGTCAGTCACCGGCCTTTTGAACTTCTTATTTCATTACAGACATGACATCGAGAAGGAGAAAAGGGAGCTGGGGAAGGACAGAAAGATTTCAAGGCAAAAGCTCCAAAAACAAACTGCAGTTTCCTTCCAGCCCAGGGAGTACACCAGAAATGCCCCTGCCTGAAACAAAGCGGAGGGAGGAAGGGTGAGGCCGAGTTTTGTGTTGTAAAGTCTATTTCAATTCCACACAAGCATTTATTACGTATCAGGCCTGAAACATAGCTATTTCTGCATCAGCACAGAAGAGAGCAACTTGTTTCAACATTTCCTTCATAAAATAGTTTTGCAGTTTTATAGGCACATGCTTAGATGGACCATTTGCATGGTCTGTTTAATTTGTGAGCCTTACAAAAATTATGAAGAAACTCAATTTTCAGTATAAGCCCCTTTGTCAGGGATTTTGGTAATACCTTAACAGGCTGGTTGGGAATTGAGTATTTAACTCAAATTTTTGAAAATTCTGTCCTTACATTGTAGTTTCAGGAACTGAATTCCAAACCCCATAACTCCATCAGGCTCACTGTGTAATAAAGTGAGATTGTTCAGAGGGGTTAATTATCTGTTAGATGATGTTAAAGAAATAGCTCGTCCGTGATGTCAGTGTTTGTATCATGGTGTAGAAGGCTAGGAACAATTTTATGGAAATTTTATGTCATAACAAGAAGTTCTGTATCCTGGAAATATTAATACTGTGTATTGATATTTTTGTTCACAGAACTTCCCATGGGTCAAGCTTGAGAGCCATAAGCAATGTTGTTACTTACTCTTGATTTTTTCTGGGGCAACTTACGTGGTGTATGTAGTTTGAAATACTTCTCAGATGTTTTTTTGTCCTCTCATTCTGGTTATATGGATGCAGAGGCATATACTGAAGAGTCTTCAAAATAGGTCCCTATGAGCTGAGAGCAATATATGTACCTTCAGAAAGCTCAACGAACCAGGGTGCTAGGATTCTGGGAGAAGAAATAGGATTGATTTAATTGTTTGCATTGCTGTTGTCAATGTGCAAAGAAGCTTTCTGATTGAAGACTGTCATATCAGTAAGGTTTTTAATAAAATAGGAAATAGTATCTTAAGGACACTTGTGCTGTTTAAGGGAAAGTAAGTGTTGTAAGGCACGTTGGAGACCTTAAAAAGCAGCGTGGCTTGTGATGATTGTAGTTCATATTTACGTCACTTCGGTTGTCACAGACTCAGAAAAGCTAGACAAACTGAGTCATCCTGGATAATATCCAAAACCTCCCACATACAACCTGGAAAAAAACTGTCCTTTATAAGTATATACCTATATCTGTATCTTAAATATTCTACCCATTTTCTGGAGTTACTGCCTGATATCCTGTTGTCTTCATGTTGCAAGAGCCTAATTATGCATGGCAAATAATATACCATTTTCTACTGTTTTTCTAGTAAGAGCTTAAAATCCTTAAAACAGGTAGGAGGAACCTTCTTAATAACATACACATTACTGAGAAAACTAAGAAGTTCATAGGAAATCACCGCTGTTCTGGTACACGGAGCTCACATGTTTCTGTCAATTCTGGAATTCAGCTTCTGATATAAGCCTGAAGTGAATATGAGTGAAATATTCTCGAAGTACTTAATACATGCCAGAACTGCCACTGAGCTACAACTGCACCTGACTGACAATTTCCCATCAGTAACTCCCATGAAAAGCGGGGACAGTTACACAGAATCAAGGCAAACTCTGAAAACCCTATGGACCTTCAGTATACATGACTTACAACTGCAGCAGGTCTTGAATCATACTAAAATAAAAGCATCATTTAGTTTTTTTGCATCAGAGCTGGAGAACCCTATGCTCTGATATGCCTTTACAATTCTTGGAAAAGCTGCTTTAGTCAATTTTTGCAGAATCAGGAATAGATGCCTTTTTTTTATGCTTCCCCTGTGCGTACCATGGATGATAAACCCTTCACTTGAAATCATCTCATAGATAGCTGATCTGTATAGTACGGAAGAGGGAGAGCTTTATAACTATACCCCTTATTGCTACCTCACTGGGTACTACTGACTGCCAGTCTAGCTTGTCACTAAAGGAGTTTGAGTTGTTTAAATGTCATGATGTTTGGATTTCTTTTGTTGATGATCAAGAGGGTATTGTGTGCTCAGATGAAATATTGTGACCTTGGTAAAATTGTCACACCTAATGTTATCACCACTGCAACAAATTTCACATGTTGTTTCTGGTTCTAAACTCCAAATAAAATGTTCTTTTATGGTATCTAACAGACAATGGAGCCTCACGGCAGCTTATGAACTGCTGGATTCTTTTAAAAATTATGCTGGCAAATGTTTAAATGTGGAAAGTGCGCCTTTTAGAAACTTGTTTGCCCGCCTACTAGATTCTCATAATCTCCCTTTTAATTGCTGTATATTTATTGGATTCTGACAGAAAGTTGCAAAACATGCCTCTGATGATTGCATACATTCAAACACATTTAGATAGCACTTGCCTTAAGCAACCAGTGCTGTGAAAGCAATCCTTATGTAAAAGAGGCCAAAAAACCCTGTAAACTAAAAAAGAGAGGATGTTCTGTCATCTTCAGAAACACACAGTCAGTCAAACACTAATGCCAAGCATGCTAAAACAGTGGAAAAACCCCAAGCATTATACGTCAGCATTCCAGTGTCTTTCACAAATGGTTCTTGCAGCTTTATACTCATGCGACAAGAAGACACAAGACACCAATCTTCTCCCTAACTGTAACAATAAAATCATACGCCACTTGGAATATGTAATTTATTTTCTCTGTTTTATATGCAGGATAAATGTTTCCTCGTGCATTAAAATGCTCTGAAATATAAGTGGAGCAGTGCAGTGAAAAAATCACTGGAATCATATCATAATCATACTGGTCTAAAGACAAGTGAGAAGTAAGGCATGTAAGGGTAGCTTTCTCTCTTATATTTTATTTAGCCAGCTGGAAAAAGATTTGCACAGAATGTTCTATCATCTAAACAGTTGACTTGACTGGCTTAACACATCATCATTTCCTTTTTTTCTACAAGATCATCGGCATTCACATATCACCTTGCCATAATAATTAATATTGGCACCTGGTTCCCTCTAACAGTAGAAAGCAGAAGAGAAGTGCCAGTTATGCCAAGAGGAAAAGAAAGAGGGGAAGAAGTATAGCACAAATTATAATTTTAGGGAAAAGTGGTCATAAGCCACTAATATGATTAAAACAAGGAATTCCTTAACAAAAGAAAGTTCAGGGACCTGTTTCTCTCCTAAGTATTAATTATGACACTGGTGTGTCTCAAACAGAGCACTTCCAGTGCACGGCAGATTCTGCTTGCAAAATCCATTAAATAATAATACGAGAAAGTGTGTGACTGGCTACCCAGTAATTTGAACATGTGTGCCTTCTCTCCGCATGCTGGCACTGCCGCTTGCTCAAATTTAGTAATGCAGAAGATTAAAGCTGTCAGTTATATATAAGGGTTAAGAAGTCCAAAAGGATTTATGATCTCTGTGCAGTCTCCAGGGAGAATAAGCAGACTGTTCCCTGCCAAAACACTCCTGAGCTGCCCTGCAGTGAGGAGCGTTACAGGAAAAGTACCAGAGTTAGACAGGGGGAGGGGGAATAGCGAAGGAATAGGAAAAAGCAGCTCTTAGCATCTTACCTGCTATGTCTGCTCTCCATTCATACTTCAGTGTACCTCCTCTTTTCTTTCAGGAAACGTATTGCAAAATTGACTTAAATTTAATGTAAAGTTGACTTAATTCAAGTTAGAGAATATCAGTATATCTTTCGCTGCATATAGAAACTTCCTTAGAATAATGAACTTAAAAAAAATTTAAAGAAATAATGAACTACTAAGAATAGTGAACTACTAAAGAAGGTTGCTCCTCTCTCTATTTGCGTGTTCATTGCCAGGAATCTAGCCTCAGCTAATATTTATAGTTTACAAGTCTATTGATGGCTGAGACAATTTTTTGGTGCTCTAGTGCTCTCCTGGAGAATAGTGCTTATCAGACTGTAATTAAAGATTACTGTCTTTCAGTGACTGAAAATCTGGAAATACAATTTGGTTTCGATTCCTATCATTTAGGTATTAACTAAAGGAAAAACTTCTGGAATCATCACAGTCCAGTCTCTTGTCAAAACATAATCGTATCATCTGCATCCCTCTCCTCCCCCTCAGTAACTTTTGCACAAATTTACCAGTCAGTAGAGGTCTTTCAATCACTACTTTTTTAAAGGCTTTGCGAATGGGTTGTTGAGAGGACAGAAACTGCAGCTGAGGTAAAAAAACTGTGATTTGACTACAGATCTGCAGTTGAGACAAACTGCTTATGTGCCCCAGCTGTGTGAAGCCTCCAGCTAGAGGAACACGTATCTTTTTAAACTTCAAAATCAAGCATCAACCATCCTATCGCTTGCTGAGCAGTTTGCTTTTCTACAGCTGCATTCAGATTGTGGCAAAGGTGAGGGTGATGATAAGGGTTTACAAGACCTTAAGCTCACCCATATGCTTATTTGCACGATTCGCGTCTTTGGGGTTAGCTCTTTAAAAGCTGTCCAGTCAGCATCGAATCTGCTGCATACAAGTACGTTTGGTAGGGGTCAACCCAACCTTGAACGTGAAAGGGGGTGTTGTTTTTCATTGCACCGCTCATCCCCAGTAGTGATGGAAAAGCAGCATTTTGTCACTCCCAGAAGGAGAGGAAAACAAGCCAGAGGGAGGGTTTCACTATCTGGCGCAGGGAAGGGCCATGACGACTTCACTCGAATAGCCTTTTCAAGCATAACGTTGCATGTCCTCACTTGTGTAGCAATTTATATCTTGTTTGCATAAGGTGTGTGAATGAGATGCATCTTTCCTGTGAAACGGGAGCATTTCTGAACAGTTATGTAATAAAGGTATTAGTGTGCCCGTCTGCATGCATAATGCTGAAGGAGAATAGTGTCTGAAACGGTAGGGAACATGAAAAAGCTTAAAACTCATCTATAGCTCCAAATTAAATTTCTGTGCATCTTTGATCAATACCATTCCACATTATAAAACACTGTCAATAGGAAATTGCCAGTCTGGTGCAAGTTACGCACAAGCAATCTGACCGTGACTTTGAATATGCTATGCAGTCCTGAGTACTGCTAAAACTGGGTAGGCAGGGCAAGAATTCAACACCGCTGTATAATAGGTTGGCTCCAAAACACGCCTTAGTATATCTGTGAAGTAATTTTCTTGTAATTTCATTGGGTGTTTTAAGTAAATGAGCATCCATGTGTAACAAATCATAAACAGGAGAAAAAACCAGAATGACCACAGATTACCTAGAGATTCAGTCCTACCTGAACTGTTTAATTTGGCACAGTTTGTGTTAAAGTAACTGTCCAAATGGCTCATTGAATCTGGATCATTACATTGGAAAAGAACTGTTCTGGAAGGAAATTAATGACTTGAAGGTACAATCTAGCAAGCCCCAGGATACCGATAATTGTTCCAAGCAAATAGGCGGTTTCTTTATGGAACACATGTATTTTTGGATAGCACTAAGACAGTGCCATAAGGAACTGTAGGAGGATAGCAGATTACAAGCCAGTATCTCAGAGAAAGTCAGAGGCAGGAAACAAGCAGAAGAAGTCATGGTGAGTCTGTCTAGATCCAAAAGCCTCTTTGGAATGCCTCTGAAGTTAGGAACTGAGAATATACAGAAGAGAGACAAGCTAATATATTTTCAAATTATATGATGCTTTTATTGTTATCCCCATCCCTTCCATGCCAGAGGTAACAGCTTCATAAATTTTATGACTCTTTCTGTCAGGAAATGAACTGAAGCATCCCCTTTTTCTTTTAGTTCCAATGCTGAGCCCTGGTGTCAGTCCTGTCGTCCTTCGACACCTGACTTGGCTTCTCTTCCAGGCAATGCAGGATTTTTTAGCCTTGCCTGAATCCCTTGCCATCGTGGCTTCTCCTCCACGTGGGCCAAAAGTCCAAGGCAGATGGCAGTTGACTGCATTCTGCCTCTAGCCACTGACTGAAAATACATAAAATTCAAACGAAGAATAAATATATGAAATACAGTAAAGCCATCACAAAATTATCAAGAATACAGTTCCTCCCAGCACTTCACTGTTAGAAACTAAAATCAGAGTAAAGATAGCTGGAAAAAATCTTAATATTACTCCTTTCCTCAAGGACAGTCTAAGGATTTGTTGTTTAAATTATTTCTTTACTTTCGTAGTCTCAATCAGGTGACAGTAATTTCCCTGTATTCCCTGCCAAATTCTTCTACGGTTTTCCTGTTCTGGAGTATGTCATTTCTTGGGATTTCTTTCAACTAATTTCGCCTGTTAAATGTCTTGTATAAATTCAGCATCTATGTGACTTCTCTAATGGAAAGACAGGCACTTCCCGTCTATCTTAGATTTCTATCTTAAAGTGCCATGAATCATCCACTGGAGGTGCTTATCTCTCTCCATTAGTGTAGTGTGAGAATAGACAAATAATTTAAACTTGATGTTTAAATTTAGATGGACAAAGTTAGGGGTGATAATTCCCACCCTTGGAAACTTTAATAGCAGCTTAGTTGACACTTCTCTCTCTTATTTCCAAATGAGAACAGTTTAGGAGTATTTCTAATTGCTGATGCCGTACAACTCTTGACGATGATCCCAAATCAATAGGATGTGAATCCAGTTTATAATTTTCTGTTGAGAATAAAAAGAGCAAGCCAATTTTTTTGTTGTTCCGTGGAAGATTTTAGTGGCATTCATGGACAGAAGGGAAATTTGTTACTGATTTGGGGCAATTTCTTGTAAGAGAGGCAGATACTTTAATCTTCATTGGCATTGTTTTGTAGATTGAATCTCTTAACAAAATTTAGCACACCTGATTGCTATTTTACAGAAGAGGCCATATTTTCAAGCTGCAGATACTAAATCTATGGTATCTTAGTGGTGAAGAAGCATGTGTTTAGAACTCAAATTTGCTGAAGTTAATTATGGGGGGGTGAGCCTAATTTCCAAACATATTATAATGTATTATCAGCAATTAAAATAAATCAGTCTGTAAGTGAATAGTTTTTGTGACCTCAAAAAAACCATTGTGGCCAAACATTGTTTCTTAAAGGTATTTATCATTAATTACATTAATGTCCAGAAGATGTTCAGAACACGTTCAGAACACACTAACTGACTTTACATTTTTGGGTTTTTTTCTGGTCAATATTAGGACAATTCTGCCTATATCAGTAAGGGTTAGAAAGGGGAATATAACAATTTTTCAATGACAGCTCTGTTTAATGGTAGTGCTTAGTCTGAGACACATGCCATTTAATTTTCTTATTTTGAGTTCTGATACTCCTACTGAAGTGCACAGGAGCCTCTATTATCACAGGAAAGTCAGTTCCTAGATATCTTTAATTGACTTTGCAGGAACAGGGAATGCTTTTGAAAGCTCTGATGTGAATGATTATTTGAGGTTACCCTCAAAGACAGCAGCAAATCTAGGAACAAATCCTACTTATTCTCAATCTGCTGTTTCGAATATTTTTTCTGGTTTCTAGGATTGGCTTTCTACCACAAAATCAGAGCAATTATAATTACAAAATACCAATATCCTGTGCCTTAAATGCAGTGTGTATTCAAGGGAGTCCTGGATCCATAGATGAAATTCCCAGAGAGATCCACAAATCGGTGTAATACTTGGTCTTGTTTACCTCCATAGTTCACACATTTTCTTTTTTTGCAAATCATTAACTTAAAGAATTAATTTCTTATGAATAATTAAAAAAAAAAAGCAAACATTATTTGATCATGACTTTGACTCATGACCTTGACTCATGACCCTGCTCAGGCAACAAAGCAAAAGCTGAGGGCTACATAACTAAATATGTACATAGAGAAAAGAAAGCTTCCCGGAGTTATCATGCCTCTTTAGAAAGTGGCTGGCAGATAAAATTAATACAGAAGAGCTTCAGCAGTGAGTTCTGCAGTATGGCCTTTCAGGCCATCAAAAAGCATGTGCTTGATGCAGGTTTCCCTGCTGTTTGTAAGGCAAGAGCAAGAGAAAAGCTGATTCCTTGAACTTAGCTGATGCCGAGAGTGCAGCAATGTTTTTCTTCTTGTAGTTGGGAGAAAGCTTACCATCACTTGATCCCTAAAAGTGCACTTGGTGAGAAGCACTATAACATTTAGGAAATGTCCGTCCTTACAAATTCCAATTGTTTGTATTACTTTGGAGCTATCTGCCATCTTGCTAAAAAGTGATTTCATCTGAGAAACTTGCAACAAGTTACAGCCAAGTGTCAAAGAATGCAAACAATAAGACAGAAAGCGTGGAAGTTTAATATTTACTTAGTGTTTTAAAATAGAACATCTATTCCCACATATGTAGGGTTTAGAAGCCATGGAAAAGGCAAAGCAGTCATCTGAGAATCAGTGCACCATGCAGCTTCTTTTACTCTGTAGGTTTCCCCTTTCTGCTTTTCAGCTTTAATGAGATTTCACAAGCAATTATGTTTTCAGGTTCATTTACACATTGCCTTCTACTTGTATAAGTCCTTTTTTTTGTCTGGAATGTTATTGAGAGGAGAGATAACTGGAAGATGTGTGTAACTTCAAACACTTTCAGATTTGTACGCAGTTAAATAATTTATTTATGTTTCCCATGACTGACTGACAGAATTTGGAAAAGGGCCCAAATCAATACAGTTAAATATATGCATTGTGTAAATATGACCACATCCCAAAGAGAAACATTAATACGGACGGCATTGGACACCAGATAGATAGGTTTTTGCTGATGTTTTGTACATCAGTACATCCTGTAAAAAAGAAAGATAACTATATGAGCAGGTACTTCTATGGCCTGTTTTTCACAAATTGGAAAACTAACAGTATGTTTCTAATTAATCTACTTGAGTGCAGGTTAGGCATTTGCTTTAGTCTTTTATTATTCAAAATCTTGCCCACAGATACTTAGAAACTGTTTTCTAAATACATGCCTTTATGTTCCAGGCTGCATTTCAGAATAAGGTTAGCCTACGCCTGTACCACAAACTCCAGGCAGTCCTGCAGGCACTGGCATTTCAGCCTTTCGCTGGGCGCAGAGGTTCCTAAACACTACTTGGGAGAGCTGGTTCTCAAAGAATGGCCTTTCAGAAGATAAAGTGAGCACAAGCTTGGAAGAAAAGCTTAGGAGGGGAATTTACTACTAACCTGATTCAGCCAGCTGATAGGCATGTGTCTTTCCCAAGATAATCAGCCTTCAAACCTTTCCTGGTGGTAGTAATCATTCAAGAAGCTTAGTTTGGATCTGCTAAACCCCCCTACCTATCACTTGCTCACACCAGCTTCTTCCCATGTATTCCTTAAGTTCCAGGTGTTTTCTGCATGAGCCCTCTGCTGTCTCTCACCTATTAGGGACCTGTCTTCTCTCATGATACTGTTATCAGGCATGTTGTAAGAATGCCAATGGTAAGGAAAGGCTGCCTGGGGCTCATGTTGTGAATAGTTCAACTGTGACACCCATAACGGTCTATCTCACATGGCCATATATGCTAGATTGAAAGCTCCCACCTAGTCCTAATCCTCAACTGTGCCAAGAACTATGTTATCGTGAGACCCAGCTGCACAGTCAGCCGCATCCAGTCCAGCTAACATCCAGCCTAAATCCATTGGAAGCTCTTGCCACCTGCCTTTAAAATCACAGAGCTCTTTCCTTTAGGCCCCTCCATGTGTTTTGTGGGGTCCAGCCTTTGTGAACATTTTGACAGATGGCTCATAACAAGAGGAAGATTGGCTTAGGAATTGTACATTTTCAGCCTAGATAAATAATCCACTTAGGGGGCCTTGGGACTTCTTGAAGTTGGGTTCTGCATAATGTTTTGGCCCTGGGGAGGCACACAGCATTTTCTAAATATGAAAAGGTAGAAAAACAAATGGTAGCAAACAGTCATCTGAGTAATTCTGAGGTTTTGTGCTGGACCAATATGGGAATGAAACCTGAAATTGCTATCATAACTTGCATGTCATCCTCTCTTCATCTTTCTTTTTATTAATTGTGTTTGTTCCAGTAATGACTAAAGAGTAAACACGAACAGGGCCTCACTTATCATTGTACAAAGTTAAATATGTAGAAATGTATACTGTTGCCTTTTTAGTACTTTATATCTAAAGTACCTTTGAAGGCTCTCTGAGGTACACGTTGTCCTGCTTGCAGCCAGCCAGTCAGTAAGACAAACAAGCATTCTGTGCTATGCAAAACTGCTGTTCTGATAACATTGCACCTCCTAATCATTACACTGAAAGCAATTTATGAGTGTACAAACATGCATATCTTCAAAAAAGAAATATCTTGTAAATGTGGAAGTAAAATGATATGAAGATCGGGACAAACTCTAAATGACTAGAATCATTCTGCTCAACACAGGTCAGCATAACCCAAGTAAACTTAAAGTTTAAAAATGCTCGGCAACACCTTGCATTATGTGATTCTCCAGATCCACCTTGTTCATATGAACACTTGATTGATCCTCCTGGGAAGGGTCCCTGGAACAGGAATAAAAAAACTGCTCACTTCTGCTCAGGCAAATTTTCAGAATACTTGCTTCTGCTTCACCTGTTAGTTTGTAGGGCTGTTGTGAGCATTTGGGTGACCCTGTCCATGCGCACACAGTAAGAAGGGACTCATGGTGTTTGAAAAGCAAAGACAGTTGCACAGGTACAGAAATACTGGCAACAGGCTGCAAGGGAACCACCATCTGTCCAAGGGTGCAAGGCTCTAAGACCCTTTTATTGACAATATCACTGTGAAAATACGAGTGTTGTTTCCAACTCGCCCACTATTGGACGCCTTCTGAATAGTTTATTACCTCTAATATCACTACACGTACAACTTCAAAAGACCTCAGCCTAAGGTACATTGTTTTGTCTCCCTCTGTAAATGTTTAATTACTGGCTTACAGCATAATGTCCAGTTGACACAAGCGTGCACACATCCTGGTGTCTACGTTTCCATTACCTTATAGTCACACAATATTTTATGAATGCTGTGTTAGAAGACATTTAAACATTTTGTATCACAGGAAAATCCATGTGCAGCATATTGTGTATTTTCACAAAGATATGCAAAAATCCATACAATTATCACAATCTTTTAGTGTATGATAATTAAAAGGCAATTTGATAATACTATAAAAATACTGATATGCATAAGAAAAATATAAAAAAACCAAATTCTCAGAATTCAGTGATCCCCTTTATATAAATTGGACACACAGAAAAGATATTCCCACATTATAAAATATAACAATGCATGGAAATACTTATACTGCATTTACTTTAGACAATGTAACTCCAAGCTCTTCTGAAGTATATAACATTTTACCAAGATATGTCAAGTAAATTTTTCATTTTTGGATCACAGCAATACAGCAAATCTAACCCAATATTCAAAACACATCAGAATGCTTATAAAATCGTAACAATTATGCCTGACAGATATTTGTAAGTGGCTTGTTTGAATGTGAGATAGCGTGTTCCATTTTTAACATTTTTAGTAGAAAACAGGGTGAAAGAAAATGTGAAAGTGCTCATCAGTTCATGAACGTGTGGAAAAGATGGCACAGTCTCTGGCTCTGTTATTATTACAATCAGTGTTTCTGCATAGCCCCACTTAGACTCCTGTGCAGCAAAGTGCTTTAGCATATGCCAACATTTTTGCACCAAATAATTCTATTCCTGCTCACCAAAACATCCAGTCATTTCTAACAGAATTTAAATATGTATAAGAATTATAAGTTTAAATGTTTTGCTCAAAGCAGCTCTTCTGACGCAGAATTTTACGTTACCTGAATGGAAATGCCACGAATTAAACAGAAGCAGACTTCTTTCACTCTGGGGATTTTTTTGATAGATCGCTTTTAAATTAACTTTACTCATAGAGAACTTAGTTTGATGTTGCTCTACTGAAATTAATCAGTTTTGCTATCAATTACTCATGAAAGTTAGATTTATATTTTAAATTAAAATCATATTTCCATCCACTTCCCAGTGAATGCCACACTAATAAAAACAGGTTTTGTCTGATGCAGATTTCTAACCTTTAACAATGTAGATGACAATGTTTTAATGCAATTCCCACCAAAACTTAATAAGCAGCACATTCCAAACTCCAAGGAAAATCTTGTATTCCCTAAAGTGCAAGTTATCGAAGTACTTCGTAATGCTAACAATAGCCTTCTGGCATTAACTACCTAAAACACAAATGACATCTGCTGGCTATTTGTTAATTATGTTTTTGAATTGCTTATGGCTACACTAGAGGATATATTCCAGGCTCTGATTTCTATTAATAGACGCCTGCTTTGGAAAGCATAAAAACCCCCTCTGTCCTACCTACCCTCTTTATAATTAAGACAGCAGGTCCCCTTCTTTTAGATCATTTACCCTGAACAAAATACAACAAATTGCTGCTCTCCCATAATATATACGGAATATCCACGTGAATGCAGAATGTGTAGTCCTCTAAGTTTTGTGAAACCATTCGTGAGCACTCAAGAAATGTGGAAGACTAATTAATTTGAGACGGCAGTTGTATTTAGTGCTTTCATAGACTTCAGTGTTCTGTAATCCTTCAGGAATAGGTTAGGTTCAGTTCAAAGGGATGTTTATCGTAGCTATCTAAATGCCTTAAGATTAGACTGGACTGTAAATAACATAAAGTGAACTTTCTTACTAGGCATCTATTAATTTCTCTTTTGATCACTCGGAAACAATTCAAGTGCAATCAGGGTCCGAGACAAAACCTGGAACTGTGGAGCTATAACATTTACATAACATTTTGATAATGACCATTGAATTTCAGAAAGTTCTGTCAAAAGCTCAGGTCTGCTTTTGTTTTACCTCTTCAGGTTTACTGAACTGACTGAGACAAAAGAAAGGCTATAGGTATATAAACTTTCACCCCGGTTTTAGGATCATTAAGAATGTAACAGCTAGTCCATATTACAGGAACTCAAATACTGTTCCACCATCACTGTTAAGTCCCCAACTCTTTCTACTCACAGGAGGAGGAAGAGAGATGATGAAGCGTTTCCAATAGAAAATGTAAGATATATTTGGAAAAGTAAGAAGATGTAAATGAGAATAACAACAATTTAATCCTGAAAATGCTGTAGAATGACCTCTTCAGGAGATGGAATATTGTTATTATAAAACCAGATATTTTAAAAGTTACAGTACTTATTCATAAACTATTATAACTATGTTGTAAGTAATATTATTAAATGAATTGTTCTTTTTGCATAACCAGGAGATAGCCTCTTAGAAGTCTTATCTTGTTTTTCCAAAAATGTCCTTGAAAAGTATATTCTCACTGCAGACACAAACATTTACATGTTGCAACTCGTGGTATAGATAAAAAAAATTCCACAAAAACATACTACGTATGTATTGACAAGTTGGATAAGAATGTAAAGACCGATCCAGGACCATGTATCTGCTACTTTTGGCACGGAATAAGCCTGACATTACACCTGCCCTGGCTAGGTGAAATATTGTCTAGATATGAAAAGGCAGAACAAACACTAACAATGAAGCTTTCATGTGAGAAGCTGGAGAACTATGTGGCGTGAGGGTAGGGCAGATACAAACGTCTGTTCAAATGAGCTCTCCAAGGGCAGAGCATCAAAGCTAGTTAAACACCAGAAGAGAGTGAGCCGGTGGGAAGTCTACCGTTGCAGGTTTTATTAGCAGGTTAGGCAAACATACATCATGAAATGTCATTGGTGCAGGTGATTTATCTTACTCCAAAGCAACAATTACACACCTCAAAATCTATTTTCCTTCCTCCCTACCCTGCTTATTATTGTTCTCATGATCTTAGTCCACTGCATTTTTTTCTTGGTCAAATTTCTCTCCCTAGATCATCTTCAGCTGTTGAAACCCAGGGCTGCAGTAACTCTACTGCTTCCTTTTAAGAGAGAAAAAGAATCAAGAAGAAACCTGGACACACTGAATCCAGAGGCAAAGGTTTTATTCTCCAGTGGTAGAACCCTGTGTAAAACAGCTCTCTTCTCACAAACTGGTGACAAAAACCTGCCCTCTCCTAACTTTGCCTGACAGTCTCTGCCACCCTGAGTCTAGATGCAAGTACCAACGTACCTCTTGGGTTTGTGTGACAGCTTCCTAATTTTACAAATTTTAAGAACTTAGTTGGCTTATCTGCTCTCCATAACCAGTAGAAGGAGCTAGGACCCCCCAGGGGGTGATTAGACCTTGGCTAGGCCAATTGCCTTCTAGAAGTGCTCTCCCCACCAATTTCAGGCTCACTCTGGGGAGACAAGGCACCTGAGCTGAATGGGTTCATTCACTTCGTGTGAATTGACGCTTCTATGCACTAAAATAAAGGGATTTCCTCAGAGAATGGGATTGCAAAACTAAAGGTCTCTTGGAGTTAACCTTTAACTTGAATGGCTAATCCAGTGTTTTGTATACCGAGGATAGGCAAGTTCCTAGTGTTCCCATAAGAAGAGGAGGAGAAGGCGTTTTGGCACAGTCAAGATGTAGGATGTTGGCATTGGGAGGCAGTTCAGATGGGAGGTCTGGAAGAGACTGTTCTGTTGCTGTCTTTGGGCAACTCTCGCTCGGAGTAGTCCTGCAATGCAGACTATTTGCAAGGAGAAATGAGGAACAGAAGCAGTAAATTTACACACTGAGAATGGCACTTTGCCTGCTGAAAGTTAGTTTATGCTAGCGACTTTGTAAGCCTGGTGTGGGGAGCAAAAAAAAAGACCTGGCCTTTAATGACTGTGGGGAGAGAGAGAGAGAGAGGAAGCAAAGGAAGAAAAGGAACAGCCTTATCCCAGCAGGAAAAGAGTGGGGAGAGGGATGGGAAAGAATTTTCCCTGCATCTTTTTGCAAGTCATAACACCACTGAGGAACTGTCTGTTTGATTTAGTTCTCTGAAGGTCATTTGCACCCTGGAATCCTTGGCAATAATTTGATGGACAAGGTAGTTAGACCTGTATTTACAAGGCATGAAAACCAAAGTACAGCATTTCTTTTGTGAAATTAAGAAGATAACAAATGACTGAGGCCTAATTAACCACATAACATTTTGGGCAAATGCGTATGTGTACATATGTAATTTTCCAATACGGTACTGCCTAAATCAGAGTAACTGTCATACTTAATTCATATTTAACTAAAGAATCCCTACTTTCATGTGTAATAAATAATGAATCATTTTTTTCAGTTTGTATTTCCAGCAAAGTTTTAATGCAAAAATGCTGATGTTTTATTTATTTATCCATACTGCCTATGAGTTACTGGGATACATTTCAGTTAGTGTATTGCTATGATGAACCGCTACAGCTATTTCTGAAAAATCACTACTTTGAAGAAATGCTAGTTCCTATTTAGAAAATAAATCTTAGGAAAATAAAGCTGGCATAAAGATATCATGTTACAGACCTACTAACCAAATTCAGAACAAAGCAAAAGGGTATCTACTACCAAACCAGTCTCCAAATCTGACAAGAATTTTAATAGAGGTTATAATATTTCACAGAAAGGGCAGGACTAAAGTAAACAGATTGATAATAAATTTTGACCTTAGATTTTGTGTTGGGTTTTTTTTTTGTGTGTGTGGTTTTTTTTGTTTTTTTTTTTGTTTTTGTTTTTTATTAAATAATAAATTAGCCAAGGATTTCGGCATTATTCAATTTTTATCAATTGGATTAAAAAAAATAGCACAA
Organism: Chroicocephalus ridibundus; assembly: GCF_963924245.1. Lineage (NCBI taxonomy): Eukaryota > Metazoa > Chordata > Aves > Charadriiformes > Laridae > Chroicocephalus > Chroicocephalus ridibundus. The sequence continues at coordinate 29,728,925 of NC_086316.1, read as the reverse complement.
CATAATTGTAAGTTAGAATTGAAACAATCTCACTACAGAATAATGGAAAAATTAGCCAGCAGAATCTATGCTTTATCTCAGTACTGTGTTTGTCCCAATATCTGCAGAATGACTCCACTGGTAAAAAATAGTTCTGAAATTTGACCCATGTTCAATTCAGAATGCAGGTGAAGAAATCAAGAGTGCCTTCAATTGTGTGTGTGAAATGTTTAATGTTCAATATGACATTAGCCAGATTAAAAACATTAATTTTGGTACATCTGGATAGTACAGAAAGAGGGACAGCAACAGCTGCAAAAGTTTAAAATGTATTATGTACCGTAACTTTTTGTCCTGTATTTGTAAACTTTCTGCCTTTGGCCCTGACCTTTCCTTCCTGTGCATATTGTATAAACAAAAAACAAAATTCAAACTGCAGAACTCTCAGTGAATCATATTTGTATTTATAAATTATCTTAAAGGAATCTTCATTCAACCACCAAAAGAATATTATTTATCAAAAGAGTAACTTTTTTCCAGAAATATAAGGACTACCTTATGCAAAGTATTAATGGCTAATACAACCATTTTAATGTAAAATTGTTGTCTAATTTCATTTCCTCAGTGGTAAAATCATTACATTATATAATGTTTTAAAGTGGCCCTGGTTTCTCTGAGAAAAGTCATCCCTTTTCTTTGGAAACTTGAAAAAAAAAAACTGAAAAAAATTTAATGAAATATCATCAGAAATATGGTTGAAGAGAAGATGTCAATACATGCAAAATGATTAGATTATGAAATCAAAGTTGCAGTTTTCACAGAGCATTGCTCAATTTTCAGATAATCTTACTAGGGAAGGCCTTTCTAGTGTCTTCTATATATTTAATAAAGCCTGCACTTTCGTATGAAGATACCATGGTAACCTTTCATAAATTGACAAGACTGTTTATTTGTATACAGTTGCCAAATGCCTGACACGACTATACTTCATCAACCTATTGTCAGGGAATCAAGGAATGAGCGGAACGACAAGTGCTGCCTTCCAAAATGCCATATTCAGCATTCACCTGTTTGATTTGGTAAAACAAGAAAGCACCTGCTTTCCTAGTGGAACATGAAAATTGGCACATTAATATTCTACCTAAATATTGACAAATTAGCAAAGTAATGCTGGCATACATGTTCTAACAGAAGTAGGAATTTTGAAAAAAAAAAATTTTTGGTCTAATATCGTATTTCTGAAGTGTATATTCCCCTTCACACAAAATACGCTGTGTGTTATTTCCTGCCATATCTGTAATTAGAATTTAAAATTTAACAAGAGTATCCCCCAAATAATACGCAGAATATTTCCTTATACTTAACACAAGAACAAGCTACAGTGCCTATGGATGGACAGTTCTGTTACACATGATGGTGTATATGTGTTCATCTGAGCAGCAGGAGTTGTAGGGTCAAGTAGAAAAACCCTGTATGAATCTTAAAAGAATCTTTTATGGAATTCATTGTCTGTGGCTCACAACTAGGCTCAGTTGATAGAAAATAAATCCAGGGAAATTCAATATAAGTGTCATTACTCAATTCTATTTCCAGTTTCTATTAAATACATTTCCGTACAAAAAAAAGAGCAACTAAATAAATAACCTCAGTGAAAACATTTAAACATGTCCGGTGAGAGGTGAAATATTTCAATCCGGAACTCTAAACCTCCTCATTAGCTTCCTTTTTTTTTTTTTTAATCTTTTTTTCCATGTACCAAACCGCAAACTAATGTTCAATGAGGGATTTCTTTTAGCAATCTACGTCTGTTCGGCATGGCTCTTAAACAAACTGCTTGACCTTAGTGGACCTGGACAAGTTTAGTGCTGAATACGTTCTTCAGTGCCTTGCTGAATAGCAAAGGAGATAAACACAGGCTTGCATGATTTGCTAAGTAAGTTGGGCATCTAGCTATGTATATAATATAGCTATTCAGTTGAATAGCTTTATTATACATCCATTTATTTCAATACAGTACAGGTCATTAAGCAGTTTTTAAAACTCAGTGGCCTCGAGGAGTACTGAAAACTACAATCTGGGATCCAATACCTTTCAGATTGCTAAAACCTAAGACAAAGCCCAAGAAGAAAGACAGAAGCAAAACAAGACAAGAAATTTTAAACAGAATACTAGCAATAGCTTTAGGAGAAACAATCAGATAGGGAGTCACATTTTCTCTTGTAAATGAGACAAGACAGTGACAGAATGGAGGCAAATTCTCTTCTAAGGTGTGTCTTTGCTATGGGAGGTAGCTTGTCACACAAAGAACAACCTTGTGAGGTTTGTCATTACGGGGCCAACCAGGAGGACAAAAGTAATGAAGAATCAGCTACCATTTCCATTACAAACCAAAAATATTCTTTTAAAAGATCATACCGTACAGGGAAGGAAGGAAAAACTACTGCTTACTGACAGAGCAAAGACACAAGAAGAAATACTGAGCAATGCAAAGAGACAAATTTAGATATTTTTGCATTTTGGCATTCTAGTTGAGAAGGATAACCAGATCTCACAATTAGAGGATGTGCAGAGACAGCTGCAGGAAAGTATTTCTACTGCATTTCCTTCCAGGCCATTCTGCAAGATTAAGGAGTGCTTATGATATTAATTCCCTTTGACATAAATGGGTGATGACAATAGACTGCAATGTGTGGGGGTGATGCTTGCCATATGTTTTTTGACACAGTTGAAGTAGCTATTTTTGAAGCTGGATAAAACAAATTTTACAATATGACATGCGGGATAGAAATGAGCTATAGTTACACTAGAAGTCTATAGTTACACTAGACCTCTTGGTCTAAATGAACTGTTTACAGAATGTTTTGAGAATATGAATTGGTTAACCAATCAAAGCAGGAGGAAGTTGGTATCTGTTTTGCTGGAATTTTATGTACCTTTTATCAAGGGGGAAGAAAATCAAAAGAGTAGATTCTCTTTTGAACATTCCTACCATAATTTTCATCAGATTTTGTGCCACCAGTTTAGTTTTCCAGAATTTATAAAGGTACCTGATGATCACTTTTGCCACCAGCTGCCTCTGAATCTCACTATATAAAGTGAGATAATGCAAACATCACCTGGAAACCTAGTCTCTTAACAGTGATTAGGGCCAGAAGCAAGCATAAGGAAATTCAGAGCAACGATTAATACACTGATTTGGGGAGAAATTCTTCCTAATCCTTGTTAAAGTTCACTCATACTTTGACAGAAACTATTAATATCTTCAAAATTTTCCTCTCCCTGAAAACTGCTCCTGTTTCTATTGGTCATTTCAACGACTAGTCCTTTCTTCCCCCCTATTTAAGTCTATAGCATCTGCATCAACAAGTTAATTATGCTGTGTGTCATTACTTTTTAACTTAATTGATTGTCCCATCCCAGTAGAAAGATAGACTGCTGCTCCCTATTTTCTCTCTTCCATTGCTTTCCAGCATTTTGCACATATGTACCAAGCCTCTTTATATTTGACCTCTCTAAAGAACCACAGCCTTTTTAGTCTATTTCTCCACTTCTAAGTACTTTTATTCCTCTAAAATTGGAAACCTTAATCTATTGCTGGGGTTTTTTTACGCAGACTATTCAGACATGTCTGTATGATTTCAAATGGAGATGAGTTACCTATCGAATATGATTATAGCATTTTACTGTGTTTTTATCCCTTTTTTAACTGCTGCTGCACCGTGGTAGGGGTTTTATTAAGCTTATGTTAACACAATTTAGATTTTTTTTTATTTGAATCATTCATGTTTACTTAGAAGTACCATGTACATGCTACCTTTTCCACTGAATTTTCACCAACATGAAATTTCCTTAGCTGTCACAGGGACCATTCATTCAGTCATTGTGAACTTACCCTAGGAGAAAAATTAAAAAATATTTTTAAGGATAAGAAGCAAAATGTTTGGATTCTACCCTATATAAAGACATGGGGCTACACTGTATAAAACTCTGGTGTAATGATTTTCAGGGGTTAGTGATAAACTCTTTGAAAGGATGCATTTAAAGACTTCAAGAGCACATACAAAAATACACCAAGAAAAAGGAACACTTGACCACAGTATTTAGCATTGTTCAGGAATACAATAAATTATACAGCAACTTATCCTGCCAACATATCTTTAAAAAGCTACACAAAGGGCCTACAACTGATATCTGTAATGCAATCTGTAGTTCTAAGATAAGTTCTAAGACTGAAAGCAAGGGGAAAACAACTGCATTACTACAAACCTGTGTTTTCAGCTCCCACTACTTATAAGATTATAATGGATTTGACTGCCTTTGGTGTTAGTAATTTCCCAATGAATCTGTGGGTGGAACTAAAATGTGGAAATGAAAACTGAGAGGGTATTGTATGTTCAAAATATCCACCTCCACTCACACAGTAGATTTGATTCAAGCTGTCACCTTTCCATGCCTCAGTTTTCCCATTTGTAAAATGGTTCAAGTCAGAACATGCTCTTTTACCATTATTAAACTTCTTCTCCCCCCTTAGTTCCCTTGTATTCTCACATTAATTTCCTCTTCTGAAGATGAAAGGATAGAAATCATTATTAAAACTGCTTATGAGCAAGCTTACTTGATTCCCTCCCAATGGCCGTGCTCCTACGTGCTATCACTCCCAAGGCTGTACACATGCTGGGACATGAGTCCCCTATGCAGCCATCCTCAGTGATGCGGTAAGGTCTATCTTCCTTGACCCATCACCCGGGATCTTATCCTTTGATGCCCACTGAACATCATAAGCATCACAATTACGTATCATACCTTCCCAAGTATTTAAATATGAATTAATGTTAAATGAGTAAGAGAAGATACTGGTGACATATGGCAGAAGTAATGTAATCTTCCTTTCCCATAACCTTAACTCCCTGGACACGTAAACTCTATAAACTCATAAAGCAACATGAAAAAATGTATAATGAGTGGATAAATAATATTTTATGCTGCTGGCATATGGGAGATGTTTAGTTTGTCATATCAGCAGTGGGTAAAAGGATTTCCTTTAAAACAATTAGACTTCACCCTCCAGTCTTAACTACTCAGTTTTAAGCAGTTATTTTACTCTATTTTGTCAAATACCTTTATGGCACCAACCAGCAAGAGCCTGGAGTGAAATTATGTTTAGATTTCTACCCATCTTAAATAGCATCCTAGAATTAATTAGTACCCATGTTCCTGGCATAAATTTGGTAGTATAAAGGAATGAAAAATTCTTGCATTGCAGGAACACGTAGAACACATGAATCTCTTTGGCAGTGCCTACTCGGGTTCCCACTCTTCTTAAAATGCATGTTAGAACTTCTGTTGATGAGTGGTAGATCTCAAATCTAATTCAATTTGACTTAACGAAGATCGGCATACAAGACTTGGCAAGTTTAAGCTGCTGGACTGCTACATATAAGGATGATTCCACATGCAAAGAAAGTATCATTGAGACATGAATGGGATCAAATAACATCAGGCAGTAACCATGAAAAACTCCGTAAGAAACACTGAAGCTAGTAGTTACACATTACAGGCAAATCATGACAGTTTGGAACGTGAGAGGTAGTAAAATCATTTGAACAGCCATGGTCAAAAAACAGTAAAATAAGTCTATACAAACCTGTCAGCATCACTTGGACTACAGAGGCTGTGAATGCAAAATGTCATCCTGTTGATTTCTGTACTTTCCATTAGTTCTGAATTACTGTTGACAAGTATAACCTTACTTTGGAATACTAGGATTTTCTTGTTTTCCTTTTTTGAGAATACTGCATTATAATCATCCAGATGTACAACAGCTGATCAATATTTAAATCATGTATTTGGCTTATTTTTGATCTGATAAAATACAAATCAAATCATTTCAGACAAAGGGGCATTGCTGCCCAGGGCTGGAGGACACGCTGTGGGTACAGGGGAAGAGCAGCTTAGGGTCCCATAGGATTTATTATGGGATGTCTGGGGAGGAACCAAGGGTGGGAAAAGGGGGTTGAGGTCATCTGAGGAGGACCAGGAGTGTGAAAATCAGGGGCAAAGGGGCAAAAAGGGCCAGTGGCCAGTAAGTAGTTGGCTGTTGGGTACGCTGTCAGCCATGCCCTGCGCCTGGGCAGCACAGCCTGTCCCAGATCCTGGCTAGAGTCCTTCTGTCCTGAGTGGTGGCTCTATGTGTGCATGTGTGCGTGCACACATGTGTGTGTGTGTGTGTGCGAGCACACGTGTGCAGCAGTCTGTTGCAGCAGTTGCGGTGGGGTTGCAGCCCTGGAGGCTTTATGTCCTGGTGCCAGCAACTGGGGAGACTTGGACCCCAGGGCAGCTGCTGGTCAGGCTGAGGGTCTGAGCCGGCTGCCAGAGGGACCCACCTCATCCACAAACGTCTTTGTGTTGTCACTCGTGGAGCCCCATCCTGCTCTGCTGGAGAGAGGAGCAGGATGAGACCCTTGGTGCCGCCTGTGTCCATGCGAGTGTTCTGTGTGTCTGTCTGATCCGTGTGTCCAGACACATGTATAGGTACATACGTGGTGTACACGTGTGCTCTGTGTGCGTCTGCCTGCTGGGAACGTGTCTCCAGCCTCGCTGCTGGTTGGAGCTGGGGACACGGAGCTGAGCAGCCTTCCCTCTCCCAGGCCCTTGGATCTGGCAGGATATATTTGCTCACATATTTTGTTTCCTACACTTTTTTTTAACTTCTGTCACTTCACCAACCAGTCGCTCAACAGTAACTACAAACAGTGCCGGGATATTTCTTGAAATTATTAGATGGTTTCCCATAAGAAAAGCTCAGAAAAAAATATTCTAAAATAATATATTATAATAAGGCAGAACAAAACCTAAGAGTTCTCCAAACACTGAATGAAGTAGGCAAGGTTGTTAACTTGACTGCAGCAAAAATGATTGGTAACTTCCAGTCAATTTTGATAATGAGGGTTTATAGAACATGAAAAAAAAAATGGACTGACTGTCATAATACAAGGAGAATTAAATGAAAAGAACTAAAAATTAATTGTATGAGTAGAATGTGGTCAGCTGGCTTGAGCTTCTGGAAATATAGACATCTTCTCTGTGGGCACTGGTGGGCTGCTGGCCAATCCACTTCCTTAGGCTTCTTTACATAGTGAATGTCTACTCCAAATCAGAAGCTAATGAATGGGATACAAAGGTATGGAAGTTATTTTACCTTCAAGAAACATGATTAAGCAACAAAAAAAGCCACGTCACTTTGAAAAGGAAAAATGAGAAACAGAAATCACTTAGATACACCCCTGAAGAGTAAACCAGGTCCTTATCCCTGTATTCTGTCTATCTCATCTCTATATCCAGAGAACAATCTCCAGAAGTTTAATGTTTGAGACAACTTCTTGCACACAGTTCTAAAGAGCAAAGAGATGAACAGAAGGAACAAAATCATGCAAAATGGACTTAGCTCCTGTAGAGGTGTTCTGGAAGGAAGTAGCAGAACAGGTTCCCAGATCATGGAGAAATTAAACAGGAGGATCTCTGGTGAGAGAGACTGTGTGAGCTGTGTCCTGAGCTACTTGGCTGCAATCTGCATGCAAGGTTGGAATTAAAATTAGTACTCTGTGATACAGACTGAACAGTTACTGAGCAGTGATGAAATTCTTTCCTGTGAGGGTGGTGAGACACTGGCACAGGTTGCCCAGAGAAATTGTGGATGCCCCGTCCCTGGAAGCTGGCTGGGTTGGATGGGGCTTTGAGTAACCTGGTGTAGTGGGAGGTGTCCTTGCCCATGGCAGGGGGGTTGGAACTAGATGATCTTTAAGGTCCCTTCCAACCCAAACCCTTCTTTGTGTTGGTCTGTCCACTTTAACATTTCAACAGCGCCTCAGTGCTACCCTACAGCTTCATCTACTATAAAATTCCTTAGAGACTGAGACACGTAGAAATGACTAAAACTAGAAACATAACAAAAAAATTCAGGAAGAGTATAATTTCGGTTTGAAGATACATTGGACTGCAAAAAAGCCCATTTGTTTTTTTGTTTATGTTTCCAGAATTCTTGCAATATGTTCATCTATATTCTCAAGATATTCTTGACGAACTGCCTATAACCACAGCAGTTTAAGGTAACAATATCCATCTCCCCTTCTGCCTAACACATGTACATACAGACTCGATTTTCAAATACTGGGCAAAAAGAGAATGAGTCAGATGTTAAGTGCTCTGAATGATATGTGATAATTGAAGTCTATAATTATAAGGTCTTCACATTTAATCTCACTTGGTCACATGTAGACCTTGGCAATGGTTTCTAGAGCCCGTGGGGCTTTGCTGGTCTTGACTGGACTGATACAGGCACAGGATAAAAGGCAGTCTCTTCCATACTTACACAACCAGAACTTTAAAGATAAACCAGCACCCTAAAAGTAGACATGGAAACTCACAAACTCAGGGCAGGCAGCAGGTGCTCAGTCTCCTTCCTCCAGCTACCAAAAAAGCACAGCATCTTGCAAAAATTTCCATTTCTGGATGGAGATGAGATATAGCCTCCACCTCACTCCTAGAGTAAGTATATTGCTAACATAGTATTAAAAGCCGAAGTCCTTTGAAGAAGCTATCCAAAACCTATCTTGCGTGTCAGTCTTCAACCTGATAATGTTAGAAATACTCAAATACTAGAAATAACTAGACTCACTATGAAGGTACTCTTGTTACCACCCAGTCAATAAAAACAAGGCAGTGTTGTGTTAGGGCAGTGGAATTTTGAAGACACACACAGACACATCAAAAGCATGGTCAGAACAAGAAAGGCCCCTGAAACAGATTGTTCCACCAGCACATCCGGCTGCCAGCAAACGGGTTTAATTTCTGAGTGACTTAATCATAGGATTTATCTGGCAACCTTTCAGAAGTGTTGCTGCAATTACCTTTTTTTCTTGTAAGCTAGGATTAGTATAATACAAATACAGGTACGACACCACATGACAATACAGTATTTGTTAGGGGTTCATCCAGATTTCTGAGAAAAGAAAGACAGTATTACTTAAACACTGATTTGGATGAACACCTGTAGTAATTATAAAGAACACAATGAACAGCACAGTAGTAGAATACAAATATTAACTGTGCCTCTATTTGTTATCAAACAGGAAGGAAAAAAGAAGGAAGGAAGGAAAGAATAAAAAAGAACAAACAAAGTGAGGAAAAGAAGGAAAGAAGAATCAGGCCAATTCCCAGTGCTGACTGGGAAAATGTGACATGGGATCACGATGCAGAAACAACACTTCTAGATGCTAACAATGACCATATCAAGGAGTAACGAGGTAAGTGGTAAACAAGAGGGGAAAAAACCCTCATTATGGTTCAAGCAGTGCACACACAGCACCTGTTCCAAAATTTTAGCACTGAAGAACTGCTTTGCAACAGTAACAATAGCTTGCCCTGCAGAAATAAAAGGTATGTAAACCCCCCAAATCCACCAGATCTATGCTGAACAACAAAAAATTACAAAATGAGTAAGCTGGTCAATGACAAAGCTGGAGAGGAGACCAAAAAGAGTTAGGTTCTTACAGGTGCTGACTGCTAAAAAATATCATTTTGGAGAGACAGAGAAAATTTATACCCCCAATCAACAGTGACTTGAGAAAAGTTGAGACGAAGCTGGTACCACTAAACAGCAGGAATAAGGCAAGTTACTAGAAGAAAGAAGTAATCCTTTGAAAAGCTGAAGTTGTTTCTAAATATATTAAATACAAAACAAAACAGATAATTAAGCATTACTGCCTGAACAGAATATGCAGAAAAAAATAAAAAATGAGTAAGAAATCATCCCTGACATGTATCCGGAACAGCAAGCCTATCAACAGTCTAAGGCCAATGGATAATGAAGATATAAAAAGAGCACTCAGAGAAGATAAGGCCCTATCAGGCAGGCAAAATGAGTTCTTGTCATCTGCCTGCACTGTGGAAGAAGCAGGAGATGTTCCCCTGCTGGAGCTCTTCTTTGCAAGGCATGAATAGGAGAGATCTGCCCAAACAGTAACAAGGCAACAGGTCCAAATGGCACTCAGCCCTAAGCTCTGGAGGAATGCAAAGATGAAACTGCTCAATTATTAACTCTGATGCACAGCATCTTAAAACCAGCTTTGGGCCTGAGGACATGAACTTTGAAAATGAGATAACTATTTTTAATGATTTGAAGGGAGATCTGTGGATCTACAGGCTTATAAGTCTGATGCCTGTCATCAGACAAATCACGAGATACTGTAACAAAGCACAGAATCAGGGGACACATGGGCAAATACGATTTTTGGAGTGTTAGCACAGCTCTTGTACACTGGAAATATACCAGGGTTTTCTGAAGGCAATCACAAGCAAGTAGTTAAGATTTAGCTGAAACTATTTACATGGTTTTCTGAAATAATTTTGACAAGGTCTTTTGCCAAAGGCTTTTAAGCAAACTAAGGATCAATGAAATAAGAGGGAAGGTCCGTGTTTTGATAAATAGCTGGTTTAAACACAGGAAATAGTTCTAAGTGGTGTGTTCACACACTAAAAGGAGATCCACAGTACACTCACAAGCTGAACGCTGTGTGCACATCTCAAAAAGGATCTGTTAGAACCAGAGAGGAGCAAGGACATGCGGAACAGTGTCTGCAGGAGCAAGGACTTAACTAGAATTCTGCTTGGAAAAAAGGCAAACAGGACAGAGATGTAGTCAAGGTCTAAATGTCCATGATAATCATAACACCACAAAGTGGATGCATTTTCCAGTGTTTTGTATTGAATATCAAATGAGCACTACAGAGTATCCAGTGAAGCTGGCAAACGGCAAATTCAAAGTAGAAAAAGGAAGCAGTTCTTCACACCATGGGGAAGTCCCTGCCACAGGACACGGGGGAAACTGCATAACGCCAGGAGGAAACCAAACAAGTCCATGGAAGAGAAAGCCCCTCTCGCTTGCTTAGCCAGGTCCTAACGGCAAAGTGTTGGAGGCTGGGAAAGTACTGGTATGACCTGTGCTTGCCCTGTTCTTACGTGGTCTTTCCTTTGTGGCCACTGCTACAGGCTGGGTACTGGACTAACTGAACGCTTCGTTTGACCCAGGACAGCTGTTCTGTTCTGATCTTCTTAGGTGGAGTTTCATACATGTTAAACTCATTTTACCAGTGCTGGCAGCCATTCTCACAGACCCTTTTGATGCCCTGCCGTGCCAAAAGGATATGTCTGGTGACGAAAGATACCGCTAATAAGTCAGCCATCGAGCCAACTGCATCTGATATTTTCTCCAGTAAGTATACATAAATATTAGTGTGTAAAGTGTAAATAAATATTAATCAAATGTATTGAAGTTTTGAAACTTCAAAATTTAAATTTAGAAAACCAAATTTAGAATTTTCAGTAGTGCTTTTGCATCTTTGACAGGACATTGAAACCCTCCACAACTCCTCCTTCCACACTTTGTAAAGAAAAAAAAAATTGTTATCGTTCTGTGGTAAACAATTTTAGCTAGAGTAATTTATTACTCACTTTTATTTAATGTGTTATGTTTTTGATTTGCTCACTAATGACACCCAGATTCTACTGTGTTAATGTTTTAAGTAGTGGTAAGTCAGAAACCAGTTAACTAATTAAGAGCTTACAGTGAATATTCTTTTTGGGTTTTTTTTGTTCTTCAACATGTAGTTTTCAGTACCAATGGCATTTTACCTGGCAGTTAATGGGAGTTTGTGTGCCTTTTGTCTCCTTGACTGTTACAGATTCTCTTACCCTTCTCACATGAAGGCCATGTGAAGTCCCAGGACCTTTATGAAGACTTGGTTCATTTTCCTCTTATTCTTGTCAGTTTTCCATACAGTAGTATTTCTTAATCTCCCTGGTGCTTTTGGTTCTGAGAGGTGTACACTTTTCTCATCCATCTTCTTCTTATTCTTGGGTCCTCTGTTTCCTTGTCTTTCATGGGGACTGTGGTAGCAGCCTCAATTCTTTGCTTTCTTCAAAGCCAGTATTTAGCATTATCTCACATTACATTAGGTGGACGCACATCACAAAGTTTACTTGCTATGAATGCTAAACCTTGTCTTTTTCTTTCACTTCCGTAAGGTTTCGCCTTGTGTGGAATCATGTGCCCCTACTGTCTTTCCACTAGGATGATAGACTCTTCTCTCTTAGGGCTTCTCTATGCCCCATTTTCTTCCTATTAGTATATTCTTCCCATCCAGTTCCCTCTTCCTTTTTCTAAGAAGGAACCTCTTCTTGAAGTCTGAAGTGCAAGGATACTCCATCTGCCACCTCGGTATGAGCAAGGCCAATCCAATCACTGAGTCTGGGAAAGCAGAACTGCACCACACGTTAAATGTTTGAGCATTGCATTGAAGTAACATAAACAAAGACAAAAGAAGAACTGACATGAGGCAGTGTGGGCTCCACAGGTGTAGCCAATACCTATCAAGCTGTACATATCGAATGCTGTTTGATTTAAAATGCTGTTTTGATTTAAAATAGTACAATCCCATCGTCACCAACTGTATCATGAGTATGGGATTTCACAAGCTGCTTCTCTCCTCTTTCCTGTTATTACTTATCTATGCAGGAAATGCACAGAAATAACCATTTTCAAATCTAAATTGCCTCCAAACACCTTACTGTATGACATTCTGTGCAGGTGTTGATCATGCAGTGTTTATGTTTGCTTACGAAAAATGTATGGTGGTGGATTTTCTTTGGGCATCATTTGCCATTCTAGTGCTGTTTGCTTTCAATTCTGAACCACAGTCCTTTATTCTGAGTTGTTCTCTTTATAATCCACTGTTTTTCAAGTCCTTACTCCCTGACGAAAGTAAAAATTTTGCTGTGGTTTAATATTTTATTTTCCAGTTCACTCACAGATTTTTACTCTTTACACTCTAAAAATTTGCTGAATCATATCTTTTTTGATTTGTTACTCTTGGGAGTTTTGGAGTCCATCAAGGAATTTCTCAAACAACTTTGAAGTATATGATTTTTGTTCTAGAACAGTGTTTGAACAGGATTCCTGTACCCACCTTTTCAATCTACTAAAGTGTCCTCAGCTTTTTTACGCATGTACACATCCATTAAAATTGAAGTACTTCTTCCTTAAGTTAACTGTTAAGAAAAAGCAAGCTTTGTTTTATAATTCCAGTCCTCTTCTGTTGGATTATGTCACCAAGTTTGTTGTTAATTTAAATAATAGAGATGTGGTGAGCGAAAGAATGGATGTTGGCGCTGAGAGTTTGCTAGACAGAGGGGAAAAATACACAAAATTGTACATCATTAGGAAAAAAGATTTGGAACAAAGAAGTACCAACCAAAAATGTTTTTGAAATAAAGAGATGCCATTGCTTGAAAGGACTTACTTAAGTGAATGTTTTCTTGATGCTTTTTAGCAACTCAGTAAGATAAAACTGTTTTGGCAACTGTTGCCCAACTCTCCTGCTATTCTGTGAACTACTACCTTCAAGTATAAAGACAATAAAAATACATCATGGAAAATTGTTGGTGGATCCCTTTCTAATTTCTTACTACGGAAGCAGAAGGATTTTACTGATGTCTGAGGTTTCTTTTTCACAGCCTCAGAACTAACCTCCCATGCTTTAATGGATTATCCAGACACCTATGCTCCACTGAGAGGGGAGGCAAGAATGACTGCATTTTTTAAATTAAAGCACTGCTGGAGCGTGTCCAAAGAAGAGCAATGAAGCTGGTGAAGGGTCTAGAGCACAAGACTTATGAGGAGCAGCTGAGAGAACTGGGGTTGTTCAGCCTGCAGAAAAGGCTGAGGGGAGATCTTATCGCTCTCTACAACACCCTGAAAGGAGGTTGTAGCGAGGTGTGGGTTCATCTTTCCTCCCAAGTAACAGGCAATAGAGCAAATGGAAATGGCCTCAAATTGCACCAAAGGTTTAGGATGGATATTAGGAAAAACTTCTTCACTGAAAGGGTTGCCAAACACTGGAACAAGCTGCCCTGGAAAGTGGTTGAGTCACCATCCCCGGAGGCATTTAAATGACAGGTAGATGTAGCACATGACATGGTTTAGTGATGGACTTGGCCATGCTAGGTTAACGGTTGGACTTGATGATCTTAAAGGTCCCTTCCAACCTAGATGATTCAATGATTCTATGTATCCTTTGGGGGAAATAATGCAATTTATGAGAATAAGGGTGAAGAGCTGCAACACGGCACACAGAAAAAGACGTATCACTGACATTAGATCTACTATGAGAGTAGAAAATTACTTTTACAGCACACTCAGAAGAGATCTGGAGGCTGGAAGATTAACGTAGGGCTCAAACGACCGCCCAACTTCTGCTCTCCTTCAAGGTATCCGCGGGCAAACATTCCTGAAGATGCCGGGCATTTACCGGTCCTCGCTAACCCGCAGGTGCACATCTCCGCTGCGTGTTTACTCATCCAAGCAGCACATCCGGACCCTTTACATCCGGACAACGTTACAGAGAGCAACCAGCTGGCATGCGGCAAACATCAACACGAGGCGGCTCAAAGCGGGGCCGGGGGTTTTGCAGGGCTGTGAGCCGACGAAGGGCCGGCGGACCCAGATCTCCATCCAGGGCTACCTGGCCTCCATCCCGCGGACCGCCCCCCGCCCACGCAGCGCCGGGGAGCGAGGAAGAGTGCAGCACGCCGCTCCTCCTGCCGACCACCCGGGGGCCGCTGGGCTCCCGCCGCGATTGGGGCGAGGGGGACGACAGGCGGCCCGCGCATCCCCCGCCGCTCCTCTCGCGAGATGTGGCGGCGGCCGGCGGGCTGAAAGGCTCTGGCAGTCAGGCGAGGGCCGGGGCGCCGCGGCGCACCACCCCCCCCTTCCCCGGGTCGCCGCGAGGCGGATGCCGCAGCCGCCATACTTTGAGCCAGTAGAAGCCGCCGCCCTCCCCACCAGCGCCGCCGGGGAGCCGCTCCCGTCGCCGCAACAGCAACCAAGAGCGGGCGGAGCCTGGTGAAGCAGGCGGCGCTGGCGGCCCCCCGCATCTCGCCTCCGCCCGAGCTGGGAAGCGAGGTGGCGCTGGCCGGTTAGCGCCCGAGTTCCTGCCTCCGCCGGGCGGGGATCAGGTGGACCGGTCGGAGGGCGGGCGCGGGCAGTCGGAAGACACCGGATGGTGGTGGGGAGGGCTGTTTCCTTGGCGGCTCCGCCGCCCCACACCGGCCGCGGCGCCGCTCCCTCCCGCTTGCAGCCGCGGGCGGCCTCGCCCCGTGCGGCCGCTCCTCCCCGGGCGGCGCTGTTAGAGCGGCGGGCGGCGCCTGGGCGTAGCGAGGGAGGCGGAGAAGCGTGAGAGCGGCCGGTGCGGGGCGGGAGGGCGGCGGCGGGGCCGGCTGCCGCTGAGGGGGCGCGCGGCGGGGCGGGGAGCGGCATCACCACCACCTAGCGCTGCAGCGGGGCGGGGCGGGGCAGGGCGCGCGCGGGGCGACTGGCGTCGGCTGCCGCGAGCCGCAGCCCCGGGCGCTGGTTGGCGGCTTAAAGCGGCGGAGGCGCAGCCGCGAGGGGCGCTCAGAGCAGCCGGCGCCGCGCGCAGTGCTGGATCGGGCAGGCATGGAGGGCAGGCAGCAGCAGCCGCAGCAGCAGCGGGGGGAGCTGCTTCCGCCCGGCCCCGACGCCCCAGCGGCCGCGGGCTCAGAGCGGCGGCCGGAGGAGGAGGAGGAAGGCAAGGATGTGGCGGGCGGCGGTACGCTGGGCAGACCGCTGGGTCCCACGCCCAGCCAGAGCCGCTTCCAGGTGGACCTGGTGGCGGAGGGCGCCGGCCGGCCGGCCGAGGAGCCCCGCAAGGCGAGCGGGGACGGCGGCGCGGCGGGGAAGGGCAGCGAGGAAGCGAAGGGCAGGTTTAGGGTGAACTTCGTGGACCCGTCGGCCGGCGACGAGAGCCCCGGCGAGCCGGGGGGCGGCAGCTCGGAGGGCGGCAATGTCAGCTTCCAGAACGGCGGCGACACGGTGCTGAGCGAGGGCAGCCTGCACTCCGGCGGGCACCACCACTACTACTATGACACCCACACCAACACCTATTACCTGCGCACCTTCGGCCACAACACCATGGACGCCGTGCCCCGCATCGACCATTACCGCCACACGGCCGCCGACCTGGGCGAGAAGCTCATCCGGCCCAGCCTGGCCGAGCTGCACGATGAGCTGGACAAGGTGAGCGGCCGCTGCGCACCATCCACCCCCCACCCACCCCCCCACCTTCCCCGGCCGCCCCCTGGCGCCGGGCGGGCCGCGGTAGCGGCCCCGGCGTGTGTCCCCGGTGTCCGCCGGCTGTGGTGGGAGGAAAAAAGCCAGAAACTGGCTGAGCCTCGGGGAGGCGCAAACAGCGCGAATGCACCGGGTCGCTTGCGTCTTTCTCCCCCCCCCCCCCTTTTTTTTTTAATTTTCATGACGCAATGGGGGTTTTTGCCCCCCCCCCCCGTATTTTTGGGAGAAGGTCCCCGTGCTGAGAGGTAGTTACAGCTGTAGGTCCGCGGAGCAAATGGGTTTTCCGCAACCGAGGGAGGATTTGATGCAGGCGCAGCGGTTTTCCACCGCCGGTCCCTATCCCCTTCAGCAGACAGGGAATTCGGGGTCTGACAGAGGTGTTAGCCTGGGAAGGGGAATGAAAGCGTTTGGAAGAGGTGGTTAAAAAAAAAAAAAATAAGAAGGATGTGGTCGCTCTCCGTAGTGGCAAGAGGCTTGTCGCCTAAGCCGCTGAAAACGCGTGCCCGTCCCTGCGCAGGCAGCGCCGGAGCAAACCGCCGCCTGGCGTGATGCTGAGGGCTGCACAGGCACAGCCCCGGCTCCTTCTCCTCCTTACGGAGCCCTTTCTGTCGTGCTGGGTAGCCCGGCGTGTGAGGGCGTCGTGATCGAGGCTTCAGAAATTAAGAAGCTGTGTGTGTGTGTCAAGCTTCTTCTGTTTTGGACTCGTCGGTATGTTACTGGAGACGGGTTACAGTGAAAGCTTATTTGCATCGTAGGCTGCCTTTATTAAAAGGCAAGCTTTAGCTGAACCTGGTATTAATTTGATGTATTTTTTTTTTTTTTTAGATAATGATTGAACGATCATGACTGAACTAAAGCCAGATCAAACTTGCAATGCTGTTTTCTTGCAGTCTGAAAATTGCCTCTTGGTGTTTGGCTGTGCTCTAAGTCCATGTTCTAGTGGGTTTTTTTTCTGTTGGGTTTACGGAAATAATGGAACACTTGTGCCATATCCTAATGAAGTGAAAAATATCCTGTTTCTAGAACTTTTTTCATCCTTGTAGGCGGAGTTCCCTGAGAAAATGTATGTTCTTTTGAGACTGTCCTGTTTCACACCATTACTAGGCAGCTTAGTGCGTCTGCACTGATCTGTGGGGTTTTTTTGGGGGGTGTGGTGTTTTTGAAACTGACTTTTCATCTGTTCCGGTAGAAATAATTGCTTGGTCTGTTACAGAGGTACTCCCTTGCAGTGTCAGAGGTTAGATATAAAAACAATTACTAACCATAACAGCAAATTACTCTTGCCTTTCAGGTCCTCTCCTGATGGAGTTAAATTGTGTTCTGCAGTCTGATTCTAAGTTAGTATGGAATGAAAGTTGGCAATTACTGTCTTGTGCATGGAGTTAGGTATGCTAAAAATAAACCACGTAACATATGTGAAAACACTGGGGGAGGTTGGTGGGTTTTTTTTTTGTTTGTTTTTTTATTACGCCCATCCCTCCTGATTCTGACTCCTGGTCCGTGATGGGATGACCAGGTTCTTAGATTGTAAGATATTCTGTTCTGTAAACAGAACATTACTTGAATTTCTAAGCTTGGCAGATAGGTTTGTGTTAATTGCAGCAGTCAAGAAAGCTCTTAGTGACACCATTAAGACGTTTCAGTGCGGAATCTACCTTATTCTGGAACTATAGTTTCTCCAAGTGTAGTTTCTTCGTATTTCATTACAAAGCATGGCAAGCAATTTTCTGTGGTATGTTGTGGCATTGAGGAGCTGTAGACGACCTAATTACAGGATCATTATCAGAACAGTTTCATTGTGAGCATTAATTAACTCAGATTATTCCTTTCTCAAATGTCAGAAATTTGCTCTGCAGCATGGATAGGTATCTACATGAAGATTTTTTCTTTTTAAAGTGGTGTTCTGTTTGCTCTGCCCCTGCCTCCCCACCCCTCTACTCCCAAAAAAAAGATGGGGGGTGGAATATGCTATTTCAGTTACATTTGATAGTATACCTCAGTATTAATTTTAAAACCTGCCGTGATATAAACTTCGGAAGTTAAGTTGATAGTAACTCTGCTGTTTTGTCGCAGGATGTTTCATTTCCAAAGCAATTAATGTGTTAGCAAGCATTTAGGCTTGTATGAAGATGGGAAGCAATTATTTTCGCTTCAGACTTAGGGAAGCAGTTTGCAAGATAAAGTTGAGAACACAAAAGCTTTTAATAAGGATGTGTCATGCATACTAATAGTATTGGATAGCTACATTTTTTCACAGTCTCTGGAGTGTAAAATATACCACATCTATGATTATGTACTTGATTTCTGGCCACAGAGTGCTGATAACTTTTTAAATCCTGGTGGCGCTGTACTTTTATATGAGAGATGTTCACAAAGCTATTGTGCTTTTTTCACTGTGTTTCAGGGGCGTATTGTTTCCATTCCCAAAGTCACTTCAGTTCCTGCTGACTAACAGTAAGGGTCTCTAGCGTTGAACAATACTATGCATTAAAGAAGATATTTCAGTAACTTTGAAGAACTTGAAAGATTATGCTTGCTTTTTAGCTGTGTTTTTTGTACTAACTTAACTTGTACAGCATGGATGTCAGACTTAGTAGGGCAGCTGGTATAAACGTCCTAGTACCATTACATAAAATTTGCACTACGTAAAGCCCCTGCTTCTTGACCCAGTGCATCAAGGTTGGCAGTTACTTTGTGTTACGACTGATACCAAAATTTGTTCACCGGCAATGTGGTTCATTGCTTTGATGGTGGCATTTTCATCTTGCAGTTGAAGTTTGTGCTATTCTTTTTTTTCCTTCTAAGAGGTAAATAAATGTTGTGAGACAGTGTAATGTTTATGCTAGTGCCAATTATAGAACAGATTTTTTTTTCCTTAGTTTTGTTTACAAGCTTCGTATGTCTAACTCTGGTACTGATTCTGTTCTCACATAAAAGCACTGTTGGAGGAAGATGCACTGTTTGAGGAGGATGCACTACACATACAGAAGGGGTACCTTTTGACAAGGGTTTTTCTTGCTTTCTCAGTAGGATAGGTGTCTAACCAGCTCAGGTTTCACGTGGTTGTTCGGACAGTGGCTTTCCTAGTAGTAAAGGGGTTGTTCCTGAGACCGGTTGTGGAAACACAGCTGGATCATGCTGCACTACCCTGAAGTAGATGAATTTGTAGACTACTGATTTTGATCTACCATGTTAAATTTCAAGTGAGGGGTCTTGTCTCCATGTATCACTGGCTGCAGATAGCAAAGGTGATCAAACTGTTGCTTACCCAATTGGTGTGCATTAATCTTACTCTGCTTTAGAGGGAGGGAATTTGGGGATGCTGTTACAGTTGCTAATCTCACAGATATGGCGATGCTTTGCAGGAGCATTAGTCTCCAGAGATGTAGAGGTGAGAAGATGGTTATTAACAGTGCGGTGGGAGGGAGACAGCATACCATGAAATGTAGGGTTTTGTTGCAGTTGCAGCAGTGTCCCCTGCCCTCTTGAGGAGATCTGCCTTCAGGCAGTAGGAAGATTAAAAGGGTCCTAGCTTTTCTTATTTTTTTTTTTTCTATCTTACAGTTTAGGAATATTTGTTTTGCCTAGGTCAGCTACATCTGTAAGTAAAGGTATAGCCTGTAGAAGACATTCCATCTGCCTTTACGGCTTCCTCAATGTAAAAATTACCATGCTGTAATGTCACAGACCTTATGATTCTGGAAGGTAAATACTTTTAAATTACTCAGAATTGGACTGTGATTTAGTAATCCACCACTGTGCATTAGTTTGTAATTCTTCTGTATAGTATTGCCTTAGTTGGAGAGCTTTTTTTTTTTTTTTGAAGAGTAAACTTCACAGTATGTGAGGGATTCTGGTTTGATATGTCTTTTGTGCAGTCATTTACAGCTGTGGTAAGTAGATGTTATGTGAACCAAGCCCTCTGCTGGTAGCTTTGTTCTGTTTGTTAGATACTTACTAAGAGTAATAGTTGGTTCCCTTGGCAGGATAGAAGATAGTGATCTCAAAGGAAGATCTTTACACCACCCCCCCTGCCAGCCCAAACTAAAAAAGCAAAACAAAAAACCTGTTTAAAAACACAAGTGTGCTTTGCTTCATCCTGCACAGAAAACCACACAGCTGTCCCCTACATATGGAGATAGGAGTAAGAAAGAAATTACTGATAGTCTTCATGCAGAATTGAGGGGGTTTTGTTTGTTTTTGCTCTAGTTGGATGACTGATTTTTATTTTTTTTTAAACTATCTTTCTAGCTTTGGTTTTTATTTTCTTGAACATTGCAGTTTTTCCTCTCACGTGATAGCTTAAAATGTTTGTCTTACAGAGCATTTTCACTGTGCTTATGGCACTGCTTTTTAACAGAGAATGTATTCTCTCTTGAAGAGAGAGACTGCTGCACCTCTAACGTTTGTTTGTATTTTTTTATTTTCAGTTCTTGGTTTGTGTCTGCCTAGCCTGTAAGGAAAACAGAGCTCAGCTAAAGATGCATAAAAGGCTAAAAGATGATTCTAGATGATTCTAGGGATCAAGTTAGATGGCCGTGTTATGTAAGGTATATCTCCAAACACTGCTTCCTCCCCTGTCCCTCTGCTGGGAGACTGAGACGCTCTTGCAGATAGTTTTTATTGTACTACCTTGCTGAATCTTGCTCACAGTCAATAAGTTTCTTAGTTCTTGAGTCAGTGTGACTTATTTGCATAGCTTATTTTCCATCTCGCCCTCCTTTATATTTGTAAGCAGAACTTGAATTTTCTTTCTGAACTTCATTGAACTAAAATAAGAGAAGCTCTCTAGTGTTGGTGTCTGTGCTTTTGGAGACCCTAGAAGCCTATGATTTGTAACTGTTCTCGTTCATCCCTGTTGAAGAACAGTGAGCTCAATGCATCTTTACTCAGATGAGGCTTTGCTAGCATCATGCAAAGTGATGGTTATATGCTTTTTCAATCTGTGTGGAGAATCCTCACTTTGCTTATCCTGATATCCTACATAATTACCACCATCTTCATCAAGGGAAAAAAAATTAATATACTGCTCCATTTGCAGCAGTAAATCGAGTTAGTCCTTCAGTGTTTGTATTTTGTAAGGACCATGTGTATTTTGTAATTTTACGTTGCTTAATGCTTGAATCTCCCTTATCTTATCTCTGTGATGTTTTTAGTCCAAAACACCTATGGAATACTGAAACTCTGAACTGTCTTCAGCAAACTGCTAATACTGTTCTTACTACTTTGTTTTTGTTTTGTTCTAGAGAAGCTGGAAGTAACTGAGCACTGTTAATAGGTTATATAGTTTGACAGCACAAGTGTGGGCTGCTGCTGAAAGGGATAAACTTTTGTGATCTCTGCTGTGGTGATGTTTGTATTTTTGAGTTGGATCTGGGAGCTGATCTGGTTTACAGAAAGCAAACACCCCCTGCAACTGCAAAATTTTGCAGTGGGTGTGATTAGTTCCCTGATCCAGTACACCAGTGGTCTCCGCAATCTTTTGACAGCATGGTGGTATCAATAAAATATTTTCAGAAGAAAAGGCATTGTAATTTGCCAGAATAGTACAACTATGGAAGGAAGGAAGGAGGGAGTGCCTGTTAGGAGGAGCTTGGGTGTTGTTGTTTGGTGGGGTTTTTGTTTGTTTGTTTTTTAATTAACTGAGCTTAATTGACAGATTGTCAGTATCAGTGATTAGTTCAATACCGGTAACTGAAAGAAGAGCAATAACTTATCTCTAGCTAGGTAGATTTTCTTTCAGCAAAAACTATTTCAGAACTAGTTAAAGAGGAGGGTGCTGCAGAATTAATCTTGAGTTTAACTTTTTTGCCTTTTGGTATATTGCATTTGATTAAACCTCAGATGATTTTCATTCTTTAAGAACATTCTTCCAGATGAGGAGGTTGGCAAGATCAATATCTTGGAGTAATTCAAACCAGCATATTACGTCTTCTGTTGCAGCCTTTGGATTTTTTCCTAAAGCCGCATATAATATTTGTACATGAGCAACCACAAACCCATTTTACCCCCCTTTTTGATATAGGTAACAGCCATCGCAATGTGGTCACTTGTTCACTGCTGAGAACTTTTATAAATAGTTAACTTACACTTGTTTGCCTTTCAGTATTTTCGAAGCTATCCAGTTATTGCAGCTTGAGTGCATGGAACATCTTTGATTTATTTCTACATTTCAGCATGCTGATTAGGCCTGATAAAGTTACTGAAATTTCTTCTTATGCATACAAACTAATGAACATGCATTGTTTGTGCCTGATAAACTTGCAATTATTTAAAAAAGTAAGAATTCCTAAAATTCCATTTTAACAAGGAAGCTTATCTCTTGCGTCTTCATCTTGCTAGTTAACTTTCCTTCTTCAAATAAACTGCTTTTATTTCAGATGATTCAGGTTTCTCTTTTTTTAATTCAAAGAAAACGGCAACATCTGTTTCAGCTGTAAAGAAACTGTGATGCTAGGTTAATGTTTCAGCTTACTCTGAGGGTAGAGACGGTAGAGAGACTCCTAAGACTATTCTGCCTAATACTGCTCTTGAGCTGTAAGCAGCTTGGCATCTTTGTTGTGAACATAGTGCTGTGCCACTACAAGTAGGTGCTGTGTTGCATGAATAGACCTTGGTGCTGGCTCAGGGGCTGTGCCTGTAGCTGTATCCAGCTCCTCCAGCCGTGACATTAAAAATTCGGGCACTGCTTAATTGATTTTCAAGAGTATTTCCTAGAACCATAGAATGGTTTGGGTTGGAAGGGACCTTAAAGATCACCTGTTTCCAACCCCCTGCCCTGGACAGGGACGTGACCCACTAGACCAGGTTGCTCAAAGCCCCATCCAACCTGGCCTTGAATACTTCCAGGCATCCACAGCTTCTCTGGCCAACCTATTCCACTGTTTCACCGCCCTCACAGTAAAGAATTTCTTCCTAATCCGTAATCTAAATCTCCCCTCTTTCAGTTTAAAACCATTACCCCTCATCCTATCACTACACTCCCTGATAAACAGTCCCTCTCCACCTTTCCTGCAGGCCCCCTTTAAGCACTGGAAGGCTGATGTAAGGTTTCCTTCCTCCGGGCTGAACAACCCCAACTCTCTCAGCCTGTCTTCACAGGAGACGTGTTCCAGCCCCCTCATCATCTCCATGGCCTTCTCTGGACTCACTACAACAGGTCTATGTCCTTCTTATGTTGGGGGTTTCAGAGCTGGTCACAGTATTCCAGGTGAGGGCTTACCAGAGTGGAGTAGAGGGGCAGAATCGCCTCCTTTGACATGCTGGCCATGCTTCTTTTGATGCAGCCCAGGATGCTGTTGACTTTCTGGGCTGTGAGTGCACCTTGCTTGGTTATGTTGAGTTTCTCATCAGTCACCACCCTCATGTCCTCCTCCTCAGGGCTGTTCTCAATCCATTCTCCGACCAGCCTGTACTTTTGCTTGGGATTGCCCCAATTCATGTGCAGGACCTTGCACTCGTTGAATTCCATAAGGTTCGCACAGGCCCACCTCTCAGGCTTGTCGAGGTCCTTCCTGATGGCATCCCTTCCCTCCAGTGTGTTGATGGCACCATGCAGCTTGGTGTTGTTGGCAAGCTTGTTGAGGGTGCTGACAGCTGTTCACGTTGCTGATAAAGATGTTAAACGGCACTGGTCTCAGTATCAAACCCTGAAGAAGGCTAATGAACAGCCCGCTTGAATGGGCTGTTTAGCCTATTGTAAGACAATAGGTTAAATGTAATTTTTCATGAACTTACTACACTTAGAATTAATTAAATTCCCTAATTAAAGCGGGCAAATTTATTAAGGTTACTTGCTTCCCCATCACCCACCTCTTAAATGGAAAGTGCATCTTTCTGTTTTGCAAAAGTAGATGAAAACTGAAAGGTGCTAAGAGCAAGAATGCTTCAAATTATCAGTTTCTCTGGGGAGTATAGAAGACTTGGGAATTTGCTGTGTTTAAAACAAGTTCTTGAGCAAGACTGAAATGCATTCTTTTGTACTTTTTCTTTGAACACTGTATTTTTCAGACTATACTTGAATATGCAAGAGGCTTGCCAATAGGATTTAACTCAGCTCTTAAGCAATCAAATGCTGCATCTGCTTCATTCTGGATAACAAGAAAATTGTATGAAATGCTTAAAACAGCTCCAACCATTAGAGATGTATTGGGGTTATGTTTTTCAGATAATCAAGTGGAAACTACCCATGTTGAGAAGCTGGATCTGTTTTCCTGAGAAGTGCGATTTCTCTTTTCATGCCAGTGAATATCAAAATGAATATGATGGTGAATGCACAGTAATGAATAATTGCTTTGATAATCATTCACAGTACAATGGTTCTTCTGGAAAGGATCAAATACATTGGTGCAGTAGGGAAACTAGTAGTTTGGTTCTGGAGAGGGCGGGAGAGGACTGATCGATGAAAACCAGAACTGACATGTATTCTTGAGGAGTGAAGTAGACTACATGTATTTCTTTTTCTTAAGCTGGATGGGTTGGTTGCCCCTACATTTCTGCAGCAAGTCATGCCTACTTTTTTGTGAGTAGATGTTAATGGTGCAATTTCCTGTTAACTAGAAGAAGTGGAGGGACTAGCAAGGGAAGTTTGTATCTTTTTTTATGGTGGCAGACCACCTTGAGTGTTCCTTGACAGGAAGGCCTGCCTTTACCTACAATGTTTCTGGGAGTGCAGAGCATAAGCATTGTGGGTCTGCCATAGGGTAGCCTCACTGTATAGCTGCTGAACAGAGGTCTTTTCTCATTTGTCTCTAATTCTCCTGATCATCTTGCCTGGAGTATTCATAGTGTCCTGTGCTTAAGGAGGGATGTACGAATGAAGATGTAGAGAGTTTTCTTTATATTGCTGGTTTTGCAAAATGCTCTTGTTCTTTAAGTCATGTTTTCGGTATGGAGAAAAAACCCCAACTATTTATATTTCAGATAGGATACTGCTCTTGCATACCTGCAGGTGTCAACAAAACTACTCGAAAGGATCCCATTTGGTCACACCATTCAGGTTGCAGGCTTTCAAATGCCAGCCTTTGCATGGCTATCTAGACTTCAGTGCTTTCCTCTGGAATTTTTCTTATGTAAATAAGGCTAGTGCTTCTCTGTTAGGAATACAGAGATTTGAATATGAATTTCCTATGCGATGTTATGACAACTAGATCAAATGGTGTTGGCACTTGCTGTTTCCAGAGGCACTGATTAATAATCTACCTTGATTTTGATGTGATGCTTAGGAAAGCATTGAAACTTTTTTTTTTTTGCTTATAAAGGGATGAAAAGTCAAAATTCCTGCTGATGCAGTAGAGAAAGCAGGTAGAGGAAGGGATGAGATCACCCTTGGAATATTATGCAATGTTCTAAGGCCTGGATTACTTAAGTGACATCACAGGTTAGTGGCTGTGGAATACTGCTGTGACAAGTTCATCAAGATCAGTCAAGGAACCAGATTGTGTTTATTTTCACCACTTCAAGTACTTGTTAAGTATGGGCAGTTTTGCTGTTGTTTCATTTCCAAATTGATTTCAAACCTTTTCCTTCAAGCGAAAGTCCTATCAGATTGCAGTTTGTATCCATTCTGTATTAGGAGGGGAAGATCATAATCACCTCCTTAAAGAGAGAAGTCCATAGCCTTCATGTAGTTAGGAAGCTTAGAGATAGGTCAAAAATTCGTATGCATGTAAGACATTAAGTGGTGGTAGGCTTTATAAACAAAGTTCCTATCTGTCCTTTGCAAGTATGTTACCTTGCAAGAACAATTATTTACTCCTAAACTTAAATCAATTGCCTGAGTAAGCTTCTTGATTAATAGTCTTGCTAGCCTAGTTAATAGCTAATACCACTTGTAAGAGTTAGGAGGAAGGATGCATGATTTTCTATCACCTTAGAAGAATTAAAGTAAAAATGTCTTTTAAAATCAGAATATACACACACACACACACACACAATATTGCATAATGTTTCTCTGTTAAAAGCAGTATTGAGTTGCAAGACACTGAAATACAAGGTGTTGGCAGAGACATGTAGCTGGCTAACTCTTCAGTTGACATGTTAATTGTAACTATAAATTTCTTCTTTTTAAAATTGTTCCACTCTAATCAAAGTACAACAGACTTTAATTTCAGTTTAAGATAACATTAATGCTCTGTGTTTTAGTGCAATCTCTTTTAAAATCTCTGGAAGTGGATGCCAAAAGCATTTGCTGCTGTATTTTAAATTTGTAATTGTAGAGAAGGTAATATAGTCAAAAGCACTTAAGTTTTGGTCTCTTGGCTGCAAACTTGAAAAGGATTTCCTTTCAATGAGGCAAGTAACCAATAGTTGAAGCTGTTCATGCTTGATTCCAAGGGAATCCCGAGTTTTAAGAACGGATCATGTTTTATCTGGGTAACTTATCTCAGGTTGCTCTAGGTAACTGCTGGGTGCCATTTAATGGGTTAGTAGGCTTTTTTAGCTTATGACTGTAAAGATACTGGAAAGTAGCAGCATTTTATGTGTACTTCAAACAAGGAGTGGGAATTATAAATTCTATTAGCAAATTTGCTATAATTCATTCCTGGTTTAAAACCAAGCAGTAAAGCACCTAATAGGACTGCTGAATTTTCTGAACTGCTGTCAACAGCTCACCATTGCACAATAACTAGCAGTGTTCCCTGAAAGCATGTGGGTTTTGAGTTTGTTTTATAAAAAGAATGCTAAGAAGGTGTTTAGGCAGACTGAGACGTCTTGAGCTTGTGTACTACCATGTCTTCTTTTGCGTGTGCTACCTGACTGGGTTTTTCCACTGGTAGCAATGCTAATCACTGAAGCTTCCCATCTAACTCCTGAAAAATCTGAACACCTGAATCTGTTTTGCTAGTTTGGCAAATTTGTTTTTAAATAACCAATTATCAGAAACTTGTAAATTGTTCCAGGTGTCTGTGGAAGATACTCTGAGTAGCCATCTTTAAGTGAAATGTAACTGTGTTCACTTGGATTACCACCCTGTTGGAAGTACCAAAGATTTAGACTATTACATCTCTTGGTGACATGTAGATTAGTGATGTAATTAAGATGTAGAAAGTGGTGACCTGCTTTAGTTTTACAATTCGCAATTTCACTGCTTTTTCATCAGAGTGAGGGCTGTTACAGAGCATTAATTGAGAATTTGACACACTAGTTCTCAAGTTTCCATACTAACTCATTATGACCCTGTCATAATCCTTATCCCAGCTGAGGACTGGTGAGGAAGAAGCAGAACTGCAAGCAATATTTAAAGTCCAGGTGTATGACAGATTTATTTTTTTTTCTTGATGTGCTCATTACAGAATAATTTTTCTGGTTTTATAATCTTTTCTCTTTCAAGTGTTACTGTGTAATGCAGTGATAACTTTATGCAAGTATTTAGGCTAGGCCAGAAAGAGAATTCTTTTAAGGCTAGTGAGAGATGTAGACAGCATGTATTTTTTTTCCTTGTTACTTTGCTTTCATAGACATTGAGTTTCAGTTGTGTTAATTTCCAGTTCCTAGGTCTAACAAAATTGTTCTGCGTTGTTTGATAGGTCTAAATAGCAAATTGCCTTTCTTAATAAGTAACTATTTCACTCGGAGATTGATATTTTCTGGTGGATATTGATATTTACTGGATAATTCTGGGGTTTTAATGCGAAGGAGGCTTAGGTAAATTCATTTTGGCATAAATTAAAGCAATGAGGATATCTAACAAAGCTTTATAATTAGCACTTCTGATAAAGATCAGTATAGGGAAGAAAATAGCTGTTTGTCAACAACAGTATTGCTGGTGTTACTAGCTTACAAAATAGACTGTTCCTGCCAGTACTGACTGTCCCTTAAGAGTGTGTTATGTAGAGTAAAATATTTTAAAATACCGTATTTATTTTAAAATACCTTTTTAGAGCTGTTTATTTCATTTGCAAAAAAAAACCCAAAAAACTTGGAAACTGTGAGAGCCGGCAGAGGTGTTTTTCAAACTTGGTATAAAAACTTGCTGTGATTTTTTTTTTTTGTTAGTCTACAGAGCAAAGTTAACAACAGTCTCTCAGCCATTTTGAACAGTGGTTGGTTGAAAAAATGGTTACAAACAATAGTCAGCATCACCAGATGAAGTCCAAGACTGGTAAGAACTTATTTTTCCTCGCATATTTAGGTACTGAAATACTTTGTGTTCTCAGTCAGACAACCAAATTTGAGACTTCTCTTGATAAAGTGTTAATCAGAGGACTCTCTTGTGTCCCTGGACAACAATATGCTTAAAACTATTCCATAGAGTTGTAAACATTTGGGAAAGGAAACTCACTGCTTTTGGTTTCTCTCACCACTGGTTAGATAAAAGTATTAAAACAAAAACAGCTTATCAAAGACCCTTAGGTACAAACTGTGAATATCATGACTGTGAACATTAGCATGCTGCAAAAGCAGTGTTTAAACAACAGATATGTTTGTTACAGTTTAGTGTCCTACAGTCAACATTTAATAGCTGGCTTATTCTGTGGTAGTACAGTATCACACTTAAATATATTTGTACCAGTGCAAACTGTTTTCAAAAGTTGTTACTGTCTCATCAGAGCCAAACACCTATGTCAGCAGGACTATTCTATGCATACAATACATCTACCACTTTTTAAACCTTTTATTCAGATCATTAGAAATGTCACAGGTGAGGTGGGAGGAAGAGTCTGAAAGTTCATTGCAGAAGGGAAAGTGGAAAGCTTGCTCATCCAAGAAAAGATACGTAGTCTTTAAAAATCATGGGAAATATTAGCATCTTCTGGGGTAAAACGTTTAGTAATTCTGCTGCTGTTTGATAACTTCCTTTAATCTGTCATTTTTATTTTATCCACACTTTGGCTAAAGTACATTTGAATTAGAAAAGCAAAAGCAAGTGTTCAGAAGCTTTTCCTCCATGTATGTTTTGAGCGGTGTTAACTCTGAAACCCTTCTGTACTGCCAAGTTTTGTACTTGAGTAGCTGTAATCTTAACTGTGTGCAGTGATGGAATTGGGCTGTTTAGGAGTATAATCTCTGTGAGTACGATTCTTCCACTGTTGAGGCAGCTGGCATGCTACAGCTGGATCTATACATTTTACTGGTTGCTTCCTTCTGCAAAAAGGAATTTCTTAAAAATGGCAATGCCTATAAAGTTAACCTTTGTGAGTTGAAACAAGAAATGGTTATGGTGAGACGTAGTGAACAGCTTGGCAACGACACTGGAAGCCGCATTGAAGGAGCGCAGAAGGTGTGTGCAAGTCTCTAGCTTTTGTGAAGGAGGATTCCACTGTTCGTGATGATTGCTGCAACGCCTTTAACAACAAAGCTCCTGTCAGGTAAAAGCATGATCCTGTTGTTGTGGCTTCGACTGTAGCTGGTGAGAACAGAGATGTATTGCTGTACAGAATTGTTCTGTCAGTATCTCGGTTGGTGAAAGATGGTTCTCAGGCATCTTCCCTTATTTTCTGTTCTCAGTAAGTGTTTTAAATGACGAGAGCACCATGCTCAATATCAGAATGCGCACGTACAAAGCAGTTTTAAATGTAAGGAGCTGTTCTCTTAAGTGTAGTGGAATGTCATTTTTATATTTTCTTGCAGAATTTGGAGCTTAAAAAGACTAGGCTCTTGATTTTCTTTAACATTTTGAACACTAGCTACTTAAACCAGCTTCAGTGCTGTAACTTACTAAGACAAGTAAAAGCTACTGTTGTGAACCCTTTCTATGGAATTTGCATGGGGAGAAGCCCATACTATATGGCATGTACCAAACCCAGAAATGGTCAAACTTGAGAGATTGAAAAAGAGTCTAGTCTCGAATGCTTCTTTGGCCTCTTCTCTCTTCACAAGAGCAATGGCAATAGGGAGGATTAGCTAAAGAAGTTATTTACTACTTGGGACATGCCAAATCAGGCAGGCTGCAAAGAAGGCAGTCAGCCTGAAGGAGGGCTGTGGAATCTTAGATACAAACTTGCTGGTTATCATGCCCTTTACTTGGGGCTTCTGTGTTGTGGTACTTGAAATAAATACCTCATACGATTCAACATAGCCTAAGTATGTTGTCTTTAAGATAGATAAGTTTACCACAAATAAATGTGCTGCATGACATACACCACTATTAAGAACTCTCAGTAAAACTAAATAGCCATTTTTACCAATGAGAATCTTTTCCATGAATCGGTGTATTTCAAACTGTGTGTGAAAAATCTCAGATCTCTTCTAGCTAACAAGTCTTTTCTCATTATTAATCCACTTCTAATAAATGTGGAGGCTATTCACAATTGGCACAAATAACTTACTGTTATGATCCAGTACTGGAGATGAAGTAGTAGATTATCTGTGCTTTTCAGTGCACTAGTGTGATACAGCAATAGAAATTCCTGTGTAGGAACAGAATTTAACCGTTTCTTGGCTAAATTCCTATCAGTGTAAGATAGAGTTGTCAGCATGCAAGTGTATCTTACTTTTTCTTTAACGGTGCAAGTGAACACCATAACTCTGAGTGTTCTTTGGACTGATTAGATAAAAGACGACATTTTGATTAAAAAATTGTGCTAATAAGAGCATTTCTGATCTGAAATGCTAAAACCTTCTCTTTTCTTTCCCCTTTTGTTACACCCCCTCCAAATCCACAGTGTGTTAGTGTTTTTTACTGTTTATGAAGATCTTATCGTACATGTATTGCTGTTCTAAAATAGTGCTAGTGTGGTTTTTTCCATTCAGTATGTGACTTGAGTAGAAGCATTGTTTTCTAATGAGCACAAGCATGAAAAATACTATGCCTGCTTTATTTACAGCTGAGACCACAGTGGTGCTTTCTTAATTTTGCATTAAAGGACTGAACTTGGAGCTTTGTGTAGTGGAATTCTTTTGTGCCCACACTCTGTAATATCTGTTCTCACTGGTACTTTATCGGGTACCCACTAGCACTGATAACCGGCAATAACCTTTCGGTTATTACATTTTACGTGTGCTTCAAAATATTTTCCTAAGAAATATTGCATAGTGTGGAGAGACAAGACATACAGAACAAAACTTTCTTGTGTTCGTAGTGTGCATGTCTTGGAGCTGATCTGGTAACTGATAACTCAAAATATCATTTGCGAGCCACTGTCTCCTTCCCAGAACACAACAGGCCGAGCTATGCGCTTTTTTGAGCACTCTAGTGAAATGTGTAGCTATCACATAATGGTTGAGGTTAGAAGTGACCTCTGGAGGTCATCTTGTTCATGGATGCAGGTTCTAGCAATACGTGGCCAGCCATGGTCATATGCTGAAGTATGTAATTGTCTGTTATGCTAGATACTAGGATATTCTCCACCTTCTCTTAAAACCTAAATGTGCAGTAAACAAAACCTAGCTTGTGGAAAAAAAAAAAGTGTTGTGACTCAGTATTGCAGCATTAATAGTTGCATATAATGTGTCAATATTTTAGGACATGAAGATACAGATTTCTTCCAGCTGTTCCTTGATCCTCCCTGACCAGTCTTTTCAAAGAACGATTTTATTGTTTTTTATTAGAGATATGGCATGCCTTTTTGTAAGACTAGAAGATGTTATCAAATGTTGGCAGTTTTTTTGGCCAAAGCATAAAAACTGCTTGGGTAATATAATTGTGACTCCCCTAATGCAACGTCATTAAATTGAGTTTGTTGCGAGTATAATGTGAAGCTTTTCTATGAGAAGTAAGAATGGATTTTATATGAAGGAATTGCAATATACAGTTACACTGTTGCATGCTTGACTGGAGGTTTTGTTGTCATGGTTGTGAATGTTTATTAATCAGTCCCTTGTTTTAATGTTTTTGTTGTGGCTTTTTTTTTCTTTTTTCCTCCCCACTTGTGAAGGTGGGTGGGGGAAAAGTGGGGAGAAACTTATGGTAAGTGCCGCTGGAAACAGCAGAATCTGATGAGGGAGACATTAATACCTAGAAGGATTTTGAGGTTTATTTCAGCATTTCTGGAAAGTTATCTGAAGGACAAGTACTCAAGGGTATCAGAACAGGGCGGTATGTCGGCTCATTATTTTCTGTCATGAGCTTCAAGTGCATCCGAGTTGGATGAGGAGCCTGATTAGAGGGCTTTCCATTTTCTTCGTTCCGGTTTAGGCAGGTCAGCATAGGCTCAGCCAATGAGTGGCTTCTGGCTGTGTGTTTTAAATTAAAACTAGTTAATTATTATTCTGCTTCTAGAATGATAGAATTAATTCTATGTAAAATCTTAAATGTAGCAGCATGGTAGTTCTCTTTTTTTTGATCCTTGCTGTTTTTCTTACCGCTCTAAATGGATCACACACCACTTCTTGCTTGATTTGGTTTGAGTGCCTGAATACATATAATCAGCAAATCAGTAGATTCATCTGGTCAAAGGCTGTGCAAATTTCTCAAGAAGTCACAGCCCTTAGTTCTCTTCTATTCAGAAGAGTTGCAGTTCAGCAAACTGGGTAATTCCCTGTTAAGTTTCTTTTTGTTCTCTGTTTAATGTATATAATACATTATATACATATATATATATACACACAGACATATAAACAAATATATAACACATGTATCTACTTTTTTAATTCCTTCTGGAGACAAGAAAGCCTATTTAAGAAAGCTGTCTGTTAAAGGTAATGATCTGCAAACTGATCATGATTCTGCCTGGTGGTGGAAAGCTTATGCCATAAAGGATCTCCAGATGTGTTGCACGTAGACCTGTTTTTATGATAATTTCATAATGCAGTGGGAGAAGCACTGGCAAGAGTCTGGGATAATGAACTTTGGATAAGGTTGATATAATGGGATTTATTTTTTTTTTAAATCTGTTTGCATGTTTACTGCTGATTGTAAAGGGCTATGTATAATACCCTTCCTAAGTGACAATGCTATAAATATTTCCTCTGGATTCCGTGCTGATGATATATTTGGTGTTATTGTATCAGGAGGAGGAAGAATTTAATAATGTATCTCACAATAAACTTTCTTACTGTGTTCAGAATGTGACATACTTCTTGAAAGCATAATTTGGGTCCAGTCTGTTTTGTGTTTTACTTAGCGGATGGGAGTTTTGCCCTTTACCTCATTGGGATTGAACCTCTAATTGCATAAATGTTTTCTAAGCCTTCTGGGATGCAGGCTGCTTCACAAATACTGCTTGAAGTGTTTTGTTGAATAGTATTCTCTGAATGGTATTCGGGGTCTTTCTAGTATATTCGTTCTTTATACTTGTTGCCTTGGATAACTAACACACTTTGCTTAAAGTGCTTTCCTGCAGGTTTCCTGCAGCAAGTCTAGAAAACCTTTGAGTTGAAATGTTTAGGTGTTTGCCTGGCTTAGCAAAACAAAACTGTCTCTTGAAAAGCAAGCATGCAACAAGTATGTGTATATACACGTATACTTTTAACATATATCAAACAGTTGAGATTTCTGCATTGTAAGTCTGAGAGTTGAATTGTAAAGAAAAGCCACACATTGCTCTTTGTCCATGGGACTGATGTTTTCTGCATTTTTCATCCTTCCCTTTTAAACAGGGAAGAGACTTTTCTTCCCTCCTCCCTGAAATGACACTCTCCCACCCTCCTTTCTACCAGCATCATCTTGCAATGAATAGTAGAATAGTTTGCAGGGAAGTGAATAATTTATTTCCTGAAAAACTGATCAAATGACAGCTAAGTCTGAACTACAGAAAATGCTATAGCTGAGATCAGTAACGTGGTAGAAAAGTATATGCTTCAGATTAAGAAACAAAACTTCCTGTGCTGTAGAAGTTGCAGCATTTGAAGTCTTCTAACTCTTCTTGTAAAAGACCAGATATGTGTTTCTTAGGGCTGTAGAACTGATTCTTTAAAACACTTATTACTCTGACTGCTAACAGTTTGCTCTAACTGAAGCAGAATACCTAAGTGGTCTGTGTAAATTTTTTTTTTTTTTTTGTTCCTTGGAGTCTGTGAGATGGTCCTCATGCAAGGAACATAAAGGAAAATCTTAGAACTTCTCCTGTGTCATTCTTTAATTTTTCTGTTTACACAAGTAGACTTTTTCTTTTTTTACAACGTATCAAATGCCCTTTCTACTCTGTTAATCACATAAAAGATCAATTTTTCTTATTTCCCAGGAGCCTTTTGAAGATGGCTACGCAAATGGTGAGGAAGGCACACCAGCTGGAGAAGCAGCTGCCACTTATACACCTGATAGCAAAGGGGTGGTCAAGTTTGGCTGGATAAAAGGTGTACTGGTATGTTTGATGTATTGTACTTCAGTTTCTTAGAGATACAATCTTTCTAATAACCTTTTTTGAGAGGAATTGTGATACTGCTGTATAAGGAAAAGATATGTATGAAATGTGAAAAATGCCATAAATTTAAGAAGGGTTGCTCTTACTTGTACTGAATTTTAAGGATGCAACTACTTCAGGACTTCGGGATTTTAAGGGATCATGGTTTTATAGCACAGGTTTTACTGTTTTGAAGTTGCATAATTTCAAAGAAGGAAAAAATTATATAAGTATTCATACGTAATAGAAAAACTACATATTAATCTTAAGTGACAAAGACAAATGCAAATGGAGAGAATACATTTAATGTGTGTTCACTTTCCATCTGTAGAGTTTTGGACTGAAGTGTTAGAAAGCTTGATTTTTATCTATTTATTTTTAGAGAAGCAAAAAATACTGAATTGAGGAGAGTACCTCCCTCTATATGGCAAAACTTCACCAGGATTAAGTATTTAAATTTTGTTGAACTATTACAAAAAGTCATCATCTCCTAAGCTGTGTAAGTCTTAACACTGAATACAATATACTCACGGTGGAAAAAACTTGAGTCTGTCCTCATTTGCAGTAGTGAAAAATTAAGGGTGACATGCGGGATTTTATTACAAGTTTGTATTAATTTATTTTTGATATTTTGGCAACAAGAAAATGTGATTAATATGTACTCTCCAGAGCTCTTAAGAACTTAAAGTGGTGGCTGCAAGTGCAACACTTGGTTAAACTGTTCTGAGCATTCAGAATACCTGACTTTAGTTCTGCAAGCTGCCACTGTGTATGAGCAGCTTCCTTACAAGTCTTGAAGTAGCCATATTCTCTACCTTGAGGGAAGTCGGGTGCCTGTGGTAGCTGTGAAATGGGTATTACGGACTTCTACTGATGTACCCCAACCAAGGACAGCGTTGTTAATTTTAAAGCAGGTATGAAGCTGACTTTGAATTTTTTCCAAACCCAAATTCTGTATTGGACTATTTTTTGAAGCAACAGTGCAAAGTATTAAAGGGATAAAAATTGCTGATCACTTTCTTCCAAAGTCTATTTAAGTTTCAAGAAGGATGATCTCCTTTTCAGTGATTTGAAAGTTGCAGCTAGCATTTCCTAGTAGGCTTGAGCCACCTTGGTGAATATTACCAGCTCAGGTGATCTGCATTTTGCAAAAGCCTTTTTAAATCTCTAAAAACTTTTGATTTTTGCCCTTTGGAGAGGTGCTTGTCTCACTTCTAGTCCTAATGACCAGCTGAACCTTCTGTAAGTACTGTACTCTTTAGATAAGAGAGAGCCCTAAGCCCTTGTTGTGGTTTAGCCTCAGATGGCAACAAAGAACCACATGGCTGCTCTCTCGAGCTTTCCCTGCCACAGGGAAGAACTGGGGAACCCCTTATTCCATACTATCTGCATCATGTCCAGATCTTACAGATTCCAA
Organism: Chroicocephalus ridibundus; assembly: GCF_963924245.1. Classification (NCBI taxonomy): domain Eukaryota; kingdom Metazoa; phylum Chordata; class Aves; order Charadriiformes; family Laridae; genus Chroicocephalus; species Chroicocephalus ridibundus. The sequence continues at coordinate 29,693,104 of NC_086316.1, read as the reverse complement.
TGAATTGCCACCACTTTCCCCTGTCTCTTATTTTTTATTTACATGTATTTTTATATATGTACATACATATATATGTGTATATATATACACATATATAGTAATACAGATATAATGCCCTTAGTCTATGGGCCATCCCTTTAAAATGTCCTTTAGAACAGCTTCTCAGGGCAGGTGAGATAGTGTATGGTGCTGAAATGTTGCATGCTGTATTTTTGGATCTTGTGGCTGGTGTGCCCAGTGTGGCTCACGCCCATGGTCCATGGGCTGAAGGTGTAGATCTGAATGAAGCTGCTGGGCACCAGCTGCTGAGGTCAGTTCTGATCCCATCACCACTGCACTTTACTCGTTTTTTCATCAAAGTCCATCTGTCATCAATTTAGGTGATTCTTACTGTAGTACAACTGATAGCAATTATAGTAATGAGGACATACAGTGGCAGGGTTATTTAGCAATTAACATCACACAATTTGATTTATCGGCTGTTCTCATGCAAAATCAGATCCCCATGAGTACACATCGAGCTTCCTGATCTTTATACATCACCCACCACATGCCCCCAGGTCCTTGGGCAAAAGCAATCCCATGGATGGGTTTGCCTTTGCCTGAGGCAGGACTAACCCAGACTGTCTTCCCTAGCATATTCTTCATGTGCACTTTATCCCATTGTATGGCACATAGCTCAATTAGTAGAGCCCCTGGTGTTAACTAGCCAGGTAGCTTTTGCTAAATGTGTATTCCAATGTTTTAAAAGGTGCACCACCCATTGCCCTTAGTGTACTTTTTAACAGTCTGTTGTATTGTTCTGTCGTCCCGGAGGTTGGTGCGTGATAGGGGATGTGATATACCCACTCAGCATCATGCTCTTTGGCCCAGGTGTCTATGAGGCTGTTTCAGAAATGAGTCCCGTTGTCCGACTCATTTCTGTCTGGGGTGCCATGTCACCACAAGACTTGTTTTTCAAGGCCCAGGATAGTGTTCTGGGCAGTGGCATGGGGCACAGGGTGTGTTTCCAGCCAGCTGGTGGTTGCTTCCACCACTGTCAGCACATGTTGCTTGCCTCAATGGGTTTGTTGCAGTGTGATATAATCAATCTGCCAGGCCTCCCCATATTTGTGTTTCAGCCATCGTCCTCCATACCAAAGAGGCTTTAACCTCTTGGCTTGCTTGACTGCAGCGCATGTCTCACATTCATGGATAACTTGTGCAATAGTGTCTATGGTCAAGTCCACCCTTGGTCATGAGCCCATCTATATGTCGCATCTCTCCCTTGGTGGCCTGAGATGTTGTGGGCCCATTGAGCTATGAATAGTTCACCCTTATGTTTCCAGTCCAGATCCACCTGACCCACTTCAATCCTAGCAGCCTGATCCACCTGACCCACTTCAATCCTAGCAGCCTGATCCACCTGCTGGTTGTTCTGATGTTCCTCAGTGGCCCTACTCTTGGGTACATGGGCATGATGTGATGTACTTTCACAGCCAGATTCTCTATCACAGCAGCAATATCTTGTCACAGTTCAGCAACCCACATGCGTTTGCCTCTGCGCTGCCAGTTTACCTGCTTCCACTGCCACCATCCATGAATCAGTATAGAGATAAAGTAGTGGCTGTTTTTCTCGCTCGGTGGTGTCCAAAGCCAGATGAATGTCTCTTACCTCTGCAAACTGGCTCGATTTACCTTGTCCTTCACAGGCTTCTGCAACTTGTCATGTAGGACACCACACAGCAGCCTTCCACTTCTGATGCTTTCATACAATCCAGCAGGACCCATCAGTGAACAGGGCATATTTCTTCTCATTTTCTAGCAGTTTATTATATGGTGGGGCCTCTTCCATGCACGTCACCTCCTCCTCCTACCCCGTCTCTATCCTGTTAGTGTGTAGCTGTGTTGTAAGATACAAAAGTTTTAGGAATGTTTTTTTTCTATAAAAAGATTAAATTATTTAGTAGGGTATTGCTTTAGCTATTTTTTTTAGGGGAGATTTGTGGGAGAGCTGAACTAGGATTGTAGACCTCACAGTCTTACTTTTAGTCACGTGATCTGTAGCATGAATTTTTCAATAGTAAATATTGGGGTCTACATTTTTTTTATTATTCTGTCTAGACGTACTACAGGTGTCAGATATTGAATTACTGTAACTTTACGTTAGTAACTTTTTAATCATATTTAGGTCCCTTTTTTTTTAATCAAACCTATCTTGTCTAATTAAAAAAAATCTGTTGTCACGAAATAATTTGAGAAGTGGTGAGGAAAGACTGCAAGATGATTTCAACAAGATTAAAAACTGAAATTAAGAATTAGTGGAAATGACTGCAGGTGTAAGACCTAACCTATGTAAAATTTCTCATTTATCTTAGGTACGATGTATGTTAAATATTTGGGGTGTGATGCTGTTCATCAGACTATCATGGATTGTGGGACAAGCTGGGATAGGTATGTGTACTGATGCTGTAATTTTGTTTCAGTGACTTTTAAACATGATCCTAAAGACATGTTGATCCTGAGCTTACACTTTAAACAGGTAGAAAATGACCTTAATATTGCCAGTTTTTAAGGTAGTTTACCCTTATCAAAACTTTACACAGTATGAAGTTACTTAGACTTTTTCATTTAGCTGTAAGGTATGTAATTTAAAATTGACATCTGTAAGTTTTTTTCAAAGGCTTAACTGCAGAAAATATCTCATCTGCAAAAGGCATGTGTTTCTTTAAAGCTCTAAGATGCAGCTTTTACCTTGCTGATTAAAGAGGACATTTATCCAGTTTTGTTTGTATCCTGTAAACTTCTCAGTACAAAAGGGGAGTGAAGAAGCCTTTTGCTTGAGTGTGTGGAACCACACACAGTAAATTTGTGTTGTATTTGCAAGACTAATTCTGTAAACCAAGTTAAGTTGAAGATTTGTACATTTTAATACTGCTTGACTTACACCTTTTTTCCCCTCTTTTTCCAAAAGGTCTGTCTGTTGTGGTTATTGGAATGGCCACTGTTGTGACAACTATTACAGGACTGTCTACTTCAGCAATAGCCACAAATGGGTTTGTAAGAGGAGGTAAACCTACTTTCGTAAAGCTTTTAAAGCTTTCATTACTCTGAAGCATACACCTTAAGGATGGAACCTCTGACTTATTTTCTATTTTTTTTAGTAACAGGGAAAAAACAGTGTGGCTAAAATGTACAGAAGAGTTAGTTTTCTGAGAAGCAGAGTCTTCCCTGTGTTCTGTAATTGACTGAGCAGTCATAGAATTAATGAAACATCAATAATTAGCCTACTAATTTGATTTGACTAGTGGCTTTCTTTGTCACTGTGGAAGAAATGTTACCTTCTCTCAATTTTTGGAATGACAAACTTTTTTAGAGAACGCATATCTGGAAATGAATATGGTCTTAATATGCATCTGCACTCGTTATTTAAGAGTGTGCATGTGTGCTTGTCTGTGTTCATGTTCTGAAATAAAACTTAGTAACGAAAAAACACATCTTTTATTTATGTGAGAGCATACAAAGGGACATGTTCTTGTTCTATAGTGATTTTTTTTATTCAAGAAATCACTTAATTATCTCCAGCTTTCCTGAGGGTGGTGGTTTTCATTCTCTTTCATGGTTTATGTGCTGTTCGCAGCAATTCCTACAAAATAGTTTAAGTGGTTGGTGCCTTTGACATGCTCAGACTTCTTCAAAATATTACAAGACTGCTATTAGTAGAAAATGTGGTGGAATTAAAAGAGAAGTTTATAAAGTTCTGTTGATTAAGAGTGAAGAGAAAAACCTCATTATCACAAACTAAACAGACCCAATGGGAAGGATCAGCTATGAATCTTAGCATTTTACCAAGTTTAGTTACCCTTTCTTTTTTTAAATTGCGTTATACAGATTGATTTTCCTGTTCATATCAGAGCCTTTATTTTTTAGAGTCACTCTTGCAAAATAATACTTCATTAGAAAATTTGAAGTGCTGAATGGGAAGAACTATAGAATAAAATCACAGTTGTTCCTAAGAAAATCTTCTTACATTACAGTAATGTTTTTCTTATGTTAACGTTCTCATTTGCACAGTGTGTCAAAGCTGTGTACCTATGTATGTTTTGCACAAGAACTGTAATACAGTGAAATTTAGGATTTCTTGTTAAAATTTTTAATGTGCACTCAGTTACTTCAGACTGAAGTTGGAGAACTTTGTTGCTTGGAAAAAGCTTACCCTTAAATTGGAGGAATGTGCCTTTCCTACATTTTTTTTTTAATTTTACTCTTCGCTAATGCTGTAGATACTCAGTTTTCCATTTGCCACATGTGGGCTTTGAGATGTTGTATTTGTCAAGCTCAAAAATAGAAAGAATAGGTTCTGAAAAAGAGTGTCCATGTGATTGTTTTGAGGGTCCCATTGTGGGGCAGAAAATTCCCCTAATAAGCAGAGCTTTAAGAAACAAGTCATGGAGGTTTGGAACTTGAGTGGGTTTATTAGACTGCTTTGCCAGTTTCTTGAGCTATAGCTAATGAAAATATGTAATAGTAGAACTAGGTACAAATGCTTTGAATAGTTTGAAATAAAAACCCCAGTAATACTGCTGTTTGTGTTTTACAATTTGTTTTTTAACTATAGAACTGGTTGCACAGCTGAAAAATATGATATGGTGCATAAGTCAGGTGATTATTTCCAACTGGTGTCTTTTCTTAAAAACTTTAAGTGCATTTCTGAAACTTCAGCATGCCTGTCCCTAAAATACTGAGTTTTGGGTTATTTTCCAGTACATCAAGGAAAATGCAAGAATAAATAGCATCTCGTTCATGCAAACTTCAGACTGCTGATGACCGTCTATTCTTAGTCTCTTTCACATAATTTTTTATTTCCTTTTTTTCTTTCAGGAGGAGCATATTACTTAATTTCCAGAAGTCTGGGGCCAGAGTTTGGTGGTGCTATAGGTCTGATTTTTGCATTTGCCAATGCTGTTGCAGTAGCAATGTATGTTGTTGGCTTTGCAGAGACAGTTGTGGAGCTGCTCAAGGTATATGGATGATAGTGGTTATGTTGATTACACCATCCTTTATTCAAGTTTGAGCTGTCATCTAATCATAGAATGGTTTGGGTTGGAAGGGGCCTTTAAAGGTCCAAACCCCCTGCAATGAGCGGAGGCATTTACTAGATCAGTTTGATCAAAGCCCTGCCCAACCTTGCCTTGAATGTCTCCAGGCATGGGGCCATCCCTGGAATGCCATCCAGGGACGCCATCCATGGGAAACCTGTTCTGGTGTTTCACTGCCCGGGTCGTAAAAAAATCTCTTCAGTATATTTAGTCTGAATCTTCATTCTTTTGGTTTAAAACCATTACCCCTTGTCCTATTGCTGCAGGCCCTACTAAAAAGTGTGTCCCCATCTTTCTTATAAGACCCCTTTAAGCACTGGAAGGCTGCAATAAGGTCTCCCTGGAGCCTTCTGCTCTCTAGGCTCAACACCCACAATTCTCTCAGCCTGTCCTTATACGAGAGGTGCTCCAGCCCCCTGATGATCTTCATGTCCCTCCTCTAGACGCACTCCAGCAGGTCCATGTCCTTCCTGTGCTGAGGGCCCCAGAGCTGAACATAGTACTCCAGGTGGGGTCTCGCCAGAGCAGAGTAGAGGGGCAGAATCACCTCCCTCGACCTGCTGGCCACGGTTCTTTTTATGCAGCACAGGATACAGTTGGCTTTCTGGGCTGCAAGCACACATTGCTGGCTCATGTTTAGCTTTTCATCCATCAATATCCCGAAGTCCTTCTTGTTAGGGCTGCTCTCGATCCCTTCGTCCCCCAGCCTGTATCGATACTAGGGGTTGCCCTGACCAGTTCAAAGACACAGAATGAAGTACAAGATTACTAATGCTATATCAGTAAAATACTACTCTAATTTGGTAGCTTTTTGGTAAAAAAATAAATTATCATTGGTGTAAAATGGAAACTTCCCACACTGTTTATCTCCCTGAAAAAAAAAAAGTGTAACTTGTGGTGAAGTCCAAGACAGCAGTTGAGAAGAGTGGCAGTACAGATATAAGACAATGAATCGTAAGTTGTTAAAGCTGAGATTCCTATTAGTGAACTGTTTCTTGTAAGTGATAATTTATATGAAGTTTATACTAAGTTTATATTAAGCTCAGTTTCAAAGGAGTTCTGCTTATTAAAAACAATTCCTTAATTTAAACAGAACCATGTATTAGTTTTCTGATGGATGTTTTGATTAAATGTAATACTTGGATGAACTCAACCATACTTTTTGTAGATGGGAAGAAGTTTTGAATACATTAAAAGAAGTAAGAGTAGTATTAGAACAACAAGTAAAATACACGTATAGGTGCAAGATGGTAGCAATTGCCTTGCTGATTAATTCTCTGTCAGTTGAAGACATGCTGTTCTCTCTGGGGATGGGCTACAAATGGAAATGATCACTTCCATTTAGATCATTATTTAGAACATTATTTAAAACAAGGCAGAAACCAAATTACTTGTATCCATACAGGGAATTTAAAGTGAGTAAATTTGTGGTATAAAGGTTAACTCTAGTAATAAATTACAGCCAATATTCTGCAGTAGGGAAGATACGTTCTTGATAAAGTATATGACTGTGTATTTTTTTTCTTTGTTTTCCTAGGAAAATGGAACGTTGATGGTTGATGAAATGAATGATATCAGAATTATAGGAGCTATCACAGTTGTTATATTGCTGGGTATTTCCGTTGCTGGAATGGAGTGGGAGGCAAAAGTAAGGAACTATCACGTTTTCTTTTATTTGGTGCTTCATAATTTTCATTCCATTTTCTACCTCAGCTTTGTCATTTATTTTTAATATGTTTATTGCACTCTGTATTGCATGCACGACCTGGTAGAAGTCAGTCAGTGGGCAGTTTTTATGTAACAGCTCTCTGCCTAGCACTAGCATGTGCACGTCTGGACAGCATTTCAGACCTTAGGTCACTTACTTCCACTGGAAGCTCAAGCATCTATGAGAACATAAAATCCAGCATAACTTACTCCTGATGACACTGTTAAATATGTTAGTGGTATTACCCTCTTCTGGGCAACTACAGCACAGTAAGAAAAGGTAAGAGCAGTAGCGCTGGAATCTTCCTCACTGGGAACTTCAAATGAGCTCTGTGGATGGAAAATACAGGGCTGGAGCTGAAGCCAGTCTAAAGTTGTATAGTTTCTGCTAACTCAAACCCCGTATTCTCACCTTCCCTTCCACTCCCTTCTGGTTTTGTTTTCACTTTGAAGCAGCTAGGGTGTGATGCAGTCACTAGGCCCAGCATTGAGGAGGGTTGTGAACATTGGTGGTGATGACTGACTCTGTAGGAGGAGTAACCTGCTTTCCTTACCTTGTGGCTGCACAGTCGTAGGTCAGCTCTTGATTGTGGAAACAAACACGTACAGATGCTAGGATACCTTAATACAGAGGTTACCTTATTAACTTTCTGCTCTGCATTACTAAGCAGTGTAGCTTGCTCACTGTTTTCTGTACCTGGTAGGGTTTTTCTGAATATCTGTCCATGGTATGCTCAAAAATAATTAAGAGCCTCACTTGATCTCCCTTCCCGTTTGATATTTGGTTCAGAATAGCTCCCATTTCCTGCAGTGAGAGGCAACTGAAGAAGCATCTTCATGTAAGTAATAAAACAGGTTCTTACGCTCCTGCATCAACATGGTGATGATATTCGTAATCGAAACGAGAGAGAGAGTTAGGGATTGTAGAAAAATGAAATGAAGATCAAGTGCATTACTTGGATCTACCACAGGGAGAAAAGAATCTACAGAAATTGACTTTGGCTTGTACTTGTAAATTGAAGAGCACACTTCTGTAAAAATAAAAATGGTTTACCTTTCTCAGGTAGTCCTTCACTTTTTGTAAATTCAATTTGTAATGGTATATTTATGAACCTGACTTCCAAACAATACTGTCCATCTTAATCTCAACCATTTAGTTTTTCCTTTGAATGAATTAGTTGTTATTAACCCTCTGGCTGCTGTCACTTAAAATCATGAGAAGTATTTTTGTGCTTTTGCTCTGTAGCATGAGCAATTCTGTAACAATAGATTGCATAGAAATACTCCTGTTATTTAATGTCAAACCTGAACTGTGGTATCACTGCAGCATCATCCTGATTAGGAAGTACGTAGCTTTCAAAAATCCTGTGCTCAGTGCAAAAATCAAGGCTTGTTGGCTTGGTTTCTGCATCATCGAAGAAGACAAGTAGGAATGATGGTAAGCAACTGAACCTGTCAAACAAGCACTTCACGTGGGTTAACATACAGCTTAGCATAGCAAAACGCTAATACTTCCCTCTTGATTAAAGTATCTACGTCTCCTGTGTCTCCCCCATGACTTAGAGAATGCCTTGGAAAATGGGACGAGGGGAATCTATAATAATGCCTTTGAAGTGAGCTAAGAGAGACTGGGATTCCAGGGAAGCCTGCTTAAAAAATGACTTTTCAGAGTTTGCGATCTCTTGCCACACAGCTCCTTGTGTTGAAGTCTTAGAAGCCCATTCTTTGTCTGAGAGTTTGAATATAAGGAAGGTATTCAGAAAATGCCCTTAGCTTCAGGGAGAAGCCTGGATTTGTTAGTGGATAAATCCACTTGTGGCAAGTGTTTTGTGGTAACTTCATGTTGAATTCCATGGGCTTATTGAAGACTTCTGTAGGCACCCAGCTGCATCCTTACACCTTTCACCTATTCTCTTGGCTTGGCAAAGGAGAAATTAAATATGATGGACAAACTGGTTTCTTCAGGTTTTCTTCTAACTCTGCTCTTGGCTGTCATGCTCTTGTTTATCGCTCTACTACCCTGTTTTCTTGTGAGGCTGTGAGAACTGAAAACTGTTTCGTAATAATCATCAGTGCCACAGTGCTATTGCATATTAAGTTCTGATCCTAAGCCTGAAAAAAACGGTCAAACCACAAATAGTTTCGCCATTAGCATATACCTTTATAAGGAATCAAATAATACAAAAGGTAACAGGGCAGTGTGGTTGCTCATTTAAATGTAAAAATTGAACCATCTCTTCAATGCCTGGATTTATCTTTACTCGTGCTTTCAAGGCCTTGGATGGTTTAAACTACTTCTTGTTCCAAGTGTAGGGTTTTTAATGGTTTTATTGAACAGTGGATAAAAATCTAGGTTGTAATGAAAAAAAGTCTCAAGAAGACTAGAAATAAACAAGTAATTATGGTAGTCTGATATTTAATTTAATAAATAAGGGTTAAGAACATGAGAATGTAACAGTCTGTTGCATAAAATAGCAAACAAAAGCTGTTTAATTCCTGATGTAATAAAATTCTTAGTAAAGTAAATATCACATACTAAAGTATAAGGCAAAGCATTATGATCATGGTTAACAAGGCAATACTCCTAGCATTTGTGTGCATTTAGCTGTTTTCTTGTGAATTTCTTCAGTCTCCTCAAATCCATTCCTTTTGGAAGGCGTATAGAGAAAATAGTTCCCTTAAGTATGTTGTTCTTAAAAGTATAAATTTGAGAGGTATGGTGATAACAAATCCTCTTTTGAACGGTTGTTAAACTTAGAAGTTCTTCATGTTCCTTTATTAGAAATCCTGGTACATGTTATCTCCAGATTGCCTTATTTATTTGTGGAAAACAAACTTGAGAGGACTAAGCAGAATTTGGAATCCCGTAAATATTTACATTTTTGAACCACAACATTGAAGCTTGAAACTATGAAAAAGGGAAAGTTGTTCTGTGTAACTGCAATTATTATCTTTCAGGCCCAGATAGTCTTACTGGTGATCCTCGTACTTGCTATTGGAGACTTTGTCATAGGAACATTTATTCCTTTGGATAGCAAGAAGCCTAAAGGTTTCTTTGGTTATAAAGGTATGTTGGAACAGTTAGTAAGGTAACAATACTTTTGGAAAGAGAAGACATGTTATCTTAATTTAAACATCTAAAATAGCTTATAGTCCTATTTAACTATAGAGATATTTTTTCCTGATTCTTTCAACTTCTGCAGTTTTGCTCCTTAAAGCGGTTGGGCCAAAACTTGGTCCTGCCTGCTTAATAGAAATTATAATAAATTTTTAAAAGCTGGATGATACTGTAAGTACTTGTTCTGGTTTTAAAGGCTATTTAAGTTTACTGTGTTGACTTTTATTTTGCATCAAAGTGACGAATTAGGACTTAAATGTTCTACGCTTAATTTTCAAGAAGGCCATAGAGCTGTGACTTTCAGCTTTTTCACGGAATTAATAATGGCTGGAATGGACTAATACTGTAGCTTCTATATGAATATTGATAGACTTAAATCTTTTTCTACAGCTGAAATATTTATGGAGAATTTTGGACCAGATTTCCGACATGAGGAAACTTTCTTTTCTGTATTTGCTATTTTCTTCCCTGCTGCAACTGGTATACTTGCTGGTGCAAATATCTCAGGTGATCTTGCGGTGAGTAGCGAATTAGCAAATCTTGTTCACAAATACTGACTGTACCTTTGTCTGTGTCATCACTGTCCACTGACATTTTTCTTTCAGGATCCTCAGTCAGCCATACCTAAAGGAACGTTGTTGGCCATCTTAATTACTACATTGGTTTACGCAGGAATTGCAGTATCTGTAGGTAAATAGAGAATGTTTTTAATTTTATCCTTTCACATTCATTCTGAGGGAGTGTTTTGATATGGTTTATGTAATTAATTATGTAAAGTTGTTATGTAATTGACTTTAATGCATGGGGACATAATTGCCAGAGGTTTCTAATTTTTATTGTTGGAGGTTCAATTTTCAGCTGTTTTTACAATTTCCTAAAATGAGTAATATTTTTCTAAGGCTAGTGACTGCTTCATACTACACATGACAAAAGACTTTGTAGGGATGTTCCCTCATCTGTTGCAGCTATTTATTATAATTTAGCAGTGGGATAATCCCTGGATTAGAAAAGTGTGTTTTCAGAAAATATTTGCTGAACAAACACTTGTGTTAGTTTGAGGATTATGGTAGTCAGCGACTTACCTGAAGTGAATTGTGGGATGATCAAACAGCTCTTTGGTGAGGATGCATGAGCAGTAGTTCTGCAGAGGGAGTAGTACCTTCATGTGACCAGCCCATTTTCTGAAGTGTTGCCATGTTCAGAAACATTTTCTGTAGTTTTGTTTTCATGTGGAAAGAGGAGAAACAATAGTAGACTGATCTGACTGAGTCTTGTATAACCTTTCTCTTCCTGGTCTTCCCCACCCCAAGGTGGTTTGAAATTCTCTGTAGGAAGTGCCTCAGGGCTTGATACTCTCTATATCAGTTTTGCTCTAGAGCACTAATGGTCAACCAGGTTTGTCACACCCATAAAATGATTCTATTCTAATAACCTTAAGAACATAAGATTGTAATCGTATTTCACCTATTTCTTGCCTATGATTGGAAATGTTCTTATTTGTGTCATGTAAATTAGCTTCTGGCAGTACTGATCAGTCTTCTTACATGAAAGACCTTGCCTTATCTTAGCTGTGCTGCCTTTTGAATTAAATTCTCATTTATAAAAGTACCATTGATCTTAGCACTAATGATAACTTCCTTTCCAAAGATACCAATCTCGCTAGTCTATTGGCTAACATTGTACTGTAGTTCTGCCAAATAGTTGCTCTGAAGTGAGTGTGCTTTATGCAGGATAATGACCTACACTTGTTTCCTAATTAGATTGACCACATAGACCTCTGCTACCAAATTTGAATACTTTAGAACTTGAACCCACATGAGATAAAAAAGCTCATTAATATTCATTTGTTAATGGAATACTTTGATCATCTTTCATACATCAAAAACCTAATTTTTCCTATTGTGAAAGGAACAGTTGGCAAAATGGTGAAATTGTTTGATGCATCAGAAATGTCCTGCCTTAGTTGCATCTCATAAATTACACTCAGAATTTGGCTAGTTAGAAAAGGCCAGTGCTATTGCAGAAGTCAGAGATTATGACACAAGTGGAATTCAGCTATTTTAGAGGCAGTAGATCAGGAACTGGGCAAATACAAATACTTCTTTTCCTTTCCCCACTGTAAGTTTCCATAGTGGTGATAGGCAAGTCATTAAAACTTTGAAGGGGCTAGTAAATGGCACTGAGTAGTCATGTCTGGGGTACACGATGTTCTGAATTTAACTCAGTATTTGCATGCTCTGTAGCAAGTAAGAGGGTTAAGAAACTGAGTAGAGAAGGCTCAGAAGAGGAAAATTGCTAGTCCTACTGGTAGAGCTAGGCAGCCTATTTCAAAAAGATAACAGCTTTGAGGAGAAAGTTTTAGCAAGGGACTAATTCAGATTTGCAAGTGGCAGGATGAAGATTGCGTAAGCAACTTCTGTGTCAGAATTCTTGAAGGATGCATTTCAAAGAACTTCTATTGCTTTAAAACCAAGGGAAGCTCAAATAAAAAACCCCAAATGCCGAGTAGGGTTAATACACAGGGAAGTGAAACTAATTAGTGAGAGCCTAACTATAGCTGCTTGTAGCACCACAGAAAGTTAAGCACTCCCAACTGCAGTCTGAAGGACTCAGGGTAGTATCTCTGAGTTCTTGCTGGTTGCGTGTAGTTAGGTGATAATTTGGTACAAATGGTCTGTTAACCTTCCCAGGCTTATAGTGTGGCAAAACTACATTTGACTTTGGCAGGAATGTGCCTATGAAAAGGTGAAATCCTGTTTTTACAGGAAAGAAGACCTAGAGGTTCTTAGGGAAAATGTTGCCAGAATCTTATAAATAAAACTTTTCTGAATGAGGATTAAACAAAATGTCTGGATTCTTAGTTGCATCTAAGTATCTTCTGAGAATGGAGCCTGCACAGCTGGCTTCTGTTCTGTATTCTCTCGTAGTAAGGCTCAGATTAAGTTTGTTCATAGTGCCATTGTCCCTTACTGTCATACTTTGACTCCATGTGTGAAGAGCTGCCAGCCAGTGGGATCTGAACTATGAGAAAGGGAATGAGGAAGAGGAGGACTGTCATAGTGCACTGTAGCTATTTAATGGGCTGCTCAACTGAATGGGTCTGACACTGCAATCTATTACTGACAAAATGGTATCTCCAAATGGTTCAGCTGTTGTCAGTATCTGTTGCATACTGCTTGAATGGCTGTGGTAAATACCTGCATAGTGGAAGAGAAGAAACTTTTTCTCATACAGAGCTTTTAATCCCATTTAAAAGAGAACAAGAACAACAAAAAAAACCCAGCCCCTCCACATACCCACAGGAAAAGCATAATACAAATGATCAATATAAAAATTTACTGAAATTGAAACAATTTGGCCTAATAAGTAACTGAAAAATAAATCTGAAAATTGGAAAAGACCAAATTAAGGGAATTCTACTAGCTACTGCTCTGTAGACTTCCCTGTTCTCTTCCCCACTCCTTACTTAAGTCCTGTTCCTAGAAATATTTGCAGGTGTCCAAACAATTTGACTATTTCAACTATTAAACCATAGAATGTTAAGTAATACTTAGTCTGCTCTAGTTTGGTTTGTCCTTTTTGAGACAAAAAATCTTGAAGGAGAAGACGTGGGCTTTTTAGTACTTTTTAGTTTTTCTTAGTACTTAAGGGCTGAAATGCCGTGTCTCCAGCATTTTCTTGACCAGTGAAATTATAAATAATCATAGATTAATCGAAGACAGCAGTTGAGGATAATTATAAAAAATGTGGTCGGAGTGGGACTGTTGGAATGGACTTTGTTTTCCGCCAAGAAACCAACTCACAATACCACAATCACATAGGAGGTGGCTTGTTTTAAGTATTGCAAAATGTCTTGCAACAGTCTTTCATGACAAACTAAATTTTTTTGAATGCCTGAGCCATATTGACTGGAGAAGAAGTAACAGCAATACTATGCGCACCGGTCTGTATGTATCTATACATAAACTACAAAAATGCATTCCTCTAGGAAAGTTGACAGAAAGAGAAGCTACCAAATCAAGTGATGGTGCATAATACTAACTTCAGTTAAAGACCTGTGTGGAAACTCATGATTCAGAGAAATAATATGTTGAGCTAAAATTGTGCTTTTAAACTTCTTGTAATTCTGTTGACATTGTTCTCCTCTGTGTTCAAACTTTCCTTTTCTTACTAGACTCAGATGTATTCAAAAGCTGAAGATCATCTCAGGCAAGAGAGCAGTTAGTTTGCTTGTTTGTATTTGTTCTTCATTGTGAAGATATGCTTGGTGCTGAAATGTATTAAAAATGTAAATGCCATATTTTAATGCTGCTCTGTGAGAATATGCTTAGATAAAAAGAGAATTGAGGTTGACACATGTACTTCAGTTTAGATTGTCTGTTAATACTTTTTTTTTTTTGTGATTGTGTCCACTCTAGGTTCCTGTGTTGTGCGAGATGCCACAGGGAACGTTAATAACACCATTGTCACCGAGCTGACGAATTGCACTACTGCAGCTTGCAAATTAAACTATGATTTCTCATCCTGTCAGACAGGGTGTCAGTATGGGCTGATGAACAATTTCCAGGTATAAAACTTTTTCCTAAATCTGTTTGTTGGCTTTTGTGTTACTTCTTTTTTTTGAATTGCATATAAAGAAAAATCATAGTCTAAAAATGCCTGTCTCCATAAATACAAGGTTTATCTGGAATAGTGGTACACTCTAGCTAGTATGTGGAAGAACAACGTAACTATGCTAAAAACTTTAGGGTGTTTATACACAGGTGGTGTAAATATTTACTCTTCTTCTGAGTAAACTGCGTAGGTTAGGTGGTGTGACTGCCAGTTTCTCTCTTCAGCTAACAATGTCCTCATTCAGTGATATGGATAGAAGTACTCTTCGTTCAATAGTGATGCATAGTAATCATAGGTAGCCTCTGTCAATAACTTGTTGCTTAACTTTTTAAGTTTCCTAGAAAATATGCTGACTTTTAAAGAATGTTTTCTGTATTTGCCACAGTATCCTCTTTTATGGTAAGAATCTTGTGAATTTTCATAAAGCTTAATGTTACTGTATTTAAAAATCCTCTAGAAGTCATGGGGTAATTCATAGGCTTCAACTTGTACTTCACAGGTAATTGGGATGTCCAAGAACTATTGGTAGGGGTTTTGAAGAAACCAAGGAAAACTTATTGCTGATTAACTTAAACTTGCTTTGGGGTAGTCCATCTTTGCCCTAAGTTTTTCTAATAGGCATGCAAGAAGTTGGCTAGAGATCAAGCTGAAATCCACTAATGAAAACGGTGTCTGGCTTGTGGGTTTTGATAAGAAGTACACGTGGTACACGTACTCCTTACATGAACAGCTCACACGTTAGGCTGACAGCCTTACCTGCAAGGCTGGGTGGAAAACTGGTTTTGTACATGCTGAAATAATGCAGGCCACTCTATTAGAGTAAAATACATTTTTATAGTGGAGTTATTTGAATATCTGTGTGGTGTTATTTTTTTCTGGTTTAGAGAAAGTGTGTATTTAGAAACACTTCAGAATTGCTCTTGTGGGAGTAGTTATTGTGCAAAATCTGATTACTTTCTTCATTTGTTTAAGCTCAAAAGAGCCCAGCAGGTGATCAAAGGTACAGCTGAGAATAGCATAGAACTGGTTTCCTCTGTTTGTTTCTTTTCTTTTAAGTCATAAGTTCAGTAAGGTGGCTTACCATAAATGTTGCTTGTACTTCTAATAGGTTAGTAATGTTCTAGTTTCTTACCGTTTGGTCTGAAGAGTACTTCTAGCTCCAAAATTATTATTGCTTCTCTTGGTGGAAAAAGTAATGTGTTCTTGATAGGAGAAGTCACTTTCAAGGCCAGGGGCTGCATAGAAAATGCAATGCCCCTCACGCCCCACTTTTTGTTGGGGTTTTGAGAACTTTGTCATGAAGACTGAACAGCACCTCTGGGCAGCCTGCTGTAGTGCTTAGCCCCTTTCCCTGTGGAATTTTGTTTTTCTAATACTCAGTTGGACTTCCCTTGCTGTTTGTTTTTTCTCTCATCCTCGCAGCTTTTCCTGTGCATCTCTGAGAAGAGCCTGATTCCATCTTCTCAGAAGATGTCAGAAGGATATTATTTGCATGAGAGACTGCCTACCTATGGATAAACTGTTGTCCATTTTCTAACTGAACTGCCCTCCACTTAGTAGCTTTGATTGGTAGCTGTAAGGAGAGAGATTTCTCTTTTTCTTTTTAATATGCAAGGCACAGTGTGTGTGTGGGGGGCTACAAGCTTGTGTACCTCTCAGACCCTTCATGCAAACATGTAACTTCTTTCTGTAGGTTAAATAACTGAGAAGAAATACTTCACAAATATAAATGAAACCCTAAAATATTGTTGTATTTATCTTGCAGCTTGTAAGCCAGCAGGTTCTGAGGCTGAAAGTGCCGGTTTACTCATGTGCACAGCCTGATGGCTTTATCAGTTTTGTACACTTTGTGCTGCATTCAGTTCTTCTGGCACCGAATTGGTTTGAAGTTAGTGCTTAGGCAGCTCAGGTTTTGGATGTGTTTGGGCAGCAAATCATAGAACCACAGAATGGTAGGGTTGGAAGGGACCTCTGTAGATCATCTAGTCCAACCCCCCTGCCCGAGCAGGGTCACCTACAGCAGGTTGCACAGGAACGCGT
This sequence comes from Chroicocephalus ridibundus, assembly GCF_963924245.1. NCBI lineage: Eukaryota > Metazoa > Chordata > Aves > Charadriiformes > Laridae > Chroicocephalus > Chroicocephalus ridibundus. The sequence continues at coordinate 29,676,547 of NC_086316.1, read as the reverse complement.
CCAGGTGGGTTTTGAATGTCTCCAGAGATGGAGACTCCACCACCTCTCTGGGCAGCCTGTTCCAGTGCTCTGCCACCCTCAAAGTGAAGAAGTTCCTCTTCATGTTTAGGTGGAATGATGACTGATGATTGACTTGTAGTATGATTTACCCGTGGAAAGCTTAGATGATGCTAAAATGTTAAGTTGTTGAGACAGGCTTAGTCAGACTTGCATAGAAAGACCATCTTTAGTTTCTGTTGCAGTCAGTGCAAATGAATTACAGGTCCTTGTGGGCTTCAAACATTTCTTTGCTCAGTCATTGACAGTCAATGACGTTTCTGTGCCCAGTGTGTCACCTGGTAGAAGAGTAACTTCAGAAACTTGTTTGGGGCTCTGTAGCTTCAGCCTGGAACTTCCTAGAGTAAGTTATAGCTTTGGATAATTTAAATGCAGAATTTGGCCAACTTTGGATGAAAAGTTGAAAGTACCATAAAGCTCCATTCCAGAAACAGTGTGAAAGTTCTGCTAAAACATTTCTCCTACAAAGGAAGGCATCTGTAAAGCATTTGTAAAAAGTTAGGGGGAGGGGGAGCTGAACAATGCTTTGTCCATATTCATTATGAAAATGTAACTTTAAAGGAGCTGCTGCTTGTTTTTTATGTGGAATTTTTTTCTTTCTCCACAATGGCTGGACCAAAGAACTGAAACTGTAGTCAAAATATGGTATTTCATTATCCCAAATGTTTGAAATTTAAGTAACTATCTAGACAGTAAATGCCAAGCAAACATAATGAGTCCCTTATCAGCAGGAACTATACGTCTGTCTCACTACACCAGGGCTAACAGGGCAATTCTTACTAGATATCTGTCCTTCCAGTTCTGTGTGTTCTTTCAAGGATGAAAAACCTCAGTAGGTTTGCAGATGACACCAGGCTGGGGGGTAGTGTTGATCTGCTTGAGGGTAGAAAGGCTCTGCAGAGGGATCTGGATAGGCTGGATCGGTGGGCCAAGGTCAAATGTATGAGGTTCAACAAGGCCAAGTGGCAGGTCCCAGGTAACAAGTGATAGGAGAAGAGGAAACAGCCTCAGGTTGTGCCAGGGGTGGTTTAGATTGGATATTAGGAAAAATTTCTTCACCAAAAGGGTTGTCAAGCACTGGAACAGGCTGTCCAGGGAAGCGGTTGAGTCGGCATCCCTGGAGATATTTAAAAAACATGTATACGTAGAGCTGAGGGACTTGATTTAGTGGTAACTTGGCTGTCCTAGGTTGATGATCTTAAAGGTGTCTTCCAACCAAAACAGTTATATGATTCTATGACTTGAGAATTACATGGTTGGACTATATGTTGTGTGAGAAGCCACCTTCGGTTGTTCTGAAATTAGGGTCCATTTATATCCTCTGATTTGTCCCTAGTTCATTCGTTGGTATGAATGCATGATACTTAAACAGCTGTTAAGTGGAGTCTACATAGTATTTTATTGATCTGGTTTTGTAGTTAATGTTGCCGTCCATTTGTATAGTACACTTTTTCATACTCTTTTAAAAAAAATAATTATTTTGCTTTCAGGTAATGAGCATGGTATCAGGATTTGCACCACTGATTTCTGCGGGTATTTTTTCAGCTACCCTGTCTTCTGCATTAGCATCTCTTGTGAGTGCACCCAAGATCTTCCAGGTAAGTATGGAAGCAAGCCCATAATCTTCTAAAGAATAATTTCAATTAACTTTTGAACCAGAATTTTTGGAAGGGGACTCTGACATGCTGCCATCATGATTCATACTCCTTGACATGAGTAGATTGATCTAATACTTGCCTGTTGCTTAGAATGGGAAAATACTGTGTTACTGTTCCTAAACGTAGCTAGGCTATAGTTTGCTCATGTGTTTTTGGTTAGTTTAGAGGTAAGTTATGGTATAACTAACATTATAGGAATCTACAAACTCCTTTAGATGTTTCTTGTTGTACATAACAGTGGAGTACATACAGAGATAACAGATTAGTTCACTTCTCAGAATAATCATAGAAGGAGACAGCATGAAGTAGAACCTGTAGCTGTGGAATCTTAATCCTCAGACAATACATTATCAAAATAATTATGTACCGGTTCTCATGTAAATCATTTACATTGATTTTGTGTGTGTGTGTGTTCCTGAATGCATTTTGCTTTACCTTCTTTTTTAGCCATTTAATCTCATTCTTTGTCTTGCAAGTTCTCTTTAATTGGGTAAAACTTTAGTGTCCTCAAATGACCTTCTTTCCCAGAAGTTTGGTGTAGAGTCAAACGTAGAAGGGGTTTTGTTGCAGAATAGAAGCACAAATATTGATGCAGAGAACTATTGTATACATTGGGCAAATTTTCCACTTTCTGAGTAAACATTGTCTCTAAAGAAAGACTCTTAGTGATCGTAAGACACCAGTAAAGTAAAAGAGTCAATTACTTACAGAAGAGCAAAGCTTGTTCTTACAGATAGAAATTACTGAAGGATAATAATAATATTGGAAATGTAAAATGTCAAGATACAAAGACAGTTGCAAATAGAATTAGTACATGGTGGCTGTAAACCTTCTACTTTCATGAAGATAGTATCCAGTGGAATATAGCATTTGTAAGCATTAGTAAGAATATGTTTTGATCAAAATGCATGCTGACTCTTGGATTTTATGTTTTCTTAGGCTTTGTGCAAGGACAACATTTATCCAGCATTTCAGATGTTTGCTAAAGGCTATGGGAAGAACAATGAACCACTGAGAGGATATCTTCTAACATTTTTAATTGCTCTTGGATTCATACTAATTGGTTAGTTTGAAATTATAATAAATCTCAATATCTTTGTCCTTTACAAAGCATTCTATTCCATGTCATGACTTGAGGACAGTGTCCTAGAGGTCTAATGCACAGCTGAATTCTAAGCCGGCATTTTAAATCTGTTCATTCTGAGGGTTACTTTCTCTTGTCTTCTATATATAATTCTGTCTAGAACTGCAATAAATTTGAATTGAACAGCAGCAATACTGCACTTTTCTTAATAACTGCAAGGTAGATACTATCAATCAATAAAAACACATCTTTTGCTTGTGGTAGGGAGATTTTGTATCTTGTAAATATGAAAGCTTATTTCAGATTTTTAATAATTACAAACAACTCCAGTAAATGGCAAGCTTGCATGAACAATACTTTCAGTGTGGTTTTCTGTTAAGTCACACAGTAGAGATAAGCGCTGATTCTGCTATTGCTAAAGGTAGTCTAGGTAGAATTACACGTGTTCTGTGTAGGCAGCAAACTAATTGTGCTCTGTCCGTCCATGAGTCCTGTACCAGTGCTTTTAAACTTCTTTTCACAGTTTGCTCTTTCATACTTCCCCCCAAGTCTGCTTAAGGCACAGGTATACCCATGATGTCCCTATTGCAGCATGCTGACTGGAAGCTTGATTACAACAGGTAGAAACTTGCAGAGTAACATGGCACATCATGTATTTTGATCACTTTTTTTTTTGTTGATGAGAGTACACATCTAAATGTTTTTTACCATGCTGCCTCAAGGAAGGGTTCTTCCATCTCTTTCACTAAAGAGGGTGTACTCGTTGCTGTTGTTGTGATATTCGTCTACAGTAATGCACTATACTAGTACCATTAATGCAACTTTTCATTTTAAATGCAGGCAGGTGAACGAACGTGGTTGTCACATTACTCACACTAACTTTGCCTGCTATTGTCATTTACCATAGTTGATTGTCTCTTAAACTTAATAGTGCCTTGTTCTTTGCTGTTTGAGAATTGAGCTATACATACGGCAGATGTAGTAGTGCTGTCTACTGTTTCTGACATTCTTCTGAACCCCAGTACTGGTGCACTGGTGTTTGAGCAAGCCATGGTAGGAAAGAAATTTTCTTGATGAATTAGTTTGAGAAAGTATGTAATGCTTCAAAAATGGCAGTCATGGAACACTTGGTAGGGTGGGAAAAATATAAATACTTTTAAAACTGAAAGTTACACTTCATGGCTCTTAGAAGATAGCTTAGTAAATAAAAGACCATTAGGATAACAACTCTGTCTGTTGAATAAAATAAACTGCTTCTCCTTAGAGTATATCAGAAAACAAGGTTGTTTGTAGCATGTTTTTCACTCTGGAATTTACAAAGCCTTTGGATGATATCTTTCTTAACAGCCTGCTTTGTTTTTGATTTTACAGCTGAACTGAACGTCATTGCTCCAATTATTTCTAACTTCTTCTTGGCCTCATATGCCTTGATTAACTTCTCTGTATTCCATGCTTCTCTTGCAAAATCTCCAGGTAGGAACTACATTTTGTGGGTGAGAGTGTAGCCTGTAATTTCTTTATGCATAAATACAGTTTAAAAGGTATTAATATAAATTAATGTTTAGTTCATTTTAGTTACTAAGTATCTATTTGACTGTCATGGTGCATCTGAATTACAAGTGTAATATGGTGTGTACTTGGGTCTTCTGAAATTTTGAGGGCTGAGTGATCCAGTAGAACTTGGGAGCTACTGATTTTGTCATCTTTGCTGAGGGAACACAAGATACTCAGTGCTTATTCAGAAACTCTTGAAGAAACTTTTTTTGCTAATTCGATATCTGACATTCAAGAAACCATCCTTTTGCCTTCTTTGGATTTCTCTGTTAATATGTTTTTTCTCCCAGTCCAGAAGAAACTGGAATTGCAGGTGGCATTGCCACATTCTTACAGCCTTTGGTGTGGGAGGCTAGTTAGATTATAGGAATAAGCCAAAACCCAGATGATGTAGAACAGATGTAGATCATATGCAGTCCACTATGCAGTTGTACGGAAGTAGTACCCTTTACAGTTTCTTAAGTGGCTGAACTGGTAGATATTGTGATTTTGCCAGAGCATGTGCATCACTATTTACACAACAGTTCTACGTCTAATCTTTTTTTTCTAATCACTTTTTAATCTTGGGTGTGTTAGTGGTGATGTGTATGTGTATTTACCGGATTTTGGATAAACTTGTGGCAAACTAGAGTTGCATCCCGCTTCTACCAGTATGATGCCAGTACCAGTAATAGCTGCTCAGAGCCAGAGGAAGGGTCGCAGGTCAACAGGAGAGCACCTGGAGTGCAGCAGAAATGCATACTAGCCACTCCAGTAAGTTAGCTTCATCAGAGGCCCAACTCAAATGCCTCTATGCAAACGCATGTAGCATGGGGAATAAACAGGAGGAGCTAGAGGCGCATGCCTGCAGGGCTATGATCTTATTGACATAATGGAGACATGGTGGGATGGCACCTGTGACTGGAGTGTTGGAATGGAAGGATACAGGCTCCTCAGGAAGGGCAGGCAGGGGAGAGGAGGAATGGGTGTTGCCCTCTATGTCAATGGCCAGATGGAGTGCATGAAGATGGACAAGGAGCCAAGAGCTTATGGGTCAGAATTAAAGGGAGGGCAGGGACAGGTGATGTTACAGTGGGGGTCTGCTATAGGCTACCCCACCAGGAAGACCAAGTGGATGAGGCCCTCTATAGACAGGTAGGAGCAGCCTCATATTCGCAAGCTCTAGTCTTCATGTGTTACTTCAGCCACCCTGGTGTCTGTTGGAGGGACAATACAGCAGGGCATAAGCAATCCAGGAGGTTTCTGGAGTGCATTGAACTTCCTTCTCCAAGTGGTAGAGGAGCCAATGAGGAAAGGTGCTATGTTGGATGTTCTTCTCACCAACAAGGAGGGGCTGGTGGGGAACGTGAAGCTCAAGGGCACCCTTGGCTACAGTGACCTTGAGATGGTGGAGTGCATGATCCTTAGGGCAGCGAGGGGGACATTCAGCAAGCTCCCTACCCTAGACTTCAGGAGAGCAGATTTTGGTCTCTTCAGCAATCTGCTTGGTAGAGTGCCATGGGATAAAGCCCTGGAGGGAAGAGGGGCCTATGAAAGCTGGTTAATATTAAAAGGATCACCTCCTCCAAGCTCCGGGGCAATGCATCCCAACTAAGAGGAAGTCGGGGAAGAAAGCCAGGAAGCTTGCATGGATGAACAAGGAGCATCTGGAGAAACTCAAACTCAAAAAGGAAGCCTATGGAGGGTGAAAGCAAGGACAGGTACCCTGGGAGGAATACAGAGAAATTGTCCAAGCAGCCAAGGATCAGGTTAGGAAAGGTAAATCCCAGATGGAATTAAATCCCCCAAGGGACATGGGGGAACACAGTGGGATTGAGTCCACCCTCAGCAAGTTTGACGATGACAACAAGCTCTGTGGTGCTCAACACGTTGGAGGGAAGGGATGCCATCGAGGGGGACCTGAGAGGTGGTCCCATGTGAACCTCATGAAATTCAACAAGGCCAAGTACAAGGTCCTGCATGTGGGTCAGGGCAATCCCAAGCACAAATACAGGCTAGGCAGAGAATAGATTGAGAGCAGCTCTGAGGAGGACATGAGGGTGTTGTTGGATGAGAAGCTCAATATGAGCCAGCCACGTGCGCTCACAGCCCAGAAAGTCAACAGCATCCTGGGCCGCATCAAAAGAAGCATGGCCAGCATGTCAAAGGAGGCGATTCTGCCCCTCTACTCCACTCTGGTAAGCCCTCACCTGGAATACTGTGACCAGCTCTGAAACCCCCAACATAAGAAGGACATAGACCTGTTGTAGTGAGTCCAGAGAAGGCCGTGGAGATGATGAGGGGGCTGGAACATGTCTCCTGTGAAGACAGGCTGAGAGAGTTGGGGTTGTTCAGCCCGGAGGAAGGAAACCTTACATCAGCCTTCCAGTGCTTAAAGGGGGCCTGCAGGAAAGGTGGAGAGGGACTGTTTATCAGGGAGTGTAGTGATAGGATGAGGGGTAATGGTTTTAAACTGAAAGAGGGGAGATTTAGATTACGGATTAGGAAGAAATTCTTTACTGTGAGGGCGGTGAAACAGTGGAATAGGTTGGCCAGAGAAGCTGTGGATGCCTGGAAGTATTCAAGGCCAGGTTGGATGGGGCTTTGAGCAACCTGGTCTAGTGGGTCACGTCCCTGTCCAGGGCAGGGGGTTGGAAACAGGTGATCTTTAAGGTCCCTTCCAACCCAAACCATTCTATGGTTCTAGGAAATAATCTTGAAAATCAATTAAGCAGTGCCCGAATTTTTAATGTCACGGCTGGAAGAGCTGGATACAGCTACAGGCACAGCCCCTGAGCCAGCACCAAGGTCTATTCATGCAACACAGCACTTACTTGTAGTGGCACAGCACTATGTTCACAACAAAGATGCCAAGCTGCTTACAGCTCAAGAGTAGTATTAGGCAGAATAGTCTTAGGAGTCTCTCTACCGTCTCTACCCTCAGAGTATAAGCACATGAAACATTGACAGTTTTGACATATTGAGGTTCTGCTTGGATATATCTGTCCTTTTGCTTTTCACGTGGTGAAAATTTCTGGCCAAATAGTAAAAATACATTACTAGAAACAGTAGTATGTGAGAGAGCAAGTCAAGAGCTGATGATTCATGTTATACTACTTTTGAAGGCAAAAATGAATTGTCAGGGGAGCTATTGCCAAAGGTTCCTGATTCAGTAGACGTATTGGCACAAGCATCTTCAAGCTTTCCTTTTGAGATTGCTTTTAGAGGGCAAAATTAGGAACATTTAGGTAACTATGTAAGGAAGATGCTAATTCATTTGAAAGCATAAATGTGCTAAAGTCATTATTTTGTGTATTAGTGAAACTATCACACGTTCAAATGAAATGTGATGCAGAACATTAGGGAAGGAAAAGAGGAACAGCGCCTTCCTTCTCTTTGAGTAGTGATTAATTAATTTTCCCCCCTCTTTTCTCTCTCCAAATTATATTTTGACTAGGTTGGCGCCCTGCTTTCAAATACTACAATATGTGGATTTCTCTTGTGGGAGCTATTCTGTGCTGCATTGTGATGTTTGTCATTAATTGGTGGGCAGCACTTCTAACATACGTCATAGTCCTTGGACTTTACATTTATGTCACTTACAAGAAACCGGGTATGTTTTGGTGTTTCTTTTGGTTGCGGTGGGGGAAGAGGGATGTAGAAGAAGGGAAGAAATTATGGCCTTTAGGGAAAAAAGAAAAAACTTTTCTGTTTGGTGACTAGTTCAAACTTCTGTTTCATAATTTTTAGTTGTAATGAAATGTAATTATGCCTGTATAATCACTGCTGTTGTTGCCCTTCCTCACAAATTATTGAGATGCATGCCTTGTGCTTAGACATAAACATTTGAATGAAAATTGTAGGATAAGGTGCAGCAACAAAGGCACTAGGAAAGCATGTTATGTTTTGATAGGAAGTGAGAGAATGATGTTCCCTTACCTTTTCAAATTGAAAAAGGTTTTGAGTGGTGGTTGTTTTTCCAGTAAACCATTCCTATAGTGATAAACAACAACTTGTACACTTTGTTCCTTCTTCTAAGAGCACTGTATGATCGTAAGTGCAAGATGGAGTAAACTTAACCAACAAGTGTTCCTGAAGTTGAAAATAAGAAAAACCCTACATCCTGAGCTAAGAATATTATGAAGTACTTGGATGATAAATTAATTGTAGCTATCAAAAGATGTATATGGGAATAAATAGAGAAGATACTGGGATCTTTCCTTCCTTTTAGATTATTACTTTTATAAGGATGTGAAACTGATTATCTAGCAGTTTTTCACTGAAAAATTTGACTTCGGTTAGGCAATGTTTTGAGGTTACTTTTTCCTGTGTTGTGATACAACATGTTTTTTCCTGAAGTGTTGTTTTTTTGACTCTGAAGTTGTCAAAAATCTTTGAAATGTTGGGGGGGAAAAAATCTCAATTCTTTCTTCATATAACTGTACAATATCAAACTCTTAACTTGTTTGCTAAAACTTATACAGCAATGTTAACTTTAAACAGAATTGTCTATTTAGCTGTAGGGTTTGTTGACTAGTATAGCGTAGAATGTTCCAAGATGTAGCTTCTCTGTTTTCAGTTGGCATTCAACATTCATTTTGTGATCATGTAGTTTTACAATGAACAGCTTTAAATAAAATATTGAAACTTCAAATCTTCCAACAGATGTGAACTGGGGATCCTCAACACAAGCTTTAACTTACTTGAATGCACTACAGCATTCTATTCGGCTCTCAGGAGTGGAAGATCATGTGAAAAACTTCAGGTAACACTTAATATTAAAGACATAGGAAACTACTTCCATGTATTCAGTAGGGTGGTGTCATGATGTTTTCATGGTTTCCATTAAATGCCTGTTCATCTCCTGTGGGTTATAACAACTTTGATTTTCACCCCTCTGGACATACTATGTTAGGATTTTATTTCTGTCTAAGAGTGCATTTTAGAAGCAGGTCTATGGATGATGCCTGCGTATTCTTAGATGCCTAAACGGTTTGCACCATTGCATGTACCATTGCATTCCTCTTTGATGAAACTACATTGGAAGATATGCTCGAAAGTGCTAGTGAGCATTCAGTGCCCATACTTAAGAGAAAACTCATACAACCTAAAATCCCCAAGATGTGTATACTGTGGATGTTGTCCTCAACACTAGCTATTTCACATTAGACATATTCATAGAATCATAGAATCATAGAATCATAGAATCATAGAATCATAGGGTTGGAAGGGACCTCTGGAGATCATCTAGTCCAACCCCCCTGCCAGAGCAGGGTCACCTAGAGCAGGTTACACAGGAACACGTCCAGGTGGGTTTTGAATGTCTCCAGAGATGGAGACTCCACCACCTCTCTGGGCAGCCTGTTCCAGTGCTCTGCCACCCTCAGGGTAAAGAAGTTCCTCCTCATGTTTAGGTGGAACTTCCTATGTTCCAGTTTGTGCCCATTGCCTCTTGTCCTGTCCCCGGGCACCACTGAAAAGAGCCTCGCCCCATCGTCCTGACACCCACCCTTTAAGTATTTATAAGCGTTGATAAGGTCACCCCTCAGACGTCTTTTTTCCAGACTGAAGAGACCCAAATCCCTCAGCCTTTCCTCATAAGAGAGGTGTTCCAGTCCCCTAATCATCCTCGTAGCCCTCCGCTGCACCCTTTCCAGCAGTTCCCTGTCCCTCTTGAACCGGGGAGCCCAGAACTGGACACAGTACTCCAGGTGCGGTCTCACCAAGGCAGAGTAGAGGGGGAGGATGACCTCCCTTGACCTGCTGGCCACGCTCCTCTTGATGCACCCCAGGATGCCATTGGCCTTCTTGGCCACAAGGGCACATTGCTGACTCATGGTCATCCTGTTGTCCACCAGGACTCCCAGGTCTCTTTCCACAGAGCTGCTCTCCAGCAGGTCAGCACCCAACCTGTACTGGTGCATGGGGTTGTTCCTCCCCAGGTGCAGCACCCTACACTTGCCCTTGTTGAACTTCATAAGGTTTCTCTCTGCCCAGATCTCCAACCTGTCCAGGTCTCTCTGTATGGCGGCACAGCCTTCCGGTGTGTCAGCCACCCCACCCAGCTTGGTGTCATCAGCAAACTTGCTGAGGGTGCACTCTATCCCCTCATCCAGGTCATTGATGAATATGTTGAACAGGACTGGACCCAGTACTGACCCCTGGGGAACACCACTCGTCACTGGTCTCCAACTAGACTCTGTGCCCCTAATCACAACCCTCTGAGCTCTATCTTTCAACCAGTTTTCTATCCACCCCACTGTCCATTCATCTAACCCACACTTCCTAAGCTTCCCTATGAGGATGCTGTGGGAGACCGTGTCAAACGCCTTGCTTAAGTCAAGGTAGACCACATCTACCGCCCTCCCCTCATCTATCCATCTAGTCATGCCATCGTAGAAGGCTATCAGGTTAGTCAGACATGATTTCCCCCTGGTGAATCCATGCTGAGTACTTCTGATAGCTTTCCTTTCCTCCACGCGCCTTGAGATGACACCCAGAACGAGCTGTTCCATCATCTTTCCAGGGATGGAGGTGAGGCTGACCGGCCTGTAGTTCCCCGGCTCCTCCTTCTTGCCTTTCTTGAAGACTGGAGTGACATTGGCTTTCCTCCAGTCCGCAGGCACCTCGCCTGTTCTCCAGGACTTTTCAAAGATGATGGAGAGCGGCCCAGCAATGACTTCCGCCAGCTCCCTCAGCACTCTCGGGTGCATCCCATCAGGGCCCATGGACTTGTGAATATCTAGATGATCTAATTGGTCCCTCACTCGCTCCTCCTCAACCCAAGGGAAGTCGTCTTCTTTCCCTGTTACTTTATTCAATGCCTGGGACTCCTGAGGGCTGGGCCGAGCAGAAAAGACCGAAGCAAAGAAGGCATTCAGTAACTCTGCCTTCTCCACATCCTCCGTCACCATGACTCCTGCCTCATTCAGCAGTGGGCCTACAACTTCCCTGGTCTTCCTTTTGCTTCCAATATACTTGTAGAAGCTCTTTTTGTTTTGCTTGATGTCCCTAGCCAGGTCTAATTCCAAGGCAGCCTTGGCTTTCCTTGTTTCATCCCTGCACGCTCTGGTGGCATTCTTGTAATCCTCCCAAGGGGTCAGTCCCTTCTTCCACTTATTATAAACTTCCTTCTTCCACTTGAGCTTTTTCTGAAGCTCCCTGCTCAACCATGCAGGTCTCCTGCGTCCCTTGGCCGATTTCTTTCTCTTAGGGATGCATCGATCCTGAGCTTGGAGGAAGTGGTCTTTGAATATCAACCAGCTTTCTTGAGCCCCTTTGCCTTCCAGAGCCCTAGCCCACGGGATCTCTCCAAGCAGTTTCTTAAAGAGGTCGAAGTTAGCCCTCCTGAAATCCAAGGTTGTAATTTTACTTCTTGTTGTTGTTTTGTGGATAGTACCCATGATCCTGAACTCAATCATTTCATGATCACTACAACCTAGGGTGCCCCCAACCTTAATGTCCTCTACCAATCCCTCTGTGTTTGTCAGTACCAGGTCCAGGAGTGCTCCTCTCCTTGTTGGCTCCTGTACCACCTGTGTCAAAAAGTTGTCATCAATGCACTGGAGGAGCCTCCTGGACTGTGCATGCCTGGCTGTGTGGTCTTCCCAGCAGATATCGGGGTGATTGAAGTCCCCCATGAGAACCAGGGCCTGCGCTTGCGAGGCTACCTTCAGTTGTCTGTAGAAAGCCTCATCAGTCTCCCCATCCTGATCAGGTGGCCTGTAATAAACACCCACAACAGTGTCCCTCATTGCACTCTCATTGCACTCTCATTGCACTCTCATTGCACTCTCATTGCACTCTCATTGCACTCTCATTGCACTCTCATTGCACTTCAGTACTGGCAAACAGGCTATAGTTGTCTGATTTGTTGTCAGCCAGCATGGCAACCCAGGAATGTCCTACTCAAGAAGGCAATTTTCTGTCCTATAGTATTTATGCCACTTTCTGGAATAAGCTATTGTAGAAGAAAGATGCATCAAAAAATTTTAACAAAAGGTATTGACTTCAACTAATTCCTCCAAATAAATAGAATCATAGATTGAATGTGACTTTACCATGTGGTCTTGTCCAGTCCGAACTCGGCTGACTCACCGTAGATCTGGCTGCAAAGTTAGATCCAACTTTGATGTTACATCAAATTGCTCAGGGCTGTATCCAGCCAAGTTTTTAGTATTTCCAAGGATGGAGGTCATGTTGACCTGTCTCTTTTCAAATCGAGCAGTTATCTCCTACATGCTGCCTTTTTTGAACGAAAAGATCTATGGTATTACCTGTCAGTTGGAAAAATACTCTCATTCTGACTCCTGGCCTCTCTTTGAAGTGACTGTATTTTCTTGAAGTAGTACAGGATAGGTACTTACAATGTCTATAGTGCATACATACAGACAGTTGAAATTAGATGTGTCAACCAATTATGATAGGTACCAGCACAACCTTGAAGAATGTGACAGTAAAACTAAATTACAAGTGTATTAATATGAGTATTAATGGGCATTCCAATTCCAGACTAAAAAGGCTTGGCTGTTCATAGGTATAAACCGCAAAACTTGAAGTTTAATTATGAAACAGCTCTTCTTTCTGAAGTCCTAAGTCCTAATGTGATATTAAAATCCCTGATTTATTTAAAAACATTGTATAACAAAGATCAAGCTGTGTTGTTAACAGGAAAAGTAAGTCTACGTTCAGAAACTTGTTTGTTGCTTAAGTATCTCAAGAAGCAATTTTAAAACCTTCCCTAGCGCAAATCTAAAGGCTGGCATTAACTAACTGTGATTAGTGTGGCAACCTCATTTCTGTCTGCTGTTAGTCTATTTTGGGTTGCAAACTTTGATGTAGGAACAAGCTTTATAGGAAAATTCTTGCCAAGTGTAACTTCCTGCTTGTGCTGATACAGTAAAGAAAGGCTTTGCTGATCAGTATGTTTTTAGAACTGCATTGGAAGTACTTCAGCTCTTTTGTTTGGGAAGCTAGTATATAGATTTCTGAGCTTTAAACTTTGTTAATTGTTATTCAGAGGAGATACAGATCTTAATGTAAGCCACTTTTAAGCACAGTGGCTTTAGGAGAACTATTTTTGGCCTGCTATTAGTTTGTAACCTGTGGCAAAAAATACTTTGAGTTCTATATTCTAAACCAGAGCAGTTCAATATTTATTTATTTATATTATAAGTTTGCAGATGACACCAAGTTGCGTGGGAGTGTTGGTCTGCTTGAGGGTAGGATGGCTTTACAGAGGGGTCTGGACAGGCTGGATCAATGGGCCGAGGACAATTGTGTAAGATTCAACAAGGCCAAGTGCCAGATCCTGCACTTAGGTCACAACAACCCCATGCAGTGCTACAGGCTTGGGAAGGGTGGCTGGAGAGCTGCCTGGCAGCAAAGGACCTGGCGGTGTTGGTCAACAGCCAGCTGAGTATGAACTGACAGTGTGCCCAGGTGGCCAAGAAGGGCAATAGCATCCTGGCCTGTATCAGAAAAGCAGTGTAGCAAGCAGGACTAGGGAAGTGACTGTCCTCCTGCACTTGGCACTGGTGAGGCCCTACCTTGAGTACTGCGTTCTGTTTTGAGCCCCTCACTACAAGACAGACGTTGAGGTGCTGAGTGTGTCCAAAGAACACCAACGAAGCTGGTGAAGGGTGTAGAGCACAAGACTTATGAGGAGCAGCTGAGGGAACTGGGGTTGTTTAATCTGGAGAAAAGGAGGCTGAGGGGACACCTTGTCACTCTCTACAACTACCTGAAAGGAGGTTGTAGTGAGGTGGGTGTTTTTCTCTTCTTCCAAGTAACAGGTGATAGGAAAGAGGAAACAGCCTCCAGTTGTACCAGGGAGGTTTAGATTGGATAATTTCTTCATCGAAAGGGTTGTCAAGCATTGGAACAGGCTGAGTCATCTCCCCTGGAGGTATTTAAAAGACATGTAGATGCGGAGCTTCGGGACACGGTTTAGTGGTGGAGTTGGTAGTGCTAGGTTAACGGTTGGACTCGGTGATCTTAAGGGTCTTTTCCAACCTAATAATTCTATAATTCTATTCTGTGATTCTAATATGGAAAAGGAACTGGAACTGCTGTAGAGATCGAGACAGATGACTGTACGTGGTTCTTATGAAAAATTATTTCCTGATAAAAGTCTGGACACTTCATCTTTTAAAATTGCTTAGAAAGTTTTCTAGAATAACCTCCTTGCAGTTGTTTGGCTCTACCTTCTGAGTGATAGTAATTTTCACAAAAGCATGTGATTCCAGTTTTTCTATTGGGTATGGAAAAATCTTAACCTAGAAAATGCAAAGGGATGCGACTTAGCAATGGGTGAAGAAATTCATCCCTCTGACCTAGTCTTTTCTAAAATCTGTTTCTGATCTTGTTAAATGTGTAAATTTTCATATTTGGTGGGATTACTAAGTTTGGAACCAATTAATCATAGGTTTGATGACAGTCATGGAAAAATTGATCTTGTAGGTGAGGTTACTACCTCTCCAGCGACGATTATGTTCTTATTGCCAATATTTGGAAGAAACTTCTTTCTCTTAATAAAAAGCCCCACAACTCCGGATGAAATGAATTCTCATCATCTTTTTTTTTTTCCTCCTCATCTATTCACAAATCTAGACCTCAGTGCTTAATTATGACAGGTGCTCCAAATGCACGTCCAGCTTTGCTTCACCTTGTCCATGCTTTCACCAAGAATGTGGGCTTGATGATCTGTGGCCATGTGCATATGGTAAGTACTCTAGCTTTATTTCAAAGTTACCTTGTTTTATGTTTTGTTTGTTTGTTTTTTAACCTGTTTGCTTTTTGTTTGTTGTTCTTGCTTGTGTGGGGCATTATTAGACATGGAGAACTGCAAAAAGAGAGATTTACTGGTAGGATCCACTCGATGTATGGGTCATCACTATTCCAGTTAGGTATACTACAGGGGAAACTTTGCAAAATTAATACTTTTGATCATTTGATGCTTAAATGCTGAGGGAGGAGGCTTTGTAGGAGTAAAGTGAACATGGGATTACAGCCTGGGTCAGTTTCTGTCCTTGTGTCATAGTCTCTTGTACTCAGGCTTTGGACAGAGCAGTTGGTCAAAATGATGCACAGTATACAGCTAGATTTCCTCTCAAGTGTCACTGTTTCAGGGAGATTGATTCCTGTGTAGATTTCTTATAAAGCCTGGTCTAAAACAAACCTCCTTGAGCAGTAAATTCAGTATCAGATTAGCCAATAGTTAAAAATTGCTCTTAACCTTTCAAGTAGTTTTTTATTCCTTCAGTTACCAGATTCATTTCATCAGCAGGTGAAACAGTAATGTGAACAGATTTTTCCATTCCTGTCCCCTTTCTGACCAGCTTCACTAACTTCACTAACTTTCCCTGTTTTTTGCGAGGATATAAGGTGGTGGTTTTGGGGGGGATTGGGGATGTGTGAGGGCTATTCTGCAAGGACATAATTTCAGCAGTTCTTATTTTTTTTAATTTTTTTTTAAGCAGTACCTTCTATGGCAGACCTGTAGACATTTTGGTGTAGGGGGAAGGAAGCAAGCAAGCTTCAAGTAACTGTTCTTCAAAATCATGCTTGTTGTGAGTTGTGTTAACTGTGATATAAGGTGGCTGTCGTACTCTGATCTGTACCCAAACTTCAGTTAGATACAGAGAGGCAATTGTGTTTCTGATAAACATTGGTAAACGCATTTTAGCATATAGGGCTTATATAGTTTAGCTTCATATTTTAAGGCCAGACTTTTTCTGTCACATCACTTAAGAACATTTAACAAGCATAATTTAAATACAAAGATTTATTACCCTTAAATATATTTAAATTTAACACTCTTACTCAATATGATCTGCTTCTGCGCTAATGACAGATAAGAGCAAATCAAGTTAAGGCAATCCACAGAACATACATAAGAACATAAACAAATATTGACCAGTTCTTTCTTCAGAAACTTTAATTCTTTTAATTCCTGTCTATACAAACTTAAAATTTCAGTGAGTGCAAAGGACAGAAACTAGACAAGTAAGATACCACTGATGGAATTACAGTCTTTCAAAAGTAGGGCTGTGCTGAAAAGAATAAGATAGTGTCATCCTTGTAGGAAAGCAATTCTGATAAGAGATTTTCTGGGAGCATATCCTATCACTATTTAAAATCCCTTTCCTACAAGAAGGATGACACTACCTTAGTCTTCACCAACCCTGACCATCAGAATCTGTATCCCTCTGCAAAAACAGAGCTACTGTGTCCTTGACTGTCCTTTATTCTGCATTTTGATGTCTAGGGGGAACACAGTAATTCCTCCTGATGGAAGTAATAAAAAGAAAGTATTTAAAGAGGAGATGAGTTTGACTGCAACACAGAACTGCAGAAGTGACACTACTGTGACAAAGGCTTTCAGATAAGGATTATGTACACACAGAGGCACACTTGTACAGCTTGAAACAAATATTCCCATAAAGCCTAATATTAAGTCATCATGTATCTGTGTATGCTTCATTACAAATCCCTTTCCTTTTAAAACTCCGTTATTCTTTGAAGGATGAGCTTGTGCCGCCTGCTGGGAAAGTGGGTTGTACTCTGCAGGAACAAGATTGCTAAAGCTTGAACAGCTCTCTTCCTAACTATGGGAATCTGGTCTGCTCTTTGCTGCTGACAATGCCTGGTATTTTGTTATTTTGGGGTTTTTTGATTGTGTGGAAGAACATTTTGAGGTTCTTCAAGTTTGAATTGTATTCTAGCAGTGAAATTAAAAAAAAAAAGAAGGGGGAGGGGGATTTATTACTACTTACACTCATAATTCTTGTGTTCTTGTTCCCTCTCCTCTTTTTGTTTCCTTATTTTGAAAGGGTCCTCGGAGGCAAGCTATGAAGGAACTGTCAACTGATCTGGCTAAATATCAGCGATGGCTAATTAAAAACAAGATGAAAGCTTTCTATGCACCAGTGCATGCGGAGGACTTGAGGGATGGAGGACAATACTTAATGCAGGTATACCTCTCTCTCAAACTTTATTTTTTTAAATGAAAGTGGTGAAGATGAACATCAAAATTGGAAGCATTTTTATACTTTGAAATACTTTCATTTTGCAGTTATCTTAAAACTTTGATGAAAAATACTTTGTTTTCAGCTTAAGAAAATAGACCCTTCAGTTGTTACAAAGACATGGTTTTAAAAAAATAATTTTTGTTCTTCTTAGGCTGCTGGTCTGGGCAGAATGAGACCTAACACCCTTGTTGTTGGATTTAAGAAAGACTGGAGACAATGTGACATGAGAGATGTTGAAACCTATATCAATTTATTCCAGTAAGTAGAAAATGCGGAGGTGCAGCTCTTACGTTTCAGTTCAGTATGTTTGGTAATATGTCAAGAAGATCTTAGTTGCATGAAGTCTCTTTCAGGTAGACTGAGATTTTCCATATTGCTGATCCAGCAGTCTTCAATACCTTGGGTTTTTCTGATATGGAAATGAGTAAGCAAGTCTGTATAGTTTAAACAGGTTAGATTTCTATATAAGAACTCTTTCTGTGTCTAGAGGTGTGAGGTTCAAGAATTACGATCTTTAGAGATGGAACTAGTCTCTTATGTGCCAGTCTGCTGAATTCTTTGAAGCATAGCTTCTACTGAAAGCAGGATTTTTTGCACACTAGTTCTGTAGAGATTAAGTGTAGTAGAGAATGAATCAAATTTATCTGAAGCTCGATCTTCACTAAAACTTGCTCTCATATAGAAGAACTGTTTTACTTACCTTGGGTGTCAGTGCTGTGTATCTTACAATATCATAGCCAAAAAGGAGATGGAAAAGGAAATCACAGGGTAGTTTGACAGTACTGAAAGGCAGACCAATTCGCACTGAAAAATACAGTAGAATAACTCATGCTACAAACAATTAAGAAAACTTGCACTTAACACTGAGCGTTTTTTGTTTTCCTTATGCGCTGCTTAACCCACTTCATTTGTGCTTTACACTTCTTATTTACTCTGCATTTAAAAGAAAGAGAGGATGGGGGATTACAGGCAGAGATTAGAAAAGGAAAAAACCATACCCTCACACTCTCCCAGTTCCTTAAGACAAAAGCAGGAGCAGCAAATGCAGGGAAAAATAAGGAAACATGTTGGTTTGTTCTTGGTCTTTCTTTTTTTTCCTATTTTATTTTGGAATGGTTTGTGCTGGAAGATCTGTCAAGGCCAACAAATCATGTGGTTCTCCACAACCCAAAAGAGGGACCTCTGGAGGTAATAACTGTAGGTCAAGCGTATTTCTGGAAAATTTCTGGAAAATTGAAAGTTTCTAAAGCACACAATAAAAACACACCTAATCTGTACACATTTCACAAATTAAATAATGAATTAAAAATGTTCACTAATGGACAAAACATTTTCTTCTTGAATCAATCTCAGTTTTTCTTGCATTTATTATAGAATATGTCGATACTTTGAATATTTCTAATCAAGTCTTACTGCTTCTAAAGAGAAGTTTTTAATGAGTGAAGTCTTGAGAAATTTCTGTCTGTGGAAATGACATGGGAGGGAGTTCTCTGATTTATGGTTGTTTTTAATGAAACAACTGATGATTAATGGCTAATGCAAACTGTATGCTATGGTTAAGTTCATTTTTATCTGCCTTATATCTTGTGGGGGGTTGCCGTTCATTCTACTTCACTTTTACTCAACAATTTATTCAAGGTTTTCACTTGTTCCTACAATAATGAAGTTTTCCGTGTTTATTTTTTTAAAGGAACAAATGCCTTCCCCATCAGATATAATGAGAACAGGCACGTTATAGCTAACGTACAGCTAATTTGATTCTAAATTGCAACTTCATAGATTTTTAATACCCAAATGTTTTGGAAAGATGTCAGAAATTTTTGGTTATCAGATCAAGGAGATCTACTCAAAATAAATCCCTTTATTGTTGGGGAGATAAAAAATTAGATTTCTCAGAATATCTTGTCATCATCTGTGCAGATCTTGACCGATCTGTTCATGTACTTTTACTTAATCTCTGTTTATGTAGGGGCAAGAGGGAGGAGACAGACCAGATATCCTTTCTATGTGTTGCTTTTCATGATATGGTGAATGGTTCACTGATGCAGTTGATGGTTTGGAATTGAAACTGAAATTGTAACACAAATTGATGATTTGGGATTTTAAATGACAGTGTTTAATCACTGGAATTTCTTCAAAGAGGGTGTGTCAAGTTGGTCCCTTGGGAAAGAAAAAGTTGTAAAATATTTCATTTTTGTTCGTTTTGTTTAGTGATGCCTTTGATGTTCAGTATGGTGTAGTTGTCATCCGTCTAAAGGAAGGCCTGGACATTTCTCACCTTCAGGGCCAAGGTAGGATTTGCTTTGTTTCATCTGGTGAACAGCTGTTGTAATTCCCTTTGAATACTGTTTTCTGAAAATCTTAAATGAAGATAAGTTATTAAAAAAACTAACAAACCAAAACACCACTCCTCTTATAGAGCAAAAATCACTGAAATTAGCCAGACTGAAATGTAAAATAAGAATTACCCGTGTTCAGAACAGAACTTGGTTTTCTGCGTGTCTCAACTTTCTGTACTTGTTAAGCTGTATATAGTTGCTTCCCAAGGATTTACTATTTTACTGAAAAACACTAAAGAAGCTACCAAATTGGTATCAAGTATTTGCGACCTAAGTCTAGAAATTGTGAAAATCACAACAAATGTTGCATGATCCAGGAATGCTATGTGTCTGGTGTGGGTTGCCAGCGCACCCCTATGCACACCAGTGTAGAGTCCTCAGCAGCAGTCTGTCTCAAGTTTGGAAAGGTTTTCTATTTTCAATGTAGAAGACTTGGTTATGCTTTGTAGGTAGTGTTCTGAAGCCAAATGGTGTAATTTTAGTTAAATTTTGAGCAGACTAATGGAGGAAGCACATGAGCTTTGGCAGCAACTGCCTACTGAGTTGATAATGTCTAATTTGCTTGTTGTTACAACATTGCTACAAGGGGGAAGAATGCTTGTGACACAAGCTCTGTAGTTGGGGGATCCTCCTGAAAGCGGGGAGAATTTTCCTGGAAACATATGAATGTCTGAGGATTTGGAGAGAGGCAGAGAGCCTGTCACTGTGTGCAGGAGGGCAGAGGAGTATGAGAAACAACTAAGAGTGAACCTGTACTGTGAAAACAACACTGCTGAGAAGACTAGGAAATAAAACTCCAAGGTGTCAGAAGAGTCTTAGTGACTCAGTGTGAGATTGCTTTAACTCTGACAGCTACCAAGTATCTCCACTGAAGCCAAATCTGTAAAAAAAACTAGGCTGTGAGACATACTTGGTCTAGACCTTGTCTAAAGCTCATCTGCGTCTTGGAGTTACAGTGGAAATGGAAAGCGTTTCACCAAGTAATTTTTTTCCCTCCTGGTTGTACTTCCTCAGTATTAGCTAACTCTCTTTTATGTTTATCCCATGGTAATGCTATCAACACGCAAAATCTGGGAAGGAAGTAGCAAGAAATTACAGCTCTGCTAGGAGGAGCAGCCTCTTTGTAGGCATTTCATAGAAGATTTCTTTGGTTGTTGTTTTCTGCTTTTATTTATTTCTCCAACTGTGAACCATCACAGTATAGTCACATACCTCTCTTGATACCATTTGGAACAATTAAGTGGTTTATAATGTGTTTCTTTGCTTTCTTAAAGAAGAGTTACTGTCATCCCAAGAAAAATCTCCATGTGCCAAGGATGTCATAGTAAAAGTGGATTATAGCAAGAAGTCTGAGACAGACACTTCTATAGCTTTTGCTCCATCATCTAGTGAAAGAACTCCCACTCTACATAAAGGTAACTTGTTCGTTAGCAGTGAAACTTGAATTCTCAGTCTTTCTCTCTCTCATTCCCTCTTCAGTTCCTCTCTCCCCTCACCAAGGAATTATGTAAGGGATTTTTTTGTCTGCAGAACAGGTGTGTGTCATGCTTTTCCAGCCATTGATGTCTAATCACTTAAGTACTTTGGTTTAGAGCTTACCCGTATGTAAAATAAATCTAGTCCCCAGAATAAAACGGATAGTAGACAATGACCTACAATGGATTTTCTTTGTTAATGAGTTTGACAGGCATGAAAAATTGCTTGAGAATCGTGTCACACATGTAAGTGTGATTTTAAGGCTGCCAAATTTATGAAGGTTTTTTCAGTTCAGACTAGAATATTATATTCATGTTAACAGACACAAATCGTTAAGGATACTTCAACATGACAATAAACAACTTAACTACTCATTTTAAATAAAAGCTTGGTGTGACTTGATAGTTAAGTGAGCAATGTACGCTTTTTTTCTTTTTAAGGTGCAAATAGATGTCAGGGTCTTGTAGGCTGCATTTGTGTGCTTTTCTTTGTATGAAAATCCATTTCATTCTACATCTTTGTTTTCTAATTTTTTTTATACACACTAGTAGTGTTTTCATTAACATCATAAAGGAAATTAACCTTTTTATTTTGTATCTTTAAAAATCTTCCAGAGGAGGACGAGGATGGAAAGACTCCAACACAACCACTGTTGAAAAAAGGCAGGCATTTTCCATGTTTTTTGTGTTGAATCATTCTTTCGCATTGTTAATTTCAGTTTTCCTTTTGTACTCCTTTCTACATATATACATATGAGAAAGAGGAAAATACCAGCCATGCAATGTTAATTAGCTTCTTCATATCCGCTTTGGAATTGCTTCATCTTTAAGGATTAGGCTGTGGAAAAATGCAACTTTGTGGAAATTTCCCAGAACAAATTGCTACTGCAAAAGAATTGTGCATGTGTCTAAGATATGAATGTTGGATAATTGTTATTTTTTTAAAGCTTTTGTTCTTAAGTAACATTTGAAATGTGTTCAGGAGCTTGCTTAGTTCTCTTTGTCTCACGTTTCTGTCTAGGTCCTTACTTGAATTAGGAGGAAGGGAAATGCTACCTAATGGTATAGTGGAAGTGCTCCATCAGACTATTCAGTAGATCTTCTAAAGCCATAGTTGTTGCTTTGTTATTTGGAATTATTCAACAACTTGCAAATTAAGGCATAATACAGACACTCAATGAGATTAACACCTGAAATAACGTGAAGCATTTTGAGAGATGAATTGAGCAGTTTTCACTTCCTGGTTTATTTCAGACTTTTTTGAGTTAAGCAAAGATTTTTGCCTTAACTAAGATTCATCCTACCTTTTTTTTGGACATTTTCTTCATAATTTCAACAGCTAGAAGCTGTTATGTTTTAATAATGGAAAGCGAGATTACATCTTGAAGCACAAGATGGCAGTTTGGAAAAAGTCCCAGTATGCAGTAAAGTAGTATATTAATGTAAATCAGTCACAGATGTACTCAAAATTTTAAAATTCCTAATAAAATAATGACTGAGATGAGTATAAAACTGCTGGCTTTTGTTCAAGCTGAGGTTTTAATTAAGAGAAAGGGGGTAGTTTTTTCTGTAGTTTTAAAAAAAATAAATTTACCTCCGTTAATCTAATTGAAAATGCCATTGTTGTCTTGGTCTCAGCCAAATCCAATAACTTTGTTACAGAAAATAGTCTATATTGTGCTTCAGGGCCTTGCACATGTAAAACAGTACTTGCTGCAAAAGACAGAATTACAATATGCAGAACTAGCTTTTATTTTCACCACATTTTTAAAGAAAAATGGACTTAAAGAGGGAATAAAAGTGCTTAGGACATGGCATTTACACATACATTAGTATCTACATCTTTACATCTGTTTAGGGAAGTTTTGTCGTATGCAAGAGGTAGCAACAATGATCTGAAGTATGTATGCAAAGCTAAATTGTCCAGGCAAATGACTGTAAAAAGATCATACATATCTGTTATTTTCACGTGTCTGCCAAATGACTTAAGATTTAAAACTTTAAGTTCTGAAGTTGTGAATTTGCACACTCCCTAAATACAGCTCAGTTTATATCCATTTAATCGAAGTTTGGAATCGGGTCGGGGGAGAAGAAACAATTTTTATTTAAACCTAGAGATACCACAAAATATTAAGTTGCATTTGATGAATTTCAGGGTGATTAAGCAAAACACTTCAAAAATGAAATTTCCTCATCCTTTTTTCCAGATTCAAAGAGCCCATCTTCTCCTTTAAATTTGGCTGACCAAAGACTTCTTGATGCTAGTACGCAGTTTCAGAAGAAACAAGGCAAAAGCAATATTGATGTGTGGTGGCTCTTTGATGATGGAGGTAATGTGTTTTCTACTTAAAAAACAAACATATAAAAAAAATAATACTGAAGTGATTTTTAACTAATTGTTAATAGGTATGTTTCAGTTAGTTCATATATGGATTACAAATTTGTACTGTTAAACTCTAACATGATAATATGTTTTCTGAATGTTCCCAAATCCTGGTCAAAATGCAGGTTTGACACTGTTGATTCCGTATCTTATTACAACTAAGAAGAAGTGGAAAGACTGTAAGATCAGGGTGTTCATTGGTGGAAAAATAAACAGGATTGATCATGACAGAAGAGCGTAAGTTTACCTTTAAAAATTTTCATTTCAAATGCTAATAGAGCATGTTACCTGGTAGATGACTTTCACTTCCTAGTAGCCTTCTTTCAGTTGTTCTTTGGTTGAGGTGTAATCATATTTGATTCTGTTTCTCCAAAAAAGTTCCATTTACCCCCAGATTATTTTGGATGGGATACCTCAAGTTAAATTAATTTATCTGCAGCATTGTCTGACACTAACATTTTCTTTTTCAAATATTTTCTGAACTTGTCTTTGAGGGAGAGCTCTTCTCTTAGTTTTCTGGTTTTAAAAATCTATTTTTTTTCCCAAAGCATGTTGTTTTATATCCATATGCCAGGTAAGTTGGATCAATTTTTTTCCTATCATATTTAAGTTCCTCTTTTTTATTAAACTAGTGTTTTTATTACCAAACACCTACCTGTTTACCCTGTGAAATAATTAAAAATCTGATGATGTGTAAAGGCTTGTTTTTCTGATACAGGATGGCTACTTTGCTCAGCAAATTTCGGATAGACTTCTCGGACATTATGGTTCTTGGGGATATTAATACTAAGCCAAAGAAAGAAAAGTAAGTCTCAAAAAAACCCAACTTGTTTGTTAGTTGAATTCTTGATGTCTTTCATGAATTTATAATAACCTCATTCTTTCCTACATAACAGTTTTGAAAGAGTAGTTCCTATAACATCCAGTGTTTCATGAAAATGCAGGAAATAAATTAAGCAATAACTCCTACATCGAAGAACATAGAATTTTGTATTTTTTAAATCTCTGGCCCTTAGGCTGTAATACTAAATGTAGAAAAATACATTTTAAAAAATCCAATTTGTCTGGAACAATCTTCTTTAAAAAGAGAAATGCTCACAAAAACTTAAATGGTCTTTATCTGACTCGGAGTCTTAGTTTAATGTAACAAAGCTTGGTCTTCAAATAGCCTGATTTGTTTTTTCTTTTTTAAAAAATTGCTTGGACTTGTAATTTTCACAGGAATGATCATACATGTGATGTTTCTGATTTTTGAATTTAAAAAATATTAATTTTAGATGGCTTTCAGTACAAATTTATAACAGAATGTGTAAGATCTTAAAATAGTATCTTCCTTTCCCTTCAAGTCTTCTTTAGTACTTTGAAGTTGTAAAAATATTTTTTACATGGATATGCATGTATCTGAATAATTTGATAAGTCATGCAAATTAGGAAATGTTGTTTTACAACTTACGTTTTTTGTACCCTGCTTTTTAATCACCTTTTCTTAAATGTATAGAATATATGAAGCAACTAAAACACTAGAGTACTTCTGGAACTCTGATGCTTTTGGATGTCTTTGCTCCTGGGAGCCTGCTACTGAGAAATGTGTAAGCTTAGAGGTAGCAGGCATTTATGCATAAAAAGTTGAGACTGTAGAATTACATGGAATTATTTTTATTTCATAGAATTGATCCATGAGTTATTTCTTCTGAGAGCATTTTTTCTATCTCTGTGGATATGTGTAAAGCCTTTTTAAGATATCAGTTGGCATTAACGATAGCTGTAAACTAAGTGGAGGAAGACAATTTATTTTTAACAATTGTTGTGCTGTATAATAGAATATTGTTAATACTTCTCCTTTTTGTTCAGCCAAAAAATAGCAGATCACATTTGATTGTTCCCTTTTGAGGAAGGTGAAGTCATCGTATCAACTGACTTCAGTAAAGACCACCAAGGGTGGAGAAAAAGATGGGTTTTTTAGTAGTGTGGGATTTTCCTGGAGGTAAATGGGCATGGGGGGAGTGTTTAACTATATGGAAGCTAACACGTGACACATACTGATATTACAATATCAGTAATACATCCCAAGAGGTATTCCTTAAAGTTTGTTAAACTTCCCATACTGTAATTTGCAACCACAGGAGATTGGCAATACCTTGCCATCTTTATAAAAAAGCTCATTCAAATAGCATCAAAATGCATTTATTTCATTGGATGTAAGGCATATATTTCAGTATGTTCTGCTAAAAATCTTGTTTATTTTTCTCACATCTCATGGGCTGGGGCTATTCAAAGACAAGTTGTTTTCATAACTTGTGGCCATCTTAATGTGGGTAGAGAAGGAAGGGTCATGTAAGTTGTTTTTTCTAGTAGAAATGAATGCCTCTTTGGTCTTCAGAAGGTTTTCTTTTTAAGTTCTTGCGAAAGTTCAAGTACATTAAAATTAACATCTCATATTCTAAGTGCAACAGGAAGACTATACAAGATGGCTGTGGCTATTTGCATTTGAATGCGCTCTCGGAATGTATTGTAAAGATTAAAAAGAAGCAAAATAAAAATATCAGAGCCAAAATCCTAATGGTACTAGCATGAGACTTGATAGCTATTTTTTTTCAATGCGACATGTAAACTCCTTCTTTTTCAAATTTAATTCAGACGAAGCTACTGTTAGTTACTATACATTCTCTAAGGTAGTACTCTTCAACTTTCTAACAGTTCCAGTAAAACTCTAGCAAAAGTTGGTTTTGTTTTTTTTTTTAAACTGGCTAAAATTTAAATGTAGTTACATGAGGAACAGGGAAAGCTACAGGTGTCCCTAATTGTTTATTGAATCATAATGTCTTTGTATACAAATAGCTGATTTGATGTTCTAACTGCAATTGGCAGTAAAAAAATTTCAGTTCACTTTAAATGGTAATAAAACTTACTTTCTGATATCATGAAAGTCATTGCTGACATACAGACGTGTATCTGTTCTAATATGGCTGTTCACTTATTCGTTACAGTATTGCAGCATTTGAAGAAATGATAGAGCCCTTCCGACTTCATGAAGATGATAAAGAACAAGAAGTTGCAGATAAAATGAAGGAGGATGAACCATGGAGGATAACAGATAATGAACTTGAGCTTTACAAAACAAAGGTTCTGTATTCTTTAGGACTTCATGTTAAAAGTTGTTAAACTCTTTTCTCCTGCTGCATTTGTGGATATGATATAAATGAGTTCATTCTTGTTATTCTCCTTTTATAGCTGTTTTACGAATGGCTGATGGAAAGCAGCATCTGAAACCATTTAGATGGTTCACAAAAAAAAAAGAAATGTTCCAGCATTTGAGGGGGGTGGATTAAACTACTTTCCTACAGTATTTCAGCAGTTAATTTAAAATACCATTGTCTATATTCAGCTGCTTGTCTTTTTTGACCAAACTAACACTTTTGCTTCATTATTAAAAAAAAAAAAAACACCACATGACATCTAATAGTGATGTTAAGGAGCAATTAAATGCTTGACATTTTTCACAAGCAGTTGTGTGGTGTAGAGATGCCAGAAGTATTCCTTCTCAAGTGCTTCTATGGAGAAGACTCAGGTAGCATCCTATAAGAGGATGCAGATACAGACCAGGACCTAAAGAAAGACTCGTTAAAGTTTCAGTGATCCTAAGTCCTTCAAGACGGTCCTGAGTATATTCCACCCTTATCTTCTTTTTCCTGCCTGAGTTTTTACAACTTCTGTGAGGATTTGCAGTAGAGAGGAAATGGGAATTGTAGGTCATTCTGCACTGTAAGTGTGAAAAAGGCAGGAATCTATTCAATGGGTAGGTACAGCAGCTGCTGCTGAGATCTCTTTAACAGCATATTACCAAGGGGCTAAGGGGGACGATTTTACAAAGTACAGTTACTTTATAGCTAAGGAACTGCTTGATGCCTTGATGTTCCTCATGTATACAAACACTGCCAAAATTCATTTCAGTGAGGTAACTGAAGTGATGTATTCTTTTGTCTGCTGATAGGTTAATTGTTTCTGCAGACACTAGCCTGGAGATTAACTAGACTTCATCTCATCTGAGAACAACAGAACTGTAAGAAATGGTTAACTCAAAATCTTTGCCAGAAAGTTAGTTGACATAAAAGAACTGAAAATTACTGAGGAAGCTACCTCAGACGTTAAGACAGGATAGGGTAGTAAAAAAAGGCCTATTATGAAGGTAGGCTTACCAAACAAAGATGGGGCTTTACTTCTGTAACACCTGCCCACTATGAGCTTCTAGGATATAGTTGAAAGAACCTTGAAGAGAATATAAGGGGCCCGTGCTTCTAGGAGCTACGGAGGATGGTATCATTATTAGAAGAACTGTCTTAAATTTAGCTTTCATAGTACTTACTTGGCTTATTTGCACATTTTAAGCTTGCTGCTTTCTTCTCTCCCAGCCGGGCAACTGTAGGCATTTAGGAAAAACGAACAAGTTGCCAAACTGAGGTGGAAGTACATGCTTTCTATAAGTGACTCATACGAACTGATCTTAACTGGTTTTCATTTTTCCTTGCATAAAGGAACTTGGAGTTTTTTATAAAAGATCTTCCTAACTAGTTTCTTTTTAATTACAGACTTACCGCCAGATTAGACTAAATGAGCTGCTGAAAGAACATTCAAGTACAGCTAACATAATTGTCATGTAAGTAAATGATTTGTGCTCTTACCCTAATTGATATAGAACTGTAATTTGAAATACAAACATACATAAATGCAGGTTAGGAAAAAGGCTGTGCTTGGCATTAAAGTATAGAAATATCCAAGAAGGTTTCAGTGCTGAAAGTATTTATTAGAAGCATGGAGCTACTACACTGATGAATGAAGAATGTCCTGTGTAGTTCTGTGCTTCTGACACAATGTTTTAGGTGACTACCTCCACATTTGTAGTGTGGCTCAGGATTCTCACATTCCTTCTGCTCCCACATGCCAGGTACTCCCCTCTCTTTTGGGTCCTTCCTTTCAGTTATTTTTCTAGGAAATCTCTATAGGTAAGTTAGATCATCATCCTGACAACGAATTTCCATGGAATTACTTTGTAGGTTTCTTTGCTGTGTTTTTCTTCAGGAACCTGCTTCAGAACTCCGTGAAGTAGTACTACAAGTGAAGTTTGAGGAGGGCAAATAGACTTAGTGTTTTCAAAAGAAAAGAGCAAGGCAGGTTTTAGGAAGGATTGTGAGAAGCAGTGTTAGACTGCACCACCCCTAGCGTCCTAAGAAAAAGCTGTATTTTAAAATCTTGAAGAGTCTTTCAAGAAATTATCTCCAACTGAGGAGAATTCTTCATGAAACTACCTGAATTACAAAATGGTGGTAAGAGGCCAAAAGTGAGGGGTAAATAGATGTAAAGGACTGTGGTGCTAAAGATACGAATTCTCAACTCACGAACTGAATTCTGAGCAAAACCCAAAAACCAAAAAGGTTCCAAAATTTTACTTAATAGCTACCTCTTCGCAGAATCATACTTTTGTATTTATATGATATGACTTGTACTCCACCAGGTGTTTCTAATTGAATGCTTTTTTCTCTTGTGAATTATAGGAGTTTGCCAGTTGCACGAAAAGGTGCGGTTTCTAGTGCACTATACATGGCCTGGTTAGAAGCTCTTTCTAAAGATCTGCCACCAATTCTCCTTGTTCGTGGGAATCATCAGAGTGTTCTTACCTTCTATTCCTAAGAGTACTGCACATGGGACAGCTACGATGAAATGGTACTTCAGTGCCCAGGGGAGAGTGACTGACATGGTCTATAGTTTATTAACATTACAAAGGCAAAAAGTGACTCTTCTTTCACTATTTCACTGACTTGAAAGCACACAAGGAAAGTCACTGTATTTCTAAAGTTGTGACATCTTCAGTTTTATTCTATATTTTCTGTAATTTAATCTTGCTTAATGGGGGAGGACTCCTTGTTAGACTGAAGAACAAGACAAGCTTTTTGTTTGCTATTTGAATAGCAGCAATAAAATGTTTTATTTTTGATCAATGAAAGGATTATAGATTTATAAAAGCCTTTTAGCCTTGAGGTGCCTTCTGAAATTAACCAAATCTCATCCATACATCCTATTTTGTGAATTTATATAGAATGTCAAAATCTGCCTTCAACTAATAGTTTAGATCAGACTTCTTTTAGTTTCTAGTCTCTTCCATATTACAATAAAAATGAATGCTGCTTTTCAGTCTTCCATTGAGCTATTAGTTTTTAGTACTGTATGTTTTCTATTGTCAGAAAGTTTTTGGTTTTTTGTTATTTTATCTGTTAGATGTAAAGGTGAGAATTCGGGCAGGTCAGTTGAACTAAAACAAATTCCTGATGTTATTGTCAATAATTCATGCTACTAAATTTTGAACATGTAAAATAAAACTAATTTTACCAGCAGAGAGGATCATTTTCTCACATCTGACAAGGTATACTTTGGCACCAGTCTGAAATATACAGCTAACATCAGCTGCTTTGGCGAAGGATAGTGACCAGTCTCTGCTCTGTAACTCTTAATAGAAAATCAAATTCATCTTACTGGCTAAGGCTTTTTATCTTACTACAGATTTTATCTTACTAGAGACCTGTCCTAGTTCTTGGCCTATTATGTTTTGGTGTCACTTTCAACTTATTTTGAAACAAAACTCAACTTAAGGCTTGAATGGGGATAATATAAGCAATGTGATGCTATCTAACAGAAAACAGTAAACACTATGTGGAATCTTGCTATCCAATATGAAATGTAAAAGCTACAGTTCTCTCGCATTTTTCAACAAATGGTTAAAAGGACCACTAGTTACTAGGGGAGATGTTTTTAGGTCAATTCATTCAGTTGTCAGAAAATATATTCAGTCTTATTAAATAATACTCAGGTTTGATTGTCTAGCAGTTTAGATCTATTCCATACTTCCTACTTTATACATTTTCTATGTTCAATAAAAAAACTGCCAATCTTGTGTGCCCTTTCATTGTGTATTTTGAAAACTTCATAATTTAGTCTACTATGAACACCTACACAAGAAATTTCACTTGAGCCTTTGTATAAAGGTTAGTAATGTGAACTGTTTTTTAAATTCCTATTATATTTTGGATAGAAAGGATTGCCTAAAAACATTTCACAAGCTTTTGATATTAGCATAGGAGATGCTACTGGATCAGTTTACCAGTGCTTGAGTGACTTTCATTTAAGGATGCACAGAAAAGATGTATTTTTATGCTAAATACATAATCAAATTGAAATGTAACTGTTCCTTTTGAAGGACAAAGCATAATCATTGTGTGGCAAGGTAGAGCTTCGAGTTGTTGTGAATAAAGATAAAAACATTCTACACAGTGCAGTAGACACTTGTCAAGTTCTTGGTAAACTGCAGAAAATCTTTTTGCTGTTTCTGTCAATTGGATTTAAGACTATTGAATCATTTCACTTCCAAAAAAAAAAAAAAAAAGAAAAATAAACATGCATGTTTTGCTGCTAAGTGTGAGATAACTGATGCCAGCATGAACCCAGCTTGTTATGATAAACATTGTAAGACAAGACAGTTTGCAGTAAAAGTGCTGTTTCCTTCCAGGTGAGGGGGTGGTGATCAAACTTAGCAATGTATCGATTACAGGCTTTACAGTGTATTTTAGGGTATAAGGATGTCACATTGTGAATGTGTGGAATCATTGCCATGTTTCTTCTTGTTTTGTGGGTTACATTCTTTTGAACAGATGGACAGTAAGGCATGGACTTAGTGCTGCTATCTTAAAAAAAAAAAAAAATGTGCACAGGTACACTTATTTAAAAGGTTTTTTTGCCCATTCAGGAAAACATTGCTTGTGATCTGTAACACAGAAACCAAATGAAGTGTGTGTATACATGCATATATGTGTATAAAATTATATAAAATATATCTAAATATGCATATGGGGATAGTTAAGGTAATGTCTGTGAAATAACGTAGAATGCTTTTCACATGCACCCTCAGAAGTCCACTAACGCTAGGCATGAGGTCAAGTTTCATGATTATTTGCTACACTAAAATTTCAACAGCTAATGGTAATTGTTTGCAACAGATGTCAGTTAGTGGCAGTCACTCCAACTTCTGCTTTGATTTTGACGCCAAATTTAGTTATGTTCCAATCACTATTAATTACTTGAAAAATGAAATCACTTACACATGGCAATTCATACCTTCTGTAGATTAGGTTTCTTTGTATGGGTTTAGAAAGACAGTAATAGCTGGTGAAAATCAATTATTTATTTGTTCACTTGTATTTAGGTTTCCTTTTACATACATTCTTTTTATATGCTTTTTCTGACATATTTAAAAATAACTGAAAATAATTTAAAGATTTGAGCGTTAGTGGGTAATGGCCCACTTGGTTTGAAGATGTAAGATTTGATACTGTACTGTAACTGTCACACACAAATGCTTTTCTAATGTTTTAACGTAATTATTGCAGTTAATACTTTGTACCAGGGGGATGTCACTGCAATAAAAGGAAATGAGTTCAATACAACTGCCTTGTCTAACAAAGCCTTTTTTATCGGTGGGGGATAGGGAATGATGTTCCTATTTCAACAGATAATGCTGAAAATAGTTCCTGATATGTGAATAAGCTTATTGCATGCACCTGATGCTTACCTTTATTGTAGAATTTGCATAGGACCATGAGTAGAACTTAAAGCCATTCAGGTGTCTGGTACAAGGGGAATGTTTGCTGCTACTGGGCTAGGAACAGCAGTGGTTGCATAAGAAAAATAAACCTTCTTTTGCTGTCTAAAATTTGTCATGACTTGACAGACAATGCAGACCAGTCTGCAATACGTGGTATGATTAAGCTGGAACATTAGTATCTGAAAACTTGTTCCTATTACATATGTAATTTGTTTTGCCTCTTAGAATAGCGAAGGACTGTCTAACTCCTCCTTCCTGAAAACAGTAGTCCACTGGGATATGAGGAAATACATTGGGAAAATAATTTTTAAGACTCAGTTGCAAAGCTGGTTGTAAGCAAGACAAGCTTGGCCTTAACTCCACTAATGCACATTCAACTAGAAAATAGCTGAAAAATCGTAAGTTCAAGAGCATAGTGAGAAATGGCAAGTTGTTTTCTCCTATCAAATGATAGATACTTAGAACCACTGAAGAACTTTTTAACCTCATCAATTCTGGTGTTTCCCAGTGTAGCTGGGTAACTGAGATTTTTTTGTTTTGAAACTAACCTCAAATCAATTCAGACGTCTACTGTATATCCTTAATTTACTAAATAATTGATGATTAAGCTTCTTCATGCATTTAAGTCTAAGCCCTGAGAGTGAAGTTTGGAGGACAGTTGAAACATTTGTTAACACTGCCAACTTCTATGGCATTGGCTCTAACCTGTTTCAGAATGTAAAGAGGTAGAGAAGAAAGTATGTAGCAGTTTTTTAGATCCTCCTCTTTGCTGGAGAAGTGCTTGATAATGATAGAGTACTATTATCTGAATTCACTGATGAGTGACTTCATGTATGCTTTCAAAGCTAAAAATGAAAATTGGATCAAGGTTGATCTCATCATGTGACTACACAATCAAACAGTGAAGGTTCACCCTGCACAACTCTCTTGGTTTTGTTTTGAAGCAGGAAAGCACGACTCCCATCACCTTGGTGAATATTTGTCATTAGTATAGCTACACTTCTTGTATAACCTCTGTGGGATCCTGTGAAGCTTGCCACCATACCTAAAACCTGGTTTATGTTCAGCTGGCACAGGAGCTAGGCTGCAGGTCTGTGAGACTATGAAGGCATTGAATGTTGTTCTGCTCCAGTACAAGTGCCTTGCTTCCCTTTGGTGCTGGGTGAAAATCATCAAATCTTTCTTGCTACTCTGCCTCTTGACAGCATGGTGTGGAACAGGTTTTCAGAGTTAACAGTGTGGATTAAGTTGATGGAGCCTGATGCCTGCATTTAGGAGAGGGAAACAAGCTGGGGAAAATCACCACTTTCTCAACTTCTGAACCGGAAGAGTTAAGTGTTGCAGCACTAGCATGCACCTTCTCCAAACAGAACATGAAGACCTTTCTCTTGAAATTTCGTCAGGCATCTTATATGCCCAGAGGTCCAGCTCACAATAACAAAGAAATTGTACTCTATGCTTTAGGCTGTATACATCACACTTGGTGACAAGGTGCACAACCAGAAGTTATCTGTGTGACAAGGCGCAAGTCAAGCCTGCGTTGACTGCTGACACCCCTGTTCTCATTGGTGTCAGTGGACACAGAACTGAAAGCTGAACGAGGAGTCTGAGAACGGTTTCTTTGCTGGTCTCACCCTTGATCTGCTCGCTCTCTCTCTTCCAGAAACGGTTGGCTTTGCAGCTCCAGAACTCTGCTTTCACCCTGCCAGCCTGTCTCCCTTCCCTGTCTGCCCTGCTTCTGCAGGCCCAGGGCTGAGAAGCTGCCCTCACGTAGCCCGCACAGCCATCTTTGTCACAATGTCATGGGGTGAGGGAAAATGGAAGCGCTCAGCATTTAAAATGCCAGGCAATGCTGAATTTAACTTCTTAAGCAGCCTCCCTCCAAAGAGCCCCATTTCGCGCCCCTCACAGGCCTGCCGCCCTCCGACACGGCCGCTGAATACCGGGCACACCCCGGCACCGCCCATCCCCGCAGTTCCGCGCTCCTATTGGCTGCAGGCGTCTCCCCCCGTCCTCTTATTGGCTGCTGCGGGGCGGGGGGCGGGACGCTTGTCCTGTGGTACGGGCGGCCGTTAAACCGTCGCCGCGGGCCGGCGGTGGCCGTGGGAGCGTGGCGGCGGCTGAGGGTGGCGTGGGATGCCGTGCAGCCTCCGCGGACAGCTGCCCTTGCTGGCTTGCCGTAAGCCTGCCCTTTTGTAAAGTGCTCTGCTGTTTGCTGGTGCGTGGTGTTGTGTGCCGGAAATGTATTTTTGCTGTTAACAGGAATCTAAGCGCACTAGGACCTGGAGGTGAGAAAAGGGCCTCACAACTCTGCTCCTACCCTGCAGGCAGCTAGGGAAAACTGACCCTGATGAGCTGTAGTCTAAACAAATTCTAGTGTGAGGTTCTGGGTCTAGGTGCGTCGCCTTCATAGCCCCTGAGTTCCTGTCCACAGTAATAGTTGCAAAATCCTGCTAATAAAAGATCATTTTTTGTGAAAGAAATACTTTCTCCGTACACGTTTTCGTGAATTCAAACTGCAGTAGTAACGCCAGGTGGCACTATTGTCTTTCCACATGTCAGGTAGTGCCTGAAACTGCTCTGTCAAATACACTATTCCTGCACTGTTCCTTCGGTTTCATGGGCTAAAGGACGTAGTGCTCTCAATAAACGCATATCCGCAAAATAGTATTCTTTTGCACTAAGTTTTTCATAATCTTGACTGTGAATTAGATAAATATTTAATATTATTTTTTCCTCCCTCTCCCGTTGTGGGAAAAGTACTCTGGTTTTGTCCTAAAGGATGCAGGAATCTGCAGGGAGATACTGAGTTCAAACAGCGTATTCACCACCAAGGAGCCACCATTTCATAAAGCACTGGGTGATGCTTGCTTTTCTTAGTGGCTGTTTTGATCTGTGTTAGCCTTAGAGAGCAGAAGGATAAAATCTGCAGGCAGAGAGAAAAGAGATGTTAGAAAACAAAATGTGTCCCATCTAGTTTCAGAGCGATCCATAACAATTCAACAAGATATTTTTTCCTTCATAAGCAACAAACAAGACAAACATCCACCATCTTCTACAAGTACAGAGGTAGGAGCAAGATGATAAAAGCTTTGAGTCATCCCAAAATATTCAGGTACTGGCTATTTAAAGTGTTGGAGGAAACGGAATAGTGTAGTACTAAGTATTTCCATGCTTATTAAGCTTGAGAATAACTTTATCACTCTGTTGAAGTGTTTTACAACTAATAACTAAATCTTGGAACATCTCTGTGCAATTAAATTTGTCTCAACAAAACAGATGGTAAAATGGAGTCACAAGCAAAGGATTTCCACAGGCTCTGGCTGAAAATTAGGGAGCTGGGATTAGCCTTGAAACATCCTCACTTCCAGCCCTGTGTGGTCATTTATTCTTTCAGACCAAGCTGCCTGGATGGATGGTTTAACCACAGTGTTGCAAATTGTAGGGACTCTTGAACAGGTCCTTTGTACTACTGTTACCAATTACATAAACATTTAGAACAGTACTTAAAAAAATTATACATGAAGTCGGGGCTAGGATATATGTACAAAAGAATATGCCAGATAATCCAATGTTAGCGTATGTGTTTTATAAATATTTTAGTTAATTTAATGCAACTCATCTCTGATAAGCAGTGGCTGTAAAAAAAAAAAATCCAAGCAGATGTAAAATGCAAAAATATATGCACAAAAGTTAAGCATTGTTGCTTGCAGTAAAACATAGTAGTTTAACCATCGGTAACCTAGAAATTATAGCAGGTCAAAGCACAGTGCCTGCCAAAAGGAGCTTGTACCTCAAAGGAAATGACATTTTATGGAGTCAACCAACAACAGCCATTCACAGTATTAACATGTGAAATCAAGGCTAACCACAGAATAGTGTGGGCTTTCCCATGGGATTTTGGCTAACCTCATATAGAATTTCATTTTACTTTTGATTGCACAGTTGAGTGTTATTAATTTTAATAGTCTTTATTCTCATTAAAATCTTTCTGTATCCTTCAACTAGCAATAGTAATATTTCAGACATGGTAGGATTTATTGGGAAAATTCAAGCTTTGGCAAATACACGCCAAAACTTACTAAGCACTCTTTAGCCACAATATTTTTATTTTGTTGTATTTCAGGCTTTGGGGGTTGCTGCTTTCTTGTTCTTGCCATGTTTGTAAGTATCTAGAAAAATGAGGTTTGATTTTCCGCTGGGATCTGGGAGTCACCATGATGCAAATGATTCCAATGGGTAAAAAAAAAAAAAAAAAAAAAGGGGTTATGATTACTTGTCAACCTGGGAGCTAAGCCAGAAAAACATTCTGACTTTTTCCATCCTGTACTATTGGCCAACCCTGAAACTCTTAGGTCATTCTAGAAAACCCATTCTATCCCAGACACACCACAATTAATTTATGATTTGGTGTCTGTCTTTACAAATGTTATCTGTGCACCATCAATCCAAATGCATCATAAACAAGAAATTTCCACTTTCACAGGATTAGGCAAGGTTAGTAATAAAAAGCATCTTCTCCTACTGTAGCTTTGACTATAGGTAGTCAACCTCTAAATAAAGGGCAATAGGTTCTGAGTTTGTAGTCCTGTCCTTGTTCTGACAGTAATTAACCATATTCTATGGCAGCTTTTAAGCCAGGAAGTGACTCAGTGGCAGATCTGGAATTCCGATCAAATTCTGATTTCTAGGTTTTGCTTTGAATACTAGGAATGTTCTTTCTTTCTTTTAATGGGAAGCACTTTTAAATCAATGCTGTGTAATTACTTCTAACTTTAAAACATTGCTGTGTTGTGGGATAATTAGTTGTTAGTGATAAAAATCAAATACGTAACACAGCTTGTTCCTTCAGTCCATAAACATAAGGTAAGATCCAAGCTATCTACTTCCCAAATCTAACCAAAGGCAGGAAAAGATGTCATGTAGTTTCACTGGTGCCGCTACAATATATGTATGGATCTTTGAAATTAGGCTGTGGTACGTGGAGCTTGAAGGAATGACAAGGTTCTTCCTAAGACTTAAAAATTTCATGATGGCAGTAGTAATGGTGGGGCTGGTCAGGTCACATTGTTTGACAGATTTTTGCAGTTCATCCTCCAGGAGAGCCACTAGTGAGCAGTTATTTATGGATAGGGTATAATTTCCTTTTCTTAACTTTAAAAAGCATTAAGAGAAATTCTTTCACTCTTCCAGCTGCCCTCCTGTCCCTGCTTTAGTAAGAGAGCTGTGGTCTTAAGAAATTGTTCTTGCAGGATTTTTTTTTAAGAACTGTTCATAAAACAAAGCTACAACTTCTTTTCCAGAAGTAATACATAAATGTTTTTAAAGTATCTGGCTCTATATTTGGGGAATTATCATACTTGTAAACTAAATTGTTTTGGAAAAGGCCTGTGGAGGTTGTCTATCCCAACCCCCTTCTCAAAGCAGCTCCAGGTATACCAGATTGCTCAGGGCCTTGTCAGGTTGAGGTTTTGATATCTCCAGGCCACTCTGGGCATCTGTTCTTGTGTTCAAATTACAAGTGTTGCAAGTTGTCTATTGTCTCTCATCCTATTGTTCACCAGGACGAGTGCATTCCCATTAGGTTACTGAAGACTTAAAAAAGACCTCCCTACTGCCTTCTCTTCTTAAGATGAAAAACCTGTTTTCTGAATCTTCTCTTACATTTTATTCCAGCCCAGTCCCCAGTCATCTGGGTGACTATGCTGGGCTTGCTTATTTCCTTAGTATTTTGCGACAAGTGAACTGAAGCCCATTTTATTGTTCTTCGCATCTCTCACTAGTTTCAATTGCAACAGCTTTGGATTTGCAGACTTCATCCCTGTACACTTGGTCAGTGTGCTGATGTTCTTCATGGGCAGCCAGTCCCTGCATCCACCTTCTGTGTACTTGTGTTTGATTACATACAGAGGTTGTTTCATCTGTGCTGGCCTTCTGCCATGCTTGCTCAACTTCCTGCACATCTGATTGGAAGGTTTTTGTGCTTTTAAGAGGTTGTTGTTGAATATCAGCTGGCTTTTCTGTGTCTCTTTGCCCCGCAGAGCAGTCTCTTGTGGGAACCAGCTATGCAAGATCTTAAAAGAAGCCAAAGTCTGCTCTCCTGAAGGTCTAAGGCTATAATTCTGCCTTTTGTCTTGCTTACTTTCCTCAGGATTTTAAACTCTGCTCTTTGTCGTTATCGCTGCAGCCAAGAAAGCTTGGCTTTTACATCCCCAGACAATTATTTCTTGTGAGAAAACATTCAGCGGAGAGTTTGTCCTAGGTGTCTTTTTGAGCCATTGCATCAAGAAATTATCACCAAGACACTCAAGAAATCTCTCAAATCACTTTCCCAGCTGCATTACCCCTCCAACAGATACTGCTGTGTTTAAAATACCCTGTTAAGTACCAGAGCCTGTAATCAGGTGGCTTCTTTCAGTTGTCTCTTGCAAGTACGTTCTGAGATGTTTATACATATGCTCTTAGGAGAATAGAAAGGAATATAAAATCATCTGCAAAAATGTTAGAAGCAATCCATGTCTCGACTTAGGAGTTGAGAGTCAAGAAAATTTATATCAGTCTGCCACTACAGTAGCTGTGAAATAGTATGTCGAAGCCAACTGGCAGAACATGAATGCCTGTGAAGGAGATCCTATGGTTCTGTTTTGGAGAGGACATCGTAAGTGTCATAATGGAATTTTTAAGAGGATGGGAATTTTAAGAGGATGGGAATTTAAATGGAAACCATTAACTGGCACATTCAGTTCACGTAAGGATGAAAGAAAGATAGATCATGGATTAGAGAGATTACTGAAGTGCATGTTTTGGGTGTCAGAAGAATATTGGGAACTCAGAGAGTGAGGACAGAAGGGACAGACTGAGAAATGCATGAACCATGGAATAGAATTGGGGGTAAGTGAGTGCCAAGAAGAGGAGGAAGGCCAGAACTTTGTCACCTGTTTTTCTCTCACTCTTCTGGAGAGAAACTAAGGTCTTGCATGGACATAAAAAGGCATAGGTGAAGTGTTACAGGATACCTGGGAGTGCAGATGTGGGGTCTTACTCAAATGAGGGTGCATGTGAAGGAAAAACTTCGTAGTAGTGGTAATCAGCCTAACATTTTGAATGATTTTTCTTGCTATTTCCATTTTCTGTCAGAGCTGGTGCGTAGAGTGTATGAATTCCCTCTGTGCATACTAATTTTATTTTTTTTTTAAAAAGCACAGTGTACTATGGAAGCGCTTAAAGAATTTTGCTTTTTTTTTTCCTCACTGTTTTTAATCTTTTTTTTTTTCTTCATAATTAGCCATTTAGTTACGGAATACTTCATATTACTTGCATCACTGAAAGTGTTGGGATTTGACAGCTTATGTGGACCATATTCTGGACTCTATTTCCTCTTGCTTTTTAACAAATCTTGCATTTTGGCTGGGTCACTTTAGAATATTTGCTCTTGGTTTCTTTCATAACCAGCTTTCATCCCTGTGTGCTTGTTTGATGTAGACTGCATTCTATGTCTGAATGCATAATTCTTTGACATCTTACTACAGTAGCATGTGACAGAGTGAGTCTCTGTATATTTATGCATATTGATGATGGGTGCACTGCTTTTGGAGATGAGACTTCTGAATGCCATGGAGAAAAATACAGGAGAAGTCGTGACACTAGGAAACTGAGAGGCAAATTTTTTAAAAAAATTATGGCTGAAAGTGAAAAATTAAGAAAACCAGAGTGTTTAATTAGGTAGCAACACTAAACAAAAGCAAAACTAAGCAGCTTTCCTAAACAGCTGATGATTATTTCACAAAAAAAATATTATATAATATTAACTGATGCCAGTTGTTAATCTGAACAACTGTTAGTCTGAAGAGAGATAAAGGGCTGAGAGACTTAAGAGTGGTTCCTTCTCATGTCTAGAAGACATTTCTATTATATTCATTTTGGAAAGTATTGTCAGAGAGATAAAGCAGGTAAATCTGGCACTGTGACTGTAATGTTTTTGCATGTTCTGTGGATAAATATGTATGGCCCAATTTTCCATGGATAAATAGGCACGTATGGCTCAATTTTCTGTGATGTCACTCTTGAAACTTCAGAAACACTAAAAAAAAATCTGCTTTCCACAAAGTATGGGTTTGTGTTTGTGTTTTTATTTTATTAGCCATACCAAGCTATATACATATTTGAGGCCCATCTCATATTCTTTTTTACCGGCTTTTTGTCTCGCAAGCAGCAGTGTTTTAGTGGGTTTTTAATGTAACTTTATGGAAACAAGAGCTTTTCAATTATTTGCTTTGCTGGTGCTCAATTCAAGCTTTGGTTACTGTGGTTTGTTATTCTTGGCTATTTCTTCTGGACTGTGCTTTCCATAAAAACACATGTCCTGATGAAGGGTAGCTTAGTTTTCTTTTCACTGGAAGAAGTTGGGGAACATATAGGAGTACACAGGATGTTAAATACAAATACATATACACAAGCGCCAGTTCAGTCCGTGAAAAGGAAAGGATAGACTGGGAAGACATTGCAGTGCCTTACAACATGTTGGATTCGCATCAATAATATGACTGCGTAATGCTATCATATTCTGGTCAGCGTTGCATGAAGCAAGTGTTGCTCCTCTTCTCAGGAGAGGAGGCTAGACTGAGGAAGTGGTGGATGTAACTCACTCCATGCAGAAGGAAACAGGACTCATCTGTGGTTAGGTCCAGATTCCACAAACTCTTGTATTTTGAAGTGGGCACATTTATAAAATTTACATCTGTGTTCTCAGCAGCTGAAAAATGACTTATAACTATCAAATTTCCTTTCAAAGAGTCTACTTTCTACTTTCATGTTGGCTTTAAAACTGGATTCCAGGACAGCTACTGTTTAGCCAAAAAACAGCTGTTTTGAGACTGAATGGATCTTATTATTCTGTGGGATACTTAGAAATATTGTTTCTTTGCATCATATGGTAAGCAGGCAAAGGAATTTCAATCCATTTAGTTAACAGCACATCTGGTATACTTGGTATTTTCCATGGAGTAATATTAATAGATGGGCTACATTAGGAGCTATCCCAATGAAGCTCACTCTGATTCAAGAGCAGCTATTTAAGACCATGGTGGTGTGCTTGATCAGTGAACAATAGTACTCATTGTAAGGATTTCACTGAGTTTTAGGCATACTGAAATGAAAGGCTTAAAATACTGTGCATTGTGTGTCTAAGAATTCAATGGATGATTCAGAAAAGTGCTTTTCTACAAAGTTCAGAGGCCTGTTGAGAAATACTTCGCACTTTCCAGAGATGGGACTAGTGTTGACTTAAACTGTCTGGTGATATTAGTCTTACTAATCAAGAGCGAGAGACAAAGAGCTGAGGTATCTCAGTAGTGAGTTTGTCCTTAAAAATACTGTAGTTGTTTTTTTGCTTTAAATTTGTCTTTTCTAAACTCTGTGAACCAATTACTAAATTTAGTGACAGGCATTTCAAGCTTTCTTTTTTCTTAACTATCAATTTTCAGTCTCTCAGCTAGCAAATGTCAGATGTTCTCAGGTTTTTATATTTAATTTTGGGTTTATGACTTATAAAAAACAGAGAAAACCCCCCTTGTTTTACAGCTAATTGAATTTAATTCCTTCAGATAAATCTCTTAGCAGTATCATACGTTACTACTTTGTACATGGCTGGGATATAGTTTGGAAAAACATTCATTGATCCAGAAATAGACAACTTGTGTCCATTTGAAAAATACTTTTTCGAAAACCTGGTTTAAAAAAGAAGTTGGATCCACTGTGTTACCCAGTTTGGTTTCTTTTAAATTGATCTGTGTCTAAGTGAATTATTAATAAGTAAACTACTTTACATTTGTTCATAAACATAGACATTTGACAAAATAATATATTTTCAGGAGTAACAAAGGAAAGAAGCACATAGACTTCCACATCAGCCTTACACACTCACTTTTGAGCATTATTACAGCTACGTAATAAGACCAAATACAGGATTCTACTTGGGAAGTGCTGACAGGAGCTTCAATTACTGTGGTAGCAATGGCGCCATTGTGACCTGTTCTCATCAACACTTGTATAAAGATATGAAGGCAATAAAAGCTGATGCCAGGAGTGATGCATATGAGCTGGTAAATTCTAAATTAAGACCTCTTTTAACCCTCCCCTCCAAAGTGGGAATGACTGCATGCGTTTACTAAGCATAGATGGTATAAACCCTGAGTATTACTTTCATTGTGAAGAAAACACTAAGAGACAGGGAGATGCATGGAAATTACGGAGGGAAATGATTCAAAACAGATGCCAGAAAGAGTGATTTGAACAGAAAAAATAAATGTTGGGCAATGCAGCACACAAGGCTGATGATAATAGTGTACCTAAGTTTATAGTAGAAACAATTAGCTGAAACACCTGGTAGGGTGGGAGATCTGACTGTCTACTAAAATGCAAGTTCTGAGGGAAGGTGTTTTGTTCAGAACTTCCCCTCTCCTTTCTTCCACTCCATGTTGGAGTGGAAGGTTTTCATAAAAGGTTTTCAGACTGGAGAGGAGGTGTGGGCTATAGGGTAGGTCGTTTTGATCAGTTAATGTTGCAAAATGGACAAAAATATGATTACAATGTAAGGTATTCAAATTTTAGTGTTTAAAGTTATTGGCTAGATTTTAGGCTCAGCTTTACATGCGATGTTAAGAATTCTTCCACTGAGTTGAAAATCCTAAGCCCAACACTGAAAAAGGACATTTTTTTTGTCCTTGTCCAATGTGTTCAATGTCACGTTGCAAGTTCTGTGGAAGCTGAGACTTTGCCTCATCTGTGTGCCTGCATGTTTTCTGAAGAAATGGAAACTTGATGGCTTTTTTAGGCTTATTGAAAAATGAGGAAAATTTAACTGAAGATCATATGAAAATGCTTTTATTCATAAAAAATGTCAGGATGATGCTATTAGTAGGGCTGGAATTTTCCTGCACATTTATTAGTTGATTTGCTATCATAGTTTGAC
Organism: Chroicocephalus ridibundus; assembly: GCF_963924245.1. Taxonomy (NCBI): domain Eukaryota; kingdom Metazoa; phylum Chordata; class Aves; order Charadriiformes; family Laridae; genus Chroicocephalus; species Chroicocephalus ridibundus. Next base: position 29,633,371 of record NC_086316.1, on the reverse strand, counting down.
TAGCTAGGTGAACAGATTTTAATTTAGAAAAAGTCTTCCTTGAAAGAAGTGATCTTAATATGTGCAGTGACCTAGTCCATTAGAGGCCTTATCTGAAACTTAGAACAGAATTTGAGGGAAAAAAAAGACCGCAGCAAACTCATGAATAAATATATTAGGTTCTTCAGATGTGTATTTGAATCAATACCATGAAAATAAGGCATCCAGCAATACTGTGCCAAATAATAGCTGTCATTTTACAGTATAATGGCCTTCAAAAATGTGACACAGAAATTGTTAAGTTAGTGTTTGCATAATTTCTGAGTAATTTAGATGTAAAAAGAAAGAAACTCTGTGACTGCCAGATGGTGTGGGACTGCAGACTTGTCTCCAGTACTGACACTGAAGATTGTGGTTGCCTATAAAACTAGGAGGACCTGGAAACAAGTGCAGCTTGGATGTTGTGTAGGCAAGAGCAGGCTAAGGCTATGCTTTAGGCAGTGCTGAGTCAGTAAGGCTGCGAGGGAGACTGGTGCTGGAAATTTAATCTTGGTTTTGAATACTTAAGTGTATAATATGAAGCTTATATGGTATTAAAAGCCAGTTTCGAAGAGGTACGAATTGATGGGTTTTGCCACAGTTCATCTCAAAATCTGCAAGTTTGATCACTTCATCCTGGGTTAACTGTGCTTATGTCCAGGTAAAAATGTGTACACAAAATCATCCTATCTCATTATAGCATGTCAGATGTGTTATATTTGTATTAAACAACCTTTCCTCATTGATGTTAGACTTAAATGTTTACAGGTGACTTAAGGGACAGGTCATTTGTGCCTGTCAGTGTTGTGTGGGAGCCATGCTGCTATAATGTTCTCATTGTTCTCTATCTTAGATGCTTGTAATTGCCTTTATTTCTGATTTTTAAGAATTTAGGGCTTTCAGAAAAGTTATATGAGTGGGGAGAAGAGTGCTTGGGGGTGAAATACTTTGCAGCCTTTCTACTGAATTGGTAATTTTTTAATCAGTTATTTCTTGCCTACTTTCAGGATTCTGCTACGTGATTTTCCTGTGACAGACAAAATGGCAATGAAACTTACAGAATAGGATAGAATTGTTAGGGTTGGAAAGGACATTAAAGATCATGTAGTTCCAATCCCCTGCCATGGGCAGGGACATCTCCCACCAGATCAGGTTGCTCAGAGCCCCATCCAGCCTGGCCTTAAAAACTTCCAGGGATGGGGCTTCCGCCACCTCTCTGGGCAACCTGTTCCAGTGTCTCACCACCCTTATGGTGAAGAACTTCTTCCTAATGTCCAGTCTGAATCGTCCCATCTCTAGTTTTAATCCATTCCCTCTAGTCCTACCATTACCCGACATCCTAAAAAGTCCCTCACCAGCTTTCTTGTAGGTCCCCTTAAGATAGTGGTAGGCCACTAGGAGGTTTCCTCGGAGCCTTCTTTTCTCCAGACTGAAGAACCCCAACTCTCTGTCTGTCCTCAGCTCCAGCCCTCTGATCATCCTCGTGGCCCTTCTCTGGACACGTTCCAGCACGTCCATATCTTTCTTTTAGTAGGGGCTCCAGAGCTGGACGCAGTACTCCAGGTAGGGTCTCACGAGAGTGGAGTAGAGGGGCAGAATCACCTCCGTCAACCTGCTGGCCACGCTTCTCCTGATGCAGCCCAGGATACGACTGGCTTTCTGGGCTGCTAGTGCACATTGACGGCTCATGAAACTTGTGCCTTTTGGTGATACGGTTGATCTGTGTGTTGATTTTTACCTTAAAAGTCGTGTTTTTAAAAAAAAATTGAATGTGCACTTGAAGGTTATGGCCTGGTGGTTATTTGACACCACTTTCCCCCCGCCTTTTTTCTTTCTCAGTGATGAATATCAGTCATTTCAATGTCAGTCAATTTCTCAGTCTAAACGCATAGGGTAGAGAGAAGGACAATGAACTTCCATAAGCTGTCTCCACATGAGGAATATTAAGACCTAGAGATATGGCAATTATTTTCCAGAATTCAGAAATCCAGGTTTAGGCCCTTGTTATTTGCATCACTTAGATATACATAATACATTATTTTTGCTAAATAAATATACTGGGCTTAGGGTCCTGTTTTCTGAATGCATATGTATTCTTTGGCTTCAAACCACAAGCCAGGCCTTGAAAACACATCTGGTGTTCAGCTGTCGCTTTGGTGATCTGGCCTAGAATTCAAAAACTTTCCAAAATTCTGGTGTAGCAGAGACAGTTATTCATCAGTTCTCTTCATTGCAGTGAAGAGGGAGTGTCAGTGTAGCTATGGTCATATATACGTTCTCTGGGATTTTTTTGAAATTCTTTTTTGGCAGCTTGTTTATAGCCCTGCCCCAGGGCAAATTTTACTGGCAACTGACAGGATTTTGTTGAGTCTACATTGGGTAGAAAACGCTACAGGACGAAGTATAGAAATGTAAGGTATTTCTATAAATATGTAAACAGTATAAAAATACCAGAATTGGATAAAAATGCAGTAATATAATACTGCCAGCAGTAAAAAGATAGAAGACGTGTTACTGTTAATGGAAAGTTAATAAAAGTATATCAAATTTAGTTTATGTAAGAACAGGACTTTAAAATATACAGTGCACTAAAAAACTGCTACGGTGCTATTCTCTTTTTTTTTTTTTTTTTTTTTTTTTCTGATTCAGATACAGTAGGAACCTAGTGTTCCCATCTAGCAGTTTTCTTGTCTGGACTTTGACAGTCTTAGCTTTCCCTGTGCTTTAATACTCCTGCTGGTAAAACAGTGAGAATGATTAGACTTTTAAATTTGTGGGTATTATTTCTTTAAGTTACTATAGATCTGTGTATGCTTCCCCGTTTTAGTGCCTCAGCATATTCAGTTGCTATTCCTATGCCTGACTGGAGTTCAGACCCCTGAGCAAGCGTCCTGTGTTTCTCATTCATGATGAGTAACGTTCATTCCGTCACTTTTTCATAATTTCTTCATGGTGTCATTTGTAGCAGTGATTTCTAAGGTTAGCTAGATTTGAGGTAGCTGTTCATGCTGTTCAAGCTTATGTTCAAGATATATCGTGGTACAATGTAGACACCCTCTGATGCATGGAAGTGCTGCTGAGCTCCTGCTTGTCCTTGGAGTTCAGAATTTTAAACCTCAAAATCCCTGCTTGGGTAACAAGTACTTTTCATGGCATCAAAGTGATGGTACACCACCAGCTGTTTCTGCTGGCATCCCTTGTGTCTCAAGATATGGTTTTGGCCACGGGTAGAAATACTTCATTCTTGACAAGCCCAAGCAGCAAGGAGGCTTGCTTGTACTAAAATTGTGTCCAGATACACAGGTTAAAAATTTCTGTGACCGCCCATGCTGACATACGGTTGGCATTCTTGGAACAATCTTCACAGGTCGCATGAGAAACCAGCTCCTTCCTCAGTTCTGTAAGGCTATGGAAGCAAAGAACTTATTTCCTATCTCTGCTATAGCAATTTGGTGTCAAATACATAAGCAGTTGCACTAGGGACTGGGATTTTATTTTAGATACAAAATGTATTTCTGCCCTCTCATGTTTTCCTTCTCTGCTGCTTTAAGAAGTGTGAATGTAGAGTTGTGAATCTTCGCCCCTCAGAGTAAAGTTCATAAATCCAGCCCTTTTCTTGGATTTAAGACTTGTGTGTTTTCAGCACTGATTAGTTTAGGTGCTCAGGCTTCATTTATAACACATGGGAAGAATTAAGAAACACACTTATGGCATTGAGATATTTGCTATATTTAGTTTTGCAGTGCATTGACGCTCCTGAATTCTTCTGTGGGTTTAGCACAAAGGCAGGTTCTTGAGCTGTGTGTCTGCAGACCACATCCACTACACCAAAGTTTAACTGTTGATTCCAAGTCAGTCCAATAAAATCCCTTAGAAAAATAGTCCTTTCAAGAATGCTGACTGAAGAGCCTGGCCTATGAAAGGCTGTTACAGGCCCATCCTGTCAGAGAAGGAACATGAAATAACCATGTGTTTGAACTGCTGTAGCATTACTGCTGGTTAGATTAAGAGGTGTGGCTGTGAAGAAAGGACATGATGTGCTCAGAAATAATTACTGGATGTAGAGACTCAGCAATACTCCCAGCAATGTTCCCGTGTCTATTGAATTGGAGCCATGCCTGAGGAAGAAGGAGGAGCCCTAAAAAGTCTGTACACACTTCTTTGACACTTTGACACATACATAGAGGTCGAACACTGTGGAGCATTTGAGGATAGAAGAGGAGGCATGCGTTCCTTGATGGGCCGGGTAATGTGGGGTTATAGTAAATGATGCTGAACTTGGCATGATGGGAAAAGCAAATGTTTAGACCTGAGGGGCTAAGTCCTTGCAGCAAAGCTGGAAAGAACCAAAAGACTTTCTTCAGAAAGAAATTTTAGGTTATTAATTATTTATACATATATATTTTTAAATTATTATAATGATGAAGTATCATAGACTTGTCAGAATAGCTAGAGTGTACTGATGAAGTTCCCACTGTCTAGGCCTAATTTAGATTATACCTTGACTCACTATAATCTTGCTTCAAGCTGCCAAGAGATTTATGCTGCAGCCTCTCTTAAACAGCAAGACAGTTTTCATTTTACTGTTAGCAACAGATTTTGGGGTTTTGTAGCTTTCTGGAACACTAGTCTTTCTGTGCATGTGTAGTCAGCTTTCTCATTAAACATTTAGAAATTAAAAGGCTAGAGGGTTTTAAAGGGTAGAGTGTGAAGAAATGGGTATACAAATATATACTGTGATAGGCTAGGTGAAAAGGAAGTGGCCCTGTTTTGGATTTCTTTCTTTCTTCTTGGGCTGCTTTTTTTAATCCAAGATATTTTTTCATCTGGATTTGTATCTGGGGTTGACTTCTTTCTAGGTATTGCGCGTGACCGTCTTGTATATTTTAAGACGGCAGAGGATAATGCTGCCTTTTCATAGAATCATAGAATCATAGAATTGTTGAGGTTGGAAGGGACCTTTAAGATCATCGAGTCCAACCTTTAGCCTACCCTGACAAGAGCCACTTCTAAACCATGTCCCTCAGTGCCCCATCTACCCTTTTTTTAAACACCTCCAGAGATGGTGAATCCACCACCTCCCTGGGCAGCCTATTCCAATGTTTAATAACCCTTTCAGTGAAAAAATGTCTCCTAATATCTAATCTAAACCTCCCCTGACGTAACTTGAACCCGTTTCCCCTCGTCCTATCACTTGTCACCAGGGAGAAGAGGTCAGCCCCCATCTCTCTACAACCTCCTTTCAGGTAGTTGTAGAGGGTGATAAGGTCTCCCCTCAGCCTCCTCTTCTCCAGGCTAAACAACCCCAGCTCCCTCAGTCGTTCCTCATAAGGTTTGTCCTCCAGGCCCCTCACCAGCTTTGTAGCCCTTCTCTGGACACGCTCCAACACCTCAATGTCCCTCCTGTAGCGAGGGGCCCAAAACTGAACGCAGTACTCAAGGTGGGGCCTCACCAGTGCCGAGTACAGGGGGATGATCACTTCCCTAGTCCGGCTCACCACACTATTCCTGATACAGGCTAGGATGCTGTTGGCCTTCTTGGCCACCTGGGCACACTGCTGGCTCATATTCAGCCGGCTGTCAACCAACACTCCCAAGTCCTTTTCTGTCGAGCTGCTTTCAAGCCATTCTGCCCCAATCCTGTAGCACTGCATGGGGTTGTTGTGACCCAAGTGCAGGACCCGGCACTTGGCCTTGTTGAACCTCATACCATTGGTCACAGCCCATCGGTCCAGCCTGTCCAGATCCCTCTGCAGAGCCAACCTACCCTCAAGCAGATCAACGCGCCCGCCCAGTTTAGTGTCATCTGCGAACTTACTGAGGGTGCATTCAATCCCAGTAATTCAATTTCAGTAAAGGGAGAAGGGTTTTTTTTCCTCTTTGTACTTGCTGTATGATTAGTTAACACAGGTTTTATCTGATGATAATTTCTTGTTTAGAAAAAAGGCTTTAAATCTACTAAGTGTGCATAGCATATGCAAATCATCTCTACCCATAAAATCCTCCAGAAATTGTAGCCTCAGAGGAGTCATTATTAAGAGTGTTGCTACTATTTTCTCTCCTTTTTTGAGACTTGGCAAGAAAGGATAATGCTCTACTGGGTTCAGTCTGTTGGTTTTTCTTGCCATAAGTGTTTCCTGGAAAGCTCCCATTTTGGACAGAGAGTAGCCTTCTTGGAAGCTAGCTGTTAAGAGTTGTTAAGTCAGTGGCGTACTGGATATATTTATCAGAGCTCTAGAGGTCTTTTTATTTCTGTAGATGTCAGTCATTTTACCCTGAAGCAGCTTTGAATCATAATGAAACTTGCACAACCATATCTGAAGGTCATGTCAAATAAGTCTGGTTCTAGGCAATTTCCTATTTTCTTGTTTACACTGATGCACTATTAAATGTCAGATAAATCTGAATACATATGTAGGTTTCAAGGAATACCCAAGGCAAATAACTCCCATCAAATAAAACAGTATATATGAAAATAATTACAATGCCGTAATTCCTGATTATTTTTTGAGTGAAATCTAAGTGCATCATTCCTTTAATACCTTGTATTTCTTTTATTACTTCATGAATATTTTAGGGAAGAGGAGAGGGACAGCAGGTTGGCAGGAAAACTATGCTAGCCTGGATCTTTGAAAGCATGGGGAAGAGCAATTTCAGGCTGAAAAAAGTCTCAAACGCTAGGGAAACTCATTGTTACTGCATCCAGTAATTAGAAACTTAGAACTGCAACTTGGCTTTTAATGCAATTAACTTCTCAAGTGCCACTCCCTCAGAAGAACAGCAATAGAATATGTAGGGCTAATACTGCTGGTGCAGGCCAAGTCTTATATTCAGAAAGTAAAGAGTACATCTAAAACGAGCAGTTTGCATCTTAATTCAGTGCTTAAGCCAATGTGTTTTATTTCCCTTTCACTAGCTATTATCGCTGTGACAGAAACATACAGTCAGTATTGGCTATTATTTAAAAAAAATCACCAGTTTAACTCTGAATGGAATAAAGAGACAGTGTAGCTGATGTAATGTGGTTTTTGTGGAAACCTTGCACACTTTAAGAAAAAACATTTTTTGCACTCTTGGGTTTGACTGTGTGCCTAATGAAGGGCATTCAAGGAAGGGAATGCTAGCAGGCAGAAGTACCTTCATTGATGGTCTTACCTGATTTTTGCTCTCAGGTAGGTGGAAGTTTTACACTCCTTCTCTTAAATCTATGGGGATTATTATTTTTTTTAGAGCTGAATTACCAAATTTAAATTGTGATGGTTCTTCAGCCCTCGTTACACAGATAAGCAAAACCTTCTCCCATTACACAGGTAAGTAAAACTTTCTGCAATGCCAGCCCACTTTAACCTAATATATAAGAGATTTTGAGACAGCTGAGGCAGTTTTAACTTTGTAAGAATGGTTTAATTCCCGTGTTTAAGCTCTGTCATGACAGACAAACTAAGTCAGCAAATGCTGTATGGCCTTAAAATGTGAGTGAGGAGTTTGCACCGTATCAGCTCCTTTTTCTGCTCTGAAATCCTTCAGATTTACAATTAGGTGTTAATTTTGGGTAAAGAACACAGACATTTCAAAGAAAAAAAACTACCCCAAAATAAGCTTTATTGCAAGAAAAGTGTTGTCTTACTGATACAGACCTTCAAACAAACCTTTTATTTCTTACAAACATTTGATTAAAAATGTACAAATTTTCTTTTTCTTTTCCAAATCCCCAAACTTAAAAAAAGAAAAGAAAAGAAAAATCACTGAGTATAACTTGATATAATCTTTGGTCAGCACTGATATGCGACTGAAACAATCCTGGAGTCAGCGTGTGCTTTGGCTATTTTCACATATGAGATTCTGTTACATGACTAGTTACAGGCACCAGCTGTCAAAAAAAGCACCATTGAGACATACATTTTAACACATAATGGTACGACATTTAAAAAAAAAATTACTAAAGTAAACTAAATGTCAACTCATTGTACAAACATCTTTCTTACAAAATAAGCTATGATAAAATGAGGCATACGGTGTATAACTACAGTATTAATGAAACTTCTAACAAATGGATTTCAAATACACATTTTCCTTGTCTGCACTGCGTAATTAGTTTGCACATATGGCAGTCCTGATACAGCTCTCAGTTTTTAGTAAATGCACCATTAATTCAAGCCAGCACCAAACAGTATGAAACATCACACGTTCCCTTCAGAGAGACATTATTTTCTTCAGCTGCCTACAGTAATGCAAGTTTGTAGAGCACCTTTCTGAGAATGAGGTGTGGCTGCATGTGTGGTTCCTTGAGGTTATTGGAAGTACAGTACAGTTTGGTTCTGCAATTCTAATGGTATCAAAAGCAGTCAAGGTATTTTGCTACAGTGGTTGCGCCTCTTCTTCCATTATTTGATGTGGCTGATTCAGAATACAATCCTATTGACCTGCTGTGAAATATGATCTCTGCAGAGACTGATATTGTAATTCTTGTCCTTCAAGACTCTCTTTTTTCTTTTTTTTTGAATACTCAAAGTTTTGCAAGAGCACTTCAGAATATCCAGAAGATGTACTACAGTGCTCTTGCTCTTTCAGCTCTGATACATTTTAAAATTACTTATATGCTATTTGGATGACTGGCCCAAACCCAAAAGGAAACGTCTTTCAAATCTATTTTTTTTTTAATTAAGAAAGTACCTCTAAAATGTTATAGCTCAAATTTATAAATCTAAAGAAAAACAAGCAAGTTTCCCTTTTTGTTTACATAATTTGTTATTTTCTCCATATATTACTGCATTAAAAATAAATAAACTTCTATATTTTTTTTTAATTAGGAACTATAGCAAAATACCAAAAGTGTTACAGACTGCTAACAGGAAAAAAATAGCTCACATTTTTGTGCCATTTAGTGCCATATGATGACTTCTTGAACTTTAGCTTTTTAATATACTTTAAATTGAGGTTATATAAAAGATACAGTAACCATGATTGCCATTGTAATCAAAGTTTTGGCGGTAGCAGAATTTAAGTTACCCTCCTGCAAGGGTGGTTCTGCAGTCTTGGCAGGATGAAACGGAAGAGGTCTTTCCCTTTCCCTTCCTCCCCCAAAAGTCAGTGACTGTTTCAAAGCCTTTGAAAAACAGATACGCTCAGGTGGGTAGATAGGTGAACAGAAGTGACTGAAGAACCGGATTCAGTCTGGAAGATGGCTAGTAGAGGTCTATCCACAGCCTCATTCTGAGAGCTTCCCCAAGCTCTCCTAGGAGGTAGTTGTCCTCATTGCTGTCTTCCAGTTTCTTTAGCTCCTTTTTCTTATATAGAGAAATGCTAGTGATTTCCAGTGTGTGAGTTCCAGGCACTGACTTTTTCTTAACTGTGTGCAAATAACTCAGTCCATCCCTCTGATAGATTCGAAAGATGCCATCATTGTTGCCATGTGAGATGACGTAGCGGACGTGGTTGGTAAGGGGCTCAATGGCTGGCATGAGTTCTAGGATGTGCTCCTTGTTGTCAAGCCTGGAAATGTTGATTCTCATCTTCAAAGGACTATCCATGTCCAGACTTTCCAAGCTAATCTGCTCAATCTGAAGTAAAGGAGGAAAGATCGTTTAGAGCAGGAGAGAAACAGAGATTCACTTCCATTGAAAGAAAAATAGTATGTGATTATTAACAGTTTCTGCATTTGTCAAAATCTATCTGTGAAAGAAGCAATTGTAAATCTTTTCCACCTGGGAGAACTGCTTGATTCCATATAACACACCCTGTAAATCTTACAGGCTTCCCACACAGGTTTAACAGAATAATTAAAGTTACAGCATCGGGTCTACAGAGGGGGCTCAGATTTCAGATTCTTTTCAGAATCTGTTTAACTTCATGCTTGCAAAAAGTCCATGTAAATAAGAGACCTGTGTTTACTGCTGCAGTAAAGACTGCATGTGAGGCACAGTTTTGTTCCTATGATCAACTTCAGTGAGGAACATTACAGCAATACATACCACAACACTGGGAATTCCCTGAAACTTCTAGTAAAACTGTTTTAATGAATCCTAGCTTCTAAAAACAAGTAGGCTCAGCATTTGGTGGTGAGGAAGTACAAAGGAAATTGAAGTAAGGAGAGAACATTGTTAGCCTTCTACAGAAAGGGCTAGTGTGTCACGTTGTCCGATTACATCTTATTTGGACCACTGAAAGGAGTGTGGAAGAAAGTCACAGCATTGTTTTTCTGACAAATCAGTCATGTTCTTTTTTAATTTGAGCTTCAGTATGCTTACACTGCAGGTGTGAATCTGTCCATAGGTGTTAGCTGTGAACACACTTGAGGGCGGGCGAGATGAGTGCATTCCTAGGAAAGCCATCTAACAAGCAACAGCTTTTGAAAGTGCTTCTACATAAATATGTATGCTGTAGTCTTCTTTAGGAAACCTGATACTAAGTGAGGTACTTAGCCTACATGTCAAGATCTTTTCATGCTGTAAAGATAGCAAAGGATTTCTCTCTCTGAGGGAATTCCAATCACATCTGAGTACATAGGTATACTAATACGTAATGAAATTCAAAACACATGGTGCAAAGAAGGAAAATTTGTGGACAGGAGCAAGTAGTGTAGTATTTTAAATACCACACCCAATAGATGCTATTAATGATGAGATTATTTCTTTTTTCACATAGTTTTATGGATATGAAACCTTTTACTGCTCAAGTAGTTCTAGTACTAAAAACTGAAAAGGTTAATGCTATTAAAAAAACCGTAGTAGCAAGATATAACAATTATGAACTAGATATGAAATTAACTATGCAATAGAAAAAATGCTTTTCAAAACATCCATGTATTTCTGTGGTGGGTTGACCACAGAATTCAGGGTGGAACAGGTCCAATGGGAGTGGCGGTGGGGACGGAAAAGGGATGTTTATGGGAAGGGTGGATGTGTGTGGGGAAATCAAAAATTCAGATTTTAAGTGCCAACATTATATCCTTTAGAGCAGAAATTACAGGATTACTGTTGTCTTTAGATACTTTGCCAATACAAGAACTGGCTTTGATGGCATCATGCAAAGTAGCGTGTACTAACACTGGGGCTTCTGGGTTGTTTTGTGTCTTTACCGTTTTAGAAAGGAGACTTGTTTCCCCATTCTTTCAATGTAACTTGTGCGGCTAGCACACCGTACCATTTTAGCTGAGGGTCTGCATTTTGCCTGTTTGCATTACACAACGCTTGTACTACTGAAGGAAAGGCTGTGTGTGTGCCCACCCCTAAACTGAGCCAGTTTCCTATTACTGCAGGTTTCAAGACCAGAGCTAATGCTACAAGACAACATCCTATCATACAGATAATGCGGATAACAGATATACAGGTATACTCGTCTAACTTTTAAAAAAAAGCATCTAAAAGGTGTAAATAGCAGGGCTGTCCTTTCATGAGTTTCCCATAACTTATTTTATAAACTCACAAATGCAGTAAGAAAAAAAATTAAGTCTGAAGGGTAATTCTCGAATACCCTCAGCAATTCTGCAAATATTTAACTTAAGCATATCAGCTAGGTCAGGGACTCTAGTCTCCCACAATTGTGAGCAACCATGACTAAACTTAGACTAAAATGATCTGCAATAAGATCTATTTAGCTGTCCCAGACCATAAAATGCTGCCCAGTCTCCTCCTGACAGCAGAACAGACTGCAGACATGACCAGTTTCCTAGTTCTCTGTAATTTCAGGAAAATTATTTCCCTGAATATATTTTCAGGAGCTAGACCACATCTCACACGACAAAGGATTCTTTACAAGCTTTAAAAATGTCGTAGTTGTTGATGTCTTTCTGAGTGTCACATTGTTCGTGCCAATACGACCCAAGTGTAGAAACCACCGAGGCAGGGGAAAAGAAGATTTTTGACATTGAATGTGGTGTTAAAAAATTCCCTCCATTTAGTGATAGTGTTGAGTACAGTATCTCTGAAAATACCTCAAAGTACATTATAGTGCTTATTTATCCTGGTACGTACAGTGTCATTAGCACTTCTCTTCCTCCTGTTGTCTTTTTTGGAATAGCCATTGATTTTGCACTCATAACATGCTTCAGGGGACAAAGCATTCTCTTCATTGGCATCTCCATCCAGTGGCAGGTACTGGCCTTTGTTAAATCCCATCCCTGAGACACAGTGGCTGTTGAATAAAAACATCTGTTTTAGTTACTTCTTGCAGTTTTATGAACTGTCCTGTTAAATGGAAAGTGAGCGTATGTAATCTGTACCACAGTGTCTGTATCCCCTTCCTTTCCCTTCCCTCAGCAGGAGGTCTGTGCATAAATTTTCTTCACACTAGTGTGGCATACTGAATGAAATACAACCGTTGGCTTGAAGGCCTGTAGGCTTTTCAAATTTTCAAGTTTTACAAAGAAACTGCCCTGAGCTTAGCAAGAAGAATTTAGCCATTGTCATGTACCAGAACGTGACATGAACCCGTTCATTTGTGTTTCATGTTCTAGGTTGATCAGTGTGGCTTAAAACCCTTAATTATCTCAATACAGATGGTACCTATCCTTACAGAGTAACAGTCCTCATTGAGCAGGTTTGTCAACGAGTTCTTATGCTGGTATTTAGAGAGAAAGCAGAACTAATTGTTTAATGTTGCTTATATGCTAGATTTAAAATGAGTGTCATGCTGCATGTACAGACGTGTCTTTTTTCTAGCTTATGGATATTGCGTGCAAAGGGAGTAGAAAGGACAGCTTAGTAGCCCGTCCTTCATTTGCACTGTGCTCTTCTCTCTGACTAGGGTCCAGCTGGTTAATAGCCTTCTGAATGTGTCTTTGATGAATGACTGTGTGGAGATACTCACCCTTGTCCCACTCTGTAATAGCCAGGTGGACAGCCACAAAGATAACCACCTTCGGTGTTGGAACAACCATAATTGCAGGGGTTCTTGGTAGAAGAACACTCATTCACATCATGGCATGCACTGGAAAATTGGTCATAAGAAAATCCAGATGGGCAGGCACACTTGTAACTTCCAAGTGTGTTGTAGCAAGAAGCAGAGCCACATGTGTTAGGATTGGAGCATTCATTTTCATCTAGTAAGCAAACAAAAGTATATTGGTATCTTCTAATCTGATAGATATCAGGAAAGCAAGATGTAGCTAACAAATCAGAACATCTGCAAGTCCTAGGGCTCTGCTACATCCTTGACCTCATTACGCCATAGATACTTGGTCTCTGAAGAAAAAGGACATTGGCAAAGGTCCCAAACACATATAGCTGGGCTGTAAAGGTATTTTAGGATACTGTTACTCTTAACCTTATATTGACTCAATGTTCCCCCTTCCTGCAAGGTATGTCTCCTGTTTTGCTTGGGAGTCCTCTTTCTCTTTACAGGGTACCATGTAAGGTACACAGAGGAGAAACGAGCTGGAACTCCAGTCATGCTCCAACTGTGATAGTGTTCCTGGGCACACAGTGATGGAACAAAGTCAGCACATACTTGTAGTGGAAACCTGCAGGCTCTGTGAGGGGAAAACCAATCTAAATAGCCAACAAAAATGAAAAAGAAAGGGAAGTATTAAGATACAGAGAAGATGACTCCTCCAGTCAGCGTGACTGATTTGGTTCCAGGCTATATTGTTAAAAAAGTAGCTTGTTGTATGGAAGATCATGCTTTTGATAGTTGGCATGTGTTGCTTATTTTATTTATCTTACTTTCCCTGTATTCTTTCCTGTAGGTGTTTTCCTGTCCAATACCATTGGTGTATGCTTTACCTTTCTTGCCGGCAGTCACTAGGAGACATTGTTTTGAGGACTGTTTATTATATTCAGAGACTGTAGCTGGTTTGGAGTTTTGTGGGACTTGTTCATTGTGTGTTCCTGTCACTCCCATGCCAGTCTTTGCTGTAGAGCAGTTTTAAGTAACGAGTGATGATGGTGTGCTACTTAATGTAAAATGAGTATAATAAGCTAATTTATATGTCTAGAATAAGGACAGTAAGATCAGCCAGCAAGAAATGTATGGCAGTGCTCACAGCCATCCTCTGATTATGACACCATTGACAGAGAACCATGAAAGCATACTTGAAAAGGTAAATATGTTGTTATGATGCCTTGTGAACAGTATACAGGATGGGGTTGTTACGGAGTATGTTGGGTTTTATAAAAAAAATAAATAATTCCCACATTTCATTTGGTACGGGAGTTAGATCAGTTCATGAAAGAGAAGAGAAATGAGGACTGAATGAGCTAAACCTACAATAAAGCTGCTGAACTGATTAATTTGTCCCTGTTCCCTGCACAAAGAACTAATGTTGCCCTTAAGACTGTATTTGGAAGCAGGAAACCCCTAATGGTTATGTTGATATTTTTTCTCCCCATGCACTATAGATGCTATTCTGTAGTATTCACAAATTGCTAATGATGGTGAGCAATTCTTACTGATGAAAGGTGGTATTTGTTTTTTTTCTTTTGGGATTTTTTTCCCCCAGCAGAAGTGTTTACATTGATGCTTTCAGGAATTCAATGAACATCTTTCCACCGTTCTAAGATGGGGATTTTCCTGAGGAGAAGGGAGTCAGAATTTAGGCCTTACTAGGAAAACTCCTTGTCACACAGAGTTTCAACAGGATGAGTTTGTTTTCGTGTTACCTTATGTCACTGATTTATGTTGCGAGTAACAAGTGTATGGAAGGAGGGGGAGAGAGGAAAAAATTATTTCTGTCTGCATGCCCTTTGTCCTGCCCATTCTTGTCCTCGCCTGACAGCTGTCGCTATAAACACTGTGACACCTTTGCTGTTTAAATACATTCTGTGCTGTTTGTTTCCTTACCGACACATTGATTCCACTGGTAATGCTGAATATATCCTTGTGGGCATCCACATCTGTATCCACCCAGGATGTTTTGACAGCCATGCTGGCACCTGTGGTTTCCATCACATTCATCCACATCTTTGCAATTGGCAGAAAAGTACAACATGAAAGAACAACGATTATACGTGTTGCCAAATATGTTACTTACTTTGATCATAATCATTGAAACACCATTTTTGACAGAGGAGTACTGCTGTAAGATAGAAGCCCCATTCAGGCTGCTCTTTAGGAAAACCTGAAAGTCAATTAATGTAGTGTTCTTTCTATCTATCAATAATGTAGTTGAAGCACATGAGCTTTTTTACATTACTCAGATTTGTAGAAGAAACACTATTCCTGTTAATCCCACATGATGTTGCTTTGATGTAATGTTTAGAATCTGAATGTTTTTTTATTTCAGTTTTCAAACCAACTATGTAGGACTAAGCTTTCAGTTTCCTGGAACATATTGAAGTGTTTGAATATGAGGAACACGTATCAAATTTGGATGTAAGTGCTAACCTTTGCAACTAAAAAGAAAAAGCCATCTAAAAAGTCTCTGAGGTAAGTGTAAATAAAGGAGAAAGCCACAAAAAACCCACAAAAGATAAAAACTCAGTCATCTGAAATAGTGTCCGCTGTAAGAAATAAATAGAATGTAAGCAGCTTAATGTGTCAGGTACAGTATGCACTTCTAGTGGAAACAAAAAATCACGCATGGTATCACAGATTCCAAGTTACACTCTAGCTGTCCACGGTTTGAAACAAATTTAATGGAATTGTGATGTCCCAAAGCCTGAGGTGCAGAAAACCATTGTGCCAGGAACTGAAAGCTGTCATTTTATTAGTAATGGCAAGCAGAGCAGTTCTGATGTGCTAGTTGTATATGTGTCTTGTGAATGCTTTGGTATGTATAATTTAGGGTTTTGTTTTGCAGGTGCTGGGTAAAGTGCACAATAAGGATGTACCTACTTTATGTGAACAAAGTAATCTGATAGAAGATAATGCTTTATAAAACTTCTGGCTGTGTGTACTCTGCACTGTTACTTTAGAAATAGGCTCTACATGTAATTTTTATGCTCTATCAACGTAGCTGACATTTTGAGATGTCATAAATTTGTGTGCGTATACCTCTGATTTTCTAATTCTCAGCAGCCAGATGGGCTGGCCTTTTAATTTCTTCTTTGCTCAATATCTGAGGCCCACTGAAGAGTCTGGAGCTCTCAAATAGAGATTTCCTGACTGGGGCTCCCCTTTGGGACAACAGAGAGAGATGAAGCTCAACAGCGTAATTTGTATTTTAACTGTAGAGAATTACCCTTCTGAATGTATATCTCTAAGGTAGAAGACTTAAAGTACGCAATTTAGAATCTAAATTAGATACCCTCAGGTGGACGACAGAATTAGCTGCAACAAAAATTGTAGAGAGACTCAGTTTAGACTGTATAAAATGAAAATTAAAAATAAGAAACAGCTAGACTTTTAGATGCATAAACCTATGCGAACTTGAAATGGCAGCTTGGAACCAGTTGCTTAAGAGTCAGCTAAAAAGTCACTTTTTATTCTAATGTGTGTAAAAATTACTCAGGCAGCATGTTCTTACATATAGTTTTGCTTAAAATTACCCAAATACATTCCTATTTCTTTTTGGTATTTGCTTTTACTATGGATGGTGCTCTTTTTTATCTGTCTTTGATATCACAGGATTCAACAGACGCAGAAGTTTTGCACCATAAAAAAATTTGACCTTTGCTAGTTACCTTCACAGTTTAATCCAGTAGAATCCAGAGAAAATCCCCTTTGACATTCACAGGTAAAACTTCCAGGGGTGTTTTGGCAAATTCCTTTTGATCCACAAAGTGATGGCTGAGAACCGCATTCATTGTTATCTTAAAAATGCAGAGGAGGGAGAAGAAGGTTGGTATACCTTGTGGCATGATTTTAGGCATGTTCGTAAAACATTTCTTAAGAGGCTGACATCTACAGTGGTGCAACCGTTTGTTTTGAAAACGTAGCTTTTCATATTTAAATATCAGATGACCTGACAACTCATGCAAAGCCATGAGCAATTAATAAATTGGAAGTGCAAGTTGTAATTTAGTTATGAGTGTAAAAGACCCAAGTGTGTAATTGCTGACAGTGGAAAATGCTGCACTTCTGTATTAGCTGAACTAAAATAGTTTCAGTTGGCAAGATTCATACATATGCTTAAGATCCAAAGACATCTGCATCTATTAAAAAAGAAAACGCAGTCTGTTTTTATTTAACTACATTTTAAATCAGATTTTAATACTTTATCCCTTTGTCTCCATGTGGTTATACTTAGAATACAATAACATGTATTAAATATATACAACTGTTTACTAAGCAAGAAAATACAAATGGTGGATAGGCTGATTTTTCTTTAGCTGTAATTGTTGCTCTTCAAAATCTGTTTTCTGGACGTCTGACATTATTGGTCTGTATTATTACTGTTTTTACAGAGCAAAAGAATAAGAATTGAGAAAGTTGTTCTTACAGAAAAACTGGTGCAAGAAAACTGATGTTTTTCTTACCAATACAAGCTGTGTGATGTTGTGTAAAACCAGGTGGACATTTGCATGTGAAGCCTCCAAGGGTATTGACACAGAGAAACTGACAATTGTGTTGTTTGGTTTGACATTCATCAAGATCTGAAAGTAAGAGATGTTGTTGTCTTAAGAAAAGTCAACAAAAAAGGTACATTTAGTCTAACTTGATAAAAACATCACACTTCAAAACTATTTCCTTTTAAGTCAAGGTGTGACAAAATTAAAAGTTACTGTGTAGAACTTTCTTTACCTTTACATGTCTTTCCATCTTCTTGAAGGATGTAGCCCCGAGGACATGAGCACTGATAGCTCCCTTCTGAGTTCTTGCAGATAAAATTGCATGGTTTAGGAGACTGGGAGCACTCATCAAGATCTAAAGAGAGAAACTGTTAAGTATCTGTTGTACTGATTTCTTTGTTTGTCTTTGGAGGGTGTTTTCTAAACAACACCATATTTAAGAGAAAAATGTAGAAAAAGTCCCCAATTTACATTTGTTCAGAGTTCCTATTTCTTTCTCCATGGATGTGTTGCTGTGGAGTTTCTACGTAGTTGTCTCTACAGCTCAAACTGAGTGTCTTGAAAGAGTAATACACTAGAGTATTAAAGAGTAATACACTAGGGGCATTATTATTTTCATCTAAGGACTAAGTATTTATTTTTGGGCATACTATGGTATACTTATATTTGTTAACCAACAGGAAAGTGGGAAAATGTAGACCACGAAGTAATGAGCTGGTTTGTCAGTCAAAATGGTTATACAGCTGCAATATATTTCAGTGCTCATTCTACTGCAGGAATATTGCCAGTACAGCTTGTTTCTCCATTTCCCCAAATGAAATACAAAAATAGAAGTGTGTATTAGCCAAAGGAAGACAGAAAAGAAATTAAAGAGAAAAAACTGCTTTGATACAATGGTTTACAGAGGTTGATACGTCATTATATATGAATTAAAAAAATAACTGAGGATTAAGATGCTGAATCTTACCAATGCAAGATGTGCCGCTTATATCAGTGGTATAGCCAACTTTGCAAAAGCATCGGAAGGAACCCATAGTGTTAATACACTGTCCATTTCTACATAGGTTTGGCATGACCTTACATTCATCAATATCTGTACAGAAAATATTAAATATGTCATCCTTAAGTTTTAAATTCGACTTTTTTCTTCTTTTCCATTTTTGCACAGTTCCTTGTCATCATGCTTTTGATAGGAACTTTACCCTTTCTTTCTCTTTAAAAATGGATCTGTATTCAAAGTCACACATCCTTCCAACTTTCATTATTGTTTTTTGTATCAAAACCTTCCTGCTATTTCATTGCGTAATCAGGTTCCAGTTTTGGTAATTCAAAATACAAAACCCATAGAAGTGAATTTTCTTATGACCAGCTAGATGACATCAAAAATTTTTCACCAGAGTTTAAAAATGTATGTTAGCTTCTGCTACATACATTTGTGTGTAAATAGTAACTGCAAAGCATTCAGTGAGACTGTTGTTGGAACAACTCTTGTTGCCTTTGCCATGTATGAAACTTTTCAGCATCCAAAGGCTTTGGGATCATTTTTAGCTTTTAGTTACTGGTTGGTACCTCCTGTTTTAGATCCCAACCCTGAAAATTGTGCTCAGCTGTGAGTATTCTGGGTGCAGCTACTGTTAAAAGGTGTTTTTAATTTCTGGTCTCTCAGCAGCATTTAAAAAAAAAAACACGTCTGTTGTTTCACAGGAAATTCTTTGCAGGAACTTCAAAAAGAATTCTGCATTTTCTTAAATATGTGAGCATATTCCTTTCCCCCTTTCTGCCTTTTTTCATCCCTGCAAATACCTCTTCCATCTGTAGTATAGCCTGGTCCATGTGGACAGAGTTTCTTATATTGGGTGGTTCCAGGAAGTGGACACAGCTCGCACTGGTTACCCCAGCCCCGGCCTCCATCACAGCAGCACTCAGATTTAGTGACAAGATTCCGGCTGCTTGAAGCCATCTGACACATTGTCTGTAAAACTTCAGCAAAGCAAAACCCTTGGCGATTATCTGCAATGAAGAAATAGAGAAATCAAGAAAGAGCAGGAGATAAACATCTGATCCATTAAGCATCTGATGTATAATTCTGGCTCTCTGTCAACACACGCAAGCCCTAGAAGATTATTAGCAACCAGACTGTGAACTCTGTTTTGATTTAGCCTTTCAGATTGTTGTGTCTTCTGATAATCTGCTGCCATTCCAAGTGTATTCCAGACACCCCTAAAGTTCAGTACCTGCCTGGGTTGGATACTCATGATGAGTTTCACTTCTAGGAAAGTTGTGCCCCGGGGCATATCTAGTTATCTTGCTCGATAGTAAAACAGGCTTTGGCCAAACTGAGTTTCCACTTAAGCTGCTGATGATTGGCTTGCATTTGAAAGATTTATTTGGAGTAGGGTTAGAAGTTTTGTTTGTTTCTTTTACTGGCCAAAGTAGCGTGTCTGATCACCTATAACGATCCTGATGTGGCTTAAGTGACAAAATCCCTAGCACTCAAAAAAGTGTCTGTGCAACTCAGTGCTTTTCCAGTGTCACTCCTAGTTTTTGTGGGGAAAAAAATAATTATATGGTCTTACTGTTTCTAATTCTGTTTTCCTACATTTTTAAACCTTCTGGTTAATAACCTGTCAATCATAAAAGAGGTGCAGAAATTCAGAGTCATTAAGCTCCTACATGTTTTCTTCAAAGAGGCAGCTGAGGAGAGCAGAGATACCAGCTTCCAGTGCTAATGGAAACTCTGAATTTTGCAGAGATGTTAACTTCTAAATAGGCCATGTCACCTGTCTTACTTGTTAATTAAAATGGAGACTTTGTCAACTATGGTCTGACAGACACTTATTGTTTTAAAGGAAAGATAGTTTTTTTTTCTCTCAAAGCTAAAAGTGAAAATCCTTCAAATCCATCAGAATGTATAAATGTATCAACACCCATCTGACCACCTCTTTTACAAGTATGATGAGTAGCATCTGTACATTTCTTACATGAATCAGGTAAAATGTAAACTCTGGCTTTAGGCACAACTTTTTTTGGGTGCCCGGTAACTTAACTGTTTACATCAAATAAAGGTGTCCTCACTGAAAGTGTCAATTGTGTAAGACACCGTGTTTACTCTCATAATTTGCAAGACTCCGCAATCTCTGTTCTCCAAGACAGGTATATTATTGTGCAGGTCTTTGTGCATATTATGACTTGAAGAACATATAAAGCTTTGTTCCCAGTTTGAGATGTGGAATAAATTTTAATGTGAACAGAATCTAAAGGTTTGCACAATATATTCAAAATAATGTCATCTAAGACTTAAAGTTTGTGCTTTTTTTCTGCCAGACTAATTTTTCATTGTAATTTCTGATCCAGGAAGCCCTAAAAGAAAAGCAGCAATAAGCAAACTAACCCAAAGCATAGTTTTCAGAAAATAACAAGAAAATCATGTATTAAATATAAGAAAGCAATAATGACCCCAAAGCAGGGTATTTCCTTGGCATTAATGACTGGCAGAGGTTAACAGACTGCAGCATCCTCTTCCAATGTGGTCTTAATCCTTAGGAAATACCCTGCACTTCCAATGTTATTGCTTTGCCATGAAGTCAGCACAGGACTTATGACAATTTACAGGGAGCTGGTTTTACAGTTCTTACGTAAGATAATACACAAGTGTTTTTGATGTGAGAATACTAACAAATACTCCTACAGTTTCCATATTGTAGAACACTGAAGTAACTACACTTGAACACTAGTGATGATAAAAGTAAGGTTTTGCAGTTCTGTTTGATTTCTAAAAAGGGAACAATTAATTTTAAAGTGCAAATGACAACTCTGAACATATCAAAAAGGAAACAGGAGTTGATGAATATAAAACGCTTAATCAGCATTTAGTGTGCAGACCTGCCTAAAAAACTTTTCAATGTATCTTGCCATTTTTTTGTGAAATTCTAGTATTTTGTATTCATAAGCACTCTCTGAATTAAAAGTAGAGAAAATTCAGATGCCTAGCTGCAGTGGTGTGGTGCTTAAGATCATGTTTTGAATATGCAAACACTGAATTTTTCTCTGCTTCCCAGTTTTTGGTCTATTTAAGGAAACTCAATTCTGCTGCTTCTTTAAAAATACCTGTATTTTGTCTGTATAGTGTTGCACAGCACCATATTTACGTCCTTTGAAATTTAGACACTTCTGTGTGAGGCCCCTGATTGCCAGACTCAGCTGACATTCTCAAGACACTCCTCATTCCTATCATTATTTAATATCATGTCAATGTTTAATTAATAAGGATCATTATTTAATTTCTGTAGATATGAGAGCTGCTAGGTACTCAGAAGCCTAATTTACGCTCTGCATCCTTTACACTTCAATGTAAGATGAAATGTATACAGAAGAGACATTTACCAAGACACTCAATGCCTGATGGACTTGACAGGAATCCTTCGTTACATTCACATCGGTAGCTCCCAATAACGTTCATGCAACGACCATTTTCACAGATACCTGGCTTGGTGCGGCATTCATTTTCATCTTTACAAAAATATAATAGAAAAATTAAATAAATGGTTACAAGAAAATATATCAGACTCATAGAATGCATTAATTATTCTGCATAATATTTGCAAAATGTTTGCAACAAGTGGAAAATAAACAACTGATTAAGCCTGGAAAGGTCTTTCCTAATAACACTATCCTATTCCATTCATTATGCACTGCAGCCTAGGATGAAAGGTTTAATCCATATATGTTCTTTGCAACTTATAACAAGAAGCAGAACACACTTGCAGCAGAGCAATTTCTAGTCATAATTTTTACCTGGCAAGTAACATTTAAATAAAATTGGAATATGTGCATGATTTGCGTAACAAATTTTCACTTTCTAATCATTAAGAGTCTCTGAATACATTTGATCTCTTCTGCAATCGGTCACATTTCACTCAGCCCATCATTTTCCTGGAAAAGTTGACAATCTCAGTGTGTTTCCTTCCATAGCTAACAGCACAGATACTATAAGCAATCACACACCTTACAGATGCTTAAAATACAACCTCAGAAAAAAGCTCAGGTGATTTAAAGGCAGCATTACATGGCAAAAAAAAAGGGCAAAGTTCTTGTTAATACAGATTATTTCCCCTGAAAAAAAACATAAAGATCTGTAAAGGAGAGTAGACATTCTCTTGCTGAAGGAACACTGTTTTAAAATATATTCATTTAAAGCATTAACTGAGATGGATGTTTAATTTATTTTTTTCCTCTGAGACAATGACATTCTCAGCTACATCTGTCCACAGCGAACTTTGGTCTTCTGTTTTTTTATGTACCAGAAGAATGTATTATTTGCCAAAATGTAGCTACTGTTTCCCCCACAAGTCATTGAGAAAATGATGGAGGGAAGCTGTTTGCTTATTTACAGGGTGGAAAATGACCCTGTGGCTCTTCATGATAATTTTGCTTCCTACTCATCAAATGAGGTCTCTTTGGTTTGGCAACTTAATTTTTTAAATCTAACAAGTGTCTGAAAAACTTTCTGATTTTGTTCTACAACAAAAGCAACAAAACCAGATGACTTCTTCTGAAATACTTATTAGTCATTTAGAACTACTTTCAGATAAGGCTTAAACCTTGAAACAAAAAAGGAAGTTTAAGATGTTGGTCATCATTAGCTATCCTAAGTGTCCTTTATGAATTGCTATTTTCTAGTTTACTTTATACATTTACAGAGAATTTTTCATTTGTTTACTTGTTTGTATTTCAGTAGCTGTCTTCCCTTTCTAAGCTTTACCTGTGCAGCCTTCTCCATCAGGTCTCCGTGTCATTCCAGGAGGACAAATGCACATGAAGGTACCAATCAAATTTTTGCACATCATACCTCTTGATTCACAGTCATGAAGACCTTCAGCACACTCATCTAGATCTGGAAAAAAAAGAAATTTTATGTTTGAACTTCCTTCCAGTAGCTTCAGTTACTGAAGACAACTAGCACTTTCTCAAGAAAAAGGACACAGACTTCCCTAACTAACAAGCACTGAAGAAAAGTCTACGAACTATGCTTAATTGCAGTTGTCTTAATCTTTGTGAGCTGTATCATCTTGTCATGTTAAAGATGAACTTCCCCATTGTGACCTTCTTGGCTTTACAATCCCCATCAAGGGGTATGCTTGATCACAAAAACACTAAATAGTGGTCGTACATGAGTTCTGAAAGAGTAAATCATCATCTGCTGGGCTGTTTGCTGGATTCCACTGACATGATGAATGGAAGATGCACAGAAATACTCGCATTATGCTCTGGACAGTACAGGCAAAAAAAGGGGGAGGCGAAAAAAAGGACAGAAGTTGGGAAGGAGTTTATATATCAGTCATTACCTTTGCACATCTTTTGGTCTTCTCTTAGTTCATAGCCGACTGGACACGTGCATTCATAGAAACCGTAAGTGTTGATACAACGAAAAGCACACAGCAAGGGATTCTGAGCACACTCATTTATATCTGAACAGAAAGGAACGAAAAAATCATTCTCCACTAAGTTTTAAAACAATCACCAAGAAGGTTTTCTTCTATCTGTGCTTCTCTTGTCAGCTAAAAAGTATCAGAAATGTAATAATTCAAACCAGAAACTTGTGGACATTTGGTTTTGAGTAGCCAGAGAAGACTGAACAATCTCTACTTAGAAATAATGGCATAATAAATATGGAACTACTTGAGCTTAGAATGACAATTTTGAATGGGCCTGTTTCAGATTTTTATTATATGATCATTTTTTAATGTATTTTTGTGTGATGAGAGCTTTTTTTTCCCAACTCTAAAAAAAAAGAATTCTTGCTTCAAAAAGCGAACATACGATTCATAAAATATAAAATTTGTAAGAAGCATCCTGATCAACATCTGATGAGAGCAGAATGATTGTACGCAAATCCCACACTGTGAAAAATAAGAGGTTCTTAATGAAACTAATAGGGGACTAGTTTAAAACAGATGAAAGAAAATACTTCTCTAAGTAGAAAGAGTAGTGACATTCTGGGTATTGCTGTCACAAGAGGCTGTGGAAGCAGATAGTATCAGCAGATTCAAGACTGTACTGGACAGATTCTTGGACAACAGATCATAAGTGGATACTAATCCCACTCCGCAGGGATGCATCCCCCAGTTTACATTATATTTTCCCTATATCCTCAGCTCTTGTATTAGAGGAGTGAACTGCAGAAAGTTGTTAGTCATGCTTGTATGCTGAATTAGCATTTCAACTGTAAGGCATAAAGGACTAGATGGACGATTGGTCTGACTTCAGTTTTTTACTAAGTCAGTGTGAGTCAATTGTTACTTTAACTGATGAGTGGGTCAGTTCATAACTGCTCTGCTTCAGTTAAGAAAAATGCTCTGCAAATTCAGGCATTTTTGCCGCAGTTAGCAATACTATTTATGAGGATATTTTGGAGGCTCAACAGTTACTTTCTCCCCCCTCCAAACAGCTGAATAACGTAACATACCACAACATGCAGTTTGGAAAATCCTGTGATAAACTAAAAATACTGCTTCAATCAATTCAGGATTTCTTTTTCAATGACATATTTCAAGCAGAGAAACTTTTTTCCCCTCCTAGTTATTTTAGCCTGGTTAATAAAGTAATTTGGATACTGAGGACTGGACAAAAACTAAAGGGAAAAAAAAAATAAAGAGGACAAGTTACCTTCACAATTCATCATTGGGCCGGGCTCAAATCCTTCATGACAGTTGCACTCAAAACTGCCGATCACGTTAGTGCATGTACCGTTTCCACACGGGTTGCCAATCGAACATTCATCAGTGTCTGTATATAATGAATAAATGCAGACTGAAGAGAACTGGGACACATTTTGAATTATGTTTTAAATTTAGGTACTACAATTCTTATAATTTATGAACTATGGACACACCGATGCAATGTACTCCAGTGTAATCTAAGTTGTATCCCATGGGGCACTCGCAGCGGAACGATCCATCAGTATTGATGCAGTGGCCATTTGAGCAAATCCCTGGGCTTTCAAGGCATTCATTGACATCTAAAAAGCAGGAAGATATGAGCAACCACTTAGATGACGCATTTCTGTATTGAGTCTTAAAAAAGCATTTTACAAAAACTGAAAGTGCCCTACTCTGTTTGTCTCTAGCCATGCAATTTCAAGGGTAATCTTTTAACCATCATTTCATAATGGTCCACATTTATTAAAGATCAGCCTGTTGTCACCTGGGGCTGTGGGGAGTAAGCCATCACATACTATAATTTCCAAGTCTAGTTTTAAGTATAAATAACTTTTTTCTTAATTATCAGGAACAAGAATACCTACCTTCACGTGTATCATCAATTCCAGGAATAGTTCCATGGCCATATGGACACAAATCCTGAAAAGCAACTGCAGAGGTATGTTTTTTTAAAAAAAAGGGTGAGTGAGAGAGAGCACCATGTCAGAAGGTTTTACCTTTTGGTTTTACCACCCAAAAGTCTTCTGTATCACATTTTGCAAAACTGTCAACTGTTCAAATCACAATCTTTATGCTGTCTTGCCAGATGCAAAAGTAACACTGTCTCTAGGTCAGGGAAGCAGCACTAGAACTCACTAAGCTTCTATGTGTCTCTGCTTGGTGCCTTTCCCTTTCTGTACTTGGAGAAAACCAAGAATGGAAAACTGTTGATTACATCTTGGCACTGTCTCATTTTGCTCTTCTCTTTTGCCCAAAGGAGGCTAGCTCTACAGATTCTAGTAGTGAATAGTATTAGTTCATTTCTGTACAGAGCAAAACCAGCAACTCAGGATTTATCTTTTTCTGTGGTTTCTTCTGTTCAATTTTGTTCCTTTTGTTGACCCAAAATAGTTCTAGAAAAGGCTAAGAGAGAATGCCAAAAAGGTCTCTCCTTCTAATGATCAAAAAGGTACAACACAAATGTGCTCTTCCTTTTCTCCCACCTAAAAAGGCTTTATTAAATCTTAATGTGTACCTTCTTCTTCCTTTGGACAAAGCTCACAAGGATCACCCCATCCTTCTCCTGGCATTTTACTGCAGCAACACTTCGCCTTTGTGGTGTTGAAAGCCTTTGGCACTGAGCATTTCCCGTTCTCAAAGTTAGTGAAACAGAAGCTCTGGCGAGTATCTAAAAAAGACAATACAGTTAAGTGGAGATAGCACCTCCTACCTGGTTAGATGGCAACTGTCTATCCCTGAAAGGAATGTCAGACCTGTATTTTTCCTGCTATTTTGAAAGCACATTCCAACCCTCATAGGGGCATACTTTGGAAGGGACTTGCAGAGGTCCCTTTTTACTCGTTGTACAGAGTATCTATTATCTATTAGAATAAGTTATTACATTTTTTAGTCTTTAACTTACCAAAACATCTCCGTCCATTATCAGACAGCACAAAACCTGTAGGACAGATGCACTGGAAACCTCCTGGAGTGTTCGTACAAGAGCCAAAGAGACAGATGTTGGGATCCTCGTTACACTCATTAATATCTGCAAATTAAAGGAGAAGGGGTTCACTGTAAACCCATTAGCTGTGAATTCCTTGGTCACGAAAGATTGTTTATTTATTCATTTAACTTCAGCAGGACATGCTCCTCCAATAAAGCACCCAAGAGATAAAGCGGCCCAAAGGTTCCATTAACTCTTCCAAATTAGAGCATTTCAGTGGCATGGACTTTCCTCTCCAAATAACCATTCTCTGTGCTTTGCCAAATTTATAATATAAACATTAAATAAATGCTTTCAGACTTAAACAGGGGAGTAGATATATTTCTGATAAGAAAAATGTTTTTCTGTAAACATAAAACATCCAAAGATGAGTTTTTACACATCTGTATGTTGGGGGATCTTTGTAATTAAAGGTGGGCTTTTTTCATGCTGATTGACTGATTCTTCAACTGAAACTATAGCTAGTTATTTAGTAGAGGCAGGCCTACGATTATATTTATATATTCAGATTTATATTTACCCATCTTCCACTCTTGATATGTTAGTTATATTTTTTCCATTCAATTGCATAATAGAGAATATATTGCTATGACTATTTAGATGTGAGATTTAATTTTTTAAAAAATAGATATATTTTTGTAATTATTAGAAAATTAAACCAAAATAAAAGAGTACTTAATACAAACACCAAGTGCCTGTAAAATCATGCAGCTCAAACAGCATCGGGCTGCATATCCTGTATCTATATAGACAACAGAGTATGAAACGTAATACATTACTAGAACTTCCATTTTTCATATCTGTTATTTTAAAGTATATTTTAATTTATTCTATTCTGCAAATACTGACAGAACACATAAGCTTCCTTGCTAAAGTAATTTTTAAAGGTAACTATGATTTAATAAATTGTGAAATGTATTTTAATAATCTTCAAAGATATACCTGCAGTACCCCTTCTGAGTCCTTCAGTAGGGATATTAAAAGAACCATCACAGAGGCCTATGGCTGTATAAGTGTTCCGCAATAATATCCATATTGATCTTAATCAAAGCGGAGGCAGGAATAGGTATTCTCCATGAAAATAAGCTTCATGGATGTTGAGTCACAAATTTGTAGCACCATTATTCCTGGTATTTGTTGGACTCTCTACTATACTGAATCTTAGAAAACTGACCTATTAGTATTTAGCAGATAAAGAAACAATGGAAATACAGACTTTATCACTATGAAAATATCTGTGGAGCGATGGAAGAAGTCAGGTGATGTTACTTCTGGAAAATATTACCTTGAGTCCCATCTTCAGAATTTACTATTAGGTATAGCACATGAGCAAACCACTGTAACATAATCTGGCATAATGATCAAACTCTTACAGTAGCTTCCCATGGACAGGCTCTTGTGAATGTGAAGCCTTTTAAATCAGCTTATTTCAGTGGAAAAACAGGTAATTAATTTATCAGTTAGTGTGGCAGTTGCTAATATACAAAGCTCAGCAATTCAGCTGCATTAATGGGATGGGAATATTGGTCTTTTGAAGGTACTGATTACTGTAATGAATGACTTGGGATGAGTTGAAGAGACTCTTTTTGTGCCCATGATGAACAGGTGACCAGCCAGGAAGTAAATGAGTCCTCTCCCCTTCATTCCCATAAAATCAAAGGAAATAAATTAAATGAGTAGGTGGAAACTAAGAATTTTTCTGTGGCTCCCATCTGTTTTGGTTTCTCCTGCATATAATCATCCTGAGCTTATAAAATAATCTAGCCATTGCCAACCTTCACATTACAGACAGAAGTAATGAATTCTTATAAAGCAGTTTGCATATAAAATCAATAGAAAGTAATGGGGAACGTATGTTGCAAGAGCTGTCATAATATTAATCAAAGTATTTGTACAATCACATGTGATTACCCAGGCATTTTCTAGGAACTTTAGCTGCAAGTTTCCTGGACATATGGCAGAATGAAGAAAAAGAATGAAATTAAGTCCCTTTTATTCAATTTGGGCAAAAATCTGTTTGGCAGTCACTGATGCTGTCAAAAACATCAAGAGATTCTGTCAGGATACTAAAGTGGCCATAAACAGTGATATTCCCAGAAAACCGAAAGATTTCATTTTAAATTCATGATTTCACAACTGTAGGTGATTTGAATTAATCTCACACATAATTGCTAATATGGAAACAGCAGCTGCCAAAAGAAACCATGAAGTTGGCAGGTAAACTGAATATGGTGGCATGATACAAAAGAATGAGAGAACTCTGGGGCTTAGAAAATACATCCTATTGTTCAAGATAAAAATGCAAAAAGGTTCCTGTGATCCATTTCCTGCACCCATACAGATTAGGTGGCTATTGGCCAAATCTTCGTGTCCTTCCCAGTCTTTTCTTCAGTCCATACAAGGACAAGCTCCTTATTTATTATTGGGAGTTATTTGGATGAATGTGTGTCTACGGTGTCACACAAGCTAAACTTCAGTCATTTAAGAGTAAAACCACAATTCTTAATATAGTCACAGTGGAGAGGCAGGTGCTTTCTCTGTACTGTGACCATGCAGAAACCTAAGGCTTCTAGGTTACCTACCCAAAATTAGTCATTTGCACCCTCCTTGCCAGGTGCCCCACAAAATTACATTAAATGCCCAATAAATTCACAGTAGTCCTGTCCTTTGCTCTGCTGGAAAAGGGAGTTGTAACTTTGATTTATTTCTCATTCTCTGCCAAACCAAATCTTAACTCATTGTGTGGCATTCAGCTCCTGAATGATATTCAAAGCTTTAAATGAGACATATGAACAAACAAGAACATGCAAACTGATGAAGGGTCTTCTGTACACTATTCCTCCTGTGAATCTCAGCACTTGAGAGACATTATACAAAACATGAAATCAGAAAACAGTTGTTAGAAGAAACTAATTTAAGCAATTGTTCCCATGAGCTCCATAATTTTATTAACATTTTTAAACTTCATAGCCCTCTGAAACCAGAAACTTAGTTCATGCATTGACTGCCAATAGTTACCTTTCTGTAAACATTATATAAATCCAGTACACAGGTTTGTTTGTTTTATGAATGAGATATAAAAAAAAAAGAAGAAGAAAACTGAATGAAAGATAAACTACCATTTTTTGAAAAGGAAATATTTTTGTTTGCATTAATGAAGAAATTAATGTACAAAATATACTACAATACAGTACAAAATATCTTGTCTTCCATTTTTAAAACCTCTTTCTGAAGACTTCTCTTACTTACTTATTCCCTGTCACCATGATTTTACGTTGGGCAACATTCTAAAACATTAGGGTGTACATACAACTACTTTCCACCAAACTAGAACCAGATACGTTTTCTAATTTTTAAATTGTTCAGAAGCAACAATTACAACTTGCCTTACCAATACAACTTTCACTTTTTACTTCATATCCTGGTGGACAGATGCATCTGAATGATCCTTCCAAATTTTGACAGGTACCAGGAGAGCATGAACCAGGTAGTGCCACACACTCGTTAGTATCTTTGGAGAGTAGATGGAACCAAGAAAAGTTTAGAATCATGTAATTCTTATGGTAACAAAACAGGCTTATTCATGAAAAAGACTGCAGGTTTCTTTTCTAATTTTATAAGGCATTTAAATGTTTGAAGATCAACAACTATTCCAAACCCCAGTTACTTCTACTGTGTTTTCATTAAAGTCACTGTCTTTTCTTCATAGAATCATAGAATGGTTTGCGTTGGAAGGAATCTTAAAGACCATGTAGTTCCAACCCCCCTGCCATGGGCAGGGACATCTCCCACTAGACCAGGCTGCTCAAAGCCCCATCCAGCCTGGCCTTGAACACTTCCAGGGATGGGGCACCCACAACTTCTCTGGGCAACCTGTTCCAGTGCCTCACCACCCCCACAGTAAAGAATTTCTTCCTGATAGCTAATCTAAATCTACCCTCTTTCAGTTTAAAACTGAACCCCTTGTCCTATCTTCCTGATAAAAGAGTCCTGCCCCATCCTCCTGTAGGCCCCCTTTAAGCATGGTAAGACCTTTATAATGTCTCCCTGAAGCTGCCTGTTCTCCAGGCTGAAGAATCCCAACTCTCTCAGCCTTTTGTCATAGGAGAGGTGCTCCAGCCCCCTCATCATCTTCATGGCCCTCCTCTGGACCCATTCCAACAGGTCCATGTCCTTCTTGTGCTGAGGGCTCTAGAGCTGGACACAGTACTCCAGGTGGGGTCTCACCAGAGTGGAGCAGAGGGGCAGAATCACCTCCTTTGACCTGCTGGCCACGCTTCTTTTGTTGTAGCCCAGGATGCAGTGGGCTTTCTGGGCTGTGAGCACACATTGCTGGCTCGTATTCAGCTTCTCATCCACCAGCACCCCCAGGTCCTTCTCAGCAAGCCTCCTCTCAATCCATTAATCCATTTGGTTTTTTTAATACTTAGATACTCACACTGTGATGCTTCCCTCTATGTGGGATCTAATAGTTTGATTATTTCATCTCATCAGTACTTTAACACCTCTATGTGGCATCATACCTACCAATGCAATTCTTGCCATCCAGAGTGAGTTCATATCCTTCATTACATAAACATTTGAAGGAACCAATTTCATTGAAACACCGTCCGTTTCTGCACACCTGACCAAAGAAGGAACTGCACTCATCAATATCTGAAAAAAAAACCAAATAAAACCCCAGAAGTGAGAGTTGAGTCCCAGCATAGTACATACAGTATGTTATAAACACACTCAAGTTGCAATATATATTTCTGTGGAAAAGGCAAATCTTGCACAACAAGGGAACAGCTGACAGCTAGTGGAAAGTAACTCCCACTGAAGTGCATTAAGGTGTATGTTCTATTTAAACAACACTCTTTTTTTATAGGGTATTATAATTTTCAAACTTGCAGCATTACCTCAGCTACTGCATCTGGAGACATTCAATTACTGCCAAGTGACTGTATGATACTAACTCCAGACACAGAAAAGAAAAAGTTACATGGAGTGTTCTGGATTTTATCTGCATTTATATTTGCTCGAGTTTCCTCCTAAAACCTGCCTTGTCATTTTCAAATTTTGGAATATGACATTTGCTTTCTACAGGGTGATTTTCTACTTCATAACAGTTCTGAAAATGAAGTTTAAAAATGCTTATTAATTTGTAGAGTTAACTTTCTTTAATAATGCAGACTTAAAGGAGCACTGCATAAGGAAAAATATAGATGAGAGA
This sequence comes from Chroicocephalus ridibundus, assembly GCF_963924245.1. Lineage (NCBI taxonomy): Eukaryota > Metazoa > Chordata > Aves > Charadriiformes > Laridae > Chroicocephalus > Chroicocephalus ridibundus. The sequence continues at coordinate 29,601,328 of NC_086316.1, read as the reverse complement.
GTTTCAGAATATACCAAAAGGGGCTTGGATAAACATCATGGTGTAAGAACAACTTACACTTCGCTGCTTTACAATACTTTGAGTTTGAATGATGAAGACTAACATCAGTTTTACCGGGGAGGTTTTAGTCTACTTTGTGCTTCTGAAGAAGATGTACCTTCTGCTTCAGCCAGTACAGCCCTGCCTGTGGTACTAGTTTATTCCATAGCGCATTTCTTCTGTGTAACAGTTCTACAAGCAGAAATACCTCCAAAGTATTATATTGGGATGGGCTGTATTGCCTTTGAATGACTGGGAGAATTTGGAAGAAAGCCCTGAGGTGCTTCAAGCTGTTAAGAGGAGTGCTAGCAAAAGGCCAAGTCTCTGAGTCAGCTTGGGCTCCTTGAAGGCACAGACGGGAGCAGAGGCACTGGATGCTTCTGGCAGTAGACTGGCAGCTATACTGCCAAGGGAAAGAACCTCTTTGGCAAATAGCGCCATTCTTTGGCAGGAGACTTTCCTTACTTGGACAAGTTTTTGATTTTCTCTTTCCTGGGCAAGGAGAAGATTAAAAATACTTATTAAAAAACATTTATGATGTTTTAATTCTCTCCTGAACCAGAAAGGGACCAGTAGGCTTCGTTCTGTCTTCCTTCTGTAGCAGTAAAGCCTTCCTCTCTCTTGGCTTATGCTCTGCACAAAGGAGAGGATCTCCAGAGACTTACAAGCCTGTTCCTCAGCCCAGGAATATTTTAGTCGCTTTATCACAAGTATCCAGGAATTTAAATTGTTCAGATATTCTGGTGTCCTGTGATTTAGGCAACAGGAAATAGCAATGCTTGTACAAACTCTGTATAAGCAGAGTTCATCTTAGGAAAGCAGATTTGGTAGATTAGTTGTACTGGTTTTCTTACTGCTGGTCTGCCTCCTCATTCACACTGTGTGCAAGTGGCAAGTAATATGGTGAAATAAAGAAATGATTTTAAATTCATGAGGCAGCGCTGGCGGTGTGATATAATATGTGCTTATTGCGAGTGGTGCCTATGGACTGTGGCAGTAGTCAAGGACGCGTGCTGCAGTTACCCGGGAAATCTAATGGAGGTGAGGGCTGCATTAAAATGTCAGTGAACTGTAAGGTTGCCCCAGTGGTTCAGAGATTTACAGTTTACATTATCTCAAACTGGCCAGTGAAAGATATTTTTAATTAGTTTAAAAAATGATAGTAATGATTAACATCAATGGCTGGTCACAGCATCAGTTACTGCACTCAACTTTCTTAGCACCCTGACCTGTCTTCTATTTAACTATGTACCATCCTCCTTGGCATACCAGTCCACAACAATGAGAATAAGGTCTGGATTACATCACCTACCCATACAATCATTATTATGAGTTAATTCAAATCCTGGATAACACAGACAGTTATACGATCCAACCGTGTTTTTACAAGTTCCGTTTCCACATGGATGGCGTTCACATTCATCAACATCTGCAAAGAGAAACAAAACTGTCGGTGGGAATTGATTTTCCCAGGTATGTGTTAATGTGTTATTTGTGCGCAGTGACAAGATTCTAAACCTCAGCCTCTCCTTTCATCTGTCACATTTTCTATTTATCCTAATGATTTTTACAGATTGTGGGTACACATAGGAAAATGTTACATAACACATTTTTTGTATATATTTTGAAATAAAAGCTACTGTTACATGCAAAGATAAAAGTAAGTGCATGTGCAGTACCTCAAAGCATTCTGGGTTGGGTTTTTTTTCCATACTAACATTTATTAATTTCTTTATGTAGACTAGTGATCAGAATTTAGTACAAAGGATTGAGCATCACAGCCCTGGAACTATCTCAAATTTTATGTGCATATTTTACCCTTAAGCCCATGAAAACCTGTTGAAAATGCTCTATAAAGAAGTTTTGTGACATTGTTCACAAGCCAATTTACATATGCATATATTCTATGTCAATACTACATCCAGAATTATAAAGACTGCTTACAAATTCTTGGAAACACCCATTTTTAAAAGGCAATAAAATGTTTCCTGCTGTGTCTTTCAGTAATTTCTGGAGTTTCATGGGGATCTGGAAGGCATTTAGATCTTGTTCTCATAGGTCTTGCAGACTTTCTGAAACATTTTCTTTATTTACGGAAGGTAAATATTTTTTCATATGGATCATTTCCATAACCTGTCATTGTCTAGATTTGTATTTCATACTATGACATTTTAGAATAAGTTTTAGAATTATTTAAGTTACTGTTTTGAGTAACTAGGGTCTCAAAATTTTGCATTGTTAACAAAAGTAATTTTCCCAAGTATGCTCCTCAGGTTTGACAAATGTGATTTAGTCCAATTATGAGAAGATTCAAGGTGTATATGAATATGTAATACAATGGGAATAGGTTTTAAATGTCTGTTTAAAGTCGAAATTGGAATACATCTGTATTATAGAAGACCCTGATCTTCTCTATAGCTTAGAACTGACATTTAGATGATCGTTTTTAGATGATCGTTGTTTAAAAAAAAACACCATTTTTTGGCTGTTTTTCTCAAAGTGAACTTAATTTACATATGCATCACCTTTTGTTTATAAATCCCTGTAGAAATGATCACAAAACACTAAAATCTGTCTTCTTTTTATCTCCACTCTTTCACTCTGTGATACCTCCTATGAACTTCTCTGTTAAATAAGCCACTATGATGTATTTTTGTAAAAATGGGGTTAATATATTATTCAGTAAAATGGAGCTATCTCTGAGAATACTGTGATTTTTTTCCTCAAACTAATAAATCCACTCCAAGGACAACTTCACATGCTTTCTTCACAAAAATCCCAAAACATATGAATCAGTCTTTTAACATCATTATAATCTCCTCAAAAATTTAGACTCATCTCCCCCCTTTTTAAAAATAACAAACCCAAACAAACCACACACAAAAGCATTTTCTTTACATACCCATGCACATCGTCTGGTCTTGGGATGCCTTAAAACCATTGTGACATATGCACTGGTAACTTCCTTGCATGTCCACACATAAACCATGACTGCAAACATTAGGAATTTCCAGACATTCATTGCGATCTGTAACAAAAATATAAAACAGATGGTACACATTATTGACTTTTATTATTCATTCATTTTACACAAACATGTTTTTACAATCTGTTATTATTATTAAAACCAGACACAAAATTATCCATAACTAAACCTGAATCATAACAAAACTTCACTTTATAGGAACTTCTTGCCTATACACCTCGAGGTCAAAACTACTGTTAGGATTTGGTTGATACATCAAGAATGTTCTTTAAAAATTGTACCCTGTCTTTTCTTCCCTTCTACAGAGAAACAGGGCTATAAAGTTACATAAACCAGCAGAATACGCAAGGTAACAGAAAATAAATGATTCTTTTACTGTTTGAGAGAATCATGCACATACCATTGGTTAGGTACAAACAGATTCAAGTAGACAAGAAAAGTCGTCTGATTTCTTACCAACACAAGCACCATTGGGTGAAAGTTTAAAACCAGCAGCACATTCACAGCGGTAACTACCAGGACTGTTGATACAGTCTGCATTTCTCTGACAGAGATTGTCACCATTGCTGCACTCGTCGATATCTGAAATACCAAGAGTCATGGTTCAGGCATCAGAAACCACAAAATAGTTACTTCTGCCTAGAACTTAGACTGTATTGTCCGTCTTGTGCAAGACAAATCTCTTGTCCTCAACAAAGCATGAATATTCTGACCTTAAGCCTCCTGTGCTGTAAATGCAAATGAAAGGCAAAATCAATACAGTTTCAACAATAACATGCTTTTTGATGAAGGAGGATCCTACGAACCCAACTTACTACACATCGAGGTGGCTCTGCAATTTTAAATGTCTGCCTAAAGAAATTCTTCTATTAAAAAATGTTCTTCTTTGCCTTTGAACTGAGATAGTAAGTGGCACAGTTTGTTGGCTTTTTAGGGGGCACATGTCAGCACAAGACCCTTGAATACCATGACAAAAATCCTATTGACTTAGGACACATAAAAATTTACTATTAGCTTCTATGAATACCTCTACCGATAAACCTGTAGAAGAACAGACACAAGATGGAAAAAATCAAGGAGACTTTTCTTTGAGAAGTTTTAAGAACAAGAATTAAATTTCCTCCCTAAAATAAAATAATTTCATTTACTTCCTATTTTGGAGTCAGTTAATTGCTTGACACAAAACTATTACAAATTTTAATACGTGCATGTGCATATGTATTAAAGACAAACACGTCACAAACTGATTTATAGATCTGAGCCCTACAAAAAAGCTCACAGTCTGTCTCTTAGATTTTGAAAAATATGTGAAATAAATGTTCCCCTTCCCTTCAAGATAAGCATGCTTATGGGGGCTAAGTAGAAAATAATGTCATTTCAAATCACCTTCACAGACCAAGAGCAGGTCATTGTAGCTGAATCCAGTGGGGCATTCACAGCGGAAGCTGCCAATCTGATTGATGCAAACACCATTCGCACAGATGCCTGGGATTTCCTTACATTCATCAATGTCTGAAAGTGAGATGAGCTAGTCAAGGTACGGTACTTCATGACTTTATGTACTGCTTGGATTCTCGTCTTCACTGTGCTTAAAACTGAGTTGGTTAGTTTTAATCTACAGAAATCGTATACAAGATATAAATTTAAACATACACCCATTATGAGAGAAAATAAACTATGGAAAGAACCAAAACAGAGTAATACTAAATATTAGACAAGATGCAGAACTGTTACAAATGTGCAGATAAATCCCACAACAATTTTTAAGCCAAACCCCACTTTTTAAATCCATGAACTAAGATGGAGGGTGAGCAAAAGATCATAAAAAAATGTAGAAATAAAAAAATATAAATCAGAAGTATTTTACACAAAAATCAGTCTCACAATTTATGTCACCATTGTAACTTCACAATGAAATCAGAGTTTTACTACATGAAATGTTCATTTTGGTACCACTGTGCAGCTGCAATGAACTTACACAAACCAATTTTTGGTTAAAGTAAGTTTCGTGAAACTTACCAACAGCTTTTCCAGTATGAATGTCAAAAGTGAAGCCAGGAATATTCCCGCATATGTTCTTGAATTCAGCTAGAGTAAAACAGAGAACAATGCATTTTTAGTGAACATTTATAAATCTTCCAAGAATTACTTGTAGGCATCTCAGCTTTTCAAGAGCTGATACAAGCCAAATCTACTTTTGGCTTGTAGAAGAGCCATCACCTGTACAAACTGTATTGAAAATTCAGATTGACAATAAATGAATGTAAATTGAAACACTAATTCATACCTCTCTCTTCTCAAATCTTTGGAGACTTTTGCACATGAGTAAATGTCTGGTTTGAGAATGTGGCACTTCAGTTTTTGTTTTAAATAGAACTCCTTAACTTACCTTTAAGGTTTAGTCCTGCTTTCTAGAAATGTGTAGGGAGAATCTGCAGCAACAGTTTCAGAGAGGAGAAATAAATGTAACTTACCAGTACCTAGCCTTCTTTGATACTATCTCCGTTCTTTTCTGCAGAGATTACTGCAGCTTAGTTCCACTAAACTGTTGAGCAGAATGGTCACTCCGCTTTCGAAAAAGATGCTCCCAAAAAGAGCATTGTTTTAGTATGCTCTTTTTATAGCCTCTTGTCCAGAGCATATTGAGGGTGGGAAATGCACAGTATAAAACATAAAATCAATAAACACATGGTTTTCCAGGCAAGGTGTATAAAATTGAGTAGATTTGCAACGTATATTTCTTGTAAAGCATCTATGCTGGCATGAGATTTTTCTGGTAAAACAGTGCTTTCCAGAAAAAAATGTACTACATATTTACAGTACATTGATAAATTTTGATCTAGGGAAAAATATGAAAAATGTCAGGCCTACAGCTATAACTATATCAAACTTGTAAAATACTGGCTACCAGTAGAATTGTGTGCTGAAAGCCCACTTGTTTGAGGGGAGCAAAGTAATTCCAATGTGAAGACCCAACCAATTTGAATGAATGGTTTACTTTAAGTGTGTTTTTGCAAACGATAAACATGCAGCTGCTACTCAGCATCTTTTTAGATCATATCAGCATTCAAATTCTCCAGAAAAATAGTAAGTATCTTTCAATATTAAGTTTCCAAACGATTGTTAAGGAAAAATTCCAAAGCATGCAGTAGATATTTATATATGCAGGGCATTAAACCAAGGTAAAATAACCTTCTAAAGAACATGGATAAAATTTACAAAAATGTCCCACTGACATAAAATTCCAAGAGGTTCTGGAAGTGTAATATCTGAAGACTTAAGTGCTTGGTCCACTGTTCATGCAGCTGAGGACCTATAGGAAGCCTATTGTCTATCCCACAAGAGGAGGCATATGAAGTCACCTCTAAACCTGAAATGCAGACAAATTATTAGGCATCTCTTCTAGCACCAAAAAAAGAGAAAGGAGACCCTTCTGTTTTCCTCTGAGTAATGATCCTAAATCTAGAGTGGTAATAATTTATTTCTCTACTTGCTGTAGTCTGAGTTTCTTGGCTGTCTACATCTTAATGGCAGCTGTCTTCAGTAGCTTATAATTTTCAGAAGCTTATATTATAAACTTCAGTAACTTATAATGTAAGGGAGACATAATTCTTGTCTCCTTTACACTGAACATTCTTATTTATTATAACTTCAGCAAATGTAGTTGATCACTGCTCAGAATGAGATTTGGCAAAATATTTTTCTCACATTCAAACATTCTTTATTTCCTGTATAAGCCAAGCAGGATCCACTATACCTGAACTTCAGCATTTTTGCCTCTCTTCTGTCCTATTGTTTAATGACTGCGTAATGCCTACTGAGGTTATTCTTGCAGTACAGGATACTGGGCCATATAGTTCCCTGCCAGAGTGTTTTACCATTCAGCAATCTTCTGCTCTTTTATGTTAACATGTATAAGATTTGAGGGTTAGAAAACAGTTCTTTTCTGCAAGGAGCTTTATGCTTTTTACTGCTATCAGTAGACCTGTGAAACACATGTACTAGATAAAAAGGGGGCCTTCTGCTCACTACCCTGTCTCCATGGGCAAAGATAACCTCCTCCTGTGATAACGCCTAACACTTCAGGTCTGAGAGGATGAAGAAGAGGCTCTGAGGGTTGGAGGCCTTCTATCATTCTGTGTTATGCTATCTACGTGTTCCATGCATTCCATTTAATAGTTTTTTCCACATTTTTTTCAGTTTGTACTGTGTAGAAAAAGAGCATATAATTAGGTAAGGACTGTAGGATAATGCATTTATACACAGTGCCAAATTAACCATACACGAACACGCCAGAAATTGACTTTGCATCAATGATTTAAAAAATATTTTGAAACCCTATATACTTATCACTATATTAATTTTTAGGACAAAAAGGTCTATTACATAACAGAAAAAAACCCCTCTCTGAGGTCAAGCATTCCTGAAATGATCAAACCATGAAAGACTTCTGTAAACACTTGGTTACCTCTTAGTAGTGAAGTAGGTTTTTACACTTTGGGTGAAAAAACAACCAAACAAGAATGATTATAGCTGATTAAAGTCTGTATGGTAATCCTTACGATCTGTAGAATACAGTCTTTACTATCTAAACTCATCAAACAGAGACTGATTGTTAAGCATAAATATATGAAAAGGAAGAAAGAGCTCTGTTCACAAAGAAAAAAATGCAAATGCATTGGCATGTGAAGTTCATTTAGAGGAACAATATGATTCTCATCAGAGCAGAATAATGCTCTTAATGAGCTACTGGGCTCAGTCTAGCAAACTGGTTAAGGTCAGTGTATCATAACCCCTGTCTGTGATGTGTAGCCCCCACCCAGATCTCAGAACAACTGATTATACCACATAAGTGCTGCTATTCAAGCATTTACACTTGGAATTTGTGTTTGATCCCTCAAACAATCTCTTTTCATGGTGAAAAAGGTTCAACCATATCTCCAAATACAGTAAAGGCAGTTAGAAGAGCTAACAAAGCAATACTGAAATATTTCAGGAAATATTTTAACCCCATAACTGCTTGCAGACTAAGTGGAGTTGTCTTAAATCTTTAAAAGCTACAAAGTTTTTGAGAAATTCAGTCTTACCAATTTAAAAGGAAAATGCTTTCTTCCATCCAAGAATATTAATTGCATGACTCCCTGCTAGTACTTTGCTGTATTTTTCTCATCATGTTGTCATCATGATGACAATTTTATGGCACTGAGATAAATTACTATGGGAAAGAATTTTATGAGCTCTCTGTGATAGCAAACATGTATTTCCTCTCTCAAGCTTATTTCCATCTCCCATTCCTGACTGCAAGGAACATTCCTTCATTCTCCCTCCTCCTACTTAACAAAGAAAAGGAAGAGGCTGTTTTTTCTCTTCAGTCAAATTTTGCTCCTCTTTCCTGGTTGTGGGGGAAAGTGTTTCCTAAATTATCTGCTGTTTCCCTTATGTTACCAGGATAAACCACTTGGAATTAAAGTAAAGTAATACATTCTTTACACTAACATCATAAATGATGCAGTACCAGAGGTATGGGTTTAGTGGAAGTAAACTTGGGGCAAAGTCAATTAAACAACAAAATGTGTTTGTACTAAACAGGCATCTGAGTTTTTTTGTTTTATCTAGACACCTTTTCTCTTTTTACAAATGTAAGAATCTTTTAATGAAGGCCAGGTGCTACCATCAGGTTTCCAAGTTGATGATTCTTCCACCAATGATTTTTCTTAGTTGACTTTTCAAGGGTGTTTTGTTCCAGGCAAGGAACTCCATCAAGACTAACTGAAAAAGAACCGTAACTAATTATTTTCACCTCCCCGTATACAAGGGAGTTTTTACTTACGTTTACAATGACTTGCTTATTAAGCTTTTTGCAAATTCATCACCTTCAATACAGAAAATGTAGAAACAACTGAGAGGATCACACTCAGATGTGAGACACAAGTGAAAAATCTAGAAAGGCAATACACTCAGTAGTGGAACCCCATCTTTTTTCTTTTGATAGATTAAAAATTATACATTTATCCTACCAGGATAAATGTATCCCCAGCTATGCAGTAACTAAATCATACTATCCTAAACTAATTATCCTGGAAGGTAGACCAGGCAGCAGGCATCTCTTGTCAGCCAGTATCTTCAACCCCAGTATTTTTGCCCGATGACTGCTTTTCCAGAAACCTCAAAGTGACAGCTTTAGAGATGGGAGTTCTGTAACCATGCATTCAGAAAACTTGTTTATGTCTACTGTGTCACCCTGGTAGGTCTTACCTACACAAACATTTTTGACATAAATCTAAATTATTGAAAGTAATTATATGTCCATACAAGACCACTGAAAGCCTTGGTATTTGTTAGAAATAAAGAATAAAACAACCACAGTATACTCATTTTATAGAGCCCCATCACCACAAAAAAATGATCTAAATAATTAGATCTACCTACGGATACCTCTGTTACAAACATCCTTTTAATCTACAGGGTTGACATACTCCTGCTGCAGATGGGAAAGTCAATCTGTACTTTCCAGGCCTCTTTGTTCATCTCAGTGACACTTGACAGTAGTCTGTTCCTTTGCCCTTGCCTTCAGGGGCAGCTGAGAAGGGAAATTATGCATGTTCTTCCTGTTTTTTTTTTTTTTTTTTTTTTTCATCTAGGAGAAATGATTGGTGCCTTCAAACTATTCAAGCTGTATCTTTCCACTCAATATGGAGTGATACTTCCTCCATTTAAAAATATGGAAGAAATACCTATACTTGTTTAGCACACCAAGACTTAATCCAGCCAGTGACAGAATGGCAGGGTTTTGTCACTCTGCTTTGGGAGTACAACAAAGTTTTTTTGGGGCTGCAATGTTAACTTTAGCTAACAGGTCAAAGGAGCAGATGAGAAAAAGAAAGTAACAAAATGTGATGATCAGAGTAGACGTTACCCGTTCCTGGAGTTGGACATGGTTCACAAGGTTTGTTCCAGGCTTTCCCAACATTGTATGTGCAGCAACACATCCTTTTGGTCACATTGAAGGGCAGTTCATTCTCACAGGAGGTTCCATTATAGCTTCTGTAGCAAAAGCTTTTCCTCATGTCTAGATGTGAGAAACAAATCACTTGATGAAGTAACCAACAACTAACTTAAGTAAGTATCAACCCCCCACCAACCTAGACAGTGGTTCATTAACTCTGGCTTCTGAATGCAACCCAACGCAAGCATATGCATGGGTGCATTTAAAAATAAGTTAAGGTTTGAAGTAATCTACAGTCTTTGTTTTAGACTTACCTGAAATTCAACATATTTTCAGTTTTCATTCAAAGACACAAAGGGGAAAAAGGAAAACTCCCAAGAAATCAGAAACACACTAGAGATAACTCATCACATCCATTTGTATAGTAAAACCTACCATTTGGAAATGATTAGTGAAAATAAAAAAGATTTCTGAGTTCTGTTAAGGAATAAGAACACTTGAACACTGGACATCTGTCACTGGGATCTTCTTCCTGACTACATGACATAACTGTCTGGGAGTTAAAGGTAGAAAAAAGCAATATAAGGCTGTAGAAATGGCCTCATCTAAAAGGAAATTTTAAGCAGGGAGTTTGGTCCCAAAACAGCCTGATAGTCAGACAGTTCTAGTAAAGATGACATTTTTCATACCCATGCAGTTATGTCCTCCGTTCACTTGCATATATTCAGGTGGGCAAATGCAGGTGTAGTTCCCCAAGGTATTATAGCAGGTGCCAGGACCACAGACACCAGGATGTGCAACACACTCATCAATATCTAGAGACCAAGAAAATACACTATAATTAACAATAGAAAAGCGGACCATGTCCTAGCAAATGTTTCTGAGAAATACGACCACCATAAACCATGCTAAGAAAACAAAAATGTTTCATTTAAAGTCTAGCTGGGAAAGTACAGCTCAGATTTGGGTTAGGTAGCTATTGTAACAGCTGGTGAAAAGTAATTTCCTTAATCTCTATTAAGTCCAGCCAGTGAAGTGCAAGAGAATACCATAAATAAATTCAACGTTGTTGAATTTACCACTGCAACTGGAATACCTTGTGCCCCGTCAGCTCCACAAAAGACATTCACACCCTCTTCTCACAGGAACGTTACTGTCACTTTTCAGTTCTGTTCATGTGTTCACTACTCCGCTAAGAAATGACCTTTTAAGTCCTCTATTTAGAAATAGGCAAGCTGAATAATCACATAGTCTTGCTGGTCTAACCTTCGACCTTCTTATTTAAGGTATTTCGGTTGTAAGCCCTTTTTGCCCATATAATTTTAATTTCAAACTAGTTTGGGCCGTTTTCTTCACCCAAGCTTAGCAAAGCCTCGGGATTCACCAGCTCTGTTTTGAAAGGAGACTTTCTTTTTTTTTTTTCTCACAAAGTGAATGAAGAAGGGAAAGCTGACTAACAGCACTCCAAACTAGGAGAAACCATGAAAAATTCTTTACATTTTTGGGTCTGTTTACAATTTTTGGTTCTAACATTTAAGACAAATCTCAAACACAAAAGGAAGACCAATACTAACTTTACTTCACATATTGCCTAAATTAAACTGCTACTCTGAAACACTGTGAAGAGGAAACCTTTTCTCACTTAAAATGCAGGGAGCCTAGTGAAACTAGCAGGAGATACAAGGTGTTGAAGAGAGAAGCCAGAAATCATGAACAGCCACCTTAGTTTACTGAATACACATAGCTGAGATCTATCATGTAAAAATAAACATTAGTATATTCAAGAGTTGCATTTCAAGTTTCATATTAATCATATCGCCGGTGACAAAGATAATGATTTTAGAGAAGGGTTTAGGTAAGGGTGTGGGTACCATATCCACTTAATGGATTTAAGGCTATTTTTCATAATAACTGTGCTGTGACAGAGAAGGAGGTTTCAAGGGACTCAACCTTCACAGATTCTTGTCTCTTCACTGAGGTAGTAGCCTTTCGGACATTCACACTGGAAGCTGCCAAAAGTATTGATGCAATTTCCACCTTGGCAGAGACCTGGCAGTTCCTGACATTCATCAATGTCTGAAAACAGAGAAAAAAACCACCATATTTTAATTCCAGAATGAAAAGAAACAAAAGCCTTTAAGTACTCCCCTGAACTTTTACCAACTAGTAGCTTTTAACTGTCACATAGATTATTATTTTTTTTGCTTCTAAGTTGCACTTCATGAAAGCATGGATGAGATGCTCACTCTCTTCCATTTAAATAGCTCATCAATAGGCACAGATTTCAGCTCAATGAGGCCACGGACTTCAACTTCCATTACTGTTTATAGGAATTTGGCATCTAATTTCCCATTCCTGCACACTCATTGGAACCAGAGTTTCTTTGTCCAATGAATATTTCCTGAAATTTATACCTTCCACTGATAAGCTATAATTTTCATAAATGACTTGGCCTTCATGGGCCAATTTCAAAGGCCAGCTCAAGGAAGGAAGCACAAAAAAGCTATGCATCAGCTTATTTTCCTACTGAAACATAGCTGGACTTCAATATTCTTTTACAGTATGCCTTTTCATCGTGTTGTTGTCCAACACATATGAGCAGAGGGTTTTGCTTTGCACTAAATGTAAGGATTTCTGCCAAGTACAGTTCCTGTATACATCTCTCCGAAGATGACACTGTTTTTTGTTACCAGCCACCACAGTCATTTATGATGAACTCACCTTCTAAAATAATAGTGATAGGATTTGGTCTGAATCCTTCTCCCCCTGGACAGAGGGTATTATATTCCGCTAAAGTACAAAAAGAAAGAGCATGCTAGTCATATGAAGAATAAAATGGTAACAACAGAAACATAAAATTTCATTTATGTTTTTAATGAGCCTTCTTCCCTACACTCATTGGTTTTCTACTCTTCTTGACCTATTCACAGTAAATGAAGCTATTGGATTAGAAGAAAATCCAGGTAAGATTAAGAGTTCCGCTTAAAACATTACCATAACCTCGGATACTCTTAAGGCAGGCATAATATTGTTTTCTCCATACTATGCTGTTATAAAGGCACATAGTTTGTGCTTTGACTAGTTCTTTAATATGAAATGTTAGTATACCGTCAATAAAGATACATGTTAAAATTGGAATTCATGTATTATGAGACTGTTAAGAACAACATGCTTGACATTTCTGTTGCATTATTCATTCAAAAAACTTCAAAGCTCTACAAAACTGGTAAGTATCATCAAGTAAGAGTTCTGAAAGTACTCAAGAGGGATTTAGAAATAGTTACCCAACAGTTATCAACTCTCCTTTGAGAACTACTGCAGCTCCAAATTAAAGACATGATTTGAGTTGTAAGCACTATTAATTTCTTTATTTTCCCATCAACATGGAGTTGCTGAGTAAAAATTCCTAGCAGATGCATGCAACCCATTTCACTCTTAAGACACATAAGCATATCTACAACAACCTTATTTTTTTTTATTACAGGAGAAAAGTAAAAGCAAAATAAAATAAAGTGCCCCAAGCTACTCAAAGTACATGGGCCTACTCCAGTGGGAAGTGGCTTCTAAAGTTACCACTGATGTGTTGTTGTGAGAGTAGGCACTGACTTAGAAGACTAAAGGTCAGGTCTTCTGATACTTAGGTCTGCAACTCTGCATCACCCCTCTGACAGTTGCAGGGAGATTTTCTTCCTGTGCCAGAACACTGCCTCATGAAGAAAATCAGTTTCTTAAACAATAAATGTATAGTAACACCGTAAAATATTTCAAATACTTTTTCCATCCCTTGTTAGCATCTTCTATAATAAGAGGGCAAGGGGAGAATAAGAGATAATTTCCTTACTGCTGTTTACAGGGGGACACGTCTCACAGGGATTTCCCCAAGCCTTTCCCAAGGAGCAGCAGCAGGAGGAACGACTGACTCCAACCCCAATTTCAGTGTTGCAGGAGAGGCTCCCATCTCCTCGTGGTCCATACTTCAGGTAGCAATTGCCAACACGATTATCTACATATAAAGCACACACGGTTACAGCTGCACACAATGATTCAAACAAAGGAACAGCAGGCATTCATTCTAACATTTCATATCTAGAAGCAGGAATTCAGATAACATTGTGCTTCTGAAGTCATTACCAAGCTCAAAACACTCATGTAAACTGACAGTACTGATGTTGAGAGAGACAGCAGGGAAAATGGGTAGCTTCAGCTTCCTAAGTACCCAGAGACGAGTTTAAAATGTTTCATGCCTTCCAAAGTCACACCATACTCTAATGTAGCACATGCACTACGCCAGTCTTTCACTCCAGAAAATATCAGAAACCTTGCTGCAGTTTGCTGTTAGTATTTCGTCTTCATATTCCGATTGTGACTAGAGTATGACTTTTTCTTTTGGAATTAGAAGAATTTGCATATTTTTCTGGGGAATCACAGTATGAAGTCGTACAGATTTCCCCAAAATCATTAATATTGAAACAAATGATCTAAATGTGCAGTAGGTTTGAGGAAAAATGGCTTATTAGTTCACTCAAACTGTAACTTAATGGTTTAGACAACTGCTGGGATCAGTAGAATGAGCAAGGAATCTAAGAATCTAAAGATCATTTCTATGAATTAATTTCCTATCAAAGGTTGCCTCTAAAGAAGCACAGAAACCCACTCAAAATTTCTTTATAAATCCATGGTATAAAGGCTGCAGTATCTTTTTGTATTTTTTACTATTTCTGTTAATGGTATGACTAAGAAACTTATAAATGAATTTTTGAATGATTTCACAAATGCATATTTTACGAAGAAATACCATGTTTTTAATTTACTGCTTGCAGCAAGGGCCAGATGCTATAGCATTAGCAATTGACACAGAGTAAAATGAATGCATGATGATAAATGGGGGTAGTTCATACTTTCAGAATTTCCAGAGTCTAACAAATGTCTTGATATCATTTTGATATTGACTTTTCATCATCTTTGAAAAGTCCTGGAGAACAGGCGAGGTGCCTGCGGACTGGAGGAAAGCCAATGTCACTCCAGTCTTCAAGAAAGGCAAGAAGGAGGAGCCGGGGAACTACAGGCCGGTCAGCCTCACCTCCATCCCTGGAAAGATGATGGAACAGCTCGTTCTGGGTGTCATCTCAAGGCGCGTGGAGGAAAGGAAAGCTATCAGAAGTACTCAGCATGGATTCACCAGGGGGAAATCATGTCTGACTAACCTGATAGCCTTCTACGATGGCATGACTAGATGGATAGATGAGGGGAGGGCGGTAGATGTGGTCTACCTTGACTTAAGCAAGGCGTTTGACACGGTCTCCCACAGCATCCTCATAGGGAAGCTTAGGAAGTGTGGGTTAGATGAATGGACAGTGGGGTGGATAGAAAACTGGTTGAAAGATAGAGCTCAGAGGGTTGTGATTAGGGGCACAGAGTCTAGTTGGAGACCAGTGACGAGTGGTGTTCCCCAGGGGTCAGTACTGGGTCCAGTCCTGTTCAACATATTCATCAATGACCTGGATGAGGGGATAGAGTGCACCCTCAGCAAGTTTGCTGATGACACCAAGCTGGGTGGGGTGGCTGACACACCGGAAGGCTGTGCCGCCATACAGAGAGACCTGGACAGGTTGGAGATCTGGGCAGAGAGAAACCTTATGAAGTTCAACAAGGGCAAGTGTAGGGTGCTGCACCTGGGGAGGAACAACCCCATGCACCAGTACAGGTTGGGTGCTGACCTGCTGGAGAGCAGCTCTGTGGAAAGAGACCTGGGAGTCCTGGTGGACAACAGGATGACCATGAGTCAGCAATGTGCCCTTGTGGCCAAGAAGGCCAATGGCATCCTGGGGTGCATCAAGAGGAGCGTGGCCAGCAGGTCAAGGGAGGTCATCCTCCCCCTCTACTCTGCCTTGGTGAGACCGCACCTGGAGTACTGTGTCCAGTTCTGGGCTCCCCGGTTCAAGAGGGACAGGGAACTGCTGGAAAGGGTGCAGCGGAGGGCTACGAGGATGATTAGGGGACTGGAACACCTCTCTTATGAGGAAAGGCTGAGGGATTTGGGTCTCTTCAGTCTGGAAAAAAGACGTCTGAGGGGTGACCTTATCAACGCTTATAAATACTTAAAGGGTGGGTGTCAGGACGATGGGGCGAGGCTCTTTTCAGTGGTGCCCGGGGACAGGACAAGAGGCAATGGGCACAAACTGGAACATAGGAAGTTCCACCTAAACATGAGGAGGAACTTCTTTACCCTGAGGGTGGCAGAGCACTGGAACAGGCTGCCCAGAGAGGTGGTGGAGTCTCCATCTCTGGAGACATTCAAAACCCACCTGGACGTGTTCCTGTGTAACCTGCTCTAGGTGACCCTGCTCTGGCAGGGGGGTTGGACTAGATGATCTCCAGAGGTCCCTTCCAACCCTATGATTCTATGATTCTATGATTCTATGATTCTATATGACACGGGTTTTTAAATTATCTTGAAGTTTGAAACATATTTAGGAAAAAACCTGAAGGCAACTTTCGAATTGTTTGGAATTACTTATTCTCAAGATCCTCAAGTTAGTTAAATATGTATAATACAAAACCACAACTTCGCATTAATTTTCAGACTGAGTATTTTTTTTAAAGGGTCTTAAAATCAACCAAGATAAAACCTTCAAGATTTCCAAAGGATTGAAATTTATTCAAATTTAAGCATAATTAGACAAGTTTGGGTGAATATTTCTGCAGTTTTAAGAGCATACTGTAGCAGAGATTGTGAAAAAGAAGGGTGTTCCTGTGCCCCACGTATTCTACAACAGATTTCAGTATCTCGCCAGAAATGCACACTTGTAAAGCTAAAATACTCAGTTAAGAATTGCATGGCAGAGGCATATGTATTCTCTACCTCTGAGCATCTGAAGGAAAGAAAAAAAAAACTTCAAGCAGGATATCTTAATCTCCCTAGAGGCAAGATTTACCTGAGATCACTGATCATAGAATCATAGAATTGTCTAGATTGGAAGGGACCTTTCAGATCATAGAGTACAATCATCAACGTAACATGGACAAAAAACATCACTAAACCATGTCACTAAGCACTACATTTACGTGTCTTTTAAATACCTCCAGGTATGACAATTCCACCAGTTCCCTGGGCAGCCTGTTCCAATGCTTGATAACCCTTTCAGTGTAAATGTTTTTTCTAATATCCAGTCTAAACCTCCCCTGGCGCAACTTGAGGCCATTTCCTGTTGTCCTATCACTTCTTACTTGGGAGAAGAGACCAACCCCCACTTCTCTACAGCCTCCTTTCAGGTAGTTGATGTATGTAGTATGTTAGAGTGGAAGTCCTTTTTGGTTTTTTTTTCAGACGACGTTAGAAGAGAGTAAAATGAACTGCCTTTTTAAAAGGGCACAGCCTGTTCTCATTGTGGACTTGAGCTGAAAGAAGCCAAACGTGGTTATTCTGAGAATACCTATCTCCTCCTGTTCTCAGAGGAACTGAATGCTTCTCTCTATTCATGACAGCGCAAGACATCTGCCTTTTAAGAGAAGCCAAGAAGACATTTGGCTTCATTCTTCTTGGGAAAAGTGAAAAACAATGACCATTTTAGAAGACAGCTCCAGCCCAAGACCTCAGTCCCATTAAGAACAATAGGAGACGACAGACCTTGGAACGAAGGCCTGGAATTCTCTAGCAGAATATCGATATCGAGTCCATCAAGGGTTTTAGGTTTTGGTTTACCCCTCACATGAACTGTCTTGACACAGCACCATGTTCCTCTTTGCCAAGGATAATATTTCTGTTTCTTCTGAAAGGAACTGGAATTTACATTCCTCCGCCTTATTTTTGCTCAAGCATGCAAGAGATAGTCCTATTGAAGAGAACCAGAAGCTGCTGTCCTTTGACAGGAAGTTTCTGGAACATTTTTCAGCACAACTTGTGTAGTCCAGAAGCAAGAAACTTTCCTTTTTCTTGGTGAGGTCTACTAGCCTCTGTGGGTTTATTTTTTTTCCAATTGTCTACAAGCTTAGAGTGGAAATTGGGTAATGTTTTACCATGTGCCAGTGACACAAACATCATTGCAAGTGAAGCTGCAATTTGGAATTGCAGTCCTGAGACTATAAAGGATCACAAGCAATTGAACTTCAGTTCTTCCCTCTTTGGACTGCTTAAGTCAGTAAAGTAGACATACCCAAAGCATACCAAATGTAGAACCAGAACTAGTATAGTTTAATTGGAATGGCATCACTCTCTGTTTCCACTTCACATGCAAAATCATTTAACCTCCTAGAAATATTACAAATGAGAACTGCTGGTGAAAGAAAAAAGTTCAAAACCTAACAATGTTTATTATCATATAAAATAGTGTAACTGGTATATTTGTAGTTGCACACAGTGCCCCATCTCTTCAAGGGCTTCTAAAAATCGGGCACTAAAGTGTCATTTCGTTCATGGATTAGGTCTTTATTCCTATTATCTTACTGTGCTATTTCATGGGAAGCAGAAGCTTTGCTTGCCCCTGTCAAAAAGAAAAGCTGAATGTTCACTGAATGTTTTTTGCACTCTGTCATAGACTCAGGCTGTAGAGAGATGGAAAGTGTACACCTGAGGCTTGCAGCTCCTCCCACTGACAGATAAGTGGATTCCAGTTCTGCCACTGCCTGCAACTGAATGTGAAAAAAACCCAAACCCCACATTTACTCGGGGGGATAAGTATTAGGAGTCTCTTTTCTGTATAATCAGTCATTGAGAAACTAACAATGCTTCTTACGCAAGGGAAAAGAGTCTTTGTACCAGAGAGAGGGACAGCCCTTGTAGTATTTCCTCAGGACAGAAATAAGGAAGGGTCAAATAGTCTTTCTACCACTTTCTTATCAGCATTTTTTCTTCAGAGAGGGAGGGCTTGCTCTCTCATTTGGGATTTACCCTTGAGTACTCTTCCCCTGTGGAGGCTTCCTTGAGTAAACATGGGACCCCTGGCAAAAATGTCATTGGGACAACTGGTCACAAAGTAGATTGCCAACTCAAACTCCTGTTTTTTAGTGACACACAAGTCAGCTAGCAGTACGATAATTCGTTCTCATATGCTTCTTCAGAGATCACTTATTTTCTTTGGTCATAACTCAGGGCTTGCAGGGCTGATCATACACAGCATCTGGTTGTAGGAAAGAATGAGGGTCTTAGTGGCTATACGCTGCAGAAGAGATGCTAAAAAGGCAGGATTTCATTGTTTCCACTGAATCTTCAGATGAGGCAAAGCTAAAAACTTAAGTCAGACTGCAACTGCAGAAGAAAAGTATTACGGCAGGAATTGTCAGAAGAGACCATGGGAGACATAAACACAGGTTGCCAATTCAATGGGAATAGATTACATAAATTCACTTATTCTTTAAAAGTCCCAGCTTAAAGTTTTAGAATAAATTGGTCAAGACTGTGGACATCTAAAGGTCTCAAACAGGACTTTTCTCCTAGCATCCAGAGAAGCAACAGAGAATATTCATAGGGAAAAAATGGAGAAACATAGAAAAGATGAACAATAAAAATTGGTTCTGAAAGAAATCTGCATTTCTTTAGAAATCATTTCCTTAGAATATTTATTTGCCATCACACTGTAGTATTATTGTAAACATCTAGAAAATGGAGAGTTCTAACTACCAGTTCAGGAGAATATGAGTCTTCCCAAATATAAAATTAGAAGGCTTTCCCAAGATCACGCCCTTATGGCTGAACCTTCGCCCCTCTCTCACCCTCTCGCTTCCCCAAAACTTCCCTAGACTGTCAGTATATACTCTAATCACATCACAGTCCCGTATCACGTAGCAAAGGGGAAAAGTAATGAAAATTCACGTTAAGTCTGTGTAAGCTGGAAAGAATTACGTGAACAACAGTGAAATGTGTCTTTTTCTTTGTTTCCAGACAAAAGGATACCCCAACCAGTTTTAATTCCAGTTTAGACTTAAGCTAAACACATAAATTAGTCCCAAGATACATCTAGGATTAAAAAATTCAGTTCTTTAAATGAGAATTGTTGACTGTCAGGAGAATGGAAATGCAGATAATATATGCTTTGACAAATTTTAAAAAGGTGTATTTTATAGAAATAATATAGAAACACCATTAATCAGTTAAAATAATGAACTCCATCTCTAGAAAACTATATAACAGGATACACAGCATGTAGAAGTATAATTTTTCTATCTTTCTACCCTTGTTTGCATCAAAACAGTCACCTTGGCTGTGATTTCTAAAGTAATACTTCAGGTAGCTTTTACTTACCCACACAACCCACTCCAGTAGGATTCAGCTGGAAGTCTGGAGGGCAATTACACTCATACCTTCCGGGAGTATTTACACAAAGACCATTAACGCAATTAATGGGATCGGCACATTCATCGATATCTAAAATAGGAAGGTAACATTCATAAATCTGCTCACTGAACAGAAAAGAAAAATAATTTTAATTTTTAAGACAAAACAGGCAAGATAATTTCAAATGCAAGTGAATTTTAGATGAAATTGAATAAAAGGACTACTAACGATTCAGACATTTTGGAATAACCTTTGTACAGCTCCATATTTAAAAAGCCATTCTTTTTGTTCCATTCTTAAACAACTCCAAAGTATACAATTCTATGCATTGCTTGTTCAGTGGGGAAAAATGCACTCTCGTTGTAATAAAATACAATGCATGTTTTGTGAACTCATCTTTAAATTAACTTGGTACAATTAAAAAAAAAAAAGTAAATCTTGACATGTTTCTGAACAGAAGAGATATACCTGTGCAATTTCCCCCGGTTCTATCTAGTTCATAGCCATCATCACAGATACAATGAAACATTCCTGGTAGATTATTACAGGTACCAAATACACATATGTTCTGGAAGGAGCATTCATCGATATCTGAAGGAATATAAAAAGAACAAAAAGTTACATATCATTACCATATTAATATTACAATAGTGTGTTGTACTAGTAATAGCAAATGAAGACACATGTAACTTAAAAAAAAAATACTAAAAAAGCCACACCGAGTAATCACTCTTGGTTTTCTGTAGAATACTATAGCTAGGGATTTGTGAGGCATTCTCCATTAAGTTACGTATTCCTGGTTTACCTAGTGTGAAGTAAAAATAGCAAAACTGACTTCTCAGAAGTCAAAATGAAAGATAAGCCCAAAAGCCAGTAAGTTCCTTTCAAAATGTGCATTAAACAGAATGAAGCATAACATCATACAAAGGTGTCAGTCATTTCTTAGCTCATAGTCTGCAACTTTTCTTACTAATGGCAAGTAAGATTTTCAAAATACCATTCTCAGGAAAAAAAAATATAGTAAGAAGAAAGAGAGGGAGTAGGCATTAATGGTTACTTACACCTCCTTGGAGAAAGAATACAAAGTAATATAGGAAGGAAGAATTACCTATGATTTTCTCAAGCCCACATTAAAGCAGTTGTGTAGTAACTATATCTAGGTAAGCTAAAATGCATGTAAAGAACTGTCTGTGTGCTCATGTAAATTGAAATAAAGTTGAAAGACACTGACAGAAAATTAGATGACTTTGTCAAATACAGTGCTAGAAAAGAAGTTAAATATTAACAGCACAGAGTGCAAAGTTATGGTTTTAGACACAAACTATGAAGGACTTCCGAGTTGAAGGTAACTAAGGTAAGAGGGGTAAGAGGGGAAAAAAACCCTGGAAGTCTGATAGCAAGACTTTTTTAAGTTGCCAAAATAAAGCAGCTGTGCTAATGCAACTCTAGCATGTACTCGTGAGCTATTTTTAGCAGAGACAGGAAAATGGAAAGCATTAATATCACTTCACAATGCACAGCTAAATCTTCATTTGAAATCCTGTATACAGTGCTCCATTCAAGAGTGATGAACTAAAATTGGATGAGGTGTAAAAAAGGGATATTAAAATCATTAGAGTAATGAAATATCTATTTTGAACAAGGCTTGTTTGCCTTAGCCAAAGCTTGAGAAGTGATATAATGCCTCTTTATAGGAACATACGAGAAGGGGTAACTTTTGAGGGGGAGAGTGAGAAGTTCAAGGGAAAATGAAATTTAAGATAAATGCCTAATATGCAACAGTCCTGAGTAAATTTAAACTGGAAATTAAAGGAAGATTTCTAAGTACCTTGGAGTGCAGCCATGGAATGACCTCCAAATCAGGTTATGAACAAAACTTGTGTTCAGACGAAGCTTTATAAAGCTATGGAAAAGACTATATCATTGAGAAGCTAATGCACTGACATCTCAAGGGATTTCTGAAGATATTGGATTAATTGTTTGTATTACAATTATTGCACTAAATCCAGGCTTTGGATTTTGTCCCTTAATGGCAGAAATCAGCCAAGGACTCACATTATCATAGGACAAATTAATATATCAACTTAAAAAAAAAAGGTAACTTCTTTTAAGTGTTCAGCACCCAGATCTTTTAGTTCTCCAACAGCACAATTTAATCTATGGAATGCATTCACATCTCTGTTGGGATCACAGTAATATACCAATATACCAAGTATTTTTCCAAAATTCTTCTATTTATTTTTCAGATCATGGTTGTGGACCAATTGAAAAGCCAAATCTTGGCAACCCGGTGTCCCAAGAATTAAAATCGTATTGTTTTTCAAAACATTGATTGTCTGATATCTATTTGGGGATTTTTATTAGAACATTAGCATGCCTATAGTGCGGCTGACTAACTGAGCTGCACTGAGAAATTCAGTAAAGATGACTGACAACACTTGGTAACTATTAACAGATCTGACCAAAACAGTTGTGTAACTAATTTTTCAGAAGCATCTGCAATTTTTCTGCAGCTAGAAGTCTGATTCATATATGTACACCTGAATGTTTGAATATGCCAAGTTATGAACTGAATCTTAGAGACTACATTTTGGAATCTGTTTTTAATATTTCATCTTAGAATTTTAATTTCCTAAGATGCTATGAGGTTTCACCATTAAATATGAAGCAAGTTAAAAAGTTTTGGAGCACTAACTAAAACGACTTTACCTACTATACAGTTCTCTTACATTAAACAAAACCAAAGGCGTAAGAACACAACAGGGAATAGAAGCTGAATTGGACTAGAAAGATAATTCCTTTTGCACTTCAGAGAATCTGGTACAATACTGGGAGTGAAAGGGTGATGATAAAAAATATCCAATATGCATTTTAAGGAGTGTTACAAACTTGTCAAATATAGCAATGATTTGCCTACTTCAATTTTCCTGGAAAAAATTATTTTAAAATGAGGTCACTTAATGCAGTTTCCTGTGTGTTTCCTATGTTTTCCTTAATGTGTTTCCTATGTAGACACATTAAATAAAACAGTGATGAACATAGGATTTTCCACAAGTTGTTCACTAGTGACAAAAAGAAGAGAGAGAATTAAAAAAACAAAATTACTGAGCCAAACCTCTGCTCTGGGTTTTTTGGGCCAAGGTCAGGAAAACTTCATAAAAAGATGAAAGCTACTTTCAACATAATTCCCACTGCAAAATAATCCTTGCTTGAAGAAATTACTTATATGTGAAGCATGTGCTGAATATTCTGCTTCCAGGTTGAGGTCCTTCCAACACTTCTTGTTATTTTCTTTATAGCAGCCAATCCAAACTCAGAAAACGAACCTGAAGTACCAGTGGCTTACCTTGGCACGACCTGCTGTCCGAGGCAGGAGTGAATCCCATCTCACACTCACAACGGTAGGCACCAGGGACATTCAAGCACTGTCCATTTTCACACAGATTAACGTTTTCTGCACACTCATCAACATCTGTGGGAAACAGAAAATTTCTTTGAAACTACATGTTTCACTAGCAAAACACAAATAACATTGTCCTGATGTTCAAAGTAATAGTTCTATTGAGCATAGCTGATATAAAATAGAACATTTACACCTGAAGATGAAGGAAATAGAAAAAATGCAGAAAAGCAAATATAATGTCATTTACAAAATTGCTCCTTTTACTCTGTGATGATTCGTGACTACTTATTTTTCATTAACAGATTTAACTGTTTTTTAATGTTGTAAGATTTTCAGATTTAGTACTATCAGCTTTGACAAATAAGTTGAAAGCTTTTCCTACAAAGTCAAAACTTTGTCTCCTGGTATATATTTCTATGTTAATTTGACATAAAACACATTCAAAAGGCAAAACTTTCTTAAGTGAATCATACATAGAAAATTATTTTCATATGCATTTTAGAAAATATTCTTTGAGGATTATGAACATTACAGCTACCATTTGCACACTACTGGGGATTCTTCTAGTACGCCCTAAAAGTGATTTTTTTTTGAGAATTACAACAGAGCAGAAAGACAAAGGAAGGCATTCAGCATTGCAGTCATCATAAGGACTCATAATTTAGTCAGATATGCTTATGATTGTAAAAAAAAATTTAAATATACTTTCTTAATTTTATTAGTCAATTCCTAGTATCCCGTCTATTTTTTAAAAAACAGATCTGAAACAGTGTGTTAATAATCTGGTTCAACTCACATAGTGAGGGGAAAATAGATGATGCCTTCCCTGCCAGAGACAGACCTGGCCTACAAGACAGGAACCATAACAGGGAGCTGGTATTTTGTGTTCTTGACTAGAGAGTGCTGCTGCAAGCAGCACATACACATTCAAAAAAATTGGCATGAAGTGGAGGAGGAGGAGGAGGACGAAGCAGACAGGTACTTCACCCAACAAATAGGCCCGGGGGTCCAAATTGCCACACAAATAAAAAGAACAATCACTTGCCTTTGTTAGCATTTCTTCAGCAGATGGAAAGAATCCTGAACTTAAAAGACACTTCTGTATTTATTATCTTGGACTTTGGGTTTAGATGTAATTTGCAAAGCTTCCATACAACAGAAACAATCAGTGACAAATCACCTTTCACAGAAACTTCTTACCAGAACAAGTAAATCCATCCCCAGTGAATCCCTCCGCACAGGCACAGCGGTATGACCCTGGGGTGTTCACACACTGAGCGTTCACACTGCACTGGTGGGTGCCATTGGAGCATTCATCAAGATCTGCACATCAGGGGCAAGAGAACACAAGCAGGAACAAAGCAGTTAGTATATTGGGATTACAATTAACTGCCAAGCTAACAAGCACAGCTGCAGAAGTTCTCATTGGAATATACAGGGTTAATCTATAGTGATTTCATTTTAATATTTTTTCCTTTAAATTAAAATGTATGGGATTGGGAAAAATGTTTCCAAGCAACAGATGGAATTCAGCTGACTTGTTATTTGAACTTTAATATGCTGTTAAAGAACTTGAAATCAAATTGAGTTAAAAAACCAATAAACCAAAAAAATAACAGCGAGGTGAAAATCTGCCATACATTTGGAGAATCTTCTCAAGTAACAGAAGAGTGTGACAACAATGTAACCCCATAAACATTAATGCAAGCTTTCTTATTTACTTGGATGTCAACTTGCATGAAAAAAGAGAAAGAGACGAAGGAGAAGGAGAAGGAGAAGGAGAAGGAGAAGGAGAAGGAGAAGGAGAAGGAGAAGGAGAAGGAGAAGGAGAAGGAGGGAAAAAAAAAGAAAAGGCTCTCCTCCCTCTCAGGGGCATGTTTGATGGGAATGGCCGTATGGGTCCATGACACGAGTCACATTAGCTAGTGCTATGGGGTAACAAAGTCCCTTCTCACCCATCTGCGGAGTGCCCTCCTGGAAGAGCACTCTGTTCCCAGGAGTTATTCTAAATAACTATGAGGATGCTTCTGAAAAAAACTTTTTAAAGATTTCTCCTTCAAATGGGACTTTTTGTTTATTTAGTAAAACCTCACATATTTTTAATTAAACGATAATAAAGGCTTAATTAAATTAAAGGACCAGGGACCTCTCCTCTTTTTCTCAGATATTTCTTAAAGAAAGCTTAGAAAATCTGGCCTGCAGGAGAATCTTAATATGTGATACTTTTTCTTTTACATTATTACACCTAATTCTTATTAGCCTAATTCTTATTAGCCTTATTCTTAAAACAAGCTCCTCTTCCATGGATTCCAAAATGTTCTGAAAAAAAGGTAGATACTACAATCTTTTACACAGAAAACTGAAAAATGATGGCAAGGGACATGATGCTACTCTATCAGCTCAGCAAAAGTAGAATCAAGTTTCCCCCACCTCAAGTCCAATCTGCTTTATATTAGAGCCTATAAACTAGATATACTATAGGACATTTACAAAAAATGGTATTAAGTAACAGAAATATTATCTTGCTGTCACGAAATCACAAAACAAATTCAATTTATTTCTGACTGATTTTTTTTATTTTGCACATTCTACCAGTTGCATGTAAACTTTGTAAAATACATAGTTAACTCAGTAAGATGTTACACAGACAGGCTTCTGAGACAAAACCAGGTTTTCTCTCAGAAAACCAGACCCCTGAAACATAAGAACCTTGCATATAACTATCTACCCACAGAGTGCAGCCAATAAAAGAATACTTTTTTGTAATAGAGTAATCACACAGTCACATTACATGCTTTCATTAAAAATAATAATAAAAAAAAAAGAATAAAGAGAAAAAGTTTATTTTCTGTATACTTACCAATACATTTAATGCCATTTCCAACCCATCCTTCTCTGCAACTACATTTAAAACTTCCTGGTACGTTGACACATAAGGCATGCATGTCACAGTTGTGAGCACCAATTTCACACTCATCTACGTCTACAAGCACAAAATAACCTATTAGTATCTATTCAGGAGCACCACAATATTACAAATTATGTTCGTTTTACATGTTGCTTATTTCCCCTGTGCAGGTTTGCACTATGCAGTTCTTTAAAAAATGAATGTTCAGGAGTAGAGAATAATTCAAGCAAGTTACTTCACATTATACATTAATAAAAAATAGTGATAATTGTATTTTCATTTTGTTCTTTGTAAAAATGACAAAATTAGTTTGCTTTCCTACAACTGCTTTTCACTTTGAAATTAAAGCTATTTTCCAGACATAATATATATGCTGATGTTTATATGTCTAAAAACGGGATGAGAGGGTGCACAGGCATGTTTCAGTTACAGAAACGATTAATCGAAGATTTTAGTAATTATACAACAAATTCTTTAAGACCAAATTATAGGAGAAATTCTGCCAACTTTCCCAGAAAAGCAATTTTGGATGAACTTAGTTTAGCCTCCTGAACGCAGTCGATGCAGCTTGCAAAAGACAAGGTAACTATCACAGGAACTCAGAGAGTTTGAAAATGACTGACTTTGATTCTTTAAAATTTGTTAGCATGGGTTGAAGGATGACATATAACTTTACCTTTTACATCATCACTTTTTTTCATTCTTGTACTGTTTTGTTTTGTTTTGTTTTGTCCTGTTCTTAGACTACAGGGTCATTTCCTGCAGCTTTAGTTGACACATGAGTTCATATTTTCAGTATGTAAGACAAATGAGTACAGATAAAATACTACTAATACAAATGCAGCTGTGCCCACCCAAGCTATGTTTCGTAAGATACATATTCCCCCAATCTATGCTGATAAAAGCTTTGCCTTTAAAATTACAGTTATGTAAGGGGCCTCCTATATCATATTCATACTGGTCAAGGAACACACCTTTTCAAACTCAGTACATGCTGACTAAAGTAAAATACTTATTCTTATGTTTAGTACTATGTACAGATACTGATCTCTCACTTGCGTGTGAACACTTCTGCATTTATTTTACCTGAAGGCCAAGATAAGTGCACACCATGACATGATGGAAATTTGCTTTACCTGTGCATCCAGTGGTTCCTTTCTTGACTGAATATCCTAGTTGACAGTGACAAATGAAGGACCCTTTAGTGTTTTCACACTCCCCAAACATACAAATGTTGGAATTCAAATCACATTCATTCACATCTGTAAGTGCACATAAATTCATTATTAGTTGAACATTGCTGTTATTTAACAGCATATTTTGTCATTTTGGAATACTTTCATTCAGGTGAAATTGTCCAAATGCTGTTGCTGAAAGCCAATTTGGGAGAGGGTAAGGAACAGAGACATTAGGAGCACACCCTGGAGAAGAAATGCTTCCAAAAGTTAGAGCTATCTCTGTCACATACAAAGACAAAAAGCAACCACAAAAGTAACATTCAATGATAAGTCAAGCTGCAAGTCGCATGGGGAAAGACCCTTGCAGAAAGAACAAGTGATGAGCCACAAACAGAAAAGTTTTCCCATAACCATATTAAAAAAAAGTCACATGGAAAAACAGGGCATCGTGACTGTAGATGTGCTCTTGCGCCAGTCTCCCTCCCAGGCACCTCAACAATGTGACTGCTCAGCACTTGCTGCCTTGATGCAGACTACAGTTTCAAGAGAGGTAAGTTTCCTACTGATGTACCCCTGTTCTTCCCAATTTCACTGAGCGTTGCATATACAATGACAACTTTCCATTAGGAAGAAAGCTTCTCCTAAAGAATAACGTAGTGTGTACCTGAATTGTGTTTTAGATTTTTATACTGCATGCTAACCCTTCAGTGTAGGCTTTCAACTATAATATAAGGCTTTAACATTATTCCAGAATTTACCTCATTTGAAAGCTAAATAGTTTATAATTGAAGTCCTGGTTAACAGCTTGTAGTTAAAACATAGTCTTATTATGAGTTACACCTATGTCAACTTTTTGACTTTATTCAAATAGCTCCAATTTTTATATTAGTTAAATGGCAAAGATCATCTAATTTCACATATTGTCAAATAAATACAAGATATTTCAAGTATTTCTGATGAAAAAAATCAAGTACTTTGTTGAAATTAGTGTTAAGTCCAGTAAGAAACTGTAGTTACCCCAAGGGCTTTTTTCACAAACTGGATGATGCCGTTAGCAAGGAAAACAATTACATACATGGCAGAAATTCACACTTTCTCACTGTAGGTTTCTAACCTTAATATCAGATACTGTTTTCCTAGAGAAGAACATTTAAGAGCAGTTGTGTTTAAAATGGAAAAAGCATTCTGATTTACAGCTAATAACGTGGCTAATACAAAAAATTATTGAAAAGATCCATTCTAAACTTTCAAGTTGGTTGCGTAAACATGGAGTATGTGTGCAAAACTGAAAACAAGAACCTGGAATAACAGAAAAGTGAAGGTGAAATAGAAAATATTAAATTCATCTCTAATTATGGAAGAAAGGAGATAAAGGCAGCGCAGGACGGCTTTACTCAGCATTACATATAACTAGTTCCTCCTCTGTGTGTGTGTCTGTGTAAGTGTGCATATGTGCGAAATAAAGGTTTGTTTGACAGATGCTCACAAAACATAAAAAGATGTAATTAGTATAGCTAAAACCACCTTAAAATAAGAAACATGTGAAACTTTATATTAAATGTAAAAGGTAAGAACTTCGCATAAACACCAAGATAAACTAAACAGGTTAGTTTAATTTGAGGAGATACTTTTATTTTAATTTCCTTTATAATTACTCATGATAACTTTCTGTAGCTGACGGAATAAACTAAAACTTTTACATGAGAAAAGAAAATGCTGGGGCA
Organism: Chroicocephalus ridibundus; assembly: GCF_963924245.1. NCBI lineage: Eukaryota > Metazoa > Chordata > Aves > Charadriiformes > Laridae > Chroicocephalus > Chroicocephalus ridibundus. The sequence continues at coordinate 29,571,874 of NC_086316.1, read as the reverse complement.
CTCAAATAACCTCTTCTCAGAAGAGATATTTTAGAGAAATCTTATAATTGCAATTACATCACTCCTATTTTTGGAACTATGTGATTTGATTAATCTTCATGGACTTTTCAAATTTTTTTCTACCCTTCCTGACACCTATAGCAAGACGCAAGAAAGATCTATAAATTTTTTTTTGTTATAATATACATAGTTTTAACACCCACTTTCAAGGATTCAGCAGAACATCCAAAAACATTAGCTGCAGAATTTTTATACTTGTGTTAAATTTGGTGTGACAGCTACTTACCAATACAGGTTTTCATGTCCATAGAAGCCATAAATCCATCGTAACAGAGACAGCGATATTCGCCCGGAATATTAGTACATTGCCCACCATCACAGATTTCTGGATTGTTTTCACATTCATCAATATCTGGGGGGGCGGGGGGGTGGAAAAAAAAGCAGAGAATAATTCTGTCATTCTGGTATGGATCGGCTACAAGAATACCATGTTTGTGTTGGCTGAAAGATATGATGTTGGAACTTTTAAGATATTAAAACCTACCTGCACATGTCCTGACATCTGGCATTAGTGCGTAGCCATCACTGCAGCTACATTCATAGCTGCCTTCTGAGTTAGTGCAGTGGGTGTCACAGCCTCCATTCATTATCATACATTCATCAATATCTGGGGAAACAACATTAGTAACAGTTAAGTATATTTTTATTAAGGAAAAATCATCTTCTCTTGCCATTTTACTTAGCCGATGAAACAGTTTATCAGTAATTTGATTCTGAATTTTAATTTTCACTCTGCTGTCTGATTTATATTTTGAACAGCTATCTCTCTTTCAACTGCATTTTCATCTGTGGAAGCAAGTGGCTACTTTTAGTTGTTGCTTTTGTTTGTATGTATTACAAGGGATGTAAAAAAAAGTGCAAAAGGCAACATGTGGAAAGGACAGAAAGAAAAGCCCTGAGAAACTCAGATTTCATTAAAGCTTGAAATGTAGCACAAATTTGTATTTCTGCAAAAAAATAAACAAACCCAACAAATAAAAAACCTCTCAATATCCCCTTTCTCTTTACCAATGTAATGACAACTACATAATTCAGTATTACTATAGTGAAGGATTTAAGAGATATATATACAATAAGGAGAAAAAGTTAAAGAGAAACTATCAATGCCTGGGGCTGTTCTTGCTTGATCAAGTAATTAAGCAATATTTTCTGGTTGTTAGCTCACGCCTTTGATTTTAATGGAGTAGTACCATAAGAACATTTTTTCTCAAAGTATTCTGCAGAGTTTAGTACAGCAACAATCTTTTTACACCTTCTTTATATTTCTAAGGTTCTAATAGTTCATGATAGACCTGACAGCAGATAAGAAGATGGCCCCATTCAGTTTCAAAAGGAAGGTATGAAATTAAATAAAAGCAAAGACAGATGAAACAATATATACTGAAGCACAAATAAATAGGTGAAGGTGTACAACACTTGCCTATGCAGCCTTGTCTGTCAGGAGTGGCCTGATACCCAGAGTTACAGGAACACTGGTATGTTCCAACCATGTTCACACACTTGCCATTTCTGCAGAGACTGTCACTTAACGAGCACTCATTTACATCTGGAAAAGAATCATTCAAATCAATTACTTGTTATTCAGAAAGCAGACTCTAACCGCTCAAATGCCAGAGAAAGAGGCTGAGAGGTAATATTTTAAACTGGTGGCTTTCAGGCTTTTTCTAATTTCTTTCTTGTTCTTAGCATGTTCTAATTCAAGGTATGGAGCTCTGAACAGTATATTTAAGACAGTGTCCAAAGGTTTATCCTCTTTGTTTCTGCTCTGTGAACATTAACTGCACAGTGTGTGGGTTTAAACCAACTCTTGAAGCAACTATGCATCAAACACAGAAACCGGAGATATAATATGTATTATGGGGGTTGCATTTTTTTTCACAATTTTGGTGAATTACGTGCAAAAAGGTGAGCTGCATTTCAATAAAGGACAATACTTTTTAGTGAGTGTAGGACTGAAGTTCACTTTGTGCTTGTACATATTTTACTTGAAAGTTGCCAACATAACTGGTACAGTCCTTTGGGTTGCTAAATAAACCCTAAGAGGCCTGGTAAAATACCCCTTTTTGAAGTCAACAGTGTTAAGGGTACTGGAGATTTTACAGGATCCGTTATAAGGTTTTAATTGGAAGATACTCATATAAAGGAAGACCATGAATTTGTGTAAGACATTCCTGAGGCCCCATCCTTGCCAGAGACAAGAAGTTTTCATAGCACAAATGACCACTTTTCCTAGAAAGCCGAAGACTACTATTCTGAGTTGAAACTCACCTATGCATTCCTCACGTGATGGTGACAGCTCATGTCCCAAAGGACAGTCACACTGAAAACTCCCTTCGGTGTTCACACATGTGCCACCTCTACACAGCAGGGGGTTGCGTTCACATTCATCAATATCTGTGAAGAAACCACGATAAGTAAGTATAAGATCATTACTAAGGAGCAACAAAGAGAAAAGCATTTGTCAGCGTCTGTAAGTGACAGAACGTGGGGTTCAGAAATAAAAGCATTACTTCATTGAAGCAATGCTGCTCCTTTCCTCATGCTGCGTAACAGGGCAAACAAAAAACTATACATTATTAACTCTAAAACCAGGTATTTTTTCCCTCAAGAAAACCAGAAATTCATCATTCAAAATTAAGCATTCTAGTTGAGACAGAACACAAGAAAAGACAGCAACTGTTTGGATGGTTGCCATTTAGAACAATGTATTAATGTGATGAAACTGTCAAAAAAGTGCTTCTTAATGCAACCAGACACCCATTTATGGATGCACTCAAAATTTTGTCTATGTTAATGGGGATGTATGCGTAAACTGTTAACTAAATGGCTATTTGTTTTGATCAACTCCTGTGTATGTCGTTGTGTGGTGGAGAAATATGCTTGCTACAGCTTATAACGGCAAACTGAATATTTGACTTACAAACCTGATAAAACCAGCTAATACTGTAGATGTGGATGAAGAGAAATATGAACAAAAGATGTTCAAGGTGTAGGATGCACTCACACTTTTGGACTCCCAGGAAGCATTATGGCTACCTAAACTTAAAACTAGAAACTTTTATTCAGATAGGAAGACTAGCATTATCTTTCATTAGCCTGAGAATTCAGCCAAGATACCATTGGGTTTTGCAGGTTATTCACATGAGGGGAAGAACGGCCTGACGATGGAATTCAACATTCCTTTTGCTATAGTTCTGCTTGGATAGTCCTCGCAGCTCCAAAATGTCTTCATTGAACATTATGCCTTCCCCTCCTTTGTTCCTGCAACAGGTCCTCATGAAGTCATTTCTCTTATGTCCTCACTCTCTGCTTATTTATCTTACATGCTTCCCTGTATCATGCCCCTGTATCAATTCTCTGCATTTGTACTCTGTCTCTCATGAAGGCTACTCAGTTTCCACAGGTTTTTCTTTATTATGTCCATCTGTGATTCAGGCAATGATTTTTTGCTCACTTTTGGAGTCTAAAAGCATCACAATTTTCAGGAAATCAAGTAAAGGTGACAGGAGGCTTGCATGGCCTTGTGACACACAGAGGCAGATGATCACTCATTTGAGTTCAGTTATGAGCACAAAAGCTCCTGACAAAGCTCAAACTCAAAAAGGAAGTATAAAGTATGCAAAAGCAGGGATAGTAGATGGAGGAGAAACAGAGGCACTGTCTGAGTGTGCAGGGATGGGGTTAGGAATGCCAAAGCCACCAGGAGTTGACCCTGGCAAGGGATGTGAAGGGTATAACAACAGCAGCAAAGAGATGAGAGGAAATGGGGGAAGGTAACTACTGACAAAGGACATGGAAAAGACCTGTGAGTGCTGAGAGGGAGCTGGCCAATGTCATTTTGAAGCCACTCCAGACCATCCCTGAAAGGTCATGGAAATCAGGCAAGGATCTTTAGGTTGGGAGGAGGGGAAATGTCAATCCTATCTTCAAGAACGGCAAGGAGTGGGACCCATTCAGCCTCATTAGGATGAAAATCTCAAACTTTTCATTTTCTTTATATATTTCATGATGTATTTCATTAAGTACACCACGCTACTAACTCAGGATTTTTTAAGGTGACTAGTAACTTTTGGTGCCTCCATTTCTATTCTTACAACTTCAGACAGATTGAAGAGATGTGATTTTTCAGGAAATGCTTTCAGAATTTCTTGAGTCCTAGCAGAATCAAGGAAAAGCTAATCACGCTACTTCTGAAACTCCAGCCTTCTATTCCTAAGTTTACCAAATGTTTGGATACCTTATTAGCCATTTTTAAACTACATGAATGAATAGTTGTTGCCATTCTAAAATATCTGTACAGAAATGTGTAAAAATAATTAGCAAAAAGAACAAGCAAAGCTATAGGCATAGTTCAGTTATCTGTCCTATAAACTGTATATTGGTCTCACTTGTTCAAGATGTCACAGTAATTGCACATATGAAGTGTTCAGCGGAGCAGCGCAAGCATAGTACAGAGTACAGTCAGGCTTTGTACAGTGAACGGACAGTCTCCAGGTCATCCTGGCAACACTTACCCATACAGTTCTTCATCATCATAAATCCACTTTCGTAACCATCAAAGCATTCACACTCAAAGCTTCCAGGAGTGTTGACACAAGTACCACTTCCACATAAGTCTGGTGAGATCCGGCACTCGTCAATGTCTATTTTATAGTAATGGAGAGGTAGAAAAATCAAATAAGAGTTTAAGGTTATCCTGCTTTTCACAGAAGTGAACAGTTGTCCATTAAAAATTAACTCTACAGAAATCTTACACAGTATAAAAATCAGCAGAGAAAAATTAAATTTGTTTAAAGGAATATCTGATTATGTGAAACAGTTTGTGAAAGATTCATAACGGAATGCCTTCAGAGGTCTCAATGAACTATGTAACAAGTAGGCTTACATCAAGTATAATTTAAGATTAGATTTCTAAGGAAATTACTAACTATAACAGAATTTGAGTTGTTGTTATTACAGAGGTACCAATTGACTTCATTACAACAGTGCCATCGATATTAAATTGCTTATTATGAAAACGTCTATCCAGTAATAGCATTATAAGCTTAAAGGCTAGATTTACAGTTCACTGGTTATCTTATTAGTTAAGTTTGAATGAAACTTACTGTGGAAAACTATAGCAGGTTTGTAGAAGATAAAAAGAGAAGAGAAAGAAGAGATCTTTATAAGACACACTGGAAGTGAGGCAGGAAGCTAAAGAGGAATTTGTAATATGGATATGATCCAGTGAAACAGGGCAGTGTTGAAGGAGAGGACTGGAAAGAAGAACTGGATAGCCTGTTATTTATTATCGCCTCACATCTTTCCAGACTTCTCTCTTCCTTACTCTACTGCCCACCCAGCGTTTTTGGGGTGAACTAGGGTTCAATGCCTTTGTTTCATGTTCTGCACTATACTCTTGACCTTCAGCTTCATTTATTACTGTGTCACTAATTTTTATATATTAAGAAATCATGAAGTCTTTACAGGAAATAAAAATAACAGGATATTTGAAACAATGAAGACGTTAGTCCAGGATAGGGCACAGGATTGGTTCTGTCATCCAAGAAGTTCAGGGAGGAAGAAAACTGAGAAGAGCACCAACATGTTTGCAGTAAGTTATTGAGCTGTGCAGTAGACTCATTTGTGTAAGTGGCTGAGGAAAACTAGGCAAGTATAAGCTTAACTAAAGAAACTGCTAAAGATTCAAAACAGTTCTTTTTTCACCACATTCAAGAGACTCTTTTGCCTCTGTGTCACTCCCCGTGGCCAGGTTTCTTCCAGGTGAAGATAGTTCAGCCCTCACACACAGATGTGTGGAGGTGCTGGATGGTAACCCATGTGGTGGGCCTGGGATGTTAGAGTATCTGGCCTCCTGTAGGCTTTATAAAACATTTTGTTGCTAATTTAAAACAAAAAACCTCTTCCATTTAATAAAACCTGGCTCTCTACAGCTGCTCAGTGGAACATTTTCATCAGAACAATCCTTCAATGGAAAACAGAACCAAAAAAAGCTTTTGTAAGGAGAAGTTTTCTGACCTATTCTTGTTAGTTTAGAAATAAAGTTTGTTAAATGCATTTCTCATCAATGCAATCACTATAAAAACAAGGAAATCACCAGTTAGGGCAACATTAACATCCAGACCAACCTCAGTTAACATGCCTTACCACCCACACTTCACGTTACTCAGACTCACTCATAGACGCCTGTGTAGTATAACAAAACCTCCTTCGTTTTCAGCACACAGCCACCCACAATGCAGGCATCCAGGTTCTCATAACCAGAAAACTATCAAGCTTATCTGCTGTTTCAGTTTTTCCAGACGGTGAATAAAAAAAATATTAAACTTTTAAATTAAATGCATGTCTCTTCTTGAGTTAATGTTGCACTGATGTCAGAATTGCATGGGTGCCTCTGTGTGTGGTTGGCTGTCAAATCTAAGTGAAATTAATTTGCAGTTGAGTCTCTAAATTCATTTGGTAATACACTGACCAGAGAGTAAGGGACATAAATGAAGTTAATCTGTATGTTAAAAAATTGAACTTGGCTTCGCTGGTGTTCCTTATTCATTTTTCATGTTGTACTGATAGAGCATGACCTGAGCATCTTCACACCAATTAAAAAAATTCCTAATGTACATGTACAAGAAGAATGTTACGTTTATTGAAGAATCACTTTCTGAAAGGGAAACTTAAGACAGTTGGCCATTCTGTCCAATGATTAAGCTCTTAGAAACTGAAGAAAATGAATGATATTAAGTTTTCAGATAACCACGCTATGTAACAAGTGCAAGTTAATTTAAAATGCCCCAGGCATGTGGTAGAGTCCCCATCATGGGATGTTTTCAACATGGACAGGGTGCTAGATAATGTCATCTAGGCTCCCTTTCCCACAGAAAGTTCTTTGAGGTCCCTTTCAACCTGGATTATTCTATGACTCTAGGGAAAACTGGGGAAAATGCAAGACTTACCTGTACAGTTTCTTTCCTCCATATCTAAAGTAAACCCATTGTTACATCTACATTTGAAACTTCCAATTGTGTTTCTGCATTTACCATTCATGCACATACCAGGGAATACTTTACATTCATTGATATCTATGAAATAAAAACAAAAGAAAAGAGCATTCTTAAGCACAAATATATGTAAAATTAATGGGAATTTCCTGTTCATTCTTAGCAATTGTACTGGGCATGGAAGGCAAGGTTTATGTTGCAGGGGACTGGAGGGATGGCCTCCTCCTAAACAGATTAGGAGACTGGAAAAATGAAACGGAGAAGGCATGCAAGAGCAGTCCTTGTTGGAGACATGACTGGAGACGCACTCTTGCAAGGCAGAACTCCATGTCTGAGGAGGAACTCCTGAGGGACTGCCACCCGTGGAGGACCCATGTCAGAGCAGAGACACCCCTGAGGACCCATGTTGACTCATGCCAGGGCAGGGACATGCCTGAGGGACTTGATCCCTTGGTGATCAAGGCAGGTGCAGGAATAACCTGACACACAGTGGCCCATGAAGGATGCATGCTGGGGCAGAGACACTTCTGAGGGATTCTGACCCACATGCAACCCCTGCTGAGGTAGGGAGATCCCTGAGGGACCATGAACTGTGGGTGATCCATGCTGGGGCAGTGACACATCCCAGGGACTACAGTACATGAGTCACTCACACTGGGTCTGGGACATCCTGAAGGAGCATGGGCTTGAGAACCCATGCTGGAGCAGGAACACCCCAGAGGGCCTCTGTCCCATGGAGAAGCCTATGCCAGGGCACAGGAAATGAATAAGAAGGAAGGAGCAGTGAAAGAGAAGACTAAGCAACAAGGGGTGACAAAGACAGAACATCTCAGTGTCCCCAAGGGCCTGTGCTGCCAACTATCTCATCCGTGGGACTACCAGGGCCGGACACCAGGAAATGTGGAGGAGAGGTGCTGGGCTGAAGCTGAGCCTGGGGGTAAGGCAGAAAAGATATTTCCCTACCTGTTGAATTGTTTATGCTTTCTTTGCTTCTCAATAATTGAACCAGTAATTAAAAGTTTATGTTAACCAGCAATCAACCAAATTCAGTGAATTCAGTGACCATGACACCAATACGTGTATTGTGCTCTATTCTGCTTTCTAACACAATGAATACTCATGGTGTTCCTGAGCAAGCTTGTAAAAGATGTAACTATTCCCTGGTTGATTGGTTTTTGTTGTTTGGTTGGTTTTTGTTTTTTTTTTTTTTTAAATTGAGATTGCCAGAATGATATATGGAGCTCAGTTTAGGAAAGAGTAATTTCTCTTTTGTAGAATATCAAATGAAATGTTTCTTCGAAATGCGTTTTGCTGGACAGCTGGATAGCAACAAGCTGTTAAAGGATCTTGCATAAGACAAATAAAGGTTTTTCATGTGTCAGCCTCTCTCATATGCACACCCCCAACAGCACTTACAAACTTGAATAAGCTTCTCTTACACTCTACAATATAATTTGCTGGATGAATGTCCTTACCCAAGAATCATCTTTGATGAAGCAAACTTCTATCTCCTATGTATTAGTGTAAATGGAAGAAAAGCATGGTCCAAATATAAAAGCAGAAACAAGAAGCAAATCCTTACAAGAATCTTGGGAAGGGACAAGATTTTATTATTATTAAATAATTATGAACTTATTATTTCTAATTAAATACATTTTAATAAAACCAAACAATTATATTATTATTAAATTCCTTATTTGCTTAGTAAATCACCATGGAACATTCAGAACTTTGCCTGAGAATGGTAACTCCTGAAAACGAGAGCTTGTTTATGGTGAAGCAGAGGTCCAATCTGTTAAAAGTTTTCTCATGCAACTCGACATATTTCAAGACAAATCCTTCAGAACACATCCTTTTAAAAATAAAATACCAAAACATTTCTGGATCACCTCAGCGTCTGCACACAGAAATTTACAGCTTTTCTTAACAGATCTCAGTCACTTGGAATATCTCAGATACGGTTTCTTAACATTTTGCAATTTCTTCAGTTTTGTTTTTGCACTACAGGAATTAAAGCTAGTAAAAACTGGTCAAAAGGCTTTTATTTACTTCTTAATCACTGCAGCTCCTTGTTATCATTGCCCTCATAATTTTAATGCGACAGACACCCTTCCCTTTTAATCACTTATTAATTGCGCAAACCATAGAAAGAACTCATCCTTCCTCAGTCTCTCTTTCAGAGAAGCTGGGACAAATTTTAGTAATATTTTACGTTTACATCTTAACTCCCTGACTTCATGGAACTTTATCTGACCGTCAGTTCACTCTTTGTAAAGCACTGCCTTAAAAAAGGTGCACATTTTCTGTTATTCTCATCGTTTAGAGTTCCCCCCGCCTTCAGTTCTGATGTAGTCATTTCCTTTTTCTCCTTACCAAATTCAAACTTTGCACCTTTTCGGTTTAGGTGCCTGTAACATCTTGAGCCCCATGTGAGCAGAGATTTTCCCGCCTGTAAGGTCAGCTCTTTCAGGCAAACATTGTTATAATATCTCTTATTTCAAGTACATAACAAATGTAGACACAAATCCTGGCTTTTTCTTAGAATATTCACCCAGGTGTACCTGTAATTCATTTTTAGATCCAAGAATGAACCATTACCTTTATAAAATGGCCTGCCAGTTAGAATATCTCCCCTGTTGGAAAAGCCAGGACCTCTGGGGCACAGAGCCTCATATTCCTTGGTGCCAGTCTTAGGACACTCCTCACAGTCAGAGCCCCAGGCAGCCCCCACAGCACAGCAGCAGGCGTCCATACGAAACTTGCCAGGCACAGGCTGAATGCACTCATCCTCATCCCATTTCAGGTAGCATTGCTCCATGCGAATATCTGTTCATTTTACAAAAACAAATACGCATTATAACCTTTGCTCAAGTTTTCTGTTTTACAGAAGCACCTATTTCTGAGGCACGAGTACGTGTAAGGCTCAGTTTTTGGCAGACAGATTTCTGCTTAAGACTCTACACTTCTGCACAAAGTTCAGTCATTTGAAGTTGCTAATATTGCACTATAGTTAAGTTTCTGGATCTCTGTTGTACCACATAAAAGTACAAGCATTTATTTTGCTGCCTCCCAATATCAAGATATACCATTACTCTGACATGATTCTGCTTTTTATGTTTCTATGTGTATTTGATAGCTCAGAGACATGTATTTCCTTAATATATCAGGTATTCTCATCTACAAATTGACCTACATTAATTTAAAAAAAAATATTCCTACCTATATTTATATTATTAAATTAATTTAATAATACAAGGAATACAGAAAAAAAAAAAATTGCTCACGGTTGTTAGGCTTACTTTAACACCGGTTAGCAGGAGAAAACAATGTGGTTTCCAGAAAAATAATTATGGTTATACTCATGGGTCTCATTTGCAGAAAAGCAAGTCAACAAAAAGATAGATCAACCAAGTGTGTAGGCAGCATCTATACTTGCATACCCAACTGTCAGGAAAAGTACCACATGCTGGTATGTATACAGAAAAAAATCAGCTTTGCTGTTATCTCACATACAGTGAAAAATAACAATAATAACCCATTTGAAAGCATCAGTACATTCTACACTTTTCACCTCTTTGTATTTCAGTAAAGAAAAATAGTTTAAAATTTTTAGAAAAAAATTTAGTACTTGTTAAAATAACAAATTGGTACTAAAAATGTGTCTCCACATGCTAATTTCTAGAACACAAGAGAATTTCTATGCCCAAATTCCAAAACTCTGGCAAATAATACCAATAATGGGAAATGGACAATACCAATTACAGCAGTGCTAGAGAAGACGTCTGTGATACTATACAGAAAGTTATTGGTAGCTTAGTGCTCTCCACGGAAATAGAATTATTTTCAGTGTGTAAGGAAGATCACAAAGACACACTTTGTCTGATAAAATAACTTCTGGACATACTCTAGAGCCTCCTGAAATGACTGAAATGGACTGTAGGTCAAGCTGTATTTTCAGGATAAATATAAACGTTAATGTTTCACAATATATATGATATACTGCACTGGAAGTTAGGCTTTAGCAAACCTAACAGAACTCTTAAATGCTTAGCACAAAAAGCTTTGAAAAAGATGTAAGATCTAAAAATAACACAGATGAGCTGCTGAACTGTTTTTCATACAAGCCCTTAAAAGTTGTGCATATTTATAATATAAATTTACCTTACACACATCTGAAGTTAAAAAATTTAGAACCAAGTATATGAAATGGAAATTGTTGAAAGACTATTTATGGTTTCCTGTAAACTATTCCACATCAAGATGATACTTATTTTCATTTCCAGAGATTCAGCAGACATACTGCTAATAAATATTTGTTTGCACTAAAATCACTGTAGTGGATCCAGCAGGAAATAAACATATTTTAGAAATACGTGACATAGTGCACAGTTGCTTGTGTTGCATGGAAGGCACATATCTTGTAATATAAAAGGTTGCTTTTTCATTAAAATAAGAAAAGGTAACATATCTTTGAGGGTAAAGGAATCCTGTGTCTTGTTTGAAAATGGCTCCTTTGTTCAAACTTTTCATTGTATCTATCAACCACAATTAAATTCACACTTGTCCAACCAAATTTCTCATTAAGAAATAATACCAGCTTGATGGCCACAGATGCCAGTGACTGGCAACAGAACTACTAAGTTTGTGGGGCTTGGGGGAGGGTGGAATAGAAAGTAAAACCTAACATGCAAAACTGCATCTGATAAGCACAAATGTAATGGATACGTGCACGTGGGCAGATTTCGTTTTGAATTGTTTCTTTATTCCGAGACATTTATATTGATTGTACCACCTTCTTCATTTCAAAATTCTGCTTATTTTAAAAAACATCTCTAGAATTAAATTAACGTTAAAAATCCCCACAACCTGGTAACTGTTTGTATCAACTATCGGTAAGGCATAGTGCAATTAAAGCAAAAGTGTTTGCTTATATTTTAATCTGCTTGAGGAAAGAGCACACTGTTGAAATAAAAAATAACGGTTAGGGTAGGAAAATTCTTGACATGAAGCAAGGGCTGAATTTTTTTTTTTTTTGCTTTGCTGCACTGTTTTCTTAAAAGAAATCAACTCTGTCAGTAATCATATTTTTACAGTCCTCAGAACTGTCAAGAAAAAATAATATGAATTACAGAATGTATTCTAAACATCCAGTACCCTGACTTTATCTTTTTTCATCTCTGACCACTGATTTCTAAAGATGCAGACTAATAACACTAATTACACTTGCTACAGGATACTTCTATTTTTGTGAACTTACACAGGGGTTCAGTATTTTTTATACCTGAAGTCTCTCCTAGAGAAATGTATGTTTTCGTGGACATCATGTTTTGTCAGTAGAAGATATTAATCTGTACAATAAAGATGAAGTCTTACTTTTATCTACACTCATTTTGATTACTCTCAGACCAATTTGCACCAGCATATTCATGCTACAAGGTAGTATCTGAGTTTCACAAAATGACTAGATAGCAACAGAGGAGAGGACTTTTTACCCCGCATTACAAGCTGCTAGCTGACCACCTGACCTCTTATCATCTAGCTCCCAGTGAGCTAGACATTTCTGTTTGTGAATGGGAGTCAGAGTAAGGGCAGCACTCTAGCAAAACCTATTGACTGCATTGTGGGCAAAACAAGTCGTAACACAAACATTCGTATTCCCCCAAGGGATTAACAGCTCTCCCCTGAACTGGCAGGGGCATTAGATACCTAAGCAGGCATAAACTAAAATGTATGCTTAACAAACTGCTTTCGGAGGAATTCAGAAACAAATAAAACATCCTTTCACACCCATTTGAGAATAATTTTGGACAACTGCTGGACGCACCTAAAAAGTTGGCAGGGTTGAGTGCATTCTTACCTAAGCACACTCGCCCTGTTCCATCCAGGGTCAGTCCTTCAGGGCACTCACAGTGAAATGAACCTCTGCTGTTAACACACCGCCCGTTGGGACAAACCCCCGGGAAAACATCACACTCATTTACATCTGTTGGGGAAACAAAGAGTTGAGTTATATGTTAACTCAAAGGAGACAGCTACAGCTTTATTGAGAATTAAAGCTACATGAAAGAAAGCGAGAGGCCTTCATCCATACTGTATTAGCATCTGATCACTGTTCTGAATAAGCATGTGGCTCAGTCTCAAGATATTCAAGTCATGGGGCATGAAGACGCCACATTCTCTTCTCCTAGACAAGATGATGGATATGGGTGGGTGAGAGGAAAACCTAACGGGATTAAATGTATTTCGAAGGAGCAGTTCCATTCTCTCTGTATCATTTTGATATTATCCAACAAACAGTGTAACATAACACTTCCCAACAGTCAGTAACTGTGAAGGCATTCATGTAAGGTTGATATGATTATGCCTGAGAAAAGCAACAACATCATAAATGCCCTTTTATCTCATTTTCAAAGGAAAAAAAAAATACATCTTGAGTAAGAAGCAAAAACTTCACCTTCACAGGTAACGCCTTTAACTCTGGCAAATCCTCTTGAGCAAGCTGTGTCTGGAATCAAGCCAGAAAGATATATCACTGCTTTGGAATGACAGAAATACAGGAGTAAATAATTTAAAAATAAATGCATCTTTGGTATTCTGTAATAATGTGACTGTGTAAGGTGGTGAGTGTTCTAGCCTCAATCAAGAAAAGTACTGACTCATACATGTTATTTAAAACAAGTGAATAGTTGAGGAAATTAAATCTTAGACAATTACTTTCTCATGTGCTTTCTTTAATGGAGACTGGAATGCTCAGCATCTAATCATATCAATCTCTGCACTCAGATGTAGCTGAAAGGTAAATTTCCTGTAAAGTTGCCTGAAGATTTAAAGCTTTAGTGATGTCAGTCATCAGTAACAGCTTTTTTTTCATGGCAGCTTAATAAAGGATCTAAGCAATGACATTATTTTAGGATACACATGTAAAATGTAGCATGATGAGTGATATGAAAGCTTGCTGAAATTTAACTAGTTAGAGAATAGGAAACTAAATAGTCAAATGTATCCAGATTGAGCTAATTAGCTCTCTATATTGCTTAGGTTTTGATTAGTTTTACCAGTCTGATCTGACCATGCTGCTTCCAGGAGTCCAAAGCAATATCTTTGCCTGATGCTGTACCGCACAGTTCACAGCTCTGTTGGATGTTGTTTGCACCATGGTTGTTAGATGGGATACATGTGCCCACAGTTATTGTTCCAATTAAAAATGAAAGGCCAAAACATCCTGACACTGGTTCTGCTGCAAGTGGCATTATTCAAACCTTATGGGGAGAATGCGGCACAGTACTTTTTCCACAAACACAGTTAGCATTCCTGCTTCCAACTTGTAGACCTAACTCTGTAATCTAACAGTAATACTAATTGAACATAAGCTATGTGCTGGAAAACAGCTGGAAAAAGTGTTAACAGCCCACAACATAAAATGCCCTTAAGACTTTTACCAGATATTTCACTTTATTATTGTAGTCCTTACTTCCCTACCCCAATGCACAGTTCCTGTGGAGACGAAACATATGTAATTATTAAAAGATTTATTCACATGTTATTTCCTGGTAACTTCAAAGTAATTAGAATGATCTCTGATGGTGGAGATTACAAGCGATGCTAAATAAGACAACTTCATTTCACAGTTTTTGTGTGTTGTCTGTTTGTTTGTTTTCTATACAGAAAATGATGAGCGTCTGTCTAGTGGTACTTCCCCTCTTCTCCCAAGAGATGTGGCTTATCAGAGCATACCTAATTCACATCGTTCACACGGGCTGCCCCAAGCTGCTCCTAAGGTAGCACAGCATTCAGATTTCAGTGTAGCACCATTGATGTTGACTTCACAGCGACTGTCTTGGATGTTAAGCCAGCAAGTCCCCTTCAGGCTATCTGCAGCAGAATAGAGAACAATATGGAATTGTCACAGCAAAAAAGAGCTGGCATGCCAAGTTCATGCCATGTGTAGTCAGAGTACCAAGGGAGCACAAGCTCTCTTTGAAAATAAACCTTCTATCAGAGTCCTTTTGTACACATCACATTTTAGTTTAGAAGTGGTGGAAAGGAATAGCACTATCCCTAGAAGGGAGCAATAGAGCACACTGCTTGAGGCGTTTTATAGTCTAGGTCCCACAGCTAGCAGAGGTTCTCCAGATAATACAGTGGATTTATTTATTTCTAGTGACCGATCAGTCTAAAATACACAAGTTACAACAAAAGCAGAGATCACAACCTGGGACTCTTCTTTCCAGCTGACTGCCTGAACCACTGGATTATGAAATCCAGGTGTTCTTGCCTTTCTCTCACTCGGTGAACCTTCAAGGTTGTCAGAAAGGAAAAAAAGATAAAAATGTGGGACATAGGAGCGTGCTATATTCTTTTAGGGCTCTGGTTCTGCTAGTGCATTAGCTATACTTTGAACACGCCCGTTAGGTTATACTCCACTCTCTGCTCCTGAGGGCTCAGCCACAGCACACCCAGCTCCTGAATCACAAATTGGATGGCCAGGCCAGGAACCCAGAGCAGCTCAGGGCCAGTCCCCTCCAGTGAGTGACTAGCCACATCAGGCAGCACCTCCTGACTGCTGCCGAGGCTAGACAGCCACTGAGCAAAGCGTAGGTTTTCAGACTTCACTGTTGTCTCTGCTGCCTGAAATCCTCTGAAATTCTCTTTCAGGTACCCAAATCTTCAAGTCTTAAAATATATGCTTTCAGTACCCAAGCCATTTTTTTAGATCTTAAATCAGTTACATACTTTAAAAGTTGTACCTACAGCACCTTTGCTCAATACCTTTACAATGTTACACTCAAATGGTATAAAATTTCTTTAATCAGACAACAACCTTAGGGATCAGATAGCAAAAGCAGTCTGTAAAGATCTAACCCAGATTGGGAGGTCAGCCTGGGTATTTAAACGCATGTGCATAATCGGAGTTCAAAGCTAAGCAAGTGGCCCAGATGAATTTAATGAGATGACTAATGGAAGAAGAATGGGATTTGGCTTTAAGATTTAGTTATATGTACAAAGCCAGACCATCTATTAGGTGCTGTTGATCACTATTACTAATACCTCATGTTTAGGAGCAATGTGCTTAAGATAGAACAATTACAGCTTTTTTTTTTTTTTCAAACAACTTTTAATTTTCTACAAAATTGTCATGTTATAAAATTATGTAGACCAAAGAGAGCACAACCCTTCATTCACTAAAGTAACAGGAAAAAAACTGGCCCAAGAATGTGACTAGAATCAGTCGTAGAAACTGTGCTACATACTTCATTAATAGTTAAGTGTAAAGCAGTTGTATTATGTAGGTTTATGTTGGTCTCAAAATGGGGGGCAGAACACCACACTTAAATGCACAAAGCAACGAGGGGTACAGAAGAGTGGAAAAGGCATTTTTTCCACACCTTGATCAGCCTTTAGCTAACAGTCAAGACCTGGGTTAGCATAACAAGACTGAAGACAAAACCTGGGCAGTCATTAGCTGGCTCTGCTCTTAGCCAGTCATGTCCCTGGTCATCATATGTCCCAAATTCAGGGACTAACACATAGGAATATAGGCTCTTCGGCTTTGCTTTCAGGCCACATCCAGCTTGCTCCCCACATGTTCGTATGTCTGCTTTATGTTACCAAAACGTAAACACTCCCGTTGCTTTATTCACTAGAGCTCAGTATTATTTATTTTTAGTAGCCAACTTTACAGGATGGAAAAATCATACTAGTATCTCAAAAATTATTTAAACTACACAAATTAGTGGGTGATTTTCCTCACTCCAGCTGCATCTACATTATCCTGCCAAAGTCTGCTTGTCTTATCTTTTTCAGGCTATGAGTTAATTTCCTTTATTTTACATAATCTCTCTTGTCCAGACAAAATCTACAGTGGGCAGTCACTGTGAGTTTTGCTTTGGTGAAAAAGTTATTATCCAGCATCAAAGCATTCTTTCTGTTGCTGGCATCTCTTTGATTCTGACTTGAAGAAAAATATATGCATACTACAGGCAGATGGCAGCCTACTTATTGTGCAGCACATGAATTCCATGAATCTAGACTAAAACATGCATAAAAAGCATATATTAAGTGCAACACTTGGACCATCAACAGAGGTATTTCAAAAACAATTCCTGTTTTTTCCCCTAACAGTGCAGCCTCAATATTGCAAGCACTGTCAGTGTGCAAGCAAAGTAAATACAAAACATGACAACATTTTTGCTGAATGCCTTTATTGTAACTGCTGAACTAACAACCCTCATTTGCTGGAGGTTTGAGCTTAAATTGGAGCACAAATTTTGTGACTTGAATTCTGATCATAATTTAAGCAAATCATTTTTTCTCTACCCAGGAAAGCTCACAGAAAGAGACAAATGGCTCACATTGATGCTCAATTTCTACAGGTAATATGGATGCAAATGGCTCAAGCCACATGGTTCTTCAGCCTTGATGCTGAGCAGTCTGAGCAACGGAACCAGAGGACCTGACAGACTGAAGTCTTCTGTCCACAAACTCAATAACGAACATGCATCAGCCACGTAGCTTCTCCATATAAGATCAGTCTAACATGCAATACATGACCTGAGTCCACAAGACAATAAAAATCAGTAAAAAAATTCTAATATTGTTGTCATGTGCTTTTAGTTAAAAATTTTGTGCCATTTTTAAGTTCAATAACTTTAATCATCATCATGAAAGACATAAAAATTTGCCCTTATAATGTACGACTGATTCTGGTTTTGACATGAGAGCAAATTTGATGTTAAAGGAAAAATAGAGAGGGGTCAGAATATGACATTACTTTGATCAGTCTCAAGAAGAATATAACACATTCCCAAACCACAACACTGTTGTAGCCATACATTTATTTTTTGGCTTGTGCTTTTCATATCTGATGCTACAGGAGTGCTTTATAGGAGCAATCCGCTAAAAAAAATAGGGTAAATGCATTCAACATACATGTCTTTCATTGCAGCGGTAATAGTAATTGCTCTACCATAGAGATTTAAAATGGTAGATTTAAAATTTGACAACAGCACTTGCAATTTTTTCACACAGTAGACTACCTTTAACTTCCAATCCCTTACTCACTTTTCAGTAATCCACTCTGCCCTCCTCTCATGACCACCAATTCCAATGGAAATTTTGCCAAGGTAGAAAAATACACAACTGGTCTCTAACAGTATAAGCCTGTATGTCTCACATTAGCTGTACTTCAGACCCTTCTGTCCTATCATATTCCCACCTTTAGTTCAAAAAACTGTTCCTGAGACAACTTGGGTCAATGAGAAATTAATGATTAGGCCCACAGTACATAGGTGGCTCCTATTCTTTACTTTTTATCACACTGTTCAGATATTTTTTTATGTTTTATGTTACTTAACACAAATATTCAGGCCAAATGGAACCTCCCACTGTAAACATTCCAATGGAAATAATTTGCAAACTAAATCCAGAACATTGTTACAATTAGGCCCTTAGTGCACTTGTAGTACTTTTGGATGTGAGAACACAACCAAGTTATAAATACGCAGCACAAAAAAGCATTGGTTAGTGTGGTCATATCAAGAAATTAGCACAATGTAAAAATGAACAAAACAATACTAAACTTTACTGGGCAGTGGTGCTACAAGGAAATCTGAAGAGAAAGCTTAGACACAAAAGTAACATTCACTTTAAAAGCATATTACAGACTCCATCATTAAATGGAAACTTGAGTCTTTGCATTCAATTTCCTACCTTAAGAAAAATTTGGCAAGGCAAAAAGTTGAACCAAGAACACCAGACAAATTCATCTTAAAATAAAAGGAACATTTAAAATGAGAATCATCCAATCCAATTTATCCCACATATCCTACAATGACTTCAATTATGTTACACAAATAAGATGAAACAATGGCTGCTTGTGATCACCTGGGAGGTACAGATGTCTCCCATCCTTTGAGTTTTCTTGGAAAGGCAAGAAAAAAAAAGCACTAATAAATGGCTTCCAAAGATAATGCCAGTGACATCTTGCAGACAACTGTTGCTGCTAGGTCCAATAAAATCTGTGCAGTGCTCTGCTTTTTTTCAATGCAACAGAATCCTCAAAGGATGCTAACATTATTTATTTATAGATACATTTTTGTATATGTATGTGTGTGTATGTGTATATAAAACTAAGACAACAGTCATGCATCTACTCCAGGGGCAGGGATCCTGACAAACTCAGATCTGTCTTACTCACCTTTACCAGCTTCCTACAAAAGAGGTGAAGTATGAGTTTGTGCTATAACGCAAAAGCCATTAACATTTCCTTATAGTTAGGAAAGGCAGTCTTCACAGTTTATGAAGAATGTCCTGAACCCTAGATGCTTTCCTATCATCATGCTATCCTACTCCTATTTAAGTAGATGTTCCTCCAGTTTTACTTGCTATCTTGTCTCAGATTTAAAAGTAGCCAAAGAACTGGAAAGGCATTTCTGCTTTACAGTTTCTCAACTACCAGACTAATCACCTCTAACTTTACTCGTATTCTCATTCTCCCAAAGGACAAGATAATTCCTATTAAGACATTCCCACACTCCCCCCCCAATCAATATCTGCATTTCACCACTTTCACCATAGTTTGGACATCCTCAGGAATTTTGTTTCTCTGTTTGTTCTGCTCTCATGGAAGCAATCAAATTAGTTCATGTTTGTTTAGTCCTACCTACAGAACTAGACATATTGTCTGCTATCATGGGGAAAATTACCCAAATACATTATTTTCTTGATTAATTAATCAATATGATCAATGTTTTTCAAGTTATTAAGAAAAAGGGAAAATAACAGGAGAAAATACCCACCAATACAAATCAGTCCTGTAGAGTCCAACTTGCTGCCAGGTGAACATTCACAATTGAAAGATCCTAAATTGTTCCTGCAGGCACCATTGACACACGGGCTGCTTTCACATTCATTTATATCTATAATCCAGAAACAAAAGACACTGTTAGAACCATGATGTGCTTCTGGAAAATATTATACTGTACAAATGCTGCTGTGGACCATGATTTGCCAAGACTGCCGGGCATATTTGCCCCCCCAACTCCTCTCAGCATGACATTCAAAACCTATAGGTACAGACAGTTAGCATGTAGGTGCACTTGTACAGGAGCACATATTTTGAAAGTGTTAATTAAATGGCTCTTTTCTACAAAGACAGTAATTTCCAACAACTTGGACTGTTAAGTTTTCCAGCATCAACTATGACTGTCCTGTGAGAAAACAAAACTCCTTTTTCATAGAATGCAATGCACTCCCAGCCACAACATGCAGTGCACAAACAAAGGCCTTATTGTTTCTGTCATTTATGGCTCCATGAGGCTTTGGAAGAATTAAGAAAACCCTGTCAGAAGCAAAATATTACAATGCTGGCTGCGATTCTCTAGTTCTGGAAAGCGTTCAAGAAATAGGAGTTGAAACTGGAATACTGTAAATGGTACTTCCCTCTAGCCCCTAACTCCTTCTATTTATTACCCCTGTGAGTTTTTAAGCCTGTTCACATGTAAGAATAGGACCCCTGCAGACAGTATTATTTGCTTTTTCTTTTTTAAAGTGAAATCAGTTTTAAGACTAAAACAATACTACCAAATTCTTTCAAAGAACAATTGCAGATGCATATCCACCATTTCTTCTTGAACTCCACCATTTCAGTTTTTGATTTGGGTCCTAAATCATAATCCAACCAGACCATTCCGTTGGTGGGCAGAAATAAAACTGCTTAGTGTTTGCTGACGTTTGCTAGCAGTGCATTAGGAATAATGTCATATCCATAAACTAAAATAGCCTGATTTGAATTAATTATAAATTAATGTAGGATCTAGTTAAGCATGGAAACAATAATAGCATCAAGAGATCATTTTCAAGACAAACTGAAATATCTTCCTTATTTTTTAGAAGTCATGAAAAAGGTACCATTTGCTATTTGAGATGTTATGGTGCATCGAGCCTTCATTTCACTAGACACGTATTTCGTGATCTTCTGGGGTCATAGGAAGGAATATATGTTAAAAATACTCCCCAAATTATGTATATATTATTAAAAAACAAAGAACGATACAAGAGAGATGGAAAATGTGCTGAAATCAGTAAACCTAGGAAACTGTGATCTCTCTCTTCATGCCAAAAGCATGCACTTAATTTAAAAGCCAATTTTCACAGACCTTTTACTTAATGGAATTACCTACAAAGAGCAAATAGGACTTGTCCTTGAATGCCAGCAAGGTTTTAAATACCAACAGAGCTTTACATTTGTGAAGTCTACTCTTAAACTTGTGGATTACCCCGCTTACACACTAATCATACACAGATGCAGAGATATAAAATCTAGGAGGGTCAAGACAGTGTGTTACATGAACACACCCACACAGCTGCAATGGCTGGCCATGCACTGGGCTAACTGCATTGGCAGCACCCAAGCTGGTAAACCCCATCCTACTATGGGCTGGCAGTCTCTTAGGTCATTAGGCAGAGCTTCCACGTTTCTCTGCAAAAAGCCTGCTTAGACACAGTTGGTCATGTTGTCTCAGGTTGGCTTCTGAGACGGCTTACTATGCAGTATGCAGCACAGCATAGAAGCAGGTAGCGCCAGGCTGGGTTTGGCACTGCTCATATGCTGACTTGATGTGCTGCGAAGTGCAGTGCAGAAGTAACCAGGTAGATCTAGAAAGCCAGCTAGTTCTGACAGAGCAAGCTCTAAGTCCCTCTGTATCTGAGCTGGCAACCAGGAGGGCTTGCCAACATTCATCTGCTCTGCATCCCTTCTCCTCCCTGTAAATACATTTCATACTTTATTACCTAAGACTTTATTATCCAAGATATGCTCCCTGCCTCCCTGGCCTCCTGCTCTCTCCCCAGCCAGCAATACCTGGTAGCAGAGAGTAGTCTCTGCTGCTTTTGCAGAGAAACCAAATATCTGGTTCCCACAAACCAAATATCTGGTTCCCACAATTAGAAACAGATCACACTGAGACAAAGAAGTCATCTTAAATATGCACTATATGCCAAGTAATTCTCCATATAGAAATGCTCTTGGAGAAAGACACATTTTTTTCTTCCTTTCCATCTGCCATCTTGCTTTCTGCAGTTCGTCTAGCTTTAAAAAAAATGAGAAAAAACAAAAGGAGAGGGCAAATTAACTAAATTTAAGCTATATATAGTTTCTCCCTGTCAAAGGCAACAAATGTTCACTGTCTCTTAAAGTCCAAGAACAAAGGGACACCCAATGAAGCTGGCTAGTAGCAAAACAAGCAAAGAAATGGCTCTTTACAGAACAGGCAGAGAAACTGAAATCCTTGTCCTAGGATGCTGAAAGCTTGCATTAATCAATGGCAGTCTGGACAAGTTCATGGAATATAAATTCACCAAGGTCTCTATGAGGTAAAGATCCTACTTCTGCTGTCAGAAGTCCCTGAACCACAACTGCTGGGGATTCAGAGACTGTTCTTGGAAAGTAATCTTGTATACTTGCTCTGTTGTGGGTCAGAGGGATCTTTGATCAGTCTCTGCATTTATGTCTTTGCTCTTACGCAGACAGATTCTCTGTCCACTCAGTTGCAAGCGCTCTTCCCCGCTTTGAGCTAAGATGCACCTTCAGAGAAGTTCCCATGAGGGACCAGGTATAATCTGTGCCACAGAATCTTTGGGGCTTTTGGACATTAAAAATAGTCTTCACGGAACTCATGCAAAATGAGACTATGCAAAATGAGACTTACAACTTGGCCACATCTGAGAAAATTTTCAGAGTAAAGGGCACCATCCTGACACAAAAACTACTTGAGAATGATATTTCTTATTTCAAGCTACAACAGCACAGAGGAGCAACAGCTTTTCACAGAAAAGGCCACAAGATTTGCATGTTTCTAAATACACAGATCATCATTTTCTTGGAAATGAACAGAAAGTTTTGTGTGAATTTTTTAAAGGCCAAATCTGAGTCAGACACCCAGTGATGAATATTACAGGTCAGCTTCTTGAAGTCTGCTGAAGATATTTATAACTGAAAACAGGTGATTTTCATGTAAAGTCTCTCATGGCTTTAACAGCTGGCAGCCCAATCACAAAGAGATCTGCACATACACAACCAATGTGCAAGACAAAACATTGTAATGAGCAG
The DNA here is from genome assembly GCF_963924245.1 of Chroicocephalus ridibundus. Taxonomy (NCBI): domain Eukaryota; kingdom Metazoa; phylum Chordata; class Aves; order Charadriiformes; family Laridae; genus Chroicocephalus; species Chroicocephalus ridibundus. The sequence continues at coordinate 29,548,711 of NC_086316.1, read as the reverse complement.
AGAGTTGCCACTACCCAAAACTCACTTCAATCACATTTATAATATAATGAAATCCATTAAACTTAAAATATTTCACATTTATAGATGCAATATGAGGCTATCGTGGCTATCTTTCATTCTCCCTGATACTTAGCAAGTTAGGTTTACAATCAATTTTCTTCTAGGAAAACACATCTTGTATTTTAGGTTTTCATAGTTAGCAAGAAACCCAAACCTAACAAAAATAGTTGAGGGCCACACCTAGAAGTCAGTGTCCCCAAAACTACAACCAAAGACAAGTGAATAAGTGTAGATGGAGGGGCCAAAGCACCTAAAGTTCAACACCTTATGAAGAGTAAAGCAGCTCTCTTGCTTTCATGGGCCATGCTCTTCAGTCTCTGACCAAAGACAGTGAAAGGAGAGAAGATGACTGAAATGGGTGAGAAATGACATATGGGTGAGAAAAAATGGAGAAGAAGAGAAAGGTGAAACAGCTGACTCGATCTGGCAGGTTCCTGCTGTCCAGAGCGGACATTCCCTTTTCACCCTTCCTCCTCCTTTTTCTCCCAGTCTCAGTTTCTACCCTTTTCAAGTGACAGGGCCAGCTCCTCACTGATGCCACAGACAAATAGTCACTCTCCATCTTCTGTGATGAGAATGGCAGAAGTTGGCCGCCAAGATGAGGGATGAGGGAAGATGTATGATGGAACCAGACTCCTTCACTTTGCCCTGATGTAGTTGAAGGAATGCTCATCTCATTTCTCTCTACAGAGTGGGAAAAGGGAGAGCAGCTTTCACTGAGGATTAGGGTACACATACCTGGAGGCATTAACTTCTGATTGTTTCTAAAATGATCTTGTCACTATGCTCTAGGCCTCTAACATTAAAAAAAAAGTTTGATACTTTCTGCATTTGACATACTTTAGCACTATGCTAGGAAAAAAGAAACAAAAAAAAGAAACAAAAAAATAAATCAATGCTTTTGGGTATTAACAGGCTCATGATACTGCATTGACTAGCCCCAAAACCACCATTCAGGAAAAAAAAATATTAAAGGATGAATGCACTTCAGCTTTAGTGCTCTGCTGAATCAGTCGAAAAAGTGTCATGTCCACAATGTAAACAAACTCCAAAAATTGTTGCCATACACCTTTTTATAATAATATTAAATTGCAGTTTTAACAAGAGTGAGAAAGAAACCAAATTGATTTTAATACTGTCTTATATTTTAGAATAAAAGCCACTACTAATGAAAATATTTATCAGGGGGTTTTTTTTAGGACATTTTTTTGTTAAGTGAAGTGAGTGTACATTTTAAATGTCAGAGAAACAAAAATTTTAAAAGTCCACTGTACATTCCTGGAAATGAACTTCAAAGCACATCTGGTTTACGTTTAACTAGTTATGTCACTGGAAACACAATCTAAACCACAGAGCTTGTTGTAAAAATCTCGACTTTCAGAGACTTTGGAGCCTCAAACAACTCCCCCACGCCCCACAACAAATTGATAAAAAAAATTCAATTGAACTGTAAGTGAAAACAGTGAAAGGTTTTGCTGTTTCTTCAGAGTTGCAGATGAGAGTTATATTAATTAAAAATATACTGGTGAGTAATAAGCATCAGAGCATTTTCAGAGCACAACACAAAGCTTCTGGCCACAGAAGTTTTTTGCAACTAGTGAACTTGTAACTCCCAACTGAATTACACAATGTTTCTTTGAAAATAGAATTTGGACAGAAAGAGATGAATTTATTCCTCTACTGCCAACCCACTCAACATCAGAAAAAATGTGATACGTTTTATAGACATTTTTATGCCAAACCGCTCCTGTTCCACTTTTTTACCTGATCAGCTAAATTTAAACATCAATCTATGAGATTCAAGATGAAGATGACAGATCCTTCATGACTTATATATGTAAGTTAATGTAGATAAGAATATTAAGAGAAACTGAAAATCCTTCAGATTCCGCTGTACAAACAATAAAAAATTAGAAGTATTTTAGGGCAATTACACTAAACAACATTCAGAAAGGAAATTACAAATCTGAAGTTTTAGTTAATGATCAGTCATTTGGGTTTATTTTTTTCTTCCATTAACAAAAAGTTTTATTATTTTAAACATTATTGCACCATTATGCTCAATCAGAAGCCCATTGCTTCAGAGTTCAGCGGACATAGAGGATTATGAAATACAGCCAAGAGATGCACAGCCACTTTTACTCTACAAAGATGGCAAAATATCCTCATTTTCAGCAACAAGCTAAACCTCATGACCACCATGAAAGGGAGATGAGGCAGGGATAGATCTATCCTATTTTTGAACCTTTTGGAATATCAAAAAACACTCTTTCATTAGTTTTTGCAGGAGTCACAGTACAAATATTGCAAACATGTAGAGATGCATGTTCTTTTATGAGTATCTAAAAAAGGTTAAAAAAAGAAAACAAGATTAAATGCCTTAATTAAAATCTCACCAAGCCCAACAAATAGAAACACACCGGTCTTATTTAATGACCTTGAACGATCATCCCAGTAATTATTCTTACACAATAAAACATATTTTAATTCACAAACTGTGAAACTGTGTGTGTGCATTTACTACCTCATGCTCAGGTTGGTTCGAATTATGAAATATCTCAGTTCCTGTATTACTAGATGACTGTCAGAGGCAGCGTAACATGTTACTTTGAATAAATCACACTGGTTCTTTATTCACCTTTTTAGAATTGATTCATAAACTGATAATTTGTTGAACGCACCTAATTCCCTTAGACAAGATCTAAAAGTGGTCACATTCCTTAGAAAAATGCGCTAAGGTGCCATTAAGAGGGGTCATGCCTACCATCTGGATTTCTGCTAGTTCTTCTCTTCATATACTTTCCTGTAAATTCTATTCTAATTGTAACTTTTTTTTTATACTGTGGTTTTGCAGTCAACATCAGCTGGGAATGCTATCTAAAGAAGTCATGCTGTCCTCAATGAATTAAGCAGTACATTAATTTCCCCTCCAGAACGACTCTCCATCACGCTGTTCTCCACTTAGACCCCCCCTCCAAAAAACCTAAGATAAGGGACTCCCATATTTAGTTCACTGAATCATGATCCCCAAACTTCTAGCACAAGAGACGTTGACTGCAACGATAACAAGGATGTCCAGAAGACAAAAAAGATTTTTTTTCCTAAGGCTGTGGTGGCTCAATGCAACCATGAAACCACTTGTTTTGTTATTTTTGTTGCTGTCAAATCCCAATTTTGTGCCTTTATATTAAATTAGTATTAATATTGTTATTTATGTTAATATTACTATTATTATTATGATTAAAAAAATACATTTTATATTGGAAAATCTAGATACATTTTATTTCCATAATTAGATTTTTTTCATTCTTGCATCTCATTCATCTACCTTTTGGTCTATATTATTCTCTGAAGTTATTATGTTTTTCACTTCAGTAACGAATCTCTCTCTTTACCATACTATTCCCGTTTTAATGTCTATAAGATTCCTTAAGAAACATGTATATTAAGTGCACACAGCAAGGTAGTTTCACAGCTAGAAGTCTTTCAGTGCACAGAAACTAAACATACAGACAGACCCTGAAGAAAAAAATTTCACCTGAACATTGTGAATAAATACTAGGCATTGAGACAACTTAGCAGAGAGAGCACTATAAATCCATGGGGGTATAAGAAAAGCCCTAACCTGAACAAGTGCTACTAATTTGTAACATACAGGGAGAGAAGACATTTTAACTTTTAAAAGTGACCTCTGAAACACACATCTACTAAAAGGAACGTAATTTCTTTTGAACAGAAAGGGTGAAGAGGTGAATGACTTGATACTGCCAGATTTTAAACCATTTCATGAGATGTTTTGAATGTAAACACATGTTCACTTTCCAAACGGTTGGAGACATTCAAAACACTATGGCCCCCCATGTTGCTTGCTTCCACTCCTCTGCTGAAAACTGGCAAAGAGCACATGAGTGCTCCTCACCTGCTTCGTGCAAAGTTAAGTGCATTCAGCATATGCTGCTAAGGAAATGGTTTAAGTTAACCTGATTGATCTTACACAGCACCAATGGTTTACAGAGTGCTTCCACTTTCCCTTCTATATGTTTGTTTAGCTGTATGGCAGCAACTTCTGTTTGATCAGTAATAACAAGCAGCTGAGGACAATAATGTCTTCCACTGCTTCAGACAAATCTAGACGATGACATCAGTTCACATAATAGGTATTCCATAACAAAGGATTATAGCTTCTCCATCACTCACTGAAATGCAAGACTACTTACTATAAGAACTTTCTAATGATGAAAAATATTGAGATTCACAGATCATGGAACCAAATAAAAAATAATGCAAAAGACCTGTAAAATTTTACTACTCTTAATACTAGATAAAAATGAGACAAAAGCTAATGCTTCTATTTTGACTCTTTTTGTACAGCCTTGCTTAATTTTTTTATAATTAAAACTACTCATTAGTTTCTGCTATGTAACATTTTCATTAATCTAACATCTGTGTTCGTAAGTCATGTAAGAAAGCCATTTTGATTATACTGTTAAAATAAAGGACAATTTAAGTATCATCAGGCAGTAATATCCAGATCCTGGAATTCAAACATCACATAACGCATCACAAATACCAGAATTTGATCTAGAATTAATTATCGCCACAGACTGAAGGGAGAAAAGAAAGAAGAGAGTCTGTGGTCAAAATAGATGCACTTCCTTAAATGTGTCTCTGCTACATGATCAAAGGTGAGCGTATATTCCCCTTTATTCCAGCTTAACAAACGTTTTATCTAAGGAAAGGAAAATATTTTCATATAAAACCGAACTGATTACTTTGAAAGAAATTCAATGGCAAGACCCGACACACTGAAAAATACTGCAGAGAAATTGCAAGAGGAATGCAATGATTTATGCAATATATTAGTTCCGTCTTTTCCTCTGTATTCATCATCACTTTTGTGATCATTTAGCTTTAATGTTGTATAATAAGCAATAAAATTAACACAACTTGCAGATTTTTCACCTTCACATGTGTCTGTCTCAGTGCTGAATACGTAGCCCTTTGGACAAGTGCAGCTGTAACTTCCAGGGGTGTTTCGACAGAGCCCATTATCACACAGCAGCCCATTCACTGAACATTCATCAATGTCTGCAAAAAGATGAGTTAGACATAACAGTAAGTGCAAATGCCATGAGAGCCCTTCACCTCCACAAGTAGCCCCTCTTGCTTTCTACAGTAACAACTGGGTTGCCGGATACGCGGTTTTCTACAACAGTCACTGGAGCAAGTAAAAATGCCAATCCCTAGGTTCAAAAGTCTAATTCAGGTTCTTATTACCAAAAAGATCTGTTCTGAAAAAATTACCAAAAAAATCTGTTCTGAAAAAAGGTTTTCATTAGCAGGCTCTAAAAATAGTTCATGGTTTGTATTAAAGTAATAATTATGTTTTCCTGGAATGACCTTGGGATCTTTGTCAATTGTATGACTATATAATGATGACAATTTCATGAAGGTCTATTTGCTTTGAAACCAGCATTTTAATTTTCTTTTTTAAAATACATAAATAACGGTGCGTTAGATTACTGTTCTAATCCTCTTTTATGGGCAAAAATTGATTTTGTTATCCATGAAGTGAGTATGTGCATTAAAATCTAAATTGTACAGCTCGTGTATGGCAGACATCTCAAGAATTCACATACGTACCTCCCCTCCAGAGGTATATTGTATTAAAAAAACTCCCTATGATTAAGATGAGGATATCAAGTACAGCAAATAGGAAAAACCCCTAAATTAACATCACTTCCTGAACTCCTCTTATATTAACTGCAAATAATGCCAATAAAAAGCAATCGGTCTTCCTCATTGCCCTATTGTTTATTTTTGAAAAGAAAAAAAATAATTGTAAGTTACTTTAATGCCCATCACATGTCACAAATACTTAAGCTTACAGGAGAATACTGACAGGGTAAGCCATGATAAACCTGATGCTTTATCCTGCTTCAGGGTGTCTCCTCTGTTTTGCGTGCTTGATTTCCCAAACTTAACACTGCAATTGAAATCTTACAGTTAAGTTTAACAAAAGAAGAAAAGAAGAATGCAATCTAATTACAATCTAGAGGCTTCCGGTTTCCCAGCTACATTAGATTTTGCAAGCTATGCTTATAAATTCCTTTAGGATTCAGACAATAAAGTCTAAATTTCCCCAGAAGATGAATCAGAGATTTAAGTTGGCAGCTGTAAAGAAGCTATTCTAAACTAACCTGTCCTTTATCTAACCTCATTCGATTTTAATTCAGCAAAGGAAGGTGAATTTGGAATTTGACATTTTCAAGACCAACAGACTTTAATTTTGAGGTTGTTGTCATTTTACCCAAACTAGTAGTGCTACGAACATATTATTTCCTTACAATACCACAGAATAACTTCAGATTTGAACAGTAATCTCTGGTGATATGCACTGTAAAAAACACAGAACGACATAGCTCATGTTCTAAAAACACTTAAAACTGACAAAAGTACTGTCTGCATTCTGTATGATGACCATTTTTATTTCCTGGCTGCTCATAAACTGTATCATTAATTAAAACATTTCAACCCTTTATTTAAGCATTCATAATTAACTTCTTTTGTGCAAAAATTCTCCTATCTAAAAATAAATGCATTCTCACAGTCAGTATGGTGTATTTTTATTTAAATAATTAAACAGACATATACGTATACTAGCACTTACATAATCCCAAGTGTAACTAGATAAATTAAATCTATTGCCATAAAATCCATTTGGAAAAGGAATATTATGTGAAGTATATTAAAGAAACACCAACAGTTTTCCGCAGCAGTGCTTTTCTTGCCAAAAAGTCATATTTGGGGCCTTTAGAAAGTAACTAGCTGTAAAATTCCTTAAGTCAAGCAGATGAAAAGAAACACTTTTATTACTTTGTGTGTGCTTTGCATCACTAGGTAGGAATGTTTGGTATTAAAATTGTACCACGGTTATATAGTCCAGGTTTCCCCTACCAAAAATGATGGGGTTTTGTTGACCACAAATACCAGTGATGATAGGTTAGTAAACCTTTAAGTGTAGAGAGCAGTAATTTCCCAAAATAAATACATCAGATAGAAGGACAATACTTAAGACTTTCTAATGGTTTCAGATAGATTTCCATTAGCTTTTTAATACAATCAAACTTCAGTTTTCTGTTTAAAATTAAAGGATGATAACAGGGCTATAAGCGATACTATTGTACAATGTACCTGTGCTATAACACACTTTTTTTGGATGTAAGAATTCCCAAAAGAAAAAAAAAATACTGAATTTCAGGTATGACCATGAATAAAAAAATTTTTAGACAGAGAGTGAAACGTATAACATAGGTATCTTCTGTTGAGTATTCCTAGACACTTGAAGAAAATGTATCTAGATAATGCAACAACCATCTGGTATAAACCTAAACCAAACTTCAAGTGACAACTAAAAGTTTCTGAAGTGAATCATTCCTGCATACTGGTGACAAATTCTGAAGAATGAAAGAATAGCTGTTACACTTGATCCCAGTGTTCAGACTTGATGTGTGAAATCCTGAGAGTGGCTCATTGCCTCCTCCATGAGCTGAAGCTTTCAGAAATTAGAAGACTAAGTGTGCAGCAACCCATTCTGCTGTACTTGTTTAATTTGGGAACATCATGAATTATTGCATACAACGGTGATTGTGCTCCCAGGCCACCAATTATCATTCATTACGATAATGATAGCCATTTGTTACATTTTATTATGCAAAATCATGACCTTCAGCTCCTGACAAATTATCATCCAGCCTTGAACAGGACACATTTTAGGTGGTCTTGACAAATGTTATTAAAATATAACACAAACTGATCCATACTTTTGAGAAAATTAATTCCTAACCTGCAATAACTCCTGCTTACACTTCTCAAACAGTAATACGCCCCCATCAAATAACAGAAAAAAAACCCACCAGTAAGAATATAAGCTATGCAGTGACTGAGAAAAGCATTTTCATTAGAGATTTTTCGCATTTTCATTCTAACTTTAGTAGATGTCTTGCAACCAAAATTCTGTCAATTCACATTAGTATCAATATAGTGATGAATTCTTCAACAATAATAAAAAATTGAGCAACTTACCCACACAATTCCTTCCAGAAGGATCAGGCTCATAGCCGCTGTTACAGTTACAACGATAGCTGCCACGTAAGTTTTCACAAATTCCATTGGAGCAAATATCAGGATCCAATGCACACTCATTAATATCTGTATTAACACAACACCGAAGATAGCCAGATATTGAAAGATATGAAAAACATGATCTTGTGATAGATGTGGACAATATCTGACTCACTGGATGTTGAGGTTGTCATTCAGAGCAAGGGTATAGGAAGGGTGCAGCCAGAAGGCTGAAATAAATTATTATTCCCCTCTATTTGACACTAGTGATGCCAAACCTGGAATACTGTGTCCAGTTTTGGGACACTTCATGAGGTTCACATGGGCCCACTCCTCAAGTTTGTCAAGGTCTCTCTGGATGCTATCTTGCCTCTAGTGAATCAACTGCACAACTCATCTTGGCATCACCTGCAAACTTGCTGAGAGTGCACTCAATGCCACTATGTTTGTCATTGATGAAGACATTAAACAGGATTGGTTCCAGTAGGGACCTTTGAGGGACACCACTTGTTACTGGCTTCCTGTTAGACATTGAGTTGTTGACCATAACTCATTGCACATGACCATCCAGCCCATTTCTTATCAGTCCATCCATCAAACCTATCTATCTCTTAGTGGAGAGAGAAGAATGTTGTGCGGGACTGTATCAAAGGCCTTACAAAAGTCAAGACAGATGATATCAGGAGTTCTTCACTCATCCACTGGTGCAGTCACTAGACTAGTCAGGCACTATTTGCCCTTGGTGAAGCGATGTTGGCTGTCTCTAATCACTTCTATCTTCCATATTTTGGCATAACTTCCAGGAGGATCCGCTCCATGATCTTATCATGCACTGAGGGAGACTGACTGGTTGGTAATTCCCAGGGTTCTCCTTACCTTTTTTTAAAAATGTGTGTGATATTCCCTTTTCTTCACCCACTGGAGACTTCGCCTGACTGCCATTTTTCAAATATGATGGAGACTGGCTTAGTAACTACATCTGCCATTTCCCTCAGGACCCTGGGATGCATCAGGTTCCTTGCGTGGTCCTGAAACTGATCTTCTGCTATGATGGGAAGGACTTTGCTTCCCAAATCCCTGCCTTGATGTTCAGAGACTTGAGAGATATGGGAAGAGTGATTACCAGCAAAAACTCAGGCAAAAACGTTGTCGAGTACCTCAGCCTTATCCATGTCAGTTGTCACTACTTCTCCTGTGATATTTATCGTGTTTGTGTGTCTGTGTACATCTTCTTGTAATCTTCTTTTTCTGACCAATGTACCTGTAGAAGTTTGTCATATTCTTCACGTTCTTTGCCAAACTCAGCTCCAACTGTGCCCTAGCTTTCCTGGTCCTATCCCTACACATATGGGCAGCATCCCTGTATTCTTCCCAGGATACCTGTCCCTGATTCCACTGCCTGTGCATTTCCTTCTTACACTTCCATTTGACCAGGAGGTCCTTACTCAGCCATGCTGGTCTCCTGCCTTCCTTGCCCGATTTCTTACATGTGGGAATCGAGAGCTCTTGTGATCTAAGGAAAATGTCCTTAAAGAGCTGCCAGCTCTGTTCTGCTCCTTTATCCCTGGGGGCAGTTTCCCAGGGGGGTCCATCCACTAATTCCTTAAACAACTGAAAGTTTGCTCGCCTAAAATTCAGAATCCTGGCTTTACTCTTCACCTGGCCCATATCCCTCAACATCACGAATTCCACCAGGGCATGATCACTGCAGCCCAGGCTGCCATTATGCTTAGTTCATCTGTGTTGGTAAGCAACAGCTCCAGTGACACTTCTCCTCTGCTAACTTCCCCTGTCACCTGGATTAAGAGCAGTTCTCTGATTTTAATAGAAGGTTACAGAGAAGATGGAGCCAGACTCTTCTTTAAGGTACACAATGAGAGGGTAAGAGACAGAAGTTACAACAGAGGAAAATTTAACTGAACGCCAGGAAAACAACTCTTCCCCATGAGAGTGGCTAACCACTAGAGTAAGCTGCTGAGAAAGGCTATGGGAACTCCATCCTTGGAGATTTTCCAAAATCCACTGGGCAAGGCCTTGAGAAATCTGATTCAACTTCGAAGTTACCTCTGCTTTGAGCAGAACGTTAGGTTGGATGACCTCCAGATATCCTTTCTAACCTAAATCAATAGGGAACTATGTGTTTGTAAGAATACCTTGATGCAAAATATCTAGCCCATGCACTCAGTGCCTGTGGTTTAAGGATCTAGGTAAGAAGTTATAAATTATTAGGTGACACAAATACTTTTTCTAACACAGGACTAATGCATAGGTAAATACCACAGCATACTCAGTCTTGCAGAAATTATAGCACTTGTTGGAAATTTAGAATTTTTCTCAGATCAACAGAATAGGATGATGAATGAGACATATTCCCTGAATTTACAGTCCCATATAGAATTTCTGCTGTAGTTGGAAAATTCCAAAATATTTGTATGAACTATAAGAACAGGATCAGGCTAGTTTTAGTATTTTTTGCCTCTGAGGAAAAGAGGACTTTTCAATATTAAGTTATTTCTTCCCATACGGTAAGCCCATTACTTTAAATAGTTCCCTTTCCAAACTCTGGAAAGAACAGTAGGGGTGCTGGCCTAACTATGACTTCATAAAAAGCTTGTTTTTTACTTGTACTGCTCAACTTTTTATAAAGGACATTTCCTCTTTAATCATAGTGCAGTTTAGATCATTATTTACATATACTCAGATACGCATTTGCAAAAATCATGCTATCCCTGGATTAAACTCAAAGCTATAAGACGTGAAAAATTCATAAGAAAATATGAATTAGCATAATATTTCAGCTCTATGTTTTCTTTTGAGTAAATAGTTTTCTGTAGTTTACTAAACTTGTTTGTATCTGGGGGACAAGCCACACAATTTCATAACTCTATTTCTCCTTACCAAATTAATCATTTCCGAAGGTCCAGCCCTTCTTGTTACTTTTCATATTGAACCAGACTGCAAAATCTCTGTCCTCACCTATGCCCAGATTTCACTCACATGAAAACATGAAGGTTTTGCGCTTGTTAATCACAAACTGAATGAGAGCAGTAAGGATGTGGTGATGGACTGCAGTCTAATTAACAAGCTGTGTATCAACTAAAAGTCAAATAGAATCCCATCCCTATGACAAGAGTTTCACTGATAAAGTCTGTTCCCACTCACTCTTGATAATGAGAATGCATGAAGAACACAACAGAATTTTCATTAGGGATTGAATGTGGTATTAGTATTCCTCTCCTTCAGGAAATGGAATTGGCAAACAAAGTCCCTTGGTATAAGCAGCAGTAGGAGTAGCAGCAAGAAAATTGACTGCAAGGTCACTGCAGAAGATATACAGAAAATACTAGGGTTTTCTTTAGAAACCTAAACAAAGAGGGATTTTAGTTAAGACATGAACACTGAGAGATCATAGTTTTTATCACGCAATTTGGTTATGACCACAACTGGTTTTATGTTTTTAGTGAGAAATTGTATTTTCCATGTATCAAAAAGAACATATAACCTCCCTACCAGACTACATGCAAATTCTCATGGTAGGACGCTGTTTGTACAACAATATTATGGTACACTGCCATTATTTCCCCATGAGATTTAGAGATCCTTCAAATGGACCTTATATAATTCACTGAAAAGGTAGAGAATTTACAAACTCTATGGATTTCAAATTACTTGTAAGTTTGGCAACATGTTAAGCAATGAGCTCATAGGGAAGAAAAAACGTATGCATATACACTTACAGTACTGAACAGAAACAGAATTTCTTTATTACAGTACTATTTTTAAAAGTTATGTGGGCTGTTACTAAGTATAATGATCAGAGGGTCTCATTCTGTTTCTGCTGAACTGAATAGGAGCTTTAATGCTGACAAGGATAAAAGCTATATAAGTTAAATGCCTGGAAATATTAAATGTACACTATCTGCTTTAATTTGGCTGCAACTTTATTAACTCATCAGGGAACTATCTAGCAATAAATCATAATACTGTGTTTCACCATTCCTTCTTCAACCCACCCTACTTATTTGGCAGCTGCAGTATGCGTTGCCCCTACTTCAGGCCTGGCTCAGCTATTATTTTTAAAATCCCGCTCTCTGTGGTGCTAAAAAAAGGAGCTAGAGCTTTACAGTTCCCAGTACCAAATGCAACTGCTTGCTTTCAGGACTTTCTTTAGGACAATCTTTTTTAGTAAGCTCCCTTCCAACTCTAACTCACCAGAGAAATGATGCCTCCACAGAAACAGTCCATGCAATGAACACTGGATCTGGAATGAAAAACTGCTCTACTACTATCCCAGCTGACTGAAAATCAACTGCAAATGCAATTGGCTCCTGTCACTCCCCAAATGAGGGAGAACTGTCTTATGCCCATTCTAAGAAAAATAAATTATGTGTCAAACCTTTAAAATGGATGACTTTTTGTCAGGGTCAGGCAAAATCCAATGTTGTAGAGAATGAATTCTGGCCTTTTCTTTAGACAACATTTAATTATTGTACTTTGATAATGAAAATACTAACATCTGCATATTAATATTGAGGCAAAAACCTCCACTCTGGGATATAATATATAATATAATTCTGAGTATATATTAACCTTGAGTCATATACATTAAAGAAAATGTGCAACATACCTCGTCCATCCACAGTAATACCTATTCCACTGCTACACAGGCCATGGAATTCAGCTATGCAATTGAAGCAAGAGATGTTGGGGAAAAAAGAAAATGTTATTTCCAGTGTTTCACCTTCTTTAATCCTAAACCAAATCCACATGATCTTTTTTCAAAATAATTCTTCTACAATGTAACTAATAAAATGCCAATGCTCACATGAAATAGCTATTTATTGACATTATAGCTAAATCCGTCAAGTAGCATTCCACCCTGAACTTTCACATATAGACAAAACTGAAATTTCACACCAAGAATTATACACTCAAGTGATTTCATCAACGTCTTGACAGTACTGTCTCCTTCAGTTACTGCTTTCAACCACAATGCCAGTTTTACTTCATTTCTTCTGATTAGTTTTCTGTTATCTCAGAAAATGACACTGAATGGAAATACTGTCCAAGATACATCACCTCAGTTCTACAGTCAAGAGATTTTTTTTAATCGATCCCCAGGTTTATTTGGAGAATTGATTCTTATAAAATGAAATACAGATTTCTAAAATTAATATGGGCTGCTCTTTTAAACTGGACTGATTTGACTAGGAAATTTACAGATTCATCAGGGAACTCCACTTATTCTCTTTAAAGTATTATTGCTTATAGCCAACACTTAATTCTGGGACCCAGCTTCATCCATAGCATGCTCATGTCTTGAATTTTGTCAGTTTGGCCAGCTTTGGAACTAGATTCACCTCAAACATTACAAGGCATAGAAACACAAATATGCAACATAAAATATGAGAAAGTTCTTCTTTAAAGGAGAAACCATTTCCACAATCAATGTACAATTCCATTAAGTGTCCTATTTGCTTCTCTTTAAGGCATGAAATTAATGAACAATCTGATCTGAGTGAGATTTTTTTAAGTCTGTATGTTCAGTATAGTATTCAAAGAAACAAGAAATTTTACCTGAATTTTTAGTAGGGCAGGGGTGACATGGCTCTCCAAAACCATAGTCAGGATTGGCACAGCAACATTCAGACTTTGTCACAGCACCAGGGAAAGGACGGACACATGCTCCTTTTTTGATGCCTCCATAGCATGTGCTACGCATATGAGTATCTGAGAAAGGGCAAGAAAAGAAATAATTTATTTCCTTAGGCTGAGAGTATGCATACTATCTCAATGAGAGCTAAAAAAAAACAACTTACACGTTTTGTTCAACAAAATGGTTACATTGGCTACATTTGCATTGTTCTGCTACAATAATCCTGATGGCATCAAGGCCAATTCTCAAAATGGTTAGCTCCCAGAGCTCTCTCCAGAGCACTTTAAAACCACCTGAACCAGCATATTGTGAGCAAATTTAAAAGCATTCTATAGGACACAGCAAAGATGACCCACACACCAGAGCTTTGTAATTCCGTCAACACATATCTCGATAAGAAACACAGAATGACTTGAATGAGCATGTGGTGACTAGTTCTTCCCTTTGAGAAGTGCTACGACCGTAACCTGGACATGCAGATCTCTTATTTACTTCCAAAATGGTTCCTCATGTAGGATAACTCACCAGCAGCCCAGGGCTGGTAATATGGGAAGCTACCTATTTCCTATTTCCAAGAGGAGCAGAGCTGCCTACTGTATTTACAAATTCTGAACAGAAATGCAATTCCACCACATTGTTCAGACCAGCATTTACGTGACATGGCTATCTTAATAGGTTTACACGTAAACTGGCACCAGTGCTGGATTAGGGTCAGGATATCAAGGAGGTCTCAATACCTAACTAGCAACAGCAATTTAGCAATTCTTACACACGACTAGATAGTGGGAAAAGCAGCACTACTGCCTTGAGTATAAGAAATTTCTGGAGGTTTGTGATTGAAAAGCCACTATGGAAACTTCAGTGCTATCCCTGGGGAGAGGGCTGGAAATGATTGCCAGGACAAACCACCACTTATTACACAAAGGAAACAGGAAGGTCTCCAACATTGAAAATCATGCCATAAAAGACAGCAGAATTACACAGGACAGCCACAGGGACTCACCACATGCATACTGCCAATCTTGCAGCTGATTGAGTATGGGCCAAGTCAAGGACTGACTTGACCCATAAGACGTAGTAAGATGCATATTCCGAGACACATCTTTGCAGGTATAACCGTCTGCTATACTTACCCGAGAACTATGAGAATGTCTCTTAGACTGCTTTTTATGTGTTTTGGTTTTGTTTTGGTTTTTGTTGGTTTGGTTTTTTGGTCATTCCAGGGTTTTGCATATTTGCTTATAGGATAATACTGGAGGTAGTCAAACAAGCATGTGAGTAGACAGTCCACCTAAATGTGTGGGTGAGAACTGCAGCATACAGATGGATTAAACAGCCTTTAGTTTTGACTCCTATACTTCTACAGGCACTTGTTGGAGCTACAGAAATACTCTTTGTTTCAGTCATCTTTATGGACCAGGCCAGAACATGGCTTTAATTTATGCTCCTTGTTAATCTCCCAGTAAAACTACCATACATTGTGGCCTGGACATGAGCCTGGGTGCCCTCAGAAACTGAGTAGGGTCTGAGGGAATCCAGACAGTTACCTACTCAAAAGATGACCCCAAAACAACCAAGAAAAGTTGCATGAAAAATCTTACAGTGGATGTTGAAAATCCTGTGCCAATCTAAATAAGAACTGGCAATTCCTTCTGTGTTCTGCCTGCTCTTTGAGTGTTGTAAGCTGGCTCCTATAAAACAGGATTGCCTGTACATAAATGTTTTCCCTTGCTTTTGGTATCTCATGGAACAGATAGTTCTAGAGCACAGTTAAATACGGCCCAGATTTCAGGGCTTATTCCTTGCCAAGAGTCTAGGTGAAGCCAGTACAATTTGCTTACACTTGACAGAAGGAAAAGGTTGTTATGCTTGACAACAATCAAGAATTTTTTGCACAAGAAATGTCTGTTCATGTACTCCGCAAAATAATTACTTGCATCACATCCTTTCCCTCCACCTCTAACAAATCCAGATGCCACTCTGCCATGCTCTGCCATGAATAAAGAGGCTTCGATCATTGTCCTCTCACAGAGGCAAAGGCTTCCCCCTAGTTATATGTCTGGGAGCGAATGGAGAAGCAATTCAAAGGAAGGAAATGGCATCAAGGGAAACTGCAGAGGAAAAAACATTGGAAAGTGTGAAAGAAATACTCTGTAGGAAGGTCTTCAAAGATGTGAAGTGTGGGAAGCAGCTGGAGGAAGCTACAGATGTTCTGAGCAGCTGCTGTGCATAAGAAGAGAGGAAGTGCTTTTCCATATAAACCAAAGTTTCTATAGAAGAAGCACAGGGAATCTGGGGAGGATTGCCTAACTAGTTATAGGAAAACAGTCTTATCCACACAGTCAGTGATTAATAAAGCCTGTGCAAGGTGAAGAACCAAAACAGCAATCATATGACAGGAAGAACGTCCTCCCTGAGCTGTGCAAGGGTAAGAAAGACAGGCACTGTTTTGTCTATGACTTAGCTGCTGTAGGCACCTCACCAAGTTCAGGTTCCCCATGTCATGACAGTTCTGAGCATGCACCTTACTGATGAACCTGTGCTGCTGCCCATGTATAGTTTGATCAGCCTTTGGCTACTAATTTCAGAACACTGGAGAACTTTGTGCCCTGGCTCAGAGTTTAGCATTGGTGCTGCTGTAACAGTGTACCTGGTTATGGGAAACCCCACTGTTTCTCAGAAAATAGCATTTCTAGAGTCTTAAATTTTGTGGTATATCACTTCTGCAAATGTTATCACCTTGTGGTCAAGGTGAGGTGGGCCAGAGGTTGACCTATTCTCAGTGAAAGTCACTGCACCCATCCAGGTGCCTTAGAAGGTCAAATTATGCAATGGTTATGACAGGCACTTTGAGGTACGGTTCTGCGAAATAACCAATGTAAAATAAAACTTAGTTATTTTGTCCTGTGTGGCTATAGTTTTGGGTAGAGATGTGAACTGCAGACTGAATTATAATTAAAAGTGTCTCAGCAGAGAACAAACAACATTGTGCAAAGCTATAGCCATAGCTCTGTACAAGTTCTGAGGTGATACACAAACACACAACACCCAGAGCCAGCTGAGGTATCTAAGCACGGAGCTGCAGTTAGAAGTATAGCCAAACCTGAAATGCATGCAAATGCTAGTTTGGTTCTGAGCACTTATCTAACTGTTCCTTTTCCAAGCATTTGTTATCCCTTGCTGTATTTTTTGTCCAAACTTGTATAACATTTTGTGATTGACTCTGCCATACTTATTAATACTAAATAAAAAAGCAATTTATTCTATGAATAGTCCCACCAGAATCAATGGTACTATTCAGAAGTAAAATACAACTCAAAGTAGAAGTGAGACAATTAGACTGTAAGCTCTTCAATTTTATATTTTTCCTAATTGCCTAGCACATTTGTGAGAATACTGTTTAAAGGAATCCCCATGTAACTTATTAATTCTGTGACTACAAATACTCTTCTAGCAGCCAGAATGTCTGAAAAGTATTATTTAGCTCATGTAATATATGAAACAGAATAACCAGACAGAGAGTTCCTGTAGTTAACACAGCATGTGTATGTATATATAAGCGCGCACACACACACACACACACACATATAAAATTCTGAACAGCAGATTGGCTCAGAAATTCTATTCTAAAGGTGATGTATGAGGATATCTTTGTTATGCAATACTTGAAATTTCCTGTGATACTTTATGCCTTGAATAATTATATCATCCTTTTAAAATTAATTTTCCAAATAAATAAAGATTTTGCCTTGCGATTTTTGTCATATTAAGGATATTTCCTGTTGAAAACGTAAGCATTTTTGGTAAACCTTAAAGCTCTGTGACATGTGGAGCTGAACATTTTCAAATAAAAAATAGCGTTTACAGCTGATGGCCAACTTGTGAAGCCTTTAGCTGCTAGAACTGTGGTAGCATTAGGTAAATGAAAGCACAGAAAACTGAGCATTGCATTGATTCTTTGCAGCTGTATCACTGACAGGGGTAAAGATGAGGCCAACTTGGACCACAAAAAAGGTACTGAACAGCTTGTACTCAAATCTGGTTTTGCTGCTGTGCCACTAAGCAGTGAAATTCCTATATTAAAAACAGTATAGCAAGTCTTTTCTCATTGTTTTATCTTTCCATTGCTTTTCTCCAAACGTTTAATAAATCAGAAGAAAACAACTTGGCTACTACATAGGAGAGAACAAACCTTGCTTTTCTTGGTTCGGTCTTTAGTACAGTTTTGCTTACTAAAAAATCTCATTTATTTAAAACAACAAATATTTGGGTTCCAACTGAGAGACTGAGAAGGTGTTTTGGCTTTTTACTAGCCTGTTTTTTAAGGCATTCTGAGTTTTTATGATGCATTTTTTAAACTGAAGTGGTAACTGAAAGGCCCAACTTGCGCAGGCCCTCAACAGTAATGCTTGCACTAGATTTTATTTTAAAGAATTATGAATTTCTGCAAAATTTAAAATGTTATTTTAAATGAATGGATAATAGCAACACAAGGATGTAGTATCTCACATCCCTTTGGCGTGAGATAACCTCCAAATGTTGTATGAATTCTGTCTTTCCTTTATTTGGACACACGCAGCTAAGACATAGACAGGTAAGACACATATGCATCCATCAGCAAAAACGGTCATAGCACTGACTAATATACAGGGCTATTGAAGAGCCAAGCCAATGGTTTCCTCTCTGCCTTTACTGCTTCATGAACCTGTCAAATATCATGATTTAACTAGCTGGCCTAATCTAATACCAGATCCAACGGCAGCCCCGTAACCAGCGGCAACTAACACACCAGACCACGTACCAAAAGTGAAGCTAATATGTTGTGATGCTGCCAGCAGTGCCTGTTTCACTCAAGGAGACCCCATTCCAGGCACACATGCCTGCTGAAGCTTAATGCCATGCCATGCCTACCCACCAACTGAGCCTTGGGTCACAAATATCCCTGATGATAGATACACTCACAAGCTAGAGAAGAAACTTAGGGGATACAGAACTGATGTTACGATATGCAGAAGGGAAAGATGGTATCTCTATCCACAGATAACCTGTGGATTAAATTGGTTTAAGGCATTTTGCAGTACCGCAGTCCCCAGTGCATGTAGTCCCATCACTCCCAGAAATTTTTATTCCTCTCCACCCTCTTCATCAGCACTCAGGAGAAAACAAGGAACCGAATACCTCTTGCCCGCTACCTTTTTATTTTATTCTTCACCAGGTTGCAAATGCTCCACTTTTCTCCAGTGAGCTCCCTGAAGCTATGCTAGAGCTCCTGGTGGAGTTGGGCGAAGACTCTTAACTGTCAACAAGTAACATTTAAGGGGTTAAGAGGCTGCAGTTCAGATTATATGACAAATGATTATTCATCAGCAGACTAAAAAAGGTATGCCTCAAAACCAAAAAGAGATGCCAGGAAGAGTAAATACTGTAAGCTTAGTTTATAGGAATAACAGGTAAACAAGAGGTGGTGCCACTCCGATTCCACAGAGGAATTTAAACTTGTTTTTTAACACTAGGTTAATGAGATAGCATAAAGCAAGATTTCCTAATAACTCTTAATAATGATGTTTGAGTTCACAGAAACAAGTCTATCTAGTTTTCACTATTTCTTCTGCTAGAGCTTTTTCTTTTTTAACGCTATGGTGTACAGGGAGAATAAAATGTTTTCAGATTAGAGAAAGAAATGAAAAGGGGGGTATAAAAATATCAGTGTTGCAACCAAGATATGTATCTACTTTAGTGATTTGGAGTGGATGATGCACAACTGAATATAAATATGAATATATATGTACATGTGTGTATATATATACAGACATGCATATACATGAACACAAACACACAGCAGAACAAAAGACAAATATTCCAGATTTATCCTAGAACAGATCCTCTGTGGTTTGTTGTCAGCATCCCTAGAAGGATGTCATCTAATGTATTTCTTTAATTTGACAACCTGGTAACTACATCTGCTTTTAGATGAAAAAAAAAAATCTCACTTACCTACACACACACGACCATCAACTCCAACAGCCAAGCCAGGTGGACACTCACACCGAAAGGATCCTTCAGTATTTATGCAATGACCATTCATGCAAATTCCTGATGTCTGACATTCATCAATATCTATCAGGAGGCAACACAATTCAAGAACCTAGTCACCGTTTTTAAGCAGATTACAATTAATATTTTAGGAACATTACCAAATGAATTTATGATAGCAGATGAATCATCAACATATCCTTGTTTTGTTTCTAGTAAAAATTTCATCTTGGAATTACACTAAATAATAAAAATTCCATCAACAAAACAAACCAACAGAAAGTCTGTAGGATTACAGGCACTTCAGACTCTACATTAATCAAAATTAATGATAAATTTTACCTTTTGTCCAGCCCATTATACTATAACTTTGCTTTAAAGTCTGGTTAAGGAAGCATAGAATATCCATAAGATGGTAACTTTTAATTTCAAAGAACTTTTCAGTGGTCATCAATTTCTGTCTAAGTCAACAGCCCAGCTGCATATACATTATGAAAACAACTATTAATAGAAATGGTTCAACTTCAAACCAGGAAACTAACAATTCAGATGATTTTGCACTTACTAGAAATGACTCAAGCCCAAATCACGGAATCACGGAATCTTCAGAGTTGGAAGGGACCTCTAGAGATCATCTAGTCCAACTCCCCTGCTAGAGCAGGATTGCCTAAAGCACATCCCTCAGGGCTGCATCCAGGCGGGTCTTGAAAATCTCCAGAGAAGGGGACTCCACAACCTCTCTGGGCAGCCTGTTCCAGTGCTCTGTCACCCTCACCGTAAAGAAGTTTTTCCGTGTATTTGAACGGAACTTCCTATGTTCTAGCTTGTGCCCATTGCCCCTTGTCCTGTCGCTGGGAACCATTGAAAAGAGCCTGGCTCCGTCTTCCTTAAACCCACCCTTTAGATACTTGTAAACATTAATCAGGTCCCCCCTCAACCTTCTCTTCTCCAGGCTAAAGAGTCCCAGCTCTTTCAGCCTTTCCTCATAAGGGAGGTGCTCCAGTCCCATAATCATCTTGGTTGCCCTACGCTGGACTCGCTCCAGTAGTTCCCTGTCCCTCTTGAACTGGGGAGCCCAAAACTGGACACAGTACTCCAGTTGTGGCCTCACCAGTGCAGAGTAGAGGGGGAGAATGACCTCCCTCGATCTACTGGCCACAGTCTTCCCTATGCAGCCCAGGATGCCATTGGCCTTCTTGGCGACAAGGGCACACTGCTGGCTCATGGATAATTTGCTGTCTACTAGGACCCCCAGGTCCTTCTCCTCAGAGCTGCTTCCCAGCATGTCCGCCCCTAACCT
The DNA here is from genome assembly GCF_963924245.1 of Chroicocephalus ridibundus. NCBI lineage: Eukaryota > Metazoa > Chordata > Aves > Charadriiformes > Laridae > Chroicocephalus > Chroicocephalus ridibundus. The sequence goes on along the minus strand of NC_086316.1, from coordinate 29,527,538 downwards.
ATACTGGTGCTTAGCATTCTTCCTTCCCAGGTGCAGGACCTTACACTTGCTTTTGTTGAACCTCATTAGGTTCTTCTCTGCCCAGCTCTCCAGCCTGTCCAGGTCACGCTGGATGGCAGCACGGCCCTCTGGAGTGTCGGCCACCCCTCCCAGCTTGGTATCATCAGCAAACTTGCTGAGGATACACTCTGTCCCCTCATCTAGGTCATTAATGAATATATTGAACAAAACTGGACCAAGTATTGACCCCTGAGGGACACCACTGGTTACAGGCCTCCAACTGGACTCTGTGCCAGAGTCTACTTCTACTGGCAGCCACAAGTATCTTGCATTAGTTTACTTAAACTGAAGCTAAATCAGAGTCTATTTTTAAAATGTTTAATATAAGTTTTCAATGACTTCACTTAAAAACATTTGTAACGCTATGTGGTAAATACAATGTCTTAAGTATTATGCACTCTAAATTGTCAGAATAATGAAGTGGAAAACACGCTTGTTTGTGTTCATCAATGTAAAATCTTTAAAAACTTTTAAACTTCCCATATTGCTGATCACTTTACCACTTCATGAAGGGCCTTCATATTTTGCTGCATTTACAATGATCCAAGACTTTTCAAAAGCTGATTTATCGTCTCTTATAGTTTTCACAATACTATTAAATAATTCAGTTATTTCTTTCTGTAAGTGAAAGACCTATTTCTATTCCAGGCAGCTTAAAAAATCTACTGTAATGGTAAGGTATTAGTATGATATTAAATCCATGTGATGAGATTGCCATTCTTACATGAATGAATGGATGAGAAAAGCCATTTTCAATCAAGATTGTCTTACTGCGTTACCCCTCAGTTCTACCTACCAGTACAGTAACGTCCATTTGGAGCCAGAACAAATCCTGGTTTGCAGATGCATTTAAAACTTCCATCTTCATTTATGCACATCCCATTTAAACACATGTTTGTAGTGGTACACTCATCGTGGTCTGCAAAATATTGGAAAGAAAACTGCTTATAGTTCTTCACCTTACAGAAGACAACACAGTAAAAATAAATGATCAGGACTGATGTGACATATTCCTTCACTTGAAGATTAAATTCTACTTATAACTTTGATGAAGTATCTATCTGAAGAGTTTTCACACTGTGGACAAAGGAGCCATTTTTTTTCCCATTGTGATCAGTTACTTTGTGTGTTTCAGCGGACTATGTACAGAAGAACAGGGTGCCTCTGTCTTTCTTACATGAAAGGATGAAAAGCTTCAGTCATCTGCCAGAATTAAATTTATCTAGGAAGTTTTTTTTTTTTACACAGTATAGTCAAAATTAAAAACAGTTATTTCTTCAGCAGTGCTGATATATGGAGCACTTGCTAAGAAGCTTTAGGGAAAAACGTTATTCCTGGCACTGAGTTACCTGGGACTCTTGAGGAGACATGTGGTTTCAAAAACAAAAATTACCTCAAGTTTTCTTTGAAATCATGCAATTCTGTACAATAACTATTTGAATGCAGGGGCTGTAAGTTCAACTCAGGTCATACTTCATTTCAAAAAAAGGTAATCCTTAATGATCCTTAACTGTAATATGAAGTACAGTTTCTAGAATCACCATGATAATGCCCATCCCTTTATTTAGAAGAGTTCTTACCCACACAATTTTTTCCATCCGTAGTCAGTTCAAACCCAGCATTGCAAATACACTGGAAACTTCCATCAGTGTTTACACACCGGCCATTTTTACAAAGAACACCATTCTGGATGCACTCATCTATATCTAAGGCAAAAAAAACCCAAAACAAAACAACAACATAATCAGACAACTACTCTAAGACAAAAACGTGTATAGTCACAATTATTGCTTTGAAAAATATTGGCATGTTATTTAAATATTACTTGAAAAAATTTTCCAAAGATGTTTAAAAATTTATTCTCATTGCATCAGTGATAGGAAAAATATTATTTTACAGACTTGTAAAATAAATGATACAATGCTATATCTTGTGATGCTCAGCAATTACTTTACGAATACTTTTAAAAACCCTACTCACAGTTTCATCTGTGTAAATACACAAATATACACCTGTTGTGCTAATAGTCTATTTCCTGATTTTTTTGTGGAACTCCTGGCTGGGGAATTCCCTATCCAAGTGACAGATATTCCAGAATAATGGATAAACATTAAAAGGCAACAACAGAACAAATGGAATTGTAGCCCAGAACTGGAGCTCGAATTAATATAACAACTGTTGGAATTTACTGAAATTGCATTGCTAACTATTTTTTGAACTCCAATGGTATCTGACATAAGGGGTCAGAACATCTGCAATGTCAGCAGACGTGAAACAAATTTTCTTACCTATGCAAGCTTGCTTGGTAGGAGTTCTCTGGAAACCTGTGTGGCACTTGCAGTAATAGGAACCAGGTGTGTTGACACAATCTCCATTAGAGCATGGGTTTGATGTGCATTCATCAACATCTGTTGGCAGCATAGAGGAGCATTAGTGACTTCACAACGTATACAACTTTTTTTTTCAAGTCTAGAAGTTTCTAAGTGGAAAAGACAGTAACCAACAGTCAAATGCTAATTAATAAAACTTGTCCTTCGTGCAAAATCATTACTTTCCTAAGAACACAGAGCTGTTCTTAGTCCTCTGTCTTAGGCAGACATTTTTAAGAAGTGAAATCCTACTACATCATTTATATGCATCTTGAAAGACAAAAGAAAAAATACGTGTGAGAATTTTGAGACATGGGATCTGCTGGTTGCCTAGTGAAAGTGAACAACACTTTATTCAACATAGTTTCATTTAAGTGAATGACCATTTGTTCTTCTTTGGAATAAAAACAATGCAAATCAAAATTGGCATTTTAAAATTAGAGCAAATCATAGCATCCAAAACCCCTCCATTACGCTACAAGTTTATTGTAGAAATGTGAGGAGGGGCCACGCACCAGCGGGAGGGATTCTTAATGAGACCACAGTCTGTGCACCACATCTCAATTATTTATGCCCCATTGCACCATCAACCCCAGTCTTTGCATTGGAGTAATGCCAGACTCAATCGAGCCCTTTTCTATAATGTACCTTACTCTCCTTTCCAAAGGTTTTTAGTAAACCAAACACACTTTAATCACCTTAAATATTAGGTAACTGATTAGAAATAAATTTGACACAGTGCTCTGAGAACTTTAACTCCTTTCAAGAACCCTTCCCAAATTTCATCCACAGTGGTTATCCATGAGTCAGCTGTGTCTTTGGCCCGAGATAACTATTCCCAGCTCTAAAATAACATTGATTGTTCCCTCCCCACTATGCTCCTCTAAACCCTGCCAGGATCCTTGCCCTCTGTGATCGAGGGAGCAAAGTGAGGCCATCCCTCTGGTCTGGCAGGTAGGACCGATGGCTCAGTCCCACCTGCAGCTACCAGAGGATGACCTGAGCAACTCCTCTCTGCTACAGCTAATTTCACAGGTTACAAACTGAATGGATTCCTTGATGAAATCCCCCTTTCTTAATCAATCACCTCCAGCTATGCCCTCCATTTCACTTATAGGTCTGAAATTACTCATCTCTTCAATTAAGTAGGCTTTAACACCACAAAGCCAATGCTGATTTGTGGTATCTGCCTGTAAGATGCTATAGGAACCTGGAGCTAAGTAAAGCCACTACTGATCAGTTCCTAGTAATGACAATTTTCCCATGCATTTTGCAGTGTACGCTACCAGAAATATTAGCCATTATCCCTTGTCATATTGCAACAGGCCCTGCTAAAAATTTCGTCCCCATCTTTCCTGTAGGCCCCCTTCAGGTACTGGAAGGCCGCTATAAGGTCTCCCCTGAGCCTCCTCTTCTCCAGGCTGAACAACCCCAACTCTCTAAGCTGTCAATATACATATCAAAGAGATCTGAATTTACCCAAATCACTGATTCAACGAGCTGGTTTACAGCATTCTTCGTGCCTAGATGTAATCAGATCGCTTTGGGTAAACAGTTACATGAATGAAGGCAAAGTAAATGAAAGAATTAAATACCTCCTTTCACGCATAGCTCATTCACATTTGCATAGCAGCTGATAGCACCACTCCATTAAAACCACAAGAATGAAGATAAAGAAAAGAGACATTCCGAACGTTAAATACAATGAAAAAAACAGTGACTGTGTCTTTACACTGGAGTAGACTTCTATGTAATTATAGTAGTTTCCTGCTCTCATGCTTCTCTAGGGTACCTGGCTGTTGGGATACTCTTTCTCATGAGTGCTAGATTGTGTATTTTTAACTCCGTGCTCAGCTGATATGGGATGTCAAGGAGGATCACACATAATTCCTTCAGAACAAAGTCCTCAGCTACCAAGAAAACTCAAACTCTAAACCACATTTTCACAATAATATTTTGTCAAATATCTTAATTCAAATGACTTTACTGCATATTTATCTTGCTTTAGTATAGGGGAGGACAGGGGGAACTTATAAATACTAGATATGGCACTCATCTATTTTATTTAGTTTTCCTACAGCTAATGACATTTATGACTTTCTTTATTATAGGTTTCAACTTGCTTCATCAGTTGAAGAAAGCATGCTCATTCTAGAAATGTATCCTGCTGTAAATTAATTTATAAATTGTACAGCAGGAATGCAGTGTTCCTCTGTGAAACAGCTCACTTAAGCTTAGAAAATCCTTCCAAAGCCATGTGCATCAGATGATTTCCATATAAAATATGCATCTTAAGATGCTCTTATTTTTATAAGCTCTTGATAAAAGAGGGAAATGGCAAATATATGTTAATATAAAGGAGTAGTTGGCTTTGAGTTTGCATTGCAACCATGCATATTCCAGAAGTATAAACAGGAAACATCTGAGACAGAGATATTTAACCTACGTTTTCTGTCTCCCAGCACAACCCTCTTCAGTGTCAAATATTTCTCTTTCACCACTTGCATCACACTTATCTTCACTTTTCAGTGTTTCATCTCTAACACTTGTCAGAATTTCACTAGACACAGTATGGAACTTCCAAAACCCCCTTAAGACCTACTGTGATGAGTCTGAAGATACATTACAAAATTTAAAATATGCAGATTTGTATTCTCAAAACAACTAAAATTCAACACAGCACAGCTACAGGCTTGCTGCCACTTTCAAAGTCTCTACAATTTTATCCAGAGTTTTTATAAACATAAAGAAATAAAGAAAAGTAATAATAATATCTATTTGGGGAAGGGGACTGACCATTCAGTGTCAGATCACTAAGGAGACGTATGGTCCTTGACCCATCAGGCATGTTCCATCATGACAGAAGCATAATACAAGTTTAGGTCAGAGTGCAGTATGTAACACCATTATTTTTTTATATGGCAGGATAATTTTGAAATAAGACTTTATACATAAATATCTAATGATTTCCAGGTTCTTTATTTATTGCTTGGGGAGTAGGCAGCCAGAGAGATAGAGCGGTATGGAAGCAGTGTTCATTTATACACCATTAACCTTACCCCACACGGTGAAATGTAACTGTTCCCAACGCCCCAGGACTTTTTTTTCAGTAATGAGAAGAGTATCCAAGTTAGATTAAAGCAAAGCTTTAATTTCATTTAATATGTATCAGTACACACAGAAATTCCATGTAGTTAAGTTCCTGCCTACATAGCAACTACCATTCACAAACCACACACAATTCAGTGTGGCACTTAAGATACTATGGTTTCTTCTTTATACTACTACTAGAAAATAGCAGTGAAACAAAGCTGTATTGTCTAACATAAATATTCATAAAGTACACTCTCTTATAAAAAGTCTTCGGAATACAAGCAGCTACTCAAATGGCAAACAACTGAAGAGTCAAAATAATGACTGATTTGTTTCATACAGAAAAATATAGGCAAAATGACACTTAAATTTGCTGGAAGCCATTGTTGGTTGTTTTTTTCCTTTCTTCCAATCTAGAACACTACTGTATCTGGCACAGCACCTTCCACTTCTGTGAAACCAGCTGAAATTGTTGTTTTGATCCTATTGCATCCAAAATTGCCTCAATTTTCAGACCACCATTTCATGCTGGGGTGTGCATTACAAAGTCAAGACTAAGTTCCCTATCTGAGTACTGCTTTTTCCTGGGCATCTAACTCTGTGTTCGAGAATTAAACAGGTCTACAATATTTTTTTTCCGTGCACTTCTCGGTCTAGTCCGACAGTTTTCAGGCACTTAAACCTCAAACTGAAAATCAGATAAAACTTCACTATTAGCGCAAGCCTGGAGTGGAAGGTAAATGGCAAGGCTGGTGGTCTAGAGGGTGACCCCACAGAAGAGGACACAATGCCAGCCAGCTGTTTAGAAGAATCAATTTCAGCACCCAGACATTTAAATCTGATGGGCCTTTTAAACCACAGATGGTTGACCTACTTTATTTTTTCATGCACTATTTCTTCAATGAGAATTGAAAAATATAAAGTTTAAATTAAATCTGTGTAACTTTACTTGCTGCAACCTAACTATAAAGGGGCAGAAAGATAGAGCAAACGAAGCATTTCACGAGAGGCTTAACTACAAAGTTTAATCCTATTCTGGACTAATCCAAAAAGCCACTCTCAGATTAATACATGAATACCTGGTCATTTAGGCTGGGAAGCCAAAAAGGAGCCAAAGGCACCATTTCTTTTGTGCCAGTAGTTGAAACTGGTGTTCAGTAACAGCAGAAGTCTAAACGGTGACCCAAACTCAGGTGCGGCTTTTGGTTTATCTACTTACCTAAAATTTTCTAGTATTATTAATATCTAGTATTTAATCTGGAGTTACATCTTATTTAGGAGTTAACCTTACCACCTGCAACCAGATTTGCTTTGGTTTATTTTCCACTATTCATTTTTTCCTAGTCTTTTAACTTACGTATGACAAATTATCAATATATGCATTTGATTAATAATCAAATGATTGTAATAGTATCAAACCATGCTAATTTTTACCTCTGCATTTCCATTTATTTTCCATGCTTTGCAAATTAAAAAAGGGCTTTGTGAGTTTAACAGCATTCAAATCTCATATACCATGGTGAACTGCTACTTAATCACATGCCACCTTTATTCAGCCTGCTGATTTGAAGCACAAAGTAGCTCAGTCGAATCTGTCTTACCTTAACAGGAAATTATTTTAGGGACAGGTGACACCATGACTTTCCATGGTATGCAGGCTCATTTTTTACAGCTATGTGCTCTTTCAGTATATTTCTTCATGTAGAATAATTCTTTATAAGCATAAGCAAGCATTTATCATAATCATGCTCCACCACAATGTTATTTATCACTGCTTTTTAGTGATTTGAACACAGGATGGTTGCCTCAAAAAGTAAAGTTTAGAAAGGCCTTTGTTGCTAGCTTTGTAACAATCATTATTATTACTCATCTATATTTCTTCACTTGAACTTAGAAAGCAAACATAAAAAAAAAGTCATAAATAGATTGTGTATTATCAAATAGATAACAAATATCTGTGTGCTTCAGATATTTTCAACTTGCTCCTCTAATACAAGCTGTGACCTAGATTTCATCACGAAACAGTAGTTCAATATGCCAGCTCTCAGAAGATGCCCAGCACATTTCAAGACAGTTCCTCAAGAGTCAAGGTCCATCATAGTTAAAAATATTACTGATTTCAGCAATGTAAAATTTAGCACTGGGAACAATAGTGCCAGGGCTCTTTCCATGTACTGTAAAGAAAGAATATCCATGGAAGACAGATGTATAGTAAAACTCTCACTCCCACTTTACAATGCACTTTTATCTCCCCGGGGCCGAAGGACACAGCAAGATACTAAGTGTCTTGAATTTCCTAGCCAGAGATCAGAGGTACAGAAAACTTTCACCCAAACAAAAACAGCTGAAAAAGTTGGGCTTGCTATATCATAGTGGACAACTTGGAAGAAGAACCGTAACAGTCTTCAAATACACAAAAATGCAAAGAGGAAGGTACTGAACTGCTTTCCTTATATACTGGGCATAGGACAAGAAACAATTGAGCTGAGATTTTTTGCAAAATAGTGTTCAAATTAGATTAGACGTTCTGAAAACTTTCTGGAAGTTCAACTACTGGAGCACTACAACTTCCTGGGGAAGTGGTGGAATCTCCATCAATTGACATTTCTAAAGAAGCGGCTGTACAAACAATGGTCAGAAATGATCTAAGTATAACCGACCTCTCTGGTGCAAGAGAAGGCCTAGCTAAGGGGACTCACAAACTTAGAGGTGCAGCATATCAAGCTGATTTAAGAAAGGAAAACAGAGAGCTTAAACATGATAAGAAACAGGGACATCAAAGGAAAAGCACTACTCAACAGTTGTCGCATTTCACTTTTCCAGAAGGCAGGGTGCCAAGCCTGGCAGGTCCTGGTACTCAGTTTGCAATTCAATGGGAGGCGGAAGAATTTGCAACTCAGAGATGCAGTGTTCCCAGCTCAGCTTCTGGTTGATACCCCATCTGCTGCATGTATGTCAGAATCTGCCTGTACTATTCTCACTTGCATACTGTAAACTGCATAGTCTTCAATTAGATTTTTTTAGGGATTCATGTAGCTGCAATCTTCCGCATTCCTTTGTTTCTGTATTTTCCTCTAATTCACAGGCATGCTAGAAATTTATTCTAAAAGCACAGTGTCAGTGAGAAAAGCCTAACGCTAACAAGCTCTTGTACAGTATTTCCATTCACAGATCTGAAATCTCTTTATAAAAAATTAGTAAGCAAATGTTCAATCAGAAATATAACCAGACCTTCCTATTTAGGATCGATCCTATATACATACTAAGCCGTATCCTGCATACAGGATTCTTCTCCACACAACTACCCCAGAACCCACAAACTCTTTATTTCCCTGAAATACCTGATGAACCTTTGACACTGCAAGAGTGAAGCCCACAGTAACTGAATAAGAGTGCAGAATCACCAATTCAGCTCTTGTTTTATAAAGTTAGCATTAAATATTTTCATATGAAATGTAAAGATAACCAAAAGTTAATTCATACATTTTTTTAATGACTTGGTATCTTTCAAACTGTCATTCATCCTTACGAGCAGGTAAAATGTAAGTTCTGCCCTTCATTATCTTGAACATAACTAGACACTAACTGCTGTAGCAAAAATGAAGCTATGTGAGCATAACAGAAGAGAACATAGAACAGAACTTACTTTACTGAACATGAAGACAAAAATGTACAATATGCACCAAGTACAGAAATACTCAATACCAATATTTGCGATTAAAGACTTCTGTTGGTTTTTTTTAAGGAAACAGTTAACTCACAAAAAGATTTTAAGTTATTCTAGTGTAAGTAATATGATGGTCTTTGCCCTCTCCCTACGAGAGCAGTATCATTACAATTTGTACGTATGTAGGAGAAAAAGAATATGTTTTTTTTAAAAAAAAAAAAAAACAGGTGGAAAAATATTAGCATTTTAAAAGTGAAAATGGATTTTAGAAAGTCCACTTACCAATACAATCTCCATTTGCATCTTGCTTATATCCCATGTTGCACTCGCATCGGTAACTAGAAAGGGTTGGTATACAACGTCCATTTAAACAAAGGTTGAGGTGGTGCTTACAGATGTCTATTGTCTGATTGAGTATTGCTAATAAAAAAAAAACAGAACATGTGACAAATATTCATATTTTCAAATAGAAGTAAATATGAAGGTTATACTTGACTTCAGAAAGCATGTTATCAGGTGCATAAATATATCTATCAAATCAAGTATTTTTTCCAATCAAGTATTTTTCCATATGTGTTGACGCAACAGTAAACTAACAAAAACAAGTAGCTCTCAGAAAGAAAAAACACATTAGACAAACAGTCTTAATTATGATTTACCATTTACTTGTATAGCCTGATTAGATTGTCAGTGGCCTCAAGAATAAACCACAATCTGGATGAAAGTTGAAGCTGTCTGTTCCTATATGCTTATTATTTTTGGTTTACCTGTCTTTATAATACTTGTATAATAATCCTTGCATTCATTTTATGGTTCTCATCCTAGAGACATGCTTACGCATGTTACAAGCAACTTTACATATACGAGACTTCCGTCTGAATATTACTCATCTTGGGCTTTCAGTCAATGCAGTGTTCGTGCAGAATAGGTAAGTTTCACATTTGGAAGAAAAAAGAAAAAAGAACAGTTTATTTTAAACCCTACTGGGTTTTTTTTGAAAACACTTAGAAATTTGGAGTTTTATTAGTGCTGACCAAGACAGATCAGCAGGGACAGCATAGGCTCAAGGACTCTATAACTGACGTGAAGAAAAAAATTCCTACCTCTGAACTCTTGTTAAAAAAAGGTCTCTTGAACTTACTAATGTATCAACTGAGGTCTCTTAAAAGTCCTAAATACAAAGGGATTTTTGTGTTAAGAACACCGTATCTTTTCCAGACTAAAAACCAAGCAGAAAAAAAGGAAAAATAAAAGGAATTAAAAAAAGAGAGAAACAAGTCACAACTATGCAAGTACTTACTTAGCCCTGTAATTATTGGGCCATTTCCAGTGGGACTTTGACCACCTGTCCCTATCCCTGCTCCGCCTACACCTGGGGAGAAACCATTGCTTCCAGGGATGGGAATGAATCCTGCTCCTCCTGGGCCATAGCCATTGCCATTGCCACTGGGAAGGAACCCATTTCCTCCTGTCCCACCACCTCTGGAACCACCTCCAGCAGAAGCACCATCCACACAAAGTCTGCGGTGTTCATCTATTAAACAGGAACACACAGAGAAGCATAAAGTAAATCAAGCCTTCAGAGTCAGCTTATAATGAAGGTACAGATCTTTGTATGCTACAAAAACCAGAACACCAACTCCTTGTTTCTTTGATGTTATGTGTTCCCTCTCCCACCTCCAATCCATGATTGTGACAGGTGTTATTTAAGGAAAGACACAAAAAAAATAAAGATAAATACTGTAATTTAAAACTATTTGTTGAAACCTTTTTGTCGATGCATTGCCAGCAACACTGTAACTCCCTGGTCACTCAGAGATCTTGATATAGATAAACTGAAAATACATTTCACTAGGGATGTGGACTATTGTTCTGTGAACAGAGCTGAAAGAATAAATGAAATACTGATGCATTTCTAGTTCAAAGTAACCCAAAATTTAATGGAACAAGAGAGCAGCTGTTCCTTTAAATCAAAATGAACTATGGACCCTCAGAGTCATTTCCTCTTTGAGCTTAACCACAAAATCTTTCCCATTTCCCAAGAACTATTTCCAAAGTCAACAAAAGGATGTTAAAGAAACTAGTCCCCAACAGTCATGGACCAGAAAAAAATGGCTCACAGATGGTAACATCAGTATTAAAAACACAAGAATGAATAATAATGTAATTTCTGACTCTCTTTTTCCATTTAACCTACATTCTAAAGCCGTTTAAAATATTCCAGTGACCTCCATCCCAACTAGAATGGGCAAGAAGAAGGAGAAAACCAACCAACCAACCAACCAGCCAGCCACTCACCAGATCCTCTGACAGGACACATCTCTGGAACAGACCCAATGGCCCAGCACCGGCCAGACTCACAGCAGCACTGCCTTTTGGTGAATCTACCGGGAAGCTCCTGTGCACAGCGGCCACTCACTAGGTTAGAGAAACATGTACTTGCCCTTTGATCTGGAAGTTAATTTAAAAAGAAAACCAAAAATAGTAACATGAACTCTCAAAATTACTTCCCTTTATTCAATTCATGTAAGGACTAAAATGTTTAAAAAGCTGTACTAAAAAAAACACAAACCAAATCCAAAAATACTCTGAAACACACCCAATTCTTATCAGAGGTGATCAGCACCAATGCATTCTATGTTTGCTTTACTGCAGGATCACGTATGTGCAGTGACACTAGTCTTGCATTAATCAAACATGCAATCTTAAAGTCTGCTCAAGCTAACAAGAAATATGGATGATACAAAAGATACAAAGCAATACAAATAGAAACTAGATAAAAATACATAAAAAGCCTACTATGACAAAAATCAAGACTTTTCATGTAACATCTGCAACATCAGTAAATTCATTTAATGATTTTTTCCTTGGTGTAGATGTATCTGACTGAAGAAATGCTATCCAGTCTGCTCTGCTCAGGAGACTGAATGTGTGACAGTATTTTTATTAGTGCCATGTGAAAACTACTCTATATAAACATGTCAGTCTTATTACATTCCAGTTCCTTCAAGGACACATCCTAGATCTTTGATTGTCACGCTCCTGAATGCTGATCAGGAGAAAAGCTCAATGAATTTGGAAAGACATAGTACCAATTACAATAACCAAGCTCATCCTGGTATTTTGGTTAAAAGCAAATATTTATCTTAAACCAGGAAGAATAAAATAATCTGTATTAATAAGGATTATATTCTTCACTTTCTCCTAAGTACAGGAGAAACTATACTTCTAGAGTATACAAATTATACTCCAATAGTATAAACATTTGAGAGCACAAGAACTTTCAGACACATGCTCATTTAAGGGAAGGAGACTCTGTGACACAAAGGCCTGCCTTAGCGGACTAGGGCATGTGATTTGTGTGAAATTGGTTCTGGGAGCTGACTTTAGAAATCAGACTGTAAACCATGCCAAAATCCATAGAAATTTTTATCATATTGGAAATCATCGGTTCTCAGTATTCCTGAGGCTAGCCACAATATACTTGAAGTTTGGCACTTATCAGATGAAGCTGGATAACAAAAGCTGGGTACATTGTGCAAAAAATTATCCATGTGAAATCACTTGTAGGTCTTGGGTTGCTACTGGCTTACATCATTTATCTGTAATTCATCAGAATGCCCATCCCTTTCCCAACATGAGAACAAAGTGGTTTGAGATGTCTGAAACAAGAAGAACCACATGTGATGTAGAAAAGACATTAGCAATTGTTAATGTTTTTTAAACACGGTACGTGGTATTTTTAGTTCATTCATCACAATGGTTTATACTGTATATTTGACATGTGCAGCTCTTTAAAAGAAAATACCACATGTGAAAATAAGCATACGTCTCTTTTATAATATAGAAACAGGTTTTAAATAAATTGTCCTATAAAAGCTGCAATCTACTGAAATCTATTATTTGGTCTATTTTCTGTTACAGCCAAATTAGTGGCACCTCAGTATACACTTCAGAGTTTATATATGTGCCTTATATGGATCTCTAAAGGTTAAATTAACCTATGTAAGATGGAACTTGAAATAACAATGGATAAATGTTTTCTCCATTAGAACCAAAATGAGCTTAGTTTTTGGTTTTATCAGATGCAGGTTAAAGAAACAATTACAATTAATATTTGCTATATTTGCCTAGACAACAGAGAGATATTAATTACTTTTTTCCTATGAAGAACGAGGTCTCAGGCAGGAGTTCTCAGGCTACAATACCATCAACACAGAGGGGTCCACTGTCTACATAAAGCCTACATAAAGGTGGTTGCAGTGGCAATCATCATCATCATCTGCTATGAATTTTAAGTAGCTGGATCAGCAATACCAGTTAGTTAGCACATAGTGAGGTCCGGGGAGGGAGGGGGGAAGTGCTAGATGGTTGGGACAAAAGTTCTGGTGCTTAATTAAATTGCCTTGATAACCTTGAGAGGTCTAAAAGCCTACAGGGTGGAATACCTACCAACACAGCGGGAGCCATCCACAGATGTGACATAACCCCGTGGGCAGATGCAGAAGTAACTTCCCACGGTGTTAGAGCATTCACCACCTTCACAGACTCCTGGGATGATGCTGCATTCATCAATATCTATCCAAAAAGGAAAGAACATAGGATAATTAGCAGAGCACTTGACCATGTAGTATTAGAAAGAGGCAAAGACAGCTTTTCTGAAACAAAGTTGTTATTCAACTCAGATCCAATAGCATAATGCTGGTGTTTGCATACTGCAAATAATTTTGTTTGCCACCTAATGGAGGCTTTCCTTATACATTTAAGGAGCACACCACTTCGAATCACAGAGTACATGACAGCAGCCTGGGATTTCCTCTAAAGGACACATACTGAGTACCATCTCTAGGAAGCACGCAACAGCTACAATGCAATACCAAAATACACATCCTGCATTTGAGCTGAAGGAAGAGGGATGGTACAGCAGCCAAGCATGACAGGTCTGGGCTTCTGTGACCACAGAAGTATTATTCATCAGATCTGACCACTTTCTGGCCTTCTAATTCTCCAACTGGAAGCAAGAATTTTGTCCAAGCTCTTCAAATGTGACCAAATGTTGCATTTTTACTCTTTTTCAGGTATTTTTAATCCATGCAAATGGTTCTGCTAACTAAAAGCAGTGGTCTCATCTGAACACTGAAACAATTTTGTACGTAAATACATAGAAAGTGTGATGTCATCAAGCAGATGAACGAGCTGCTGTAGGTAACAAGGGTCTGCTAAGGGCACTTGGCACCAGGACTTAGACTACTATGCTCTGCTGTGTGTCCCAGCACGAACTGGAAGCAAAATGAAGAGCTGAGAAAATAAGACGAACTGGAAGGAACCAGGCTGACTGTATTGTTAGAGATGTGAAGCATAGCAGAGCAAACTGGAATGGAGGAAATACAAGTGGGAAGAACAGCAGGAAAGACTTTATCACTACGATTTATACAAGCAAGCTATTTTAAGTAACCACTTCATTCTACAACTGTGGTATTTTTTAGACATATGAATTAGTAACCTTATTTTGTTTTTAAGTGACCTCTGTACATTATCTTTTCAAATGATTTTCAGTGAATGTGAACTCTGAACTTTAACCAGCGAACTGGTTTAACATGGGAGGCATTATCAGAAAATAAGGGGAAACATGGGCCAACCTTCTAAGCAGCTTGAGATGAGTTACATTTTCCAGTTGTAGTGATATGATACTACAGGTTTTGTGTGGCTTAATACCAAAGGTAGTCATAGGTATAAGACTTTGGCTTAACTTGTTCGTAAAAATCTGGATGCAGTGTTAATTTAAAATAGCTTTCATACTGCGAAACAAAAATCAAAACAAAAAAAATCAAACTACTGAGCCCAGACTGTCTCATATCAAATAGCGCAGAAGAAGCATCAGAAAGAGCCTATGACAGAAATTATCCTGTGATGACACTGTGAAGGTTTTCACATTCCTTTTAAGAAACGCTTGGGACGCCAAAGACCATTCCTTTCACTTTTACACAGACCTATCATATTGTTGGACCTGTCACTCTGGAAATTCTCTATTCATCTCAGAATGGAGATTCTATTCTACTAATTCATCTATTCTATTTCCATTTCTTTCTATTTTTTTTCTATTTTCTATTAATCTTTTCTATTAATTCTATGCTATCATTCTATTCATCTCAGAATAGCTACTTGAGAAACAAACTTCAGCAGGTGTTATTTCTTAGGAGGCTTTTATGTGATGAATACTTTGCTTCCTCCCTTGCTACATTCTCCACACTGAAAACTCAAAGAAAAGGAAGAGTCCCAAAACGATCTGGTGTGCACAGGAACTATATTAAAATGGTAACTCCCTGCTGTGGGAAGGTCCATACATGGAAAAACGCCCTTAGGATATGGATCTACAGAGGACATTCAAGTACTGAAAAGGAACATTAAGTTTTGCCACAAGGCCACTAAGAATGTGAACACTGTTCTTTGTAAAATAAAGGTATGAATAAAACCATTCCTCTCCCACTGGCATGTTATTTGGAGTGTCATTGTAGAAAAGACAATTTATCTTACAGGTAAAATGTCTTCAAACTTCCTAACTAGTCCATACATATAACCATCCTGTGGCCTGTGTTGTTTGTTTTAAACTATGAAGCAGAATCAGAGGAAGTGAAAATTATTTCGTTTTAATATGGTTATTTATGCATTTCAGAGGATGCAAAAAGTTTAAATTTTACATTAAAATAGGTATGAAATGATAACAGCTATTCCCCACATTTGAGACATTTTCTCAAGTATGTACAAAAGGCAGTGTCATTTTTGCTAAATCAAAATACTTCTAAGAAATAATGCTTCCACTTCAGACTTCGTAGTTACCCACTGCAGAGATTCCAGAATTCCAAATGATGGTATAAATCAAAACCAAATTATTCCCCAGGAAATCTCTGAAATCTTGCATTCATTTACTATATTAAAGACAATTCTGATTTAATCCAATGAAATGAAACCACGTGTATACATCAAAACAGAACCGGAACTGGCTGCGTGCCTTGCTGAGGTCTTTCATACAGCACAGGTCTTTCACAACCTGTTAAGTCTTTCAAACATGAATACTGTCTTCTGTATACACAAACCGCCTGAAACACCATGTCAGAAACACAGGCAAGAAAACTGGATGAAATGAGGACCCTGCAGGAAGAGCTTACTTTTTCTAGAAAGTGACACCTTCCCAATGGCAGAGTCACTGGATGCTCATGCAAGAAAACTCCCTTATTTTACCATCACTTGACACACACTTTCGATCTCAAGGAAATACTGCACTACTCTTTTTTACCACTACCGTAGTGGTTCCAAAAATAAATTCCAAGACTAGTTTGAAAGTTCAGAGGCACCCAAACTTTGATAAAGATGTCACCAGCATGTTGATCAAAATTTACCAGCGTGGAAATACTGTCTGAAGATGCAAATGCTGTACACGCAAACAGGACGCCACAAAGCTGGTAGCAACTGCCACCAGTGATACGAGAGCAAGTTAAATTTAAGAATCCATGTGCTGGAACCTAGTTACATAGCATTTCCAGAATATCTGTTTCATTCAGTCACTCTCCTAGAGATCGGGTTTTAAATCTTGCAGGTTTCATAGCATTTCTATCTTTTTGTTTTTGATAACTGAGATACAATAGCAGCTACTACACGTAAGAAAAAAAACACACACAAAAAAATTAATCTATAAAAACCTGACTACTAAAACCAATAGGCACTTGAAAATTGAAAGTTTGCTCTTCGTTTTCACTCAGTTTCGCACACAGGTACCTGCTACTTTAAATGCAGTGATCTTAATTACAAGAACACAATACCTGATCTTCTACGAAAGGAAACCAAATTCCAACTAGTTGATCATACACTACAAAGCCCACTGGGGTAATGAGTTGGTGGCGTTCGTAGTGCTGGCAAGTGAAAGACTTAGGAAGGAAGTAGTTAGCCACTTGTGCAAAGCTGCAGAACATAGACCATCCTTCTCACCTGGCTACATGCACAGGAGTTTAACGCTGTCTAGGGCTCTTGTCCAAGAATGACAAGGAACTGTGAAGGGAGGAAGTACCTTCCTGAAATCTGGGCAGTGACCAGAGTGGAAGGACGATTCCACAGTCTTCTCCATGCAGACAGAAAAACATTTTTTAACCAATTAACACAGAGAAATCTTGCGGAAAAATAAACTTCTTACTTCTTACTGGAGCAGTACCAAATCAGTGCATTTTTTGTTTCACTAGTTTTTGAGATGAATCTCTGCCTTTCCTTTCCTCTCCCTGGTTCTTGCACGTGCAATTCTTTCAACAAGATCTCTGTTACCTCTGACTGGAAATTCTGAGACTTTACCTCAGGAAGAGCTATTTTTAGGATGGCTGATCGAAAAAGTTAGGCAATTTCCTCCCTTCCCCCCTCCAAAATACATAAATTAACAGTCTTGTGGAAAATACTCCAAAGATAGTAAGAGGAGATGCTGTCTTAAGGGTGAATGGCTGCGGTTCCGACATTGCACACGTGATGAAGAAGCCAGTCTCAATGTGAGAACCAATTTAAATGTGTGGCATAAACTTCGCAGGTGTGAGTATTAATAGGTGAGCTTCTGCCAAAAAAACCCCAGCCTGGCTACCTGTCATCCAAAATTCATGACTTTTACTGCTACAGTAAGCAGGATTTTATGAATTACTGAATTAAAAGTACCAGAAAAGGGACTCTCAACTGCTGAGTTCAGAAAAAGGGTTCCCTGAAAATAGTTTTAGTCTATAGTAATACCTAGTAGTATCAAATCTGAGTAACACACAGTGCAGTGAAATTACATATTAAAGCAAGAAAACCAGAAACAGAACTGTTTCCTTTATAAGGTTCCTTGCATTTTGGTGCAAACTCTTTTTTTTTAAAAAAAAGAAGAGTTAGCCGGTATCATACAGACCTGTCGTTTTGATGTCAACACTACAGCAACCTGTCTTTTTTGGAAGAGCATCAGAGGCATCCTACCTCTTAGAGTACCTTTGACTGTAAAGGGTGTCACAACTAACTCCATTTAGTCAAGGAATATGTTTTATTTTCAATTTGAGAAGAGTAAGTGGAACACATTTATTAGATCCTTGAAGTACTTAATAAGTAGCAGTCCACCTCTTATGTAAGCACAACTGAAAGCTTATTTCTCATCTCAGTTTATCCATATACAATCCATCTCTGAACAATCCAGAGATGCAAGTGCCATTAATTCTGGAAGATAATATCCTAAAAATGAACAGAATTTCATTCCTAAAAAGACAATGAAAACTCAATACGTTGTATATCAAAACTTTTAGGCCAAAAAAGAGAAGGGTTTGGGTTGTGCTTTGGGTATCTGGAATTTGGTACAACCCCTGTAATGGCCTTTTCCAAATTTTTTCAGATCTGTGGCCATTCCTTGAGTCCTTCCATAACTTGCCCAGTAGTGGAGGGAGTTGTCCTGACCACTGTGGAAAGTCTATCAATAGGGAATATAGAAAAGCTTATAAATAAAATCAGTAATGTTGAACCCTGAGCTGGATTAATTTTAAAGGTCGTATTTTAAGACCTTTAAATAGCCTAAGATACCTAGGTACATTTCTACACATGAGGGCATACACACTGTTACACATACAAGTTGTTCTCATGTGCTTTGGAAATCTTTTAAACCCTCTTTACTGATATACAATTGCCATTAATTTCTGAAAGGTCAGTGTCAGTAAACTGTAATCTGAGGCTCAAAATAAATCCGGTAAAATGAATACGTGCCTTTTTACTGATTTTTTTTTAAAAAAGAAACACAGGAATATAACGCAAGCAAATAATCTAGCAAAGCAATATCTATTGCTTAGCATAGTTCTAGCAAAAATCCATTACAGCACAAAAAGTATAATATGAACATTCCTACTTACTCTAACAATAGCTATTGTTTCAAGGAGGAGCAATGGGAGAAAAAAATCCTAACCCAAAAAATACATCAGGCTGTTTAAGGTAAAAGGATATAGCAGGGGATCTCAAATCCCTCCGTCTTAAGTAGAAGACTTGCCGTTAAATAAAGAAGGTCTGAATAGTTAGTGTAAGATTCTAGCCTCTGCCTCTGAACACTGGAGCCTTGCCTGGTTACTGACTCCAACTTGGATTTTGTCCTTTGTAGCCAGCAAGTAATATTTGATCTGGTTTTCCATACCTAAAGAAGGGAAAGGAGTGAGCAGAATACTCCATCCTACATCACTTCTATATAAATTCTTAAATAAAAAACTTCATTAAAACAATGCAGTTTCTATTAAATAATTTCTCTGTATACATGTTCTAACTCATAGGAGACCAATTCCTTACATCCTTCTCAATGGCCCAGTCCACATATAGAAACCATGTAACTTCACTCAAATGACCAGTACCACAAACTGAAAGTGTAATTGTTTAACGGACTGGCTATAGTTTTATCCTATGAATTTCACACTGACAGATTATGAACTCTCAAAGCCTTTATTAAAAAAAAAACAAAAAAAACCCTGAGTAAAACCATGGCTTGGCTTTCATTCTCTGCTCCATTCTTGGAATAATGTAAGCATGGTATTACGCTGGTACAATTTCAGCATTACCACCTTGGCTGTGAAGCATGGGGAAATGGACAAGTAAGTTTCATTATGGGTTTTTTTTCCCAGAAAAAATGGTACAAACTGGGCACTGCAGGTTGATATCTACATAATTCCTAAGAAACCTAGTGGGTAAGCTGTGACCACCGACTAATCAGTACCTAACTTCTGCCACAGACACAAGTGGCAGAGGCTTAGAAGAAACAAAGCCGGAGCATATGACCTGTTCTGCAGCAGGCTGCCAACAAAGTAGGAAATGAAAACTCATTGGTTACTGAACTATGAAACAAAAGCAAATATTTCAGACTGCAGATGATGTTTCACTTCTATTATGCATGGTCCCATAAGCATCACAGACTTTTAAGCATATATGTGTTAAAAACACATTCATGTATTCCATGTTTTCCTATGCATACTATCAGGGAGAACCACTGAATAACATTTTTCATAATTAAAGCAGATCTTTACATAGGTTAAAGAAGTAAAATGCAAAGAATGCTTTAATTACTGTTTTCAGAAGGGAGGAAACATACCACTGAATAAGTTCTCCTTTTGGCATCAAAACTGGAGTGCAGATGCCAGGCAGAAACACACCATATACAAAATGACCTGCATTATTTGAAAGTACCTATTTGACATATGACATAACTGCACACTCGCCTGAGAGGAGGTATTGGGTCTCCTTCACATGCAGATCTTCTAGCGTTAACAACAGTAAAGCATGAGAGCTGCCATGGGTAGATTACAGACATCATCAGAACAGGGACTTCATTTACTGAACTGAGACAGTAGTCCATCATAACAGATATCCACATGCTGTCTTTGCTCTGATGATGTACTTATCACATTAGAAATGCCTTTTTTTAGGACTAACACCTCAACAGCTGGCTTGGGCAAAAGCACTCTTGCCCTACTCCTGCTGTAAAAGTCTCTGGAATAATAATAAATACACCATGATGGAGAGAATCGAAAAAACAAGTGCACTTCTGATGAGCAAAGATAAGTAACTATTCTTCAAAAACACATAGAAGTTACCCTCTAAGATTAATCATTACATTTAATACTATAAAAAGTTCTAAGCAGTCTCAAGCTGAAATAAAATGTAATTCAAAATCAATACTTTGATGTAATTCAAAGAATACCAATTTGAATAAAAGCCTTCCAATTAAATGTCTTGCAACTGACAACACAAATCCAAAATGAGTAACACCAAAACATTAATTTCTAATCTATACATTGTCTACACAATCAAATACACTACAGGTTTGTTTGGCAACAACAGCTGGTTTTGCTTCAACTTTGAAATGACGAGTTTATTATAGTTCTAACATTTTCAAATCCACTCTTTCAAGTGAGGCATCACAGTCACATTTTGGAAAACATTCAATATTTGCAATTTTTTTTTCTGATAGTTGTTTATATTTAATGGCATAATTACAAGAAAATGTTTCTATATTTTCTGTACTTTATGTTGTGATGCTGAGTGAACTTAAGCTTGAATTCTACTGAAAGAAAAACTGTACTGCCAGAATTTTTGAAAATCATGATAACGGTACTTATTCTTTGATATCCCACATAATACAAAATGATGGTAAAAATAGCCAGTTATGCAAAGACAACTGCAAACAGTAGACGCTTATTCACTTCCTAAATGTTGTGTAACCATTACACAAGTACACTGCATAGAAGCTAATGATAGCATTAAGATACTAACAAAATCAATCATGTCAGGTATGTGTCAGATTTCAAGTGGGTACAGGTAGCTGTGAAGTTCACTGTGCCTGTGCTCTAGGCTGGCAGGATACCAGTTAGCTCTGGTGCACAAGTTACATACCCACATCAGTACAACACCATGTCTGACCTGATAGTAGTGCCAGACATTGTCATGTAAACTTAGTCATAGACTAAGTTGCAGGCAATTGTTAAGGATATCTGCCAAATCACCTTTCAAAAATATTAGAGTCCATTATCAGAAAAAAGCAAGTAGTGTTAGATTATTACTATACAAGCTCATGTATACTTTGTGTTCTGATTCATCTATTACTAATGCTCCCACACCCCTTGTCACTCCTACTCAAAAAGGAAATAAAAAGCAAGCTATAATTTTAAGAACCAGTGACATAGGCGGAGAGGAGAAAGAAGCCAAGGGTCACAAGCTGATAAGCATGATATCCTTTCCTGAAAACAGCAGGAGTGGTAGATACATGGTCTTAGTTACCACCTTTCCACTTTTTACAACATGGGCAAGCCCAAAGGAAGGCTCTTGTGAAGGGAAAACAAAACACCATACCCTTTTCCTTTTCTTCTGATTAGAATTCTTCTTGCTATGTGCTGATGCCTCATTGAGGGCCTGCAAATCCCTTGTATCCTACCCAGCCCCTCCTTCTTGCTCACCTCCCTGGCAGAACATCCCACTACCTCTTGCCTATGGTTACAGTCCCATTCTGTCTCCCACAAAAAGTGAAAGATTTTACCAAGATGTGCTGCCCACTTTCTGCTTAGCCCTGATCCTCACAGGTTCCTCTGCAGCACAGGGTAGATGAAATGCCTTGGATTTAATTCTCCCAAGTAAAGTGGCTCTGATTACAAATGTCCCTTTCAGTCACCTTCTTTTGTAGGATTCCTCACTCCACATGGTACCTTCTGGTTTCTCCCTCGATCCTGCAGAAGGCTGTGGAGTTGGGACCATACTGTTCTATTGCTGTACAACTCTTTTTGTATTCTATTTTCTTCAAGGTATGGAGAGATTCTTTTTCCCAGTGTCTCAGCAAGGCTCCTGGTGTTGCCTTACTTCTACAATGATTTAAATGGACCTGCTTTCCCTGTGAACGTGATTGCTCCCTGCAGAGCCCTAAACCTCTGCGCATATGCTGGATACCTCTATTTCTATGCTTGCAGCTCTATTTCTTGCAAACTGTTTCTTGGAAGGTTTTAAAAAGATATAGCCAGGTTTCCCCTAGAAAAACTCATGACAGCAACATCATTGTGTACTGAGCAAAAATTGAAACCAGTCAACATAAAAAAACAGAAGAAGGTGGAGGACAGGACCACAGAAAAATACCTTTGGATATTTTTTTTACTTACTCTTCAGTATTACTTGCAACAACACCAGATGCAACATTTTCACTTATAAAATGTGATTTTCACACTGATTGTATTACTTAATTTTTCTGTGAATTCTGTATTGTAGGTAAAATTACAGAAAACTCTGACTTCTAAAATTGGCTACAAACAATGTATTTGTTTCTAACTGAATAGTGAGTATAATGTAATTTGGTAATATACTTAAATTGCCACCTAACCACAAGTCGAAGCCTTGAACAAGCAATCCTCCCATCTGTATAACTTGAATGTGAAGGTACCCACTGGTTGGGATGAAGTTTGAGAGTTCTGATTTCTTTTGAAGGCATAGCAAATTCACTCAAATCAGTGAAGTCTTCATCAAACCCAGCAATTTTCTATCTCATTACTTTAAACTATACAGAATTGCTGTTCTTAATTGTATCAACATGTTTACTGAATAAACGTGGTCTATTATGGTAGTTCATTAAACTATGCTTATTAAACGTGGTCTATTTGATTTTTTATCTAAAAAAGAA
Organism: Chroicocephalus ridibundus; assembly: GCF_963924245.1. Taxonomy (NCBI): domain Eukaryota; kingdom Metazoa; phylum Chordata; class Aves; order Charadriiformes; family Laridae; genus Chroicocephalus; species Chroicocephalus ridibundus. Next base: position 29,504,173 of record NC_086316.1, on the reverse strand, counting down.
GTACATTTCCTATGTATTTTTTACTTAACCAGGCTCTTCAACACAAACTCTACATAGTGGCAATTTCTTACATCCCTTACCAAAACTGCCACACTTGCTTTTCACACTGTAGTCAGTAGGCTGAAAATACCTACTTATATTAGAATATTTTGGACACGTCTGAGAAAACAAACAAAATCCTAATAACTTAGTTGCAGTTTTATGCTGCTTACAGATGCACTCTGTATCAACAGTTCTAAATTTTGACACAGGATAAACACTTCCTTTACCCATATGAGTCAGACAGAAAAAAACATTTAATGCAAAATATAAACTGCAAAGTAGAAACAGACAATGTTGCAAAGAAGAAATAAAAAGCAAAGTACAATTACGTTACGTCTGTTCAGATCAGACACTGCAACTATTCAGAACCTCTTCTTTCATTACTAAAGCGCTCTAATGTTTTACTTAACCACTTTTTAGGTATGTTTTCTGACATCATCGCTTACCATCACATTTTTGAGTTGCCTCATTCTGTTTGTGACCAGCAGGACATTTGCACTCATATGAACCTACTGTATTAATACAGTTTCCTCCTTGGCAGACTCCAGGGATAGCCTGACATTCATCAACATCTACAAGACAAAAAAGAAGGATTACTTGACATAAGATACAAAATTTCATCATGGCTTTTGCTGATAGACAAGAGAGGTCTGAAATTATTCTTAAAAATAACCATAGCAAACCCGAGCACATTCCATATAAGATATGACAATAACAGCAGTAATGTGGCTCAGACTTTCATGTGTGTTGTTCCATATAAGCTCAAAATGCATTATGTGTATTGACTTATGACTTACGTAGCTTTAAATATTTAATAATTCAAATCTGTACAACTTACTGTTGGTATCCTGGGCCCTCAGATTGTTCCTTATACAGGGCCATAACAAAGCGCAGATTCTTATTTTGAAAGGATCTCTGCCTGTATATATGGACAACCCTCCTGTCCACCTTAACTGGATATGATAATTCTTGCAGGATATTCTTTCCGGACAGAAGTCAAACGGCTCAAGTCAATAGAATATAGGTACTATTTAGACAGGCTAAGTTGTAAGGCAAATGATCTGCATAACTTTATTTACTGAAGTAATAAGTAAGACTAGAATTTCATAGATTTCTTTAGGCTGGACTGTCAATGTTAAATAAATGCTCTTAGAAAATATATTGCCATTTTTACTTTACTTCTTACTTTCAGTAACTTCCTGTTGTATTTTATTATGTGCTACTTCCAGTTCAAATTGTGTTGCATTTTTTGTTCCCCGCTCTCATTTTTTTTTATACATGAAACATCCTGTATTTCTGCAGGTTTTTATACAAAACTATCTTATGACTCAATGTGTAAGTGCAAACGGGCAATTAAAGTAATACCAAGGATCACAGAGGTCTCTGTGAAATAACCAGTGCTAAATCAGATTGAAATTGTTTGTACACAGGGAAAGGGAGAACACGTTCTAGACTAGTGCATCACATACATATTAGATGTGGGTATTTAGCTTCTCAGTAGCTATTTTTAAAAGTTCAGTTAATCTACAGCTATCAGAGAGTTCTGTTATGCACATGAAATTTCACAGGCATCCAAATCTTCATAGAGGAAAGAAGGCTTGGAAGTTTCGTTCCAAAACCTGCAGAAGCTCTTCTGTGAGATTTCAGGTAATATTTCTTGTTAAACAGTTTTCCCTTCCACAGAAGAAGCAACAATAAACTGATTTTGCTAGTTCTCCACACTGTGAAATAGATATAAAGGCAAAATGTCCTTTCCAGGTTGTAGAAAAGGGAGCCACATGACTTCCAAAGAGCTTCTTCTGTGTGGAGGTCAATTTCATACTGTTTTCTCTTCTTGAATTATAATTAAGTATGGAATTCTTACTGACTATTTTTAAATACACTGACTATTTTTAAAAAAATCAATTTTATTTCACTCATTTCTCCATTATAATTAAAATACCTGCTTAAGATTACTACATTTTTAAAGCATTTAGGAAAAATATTTTTCATCTTTCTTTCCCTCAAATTGCTCATTAATGACAAATAAAAAAAGAGTTTTAATCATTTGCCTATTTTTCCATTTTCAGTCAGTTTTTCTGTTAGCTTGCATACATTATGAAATGAAGCAGCTGGTAAACTTTATTTAAGATGCAGAAGAAAGTATTTCTTTCCTCTTCGCGTTCATGTTCATTTTCTTTCTCTCTGCCTCCTCAATTCCATGACAAGCTCTTTGCCACTATGAATGTAAAGAACTGCAAGATGCAGATAGAGTAGGACAAACATATTAATAGTAGAATACAGTACTCCTGAAAAGCCCTTACAGGACACTGAAATTCCACCTGAGTCTGTGCTTTATAGTACTTCCTCAGTGTTTGTTACTCCTGGTATTCATACTATAGATAAAACCTATGATATATGCCTTGTCCATTTATCTGCTTTTTCATAATAATCGCTCATAATCAAGGAAGAAGGCATTTTTTATTTATTGCATTTAAGCCACTGGACTTGGTTTTAAGTACATTTGCTGGAGAAGTCTTCATTTAGTTCCTGGATGGGTACTGATTCAGTCAGCATAGTACCATGTCCAAATGCAACAGTTAGATTGTAAATGGATTAATGACTTTATCAGAGGCATAAACTTTCTGCAAGCATTTTTCTTCTAAATAAGTAAGAACTGGTGCGATCTAGTTTACCTGGAAAGCAAACTTTTCATCTCTGAAGCATTTTAAGGAATTTGGACATGATTTAGCAACACCTAGACAGAAGATGGGTTCCACCATTTATTCACACCCAGCCCACCCAGTAGCTCCCTTCTGGCTAAAACTAATACGGTGTTTGTCTTTTGACCCTTGGGCCTCAAAATGCATTCATCATCCATAGTATGCCTGTGCCTTCTGTCATTTATTAATGCTTATTTAAATTAAGCCAACTGTGTCAGCAGATCAGTGGTTAAAAATAACCACTGTGTATCTTTCATAGTTTTTTAAGTCAAAGATGTCAAGTAATAGTAAATTAATGGCAGTAGCAGCAGGAAATTAATACTTTCCAGAAATAGAAAAGGTATCACTGGAGCCTTGAAATTAACAAAATTTTAAGACCTACCTATTGCATTGATTTCTTTCAACTCCAATCCTATGGTTTTAAAAGGACAAATAAATGTCAAGCTCTGCTGAAGTCTGAAACGTCAATCCCAATTATTGAAAGAATAATTTGGATTAAAAGAAAACACAAACGGTGGGTATCATTATGAAAGGTGAGATCCTGCAAATCTTTGAATCACGTGCACTATCTTACTTTTCTGTGCTAATATCAATCTTAATTTGTGAGGGCTTATATGTTAACTACTCTAAGTCATATTTAAATGTAAAGAGAATAAATATATTCACCTTCAGTCTTAGCTTAAAAACATATATACACACTAGAAGCCTGATGCTTTTTTTGGTCAGTATCACATTTTGATGAAAACCCAAGTTTGTTTTAATATATTACTAGTGTTTGGGAACTGAGAAAAGTCAAAAAGGACAAAAATATTTTCTTAAAAGGGCACACTTTATGAATTGCTTCCTAAATGCCATTTTAAGATGTAAGAGTATTTTTTCTGAAAATACAACAAATTTAAAATTAAGCATATTTTTATTTACTTTTTTATATCTTTGACAGTGAGGCTAAGCCACACAGGAGTTTTAGCATTATTAATTATCCATTTACTCATGCTTTTAAACCCCAACCACTTTAGCACAATAAACTTTTTGCAATAAACAGACAATTAGGGGAATAACTCTCTAGATACAGTTCTGTATACAGAGGTTCAATATGCTACAGATTAGGTAGAATGTTTCCATGTGTTCATAGGCTTGATAATATCTGGCAAATGAAAAAGGGTTCTTTGCTTTTGCGGAGTTTTCTCTGAAAAATGCCTACGGGATTTGCACAGCTAACTTTAAACATGTACCTTTGAAAATACAGCCAAATTCAGCTTCCCTTTCTGATGAGTGGACTGTTTCTCTGAAGAACCAAAAATCTCAGGAAAAATAAATCCTCTCAGAATTTATACACAAATTTTGTGAAATGCTCTTTTTATTTACAGTGGTAGTAATAACAATTACCCAAATTGTTATTTGTACCTAAATACAAATTTTCTCTTGAATTCTACCTATGATATGTATGGGGAATTTCTTTGTAATGGATTTGGCATATGGGAACTTAAAAGTAAACTGGTTGTGAATACAATGGAAAACTGGTGGTTCTTCCTCTGCATCCTAGACAACAGAAATAGTACAAATACAAACATGCAACAGAAATTATACTAAACTTTTTTTTTTCCTGTTTTAATGCTTATTTTCATGATAGCAGAATGGGATCCTAAATGACACTGTTAATACTGTCAGTAAACCAGACACATTAATTTCATGCACTAGATTATCTAAAAATTATCATCTATCACTCTTCATTGTGAATTTGAACCTTCATCTTTCTTCTCTGTTTTGTCCAGTCCATGTCAGTGCCTTTAACATACAGTACAGTATACTCCTACTATAGAAGAGATTTTTTTTTTTTTAATATATTATCTCCTGTAATGGCTATATGTACTTAACAATGTCAGCAATGGTAGCAGGAAGAAAAACCTTCATATTTTCAAAAGCTATTCAGCCAGAACTATTTTTCTCTCCTTAGTGCAAAAAATTAACTGTCTGAAGGGAAAGGGTGTAGCTGAGAAATGGACTGTTGAGGAATGCAGGGAGGAACTGAAAAAACGTCCAACACAGGATTTCTGCCACTATGCTATTCCTAAGGCTGTGTAGCAATGGCAATAAAGTACTTTAAAGTGGAACATTTAAGTTCCTCCAGCCTAAATTCTTCGGAAGAGGGATGTCTGAACAGCTACTATTCCTGTTTAAGCAATGACTGAATAGAAACTGTTGGGGGAAAAAAAAACCACAAACCCAAAACCAACAATTTGAATTTTGATTGGTTTTGCTTCTCTAATTTTTTAAAAGCTGTTCACGGTAATAATGGAATACCAATACTATCCTAATGTTCTATACAAGCGCATTACTCAGAGAACATAGTTTACCCTGAAAAGGTGCTAAAGAGCCATTTAAGATACATTAAGATTGCAACATGCACATCCTGTGAAAAGTCGGAACAACTTTATACTCAATAGTTAAATCTTGTCACACTCCTGTGTGACCTATTTTCCAATAGTAAGCCTTGCAAGTTCTACTGGTTTTGACTTGTTCATATCAACTCCTGAACTAGGCTATCTGCTGATGTAAGCATCTGCATAAAAAATGCCAAGCATTCAAACTATGGACTGAGTGAGCCTGGTCTAATTGATATATGACAAAGATACAGTTTTACTGAATATCGAGGGATTTTGTATTCCTTTAACAAAAGTCTGTAAATCTGATGCCATCAGCAAAATGAAAAGCATTGAAAAGCATTAGCAAGATCCCTGTATTTGTTTCTAAAATCCTCAGAGAAAATATTTAATGTCACCTTTCTATTTAATGAAATGAAGTTTCCTCAGGAGTTACCACACTAGGAGAACAACTATTTCCTGAATTGCTAATACTCCTCTCTTGTTAACTTTTTTGTAGCACACCCCGAGAGCTCCATCTTGGACCCTTTATTTTTTTTTCACAGTTTACCTCTGTGCGGTTGTACCTGCTATTGTTATTGCACAACTCACAGATCTACCACCCTTTACTCCTTCTATTTGGATTAAACTCTCCATTCACCTTTCTCTGCCAGGATGAGTTTGGCACAGAAGCTTTGAGAGCTGATTATATTTGCTTGCAGTATTTCAGTGTAGTAGCAAGTACTTCGGTCCCAATTTGTCTGTTCAGCATACCCTCTGGCTCCCTCCTAGGGTTTCTACTTTAACCGACTGTTGGAGGTGGTTTTTGACCCCCTGTGAACAACACTGCCGTATTGCTTTTTTCTAAAGTTTTCATACCTAGCTGTAGCAAAATCCTGCAGCTTATTTCTACAGACTATGTACCCTAACATGGAGTGTGGAAAGATGAACAGTGTCTCCCCAGTGTCAAGGGCTACTTCCTCCAGTCCCTTCCTCCAGTAGAGTGGTCTGATAATTCAGGATGGAGTAGACAACATGCTGCCAACTGCAAAAACCACAGGACTTAGGTCAGGAAGAATTACCAGTACTCAGAGCTTGAAAGGGACGATCTTGACTGTTGGAAGTAAAGGCAGTGATTTTGTGGAACAAATAAATTCTTTGTCTCTCCTTTTCCATTCAGAAAATCTAACTTTTTTCACCTGTTTCTGCCTTACCATCATCTTTGAACACATTACATGCTAACTCCTGCTGACATAAATACAATCAGATCTTCCTATACAGTAATAGTATGCCAAAATTGTAGCAAAAATGATGGCTGTTTATACTTCCTTTGTTCGTCCATCACACAAAACAGACTACCACATCGTTTCTATGCTTCCCAGTGGAATTCAGCAATGATGTTAACTGCATAACTTAAAAATATTTGCCACACAGAATAAGTTGGCAGAAAAAGAAAACAAAGTATTGTGGGCACGGGTGCTAAAGAGCTCTACTGATCTCTCACATAATTTAAAAGAAGCCCCAGAAGCTATGCCAAGATCAGTTTGGCAGAGAAGTTTTAAGAATTCATTATAACTGGCCAACTTCATCATACAAAGGAGTTTCACTTGGAGATTGCAACCAATGTGCATGCCTTCAGTACGCTGTTTCTGTTTATGACATTGTTATGAAAAGAATGTCTAAAATATACTAATCACTTCAAGATTAACAATAAAATGTAAGCTGTTATACAGAGAGGCCTATTTCTGACATATAAGGAAAAGCGCAATAAAATATTTCTCCTTAGTATAATTTGGATGCTTTAAGTAGTGTAAGCACAGAAAAACAGGAAAGCAAATATTTGAAATGAAGAAAAATTAAGGGATTTATTGTTGCTTAAAACTCATCTAAGTATTTTAAATGAAATAGATGCCTTTGCTAAGATAATACTGTGAGGAGTTCCATAGAAGTGGATTTGAGCTAATAGCTTCAGTTGGAGTTTCAGGTCAACCATACCACTATGTGAATGAAAACTGAAGGAAAAATCCAAAAAGATGTTTCATCAAGTTTTAATTTCTAATAATTAAAAATCTTACAACATCTTGATTTTCTCCCAATTTTTCAACTCAAGTTCATAGAGGACCCTTACCAAGAACACTTATGGAGGAGACCTGAAGTAGAAATCTACCCAAACAATGGACTTTGTTACATTTGTGCAATTTTAAGCCACTGAGCTATGGTGCAGTGTAGGAGAAAGCAGCACTAAGAATAATACTGCAACACATGGCGCCGCAGAATAGATGAAAGAGAAGGAATAGGAAATAAAAGTGAGAAAACAAGGACATTACCTAGCACTTTTGAAGCACTAAAAGAGTAACTTTCCTGAAATATTTTATAACACTACCAGCAACAGCAGCTGCCTGAATCAGGATGTTTTTCATGGAATCACAGACTGGTTGAGGTTAGAAGGGACCTCTGGAGGTCATCTGGTCCCAACCACCCTCCTGTAGCAGGGACATCTAGAGAAAGTTGCCAAGGATCATGTCCATACAGCTTTTGAATGTCTCCAAGGATGGAGACTCCACAACCTCTCTGAGTAACCTGTGCCAGTGCTCAGCCACCCTCACAGTAAGAAAATGTTTCCTGATGTTGAGGAGGCTTTTCCTGTGTTGCAGTTTGTGCCCATTGCTTCTTGTCCTGTCACTGGACTCCACTTAGAAAGAGCCTGGCTCTATTGTCTTTGGACCCTCCCTTGAGCCTTCTCCAGGCTGAAGAGTCCCAGCTTACATAGCCTTTCCTCAGAGTAGAGCTGCTCCTGTCCCTTATATTTGTGGCCCTTCATTGAACTATCTCCAGTAGCTCCATCTTGCTCTTTCTGGGGAGGCCAGAACACAACACAGCACTCCCAAGTGTGGCCTCACCAGTGCTGAAGACAGGGGAAGGATCACCACCCTTGACCTGCTGGCAATACTTTTTTCTTCCACAGCCCAGGGCACCATTAGCTTTCTTTGCTGCAGGGGCACATTGCTGGCTCATGTTCAACCTGGTGTCTACCAGGACCCACAGGTCCTCTTCTGCAATGTTGCTTTCAAGATCATCAGCAGCCAGCAATATTGGTACCTGGGGCTGATCTTCCCCAGGTGCAGAACTTTGCCCTTCTCCTTATTGAAGTTCATGAGGTTCCTGTCAGCCCCTTTCTCCAGCCTGTTGAGGTCCTTCTGGATGGCAGCATGACCCACTGGTATATCAGCCACTCCTCCCAGTTTGGAGTACCTGCAAATTTGCTGAGGATACACTCTGACTCATCATGCAGCCCATGAATGGCGTTAAACGGGACTGTAGCTGGTATCAACCCCTGGGGTACAGTGCTAGTCACTGGCCTCCAACTAGACTCCGCGATGCTGATCACCGCCCTCTAGGCCAGGCCATTCAGCCAGTTTCCCATCCACCTCACCAACTGCTCATCCAGCCCGTACATCCAGCGTCTCACAGGAGACACCGTCAAAGCCCATTTTCTGAATTGCCTAACAGAAATTCTTACTAACACATACAAGCACCCAAACAAATCCACTACTTGGATTTGTTTTCCAATTTTGCTTTTCGTTATGTTGTAAACAGGGAAGTAAAAGTAGAAATTTCTCCAGCACTATAGGGAATCACCTAAATAAAAATTCAGAGCAGATCACTCTAGCCAACTTCATCATTTTGCTAAGAAGGGTCTTAACTCAGTCACAGAGATCTGCTGTGCAGGCAATGCCTGCAGTATCCCAGCCGTGCTGCCCCACAGGGACTGACTGATCAGAGAGGATTTTGCTGTCTTTTTTAATTTATGTCATTGTACAGGTCATAATCAGAACTCAAAGAAGGGCACTGATTTACAGCACCTGATTCCAGCCCCAATACTAACCTGCGTTAACCGCACTGTTCACAGATGCGACGCTCAGCGTAGGGTCACGCTTTGCACAGCCAGGCCGGGCTGGGCCTCCCCTCCCTCCCACTGGGCTGGGGCTGGCTGGGCCGGGCTGCAGGGCAGTGGCCCCGCCAGGCACTGAGCATGGGCACCATGGGGAGGCTGTATGAATTGTAGAATCACAGAATAATAGAATGGTGTACATTGGAAGGGACCTTAAATATCACCTAGTTCCAAACCCCTGCCACAGGCAGGGACATCTCCCACTAGACCAGGCTGCCTGGTCTTGAACATTCCAGAGATGGGGCATCCACAACTCCCCTGGGCAACCTCTTCCAGTGCCTCACCACCATCAGAGTAAAAAATTTCTTCCTCATACTTAATCTAACTCTACCCTCCTCCAGTTTAAAACTGCTACACGTCATCCTATCGCTACACTCTCTGATAAACAGTCCCTCTCCATCTCTCCTGCAGGCCCCCTTCAAGGCTGCTACAAGGTCTCCCTGGAGCCTTCTCTTCTCCAGGCTGAACAACCCCAACTCTCTCAGCCTGCCTTCGTAGGAGAGGTGCTCCAGCCCTCTGATCATCTTCGTGGCCCTCCTCTGTACTTGCTCCAGCAGATCCATGTCCTTCTTGTGCTGAGGACTGCAAAGCTGGACACAGTATTCCAGGCATCTGATCCGAGCGAGCCCGAGGAAGGGTGCCCTGGCAATATCCCCTCCCTTGGGTTGCCAAGGGAAGGAGTGCCTTTCCAGGAACTAGGTGATATCTACTAGGTAGATTATAAGGAATTTTGGAATAGAAGCACAATAGTCCCCACTCGCGGGGTGCATAATTGTTATCCACTTAATAAGTGCCTTATCCTAAAACACATCACTTTGTACCTCAGACTCAGAACCTTATTCTTTCAAGGGGCAGATAGCAGCAGAGGGCCTGACCATGACACAAAATGGTGCAGCGAGCAGGGTTCGAGAATAGCAGCGTGGAGGTTTTTTTGAGTAAGCACGGGGTTCTCCCCTGCCGGCCCTGGTTTCACAATGCTGAGGTCTGAGACCAGTGGTCTGAGTGGGACCCAGTGAAAAGCCACATAAACCTGGCACAGGGAAAAGTTAAAGATGGAAAAGGTAAAGGTACCATCTGTAAGATGTTGTGTGTATGCTGCCATGCTAACTGTAATGAAAAGAAGCAATGGGAAGACAAAAAAAGAGAGAACTGCTTGCTCAAATGGAAAGGTTACAAGAGAAGGTGCAAAGGCACGAGACGCAGCTGATGATGCAAGGTCTAACTCTACAGAAACAGAGAGAAAATGAGAAGAGATTAGAAGATAAAGTAGTACAGATGGTCAGTGCTAACTTGAAGAAACAGGTTGGGACTGTGGATGCCCATAAAGTGCAAGCCCTAACACGAGATCCTGAGCACTGGGACGGGAACGTTGGGAATGGCCCCAATGAGGAGCCAGGTGACTGGCCAGACTATGGTAATGATACTGTGCAAGGAGTCTCTGTTGTTATCAAACATGAGGTAAGTAGGGGAACAGATGGAAGACCTGCCCGGGATGGAGATAAGACCACTTGCCCTTGATCTGTCCAGGTTACAGAGGGAGTCTGGAAAACTGCCCGATAAGTCTGCAATCAAGTGGGTCAAATGAGTTTCATGATGTAGGAGGTGATAGAATAGTTTTCAACCAAGAGGAAGCTCAGGAGGGAAGCTGGACCCGAGGTGTCCCTAAACTGAAGTAAGGAGAATAACCGTGTATTCACACTTGTGCTGCTCAGGAATTGGCTAAGGTATGAGTGTAGTTGGCCGTTGAACGTTTGTTGATCAAAGGGGACACAATAACAACAGGAAAGCTTCAGATGCACCACTGTACCTGATCCCAAACCTCGATGAATTCAGACTGCTCACATGCAGGTTGGGACCCAGCCTTAAACCAATCTAAATTAGTACCACCCATGCAATGCAAAACAGGCATAACAACTGGAGATGGTTCATACACCAACTAACACTAAAAACCAGAACAACAGTGTGCAATGAAGATGTCACCCGACCAATATACCTGAAAGAGGCCAGAACCCTCAAATCCTCAAGTGGGACAAGAAAGATCTCAGAACCAGGCTATGAAACGAAGGTCTAGACCTAGATTTGTCACTAGAATTAATGATTATGAAACGCACTAGCAGTTTTAGCGACCATGGTCCAAGCTTCCCATGAAGCCGGCTGGCGTGGCAAGGATGCAGACCACCTGTCTGCCAACCCATTTTTATAAAGATGCTACAGAGGCTCTAGGTGTCATTGGGTGTGCTATCACCCCACTGGCAGAAAACTAGTAGCTCCCATACCCTGCCTGGTGTCCCGGGTATGGCAGCTTAAACTTTTTGAGTGGGACACCAACGGGGAATCTACATGTCATTATTGGCCCAGGCCCTCATAGATTCCCTGTAAGATGTTTGATTGACACTGGAACCTGAATTTCTTGTTTTCCCTCTGCCTTAATGGCAGCCCTGGGTATGTCTCCCCACGCCTGTGTTCACACTGAAGGAGTGGGCAGCCAACCTCTCATTGTGTCCACTGCCTGCGAGGTGTTGTACGTTCCTGATGAAGAAACATTGCTTTTGTTCCAGACCTAAAACAAGTTCTACAGTGCCAGAAGCCTGGCTGAGGAAGCAGCCTGGGGACAGCCCTGGCCAAAATAAATTTCCACTGGGGCACACACGGTCAACTGACTGGCAAGACTTTTCTGCCTGGACTGCCCCTGCCAAATCTCTTGACTTCCCTGGGACTGCAGGCTGGGCAAGGAGTATCTTTTAACCACGAAGGGATTTAAACAAGGCTTCCTTCTGAGCATGTGTAAGAACATCTGGAGCATTCAGACTCCTGACAACACCCTAAAATTTCCCCACAAGAGGGTTGAGGGGTAATCGTCTGGCCTTTCCCCACGGAAACTATTTTCTTTTCTGTTCTGCAGGAATGTCATGGATTAATTCATCACTCAGAATGGCGTCATTTGGTTCAGTTACATGGTACATGGTCCTTGTATTTTACTCGGGCCCCATTGCCAGCACAGTGGGGATACTAGGTGGTGTGAATTGACTTACTGGAGGGAGGAGAGGTTTGCCCGTAGTGACCAGGTCAGCATGGGCTCACGTAGGTTTTTTGAATTTCTGGTGCTGCTGTTCAGCATGCAGCACCATACCTCTAAGATGGAGGCCATAAATGACACTATCCTCAGCGGCGACCTAGACCAGGAACTATTCTGAAAGGGCTTGGTGTAGAGTTGCTACTGGCAGCATCTGGCCAACCAGCTGCATATTGAGCAGCATCACAGGCGCCTGAACCATGCCAATATGAGGTGGCTTGGCCTTTTTTTCCTGATGGCCGTTAGCACAGCCCCACAGCCAGATGCTTCCACTCAGGAAGGGCCTAAAAGTGATGTGGTCTTGCAAATGGTAATGAGTTTTGCGTGAGATGTGGGCACTAACGATGGTACATTTTCTGCCTTTAAAGCCACTCCGACATCAGCTGAGAGCTCACCTTTACACCTTTATGGCCCAGGCACTGACATATCAGAATTAATAGCAAACACTTCCAAAACAGCAGGTCCCCTCAATACCACTGAAGGTGTACAGGTGTGTTGTATACCTCTAGCTTGAGGTCCCGTGCTCTTGAGTCCAAATGACAGTGAAGGCTGCCTGGAAGGGGTAAATAGCTGGATGACCAACACCAATACTCGGGACTGGGACTGGATCACCACTAGCACTGAATTTAATTTAACCCACTTTAATGCATCGAATCTCTTGTTTCCTATACAATGCAAGATTGTGACATGACAGACACAGACGAAACATGCAACGGTACTCTGTGGGACACTGTTTGGTTGAATTCAGAAGCAGTAAAACAGCGACTCCCACACTTTTCCAAGTTCTTGGTTTCCACCAATACAAGATGTTCCCTGGTACATCCACTTAGGACAAAAACAAAATCTAACCAAGTGCAGTGAATTACTACTCTAAGGTCAAAAAGTCCAAACTCATTGACCCACTTCAAGAGAAATGGGCCCTCTGGTCTCATACTATACATCAAGCTTTATTCACGTAGGAAAAGAATGCTGCAGGATGATACAGATGCCCCCCAGGTATGGCATGGCAGTGCCATGAATATGCCTATCCCAACTTTAATTGGTGGAGAAATGAAACCTGGGAAAATGCCTATCAACAGCAAAGCATATCCGAATTTATCAAAAGTAAAGACACAGAACACACACAAGGAAAACAGTGATGTTGTTTTAAGTGGACACAAGGATTTCAGGGTGCATATCAGCAACACAATGGTCATACACAATTTAAACCATAAGACTTACCTTGACATGCTCCAGTGCGAATATTAGGGATGAAGCCACGACGACATGGCTGAGGCTGAGCAGGGCACATTTCACAGGGGTGACCCCATGCACGCCCAATGGTTGCACAGCAGAGGGTTTTTGTGCAAACAATCCCAGTTAGCTGGCCCTGACACATCTGGTTGTTAACTTGTGTGAAACACGGGCCTGTTCTGTAATCTGGAAAAAAGGAAATTATACAAGACAGTCTGTATTATACAAGACAGTTTACTACTAACTATAGAAAGAATCAATTTTTAACCCAGTAGATACCGGTATTAAGAAAATTCCAAGAGGACCTGGAAATTTAAGTTACGTTACTGCTTACAGAAGTAGCATGACACCTTCCACTGGAGGTAATGATTCTCACAATGTTATCTTACCTTTCAATTTATTTTTCTGATAGATGCAAGTAATGAAAGCAGCTGGACTCAAACCTGATCTGTGTATTCACAATGTAGCCAGTAAAATCCAAAACAAGTGAAGAGTTTTACAAACAAACAAGCCACCAAGCGATCAAAAGATCAGATCAGATTAAGCAAACAAGGACTGGGAACTGTTTTTCTTGTTACCAAGTTACTTCATGGGAGGGAACTCCAGACCACATCAGCCACCTATTTTTTCACTCCACATTGATCAAGGTCCATGCCAGTGACTGTCACAGAATCAACATTCCTCCTGGAACATTTAGTGCAAAATAGTGCTACCTATGAACGCTATTTGGTAAACCACCATTTATTTTCAGAGGAATAACATGAGATAACACAACCTATGCAAGCTATATTGAGTACACAATATAGCATACAAACTATATGAAAATATAGTCCTAGTCAAATTCCTGTAAATAGCTACCTCATTAAGGTTCAACCTGTATAAAAAGAAAGATTTTTTGACCTTATGAGGCAACACAAACTGGGAACAAAAATTAACTGAAATTCTTTAGGAACAAATGAGAAACAGATGGATGCTTTAAGCCAGATTTCATATCCTTACAGAAACTTTAAGAGGGGGGAAAAAAAAGAATAAAATGCAAAGCTTCCACTCAGACTCAGTCATATGAAAGAATGTGTAACAGTGGGGTTACGGCTGCACTCCCTGCTATCCTGTCCAATTCTCCTTTTTTTCCTACTGAAAACAGACTCCAGTACTGATATGTGAGTCACACACTGTCTTCCGCACATCTTCATTAGTGTGCAGTTGGTCTTACAATGAAGGTAAAAAATGTGACAATCGATGCCTTCTAGAATTCAATACTTCCACCCTGAAGAATAAAAATAAGAGCTTTGCTGTGTTTGGAAAGGGAGAAAATGGTCTTCCCAGTGAGACCTCAGTCTTCTTTCTTTCTTCCCAGTGAAACTTTAAAAGTTTTCTTTGCAATAAGACACAAGACTCTTAAAGTAAAAGCTTGCTCAAATAGAAATAAATGTGCTGCTCCCTATCTTTCATAAGGTTCATTCAGGTATCGGTCCAGGAAAGACTTTTGCAAGCTGTTATTTATACACATTGGCAGTTAATTTCAACTGGCTGTTGACTTTAAATAAAGTTAAGCAAGTACATGACTATCCCCAACAAAAATGCCTAACAATAGAAGGAGATTAAAAGATCTTAAATACTTGGTAAGGATTGTGAGTTTTAATCTTTCTTGATTTTCATTAGAAAATGACCTTCAGAGTTTTACCTTTGAGCTTCCCCTGTGTCCATCAAGTGACAAAGATGGAACTTTTAGTAAAACATGTACATCATAAAAAGAAAATCCTGTTGATTAGAAAACGGTTTCAGTGACCTTTCATCTAACATGCTGGAGGACAAGCAGCTTTACAATGGTCTCAGTTTAATTACGTCCAAGGCCCTTGCCAAATCAGAGAGAGCTGAACTTATAAAATACAGATCCTGATGACTGATAGCAGAAGACAGTGATCTCATCAAGCTATAGCCTCATATGAGAATGACAAATATTTGAAACACAAACTCCAACCATCAAAGATTTAAATTCCAGTAACTCACAGTAATCTTGTCTGGATTTTAGTTAAGGGATAACGGTAAGGAAAAGACTCCATCACAGATTATGACTGTATACTTCTTTCACATAAAGTTTACTCAGGTGTCACAAAGATTGAGGGTAATACGTGATAGACTGCATTTAACCTGCAAATCATCAGCAATGGTCAGCCTGCTATCAGAAGAAAAACAGAACTGCTCAGAATTTAACAACTGAAAGAAATTGAGTTAAATCCTGATTCTGGTGAAAACAAATAGGAATTTGGCTATTGAATTCCACTAAAACACTATTAAATTCTTGGGAAACAGTACTATGTTCTTCAGCAAATAGCTGTATTATAATTTATTGCCCAATATTATCTGTAAAAGCATTCTCTATGTCACACGGTGAAAGTAATAAGCTTCATATGCATGGAAAAAGCTTTTAGAACTGCTCAGTGAGCAGGCTCCCATTCTAATGTCAACTGAATTATATACACTGCTGATATGATAGTAATACAAGTGCTTAAAGAGAGACCACTTGTTTCATTTTCTCATTAATGACAATGATTAAAGTAGAAATAATAGGCAGATTCTGGGAAAGTCTGTGGTCTACTCTGTGTATTGAGAGATGATAGTTTGACTGTAACCTGCACATTGCAGATTTTTTGCCTATGTGTTGATTACAGTCAGGTCAATAAAGATTGAGTCTTTCCTGAAAATTAAGGTTGATTTTAGACTCCTCATGAATGAGATCCTCAAAAACATGAAGACGAAAAAGACAAAAGCATATGTGTGTAGGTAAACCTGAAAAGACCATTTATGAGCCACTAGCAACATTGAGAGTCCCATTATAAAATATAATCACTGTCAGAGGAAAGTGAGATTTCCAGTACTGTAAGGCCATGTATGCGAGTCAGATCAATCCCATGCATAAATGCAGGTTGGGCAGAGAATGAATTGAGAGCAGCCCTGAGGAGAAGGACTTGGGGGTGAAGTGGATGAGAAGGTCAATATGAGCGAGCAATGTGTGCTCACAGCCCAGAAAGCCAACCACATCCTGCCCTGTATCAAAAGAAGTGTGGCCAGCAGGTCAAGGGAGGTGATTCTGCTCCTCTAGTGCTCTCTCAGGAGGAGTCCCTGCAGTACTGCATCCAGTTCTGGGGCCCCCAACATAAGAAGGACATTGACCTGTTGGAGTGAGTCCAGAGGAGGGCCATGAAGATGATGAGAGGGCTCACTTCTCCTATGAAGGCAGGCTGAGAGAGTTGGGGTTTTTCAGCCTGGAGAAGAGAAAGCTTTGGGAAGACGACATCAGCCTTTCACTACTTAAAGGGGGCCTACAAGAAAGCTGGAGAGGGACTTTTTACAAGGGCATGTAGCAGTAGGATGAGGGATAATGGCTTCAAACTGGAAGAAGGCAGATTTAGATTGGATATCAGGAAGAAATTTCTCATTCTGAGGGTGGTGAGGCACTGGAACAGGTTGCCCAGAGAAGTTGTGGGTGCCCTATCCCTGCAAGTGTTCAAGACCAGGCTGGATGGGGCTATCAGCAACCTGGTCTAGTGGGAGGTGTCCCTGCCCATGGCAGGGGGGGTTGGAACTATATGATCTTTAAGGTCCCTTCCAACCTAAACCATTCTATGATTCTGTGATCTCTGGATCCACACAGATCTGTATGGGAATACCAAATCCTGTCCTAATTATGAAGTTGTATTCTGCATCAGCCCAGGTAGGCATGGATGTATTCCTGGAGTGCTACCGAATGTGCATGATGACAAGCATGATGGCTGGTCATGCGTACCTTATTCCATGCACTCAAAAGGAGTCCAGATCTCCATGGGTGAATGCCCCATATAATGAAATCAAATACTGATGTATTATGCATCTCTAAAATTTCCAAAGCTTTCACCAGGACTGATAATCTTGACATCCCAGATCAGTCTGGAATTCCTATTCAGAAAATAAGTGGTTCTTCTGGACTGCATTGTACTTCTACTGCATGTGTTCTCTAAGCTACGCTTTTTAATAGGACCAACCTTCAGATAACATGAAGCAATTACAGTAGGAGTACAAATACAAATTATGTATTTTTCTGTTCAGTGGTTGGTGATCCATAGGAATATTCTGGCCAAAGATCTGTGGTAAGAAGTTTGGAATTCAATCAGATAAGATTAAACTTGGAACTTAAACTTGAGTTGTGAATTGCATATTCCACTACCTTCTTGTAAAGCATAAGATGATTATGTGTATACTCTATCAACCCTAGTAATGAAAAGTTCAGTTTGGAGGCTTTGTTTGAAAGAAAGAGTAGAGAATATAACCAGACTACAAAGCAACTTCCAGGTCTGCAGGTGGTCATCTAAAAATCTGACTACTAAGACTTAAACAGTAGAAGAACAAATGAAACTATTATTAAATTTTTGGGCAGATTTACAAATAATAAAAAAATCAACCCAAAATGCTGAGATGCTGAATGATACTTCAGAGTAATGACATATAAGCAACAGATGCTGAGCTCCTAAGAGAATGTGCACCTCCTATAATCTTGGGCTACAGAAGCAGAAACCTAGCAGCAGATCGTTTCCAGATAGCAACAGGGAAGTAACCTGCTATCTGCACCCAGCAAGAATAGTTCTTTGCACAGCTATGGCAATTGCATTTCAAATGGGATGACGGAAAACTGGAAAAACTACAGAAAGAGTCAGAAGCAAAATTTAACATCTTGGAAACATCCTTTGGAAACATCTTTCACCCTTCTGGAAACATCCTTAATATTTTAAAATATTGCAATTAAAAATATTATCCATAACAAATGTATCAATTTTAAACACCTTTGTCCATTCAGTTTATCCAAAATGAAGTCCAAAGGTAAAGAGTCTGAGTAGTGGCTGGTATTTTATTCTTAGAGGAAAATGTAAGATCTCACAATATGAAGTGAAAGCAGGCATGTTAAAGTACAGCTGTTTACGTAGAGGTCTCTAGTCACATAGTGTATTTTTACTTAGGGGAAGCAAACACACTAAAACTAGTCACTATTCAGAAGATAATTTGTAGTTTCAAATGAAGCTGTGGATTTGATTCGGAAATAGCCATGTGAGATTCCACGGTTTGTTGTACACAGGCAGTCACACTACATTATTATAACGGTTCATCTGACCTTAAAAACCCTGAGTTTGTGAATCAATCAGCTTTTCCATGTTGGTTTTCTTGTCTTATTGTTAGGTGTTTCTTCATTTGTTCCTTTCCCAGCATTGCTGCTGGAGTAATTTTGCCAGAAAGAACATATGTTAGAACATGTGTTATAAATCATTTGTTGCTTAGAAAGGGTAACTGCTTTGGTGAAAGAAAGTGATTTTCAGCACATACATGTTACTCATTTTTTTAACCTCAGAAAATTATGTTCAATATTGTTCAATATGCACAGTGACTTGAATAATGACAACCTTTATCAACAATCCAAATTGTTAATATAATTAAATTTATTAAGAAGTACTTTGTTCTTGGCATCAACATTAAAAAAACCCTGGAAATAGCATACTGGACTTCTAAATTTAACTATACTGCAGCATTTCTATTCTTTCTTAGAAGTGTGCATTCTGTATTCACAAATGGGACTACCCAACTATCACAGTTCTTGGGATTTTTTTCATTAATTCCTTTTAAAAAAATTATAAGTAGATTCTAACTCTACCTGTAACTTAAAAAGGCTATTTGACTGGGAGCCTGCCACAAGGATTAGAAACGTAAGACTTCTAGTGTTGGGTATGGTCCAATATCCATCTATTTTGTTTTTCTTTCTGTACCTCTGGCCAAAACCAGATGATTCAGACGAAGGTGTAAAAAGCCTGCTGCAAGTAGACATGGGATAATCTGTCTGCCACACTAAGTTTCCTCCTGGACCCTAACACCCACTAACTCAAAACCTGAAACACAATGTTTAACATCCCAACTACCATTTGTTGTCATTCAGGCCAAAACATTAAAATATTTTGCTACACATGTAAGGATCCAACTTCTATCTGAGTTTTGTCACAGTCTTAGCCTCCACAGTTTCATACTGTGTTAACTAACTAGTCCTACCTGTTAAAATTTTACCTCTTCTCAGGTAACTAAAAAGAGAAAAAGTGAGACATGAAGAAAAAGAAAAGAGGCACCTAGACATGTTGGAATGTCTATAGCAAATTATCTGTAAGAATACAAAAACTTGAAGTTTCTTTTCATGGGAAAGCACAGACTGAAATATTAACTGAAGGCTCACAATACCAAAATACTGTTTCTGTGTCAAGCCCAACAGTATTATTCATGGTACAGTGGCAGTCTCCAGCACCTATGCAAAGCCTGTGTAAAAGCTCCGTAAGGGTAAAAGGACACAGACTGCAGTGCTGGAGCAGCATATTATCACAAATCCTATATTTCATGTCTGTAAGTGCTAGAAAGATTAGCAGGAAGGAACTGTAAAGTCTCTTCCATCATTTTATTTAAACAAGACCCCATAGAACCATAACTAAATAAGCAAGCCATGTGTGTGGAAGTAAATACTTTTAACTATAAGCTATTTTGAATATCGATACTTCTATTGTTAAAAATAAAATACTGAAAACATTAAGCATGTTGATCAGTATGAACCACATGAGTGAGTAAAAGAGGAAGTCTGAGATATGCCCTCCCACCCCTGTCAATTAAGGAACAAAACTTAATACTTGATAAATCCGTTTCTCTTCCTTACAAAAACTTTTCAGAACTTCTGTCCCATAATTATGATTTCACAAATATTAATGAAGGGATGAGAAAGCAAGTCATTCCAACTTCTACCACCTAACTTACAGGCTCAAGTATAGTAAACAGCCTGTTGTTATTAATCACACCTCAAAAATCCATTGCACACATCAGGGTTATTAGATAAACAACCTCACACATGGGACCTGAATGCTGGAAAGTAGTACTTGCTATTAGGGTTACCAGGAACTTTGTTCCCCTCCAAAAGAAAAATTAGCACAGTGGGTGGAAGCCAAGGAGACTGGACTCCATGTCCGGGAACCTTCAGAGTGGAGAGATTAAGTCTATATTGGCAAAGATCGAAAGTTAAATTCACATTACTAGGAGATGTTCCAACATGAAACATGCTGGAGAAGCAACTGTCTTTATTAAATTTCTGATAGGATGCTGTGGCAAATTTCCCCATAATTTCCACAAACATTCAGAGGTCTGCAGAAACCTGAAAGTTATTTTTGGTGCTTGTTGCAGCACCTGCTCCTTGATTACCGATGAGATTTTTCAAAGCAGCTGTACCTGAATTTTTCCCTTTGCAATATGAAATCTAAATGTTTCAATAATTAAATGTATAATTGAGCTCCATCTTCCTGCAATGGGAAATCCCACAACGTGTGGCTCCTACCATAGTATCAGCAGGACTGGAGCAGCAAGGCATACCCCGTTCTCCTACTGATTCTGCATAAATGACAGCATTGCCCAGACCTTGTGTTTCCAAAAAATGGGAGATCAGGGCTTTCTTTGATTAACTTTTCATCTGAGTATGAAAGGGTTGGTAATACTCATAGTTGTACTTTAGTTCAGACCACAAATCTGAAATGTATGCATATGCAAATATTATTCTTCTTGTTCAACTCCAACATCTGCAGATCATAAGTCACAGTATGCAAAAAGATATTTAAACATTACAAAGGTACATATGTTTGTTTTATTAAAGATTATCTAAAATTGTTTTTCCTTCAATATTTTAATCATCCTAATATGGAAAATTGTTCTTTTTGCAGTAATGCTTAGCTGCCAACACTGAGGGTTCACCATAAGGGAGGTTTCAAAGGTAACATGAAGTTAGATGAATTGTACTGATTCAGGCTTGATATAAATAAAAAGCATTTTTGTCAAAGGTGACATCCAACAAGTTACGGAAAAAAAGATTGTTGGCTGAAAACGAGAGCTAGTCTCTTGGAAAATAAAAGAGACTTGGCAAAGCTATTAATTTCTGTTGGAAAAAATAGTCTATGGGCAGTACAACTAGTTAGACTAAGAAGTTCACATAAACCGAAGCTGAATAGTAAGGTTTGAGCCTCCTTAACCCCCAATTATTTTTTTTTTAAAGAAAACTTATACGTCAAATCCTTAATTATTTAACACAGTTAAGTTTGTGATTAATGAAAACAATGAACACCAAAGTTTTTAAAACATTTTAAAGTACAGATAATTCAAAATTGAGACACATCCACAGAAGGTTCTTTAGTCATTGTCTGAAGCAATGTTTTTTTTACAAAATTTATTTTGATATGTAATAGTGAAGAAGAGCAGTTTAGTTGAAAAAGGTTTTGAACATTTATGTTAAATATATTCATAAGGGCTTGAACAATTTTGTACAGACGACAGCTTTCGTTTTCAGGTTGAGTTTTTACTACTGTTCTACTGGTCCCACATAACCATTTCTGACCAGCTCCCGCAATGCAATACTTTCCATCACACAAACTCCTGTGACTGATTAGGCAACTTAATATACACATTGCAATTAAAAGGGAGTGGAAGGCAGCTCTAAATGAAAGAAGAAAAAAAAGGATGTTTAATGAAACAGTGTATGTGGGGTTTGCAGCTTTTAGCAAAATTCCAGTTTCCACCAGTACTGCTGTCATGTCAATTCTAAGCACATTATCATTTTCCTCTTGCTGGAACAGTGAAAGCATCTCTTTTCCAAGAACAACATTCCAGGGTTTGTACACCCATTTTAATGTAATTGGTATTATGTCAGTTTTAAGCAGATGTATGTCAGTTTTAAGCAGACGAAGTATTAGTACAGTATTATCTGCAGATCTTAAATTTTTTTTTAATTAAAAATAATTAATTCTTAGACACCTAAGCACATCAGAAAGGATGGCAAAGTACCAGACAACTAACAATATTTCTGACATAAAATGTAGTTTTCTGTAGTCCATCTGAACATTGAATAAAATGCTTCTAATATTTTAAGACACAAAACATTTTAATAAATATACACACACAAAAAGCAGACAAAGATAGAAACATGGAAATGCTTTGCTTTTGTAGTTTATGGAATTTAGTTGGTTTCAAAAGCAAAGTATTCCCATATACTTACAAACTTCTTGGAAGAAACTGTTGCCATGTGCAACTGCAGTTTCATGCATGGACTGCTACAAAATTCCAAGTGTAGAATAAAAGATGGGAAATAAATATATCTGAATCTTGGTTCCAGCAAGGACTCCAATTTTGATTTGTTTGGAGCTTCTTGTAAATGTGTGTATTTCCTTATACTTCTACAAGCCCTGCTACCATATAAAGTTTGGATATTGGACTGTAATGAAATATCTCTATGAGTAAATAATTAACACACAAGCTGACACACAACGAAGTACTAATCATCAGTTATAAGAAGTTGTTATAGGCTGAACTACCCCTGTGCAAATTGTACATGGAGATAAGAAATCACAAGAATAATTGTTTTGCAGGATTCAGCAGTTCATACCTACTATCTTAATATTAGCTTCTTACGTCTGTACTTTGCTGAGATGTCTACAAAATTCAAAGCAGCGAAGTAACTCTGCGTACCATGCTGCCTACTGCTCTCTCCTCTTATGTTTCTCCTTTGAGTTAGAGGAATTCCAAGCATACTGGCATTCTGGTCCACAACTAGGCTCCTCCAGAACTACAGCACAATAAATACACGTCCTCAAAATGGAAGGGAAGCCAGAGACTTCCCTCTCTGCCATACAGGCAAGGGTAAGACCTAAGTCCACCAAATACCAGAAGACCAGAGTGAAGCCAAGGCCATTTAAATCCTCACTGGGAGAGCACACTGTACTACCAACAAAGCTTTGTAGGTAGAACACGGGAGTGCAGAAAGATTTTGTGTTACAACCTGACAGCTGGATGTTTGATTTTCAATGACAGAAAGGATTCTCCTTACCTCTGTTGAAACTCTGTAGCCTGCACAAAACCTTGTATTCAGATTTCATTGACAAGACAAGATTTGCCCATATGATGAAAAGAAAAAGATATTACTCATTAAAACTTGGACTCTGGACAGCCATATTCTTTAATTCCTTCATAACCCAACAATTAAGAAATCAATAACTTGCTATAGGCCTGCAAAGAAAATATGCTACTTTTCTGGACCATAGTACGAAAACTTCCATTACATCTTCCACAGGTTTTTTGTTCCCTGCACCCGGAAATCAGTCCTATTCAGTTCAACCTCAAAGGAACAGAATGCCTTGTCAGCGAAGAGGAAATTTAAAGATTCAGTACTGCATACATGATAAACTTTTGAGAGTATTGAAGAATAGCATAAAGAGCACAGTGTAGACTCCCCCACTCAACCCTCACCCCCCCACTTCGGAGTTCAGTGTCATTACTCATACCAGAAACCAATCCCACTAATCAAAATGAGGCATTTTATACTGGTTAAGAGTACCCACATACATAAGGGTTTGCAGAACAGGTCCACAGCGAATACTTAATTATTCTCAGAAAGTCTGATCTCACCATGGTATGTTGGGACATACTTCAATTAGTCGAGTGTGAAAGAGCAGTCGGGACAATTTAAAGGTGCAAATGTACAGTCTTCTAGAGTTGCAAAGCTTAAAAGCAGCTAAACGCAACTTAAACTTTTGAGGTAGGTGGATAAGTGGCCTAATGCTTTTTTCAGCCCTCTGGCAATCTGCATACTAGTTTGTGAGGTCAAAAATAAGAAGGAAGACATAAAAGGAGATGTTTACATGCTAGCCCCCAGCTGGCCACAATCCAGAGTCAGAACAAAGTTAGGCGCCATAACGCAGGATGGAGCCTCTGCTGAAGTTAGGGAAAAGTGAATGACTGCAGCCATGAAGTCTCACCCATTAACTGCATTCTTCTTAGTTGCCATTTTAGGAAGGCCTTCAGAATGCACCCATACTCACAAAAACAGGAGGGAAAACATTTCATAACCAATAACTGCATAAATTATGGAAAACGTGCAAATAGCCTCAGCAGATCAGAAACACTATTAAAAGCACAGACACGCAGCTGAATGCAAAGTTGTAATTGTTAATGTAAGTAGGAAACAACTGTTTCACACATTGCTCTTAGAAAAAAAAATAAATCACATTTAGCTTTCAAGAAACATTTCCCCAGATGAGTGTCTAGACTGTCCTGATACTTTGTTTGAGTTGATAATAAACTAAAAGCCCAGCCAATTATTATTTACTAGAGTTCTCTCTGTATAGAGGCAGAAGCGTAGCTTTCTTTTCTTCAGATCTGTGCTTTTTGTTCAGCAAAACAAAAGAGCTTTAGAGATTTAACTCTTTGGCTTATACAACATTTTCAGTGGGACACTATAAGGTTGAGTTATCTTTTAACAATCAAATTTGGGACATAAGTTACTTCAGAGGATTCATCTCTTCTCTCAATAAAGAAAACACTTACTGTCCTTTCTCCAATACCAAGCTACTACCCTGAGGTGGAATAAACCAGCTTACTTTGGGCACTCCAGCATTCTGCAAGCCTGGACACAAAATGCGCTTGATTGGCCTCAGCAAACTCTATCCCTGATAATACCTGGATGACTCTTTTCCATACAATTTTATTAGAGTAACTAATAAACTAAGAGCATTAAAGACATTGCATAACTAATGCTTATGAAGACAGATCTGGTTGAAAATTTAAAGCAGATTAAATATAAATAATTTTAAACCTTCATATTTAATTAATTTTAAATTGAACAATACTTTAAAATGGAACATTTTCTTTGATACATAATTTCCATGCCATACTTCACTGTCAAAATCACTAAAACTTTACTTTTAAAGTGCAATATGCTTTCCACCAGTTACACGAAGCTTACTTTTTGACTATTTCAAAGCCGAGTAAAAGAAACATCTTCTAGCCTCTATCTTTCCATTTCCCTTTTTAGTTCTTAAAGACTGGTTCAGTGCTGCAGTGTTTAGGTAGCAAAACCAGAAGCACTATATTTAAATGCAAACAATGGTCCTAAACCTGAATTCTGTTCTTAATCAAAACTCCCAGTAGCTTCTCTGGGATTTCTGCCAGACTTAGTAGTGCAGAACTGAACCCAAAAAGTCTATTTTCATTGGCTTCAGCTGCTCCCTGGGAATCTGCAGAGACAGAAGACTCTCATCTCTCCTGTCAGCAGAAGAGAGTGACGACTGCAGCACACTATCAGCCTTGTGAAGGGCACTCCATGAGGGGGAGGGCTATACACAGGGAGAGACAATGAAGACATGGCAAAGAGGGAAGGACATATGCACTCACCAAAAATTTCGCCCTCAACAAAAATCAATGGGAAAGACACTCGAAAGTCAATGCTTCCAAAGACTAGATCTGCCAGCTGCTCAGAGGCCCTGCATTTTGTAAACTCTGATCTCAAACATAAAACTTGTCAGGGAGCTGGTAGCAGAATGGACAGTGAAAAATATCAGGGCATGCAACAAACATGGGAGGAGAACATAGAAAATTATTTCTGAATATCTTGCATCTGTCTAATCCCCAACCATAGAGACACAGAGAGTTTTGTGTCCTCCACAGTCATGCTCCTGGC
The DNA here is from genome assembly GCF_963924245.1 of Chroicocephalus ridibundus. Lineage (NCBI taxonomy): Eukaryota > Metazoa > Chordata > Aves > Charadriiformes > Laridae > Chroicocephalus > Chroicocephalus ridibundus. The sequence continues at coordinate 29,478,270 of NC_086316.1, read as the reverse complement.
TCAACAGTTTAATTAAACTCCTTTTTTATTAATCAAAATAAATATAAGGTTTACAGTGAATGAATATGCCCTTTAAGGGAAAGCAAACCAACCAACCAACCAAAATATCTTCCCATTTCTTATTTTTCAAACTCAAGTTTCCATAAGAAGAACTGTTCAGGTGTTACTGAAAAATAAATCTATACTTTTCCTCTTTTACTTCTCGCTCGACCATATATACATGTGTATGGACATATATATTTACACCTACAGAACACTGTCAACAGTACAGCGGGTTAACATACCTTTACTATGCTTGCTTCCACATTCCTGTGTAAAAATTTGGGAATAACAATATATAATTATATATATTAAAGTGTGGGAATGATTGTATAGCTAGCAAAACTACAACCTCTAAAAACACCCAAAGCAATGACATAACTAATGCTACCAATACACCCCACAAGCTTCAACAGTTTAACAATACAATTCTCTTTGGGACTACTGACAATGTGTAAAAACTGTTTTTTAATTTGCTTTTCCTATTTTCCTTACAAAGGATTGTTTTTGAAATACTAGACTGACAAACAGTGAAGACTGGTGGATGAAAAGCTGGACATGAGCCAACAATGTGCACTTGCAGCCCAGAAGGCCAATCACATCCTGGGCTGTATCAAAAGAACTGTGGCCAGCAGATCGAGAGAGGTGATTCTCCCCCTCTACTCTGCTCTGGTGAGACCCCACCTGGAGTGCTGTCTCCCTCAGCACAAGAAAGACATGGACTCGTTGGAGTGGGTCCGGAGGAGGGCCACAAAGATGATCAAAGGGCTGGAGCACCTACGCTATGAGTACAGGCTGAGAGAGCTGGGGTTGTTCAGCCTGGAGAAGAGAAGGCTCTGGGGAGACCTTATAGCGGCCTTCCAGTGCTTAAGGGGGCCTACAGGAAAGCTGGGCAGGGGCTGTTTGCAAAGGCATGTAGCGATACGACGAGGATCAATGGTTTTAAACTAGAGCAGGGTGGGTTTAGGTTAGACATTAGGAAGAAGTTCTTTACAATGAGGGTGGTGAGACACTGGAACAGGTTGCCCAGAGAGGTGACAGAGGCCACATCCCTGGAGACATTCAAGGCCAGGCTTGATGAGGCTCTGAGCAACCTGATTGAGTTGAAGATGTCCCTGCTCACTGCAGGGGCGCTGGACAAGATGACCTTTAAAGGTCTCTTCCAACCCAACACATTCTATGATTCTAAGACTACTGGAAACTTGCTACCAATACTGGGGCAGGGGGAGAAAAGAGAGAGAGAGAGAGAGAGAGAGAGAGAGGAACTGCCAAAGCCTACTCGAAGTATGAAGTAATTTGAAATTTTAATTGCCTGTGTACTAGTAATAAAGGCCTGTGTTTGCTTTTTCTTTTGATTGATTTTTTCATCTACGACCTCTTCTTCTATGAAGCAATTGCAGCTTAACAATTCATTCATGTAGCATGGTTCAAAATTTCCTGACATTGTTTCAAATATTAAAAACAATTATGACTACAAAGTATCAATTAAACATCTACGACTACACAGTATTAATTAAGTCCTTACTTAGAGCTAAAAAATTCAAGGGACAAACACTAATCCTACAGACCACTTTAATTATTATGACATTTCCATCTCATCTTGTTTCTAGCTTTTGAAAGCGAATTAGCACTGCTGATGAGGATGGGTTAGCTCCTTGACTGTTTTGACCAGAAAAGTATCTTGAATAATTTCTATTTCTATAGCTATTTTAGTTTAGATACATAGTTTGACGTAAAATGGATACAGAAAGGTAAGCTCTTTTACTAGATAAAGCTGAAACAGCTAAAGAAAAATAGAAAAGTAATTGGGATTTCTGTCCCCTTATCACATCTGAAAAAACTCAGGGTTTGTCTGGTTTTTTTAATTATGTAAAACAGACTAGTGAGAGGTATCTTTCCCCCAGCCCTTCCTTCAGAATTGTACTTATTCAATGTCTGTATGTCACTGTATTTTCAGATGTTACTAGAAAGCAACGCAGAAGTAAAAGCCTAATCCGTGCATTCAAGGGCTTTTCCTTTCGTCCTTGGGAGGCCTTAGTTAACCTGACTGAAATGCACAGAAATCTTTCCACTAGATTTCAGTAAAGCTGGATTTGTTACAAGTTTCTGTGTTAGGTTTCTTCGAATTCTTTTATAGGCAGTTCCCACCCCTTCCTCTCCTAATCCATTCTACGCATTTCCCTGTATTTGTTTTTTTCCTTCTTAAGGAGAAAAGTGTGAGGAGAGGCAGAGTGAAAAAACATCACACAGCTGTATTTTTAAAGTACCCACAAAATCTTAATAATATATGCAAGCATTAAAAAAATATTGCTTGTTATGGTGTTATATTTTAGAAATAGGCATGCATCACAACTAGCCAGTATGCTTTTGGTTCAGTTCATTGTAATTTTGAACCTTGTATGTTTGAATTCGACAATAAGCAGAGTAAATTCAGGCAGAGGATGGCAATAGAGACAGAAGGGAATTGTAAAAACATAACACTATGAAGCAATAGAATTACACCTTTGGAGTGTAATGGCATTAATGAAAAAGAAATTTACTGAAACACAATTACACCGGAAGAAAACTGCTCTATTTCTTTAAAAACTATTGTCTCAGAAAATGAAACAAAAGAAAGCTCTTTGGTTAGAAGTTTTTGGTTAACTGTTGTGAAGATCTGTAGTTTAAATAACTTTTACATTGTTTAATATTGTGAGATACTCATCAAATTATAAAAGTTTTCATCATTAAGATACGCTAATAGAAATGAAGTTAAATTATTCCCTAGCCAGAAAAGAACAAAGACCTCCAGTGATTCCTAGTGCCACACTCAAACTGTGTTTTGGATACCTTGTAAAGAGGAGATTAAAAAAAATAGCTTTACTCTGCTCATGATGCTGGTCCATCTGTAAGCAACCTGATGTCTCACAAAGTTCAGACAGCATTCATCACTTTCCTTATACATGTTTATGAGTAAGGATGATTGCTCCAGCAACTGTTAGAAATCACAGACATCACTTACTAAAGCCCCTTCTTCCACCCCAATCAAAACATCTTTTCTATGGGCAAGGTGTAGGGTTATACAGGAGCAACACTAGTTCACTTTACAGTAATAAAACAGTAATTGCAGCTTGTTGTGAAAGTTCTTCCTCTGGCAGGAGGGATTTTTGCAAAGGCATGTAGCAATAGGATGAGGGGCAATGGTTTTAAACTTTGGCCCTGGGGAGCCTCAGTGGTACACAGTAGCACAGCCCAGTCCGCAGTTAAAATAAGCAAATAAAAGGGTCCAAAAACGGGACTGAAAACAGAAGCATTAATTCCTGTTCTACAAAATTGCAAGAAGAGTGAAAATTTTATGAAATTACATTGAAATTAAATTTTTATCAGTAAAGAACTTTGCATTATACACCTTAACTCTAACATGGAGAGGGAGCATCTTTTCACATATGTGCCTAAATTGTCACATTTGCATACAGCAGTCAAATAACCAAAGGAATCATTTACCTAATAAATGCAAGATGAGATTCTAAATTGTACCACTTAGTTTTCTGACACTGATCTCCAACTTTCAATCAGGCACGGTTTAAAAAAAAAATAATTGAAGTTGTTTCTCAGGAAAGAAAACATCTTACAGTTTCAAATGATATAATTTCTATACTGGAAAATGTCTCCTCCATTGTTACATTTTATTATTTTCAGATGGTTTTGGTTTAGCTAGGAGGCCTTGCTTAAACTTTCCATTTACTGTAGATATTGCAGACTAAGCTTGCATTCTACAAATATTCAGAAGCAATGAAAGTTTTTGGGCATCAGATGTCGGTAGTAGTACTATGTCTAAAAAGTCACATTACAGTGTGATTGATCAATTAAAATAGTTGAAATGAGGTCAGAAATTAGCAAGGATTCTCCCTTTATATTCTTCTTGTCATTTACCCTACAAGGCACAAAGGCTGCAAAGAACCGAAAATCACACAGAATCACATATATTCTCTATATTATCTCTCAATATACTCTCTAGTGTATAAACCACGTTTCAAGTTTTAGACACAAAGAGGGGACACAGCTTGAGGTCTTGAAGCAAATGAAGAGCAAAATTATAGCTCACATGCAAAGGTCACTTACTGTCAGCCCTAACAAGAAAACTGCAGATTCAGAGTAACGCAGAGTCAGGGACTGAGGAATGATACACCCACTCCAGAAATACACTCCTGCATGTGAAGTACAGGGAGGATAACAGAAGCAGCCTACTGTGTCTCACCCCAACATGAGAGGATAATTAGGGAGGAAGAGCAGAGCAGAAAAGAAAAAGCAGGCTACAGGGCTGGATACCATGACAGCAGGGAGAATTGGGCAGGGAATTGTTTCTCTGAAGCCAGAGATTCATGGCTACAGAGGAAGACAACAGGAAGATTCCTCCATGAGGAAAAGTTTAATCTGACAGTTTTAAGGTGTGAAGAGAAAGTCTGGACATCAGCTATAAATGTATCTTTCCTTGATGAGTTACACTTATTGAAAGCACAATGAATTGAAGGTACTCTGTGAGCCTGTTAGTTATATTAGAGCCTGATTTCCAAGAAGCACCTGGAGCTTCTAATAAAGTCAGTAAGAGAAATGTTGTTCATCACCTTTGAAAAATCAGGACACTTAATCTTACTGGATTCTTGCAGGCTAAGAATCAGTATAATGCGAGACAGATGTAAAATAGCTTTTCTTGGTAGACAACGTTAGCTACTGTAATGCTGAACTCACATTAAAATGGTATTACACACCTGCCTCCCAAGAGGAAAAAGTCAAGCAGAGAAGGGACCATACACGGTCATCAGACTGCAAAATTTTCTATCCCTCCTCAGCCCTTGTTAAGAATAGATGACCATGTTTATTAAGCCACTGACTGGAATGAGGGAATCTTTTGTCATCGTCCATTTGTTTAGGACAAATAATATATGCCATACCCTACTTGAAAATCAGCTCAAAGCTCACATAAAATACAAAGCTGCACACATACGGGAAAAGGTTGCATTGCGTGTTAAACTGCACAGGTAAAATACAATTCTCAGGAAATGTTTTCTTAAACATGAAGATGTCAAAATCTCCACAATAGGATTTGCCCAATAACCTGCCACATCAGTAGTGAATAGTACTTAATTTTTTGAAAAATAAATTTCATACCACAATAGCAAACCACACCAAGACACTAAAAAAATTGCAAGATTGTCACAGTAGCTCAAAGCCGTATGCTGAGGTGAGTGTCCGTAACGGGGCACACAGAGCAGCTGAAGACTCCAAGAAGAGCAGGCAGACCTACGCCACTACTCTTCTAGTAATATTTCCTTTAGAAGGATTATTATTACCTCTTCTTTTTTTTCACTTTATGTTTAAAATCAGTAAGAACTGATCTTAGTGATATCCCTCCTGCTTTTTCTGAAATTTATCCAATATCCTTGTTGCATGGCTTTTAACACCTCAGCGCATTTAGCAGCATGTGAAGACTTCCAGCCAGTAACTCACAACAGCTTTTTCAGATGTGCTGATAGTGTTACAGTGTGTACAGCTCCACCGCTGTGAACCGACAACGCGCTGAAACTTGGCTATGAACTGACCTGAAGCACTCGTGTCTTCATTTTCCATGGGACTCATCAAAATGCTTTTTGTCAAACCCTGTCAGATGCAGATTTTACCATTTACCCATGCTGCTTTTATTCTATTCAGTTTCATTCCTGACTGTTTTCCTTTCACTCATTTCCACAGTTAATTGCTTCATAAGGAATATTTCAACTCCCGCTTTATTTGTTATTTCCATTGACTTTTCCTTTGCTGTTCTTTTGGGCTTTTCATGCTTTGAACACTTTGCATATCACTGGCTATTAGTTGGCTAATTTAGCTAGCAATTAAACAATGAAGAATCTTCTCTTTATAGAGTCATCTAAAGCAAGGTCAGCAACAGGCTTTTACAAACCAGTGTTCCTAAAGGGATATTTGCCTGAAAACATCATCATTTTCTTCTACCTTTACTAGACCATGAAAAGTCGTAACTATACTAGAAACATATTTAATACTGATCCAACAACACCTAATCTAAATACCAGTTACAATTAAATCACATTTTACTGTTATCAACTTAGTTATACTAATAAATTAAGCTATAAATTTCTGCTAGCGCTTCCCTTTCCATTGTATGGAAAATTAATATTTGTTATCTATGTCAATCTATCAGTTACAAAATTTCAAGTCCTTAACTAAGAAACTTGAGCAGATAGCACCCTCCCTTCCTTTCATTTAGAACGACCAGAAAATCCAGACCACCATAACTTTCACTGGCTCTTTGGGAGGAATTGCAGAGCCAACCAGTCTGAGCACGCAACTTCTAAAAGAGAAAAAAATAGCATCCTCCCAAAGGACTCATGGCAAATCTCCTTCTTGTCAAACATTCCTTTTCATAAGTTGTTAAAATATTTGTCAGTTGCATGCTTTGTGCAACATTTTTTGTTTTGGCCATGTTCTTGCTCCTTCCCAAACAACAAACATGATATAGTTAATTCTTCTTTGACTGTTTTTCAAATTATGATAATGATTTCTATGACTATATGAATTATGAACTAAATCCTTTCAAAGAATTTTAATCTTAGTATATATATACACACTGATTATTTCTCATTGTGCTATGCAACTGGTTATATGGTGTAATTCCTGTTTTATGGGTTGGATGACTCAAACATTTTTGAACAGGGAAAAGAAAGAGGACTGCAACTTTCCAGGCTAAAAGATTACAGTCTTTAAACAGCAGGAGTCATTTGCAAACATACACAAGCCATGCACAGCAGTCCCCATGAGTGTCTAAGAACAACATGAATCAAAATGGTTTTTTTCTCTGAAGAAAAGATTAGTTTGTTTCTACTCTAGAGAAACAACTCTACTGAATTATTCATACATTTCCTACATTGATACAAGGCCACGCTGGCATTACGGATGACAAGCATTCACTCAAGGGAAGGAGCATCACATCATTTTGGTATGCCAAAAGAACAACAAGGCTTATGATGCTTCAGGACAGTTACTCATCAATATCTAAAGCCATAGATAAAATGTGTTGGCACCATACTAGACAAGTCACAGAACAGTCAACTATTTTATTATGTAAGTTGAGCAATCTACAATAAATGTTCACCAGATCGTTTTGGCATCTTATTATGAAAATATCCTGGGTATGGCAAAACCCAGAAGGAGTTTTGGGGTCTCTGGAAGTTAGAGGAAAGAGAACAGGACCAACATCACCTTAGAACTTGTAAAAATATGTAAAATGCCACTATTTCACTATTGTCAGAACAGTAGTTTTTCTCACTGCATGTGGTAACAACTGGAATAACAAAGCTTATACACACAACTCACACTTCAATGATTCATTTTGCATATAAATCTATGACAAATTATGCACCCAACAATATTTGACTTGTAGCAATGACACAAGCTAAAACGATGAATAAAGGACAAACAATCCAGGACATCAATGTTAACACAGGAGAATCATACAAAACGATCATACAGAATTTCAGTGAGATCCACCCTATAGTGATGGCATTATGGTTTATTTTCAATTTGCTGCACCAATAATTAAATCTTTAATTTGATTAATCTGAATTTCAAAAACTAAAGTGAATTTCAATTAAAGATGAATTCTGGAAAATTCCTATCCATTCCTTTATTTTTGTAAATAAAAAGTCCACTATAAATCTATACGGTCTGAGAAACTTTTTCGGAGGTGTACTGGGTCTGCCTGGGATGGAGTTAATTTTCTTCACAGCAGCTGGTAGAAATGCAATGTTTTGGATTTGTGACTACAACAGTGTCGGGAACACACCTGTGTTTTGGCTATGGCTGAGCAGTGCTTGCAGAGTGTCAAGGTTTTCTTTCTTTATCCTTTTCTCCCTCTACTCTCCCCAGCCAGGAGGCCAGGATTAGTCACGAGGTTGGGAGTGGACCCAGGCTGACCAGAGGGATATTTCACACCATGTGACTTCAGGCTCAGCAACAAAAGCTGGGGGGAAGGAGGAGGAAGGTGGCAGGTTTGTGGTTATGGAGTTTGTCTTTCCAAGTAACTGTTAGGCATGCTGAGACTCTGCTTTCCAAAAAATGGCTTAACAGCTGCCTGCCAATGGGAAGTAGTCAATAAATTCCTTATTTTGCTTTGCTTGTGTAGACCACTGTGCTTCACCTATCAAACTCTCTTTACCTTGACCCACGGGTTTTCAGCTTTTGCCTTTCAGTTGCTCTGCCCCTTCCCTGAGTGAGCAAGTGGCTGGTGGGGTTTTACGTGCCAGTCAGGGTCAACCCACCACAGGAGCTGATTTGGTTTGCTTTAACCAAATGTCCCTGATGAGGCCTCAGTCCGAGGCACTGTATCTTTGGACTGGTAGCCTCTGTCCAGTTCCCATATTTGCAACAACTGTGGATGCTGTCAGCATGCAAGGTCAATGACCAAGGGTGGGAGACAAAACTACTTTTTGATTCACCCAATCAAGACTTGAAAGTCTTCATAAAACTTAGATTGGAAAACAGTGAAAATCTTGTTCGTGTATTTTAGTGCTGTAAAGCTTTCTATTTAAACACTTCTTTTCAATACTTGATAATAATAACAAAAAACGTTATATAGAGAACTGGAGGAAGTGGAACATTACCAAGAAGATTATTTGTTTCTATATAAAGAATCTGTGACCACAGTTTAAAAACCAGACAATTAACACAAGCCAATGAAGTAGATTAAGTCAGAGGGTAAAAGGAAGGCATAAAACCCAGAGACCCAGAGCATGACTTTATTACTAAGTTTACAGAAATTCATGTATCTTCACATTAAAAAAAAAAAAAAGGCAATAAATTGCAGAATTCCTGTAGTTTCCATTTCTAAACCCATCCCCACACCAATCTGAATTTAAAAACCATTCAGTCAAGAAGTATGCCACAAGCCTACTTTTTTCAACAGCTAGGTTGTAACTGATGTAGGAATACTGTTAAGTATAGCATTATGGAAGAATCAATGTGGCTTTTGTGGAAGAAAATCAAACCTTATATACCTAGTGGAGTTCCTTAATGAATCAATACTCCTATTAGGTGGAAGTAGATACAGTCTCTCTTTGAGAAAACAAGGCACAGAACACGAGGGAAGTTCCTTACATGGGTAAGAAACAAGAAAGAGGAAATGGGGAGTAGGTGGCCCATTTTCACACTGGGAGGAATGCTGGGATACACACTGATTCACATATTCTTAAGTGCTCTCAGGAGTGAGGAAACGGACAAACAAAGCTGGTCACAAGCACCACAGAAAAATGAACGACAAAGTGTTACAACTATTACAATGTCACTTGCTCAGAAAAATCCTCAGACACAAAATTACCTGACCCTGGGAAAATACTCAGGGAAATGCCACTTTTCCTGTTAAACTGGCTACTGGCAGCAAAGGGATCCTAGCCTAGACTGACCCTTTGTTCTGATTTTGTATGATAGCTCTGCTGTATGCTGTGACTTCCTCTCCTGGCATTTTCAAGAGCTTCTTTTCATTCATCAAATGTTCTTGGATAATATAAACCTCTATACAACATGAAAAGTGTTTCAAATAACCCCTCAGCAGGATCTCTTTATGGGCAGAATTTTTAAAGGTTTTTCAAGTTTTACACAAGTAATTATAAGCAATACAGAAATTAAACATAATTTCATACATCTGTAAACATTACAGAAATAAACAGCTTTCAAGGTTCCTGAATTCCCCAGAGGATGTCCCAAGCCTCCCCTAACACAATATTTGTAAATTTATCAGTAAATCTACTTGTCTAATCTGTCCTAATACATTCTACACAAAAGCAGACTTTAATTTTTTTCTTCATTTTTACAGTACTTCAGAACTGGGTTCTTTAATTTAAGGTATTTCTGTTTTTTTCCAATATTAAAATTTGCATACAGTGCCTACATAAGCAATACAAAACATTAGCACTTGCTGAATTTGACAAAAGTGCTCCTATTCACTCAAATATTTCAGGGAGCTTTGCACTTTTTTGTGTTAAAGACAACCCCCATTGACAAGTGTCTCAATTTTATTGTGATCTCTAACTTAACTAGATATTCTGCAAATATCTCTAGCTTGTTGTTTTGTTTTTTTTTTTTTTTTCCTGGGTATATTACAAATTAATTAATCAAATTAATAATTTTTGTTATTTTTCTGAAGAAATCATTTTTTCTTCTGAAACTCTAACGAAGCCATCATGGCCGATGATGAAGTAATTAAAAAAAAAAAAAAAGTCAAATTCTATTGTATCGGACAGAGTAAAATTTTCACTGAGGAAGGAAAGAGATAAAAGACTAGAGAGAATTTTCCAAAGACATCATCTTCCCTCTCCTCTGCAACACATTCCCCACTCATGATTTTGGTCCATTGCTCTATACTACCAAACCCTTGTTTTACTTTTTAGTGAACAATCTCTAGATGCAGAACATAATCCAATCTACGTCCTACCTGACACATGAAAACCAAATACTTTATGCTCTCCTGGACTTGTTACTCCTGTAGGTAATAGAAAAAACTTTTTTAGATATAGATTTTAAAAATATGTATATGAAGAAAATGTTTCTATTTGCCATTAGTATAGAGTATAGCAACTCTGCTAGTTCGTTCTTTCATGTCACAGTTTGGCGCAATGTAGCTACCATGCTTGCCTTTTAAACCCTGAATTGAAGCAAAGAAGCTTTCCCTCTGACTGAGTTGCAGGAGAGCTCCATTTTACTGTGGTGAAAATTCTGAAGTCCTTGGAAGAGGTTATTCAAATCTGTATTTTTACCTTCCATTGGCAGACCTAGGTTAAAGGCATAAAACTTCTGCTTTTATTTCTAACACGAAGTGCAATAACCCCACATCTAGAACACTTTAATACTTACCTGTCCTATGCCTGAACTACCTGAAAAGTATTAAAGATTTCAAGTGCTTCAAAACCAGCTACAGTAAAAAGTAACAAGGCTGCTTCATCGAAGGACTTTTAACTTTTTCTTTTGCTGGTGCTTACGTTTTGTGGATAGAAACATAGTGATACTCAAATTTGGTTTTTTTTCTATTTTTTTCTTTTTTTTTTCCTCCCCAGTTCCAGCTCTGGAGGAACTTGTAACTGTTCTATACCCAGGACTTTTGGAATTGGGAAGTGGGCAGCGGCTACTTCTGATAAATTGTGCTATTCAGAAGTCACTCAGAACTAAAGATGCCCGTAATTATCTGCTTCCTGCAAGGTTTGTTTTCTCCACAAAAGGAAAGGAAGGAACCAATTCTCCAGTCACACCACAGCTTTTTGAAAGGAATGGTTCCCCACTACTGCTGGCTTCCTGTGAAGGCCCATATTCAGTTTAAGCATCCTTCCCTCTTCTCATATGTAATAACGGGCCACAGGAATGCTCCAGACCAGAAATTGTCCTTCTTCAGTTGATTAATCCCTTTTAGCTGAATGATTGTGCTGCCATTGCATCTCTGAACCGTAGGTTCAGACTCTCTCTGAGTCTGCTACCATGATCATTTATGTCTAAAATAGCACAACCAGCTTGGGTCTTCTACGTTCAGAGACAACATGTACTACACGCACTATGAGAATTATGCAAGTAACTTACAAATACGTGCTATATATTATTAACACTCTAGTACAAAGTGACTTTGTTTGCTGGACCCATTGCTAGATACTTGTCTAACAGACTAACTCTGATAATGCAACCACAGCAAAAGTGGACAAGAGGTCGGCAATACTAATCACCACATTCTGAAGAACCCAAAGAAAGGAAAAGAGGGAAGCAAGAGAAAGATACTGGACTGGGATTACACTACTTTCTTAATCATTGCTGCCATGTTCAGCATTATGCATGTGTTTTTTTAAATTGCTAAATGTTAAACCTTTTGCTCAGCTAGAAGAGAGAAATTTTCAGATACCTGCTAACAACAAACAAACATACGCTCTGTAGACATCTCGTGGGGTTTTTAATGCTTTAGATAATTATTTGTCAGCTTGTGAAAGGCAAGGGAAGGGAAGTCTGAAAACCTTGTTATTGGAGACAATGATGGATGGCAAAAGCAGGTAAAGTATTGCCAGAGTCCTGTAATCCTAGTAGCTATTGATATCTAAGAGCATGAAAGCAGCTCTCTGAACTTCAGAACTACTGTAATCTATCAAAGACTGCTGTATGCAAATATCTACAGGTCTGAACCTGTAGGAGGAAAAGGAGTTCTCTGAACAGGGACTGCACTTAATTGTATGTATCATAAACACCTGATGACACCTCTGGGCTCAAAAAACAATGAAAATAATTAGCAGGTTCTTCTAACAGAGATAATCTGATCTATTTTCCTGACTCAGGTACTTAACTGTCAGATAAAATTTTACCTCTCATTGCTCCAGGTATGTGCAATTGTTATCTCTTACTATCTCCAAGAGAAATTAGAGGTGTGCTTTTTCATTTTAAACTGAAGCTTTTTTAAAAATAATACCACCACTGTGGCCTTTTGCTTCCACTGTGTGTGGAAAAAGATGACAGAAACAGTTTATTTTCTAAATTTTCTGTTAAAAACTAAGTAGGAAGGCATGGGGAAAACTGAAAATTTTAGGAAGATTCACATTTTGTAGGGCTTTAAACTACCGATAACTTATTTTCAGTGACATTGATTAAATTTAATTGATTAAAATTAAATTAATTTAATTAAAATAAAGTTGATGATGTAACTCTTGCGTTAACCCCAGTGGTGATGAACACCCCCTGTGAACTGGACCACTAGTTAGAGTATGCTACAGTGAACTAATGTTTTTTGTCTTCATCAACAAGCCTTGAATGACTCCTTTACGAACTTGCAGAAAATATCTCAAGACCATATGCTTCACTTGCCAATGGCAAAGAGCAGACTGAAAATTAATTAAACTGGTATTTAGCAGGTAAATATTCCACTTACTGTGTAGTGTAAAAAAAAAGAAAAAGAAATGGCACTGTGGCAAGAAGAAAAGAATAATGCTGGCTGATATTTGAGAGCGGCAGTTAGTAATTATTTTTCCTTTAATCTTACTGCTTTCTTCTCTTCCTGCCTTCTCCTAAAATGCCCTGCATTTTAATTTATACTCACTCCTAGAACATGCAAAATTCAACTGTCTTACACCATCTTAAATAAACAGGCAGGATGACCCCCCTAGTTAAAACCTCAGACTGAAACTCAGGATATTTGGTTGATTGCTAAGTCTGCTGAAGCTTCCCTGCTCAGCCTTCAACAAGTAACACCCTCACATGCCCCAGCCTGTCTTGGGGGCTGGGAGGAGAGTAATAATACCTCCTTTGTCTGGTTAGCTCTTCAGACCCGGGACCCACTTACACATACACACACACGCGTCCTCTCCCACATAAAGAACCTCTATTTCAGCTCAGGCTAATAGTAGCCACTATAAAGCAAAACCCAGCAAAATTAAAAAGTTACGTTCCCACGACTCCTAGAAAAAGAGAAGAGCTCACTGATCAAAAGAGCATTTTTGCTGTTAAGCACCTGAACAAAATTTACAATCAGAGGGGGGCAGATAAAATAAACCACGCAACTTAAGAAAAAGGACAGGTCCTTTTACAACCACTCGTGCAGCAGTACACCATGGCTGGCAGGCAGGAAACCTCTTGAATATAACCTGCTGTAGCCTGCATGGCAAGAAGTTCTGCCAGGGGTAAGACCAAATACACAAGATCTGAATACATCCCCAAAAGATTTCACTTCTTCTTGTGCTACCGCTACCACCAACAGATACGGAAAAGTTGTGTAAAGTTAAAAGAACTTTCGAATACCTGACAGAGGAAAGAGTAGTTTCTTAAAGAACTGCATTCCCTTCTTCCTTCATTTACACCTAATCACTGTCACTTAAGCGCACACAAGCATCTTCAGCAGCACTACAGACCAAATATGAATTTTATGTTTTCTTTATAATAAAAATATATTTGAGAATATATAGAGAGAGCCCTAAACAAAACTGTGTCAGTTTGCTATATAAGCTTAATTTTATTCATATGTATTATCCCAAAATATCTTTGTAACTCTTACATGTCAATCAGTTTCTTCAATGCAGCTCCACTTCAGTTGTTTTCTTTGTTCTTTCGTCTTTTGCCTCAGTTACTATATGCTACTAACACTTTCACTGAGAATACTTTCTCTGTGCTGTTGATTAGCTTCTTTGTCCTCTTCCCAGCTTGAAGAAAACCTTTTACTTTTTTCCTCCTTTTCTTCTATTGTCCTTAGACGTAGGATCATCACTGATTATTTTCCTGTCGGGGAGGGTCAGATGAAGGTAACTGATCTCAAGTATCATGTTCAATGTACGGTCTCCTACTCCACAAAATGAACTTCTATTTCAGTTACATCCTCTGACTCAAACCTTTTCCACTGTCCTCTGCAACATCCTGTTCTCCAGCCCCAGGGACTCTTCCCTTACCCTGTTGATGTCCTTCCTGGGACTCTGCAATTGCATGCGCCAAGTTCTTGTAGGCATTGCAGAACCGGCATAACAACTGCTGCCTTGCACCTAGGAGGGTTTCTACTGACTACCTGGCTGCATCTATGCAGAGTCTTACCTATCAGCCCAGTAAGAGCCTGTAGGGAGGCAGTTGCCCCGATCAGTGATTTACTGTATCTGTCATGAGGTACAAGCTCTCAACTCCTTTGATAGGCAGGAATTCCAAAATTCAGATAATCAAAGAAAGTGTCCAGGCACATGTACCTGCAATACCAGGTGCAACAATCTTCTTGAGAACAACCCAAAAGTTCCCCTTCCAGAAGTTCTCACGCTATATGCGACTATTCTATTTCTTCATTTTTCCTCTTTTCTCACATGGCCAAGCTTGATAGCTTTATCTGAAATCCCCTCTCTTCTTCAAAAGGATATTCTTCCCAAGCCATGCATTTTCACTCAGTCCAAACTCTCTTGCTTCTCATTATAAGCCATTTATGTACAGAGTAAGCGAGCATTGTTCTTCCTCCTTCTACAAGCGATGAAGGCAAACTTAGACCAGTGACAGGATTCTCCTTTCTCACTACTTCTTCCTCCCTTTAACCCATGATAAAGAAGGAAGAAACATCATTGCTTTTCCACTGCTTCCTACCTCTACAGATCATCAATTGAAAAAATACACAGGCCATGTGCAGTAATACAAATATCATTTGTTCAGACAGTCTTGAGAAACCAGAGGAACTGGTCATGCTAGAAAAAACTGCTCTTATGTGTATAACTGAGGATGAGATCTCTTAATCAATCTGTTTGTGGGGTTTTTTTTTTTCAATTATTTTTCACTGGGAAAAATTCAACAGCAAACTTTCAACATCTTTTTTTTTCCTAAAAAAACCCACGACAAAACAGCCAAAATCAAATGCTCAAATCTTGTGTGTTTACAAATCAAAGGCAAGAAGCTGACCAAAAGAACAGACTTTGATAGGAAATATAAAAGGTCACTGTATATACCAGAATGTAAAGCACGAGCTCCCAAACAGGTTCTGCTTTCTTGTTAACCCAGCAGCAAGTCTCAAGTTAAATACTGTAATCATGCCAGTCATTAGTTACTGCTCAGCCTCCTGTCTCCAGCCCGGAAATTAGTCTGCTCGGAGCCCAGATAGCTGAACAAGCAGTCACGTTTTATCATATAACTGAGGCTGGGAGGCCAATCTGAAGGAAAGCTACATGTGTTCTATATTAGGAAGAAAATACCTAATTTAAAAGAACTTAATTTACAGAACAATAAAAAGTATGCATTTAAAACACAGCGATGTAAAAGAAATAACAAAACAGAATCTCTTATGACTCTGATATGATCTGCAACGGAAGTTCACATAACCTTGAACTATAAAATTTTAGTTAGGGAGTTATGAACTGCTGCTAAACTCCATTTAAAATTAAACTACAGAGGCATTTCTTACTGTGAAGTATTACAGGCAACAATTGCAACTAACAGATGAAGAAATCATTGCCTTCTGCATTTTGTTGGAAAGCATAAACTTCTTAGGTTAAACGCGTAAATTACAAATTACTATTGAAGAGAGTAGGCATTTAAGGTATCGTTTACAGTTTTTTTCATGTACTCCAGCTCATGTACAGCATAAAACCCCCCAACATTTACAGTTACTATAGTTGAGACTTTTAACAGTCATTACCAAGATATACTACAGGAGTCATCTTTCCTTAACCAAATAATAGTACAATAAATTCATAACTTCTTTTTTTGAACATGACAAAGTCTAGGCAACACCAAGATAAGAGAGTAGGTGAAATTTTATTTAGCCCTTTCCACTGTTGTAAAAGCATATGATATTATATTAGATATAAATATTATATATGCAATTATATGTATTACATATGTGTTCTATTTTTGTGGCAGTGACAGAAGCAAATTTGGCTTTCTACCTCCACTTTCAAGTAAGGAAACGTGAACTGTTAATTATAACAACTCAATTTCCAAATAACCACGTAATGTATCTTAAATCTCATACAACAGTAGCATTCTATAGATAGAATTGAAAGGGTAAGACTTTCAAGGACAGCCAAGAAATATAGATGCCAAAATACTGGTGTTTAATTCCTTTACGTGGCTTGAATTCTGCAGCTTGAAGTTTGGCAACAAATTGTAAGAAAGCAAATTTCAACAGTTTCATCACAACAAAAGTTAAGTTACAATACCCATACAAACTAGAATCTTTTAAACAAGTCAACCTATTTCAAGTATAAGCATCATTATTAAAAACTCTGCGCCATCATCACAGATGGAGTCTGTCATATTCATTAACACAATTCCACAGTCATGAATCTAGTCAGAGAATAGAATTGTTCCTGGTTAAGATTTGCTTCTATCTGGGACAAAACACAAGCTTACCAATTGTGTGGCAATAAATAAAAGTAGTACCTGAATGCAATCAATTAAAAAAAAAAAAGAAAAAGAAATGAAGTTGCAATATTAAAATTCTATCATGTTATAGTTCATCTATAAATACCACCCATCTTAGATACATAGCTTAGACTGCTGAATTTGGACAAATGTAAGCTCCATCTGAACTAAGGCTCAAACTATAAAGCATCCTCACACTGTCCAGTCCCTTGAAAATCCATCCTAAACTGACAGACTTGGTAGTCTCTTATTTTACCTAGAAGGAAGGTATACATTCTACAAAGATATATTTCTGAAAATGGCTGTAAATATTAACAGAGTTTTTAATAAAATAATGCTTCCTATTTCCCAACTAAGGAAAATATAAAATATTTGAGTCCTTGTGCTTGGTTTGTAAGAAGCAACTACAGAGAATGGGATGGATGTAACATGTAACAGCAAAACCCTAAACCAACAGTGATGAATCGAAGTCCATAAATCTGGTTTTAAGAATGAAAGTGACAAGCAATTAGAGACAAAGAAACAAATTCATCCTTTACATTTCTCTGTTGCTTGTGACATCTAGTGGGTATACAAAACAGCCTGGAATAGCAAACAGAAACTCCTGCTTTTTCAGTGTTTGGTTTAGTTATTTCCTTCATCTACATGGAAATTATTTCCATTTCACAGTCAACAAATGTAAAAAAAACAGTGCAAGATATTTTCAAAGTATCTATATAGCTTTGAGCACTGCAGAGCTGTATTTGAAACAGAGAATCCCACTGGATTCCCTTCAGAAGCCATTTCTAAACACATGAATGACAAGAAGGTGTTTGGGAGCCGCCAGCATGAGTTTACCAAGGACAAATGTCAGCCCTGAGGTCGCTGGTGCCCAGGACAAGGAGAGGGTAAGGGATGTCACTTGACTTGAGGAAGGCTGTTGAGACAGGCTCCCACAGAGAGATTTTGGATGGTGAGATACAGGCTGAATAAGTGAATAACAGATAAAGTGAGTGGAAAATTGGCTGGACTGCAGGCTCAAAGAGTTGTGATCAGCAAAGTCCAGCCAGAGGCTAGGAAAGTACTGCAGTCACTCGGGGATGAGTACTGGGACAAATAACAGTTTAATGTCTTCATTAACCACCTGGGTGATGGTACTGGAGTGCACTCTCAGCAAGGTTGCAGGTGACACCAAATTTGGGGCACCAGTCAATATGCTGGAGGGAAAGGCTGCTACTCAGTGTGATCTGGACAGCTTAGAAGAAAAGGGTGGACAGTTATCTCATCCAGTTAAGAAAAAGCAAAAGAAGTCTCAGATCTGAGATGGAGTAACCTGATGGAACAACATAGGCTGGAGGCTAACTGTCTGTGAAGCAGCTCTGAGAAAGGGATTATGGGGTCCTAGCAGACAATATGAAGCAGCAGCGTGCCCCTGGAGCAGAGAAGGCCAGCTGCATGGGCTGGATCAGGATGAGCTTAGCATCCAGTTCAGGAAAGTGGTCCTCCACCTCCATTTGGCACTTCTAAGACTGCATCAGAGTACGGCATCTAGCTTTGGACTCCCAGTACAAGAAAGTAATGGACATACTGAAGGACATCCAGGGGAGGGCCACCAAACTCGTCAGGGAGCTGGAGAACTTGCCCTGTGTGGAGAGGCTGAGGAGCCTGAGTTCACCCAGCCCTAAGAAGGGAAGGTTTCAAGGTGACTTTACTGCTGCCTGTAACAATTGCTACCTGCTCAGAGGATACAGAGAAATTGAAGCCAGACTCTTCTTGGAGGCCCACAGCAAACAGACCAAGAGGCAACAAATAGAAGTTGGAACACGCAAAATTGCAATTAGATATTAGGGATTTTTTTTTCTTTTTTTTAAACCAGGAGATTGGTCAAATGCTGGAGCAGGTTGCCCAGAGATGTTGTGGAATCTCCATCCTTGAATGCATTCAAAACCTGACAGGACATGGACCTGAGCAGGCTGATCTGATTAGACCTGCTTTGAGCAGGTTTTGGACTAGATGGCCTGTGGAGGTCCTTTCTGATTTAAATTATTTCATTGATCTAAGAAGTTCTACTACACCCACCCTGAGTGGCTGTCTCGCCCACTGCTAATGTGAGTTAAGAATGTGACTTCCTATTTTCTATTAATGCAAATGATCCCATCTCCATTTTTAGTATTGACAATCTTCTGTACGTTTTAAAGGACTAAGATAACTATGCATACTAGTACTCCACATTTTACACTATGACTGCTCAGTTCTTTAGTACCCTATTTGATAAGATGTATTCACAAACACAACAACTTGAAGACAAAGAATATTTCTGCTAAGCTCTTCAGCATCACCTTTGATTATTCTTAAAACTTCATACTGAAGGATGTACATTATTGTTTTGATAAGCATTCCTCACTGTATCCACTCATTAAAAATCCATTCTAAATAGACAGTTTTTTGGGTTACACTTGTCAGTTTGATGCACACAGAATACGTTCTACAATTACATCTAATGTTGACCTGTTCAACATTACTGTACTTCCACTCTTGGTTTCACAATACAAACAATGCTCTGATTTACTAAAAAGTGGAAGCAGGTTTATTCTAAATCATTATATATGGACTTAGTGCATTAATTATGTGTGCTAATCACATAGCGTAACCCTAAAAATGTTTTGCTCAGCATCATTAAAACTGACTTTGTCAGCATCTCTAAGCCCATAAAAGAAGGCTGAAGGATTTCTCCATGAAATTTTACAATAAAACTGTAGCCGAGTCCCCAGTTCGTGAAAAAAATTACAAATTAAGCCAAGTCTAAGTTGTTTTCTTGAGTAAGAGTGGGTTTAAGAACTGATCTCAGTGTTATGGTAGCTGGTTAGTTTTTCACTCTATCTCTGGCTTCTCCTTTAGGATAGAACTAACCAGAGCAAATAACTTCCCAGGTTCCTCTTATGAAAGAGGTGTTATACAGAAAAACAATTCTTAATTAGTTACATTTACGCAATTCTAACACTATCATCATTTTTTGCTGTAATGTTATTTCATGTAGCTGAGAGTTCATGTTTTAACTATTATATGAACGAAATAAACAGCCTAAATTAGCTCAAATTCCTACCAATTGTGACAGCTTTGTACTTGCCAAGCTGAAGTGTGGATACCAGACTAAAAAGGAAGGCACTTTCTAAAATTATAAATAATAAATGGTTTACTGGAAGCCTACTGGCTCAGCCAGAAAATACACAGCATAAAATATGTACATACTGTATTGTTGGATAGAAATGCTCATAATTTCCTTCCTTATTTATTTCTTTTACCTCTTTCACACTGAGGGCCAGTAAATCCGTAGACACATGCACAGCGATTAGGTCCAATACACCGTCCTCCATTCTGGCAGCCATTTTCACAGACAGCTTTAATTAACCAAAAAAAAAGTTTTAAATGTTATAGTAATGACATTTCAAAAAATACCACATGCAGTATTAAAAAACATTTTTCTCCTCTCAACTGCTCTAAGTCTTTCTGGACTTGAAGATCAAACTGATCTCCTTCCTACCATCACGACCGGCAATAGTGATTGTTCAAGTCAAATTCCATTAGCCCAAATTCCATTAGCACCTGTTTAACACTAATTGCAAGCAGCTGTTTAATTAATCATATTCAGCACATATTCTTAGCAGATGTTTAACTTATGGATATTTTTAAACAGTTGTGCAGCTCTAGTCACTAATCGTAAAAACTTATATCCACCACTGAAGTTAGCAGATAAAAAAAATCAACTATTTTGAGGTTTTTTGAGCATATTAAGTTGTGCTATTCAGTCACAACAGCAACAGACATTTCAATAAAGGAGGCTTGGGGAGTCCAAGAGACAGATAACCCAGTTCTCAGAGTTGATAGTGCTGGCAGAAGAAGTGATGCTCAGAGGAAGGGAAAAGAATCGCTGGTTTAACTCATCTTTAAGTACCTTTAAAAACTGTGTTTTCTACAAGATCCCAACAAGAAATAATATGATTTGGGGGGAGTATAAATCCACAGTATACACACATGGAGAAGGTACTTTACAGTTGTGGGACTTCAGAGCACCCACTCATGCTATTTATCAATGGCATGAATGAAGAACAAAGCCTCCTGCAAAAGAACTGAAATCCTCTCAGTTTGAAAGGAAGACAGTTCTTCAGCGAGGTTGAAAAATACCATTAAAAGAGAGCTTTAACTAACTAATTCTGTCTGTTTTCAGGGTCATTGTTTCCAGGATCTATAGCCTTGTTCAGAACTAGCACACATACCAAATTGAAGTATTTCACCTTAAAGGACAGCCCCACCATTTTTAAGTGTCTCTGAACAATAGCAAAGAGATTTAGATCTAGAAGTCTCTAGGCTGCCTTCCTACACAGGTCTCCCCAGTTGGAAGGTGACATTTGCAATATATTTGAGTATCCAGTGCAAAGAACCTCAGCAACCTAGAAAAGGTAAATCTTTCAAACTGGAAAAAATGTACCCGTGCTTCCTGTATCACTCTGGGGAACGCATAATATACTGTTATGTGGAAATGTGATAAAGCCTTACTTCTTATCAAGAACTAGAAAACAGAATTACTTTTTCCTGAGAATACATATCATGCATAAAACGAAGATACTGTCTGCATGTGTTACATTACTGAATTAGCAAACAATAATACTTCGGTGTGACAATTAACTTCAGCATATTTGTGACACAATTACATTTTATTAAAAAGAAATAAAGACATATTTAAATTTTTCAGACATTTATTCCCCACCGTCTCTAGAAGACAAGCACTCAATCTTACTTGAAATTTTAACTATCCTATACACTGAGACCAGTCTCCACAGTTTGTTCAGATTTTTCTGGATTGCTTTAGAGTGACTGCTTGAAAATTTAATCCATTTTTCATTTATTCACCTGAGGTATGCTCCGTCTGAGAGCATTCAGGGTTGACCCAATACTTTAAAATAAACAGGAAGAGGGCACCAACCCTTAAAGGTAAATCTGACTGTGACTGGGGTCACATTTTAGGACTACAATTATTACCAAATTTTAGAGATTTGTACCCAGGTAGAACTAAAGCAAGAACAAGACTAGTCTCCAGCACTTGCAAAAACGACTAAGACAAAAGGATATTCTTCCACACTACTCAGCCTAACTACTCTTAGCCTAGCTGCCTTTTGTTTGTCTCTAGTTCCTTCAGACTACTTTCAGCAATTAATTTCTCAGCTAATTAGTAGCCAGCTGGCCTCAGAATACACTATGAGTCTTTCTTCATCCCTGCAGCCTTTAGTGATTTTTACTGTTTGCTAGATTTGTATAGCTTGTAAACACTGTACTGTGATAGGTAGAGCTGTGCAAATAATTGACTTTCTAGCTTGTCTGCCAAACCAGAAAGGTATCCAAAAGCTTGAACTGTATTTCATCGTTTTCCTTAGTCCAGCAGAAAACAGAAAAACATGCTTTAACCTAGCAGTTAGGCTGTTCTTTGGAGATGTAGAAACTTTGCCAGAGAGAATGAAAAATTAGTGATCATCTGGTAAGAAAAGGAGAGTGGGATGTATATGGCCATTGCTCCCAAAGGATTTTCCAAAACTATTTGTTGAATTCAATCCCAAATTTGTAGACAACACAAATGCACTTCATGCATGAACTGACTTTCAGCTACACACTATACCTCAAAACAGCATTACATTGCTCACGGACACTTCATTGTATTTCAGCAGATTAGCTTTTTTATCTTCCTACCCTACCTAAAGAAAGAAGGCCAACCTGCGGGACTTAACGTGGACGTAGTTTTAGATGCAGCAGAGCAGTTACTTACGCTGGCCGCAGTAAGTTCCCACATAGCCCTTCTGGCACTGGCACCGGTCATCCGTGCAGGTGCCCCCATTCATGCATCTGATGCTGCACTGTTGTACTGCAGAGAGACACCAGCGTCAGGCAAAAACACCACATTGGGAAGCAAACGTGGACAAAAGACAAGACGTGTCTGAAAGCAGACATGAGTTTCGTACAATATATGCTATGTATTTAAGCGTACACTCAGGTGTTGTTCTAACCTAAGCCATCCAAGCTGTAGCTATTAGACAGCCATTAATTTAAATGCAACCATGAAAAGTTGATTTTTAGAGTTTTCCATTACTATACTTAGCAACGTAGAGCTTTTAACTATCTTAAAGCCTGTATGATCTATATTTCTTAGGAAAATGGACCCAAAAATGTTAATATCACAGACATTTATATTTGAACTTGCTTATTGCTTTAAACACGTTTTTTTTTTCAATTTGTCACACAGAGTAAACATGCACACATGGTATATCAAACTTTATCAAAAACTAGAGATATACCAAAATGTAAGTTACATGCGTGTATGCAGTAATGACAAGTTATTTTTAGAGAATTTACACAGTAGCTATTTTTGAGTTGATACTCAAAGAGAATTACTTAAAATGGAATCTCTAATGAAAATAAATATAGTATGTCCTTACTAGATTTCGATCCACAAGTAGGTGATATTTGTCCACTTGCACAAGTGCACATGTTAGGACGGGAACAAAATCCATCACCACAGCTATTTCTACAAATCGCTGAGGAAAAACACAATTAAAGAGACAGTGATTAACAGTAACCTTAGTCTTAAATAAATAAATAAATAAAAACCCACTTGAATGCACAGTTCGTTGGGACAGTTAATACACATATGAAACTAACTGTAAGTTAAACAAAGTAAACTGAATTTTGGTGTAATCAGTATCTCTGACAAATTTAAAGAAAAACAGAATTGAATATGGCATATTCAAACACTGGTCTGACCACTGAAACCAGATAATCAACTCTTTCCCTAATTAGGAATACCACCCTATTACACAAGTAATGTAAAATTATTAAAATTATATATTTTAGACCACAAGACCTGTAGAAAACTTTACCAAGAATCCAAGATTTGAACGAATACAAACAATACAGATCATAAATGCCAATTTATGGTATGGCTTCTCTCTTATAATCGCTGGTTTAGAGGCATTTTAGGGTCTCTTTTCTAAGCTTATCCATCCTTTACACAAAGCTGTTTTGTGGGAAGTCAATGTCCACACGCTGGGCTTTGCAGATTTTGTGTAGTTTCCCTAAATACAGTTTTCTATACTCAAATATTTCCACATTGTCATTTAGAAACTGACTTTATGAAATCTCAGGGAAGCCTTTCCGCACCATACCCTGTGTGTGTAACGTGCATGCCATGCTGCTGTCCCCTGATGCATCAAAGTCCCACCTTCCCTTCTTGCTCACCAGACAAGGGAGCTTCATCGCACAAGGGAACAACAGAACCAGAAATATGTTAAAGGCTAAATCCAGATTCTACGGGAGATCCAAATGAATTCATCTAGCAGGATTAGCAAATGCACCAAAAGACAGCCTGAAATATTAAGAGGCAGTATGGCACAGGAAGACCTCAAAAACCACTTATCTTGCAAGAGACAACTTGGAAAGCAAAAAAACCAAACAAGAATCACAGTTTCTTTGTAAATAACTTGGGGGTTTTGAGAGAATCTGAAAGCACATCTCCACTGAAGGCCAACAAAAGCAACAAATACCTCCAGTAAATAACCTGCTAAGAATATACCGACTACCTAAAAAACCTGTCTATATACATTAAAAGAAATGGGAAAAAAAACCCGCCTGGCCATATACACCAAAAAAAAAAAAAAAAAAAAAAAAGAAAGCAGAGATAAGACCTTTTCCGGAATGTTTGTGCTCCACTTCTGACTTAGGAAAACATGCATAAATGAGACACAACTCCCATATGGAAACAAACTGTTTTCTTGCCCTATTATAGAAATATAATACCTGTGAAGTTTACATGCTCCCTTTTACCCTTTCTCCACCAAATTAGAAGCTCTGTAGTGATGTCAAACATGACCAAACCAGGCCAAATTTTGTAAACCCGCGTCCTCCTTGACATACACCTATAAAGGACACATTTTCTTTATGAGAGCATAGACAAAGCCACATTAGTGGTCCATTGACACCACTCATCAGGCAGCAGAAAGACGGAATGCAGATCATCTACATTTATCATGAAATCCTCTACAACTATGCCCTAAATGTGAAGGCATGAGAGTTGAAGGAGTTTGTGGGATTTCGTTATTCAGTTGAAATTAGAGACATACCACTGACTGATACGAAACACTTCTTCCATTAGCAGACGTAAAAGTGAGAAACAGGTCTCAGATTTAGAGCACTTGACAAACACAGGGAACCAGGCTGTTTTCCTTATGTCACTGTTCTGTCCATCTTTATACAACATAGCTCAATCTCTTGATTAAGCAAGGTCTACATTTAGACCATTTTGTTAGTTTATTATCTGTAAGGGAATAACTTTTTATCAACTGAAAGCCATATAGCTGAAAGCATTTTCTAAATATGCTTTCATCAGTACAGTTTATTTTATTTAAAGAAAAAGTAAACACAACCAGACCTTTGTTTTTTAGATAAAAGATCACTTTTAATCATAAAGATGTCACAGACTGCCAACAACCATCATCATGTTATCAACTGAAAACACTCTAAGTCAGAATGGTTTCCTGTTGACCTACCACTGTCTCATAGATCTCTCTTCACGAAATAATACTTTAAAATCACCAGTTACAATCTGCACTGTTTATAATTAACGCATCTCCAATAAGAAGTTTGCTAGCTTGTCCATCATCCTGTGCAGGAGACTTTCTCTAGCTAAACAGCTCTGGCTAGAGGGACCACCATCCCAACAAATGTTTAATGTGCGCATAGAAATCTGTGGTCTTAAACCTTCACCAAAAGTACAAATAGAAAAGTGTCACAGCCAATCTTACAGATGGTCTGGCAAAATCATTCACCCACCAAACATGTTAGAGAGCTGCAACGAAGCTCCAGTAAGGAAACAGGAGCTAAAAGATGTACTTTGTGCACATAAATTAATAATAAGTCAAAGATTATTCTGGATGTGAAGAGACCTGAGACTGAGGTCCTTAAGAGGCACCAAGAGTCACAATTTAAGGGTACATTATAAGGATTTCTGAAAGCACCAAAATCATTGTCTCTCCCTGATTTCATTCGAGCTAGATGCCCAGATGAATTTGAAAAACCTATCAACACCATACTATAGAATCATAGAATGGTTTGGGTTGGAAGGGACCTTAAATATCATCTAGTTCCAACCCTCATCCCATGGGCAGGGACACTTCCCACTAGACCAGGTTGCTCAAAGCCTCATCCATTAGGCAGCCTAAATCTATTTTAAAAACTCGGGTTTACATTTAAGTAAGACAATATCATAAGAGATTATAAATGTGAACTGAACATTTTGAGGAGTTCCTCTTATTCCACATTGGCATTGATACCAGCATCTTCCTCTGAATAACATGGTTAACGTTTTCTAGGAAATGCTAGGTCAATCTTACATGAAAATCGTTGATACATGGCACAATGACAAGAAATACTAGCAAGACAAATTCATTCATGTAAAACAAATAGATGTGAGCAGGCTGATAGTCCTGAATCATAAAGCAACAGCCCAAAAGTCATCTTTAAGTCTAGCAGATCTTGGCTTACTACCCATCCTTCCCTAGTTTAGTCCTGGATGTCTGCAGTTTGTTAGACGGAGTATTCCAAAGGCCTTCATTGCTTATGTAAAGGGCAGAATGTTCTTGGACCTGAATTCTGAAGTTGAACATACTTGCTAGCAAAAGAGACGGTGACAGACTAGGACGAATGGGAACAGACTCACATTAAAATTCAAGGACTATAAGAAGCATGTGTTTAATACCAGCTTTTATCTAACAGACAGAAAATTCAACTTAATTCTCCATTTCCTTTCTAGGTAGACAATGTTTCCTAACCAGAGTACTGAGCAGATTTCCCCCACCCCTTCTTTTTTTTTTTTTTTTTGCCAAGCCATGTCGACAGCCACATCTGTCAGCAGAGTACCTGTTATGACCAGCCATATAATCCAAGTCTACATGCTTTATAGCTATTAAAACACAACTAAAAATGACAGGCAAGAGAATACGCACCCCAGATGTAAAAAAGTTTTCCATTTGATTGCAATTCCAAGCCTAGCACAGAAGTTTCACCAAACTTCAGATCTGATGTGCTTTATATCAAGACTTTTTGGCCTGTTTTTTCCTGTTACTGTAGTTGATTATTTGATTTATGGAAGGTTTTTTCCCTTTTCCTTCATTGTGATGTCCTTCTTTTTAAAAAGTGGAGACATACCCCTTATGAACACACCAAATAAAATACAGTAATTGGCCAATCTTTCGATTACAAGAAACATGGACCTGTAAATCCATCGTTCTTTTTTTCTTTTTCTTCTTTTTAAAAATAAGGCAAAAGACAGAACTGAATTCTCTTTTCTCATACTGAATGGGGCCATAACTTACAGAAGAATATTTATTTTTATTATTACCCCTAGGGCAGTAGAAACTTGAAGTCAGACACTTACGAACAATGCACTGATTTCCTCCAGGAAGAGTTTTCCATCCAGGGCAACAATACGAATGGAATCTAGAGCCACACACATTTGGCCTGTCACACAAACAAATAAATGTATATACGAAAATATAAATCACTGTAAATAGAATCCAAAGTTTTATGTGCACACAAGGGAAGAAACCAGAGCATGAAACAAAAAAAAAAGCATATAGCAAAGATGTCTACAAAAAAATCCTCCCCAAAGAAACAAAATCTTCCTCCACTTATAAGAAGTTCCAAGCCATTTTATTTTGTACTCGTTCCACTGGTTAGTATAAAGAGGAGAGGCAGACTAGGCAACAGCAGGCCACATTCATCCCTGGTGGAACTATTGAGGATACGCAAGGGATGAGTTTGGCTCTGCGCTCATATACAGCCTTAGAAGTCTTGCTGTAAAAATTGGCTTCGTGCTGCCGCCTGACACAAGACAGAAGGGATGACTGGCCATACAGATTAACAAACTAATTCAAATCACCCAGAACTCCCCAAAACATTAGAAAAAAAAGCAGATTTTGAATAGTTTCTCAGCAGAAGCCCAAGTAAAGGGAATGCCAAAGTATCTTAATATTGCAATACGCTTGAATGAAGAGCCCAACACGGTACATCTGCTAGTTGTACCATAGCCCCACACCATGTCTGCTTTTAATAGAATCGCACTAATTAAAAGACCGTATTTCACAGCCGAGGACAAAACACCCAAGTCCGATTAACCACACGATTCCCCTCGTCCCATAAAGGGGCCGGAAGGTCAGAGGTACCGCAGGCAGGAAGGGAGACCGCAGGATGGGGTTTGGGGGTGGGGGGCAGGCGGGGGGGGTAGGGGGTGCTGGGGGGCAGAAGGGAGGGGGGGGTTGTGTGGGGGTGCTGGTGGCTGGGGGGCTGCGGGGAAGGGGTCCGGGGATGCGGAAGGCGGGGGGCTCGATGGCGGCGCGTCCCTACCCGCGGAGCAGCTCCTGCTGTCCTCCTCGCCTGCGGACCCGGCCGGCGGCGGCGGGATGGGCCCCGTCCTCCCGGTACGCGGCGGCGGGGTAGATGCCGCTCGCTCCTCCCGCCGGGCGAACCGGCGGCGGCTTTTGTTGCCCGGCAGCTCCCTGAGCCCACAGGGCCAGGCAGCCCAGCCACAGCAGGCAGGGCTGCAGCCACAGCCACCGCCGTCTCCCCATCCTGCGGCGGCCCCGGCTGGGAAGCGGCGGAGGCGGCGGGGGGGGAGGCGGGGAGAGGTGAGCCTGTCCCGCACCGCCGTCGGCGGGCAGGGCTCCGCTCCTCGCCGGGGGAAGGCTTCAGCCGCGGAAACTCTTTCTTCTCTCCTCCCCAGCCTGCCCTGCCGCAGCAGCCGTCAGCGGGACGCCGTGATACCAACAGCGGGGTCCACGTCGCATCCCACCCGCCCCCCCCTCTCTTCAAAGAGGGGGGAAAAAAAAGAAGAAAAAGAAGTTGAGTTAGTTGGGATTTTCTTCCCCCTCTCCCCTCCTCCGAAAAAGGAAATCCAACAGAACCACGTTGAATTTCCCGGGGGGAGGTGGGAGGGGGGGGAGGGGGGGGGAACAAAAACAAACACAAGTACAAGGATGACAATTAACGATAACGGCGCCCGATGCGATCCGCCGGGATGGGCTGAGAGGAGAGCAGCAGCCCCTGCCCGGCGCGGAGGGCGGTTTTACAGCGGGCTGGCGGTGCGGGAGAGGCCGGGGGGCAGAGGCGGGGCCGGCGGCTCCCGGCCGGTAGCTGCGGCGGCCCCGGGGGGGCGGGGGCGAGCGGCTGCGGGGCGAGGGGTGCGGGAGGAGCGTGACTGCGGTGGTGGTGATGACGATGATGGCGATGATCCTCCCAAACCTCTGGGAGCCATGCCACGAAATGTGTACGATCCCGCCTTCGTGGAGGGGTTTGTAAGTAAAACCCTTCCATGGAAGAGCACCTGGGGTTGAGATGAAAGGCCCCAGGGCGAAGCTGCAGGATGAGGACCGGCCCGGCAGGGTGAAGCCGAGGGATGGAGCTTTCCCCCGGGCTCGGGAAGGGCTGTGTGGGGTGCGGGGGTCCGGCCGCCCGCACCCACCTGCCTTGGGCACAGCGGTGCCGGGCGGGGGCGCCTGAAGCGGGAGCTCATTCCGCCTAGTA
Organism: Chroicocephalus ridibundus; assembly: GCF_963924245.1. Lineage (NCBI taxonomy): Eukaryota > Metazoa > Chordata > Aves > Charadriiformes > Laridae > Chroicocephalus > Chroicocephalus ridibundus. The sequence goes on along the minus strand of NC_086316.1, from coordinate 29,448,756 downwards.
TCGCTTCAGCCTTGTCTGTTGGTATTTTTGTCAGCAAGTCGACAGATGTCTTCAAAACACTTGAAAAACACCAAGAGCTAAGAAACGTTGAACTGCGTTAGTTTGCAGTTTCCTTCAAGAGTAGTTTTTGCAAGGGCACGCCTTCGGTTTTTTGTTTTTTTTTTTTAATTGTTTTCCGCTTGCTATTTTTCTCTACATAAGCATCTGAAAATGAATGCAAATAAAACCACCCCAGCTTGGCTAATTTTGTACTTACTTCTCAAGTCCAAACCCATTGCATTTACCTAGATGTGCTGAATACTTAGCCACCAGTAAAAAGCAAACAAAAGGAATGAAGACATGTCCCCGCTGAAAGTCCCCGAGTGCTCCCTGTGGGTCATTCTGATAACAACAGGACACAGTCTGGTTTTGTCATCTGAGAAGATTTATCGCTCTGAATTACAGCTATATGCTTGAGCACGCCACCATACATACTGTGGCATACCGTGGCAACCAGGAAACTTCTTTTATTGTCCGTTAAAACAAAACAAAAAAACATGTAGCAGCTTTTTTTAGCTCCACGCGCATATTATCTGTCACTTCTAATTCTGGAATGAGAGGCAGGAGCCATGTTTTGTTATCTCTGAAATAAAACCCACTAGCTGAGAGGTCATGAAGCCATTCCCTTATTCAAGTCACTGTAGAGGCTCCATTTAAAAGATCTATGTTCTGATTGATGAGAAGCTAATTTTGTTTAAATTTTGAAGGTTAGCAAAAGCAGTTTCACATGGGAGGATCTGAATCTTTAAAGGTAAACCCGTGAGAAATTAAGGGAAGTATTTAATGAAGACAACTAGTTAGAAGAGTGCAGGAACTTAAGAATATAGGTGGGGTTTGGAATTTCTTCAAAACAGAAGCTGTTAAACCTGCCATGAATAAGATGCACCTAACAAAGCCAGGGAGAGAGAAGGATTCCATGCCTGTTTGGGTGAATAACTATCTCAAGAAAAATGCAAAGAATAAGCAGGCAGGCTACAAAGAATAAAAAGGAAAGAACTGATCTGAGATAAGCGTGGGGCCTTGGATATCAGGAAGCACAGAGATAAAGAAGTAATTCCCAGAAGTTAAACAGAGCTACATCTGGAAAAGGACAACACAAGAAAATCTTAAGAAAAAAAAAAAGATCAGGGAAACAAACAAATAAAAAAAGTTAACCAGTTACACAGCAGCGGTGGGCTAGAAATTATGGGGGGGGGGAAATTCTTGTTCAAAGCCAATATGTATAGACTCTTTATGGTTGGGTTGGGTTTTTTAACTTTGAAACTGTAGATACTGAGCCCAGGAACAAAAGCAAATGGTCAGCATCTACCACTGATTTGTTAAGTGATTTCTAAGACTCAGAGACCCCATTGCGCTCAAACCAGAAGAGGACTAGGTAGCAACTTTCTAGAATTTTGCAAGGAACTAGCACACAAAAATAAAAAACATTCAATAGCAAGGAGTCTTAATTCTGATAAGATTGTGATACAAATAGTCCATGTAGATATGCATACAAATTAAGTTCTTACCAACAAAGCTGTGTTCATTAGAAAGAGAAGCATTAATAACTTTTTATGGGCACAAGGCACTGATCAGACATCATCTAAAATAATGATTATGTTCTGATTATTCACATTAGAAAAAGATGTGAATTCCAAATTAAAATTGGAATAGTGCACAAAAAAAAGCCACTGGTATGGTCAAGGGAAGAAAACTACTGCTAAAGAGTTTGGGTTCTTCTGCTAACAGCAGTTCTCTTAAAAAAATAGTGAAGGAAAATAAAAGAAGGAAACGAAAGTGTAAAGTGATGATAATTCAAATTAGGGCTTCAATTAGAAAAGTCTCTGAGATAAGACAGGAATACAACTCTGCAATGGAAAAAGTAGAATCTAAAACTTTAAGTACTTTTGAGATGAAACTAGATTTCTTTAGAAAAGATGTTATTGACTGTGGCTTCCATCTCTTAAAAAGCATTTGAATTCGATGATGCTAGAGGTTCCCTCCCAGTCTATTCCCTAGCTGTTATAAAATAGAATAGCTCCTTTCATGGAGGATGCCATAATCTATTGACATCATGTGTCTGATGCAGAAGGATGAACGATGGCTACTTTGTCGTAGCTGAACTTCTACTTCAAGTCTGACCAATTCTGATAAAAATAGTTCAAAATGTTATATATAGTGGATGTTCAGGAAACATGTAATTGTACGTTTACATACAGAAAATATTCCCAGAGAAAAACTCATAATGTAGATTATTCTTGAATCCACGCTTTTCCCATGTGATTCACTTTTTTCTTCCCAAACAAGGGTGGGAGTTATTTTTAAGTAAAGGCACTCCTACTATTTTGGCATTTGGAAACAAAGTAAAAATGTGGGCTATCACTTTGCTGAAGCAGGATTGAGTTAAACTAGACTTCTTGGATGCAAATCATTTCTTTTAGTCCTAAAAATGATCTCTCTCAATGGCCACATTTGATTGTCAGTTAAAAATATCCTCAGCTATTCATTACGCCGAATGATTAAAAGCACTCAGTGGTGGATGCCTAGATCAGTACTGGTATTAAAAGTACAAATGACAAGAGACTGTCTAAATTTAAAAAACCTTTTTTTTTCTTCTTAGTGCTACTGTCCAAGCTGCTGTCATGTTATTTTCCTTCCACAGCATTAAGAGGAGTTGAATCTATTGTGGACTGGTCCTGTCCTACAGAAAGTTTTCTCTTAATGAAAGAGGCTGCAGTATTGGGCCCATCTGTTTGCCCAAGGCCATAGACTGAAAGCATAAGTCATGTAAATTATAACACATACTTGATATAAAAGAATATACCTGTCTTAAAGGGTTTTCCAGTAGGGTAAACCCTTTTTGTTTGTTTTGAGGTTTTTTGTGTTTCGGGCTTTTTTTTTTTTTTTTGGTTGGGTGTTTTGGTTTTTTTTTTGTTGTTGTTCTTTTGCTTCATTGCTACAGTAAAAATGAAATCATTACAAATGTGTGAACTTGTGCTTCTGTAGATTTCAGGTGCGGGGCCCTATCTTTTCAATGTTCAGTGCCAGACGCCAGTTTTAGGACCTTAGCATATGGTGTGATACAGGGTCATCAGCTCACAGGTTTAAGCACTTGGCTATATACAGGTACAGGATGTGGTTTGCTGGTCCTTCCACATGGTTGTCCCGGTAGCAAGGGATGTACCTGAGTGTGTGGCCATACCAAGTATAGCAGGAAGCGTTCAGGTTTTGGGCATCATGAGCAATACCTCCTGCTTCCTCCGCAGAAAAAGTGCCTGAATAGTTCTTTTGAGATTGTCGAATTTTATTCTAGATAAAAAGTGATTCAAAAGATAAATATTGGTTAGAAGGGACCAGAAAAAAATTTTAAAAATGAATAATTCAAGAATTTCGCTCTTTCTTTCTCCTTTTCTAAGTACATCTCAAGTTCAACCTACACAACTGTCTTTTTGTGTAAAAACAAGTTCCTTACTTGTTAAACATATGCATCTTCGTAATATTATTTTGGTATACTTTATTTTGACAGGAGGACAAATGCTCTCACCTGACTTCTTACCACCACTATTTTTGACCATTCCAAACATAAAAAACATAAACATTTTTTTGAAATGTGGCAGAGCAGACTAAGAAATAGGACAATGCTGCAAAATGTTAAATTGTGAAGTTATAAACATGTTGAATGGAATGCCTGTGAAGTGCAGTTTGATTTTTTCTCTTTTTATTCCACTGTTAATAAAGCAAAGTGCAAAATACCTATTGATTCCCAATAGACCCTAGGCTCCCATGTACTAAATCCCACGGAAAACAGGCCAGAGTGGAATTCAGGTTCTGTAAGAACTGAGGCATCTGAGTGAACTCCTATTGGCAAGTTGATGGCTCACAAACACCACTCATTTCTGATAAACTGTTTCCTTCAACTAGTCTAACATGTCATCCTGTCTTTCTGACATCTTCCTGTGAATGTTTAGTTGTTGTGTTAAAATAAACATTGTAAAAATTGAGGTTTTGGATTATTCCTCTTAAGCCAGTCCTCCCCTTCCTCTTTAAAAAAAAAAAAAACAACCCGGAACAACACAAATCTTGTAAACTTTCTGTTGCTCACTTTTGTAACTTCCATGTCATCATCCTTTGCTACGTCTTCTCTTTCCCCAGAAGTACACGGTCAAGCTGTAATGTCTACCCAGATAAAAAACTGATTCTGTGGGTCTAATTTTGCACCTTATTGCTGCCTCCTCTTTTCTGGCCTTACCTTATATAAACCTGTTTGAGAGTAGTGCTGACAGAAGTATCTCCAACTACAGCAGCTCTTTTTCTCTCTTACTCTTTTCAGCTGTTCCCTCTTCCCCAGTGGATCTAATGCATGCTCCCTATCTTCACCTTTTCAGTCAGGGCCAAATCTTCATTTGGTATCTTTCTACGGTATCTTCATCACAGAAACACTTAAAAAGTATTTCTGGAAAAGGCCTTGGAAAGTCATCTAATTAATCCTCTTTGCTGTAAAGCAAAAAAAAAAAAAACAACCCAGCTACATCTTGTGTCCTAGAAATTGACCGTTTAACCTGTGTCTCAAGTGCAGGAATTCTGCAGGGTTGCAGGTGATCTGCTACCGATGCCATTGATTTACCACTAAAAAGTTTTCCAAATACCCAATAGGAATCCTAAGTTCTGCATTTTAAACACCTCCCTCCCATTCCCATTTTATTTCCAGCATCTTCTTATGTGCTTCATGTTTGAAGAATATCGTTCTGTCCTTTTTTTGTTCTTCTCTGACTAAACAAGCATGTGTCTTTTTTGAGGCTTTCCAGATCTTCACTTGTTGCCTTGATTTGTTCTGCTGGGCCGACTTACTTCTTCAAGTGAGGTGCTCAAAGCTCAAAGACAATTCTCTAGCTGAGACTGCCCAAGCTGATCGGAGAGGAGGGAGTAATTAATTTACCTTACAGCCTAAAATCAATAATGTTTATAGACTATAGGGTGCTTGTATTTTTCAAAACAGTACTGACATTATTATTCACTTTAGCTTATAGAATTTTGTAATATTCCAATGTTTTTCTACAAGAGTGATACCTAAGCAGTAAAAACACATTTCATTTTCGTGAGGGCAAACTCCTTTTTTTTTAACCTTTTCTTTTTCTTTTTGCCATTTATCTAATTTATGGGACTATTCTGAATGCTAATCCTGTCCTCCAAAGTAGTTGTTCTCCCTCCAGGTTGGCATTAATCTGCAAATGGAATAAATTTTCTATCATACGCTCTTTAAAAAAAACATATTGAAAAGTAATGGGTCCAAGGCTGTCTGAAACTGACACATAGTACTTGGTTCCTCCTTGGCAGTAAGCTATTGATAGCTGCTCTAGGATGTTTTCTTTAGCCGATTATATATTACTGAGTAATTTAATCTAGACTGTGATTTCTGCTTGTCAGTTGAGACTGTTTCAAAGGCATTACTAAAATCAGGTAGACAACATCTATTTTTATTGTTCTGTCCTGTTTTATTGATCTTCCTGCATCTTGCTTGCTTTTGACAAGTCTCTCTCAGGTTTCTTTGATGTTCTTGTTTTCACATGGAAACTAGAATTATCATCTCCTTCTCAGCATCATTTCAGGCTGGGAAATTAAATTAATTTGCCTTACTTCCTTTTTCCTCTGTTTAAATGTGTGCACTGATTTGGTATATGCTCACAATTTGGTAAACAACAAATAAAAACTAGTAAGAACAATAAATAAAACTTAATCTCAATAAAAAACAAATAAGTAAATAATTATGATCTCTTCCATTTCTGTTCTCATCTGTAAAATTCAATGCATATAAAGGATATTACAACCATTTAAGAAGAAATTCCAATTCATAATTTTGACTAACTCACTTACAGTTGCTCTACAGTCAGGACATTGGATATTGTCCCTCAACATAAAGTCCCTTACGTATACAACATATAGATCACTCATCCCACAGAGTTGTAGGTTTATCATTTGTAAAATTAAAAATTAGTTTAACAGTGGTTTCAAAGTAATATGTTCACTGCAGATGAAAAAAAAAGTATACATTAATTAAGGCATGTTGAAAGGAAGAAAGGAAGCCATTAAGTGGGGTCATAAAACATGAACAGGAAGATACTTAAGACATAAAAAAACAATTTGAAAAAGGCAAAAAAGCCATCACAGTACTGAAACATGTCATAAGAGAACTGTTCCATGCAATTAAACAAAAAATATTTCAGTGCTACAAAGCTTCAGCTACAAAAAGATAACCTAGTTTTGAATGTCTGATTCCTGAGAAAATTACTCATAACTTCAAGATAGCAGCTACTTTACCTTTATGATACATACAAAAATGTAAGTAAGGTACATCCTTCCAGGACTGATTTGACTATATTGCCTGTTAAACCTTGTATTATTTGGCTATTTATTTTTTTTAGCATGGGAGAGGTAGGGTGTACTACTCTGTACTGTTTTTTCTTTATTTGAAGTGGGAAAAAACAATAGTGAAATGTTCCTAATTTAGACATCTCATCTACCAGAAATGAAATCCTACTTTAAGCTCCAAAGTCAATCATCAGATGTAAGGAGTCAAGGGTGGACAAACCAAAAATCTAGCACTCTTTTTTTTTTCCTGGATGCAGAAGAGGTTAACCAGATTATCAATGGAAATAAGATCTGTATACATGTCTTAAATCAAACAGGAGGTTGAAGCCATCCCTTAGTAGAGCTCAAACACCTCAGTGTCTATTTTAAAATGAGTCAAGTTAAATAAAATATAAAACACAACAGAGATTCTTGGATATTCTGTATTGTCTATGAAAAAAAGGGTATAGCTGCTGCAGTACTTACCAGGAAGACTTCTATAGTTATAACTGTTTTGATTTGCCTTCATTCTAGAAACTACCCTGAGGAGTCTGTAGGTGGAGCACATAAAAGAGCTCAGTTGTTCATGAGAAGTTTCACCTGACATTAAAACCTGAACTACATGGGTTTAATTATTTAAATACATTAATAATTTTATAGCTGTATGATTGAAAGTATTTGTTCTCTTATAGGTTCCTTTAAGCACTATTTTCTGACTGAGCTTCTCTTTAACAACATCTTTAAAAAGAAATGATTCAAGTATCCTAAGTCTCACTGAAATTACATGTTCAAATATTAATTCCTTTGGCTATTCATCTATCTAAAAGCATATGTAATAGTTATTATGCAGTGTGCCAACAACATCTCCACATTGACTTTGTGCACTGAGGCAGTTTTCTTTGTCCAAACCAGTGGTGAAGTTCTAGGAGTTGCTGCTACAACCACGTGAGTATTGCACCACAAATTAGGAATCTGAAAAACTAGAGTGCTTCTACATTTCAGTGTTCTACATTTCAGTGCTTCTGCATGTCCACATGAAGATGAAGTTTTAACTAAAGGCAACAAGGATGAACTGGGAGAGTATTTAAGAGTTGCAGCCAAGTTTCAGTTCACCTGAATTCCACCATTCATGTAAATAGTGCAACTTTTTAGTGACTGCCACTCTGGCTGTATCACTGCTTAAAGCCCATGTTCTCTCTTTTTATTAAATACTACTTCATCTGTGGAATCACCGAAGAAAAGCAATCTTGACAGCAATCCCAAGAATTTCTGGTAAGTCCCAAACTAAACAGTAGCGTTACCTAAATAAAAATAATTCTTAACAATAAATCAATAAACAACAATTTTCTGTTGTGTTTGTTCTGTGTTCTTCCACTCTGATGGACATGAGATCATTGTTTTTTGCATACTAGAACCAAACTTATTTTTGACAAATTAAAATAGATTTATGGAATGTAAATACAGGTAGATTGTGATTTACTGCATGGTGTAAACATGCAAATGTTAAGTTGCTGAATTACTATCATGGCAGTTCCTTTATATAGTCACATACGTACGAAAAGCAAGGCTGGTAATTTTCACTCAACCACAAATTGAAACAGATGGGTACAAAATTTATGTAAGGTTCAAATCAGCATAATCTTGGCATATAAAACACTGATCATTATTCAGGAGATTTAAAATAGGTCCATGCTCAAAACACATGGAGAAATAAGTATCTGTTATATATTCTATTATGAAAGTCTAATACATAATATCATATAGAATGATATATATATATGTTATCATTATGGAATGCCTAGAAAATCTGTGATGGCACTACATATACTAAGAACAACTCAAGCTTTGCATTAACTTATTTCAGCGGCACTATGCCAGCATATTGTAATTATGGCATATTATGGCTATATATATAGCACGTCCTTTTTATAGACTAATGGAAGGAAAAAGAATAGGTCATACACCAATGCAAATTCCAGAAGAAAACTAGCAGTCAGCAGAAAAGTTTGTAATGTGCCTTTCCAAAAAGAAGGATTTTTCTGCGTATACTGATGGTAAATCTAGCTGTAGTGCCTGCTAATATAGGTACGTTGTTTGGTATATAGCCTGCTACACACAACTTCTTACACAGATATCTAAAGATGCAAGGGCTTAAAAATACTAGGAAACTGTCTGCTTTTATTTTTATTTTCTTAAAAATACAATTTTAGTGTTTTTAAATATTAGACCCTAAGGTACAATCAGTCCTGATGTTTTTATTAGGTAAAACAAATCTGGACTCAAGATTATAGACTCTAGGTTTGCAGTCACATGAATCTCAATGTATTAGGGAGAGAAGCCATGCTAATTCCATACAGATGTGCTGTTGCATTCCTGTAAATTTTCAGACTGAAAAGGAAATGCTAGTTACACCCCTTTCCCCTCCAGCCTACGGTAGAACATTTCACAGATTGCATATGTGTTTTGCATTCAGAGAAAAATAGTCATAGAACTCTTTGACCAGGTACTCTCTTTTAACTTGCCTTTGACATTTTAAAATCAAAAACCTGTGTTTGTTAATTCAAGCATCATATCATGATGTATACGTTTTTTCATAATCTAGAAAACCTAGCCTCAGATTTTTTTTCACCATACAGACAAAAATATGAACAGCTTCATTCTCTTAGATGTTCTCTTTTGCTTAGGAAGAAAGCATATTGATATTCTCTTATACGTACAAATATATAAATATGGCCATATATATGGAAAATGTAAATATTTTTTAGAAGGACTTAGTATCCACTTCCCAGTTAGACCTTAGAAAACCAAAGAAAGAAAATGTGATAATACTCACCTTAGCCTAGAAAGTACTTTGCACAGAGTAAAAGCAAAGACTTGTATGACTACCATGACAGAGCTTTTCAGACCAGCAGCTAAAACCAAGCCACATTCTCCACTGATTTCTTTTGGCACAAATCTTAAAGATGCTTTCAGTAGTGGAAAATATATGTGAATGTGACAGTAGAATACATCCATTGTCCATCTTTCCAGCCTGAGACAATTCATAGACCCAGCCAGAGATGGGAAGGACTAGAATAATAGAGGAAGGGCAGAGTATGCTGGTTTGGGTGAACCTGTTATAATCTTCTCAAAGTGAAAAGTCACCTTTGCACATCACAGTCCACTTTTGAAAGAACGCAGATTTCAACATGTTTTCTTTGCTCAAAACTTTCATCCTTCCATGCTGTGTACTGGATCTCTCCAGTGATGGCTATGCTTCAACAACTGGTAACGTGATTCCTGTTTGTAAACATAGTGTAGTAAAACTACTCTTAAATCACTGCTCAAGGGACTCACAAAGGTCTGTTGCCAAGCAGAAGTGGTCTTTAACTAACAGTCAAACAAAATTTGTACTTGAGCCCGCATGGATACTTCAGGCCACTTAGAATGTGGGTGGGGTCAGAACGGACGCCTACTCGCGCAGCAGATCCTCTTTGTCGTTATAGTCTAACACACTGTGTTATAAAATACCTTTTAATTACATTGTAGTTCAGTTATCTTTATTGACACAATGTTGTTGTGGAAGTGTTTTCTAGAATCTTCTTTTTAGCCAGGTAATGCCAAAGGCAGAGGGAACACAACATCTATGTAATATTCTTGAAGTTCAACAGCTTACAAAACATCTCTTTTTCTCCCTAATCTGTTGACTGATGTCTGTTTATCAAGTTACTTGAGTGGAGTGTCATTGAAGATTGTCCTGCTTTGAGGTAAAACAGAACTAATTTTCTGATTTATAATTTTACTTTTTATCTGGGCCTCTTCTAACTGACTAAAGCCTGAAATTAACAGCTTATTGTTCAGACACCGTTCCCTCTCAGAGTGATAAGACCTGATTACACCAAGGAATGGTGTGCACAGAGGCTCTTGCTTATACCTATTGCTATAACAACCAAGGTCAGCTAACGTCGCTGTTTGCCCCATTAGAGGGTTGGAAGCGGAGAAGCGTAGAGGGATCCCACCTGCAGGGAGGAGCAGACGGGACAGGTGACCCCAAATTGACCAACAGGGTATTCCATCCCATATGCATCACGCTCAGTATAAAAGCTGAGGGGTCAAAGGGGCAAGGTGCCTCTGGCTCGCTCTTTCTTCAATGGCCAACGTCTGAGGAGCGGGGCACCAACTGTGGCCCAACTGTGGCACTACCAGAGTTCTGATAGATTGTCTGAATAGTTTGAATTCCAGTTTACTCAGAGATTGATGCAGACAGCTCACATCATGTTGTTGCTAAACAGATTATTGTATCGTCTCTTTGTAGGGATTGCTTTAAAGTTAATTGATATGACAATGCTTAGCTTGCCTTATGTGTTGTATTGCTTGCTTGCTCTTTCTGTCTGTATGCAATAGTTAAATGTCCTATTTTGCTGCTGTTTCTAATTCTGATTCAGGCTGTGATTGAATGTATAACTTCTTTATCTTCATACCTTGGGCATTACATAATGGATTCTGTTACTACTTACACTAATTATACTTTGAATTTTACTATGGACATATTTACTTCGCCCTTTACTTCTTATGTCAAATTGTCACCATCAGAGCCAGGAGAGGGATCTCCTTTGGGTATCGTGAATGACATCTGTGCTCCTAAAATCATGCTTTTGGTGTCGATTTTCCTGCATGGGGTGCAGGGATGGTTTCTCTTTTAATTTTTGTGCAAGAGTAGGTATTGTACAATATGCACTACTTGAACTCCATCGGTACCGGTACAAGTTGCCCCGGTGACCAGAAGGAAAAAGAAGAAGTCAGTAAGTTCCTCTTCGCCTTGTGGTAAAGAATAAGTAACGCCAGATAGCAGGGGGGAGGACTCTTCTGATGAAGATCGAGGAAAGGGTTCTTCTAAAGACGATAGGGGAGAGGCTCCTGCATCAGCCCAGGAGGAGGAATCAGATACAGAGGTGATCATTAAATCCTTCTCTATGAAGGATCTGCGAAATATGAGAAAGGATTTTACCTGGAATGATGGTGAGACACTTGTCTCCTGGTTGCTCCGATGCTGGGATAATGGGGCTGATAGCATGGAGTTAGATGGTAGCAAAGCCAGGCAGTTAGGAGACCTGGCCAGGGAGGGTGGTGTAGATAAAGCTCTTGGGAAAAAGTCACAGACTCTCAGTCTCTGGAGGCAACTCGTATCAGCCGTAAAAGGCAGATATCCTTTTAAGGATGATATTGAATGCCGCCCAATGAAATGGACCAGTATAAAGAAAGGTATTAAGTACCTGAGAGAAATGGCTGTGAAAGAGGTGATTTATGGTGACTGGGAAGTGAATGTAGACCCTGATGAAATGCCATGTAGATGACCTATGCTGCAAAAGTTTGTACAGGGTGCACCACCAATGTATTCCCATACCTTGTCAATGCTGATTTGGGGAAGAGTTGATGATGATTCACTAACAGTAAATGAAGTGGCTAGCAGAATGCAACAGTATGAAGACAGTCTTTCTTGTCCCCTCACTGTAGCAGCTGTGGAAAGATTAACTGATAAAACTGAGAAAATGATTGAGAAAAATGAGAAACTGTTTGATAAACTATCTAGGATGGAGGAGAGATCTTATTCTTCCCCTGCACGGACCCATGTTGCAGCCATTAGGAGAAGACCCCCTCCTATGAGACAGACTCAGAGGAAACAAAACACACTACGAAATAGCCTGTGGTTTTGCCTCTGTGACTAAGGAGAGGACATGAGTAAGTGGGATAAAAAACCTACCTCAGCCCTACAGGCACGAGTAAGTGAGTTGCAAGGTAATGCAGATAGAAGAACAAATTATTCCAGGAGGACTGCTGCTCCAGTCCACAGGGGGCGGTTCTCCAGTCCAGGTAGAAACTCATCTACTAATTACAGACATTAGAGGTGCCCTGCCTCCAGCCAGGAGGAGGAGAGGGACAACAGAGTTTATTGGACTGTGTGGATTCGATGGCCTGGCACATTAGAGCCACAAAAATATACAGCCCTTGTGGACACTGGTGCACAGTGCACCCTATTGCCATAGAATCATAAAGGGACAGAATATGTGACTATTTCTGGAGTGACAGGTGGGTCTCAAGAAGCGACTGTACGGGAGGCTGAAGTGAGCCTAACTGGGAATAAATGGGAGAAGCATCCCATTATCACTGGTCCAGATGCTTCATGCATCCTTGGCATAGACTTCCTCAAAAGAGGATATTTCAAAGACCCAAAAGGGTATCGATGGGCTTTTGGTATAGCAGCTGTAGAGACTAAGGACATTACACAGCTGTCTACCTTACCTGGCCTTTCAGATGACCCTTCAGTTGTGGGACTGCTGAAGGTTAAAGAACAGCAGGTGCCAATTGCTACTGCCACAGTGCATCAGCGACAGTATTGCACTAACCGAGACTCCCTGATTCCCATCCAGAACCTGATTCGTTGGCTGGAGACCCAAGGAGTGATCAGCAAGACTCGCTTACCCTTTAACAGCCCAATATGGCTAGTGCGAAAGTCTGATGGAGACTGGCGGCTAACAGTAGACTATTGTGGCCTGAATGAAGTCACACCACCACTGAGTGCTGCTGTGCCAGCCATGCTAGAATTGCAGTATGAACTGGAGTCAAAGGCAGCCAAGTGGTATGCCACAATTGACATCGCTAATGCATTTTTCTCAATCCCTTTGGCAGCAGAGTGCAGGCCAGAGTTTGCTTTCACCTGGAGCGGTGTCCAGTACACCTGGAATCGACTGCCCCAGGGGTGGAAACACAGCTCTACTATTTGCCATGGACTGATCCAGACTCTGCTGGAAAAGGGTGGAGCTCCAGAACACCTGCAATACATTGATGACATCATTGTGTGGGCTAATACAGCAGAAGTTTTCAAGAAAGGTTAAGAAAATAATCAAGATTCTTTTGAAAGCAGGTTTTGCCATAAGAAGAGGTAAGGTCAAGGGACCTGCAGGAGACATCCAGTTCTTAGGAATTAAATGGCAAGATGGGCATCGTCAGATCCCAACGGATGTGATTAAAAAAATAACATCTATGTCCCCACCTACTAACAAAAAGGAAACACAAGCCTTCTTAGGCGTTGTGGGTTTCTGGAGACTGCGTATTCCAGGCTACAGTCAGATTGTGAAACCTCTTTATGAAGGGACTCGAAAGAAAAATGAGTTTATGTGGGGTCCTGAGCAACGACAAGTCTTTGAGCAAATTAAACAAGAGATTGTGCATGCAGTAACACTTGGACCAGTCCGAACAGGACAGGACATTAAAAATGTGCTCTATACTGCAGCGAGAGACAATGGCCCTACCTGGAGCCTCTGGCAGAAAGCACCAGGGGAGACTCGAGGTTGACCCCTCGGATTTTGGAGTCGGGGATACAGAGGATCTGAAGCCAACTATACTCCAGCTGAGAAAGAAATATTGGCAACATATGAAGGAGTTAGAGCTGCTTCAGGGGTAATAGGTACTGAAACACAGATCCTCTTAGCACCCCAATTACCAGTGCTGGGCTGGATGTTCAAGGGTAAAGTTCCTTCTACTCGTCATGCCACCAATGCTACCTGGAGTAAGTGAGTTGTCTTAATCATTCAGTGAACTCGAATAGGAAACCCAAATTGTCCAGGGATTGTAGAAGTGATCACAAACTGCTCCGAAGGCAAAGACTTCACAACGCCACCTGAGGAGGTGATAACACGTGCTGAGGAGGGCCCACCATATAATGAACTCTCTGATAATGAGAAACAATGTGTTTTGTTCACCGATGGGTCTTGTCGTGTTGTAGGGAAACACAGAAAGTGGAAAGCTGCTGTATGGAGTCCTACACAACAAGTTGCAGAAGCAACTAAAGGAGAAGGTGAATCAAGTCAATTTGCAGAGGTAAAAGCTATCCAGCTGGCCTCAGACATTGCTGAACGAGAAAAGTGGCCAATACTCTATCTCTCTACTGACCCATGGATGGTGGCAAATGCTCTGTGGGGATGGCTAAAGTAGTGGAAGCAGAGCAACTGGCAGCGCAGAGGTAAACCCATCTGGGCTGCTGAATTGTGGCAAGACATTGCTGAGTGTCTAGGGAAACTATTTGTAGTTAGACTCATGTACCCATGAGTCGAGCCACTGAGGAACATCAAAACAATCAGCAAGTGGATAAGGCTGCTAAGATTTTCCAGACAGATTTGGACTGGGAACATAAAGGTGAACTATTTTTAGCTTGGTGGGCCCATGACACGTCAGGTCATCAAGGAAGGCTTGTGACTGAGGGGTGGATTTAACCATGGAGGCTATTGCACCGGTTATCCACGACTGTGAAACATGCGCCGAAATCAAACAAGCTAAAAGGTTAAAACCTTTGTGGTACGGGGGATGATGGTTGAAATGTAAGTATGGGGAGGCCCGGCAAATTGACTATATCGCACTCCCCCAAACACGTCAGGGTAAGCGTTATGTGCTTACAATGGTGGAAGCAAGCACCAGATGGTTGGAAACCTATGTCGTACCCCATGCTACTGCCCGGAATACCATCCTGGGCCTTGAAAGGCAAGTCTTGTGGCGACATGGTACTCCAGAAAGAATTGAATCAGACAATGGGACTCATTTCAAAAATAATCTTATAAGCACTTGGGCAAAAGAATGTGGTATTGAGTGGGTATATCACATGTCCTATCATGCGCCAGCTTCTGGGAAAATTGAGCAATACAATGGACTATTAAAAACCATCCTGAAATCAATGGGGGGTGGAACCTTTGAAAACTGGGACAAGCATTTAGCACAAGCTACCTGGTTAGTTAACACCAGGGGATCCATCAATCGAGCTGGTCCTGCTCACAGGGGATCCATCAATCGAGCTGGTCCTGCTCAATCAGACCTTTAACATAATATAGAAGGGGATAAGGTCCCTGTGGTGCTTGAAAGGAATATGCTGGGGAAAGCTGTTTGGGTTTCTCCTACTTCAGGCAAAGGCAAACCCATTCATGGGGCTGTTTTTTCTCAAGGACCTGGGTGTACTTGGTGGGTGATGATGGAGAATGGAGAAATTCAGTGTGTACCTCAAGGAAATTTAACCCTTCGTGAAAATACTCAACTCTGAGCTGTATGATGTTAATTGTTATATAATACTAACAGTGTTCTGTAAGTGTTTTTCAGGATAACATGGTGATGAGACCTGAGCTAGCTTCATCAAGTGGTGTCCAGCAAACTCTTCAGGATGGACATACTACCTGTGGACGTGGACCGCAATAAACTTTACATCATCTTTTCTGCCCTGAGAGTCTGCTATGATGGAGAAAACCTGCAATTATGACCTAAATGAACTTAATGAACTTTGGTGTATAAAGATAAAATCATAAGTGAGAGATCTATGTATCTATATATATGTATATATTTGATGGAAAAGAAGTGACAGTAATCTGAGCATGACGCAAATGGTATGGAATAAGGGGTGGAATGTCCTGGTTTGAGGTAAAACAGAACCAGTTTTCTGATTTGTAATTTTACTTTTTAGCTGGGCCTCTTCTAACTGACTAAAGCCTGAAATTAACAGCATATTGTTCAGAAACTGTTCCCTCTCAGAGTGATAAGACCTGATTATACCAAGGAATGGTATGCACAGAGGCTCTTGCTTATACTTATTGCTATAACAACCAAGGTCAGCTAACGTCGCTGTTTGCCCCATTAGAGGGTTGGAAGCGGAGAAGCGTAGAGGGGTCCCACCTGCAGGGAGGAGCAGATGGGACAGGTGACTCCAAACTGACCAACAGGGTATTCCATCCCATATGCATCACGCTCAGTATAAAAGCTGAGGGGTCAAAGGGGCAAGGTGCCTCTGGCTCGCTCTTTCTTCAATGGCCGACGTCTGAGGAGGACCCTGTCTGTTCGTCTGCCTTTGATCCCGATCCGAGCATTCCTAACTCTAGTTCCAGAATTCAGCTCCTGTCCATCGCTGACTCCAGTCTGGGACTTTCACTGTGTCTGCTGGTGACATAATCATCATCCTGGGAGCTGGATACGGTTTTGTATATATTGTATACTTTTTTCTTTAATTTTTATTATTCCATTATTATTTACTATTTCCTTATTTATTATTATTTTCATTAGAGTAGTTTAGTTCTTTTTCTAAACTCGTAAATCTCCTTATCTCATCCTCTCCTCTCTGAGGAGAGTGGGGGGGAACATCTGTCGTTCTGATTGGCCAATCCGGCCAAAACCATGACAGATATCAACTTAATTGTAAAGCAATGTTGCTCCTATTTACAATTTTACTGTTTTTTATATTATTACAGTGACATCTAGGGGCTTTATTAATGGATCAAGACTGTATTCTACAAGTGTGGGATAAACACATGAATTAAAGTTTCTTGATAGCAAAATATTACGATCAATATAAAAGAGACGGGAATTATCTAGGAGAGATGGCACAGAAGAAATATCGTTAAGCTTGACAGATGGATTCATTGTGTATGTGGCATAGCTATTTAGTAAAAAATATAGAAAAATAGGAATGAGGGGGAAAAAAGGATATTTTACAGATACCTTCAGGATTTATTTTTCCAAAGAGGAAAAAGAGCAAGAAAGATGCAGAAATATGTCGAGTTTTTAAGCATGCTTGTCTGTGAACATTTGTTCCACAGGCCAGACAACAGTTAGTCTCTTAATCCCAAAGAGAAGTTACTGCAAGAGTCTTAGAAAGTAAGATCATATAATCTATATTTGATATAATAGAGGATGTGAAATCAGTGAAACAATGGAAGAAATTTATCTTTGTATTAGCAATCTGGATATATATTGCATTTCAAAGCACTAGGGAAAGAGTGGTCCTCACTGGCATGTGAGATGACAGCCAGAACAAGACTTTTGGTCATAGAGATGGAACATCATATGCAGAGCAAATGATGGCAATTGCGAATGATGATGAGAGTATGGGCTTGAATGATGGGCAGGATGGCAATACTGCTAAAAATAGATAGAGAAAGGAGGTGGGAAGAACCTGCAGCTAAGTTTTATTTTATCCTTGCAGACCTTGCACTGACAGCCTGAATTCCATGACAATAAATTAGAGAAATAGGACCGGATTCAATTCAGAGAACAAAGATTTTTATTAGATGAGGAGACTAGAACCAAAAAGGAGTTCTTAGCTTCACTTCTTTGTAAAAGTGATAACCTATAGATGAAGGATAGAGCATGGAAAAATAAGAAACCCAGAAACAGAGTTCTGAGGTTTTTAAATAAAGTTGGAGGACTAAAGAGTGCATTTTATCTTATCCCAGTTTATCTCAGACACCTTAATCTCAGAAATTTTAAGATTTATGTTCATATATTTTTTTGTGAGTAAACTTAAAGCTGTAAATTGATGCCTGTTTCCTATAGCCAACTCTCTTGACAGGCAGCAAGTTGTTCTCAAGACTAGAACATTTGGCACTTGCTGTATTTGCTATTTCAACATATTCTCAAACATATCAATATAACATCAAATTATTTTGTCCCATTTTGACAACAGAATTAGGAAATTAACGTTAGGAAAGAGCTTACCATTGTTATTGAGAAGTTAATTTAGTCTATAAATAAGCTTCAGTAGCAGAAGATACTTTAAGGATAGTATACAATACAAATTTCTATCATAAATTAAACTATGTGGCTTCAAGGTTAGATGCCCAGTTTAAAATAGTCCTTTATGCTCTCTCTAGTACCAAGGGACAAATTCACGGCTCTAATCTTAGATACTTCTCATAGGAAAGTATGCCCGCTGCCCACCGCCCCTCCCCCCTTTGCGCCTTGTTACTGGCTGACTTGGAACAAACACACGCTTGAGTGAGACCAGATTAATCCTTTCGGTGCTTCATAAACAGTATCAGTCTTTTCAGACTGATATTTTCAGAAAAGTGTCTCAGTAGAGAAACTAAAAGATAACAAGAAATAAAGAAACAATACAGCTTGGGGTTTTTTTGCATTAATTTGCTTTCAAGAGAACAGTAATGTAGCCACATTTTTTTAAAAAAGTTTATGTCCACAGGATTGCACCCATAGTTGCCTTGGCAGAAACAGTTGTTTCTATTAGCTTGCCACCCTCCTCACTGAGTCCTGAGAATCCTCAGTGTCCCTCAGCCCACAGACAGCAGATTCCCAAGATTTCCAGGACCTACTTCATCCCTCCCATGTGCTTTAAGGTTTCTCATTAGTTTCCTTCATGTGATTTCAGGGCTTGCCATTCCTTACCATAGGTGGGCTAGCAATCAGGGAATCATTCAGTAATATGCTAGGTTCTTTCTTGCTATCTACAATTATAGAAAATAATTAGCAAAGACTATCAGAATCATTAAAAAAAATCAGAATCTTACTGTTAGATCTAATAAAACATTCAGGAGAAAATATGGTAGATGATACTAAAAGAACAACATGACTTTGCCTATGATTTCCCATGCATTATATGTATAGAATACATACAATCTTTTAAAACTGTTAAAATGTTCTTTCCTAGAAATTCCAGTATGATTTGAGAGACAAATCCAAAAAGCAGTGTAAAGGTCCTCCTCTTTCTTTTTAATAATACATTTTCTTGGAGATACCCTGAAGGTCTTGCTTTCAGCCTCTGTGTCAGGGTTTAAATGACTGCTCTTGCAGCAGTTGTTGATGATCTTGGCTGAAAATGGGAGTGGGGAGATGAGGGTGAGGAGGGAGTCTCCTTTTCAAAGAGGGAAGCCTGCCATTGAATGGCCTTAGCTCAGCCTGATCTCCTGAAGGGGTTTATTTATTATCCAACTGTGTTTTTAGCAGGTATTTTCATACCAGGTGCAGATTGCTTGTATTTATTTTGCATGCATTTTAAGTAACTTTGTATTATTTTGCTTACTACATTTTTGTACGTCAGTCTTATTTCTCCTGTAGCTTCCAAAACCTCTTCACAATAATCTAATTTTCCAGGATTACTGCCACCAGTCTACATTATTCTTTCTTAGTATCTTTAACAACCTTGGATAAAACCCATCTGGACCTGAGGATTTATTGGTTTTGAGTCATTGCAACTCATTTATCACTTCTGTCTTACTGACCTTGAAATCATCCAAGATAGTGAGTGCACAGCCAGTTCAGATGAGATTTCATTACTGCATTCTGTCTCCAGTAACTGAATTCAGAAACCATGAATAACTGTCCTGAATATATAAACTCCAGTAGAGAAATATGCATACATGGTGGAGAATCCCACATCTTTAGTTTTACTCAAGACAGTTAAGTGTGTGGGTGTGGGCAGGAGGGTGTCTTTCTGAGCAGTAATTTCCAGTAGCAGTAGGTTACTTGTTTCATTAAATTAAACATGCGTAAGTTTTTAATGTCTTTTTTCTCCTTAGGTGTAAAAAACGCTGATAGTTTGACTTACCACCCGCTTTAGAGAGATAGCCCTTTATTACATTGGTATTTCTGTCCTCCAGAATCCTAGAATATGTTTTTCTTGAAGCTCAGTTGGCTAAAGTTTTAAAGAAATACAGAGCCAAAATATGGGAGACTGAACTTTTCTAAGCAGTTGAGAGTTGTATCTGGGAATGCTGCATTACGGTGTGAGCTAGGATGGTGCTGAACACCTTTATTTCCCGTGCCAGTGCTACACTCTGCTGCTGAGCTGTGACCACTATTGGGTACAATCTCGTATTGTAGCTTGGCTATAAATTTACATGTTTAACAGTCTCAAAATGTAAAAACTATTTCCATAGGAGGAAACTCCAAATTCAGTGTAGACTACAAAAGTATTTGTACTGCATATTACCATGTAGTTCCATGCTATTAATTTATGGTATCACATAATTTTGAACTATGATTGCAAGGCGTCAAGCTGGCAGATCTGGAGATTACAGTCCTTTATTAAGCCCTTGCAATGGTAAAACTCAGACCAAGTTTCTGTATGGTAGCCTGCTCATATCCTAGAAGGTCCAGTTCTGGTAGTGAGGAAGCAACTCAGTTCCCTTCAAAAAGCAGAGAAGTAACAACGCTAACAAGCAGCAAGAAAAGGAGGTGGGGAAGACATTAGGTCATCTACTGCATTCTTCTGCCAATGTAGAATTGCACCTTACTAGGTATTTTCTACTATTTTGTGAAGTTTCATTTTCATGTCTGGATGTTTTGGTATTTCACCGAGACTGCAGATGTGGGTGTGTATTAATGCCAGATCTCGTTGGTGGTAGTTTTCTGCATACCGTGAACAGTGGACTAGAACAGATTGCACCAGGGAAAAAGCGTGGTCTAACGGCCCCAAAAGGGTGTGTTTGGCACCATACGGCACAAATGCAATGGCTGCATGTGGTGCAGGATAATGTGACACACACACAAACATACACACACACAACACTCAGAGCTTTGAGACAGGTAATATTACTGGCTTGGGTTTCCTGTGAGTTCTGCTAATTGTATTCGAAACTCACACTGTATGCTAAGAAAGGATCTTGTGTACCGACTTCAGCCTACCAAGGTGTACAGCATTCAGTATTTCCTGGGAAAAGAAGAGCTGGCACACGGTTACAGCAAGATTACAAATAAGTAAATTCAGTCTTTGTTTAAAAGAGCCTTGCTAGGGTATTCATAAGGATTATTGAAATGTTTGCTCTTCCTGTAAGAAGCATCAATATCTGGAGAGAGTGAAGTCCCCCAAACAATCTTTGTGTACACAAACCACTAAAAGGACAGGTCTTTCCAGAATAATTCGTTATCTTCTACTTTCAAGACAGGCAAGTGGAAAGTGATAAAATTACCCTTTTTTATTCTGACTGAAAAACGCATGCCAGTAGTACTACAGTGATTTCTTCTCATCCTTCCTAATGATGTAAAGTGAGAGATCGTAACAGTAATGCTTTAAGGGATATAGTCTAATGCAAACATATAAAATGCCCTTCTGCTGCAAAGAACTAGAGAAATGTGTCTTTTTGAGGAGAAAAAAACAATCCAGAAACTTATTCAGTCTTTCCAGAAAAGAAAAAACGAGGAAGAACAATTTAAAGTCCATTTATGGAAAAAAAATAAGCTTCACAAGGCAGCACATATTCAACAGAGTCATCATATCTATCAGATTTATTTAAATAATTCCTTTTGCTGTCACGTTCTGATTATCTATTCTCAGACGTTCACCTTTTTGCATCTTAATCCCATAACTGGGCAATCTTATTTGCTTACCTTACTATAATGATCTAGAGTAATTTGCTTATCATTGGACTCTTTGAAAGGCAGGATTTCACTATTTTACATTCAATATTTACAAAACACAGGCATAAACATTTAGAGTTGTAGTTAAATGTATCTTCTCGTAGAGAACTTCCTTAAGAATACATCATTCTTGGGAGAGCCTGTTTCCTTTTGCTCCTGTTAGGGCATTCGTTCATCACCAAATGGGTGCAAAGGAAAAAAAAAGACTGCAAACACAGGTAATGTAGATTATCTAGAACCCAGAGAAAGGAGAATGATAAGAAATTAATGAAGGAAAACTGAACTAAAAAAATAAATTAAAGAAATTATTAATGAAGATTAACAAAGGGAAAAAACATGAAAAAAGATAATACGAAAAAGTAAAACATTCAAAAAATGTCAGTGAAAAATTAAAACAATGTGTATAGAAGACAGAATGAAAAATAATTGACAAGAAATTTGTAGTGTTTGCTTGCTCAAGCAGTCGCTTGGTTTTATGTCAGTATTTTTTAAGCTTATTTGTATTTGTGATATATTTCACAATTTCCTGTCATAGTTTTCTGCTCCTTGCTTATTTTGCACTAGTTATATATTATTTCCTTTATCAGGAGCTTGCTGCTTTTATGTCCTTTCTTTGAGAGATAGAGGAAACTCAGTTAATTGGACATGGGAGAAGATGGGAGAGACAGGTAAGATTTGTGGTCTTGTTAAAATACTAAGTTCAAATAATGGCCCTGAATGGCAGGGTTCAAGGAGTTGTAGTGAATGAGGCTGCATCTGGCTAGTGCCCAGTAACAAGTGTTGTTCCTCAGGGCTCGATTCTAGGGCCAGTTCCGTTCACTATTTTTATCCATGATCTGGAGGCAGGAGTTTAAAGCACCTTTAGTATATTTGCTGATGGTACTGAACTGGAAGGTGCTGTTGACTCTCTCGAGTGACAAGAGGCCTTAGAGTGGTATCTAGATAGATTGAAGCACTGGGTAATCAGTACCTTGGGCAAGGGAATGCCAGGCACAAGTGAAAATTGGAAGAGGAGTGGCTGTAGAGCAGCTTTGCAGAAAGGGATCTGGGGGTGCTTGGTTGACACTAAGCTCAAAATGAGTCAGCAGTGTGCCCTGGCAGGCATGATGGAAAACCACATCCCTTCATGGGCTTGTGACAGTTGTGCTCCGGCTTGGGGACACTCAGGTCTTGAAGACCTCCAGGCTCTGGGATCCCACCTCCTTTCTGGGGAACCCTTTCCAGTGCTTCATGATCCTCACAGGGACTTGGGTGGTCACTCCTTATCTCCAGCCTGAACCTCTCCCATTTCAGGAGGTGCCACCGTCTCTCACCCTCCCACCAGGCAGTGCTGGCAAGCGCCTGTGCCCATCCCCTTGATGCCTTCCCCATAGGCACTGGGGTGCGCTATGAGGTGCCCCAGCGCCTTCTCTGCTCCATGCTGAACCAGCCCCAGCCCCACAGACCCTCCTTGCCTCCCATGAGCCTCCCCTCTGGCTTCCTGGCCTCCCTCCTGCCCAGGACACCAGAAAGGGATGTAGTGCCTGGATGAGACCTGACGGGTGCTGAGCAGAGGGAACCACCCTTGTGAGTCAAGTGCTGCCTGTGTCCCAGCATGGGAGGAATCAGGGCAGCCCAGAGGGCTGGCCAGCAGTGCTGGGGTGTGGGCAGACCTTGTGGGATGTTGTCCTGCAGCCTCCCAGGGAGGCATGAGGTGTCATCCAATGAACCCTCGTGCCACGTGTGCCTGGAGACATCTGCCACAGCCAGAGCTACCTGAGGGTGACCTGGGAAGACATGGCTGAGGCCTTGGTGACTGAGCGATGGGTTCTGATGTCACCGAGGGCTGAACTGTGAGGTCAGCTAGTGATGGATTGTGACCAGGTGCCCCTCACTGCTTATATGCGGGCACCGAGGCCCAGCCAGCCGGTTTGTGCCCACACTCCAGCTGAGCAAGTTGGCGAGGCCGGAGTGTTGGGGAAAGCCTAGGAACTGGTGTCGTGCTTGGGGAGTTGCTTCTTGCAACTCTCCGTACCTGACCCAGAGCCACTCGAGGACTCGCCCCGGCCCTGCCACGTTCCGGCAGCCGGGTCACCCAGGAGGCACGCTCGCAGCGGCAGAGGTGAGCTGGGAGGGGAAACCTCAGCCTGGGCAGCTGGGAGGCTTTCCTTCTTGGGGGACCTGGGCATTTCTTCCACCCCTGCCCGCAGCCGACAACTGACTGTGGCCTCTCTTCCTTTTCTAGCGTGACACCGGCTGCTGCAGCGCCAGCGAGAGGGAGCCACTTAACATCCTTGGCTCTCCGCAGCCCAGCGCAGAGCATGCAGAGCATGGCCGCCGAGCTGGAGAACCGCTGTCCCATCTGCCTGGACAGCTGGGAGGAGGCCAGCTACCTGCTGCCATGCCTCCACCAGTTCTGCTACCCCTGCATCCTGCGCTGGGTTGACACCAAGCCCGAGTGCCCCCTCTGCAAGAGGACCATCTGCTCCATCTTGCACTCGGTGCGGGCGGATGACGACTTCCAGGAGCACGTCGTCACAGCACCTGCGGCAGCACCTGTCGTCGGCCACCAGGCAGGAGGAGCTCCTGCACATCCAGCTGCTCACAGCCGTGCAGCAAGAGAGCAACAGCCTGTGGGAATGGTGCCCGGGGCTCCTCTGGGCGGACTCCAGCCCAGCAGATGGGCATCCCTCTTCCAGAGGCACCCAGCTCTCCTCCAGCCCATTCGGACCTGGGTGCGTCAGGAGCTGCGACGCATGTTTGGGAGCCGGCGTTCACGGGCAGACATAGCGGAGAACATTCTCATGCCCTTCGTGTTCCTTTTTGGCCTGGATGAAGAAATGATGGTCGAGCTGATGGAAGCCTGCCTCCAAAACCGCGCGGCAGCATTTGTCCGACGGCTTATTCACTTTGCTGTGCAACGGTGCAGCAGGGAGGCCCGCCGTCTGCTGGGCCTGGACAATGGCCATGCTGCGAGGCAGCGGGAGGAGAGCCCCACAGCTGCCCCCGTGCCCGCTGCCTCCCAGGAAAGGTCTCCTACTGCTGGCCTCACCCACTCCAACAGCGTGGAAGCAACCAGCATGCATGACCTACCCGGCACGTCAGCAGCTGCCCTTCGTGGGAGTGCCACCAGCCCCCTTTCTGCCCCCGTTCCTGTCCCCGGGGATCAAGAGGAGCCCCAGCAGGAACCCGAGGATGCTGCGGCAATTCCATCGACTTCCAGCGGCAGCAGGGAACGCTCCTCTGGGGGGCCACGGTGTCCCCCAAAGAGAAGGAACGGCAGCCCCAAGGCCTCTTCTCCAGCCAAGGAGAGGCCACCCCACAGGAGGCACTAGGAGAATGCCCCAGGCACTGCTGAAACCACCACCGGCCCAGCAGCTGGGGCATGCGCTGGCGCTCAAGGGCTCCCAGCACTCTGAGTCTAATTAGCAGGCTGTAAAAGCAGAGAAAGGCCCTAAGACTGCAGAAAGTGTCTTGGTGTGTCACTAACTGTGCAGGTGGCCTTGCTATCCCCACCTGTGTTACTTTCTACCCCTTTTCCTGGGGCTGTGCCCACCCTTTCCTGGGTGGTCAAACACTGGAACAGGCTTCCTAGAGAGGCGGTCCATGCCCCAAGTCTCTCAATGCCTTAAAAAGAGGCATCTTGCACAGTGCATTTGATAGTAGGGCTTAATTTTGGTCAGCCATGGAGTGGTCAGGTAGTTGGACTAGATGATCCTTGTAGGACTTTCCATCTTGAACTATTCTATTCTATTCTATTCTATTCTATTCTATTCTATTCTATTCTATTCTATTCTATTCTATTCTATTCTATTCTATTCTATTCTATTCTATGCGATGCGATGCGATGCGATGCGATGCTATGCGATGCTATGCGATGCTATGCGATGCTATGTGATGCTATGCTGTCCCATCCTGTCGTGTCCCGTCCCATCCCATCCCATTTGTTCTGTTCTATTCTATTCTATTCTATTCTATTCTATTCTATTCTATTCTATGCCATGCTATGCCATGCTATGCCATGCTATGCCATGCTATGCCATGCTATTCTTTTCTAATTTATTTCTTTCCTGTACATGGCAGTGCTGTATGAAAAGAAGTGGAAATACTGTATGGGCAGAGCAGAGACTAGCCAGCTCTGCTGTGATATACCCATGGTAATCAAAAGATTATTACTTTTGAGTAATTACCTTACAAATCCTTTTATCCTCTGTAATAATACATTTAAGTTTTATGAAAAAATGTGGGAGAAACTACACATTTTAAAAGGGTACTAGAAAAGTAGAGGAAGATATTCTGCTTTCCTGGATTCAGTGTGGCTTCACACCACTCATGAAACAGGCCTTATGAGTTTCAGCAAAGACACCACCCGAATTAGACAGCTGACAACATCTTAATTTCAAATTTATGGTTACTAATAAAATAGTCTGTCAGTTAAGATTGTTGATGGCTGAATAAGTCAAAGGTATGTTTAGATGACAGAAAATGAAAATAAACCATTTTTCAATATTCTGTTTGAAATGAGTGTCAAAAAATATAAAGAACACTTTATCTTGCTGCATATCACTGATGAATTTGGGTGAATCCATGTTCTGTATATAAGCAAGCTGTTAGCTCCCTAGACAGCATTTATTTTCTGGAAAGCCATTTATTCACACTGTCCTTACAGTCTTTTTTTTCATGAACTCAGCATTTTAATTCCAACTGTAATAAGAAATTCTTTCTGTCCTCTTGTAGCAAGATATTTTTGATTGATATTTGCCCTGGATTAGGCCTGACAGATTTTTTTTACTGCACAGGTGCCAGTGTAGTAATGTATGTTCTGGTTTGTCGGTTGGGACTCAAAATACTCCAGCCTCTGAACTGACTGTATGATGAAATTTAGTCTCAGTCCACTGCTCTTTGAATAAGAAGCGATGTATTTTTAGCCGATATACCACTTGATTTCAAAATGACCCCGTTTTCACCATCTTGGCTTCGAATGCAAGTTACTTTTTTAATATCATCCAGAAGATCTGATTATATCCCCCCCCCCCCCTCTTTTTTTTTTTTAATGAATGAACTTCACACAGTGACAACTGGGATCAATTTGAAAGCATGATTTCAAGGTTTTCTTCCTTAGCCTGAAAGAATTCTTCAGGAACAATATTTATCCATTTTTTCAAAGTGAGAGAAGCAGGTTTAGCAGACAGACTGAAACTTCCTCATAGCTTTATGGAAGATGACCTATGAGAAAGAGGTTCAAGACCATCCCTGAGACATCAATTGGGAAAGCTATGAAGTAGGGTAGAAGACAGGGTTATGCAACCAGGAGCAACCTGTGAGGAGACTCATAGGCCACCAGATCAGTGTGCTGGAAAAACAGAGTTCATATCATACAGAAACAACCAAGTTTAGGAATTTACCACTCACCTGTTTAGAAGAATGGCACACACAGAAGCTACTAAAATGCATGCGGTTAGTGATGCAGATTACATTCCCAATGGCTACATTAAGTTATATCAAACATATAAAGTTTGTCAATTTATTAGACTGTCAGCTGCTGACTTCAAAATATGTCCAGGGTTTTTCCATGAAATTCCTCCTTCACTTGAAGAAGCAGAGCTTAAAAATGTGTGACAGATTCCAAGGACGACTAATTTATTTGTTCGTTTGTTGAAAACTGAAAACTCAGTTTCTGTCTCTGGCAAGCAACAAAACCTGAGCTGGTTGAAGTGTTTTTTAAGCTAGTAAGTAGCAAAATACCATTTCTTCCTCCCATCAACAAATACGTTCATTTAGGTCTCAAATGGTAAAAAATAAGATCTGTAATATTTATTCAATGTTCTCCGTACTTTTATTTTAAATCAATATGACAATGTGTTCCATTTATTTTCCTTTAGTTTCAACAAACAAGAAAACCAGGCAAACAACAGAGGGACATACAAACCCACATTTTTCCCTCA
This sequence comes from Chroicocephalus ridibundus, assembly GCF_963924245.1. Taxonomy (NCBI): domain Eukaryota; kingdom Metazoa; phylum Chordata; class Aves; order Charadriiformes; family Laridae; genus Chroicocephalus; species Chroicocephalus ridibundus. The sequence goes on along the minus strand of NC_086316.1, from coordinate 29,421,313 downwards.
TGGGTAAAAATTCTGAAAATTTGACATGATTAAAAGGAATTAATGGATGTATTGTGCAATGTAACTGTTGCTCTTGCTGACTGCATTGAAATCAGCATTTCAAATATTCTAGAGTCAGCAACATTCAATACTTTTCGGCACGCTCACATGTGCTAAACACATGGGAATTCATTGATGGATATTGAGAAATACACTGAACAAGGACAAGTGGAACTTCTGGAATGGGTGAAATGCACACTGTAGAGCAGATGCTCAAGCCAGTTGTGCAACTGATTACAGATCTCTCATATATTGCCTATTTTGGCAACTTTACAGTCTCATCAGACTGCCATAAGATCTACGACAGAAGGTAACAGATCACCAGTGAAAGCTAACCAGAACGCACCAATAATTTGACCTTGCCACCTTCTCTCGTTTTCTTGTGCCTTCCTTCAAGCCTGGTATTTACAGGTATCGGCTAAGCCTCTGTTCCACACTATTTCTGTTGTGTACCAAAACCTTTTCTCTAGGAAATGGACAGGAATATGGCTAAGAGTGTCCTGTGAACTTAGGGTCGCACACCTGGCCACTTTTGCATTTGGTAATTAAATTTTCCTTAAAACCCAACCCTAAAGCTCTTTCCTGCGTTTCATCTTGCTTGTACTTTGTCTTACCTTTGCAGTCATGTGGACAAACTGTGCTGCTTACAGCTGCTTGGCGGAATACCTCCTGAGCATGATAGGCCAACCAAGAAGAGAGATTGCCCTGACAAGGCAGATACAGTAGGAGACTGAAGAAGTTTTTGACAAGAATTGTTAGCATTTTGTCCTGAGCATTATGTGTGAATTCTGAAGCAGGAAAGCATGTATCCCAAAGAACAAGTTATAGCAATTCCTGAACCTTCATCTGAGAGAATTGTGAAAATCAGGCAGGGGAAAAACTGCCTTCTGCTAGACAAATCAGACTCTGGCTCATCAGGAACATGGACTTAAAGATGCATCTGGAAATCACGCTTCATTTAATGCCACTAAGCAAAGCTCCTTAAGAATGCATTCCCCATTACAGCTCATGTTTGGTCCCTGCTACTTCTTCGCCCCTGGTTACATGCTGTTTGGTCTGAATCTTCCAGGGAAAAGAGCTTGCGTGCATATGAAAAGCACAAATTATGTTGCTACAGGTTGCCAAAGAGATATTTTTCCTCTGACTTCTGTCTCGTTTAATTGTTGAAGTGAATTTTCTGAGCTGATTCAATGTTACTGGGGAGAGAAATACATCATTTTCATGGTGACGTTTGATTTTTTTTTTCCTTTAATCTGATCTATAGTGTTGTGTTATTTTACTGCAAGTACAGCTTGTTTGTTTTCATTTCCTTATTTTGGAGCATATTCTGTCCATCCCTGCCATAGCTACATGTTGTGTGGGTGGGGAACACAAGCTGTTTTCCTGGTCTTTCACAGTACAGGTGGAATTATACACTTTAACTTAAGCACAAATATATATGTGATAGTGTTGAATAGAAATGGAGTGTTGGAGAAACTTGAAGAAGCAATGTAGCTCTTGCTCTGGATCTAAAATATGCCTGCACATTGCTTCAACACCAAAAACCTGCATATATGGTATTACCTAAATTGTAGGTGGAAGAAAACTTTAGATTTTATCAATAAAGATTTTTGCACTGATTAAGTGATGCATTTAAGAAAGTGGACTCGAGGTCTCATATGGGAAGGATTAAAGACTAATATGAAAAAAAACTCTCTAGATTGGTCTAAAGCTGTGATCCTTATACTTGATTTGTAAAGCCATGGTAACTTGTGGCTGCCCTGCAGAACTATTCTAAACGCTCAACCACCTACATTTTAATTACATTTCATTGACTTTAATTGCAGTGTAAAGTTGGACGGTGATGCATGAAAAATATTGAAGTTTAAGAATGATGTTGCTGCAGACTATTTGGAAGCTGTTGGTCAAAAAATTAAGTTAATTATCCAGGTTAAGTGAAGTTCAAGTACCTTTGGCTATTAAATCTGAAAACTGACTGTGTAGCTGATACTGCAACATTTTGATTCCATAATGTTGTGGTTTAACCCCAGCAGGCGGCTCAGCCTGGCACAACTGCTCACCACTTTCCCCCAGTGGGAGTGGGGAGAGAATCAGAAGGGTAAAAGTGAGAAAACTTCTGGGCTGAGACAGAGACAGTTTCACAGGCAAAGCAAAAGCTGCGCAAGCAAGCAAAGCAAAAAAGGAACTGGCAGGCAGGTGTGAAGCCATTTCCAGGAAAGCACAGCTTCATCATGCGTTTCTTGGGAAGACAAATGCCATAACTCCAAACATCCCCCCTTCCTCCCTCTTCCCCACAGCTTTTTATTGCTCAGCAGGCTGGAATATGGTCTGGAATATCCCTTGGGTCAGTTGGGGTCAGCTGTCCCAGCTGTGTCCCCTCCCAAATTCTTCTGCACCCCCAGCCTGCTTGCTGGTGGGGCAGTGTGAGAAACAGAAAATGCTTTGACGCTGCACAAGCACTGCTCAGCAATAGCTAAAACATGGGTGCTTATCAACACTGTTTTGGTCACAAATACAAAGCATAGCACTGTATGACCTACAATAAAGAAAATTAACTCTGTCCCAGCCAAAATATGCGCACATGTTCTTTACCATATAAGTAGTACATTGTTCAGAATTTAGGGACTAGTTATTGATGAACATTATTGTAGTTGACAGATACAAAATAATTGGATTCATTTAAGTCTTCAAGTTCTTTACTCTCTAAAATTTCGCTTTTATGCATAGGTGTAAAAAACCAAGGAAAGCACTTGTCTGTTTCTAACAGAGAAACCTGCATACACACAAGTGTTCAACAGGTTAGTCTGTACCTCCGAGGAGGCACTTTCTTTTGCCAAAAGTTTTAAATAAAAACTTCTTCTAAAACAAATACAGTGATGCAAGTGAATGTCATAGACCAAAGTAATTTCACATCTTTAATCATCCTGGATATATCATTTTAAGAGGCAGCTATCAAATGGTGACCACATACAAACTCTTATATCATGAAAATTCTCTTCTGTACGCTCAATATTAGTGTGCTGTATTTTAGGAACAGTACCATATTGAAACACGATACACGCATTAATAGAAGAGTAAGGCTTCCAAAAATTTCAGTTCTCTGCTAACAGTAACACAGCTGGTAAAAAAAAAAAATTCTTATTTTCTTGTCCTACAGAAAATGTTATCAATATTTATTTAACTACATATAATGCAATGATATTTTTAGAATGTTTTTATCCCTCTGTACTTGTGAACAGGAAAGCTGACATCAAAGGCCCTGGCTATGGGATATCATATGTGGGAGGTACATCTACACGGAGAACTCTTAACAAAAAGGAAAACAGAGACATAAAAGAGGGAACTACAGCCTTCCCTTAGAAGAGTACATTCCAGTATTTCTAAATTGAGGTATGCACATTCAGATTACTATTATCTTAATAGAAAGTCCCAATGTTTTCAACAATAATAAAATATCTTCAAATAATTTCAATTTTTCACACACCTTTTTTGAAGGGAAAAGTTTGGAATGAAATTAAATTCCCGGGATACTTTGGAAAGATTGATTACTCAAAATATGTCAATATTCTAAAACTCGCAATTCCTGACAATATATTTATTTAGCTTGAAAAATAAATAATTTTAAATACCTAAAATTTTACTTAGTGTTAAAGATGTATGAAATTGTCATTGAAATCAGCATTTCAGAGATTAAATTAAAATAGGATAGTTGCTGGAGGCCTTTATTTCAGATCCTAAAGTCCAGTAAATGCAGTGAATACCTGTTATTGATTGAACAAACACAGGTAATTATTTTATTTCTGACAAATGCATATGGTTTCTTTCAAAATGATTAATTTTTATTTGTACATACCAAGTGGAGGTTCGAGATTTTTAAGAGAGAGCAATTTATAATGTATTTCCCCCTCATATCACAGTAACTTCAGTAAAGTATGGGGAACTGATATAAGAAAAAATAGAGTCAATCCCATCTGATCTTTGTTTAGGGTCTGCCCCATCCATTGCAGGTGACAAGGACTCTACCCTCATCGGGCAATAATCAACTTTACCCTTGCTTACTTTACTGGCAGTCCTTACTCTATTCTAACTGCAAGACCCACTCTTTTTGTTGCTCATAACTGGAATGAAAAATGTCTCATTGACGTTTTTCCCTTTCCTTTGGGCCAGGTGCTGGCATACTGACACAACCTGACCTATAATTGTACGAACAGTCATAATGATTTCAACAGAATTACTCCTGGAGTACACTAATAGTTAGCATGAAGAAAAGTGCCTAGATATGAACCATTTTGGGTAGTAACTGTGACCGCTCGCTGACCTCAACTCTGCATCCCCCTCCTGCCCATTACGCACCCAAATGTACCTTTTAATGCCTATTTAAACCTTAAACATGGACAAGTGAACGCAGCTTCTGGTTCCTCCCAGGAGAATTGCTGATCCAGAACTAGAGGAGCTTGGATTCATTCTCCCTGCTTTTCTACTAAGGCAATGGTGTAACTAAGCTGAAAAAGGGTTTTCATAGCTTGTTGTAGGATTTCACAGTTAACCCTTTATTGGCCAAAGGAATGGTGTCTTAAAGCAGTGTCAGCAGTACACTACCTTAAGATTTCGTTATTCAGACTTCTGCTGAAGTACCAGTGTGTCAACAGCTACTAAATACAGCTGCTGAGTGACCTCAGTGCTGAAGTCTAGACATAAAACTAAGAAACATCTTTAAAGTTCTTTTAACATCATCCAAACCAACACAGTTTAGTTGGTTACAAAACGCTTTAAGCCAAAATCTTACATTATGCAACTTTGCCCAAAACAGGTGCTTCAGTAATAGAGATATTCAAAGATATTTTTTTTCTTTCCTTAAATTCAGTGAAGCCAGTTTTCCATCTCTAAGTGATGCTTAGATTCCTGTGAGTATATTAGCCAATAAAGAAAAGCAAAGCAATTATATGAATGAATGTTTTTCTGGCAAATAAAGTCACTGAACTTCCCAAGTGATTTCAACATGCCATAAAAATCAGGAGCTCCTTAAACACGAGGTGACTGGTGAATGTGGTGAGCATCTCCTTAAGCATAGGGTGATTTGTGAATGAGGTGTCCCCTTCATGCACAGCTCTCCCCACCCCCATCTTCCTTTTTTCACCCCAGTTTGAGACTGGCACAAGCACTCCTTTTGAATGAAGCAGACATTCCTTAGGATGTACTGCCAAAAATAATGGAAAGCTTGATACAATGGAATGGTATAAAATGGTACCTGAAATGCTTAGAAAACCATAAAACTTAATGTTGCACAGCCCTCATAGTCAGTGCCAACTACTGCAGCTGCTAAGGCGTACTTGAGGAATCTGAGGATTTTTTTCCTTTTTCTGTGGAGTCCCACAGACATCTGTCTTTACGAAACTTTGTTTATAGTATCAACAGTTATAGCCTATGAAATGAGCCAGAAAAAGGCTTCTGTGCGTTCACAAAGGAATGAAAAAGATGACAAAGTGTTCCTAACAAATTTGCTCACGAGAATTAATTGTGGAATGAAGCACAGCATCTTAAGTGTTCTTCAGTAGCTCTCCCAAATATAATTTGTAACCCTGACTTGTTGCAAGCCTCAATACTGCATGGCAGAGTGGTGAATTACAACCCAGACTGTGTAACAGGGGTCTGAAACACCACGCCATGGGCACAGGCTCAAGAGTTTCCTAACCACTATTAGGCAGACCCCGCTAAAGCTGCACAACAGAGACACACTCAATTTGTCTATAGCGTTCCTTCCTCCTGGCCTCACCACCACAGACAGACAAGAAAGCCACAGATCAGCTGGACCATGAACTTCAGAGAGCAAGTATCTCCTGTTCCCGTAATCAGAGTTATTTGCATACTGACTTGGAAATAGTCCTGTAGCTGATTTCACGCAGAGTCAGAAAGTGTGACGGAAAGACAAGTTTCCCCCATGCTGCTATGTGGTAGGATATCCTGGAGGGTAATAGCTAGAGGGTTTCACTCTAATTTTCTGGGCCAGGTGTGGTAATCAACTATCTGAATGTACTGGGGACAGATGCCTTCTCCCTGTCACAAAATAATATCATACAGAGGTCTCTGAATCCTAAATTAATTTTGGGAATATGAGAAATTAATGGAGGATCCCTATGGTGTCTTTTCTCCCACTGTAATAGTGTTTGCATGCAGCTTATAGCATTTAGCCAAAATAGAGAAGTCATCAGCAGTGATTTTTTATATACTCAGGGCAAGGAAAGATGCAAAGCGGATTTATAAGAAATTGAGAAATTCACACTATCCTCCCCCTGGCAATAAGCCGTGCTTCCAACCTGAAGGATATACATAGTATATTAAATTGCTCTTTCAAGAGATAATGAAAAATTTGACAAATTAAATTCACTGGTACATAACTCTAAACCAAAAACTTACTGTTTTTGTAATAATGGCTTCAATGATAATAAGAAAAATAGTTCATGAACTCAAAGTAAACTTGTGGAATTCTTTAATACTGTAGTCCGGAAATTTAGTAACTCATCAGGTTTGGTCATACCAAACATCACTTCTGAGAAATGATCTCCATTCCCAGTAGCATTTGAAGCCCTAAGAGACTGCTTCCTTTTGCAAATATACTATTAAGAAATAATTTATATTTTGTATGAATTATGCTTTCTAAGAAAAGTCTTACTAACTTTTGAAACTCCCTGGAAAGCTAAAAATCAGTTCCAGCAATGTTATTGGGCATGAAGCATTTGTCTTTATTATTACTTTCTAAGAAGTTATAACTGTTTATCCATAAGAGCAATTTGCAAAACTTGCTTGGTTTGAAATATCTTACATGTGGTCTGACTGCTGACATTTTGTGTAAGTAAGTGTACTATCAAACTTGCTTGATTGTGATGTTGAGCTAAATTTATTTATTTATTTATTTATTTATTACTGAACAAAGAGAAGACATATATATAGGAAATAATTATCAAATTTTTCCAGAGAAGTTGTCTTGCAAAACTACAAATTTTACAGATAAAATGACACAGCTTATGCTATGGTAATGTAGGCAACTTTTAACATACATGGTTCCGTCTCTTACAGATCTGAGAAAATAGCATTTGTAATTTTGAATGGGTGTTTAAATGTATACTTTGAGCTCACTCACACAGTAATACTGTGCTACATGTTATTTACATGCAAAGTTCAAGCCTAGGGGAGGGTGTGATAAGCTAATGTGCAGGCATATAGCATACTCTTGCTATCTCTGAGAAAATAATTGGATTCCATGGCACCAAGTGACAAACACTTGATAATTTTCTGCTGTTAAACAAGTCAAAAGAAACAGACAATCAATATCTGTACACTGTAGTGACACTATGCCACCAACTCTTGGTACTTACAGGACTGCCATAAGTTTTGGGCCCACTAAAAAATCTCCAGGGTGATAGATAACAAGCTTCTAAACTCATAAATAGTTTAAAAAGTTGTAATTTAAAACAGACAACATGATAGAAATTTTTCACATCTCACAACTTTGCAGAGGTAGAATGGGAAAATGTGCATTGTTAGAAAAAGATTGCCAGGTCTGTTTCAGACATATGTGTAGTTACATCTAAACATAGATGACTATTGATAGACATTAAGTAACTCATTCATAAAATAGGCAAATTATTTGGCATTTCTTTAAAAGAGATCTTGTGTTTTCTGTAAGGTTGCACTTATGGCAACTAAGACACTTTCCATTAACAAATGGAAGGCAGGAAGGAAAAGTACCAATATATTTAGGGAACTATATAGAATATTTCTGAACTAGTTAATTTCATACAAAATTCATCCATAAAGACCTTCTTAACAGAGTATGACTTCTTTGCTTGTAAATTAGGCAACCACTTTTAACCACAATCCAGTAAACGTGTCATGTGTTTCTCCATTTCCCTCAGAGACACAAATGATGGGAATATAGAAGCTTTTCACTACACCAACTACGATGGTTGCCTAATCTTATGTGGTCACATCAAATGAGCACCCCTAAAATTTTTAGGCTGCATTAATCTCTTGAGGCGACATTTCATGGAAAACTGTTCTCTGGAGTTGCAAAACAACTATGGTTATTTTTCATATTTCTCTTGTAGAAAGCTAAATTCCTTCATATCGTAAAGGTCACCTTAATGTATTGATAAGGCCACTACATAGAGTCTGATTTATTATATTGCACCTCAGCTGTTAGGTTCTGACACTGTTCTGAACTACTGGGTACTCCTGAAATGCTGCACCTTTCATCCATATTATCCAAGTTGATTTAATCAGAGTGCCAGACCTAAGAAACTCTGATGAGAATCAACTTGCCGGGCCCAGTCAACACAGCAAAGGTACAGAGGACGTAATGGTTGGGATATACCCACTTTTCACACTGGTACATCAATTTGCTTGTCCGAAAGACAGCCCCAAGGAAACAGGCAGTTTCCTTTGCAAAGGTGCAAGCAGCACCATTGGCTTAAAATCTGGGCTTTTTTTAACGTAAAAATTGCCTGCACAAAATCCTGCACACAATGATTTCAGCCATAACGTAAGAGAAAATGTCTCTGGCAGATGGATAAATGTCATAATAACAGTAATTTAATTTTTTATTTTTCCTCTTTGAAAAGGCATTTGTTACTGCTTCAACATGACAGCTATAGCAAGGTGTAGAAGCTTTGCTTTTACTGCATATATGATAATGATAAAATCTATAAGAAGCTTCTTTTTTACTATTTCAGCTGAAGGAAATGCATTTCTTCTCCTCAGTAACAGAGGAGTTACTATTTTATGGTTAAATCTTGCTGAGTCAGGTAGATGTTACTGGTTTAGTAATATGCCTCCTGCCTGCAATTTCTTATTTTTTTAGAGGAAGAACTTATTCGTGCAGCTTCCCTGAAAAACATCTGTTTGAGAAGAAAACCTTTTGTTTGTACACAGTCTGAAATCACTAATTAAACATTAGGTCATTACACAATACCTGATGACCTGTTAAAATCTGGAAAAAAGAAAAGACCAAAGAGAACTAACTTTCAATAAAGTAAGCGTTGCCACACCAGTTTGGCTGTCAGAACAATAAATTTCCTCACTCATAATTATGAAGGACTATGTATATAGGTGTCTCCTTTTTAGTATCTCTCTTTCCAACAGGTTGAGCTTCTGGTTTACAAGTTCACTAGACCCTCTGGAAACTATAGCACCCAGTTTGCTTTGAGTATGCATCACAGTAACGAAACACCAAGCCTGACTCTTTCTCAAGGAGTCTTTATAGCTTATGCTAAAACTTCATTAATTTTTTGTGTTCCCAGGGGTGTCCACCTACACATTCTGCTGCAATAAAATAGTGATAATATTATATCACTAAATATTTTTTATTACAGCAAAATATGTAACAGGATCTCTCACAAGAAATGAGTAATAAAACTTAATTTAGCCTTATAAAACTTAAAATTACAAGTGTTCCTTCATTCTCAAGAGGCGTAGTAAAATTCCACGCTGCACTAGACATTCAGAAACTCTGAACCTCAAACTACTCCAATTTATAACTTAGCAATTTGCTCTTCGCTCCGAGGGCACGTTTACATTGTGTGCAGCACAATGCAGAGACCAAGTCATTTCTGGCTTAGGTGACTTTGTGTACACAGTGCGGTATTGAGTCGTGCAAATGCAAACTCATGACATGAAAGTGCGCGGTGATGCAATTAAACTGCACCTCATTCTTGAACAGACTTAGCTAGCTCTGATTCCAGGCTGGAATCACTAAAAAGCTATTATAGCTAAAAAACTAGTGTCAGGCCATATAATCAGCTTAGTCCCACCCCCCAAGTTTTAAATGTATTTTTTACAGACATAAAAAACAAGGATTTCTAACTTTGGTGGTACTCACTTCCTATTTGGCACCAATTTTCCTTTCCTTATCTTTTCCCCCTGACCAAGTCTGACACACTTACATTGTTTCTGACTCCATTAACTATTTTAAGAACCTTGATAAAAATAATGAGATCATTGTTGCTAACTTTTTATCTCGTATGCTGCTCTATTTGTATCTTTTCAAAAAAATTTCTTAAGGCTATCTCTCTGCTATGAATTCAACAGCCTACCATTGTCTGGTCATTCAGCTACCCAACATAATTATTTTTGTGTATTAACTACTAAGACAGAAGTAGTATTTCCTAGCAGTGTGCTGTAGTTTCCATTCCAAAGCCTGCCTCGGAGAGCAGAGCATCATTGTTCTGCGGATGACCAGGATGACCTAATGCTGCAGAGGGTCTGGACACAGTGAATTTAAGCAGACACACTCTTTACAGCATTGTTCTGGGAATTCTGTTACGCCAGCATCATGAGAACACAGGCTGAGTTTGGGTTAAGCTAGTTTAGGGTGGAGATGAGCAGGTGGTCACAAAATTGATTTTGACCTGTTATTCTAGAATAGAAAGGAAAAAGATAAGGAGAGAGGTCACCTGTGTGTTGGAAAAGAGCACTGTAATTGCCAGGAAGATTATCCCGGAGTCTTTCAAGCTTGACAGGTTACCAGCTAAATTGTCTTCCAGTGCAAGGGCATTTGTAATGAGGAATACCAGCAGCAATATCACAGAATCACAGAATGGTAGGGGTTGGAAGGGACCTCTGGAGATCATCTAGTCCAACCCCCCTGCCAGAGCAGGGTCACCTAGAGCAGGTTGCACAGGAACGCGTCCAGGCGGGTTTTGAATGTCTCCAGGGACGGAGACTCCACCACCTCTCTGGGCAGCCTGTTCCAGTGCTCTGCCACCCTCAAGTAAACAAGTTCCTTCTCATGTTTAGCTGGAACCTCCTGTGTCCAAGTTTGTGCCCGTTACCTCTTGTTGTGTCACTGGGCACCACTGAAAAGAGCCTGGCCCCATCCTCCTGACACCCACACTTTAAATATTTATAAGCTTTGGTAAGAACCCCTCTCAGCCGTCTTTTTTCCAGACTGAAGAGACCAGTAGCTGAACAGCTGGTCAAGGTCAGTGGAGGTTTTGTCTGTATTGAACCTATGTGAAGAAGGGCCAGAGACGGTACACAACCAGCCAAAGAATTTAAGACTTGGCCTTACCCAAAAACCACAACTATTTGGTATAACTAGCAGAAATTGAATCTTCCACTTTAGTATAAAATGTTAGAATAATGTCTTGGTTTTGCTGAAAACAAACAGTCATTCGGCAGAAGTAAATAAATAAATATTTCATGGCACTTACCCTATCTTTATGAGCAAGTTAATTCTGGCATTCAAATTACTCAAACAGCTGAGTGGTAAGGATTGGTGGAGCTACCTATTTGAAATGTGAGAAGATTTTACCATAGGACTACTATTAATTCTTTTAAGATCTCTCTTCCTCACCCCCAAAAGCCCTTTTAAAAGATCTGCATTACGCTATTTTGAGGAACAAAAGGAGTTCCCTACATTTTACTGGTTTTGTTAAGGGAATTGCTGATTGAACTCAGTCTAGCTACAGAAATATGAAAATTTTCATCAAATATGTAGGTCTACTAAGTATATTAAAAATCTATGGAGCAGATGCGTGTGTATATATCAATAAAGATTTTAAATGCGCATGTTCAAAAAGACCAAAAAGGTGCTTTACGTTTATACAAAGCTCAGCTCAGCCTTAGGTCAAAAGCCATGATTTACTCCTGCATAAAGTCCTCTGTGTGATAGTTTACTTTCCCATATTCTCCTGAAGTAAATATAAAACTGGAAAAGTACAATACAATACTGTATAATTAAAAAATTTAAAGCATTGTGATAAAAATCATCCCAGAGAAATCTAATAAAAAATTAAATTGCTTAGTTGAGATATACTATGGCAAACATATTAAACTGCACCACACAGCACTACCTGTTCCTTCTAGTATTTCACAAGCAACAAATACCACCATTAATAGTTCTGGAAATCAATATACCTTTTGATAAAATATTTGAGGGTTGAATAAATAAACCTGGAAGCAATAAACTAAGTAAACCTGGAATTGAAATTTGCTACATATAAACAATCTAATAACCCTGAGAATATCCAGTATTGTTTGTTAAAAAAAATTTAAAAATCATTTGTTGGAGCTTGCCTTCTTCCTAGAAATAAAATATTGTAATCATTTTGCAAAACATGAAAGCAACAAAAATATGCAAGCCTAGGCTCTAATTCTCCAATAAACGTCAGACTGAGTCTCACTTGCTTCATGGAAGCTTTGCCTTACTACAGAAATCTGAAGAAATGTTATCTTTTTTCTGACCATCATAAAGAAAAACTATAAATGAATGAGCATGATAAAACAGGTGGGCTGTAGTGACACTACCAGTGACTGAGTTTGGATACGTATCTGTTTATTACTTTTGCACATAATTTGTTGTTGGATATGTAAAGTATGTGGACTTAGGACTGTCATGGCTGTCATGTAATAGATTAAAGCAGAGAAACATGAATGGCACTAAAATAAATGTCAGGAAATTTTGTGAAGCTGTATTAAGACTTTTAATATTATTTTACTTTGAAAATTCTTGGAATATGTTTTATTTATTATTTTCTGAAAATCAATAAAGGGTTATGAACTGGGCGGGGGGAGGGAGGGGAGTATTTATGGCAGGGAGAAGCGTCTGGACCTGTGTTTACTGTCCATAGCATACTTAACAACACTGACTGAAACTAGTAATTTACATATATCAAAACATATCATGTGTCCCTATGGGATCTAAAACATCTACCTAATAATGTAGGAAATACTAGCTTATCCTCTAAGGAGCTTCAGATGTGAGGACATTAATGTTTCTATTTAGTGATTAGAATGTTAGAAAGGCAGGTGATATGGGCATCACCTTCACCATAACTGGTACACTTAAAACTTCGTTTACATTGTGTGTTAACATTTCAAACTAGCTACTCAATCTGGTTGTAAGCACGAAAAACTTTTGTGAAAGCTATCAGAATACGATTTTGTAGCCCATAATTGTCACTCACTCTCAATTTACACAGATTTCTAGTGCTGGCTTTGTTGAAATTTTATGTTTACAGTGTGCAGGTGTTTTGCTTATATAGACACATGTGAAATTAATTTATAGCCTCCAATCTGTGCAGAGGCTTTTCCACAATGTTCAAGTCCATCTCCTGTTTTACTTGACCTAGAACATACCTATTGAGAAATCCAACTACTTCTATGAACAGAAAGATTTTCACTGGGAAAAATCTTCCCATCAGTACTTCTGCCAGGTCTTGTGAGAATAGGTGAGAATAATATATGGTCTTCATAATGGCATAGAAACACCATGCCCGTCAGTATAACCCATAGAAACCAACTAAGCATCTCCAAAGCTTGTTACTATGTGAGAAAGCTCATTGCATGAAGCTTTGAAGATACTGTTACGATCCTGATAAAATCTTCTCAAACCCTATCTATGTTTACTTTTGGAAAGGCAGGCAAAAGGTGCCAGAAGTCTGCCAGAATAATTAGCTCACAGTTCATTTGGCAGTGTTATTTCCAGAAGATCCTGAACTGATGATTTCTTAAGAGAACACACAGTATTTCACACTTGTCTGATTATAGCAGTCAAAATATTAAAAATATTCCAATTAAAATAAAGAAGAAAATTTTGGGGGTGATGACTCATGGCAGTAAAAGTGTTATTTTGCTGCATCTTTCCTAGAAGTCACCTTAGTCGATTAGTCGACAGAAATATAAATCTTACAGGTTGTCAGTATTAGTGGTGCACAATCTCACCTACATAAAGCACACAGGTAGTAAATAAATTGCTCACATGAAAAGTGGACAAACCTGATCTATTTGCATTTGCTCTTGAATACACCAGCAGATAAAAGCATCTGTGAATGTTGTAATCTCATGGTTCATTGCCTTATGCAACCTAAACCTGTTCTCCCCATTCTCTAAGGGAAAGCAGAGCTTTGCAGAGGCTGGTGGGGGTGATGGACATGGCACATGTGACCTCCTCCCACGGAACATTTGTCACTCACAGAAACACACAATTGTAATGAATTTTCCCAAATATATGAGTATGTTACCATTATTCTATACACATACTATCACTTCTACTTCAGTGTTAAACATGAGTAAAATCTAATACACTTGCTTCCTGCTTAGCATATAGTACAGGTCAGTAGATTGACATGAAAAATTCTTGCTGGTTAATATGAAGAATATGTTTGGTGATATGGTGAGAAATATTCTCTAACTGAAATTATTTCCATCCATCCACTGAAGCTACCCTACCTCATCTACTTCACTGTTATAGTGAGGGTACTTGGAAGAAGCTGAAAATGCCATGGGCATTGCACTCATGAGTAGTTTGCTATTCATCCGCTTTCATTGGTCTCAAACAGGGTATTTAAAAATAAATGGAATTTCATACAGCTTGACTGTTCTTTTTTTTAAGATACATCACCTGGTTTACCTTGCACTACCTCCAGAATTTAGGCCACTTGGAATCTGAGCAGTTTGAAAAGGGAGTAAATATTTAATACTGGATATTGTCCCTAATTCTTAACATTTATTTAGATTCAATTTCCTTGAAGGTAGGACTGTATATTAGCCTGTGAGAAATAGAGCACGAAAAATTCTATCTGCAATATTAAAACTATACTTCGTAAAGATTTGGTTTTGGTAGAGGTACTTTAGTTTAGATTAAAATGATAGATGTCACCCTAATTTGTTCCTGGAAGCCCTGGTTGGAGTTTATCATTATTTGCTTGAATTAAAAATGCCACTATGACTCATACTTGCCTCCTAGCAGAAAATGTGAACTATCATTAATATAACAGCTACAAAGAACCTCTACTTAGCACTCTCCAGTAATACATCCTAAAAATTACACTTTTGATTATTTTGCAGACTAAAGCAAAGGTTTCAAAATCTCAGGCTACTTCTACATAATGAAAAATACATTATTTTTTTTAAGTGTAAGCCCCACTTTATATTCCAGAACAAATTTAATGTTAAAAGAGTATAAATTCAGCTTAAGGAAGGACATTTTAAAAAAATCACTGTTCCTACATTTACAGTAATGAAATTCAGAGCTACTTAAAGTGCCATTGTCAAAAAAAGGAAAGACTGAGGACCTCTGGAAATTGAAGAGCAGCTTCCAGATTTTTTCTTGGAAGTGTGTGAAGATCTACTGGCTTTTTTTCCATTTCTTGAAGTTCCCTTTCAAGACTAGAACACTTTATTGTGGCACAAAGTGTTCAGTGTAACATGTAAAATTTGTAATGAACTATATCATGGTTTTGTGATAGGATTTTTGTATCATATTTTCAAAGTTTGGGGTTCTCAGGTTAGAGATTCTCAATAAGATGTGCACAAAATATGATTTCATAGTCCATAAATTCAATGAAATACCCTTGTTTATCACTTAATAGCATATAAACAACCTTGAGAAATTGGTATGTAGCCCACAGTGGAATAATTGGCCAAGACATGGTGTAGACCATACATAGCAGTGGCATATTGTAGGCAGCTAACACTATGGAAAAAAGAGTCAAGTCTACAATTAGTAGTTAGGTTTGCAACAATTGCATTGCTCTACTGGTTCTCTAGAGACCATCATAAAAGCAAAATAATGTGGGAAACTTTGCGTTCTATTGTAGTTCTAAGTCTTGTGTGCAAGTCATCATTTTCTGGCTTGAATCTTTTAAATAGCTTGGAATTTCAACAATAGTTTTCAGAGCATGAAAACCGTGAACACTATACCCTTAGGGTGTCTATTCTGATTCTAAAATTGCTTAATTCTGTATGTTGTTACAAACATAATTCTCCCCTTCTTTCCTGCTTATAGAATTTACCACTTGCTTTTGCAGGAAAATGATACAGAACAGGTAAGTCAAACTAAATCAGAGCCATCATTAAGTTCAGCAGGAAACACCACTTCATTGAAAGTGGCACTTACATCAAATGGTGTTTTCCATCGTTTTCTTCTATGCTGACATAACCAATGGATATGTTATAGTAGATGTGAGGGTATCTGTCTGTACAAGGAAAACCAATGCTGACCCAGCACATCAGATTTTGTACTAGTATCTCCATCAAGTTTTATATACTGCAATAAAACGAAGCCACAAAGTAAAGTTCACAAAGGAGATGAATGCCACAGTGATATACAAACACTTCTGTCTGTCAATCTGCTGACAGCTATTGCATTTCACATGGCCCCTCTTGCCAAACTACTTCCTGTAGAAATGCTCTACTCTGAAATACCACAGAAGACCTAGTTCAATTCTTTGCTATGCTTGAGAAGACTGAACTCACATAGTACAGAGTGACTAGGATATTCATGGGGCAGGAAGAGATTATTTTAGACCCAACTCAGTCATTTACAAGTATCTAAGGAATGTTAGCGCCACACAATTAGTTACTGTGATAAGCATAAGAAATGGAATGTAAAACCTAAAAGGAGTACTCTCCTGCCCCAAATTCTGCTTAATGTTCTTTTTATAATTCTTGATTAAAAAAGAAGAATTGTTTTGAAGAATTCTGTATTCTGGTATTTCTTCCCAAACTCTTGCTGTAATAAATACTCTTCATATACGAACTACCAAACACAAAAAGGGTTGCAAGGTGAGGTGTTATACAAGCAAAAATTAAATTATAATTTAATGAGTAAGGGATAACAACAGGAACAACCTAGGCGGTTGTTTGAGTTTTTTTAAATAATGGGTATTTTTGAAAAATCTTCCCAGAAAACTCTTCTCTCGTGTTTAGACATTGAAGCAGTAGATTACAGCGGCTCTTTGGTTTTTTTTACCAAATTATTCCTTGTGCCTAATCTAGATCTTTCCAATCTAAGACAATTTCTTTTTAGCTTGTCCACAAGAATAATTTTCTCTCTTTTTTATTGAAGCCTTTTACATACTCAGAGATGTATCTGACCCCTTTTTTCCTGATGTAAGAAGAGCATTATAATGTAATTGTTTACGACCATAATGAAATTTAAAGAAATAATTGCTAACCTTTCATTCCACCTTGTTGTTTTCGTTCCAAGGGTTGCATTATACTCAGAGGGTAGCCAGTGAACACAGCACTTCTTTCATATCCTAGATTAGAAAACAAGACTATAATTCATATATAAGTAGCAACCTCTGGAAGCACCGTAATATGAGGTGGAACACTTTATTTCCAAATCAAACTCAGAAATTTACACGTTGTTCAAGCACAACGATGTGGCTACAACATCATTGTGCATACATAGCTTTGTTCTGAGTTGACTGTAGAGACAACTCAGCTGCAGATAAGGGGAAAAACACCTTAATTTTTCATAGGATTTTTATTACATACTAGTGAATCTCTACTACATTATAGCCACCCTATAAAAACAAAAATAGCTAACAGTCATTTCTTCCGTACTCCTAAAATGATGTCATCAGTTTTAGTAAATGTGATCTTTCATTCGTTTCATTGATGTTTTATGCAGTTGCGTAGAAATTAGGGTTAATTTACAAAACACCCTTCACTAGTTCTTGCTGCTAAATGAAGAGCTTGCCTATGTCAACAGACGCATATCATGTTTTTTAAACAAAGATAACAGAGTTGTTGCTCCATAGATAATCCCTACAATTAGGTAACACTTCTATACCACCTGTTCTGCCTTGGGCATTTGACATGCCAATGGCAATAGGGCAATGGTGCAAATCAGTCAGCTTCCCTATTGCCTTTTCAGTGTTGCCAAGATCTCTTTCAAATATAAACTGGAGTAACTGTAAAAACTTCACTGGAGACACTCCAAATATATACAGCTGTGAAAAAGTACAATTAAATGCCTGACATTTTTAGTAGTTTGAAGCATCATTACGTTAGTTCAAAGCAGTGATGAACTCAAGCAAATGCTGCTCAGCAGTTAAGAAGAATACACTAGATACTGCTTACTCAGATACTTAGCTAATGAAGAGGTTATCATAAACAAAACCACCATTGTATTCAGCATTTGTATGTTTTCCGGCTGAGACACTCTGATATCTTATAACTCCCTTCGTGTCTCTAATTCTTTGATTTTAATTTTTGATTCTGTAATTGAACCAGAGAGAAGCCCACCCTGTCAGACAAACAGATCCTCTGAAGAAACAAAATCTTTCTTGCTTACTTTAAGGATAACTTGCCTTACCTACACTATAATAGTGTGGTGCTGGTAAAATGATCTGGACAAATAAACAAAGAAACTTGGATGAACTCGGGCAATGTCTTCTATTAGACAAGACATTGTGTACTTTTACTGTTTTCCCTTCAACTTTTGGGTCCAATAATTCCATTCACACTTTACAACACTTACAGCTTTCTACTCTACCAATTCTAAGACTTCTTGCAAGTGGGGAAGAAGAATTCCTTTCCTAAAAACCCAAGGTGATATTTATTATCACACAATTTCCAATATTGCATATATGGGAAGAAGATAAGGAAAACAATATGTGGGCTGGTAATGATTTTCTACTACTAGAAATGCCCATTTTAAGTATAGGGTATTCTATTATAGCACTCTTACCATAGATGGCTTTTTGTCCCTCTTGTGAATAGAAATGTTTTCCTTAGACACACAACAGTTGTAGATTTTATTTATAAAATTTTGTCAAACTTCTGGGGAGAATTCAGTATGTGTGACTGGGGAAATTCTGTTTTTTATTTTAATTGTGTTCAGTGATCAAACCCCCCAACCCTATAAAACTCCAGACAATACAGTCCACCACTTAGCTACAGTTCTCATTTTGTTGGAAGGGGACAGAAGAACAGCTCTGCTTGTTTGGGAAACCATAGCCAAAAAGGGAAACCAAAATAAACAAAAAAACCTTTCTTGCTTCTGCATGTAGCGAAGACACTGAATTCTGATTTCATTTGGAGATTATATTGATATTGACTTCACTAAGGATACATTGATTTTCAATGACATCAACAACAGCAAAATCAAGTTTTAGGAATAGTCCTTTCACGTTCCGCTCAAATCATTGACACCCCACACACTCTCCATTTTAAACATGAGGTTTTTTGTGTCACTTTGTAGCACTGACACTTTTGAGATATGAAAGGCTCTTTTATGTAAAAGCTACACCGTTTTGGTGCGATTCTTTCCTTTTTTGTCCTCTAAGGCATTCTTCCATGTTGTTGTGATGATGGATTTTATTCTATGGTAGCGGCAAACACAAACGTACAGAGCTATATGCAAGATTTGAAACAACGCCTCAAAGTAAATATGGTTTGGGAGCATGAACAAAAGCTAGTGACATCAGTTCATATTGCTTCCATCTATAATATCTCATGATTTTTGTTTTTATAGAGCCCTAGCAGTCCTTTAATATATTATTTAAGACTTTCATAGAAAGCAAAGCCTACAAGGCTTGGGAGAATTATTTGTATAAAGAAGTAGGGAAGCTAGGAAACCCTCACAACCTACGGCTCCTTCAACAGTAACAAATATATGATGTATTTTTTTAAAATGGTTATTTTTAAAGATGGCTAGTTGTTTATAAGGTCCACAACTAAAGTGATCACCTCTCATTTCACTCTTCTGTCTCACAATAAAGAAGGTTCTTATTACTGATTCAAAGGACCTTAGAAAACAAGCACTACCATTTCCAATTAAGAAGAAAGCAACATTTTTAATCCAGACTGACAGATGTCCAAAAAGCTAAAGCTGACAACAAGAAGACTCCTATTGTGCCTAATCATGCGATTACACTGAATTGCATGCCTGACATAAATTCATAGCTGTATTAGTCTTTAAAAACTTTGCTTATTAAAACTTCATATTGCACTGTGATTCTGGTTTTGCACTTGCAAGGAAGTAATTGAAAGAAATTCATTAATAGCTGTATAAATAGGAAATGTTTGTTTGATTGCAGAGTCAGTGAGGAGTCCTTGTAAGGTACCACTTAGCAACATGTGGCTCTTTGTGACAGGCCTTAAAGTCTTTAGGGGTGACAGGAAGAAGAAAAAAGAGAAGGGTTCTTTTCGGAAGCCTACCACAGTTCCCCAGAGTTTTTCATCCAGGCTTGGTGGTCTATAGGTAGAAAAAGCTTCCAGCTTTTGCAGAGATTAACTGCGCTGTGCTTCTGATGTGGTTTGGACTGCAGAGAATACAGAAGGCAGATTTGAGATCTTGTGAGAAAAATGGCCCCCTCAAAGAGTTAAAGGAGAAGCTGAATAAACATTTCATAGCAGAAATTGAGTGGAAAGCAGCTCTCTGGTAAGAAAAGTTGCATTTACATTTAAGTGTCTCTCATATCTATACAGACATTCCTCCACAAAAAGAGATTTCCCTCACAGTTTATATGGGATATACTGCTTAAAAAGTGAAGGATTTGACCAATCTCAGAAGCTCTGCTACTACATAGCCGGAAGAGGCGTAGCACGTTATCTGTTCATCTGTTTTCTGTATACTCTGATTACAATATTATATATGTGTATGTGTTTGTGTAAAGTCACTACTGAAAAACAAACATAACCATCAAATTTAGAGAGTTTATCACCATCAACTGCAACTGTTAGCTTTCAGAGACAGTAGGCTGTCAAGAAAAGTGATGGAGAAAAGAAAATATTAGCTTCCAGCTACTAATGGAAATTACACAGTACATAATGCAATAAAATACTCCATGAGGAAATCATTGTTTGATGGAAAAGTATTACACAACATTTCTTATGATATTCCCTCACTTGCAAATAAGTTTCAGAAAACAGATAATGTTTTATTTTGCCACTCTTGATGCAGAAGGCATTAAGGCATTTGAAGAGAACTTAAAAGGCTTTCCAGATGTTTTTCATTTTAAATTTCTAGTTCAGGTATGACTCTGTCACTGTCCTTTAGAAGAACCTCTATTTAATTTCAGTAGTCTTATATAAACCTCTTGTTATACACGATCAAGCTTAACAGTATTTATTCTTCAGCTAAAGAAATAGTTTAATAAAATGGCTTTGCAGAACAAACTATGGCAGCAGAGAAAATAAACGTCATTTTTTATATGTAGAAGTACCTTATTTTGAAGAAAAAAAGAGATGTGAAATCAAATATTTGAGAAATGACTCCCCTTATTTTTCAAGTTTAGCTACTTCCTAGTAAGAAAAAGAGAGTAAGCAGTTGATATTTCAGCAAGATGAGATTTAATAGTATAGTGTTTTTCCTACACGTGCTTTAAAATAGGTTATCCTCTGTTTGTTTCTTGAGAAGGTGGTTAGTCTAACCACACAATCACTAAAGAAGCCTAAAAATGTCTTCTTATTTGGAAAGCCAGGGAGGCTGGGCATAGGGAAGAAGCAAGGAACTGAAGAACTTAAAACATTCCCTAGGAAAAGCTCAACTGAACTTGCCTTGTTACTGGTATACCACGCTCAACAAGGTACCAAGTCACTTCTTATTGGTGGTTGACCTGTTCGGAGAAATAGGCATGATAATTTGGCTGCTTACTGCAGTTCCAACCTCCCATGCAGCTGTAGCTATGGAAGGAAAGGTAGAGCTAAAGCAATAAATTGCCTCTACAGGAAGCAACAATAAGATACACAGATTCCAATCAGTTTCATAATATGGGACTGTAGAATAATGTCTCATAAAAGCAAATGGGTTAGTCCGCGCTAGTTTGATTTTTGTTCACGTGTATTTTCTCTTCTTTGCTACCCTCCCTGCATGCTACTTAAAACAGCACATACATCCAAAGTTGTTGAATCTTAATGTTACCCTAAACAATAATAGACAAAAAACCTCAAACAAAACAGCAGTGTAATTTAAGTTTAAAAAGCCCACACAGCAAACTCCACCTATCCACCCTGACTACCTATTTTTTTAATTATTATTTTTTGTCACTTCTGATCTGTGAGGTCAGTGTTTCACTGCTCCTTTCCAGGCTAATAGCATCCACCTGCCTGGAGTATTGCCCAGCTGCTGCCTATCACCCTGGCCAGCCTGGAGCCAGGGGGGCAGCTGTGCCCCTTACCCTGATCACCAGGATTGTGCCCACACATCTTCAAGAACAATTTAAAAACACACATGAAAAGTAAAAACATGAAAATAAAGACAGCCTATGTCTTTTGTTGTTCCTCAAATAGTTTCATATATCTCTAGTGTTAACTCCTGCAATAAGAGGATATAAATAGAGCCTGATGCATTCTGCCTTTTTGTCCTCATTTATGCAGGTGCTGTTGTGTAAGAGGTTTCCTGAATGCTGTTGCATGCCCTGTCAACTGCTGCGTGGTGCAGAAAGTCAATGAGTATCACCTAGAGATGGAGCCCAAGCATGGCAGCTGAACAGATTGTACAATCAGAGAGCACCAGCAAGATTTTTAATTTTAAAGAATTTGATACATTAATAAACATTGAAATTTCTCCTTTTGATTAAATTGGCCTATTACTCACTGCAGAGGATAAGCCCCCTCTGTCAAAAGAAAAAGCACAGAGCTTGAAACCTTGTCAGGATGATGCAGTAAAAGAAGTTTCAGAAGAGTTCTTTCAAAGGAAAAGAAGTCTGACAAAAAACTATAGCAAGGAAGTGGGATTATTCCCTTGCTTCCCTTTCTTTACAACACTAAATTAGCAGAGCTGATTGAGATATCAAACGCAGAATAAATTGCACTAGAAAAGGCAGTTTTGAATATTTTCATTTTCGTAGAGTCCCGTTCCATTGGCCTATTTCAGCTGTGCAATCCAGGATGTGCTACACTTCTGCAAATGATTAGCTCTCTCTTGTGTGTGCCAGCTACCCAAAACATGCCGTGCATTCAGGTTCTCTGACCGTGGGCCTTCCTGCTCTCACTTTTAATGTCCTCATCTGAAATCATGGATACAAGTACCATGGATACAAGTACATCAACCACTGATGTGGTGGGGTATGCACAGGGGCCTGCAGCATAGGAACGCATTGCCATGTGCCTGCTGTTTTGCATAAATTGTCTCTCTGCAGGCTCTGTGAGATGGTTTCACATTGCTGCCCTATCTGTGAAAGAGATGGTGGTTATGTCATCAGTTCCTGGATGGAGTCCGCAGCTAGATAGGAAACATGGAGCACCCAGCAAAACCTAGCTTGGTGTAGGGGCACAGTAACGAGACCTCCTGAGAAATATGCGTGCTCGTACAGAAATGTCAGAAAGCAGCTGTCAGTGTGCTAGGCTATAATAAGTTTTCCACTTTCTGCATTATTCAAATGCTGCAAAAAGAAAAGAAACCATTTGCTGTTCTTATGCCAATCTGCTGGCACACCAGGAGTTCTGCTTGAGATTCCCAGGGGGCCTGAATAGCAGCAGGTAATAAAAGTGCCAGAGATCCCCCTCGGGGTTTTGAAGGACTTGTGCTTAGCAAGGAGAGGGGACACATCATTAAAAAGCAAGAGGGAAAGGACAACAAGCATTAATGACCACTCGCTTGAGCCATTGCTAGGTAAGCTCCATGCTTACGAAGCAAATGGGGAGAAGCTGACCCTCACTATTTTGCTGTAGCAACCAGGCTCTTTCAAGTACTTCAGTATATAGACAGTTTCAGTATATGGAAAGCTTCATTGCTTTCCTTTCCTGTCTGAATTCTTGCCTTTATGGATCAGAAGTAGGGGATACTGGCAGCACGCTGTAAGCAGGCGCTGTACAGCATACCACCAGAGACAGAACTCAACACTATTTTCCTCACAAATACAGAGGCCACCAGCACTCAGAGTTACAGCGCAGGCGTAGCCTCATTCCTCCCTGAAAATCTGGCATAAGCCTTTGTGATATCACTGCATCCAAGCTTATCTAAATACAGTATTTCTTCATCTGAAAGCTATTTTGCAGCACAAATGCAATTTCTAAATTTGATTGGAACAGTTCTTCTAGTATTATTTCAAGTTTCTGCCTCATACCATGGAATATAGTGTTTAATGAAACAGTTCACCTGTTGTTGCTGGTTCCCTCACGTGTTGTGTTTTTTTTGGCTTTTTGTTTTCTAACCTGTTTCCTTAATTAATCCCTAAATGGATCCACCACTTCCTTTAAATACATTTAAAGAGATCCATCAAGACGACCCAGAGAAGCAAATGAAGCAGATATTTTAGCAAACAGTGTTTGATTTAATATTTTTGTGCAAAAAAGAACTACAAGATACAATTTCTTGGTTTGTATGTGAATTTTTGGCTTGATATCATTGCTGAACTATGCATTGAGTCAGAACTTTGACAGGGTTTGTGTTGCAAGAACTGGGTATGTGTTGCCATACTTAGAGAAACTAAATTGCAGACACTTAATTTCCAATTTACCCCTACCTTTGGGGAACAAAGAAGGAAAAAAAAAAGACTTCTGAGAACATGATCTCCATCTTTTAATCTGTATGAAATATCCTTTACGTCCACAGAGTAAGAATGACTCTGCTTTGTCTAATTAGTGTTGTCATTTAAATCACGGTTCTGGACAGGACCAAAGGCAGCTTTTTTTCTTTATTTGCTGCCTTGACTCGTTTTTCAATGCCCAGAGCCACACAGATGAGGCGCTGTTGGTGTCTTTCCAACAGCAGCATCTGGCTGTTTGGCAAACTGTTCTGCTAACTGTTCTGACCTACTGACAGCTCTAGTGCTGCTAATGAACACTGTGTAGGTTGGCTGAAGTACATATGGGTCATCTCTTTTAATTCTTCCTCTTGGGAGTCACTTTTATGTCAGTAGCATTTGATTTTGAGGAATTTAACGTAATGACTTTGGTCTATCTGAAAAGAAAATGCAGATTATGATTAATTCAGTGTTTTTACACTGTAAAGGAAAAAGAGACGCACCACAAGTTTCTTTGGTACCACTTAAATGCTAACATTCCTGGTTAGCATCAGCCATTATATCTCTGTTTCCCTAAGTAAGACTAAAATTCTTATATTATAACTCAGTAAGAAGAAAGTTCGCAGAATTAAAAGTTTTTTCTAATAAGACTAAAGTTTTCTTAAACGTCAATAAAAATACTTTGTATCCTTATTTAATATAAACAAGAACAGTTAAAGGTAACACAGATAACCATTTTTTCTTGTTGAAATGGAAGGACAGTACACAGTTCTCTGACTTCGTGAAAGCCTTTGCTGGCACAGATAATGTCTCCATCTCTCTGAAACCACTAAAGTATTCTTTTTGTTCCAGCTTGGTTTGTATTTCTGATTTCCCTGCAGTTTAACTGCATGAGGTGTCCTCAGCATCTATGAATGTCACTGGGCCTCAACAGATAAACCATAAAAGCTTTGATGAAAACATTAGTAGCTAATATATCAATGGTCTTTTATCCTTCCTTTATGCTTTGATAAAAAATATCTACTTAAAACCAAACATGCCCGTTATCTCATTCATGTTAACACTATCGTTGTGCCTGACTGTTACAAGTTCTAATGAAAGTGGATAAAATAATAGATGTTAACAGTGGTATGGTCCATGGTATATATTGTATGAAGTATTTCATGAAAACACAGAACCATACCCTTTACTTAGAAAGGATCATCAGGATCACCTGTCAGGATTCAGGAGTGGTAAAAATTGCTCACTGCAGAAAAGTCATATTTCCTGTCCCAAAAGACTTTTTTGGTCCATTTATAAATCTAATCCTGTCTAGTTTTGATTTGTTTTATGCTGTGAGTGTGTTCAATTCTCCTTCATATAGCTTTAAAATGAGAAATTGAAAAGAAAGGGATTTCAACTCATGGTCAATCTAGTAAGGTGCCTCAGGTTGTATGAGTGTATATTTCAATCTTTCCGAGGAATTAAAGAAGGTATTGAAAAGTATGAGTACTGATATTAATCAAGTGAAGCCCTGGGCAAGTGTTTATTTTCTGTATTTCCCACATGTGGCATCTAATCCAATCTGATAAAGTATAGCAGGGAGAAAAAAAAGCTCTATGAAGAATATTAATCTGAATTTATTACAGTTTTATTTCTTATGATGGTTTATAAACATTTCACCACACATGCTCCAAAAGTCTTGCATTTAATGAATTACTCCAGTTTTTTCCCCATATATCCTGTAGTACTGCCTCTGAAGGAAGATTAGAAATTCCTAATATCTGGACAAAACCAAAGCGAATAAAGTCTGTGACTTTATATCAAAATCTCTTCAAAATAGATCTGTGAAAATGGGAAGTTTTTAATATTGTTTAGGGAGAGGCTAAACACTATATTACTGTACATACTCTATCTATCAGATTGGTAGAGCAGTAATCATCCATTTTTCTGTAATATCTGTGTATAAGAAAATAATTTAATAACCTAGAAACCTATATATTTATAGTTTAAAATGTTCTAATAGACTCTTTCTTTCCTGCATTTGAAATTTGACCAGTTACCACTGTATCCATGAATAGAAAAAGATACTACACTTCCTGAAGTTGTCAAAACTGCAGAAGTCCATTCTCTAATTACAAAAACCAAACAAACATGTAATCTAAATCCCATAATATCTTACAAAAGCAAGTAATTCACAAAGGTAAGTATTATCCCTTTGATATATATGGTATTATTTTATCACAAAGTAAAAATTGTCATTACTATTTTGGATCATTTGTATTTATTTTAAAAGATTTCACAGAATTTGAAATCTAGATTTTTAGTATACATTTGTTAAAGTTCTATTTGGGCAAATGAAAGCTAATGTGATACTTCACCAAATTTTATGGTGGACTTTTTGATTTATGAGTTGAGGTTTCAGGATGCAGTTATACTTACTGTCCTAAAAGGAATCATTTCTTTCAGAAATAAAAAATCTGAGAGCACACATATGTTGAGTCTTGCCACAGAAAAATGTGATAACTATGCAGAAGTCAGCATCCTAGCTTTACAGAAACACTGTAAGTAAGAAACCAGACGCGCTGTTAAAGCTGATATACTGGTGAGCCCTGTGACCTGGGCTCCTCTTTAAACTTAGACAGGTATGTGAACCATGAAATTTTGAGTTTTCACCTTCATTACATTTTTGTGAAGTCTTCTATGTTAAGACTGGCTTATGTGTAGTTTTCTTAGGCTGGGCTTGTTAAAATATAGTATAGCTTGCACTACTGCTAAAATGAACGCCTTTCTTTATTGCATCCCTCTATAGAAAAATCAGTAAATCATTGTGTTACATGGCTCCAGAGGAGATGGAAACCCTGATAACCTTGAACCCGTGTGACGGTTTTGGTCAGGTTTGGTGAAGTTTTCTCTGTTTTCACAATACATTCAAAATAACCCGTCCGTGTAATTGCCGCTCAGAAACCACTGCCCTTATTTTCCTTGCTTGGGTTACCAGACTTCTTTTTAAATATACAACTGTGCACTACATACACTGCAATTAAATTTTACAGAGGGAAAGAAAAAGAGAGAGTGTTTGTACAAGAGTGCAGAGGTTGTAAGAATGGGAGTGATTCCAACAGGTTAGCTTTTTAGCTTGCAGTCAGTTTTCCTACATGGAAAGTGTGAAAAGGATATCAGTGAATGTATTAAATATAGATCGGTTTCTCAAAGTTATTCCCATCATGGGGAGGTGGTGATTAGATGTCTGATAAACTCTTCGAAATTTAGAAACCTAGTTCTAAAATTTCGCTTCAAAGTGAGTTTAATGATGGACAGCAGGCTAAAAGAAGTCTGCATTTATTCATTAATTGAGTGTTAAAATTTTTATTTGTTACACTATGAACATACCTGAACATAAATTAGAGAGCGATAATTTTTCATCATTGTTTACCTAAGCTCAGCAGACAGTCGCTCAAAAGTAACCTCATTGAAAAAGCATTCAATTCAGCATTTTCATTTCATGTATACTTTCACGTATATAAGAAGTTGATTGCGAGATGTCGATAAATCAGTGATCAAAAAATAGATACGATGAAACTGAACGATGTAAACACCTTTAAAAATAAATTCTTACAGATTTTTTTTCTTTAGATCCAAATAGTTGCTTTATCTACTACAACCTCTTTTTCTAACCCCTGCCACCACAAGGGTGTGCGCGTAATACCTACAGTATGCAGAGAGCAGGCAGTCAACCTGTGCACTCCTGATGGAGATCTCAAGCACTATGAAGAGTATTTTGCTGAAAACCCTGCTAGACTAATTTTAGCCAGATGAATAAGCACTATGACAAATACTATCTTAACTTATTTTAAAAGGGGTTATCCACTCAGATCTGCTCTAACTATTTTTCATGCAGAACTGGTAACTCACTATGTTATGGCGTGAGATGGATTATCCTTTGAAAATTATGCATAGCTACGGCTTTGTTAATAACATAGCAAGAAGCTGGACAGGCGATGCATCGGCAAGTCAATTATTAAGTGCTTCCCGTACTGGGGGAAGATCAGAATAGAAGCTATGGATAGACTTAGAGAAACCGTAAACTCTAGGAGAAGGGCAAGACTATGATACTCCTCTGAAAGATCTTGAATGGTGTAAACAATGAAAGAAATGAATGGTGTAAACAATGAAAGAAAGAACCTGCAGAAACTCTGCAACAAAATTCACTGAGAAGAGAACTTAATCTAAACACCAAGCAATATTACCTGACAAATCTGCTTGTGGAATAATTTATTAAGGGAAACTCTTTTGCTTGAGTCATTTAGAACTAGACTGAAGCAAAGACTGACATGGTAGTGGAAAAGATGATATAACTCCTGTGATTCTTTTCACTGGAAATTTTTTGTTTTTTGTTTTGTTAGGGTGCCTTACCTCCATGGTGAGGCCTTAGAAACCTTGTACAGCTGTTGCCTGACTTTCTCCTGTCTGGCACTCTGTCTAACTTCAATAACACATAACACATGGCACTTGGAACATGCAGTGTTGGTGTAGCTGTTGTGCTCTTTTCATCCACTACAACTCTACCAGCAATACTGTGCTCCAGCTTCAGGCATGGACAAAAAAGAAAAGAAACTGTACTTGTTTGCCAGTTCACATTAGCCCCACTTTAAAATATTATCTAAAAATAAATTTTGTTAATACATTTGGTATCTCTGAGTGGTAATGAATTAAGATTTAGGGAGGGATTTTTAATATTGGCCTTATTTTAGTGCCAGCCATCTGCTTCACGTTGGCTTTACAAAACGACCACTGAATTACTATTATACTAATAGAGAAACTTAAATGAATGCAGATTTAAGGGATCCATCCAGGGATGGATTTTGAGAAGTACCCAGTAAAAGGTATCCTAACGTCAAGAGCAACAGAGTGAAGCCAATGCTGGGTGCTTTTGAAAGTCCTAGCCAGCAGGTTTTGCAAATATAGAACAATATTTAATACTAGCTGTATTGTTCCTATGTAGCGGGAAAACATGTGGTTATATGCCAGCTTAATCCCATGCATGTGTTTCGGTGAATTCTTTGGAGTGGATGCACTATAGTGTGTCACGCTGAAGGCTGAAAAGCACCGTTATTTGCACTACTCACTACTATGTTCCTTTGATTCCAGATACACTGATGTTAATGTTTTCAGGTGCTTGTTTTAGACAGTTATCAAAGAGTAAATACTAGAGACTGTTAGATCAACAGCTTATTGTTCTCGTAAATATATTCCCATGCCCAGCAATCTATTTTCCTAAGCACTTCTTCATTCTCTTGCAACTTCCCTAATGCCGAACCTTGTCATTATGCTGGATAGGCATTTGAGCAGAAAGAATCAAATACACCAAGGATGTGTTTGTCCTCACATATGAAGGCAACACACCATAAAACAAGTAGGTTTATCTTTTCTCAACATATCTAGTGTAACTGCCCTTGGAATCATGGAATCAATTCAACGCCTACGTGGGATGAAAGCTGCTAGGAAATAAAAGGGGGAAAACAAAAATGTCTTAGAACTTAAATCTTGACTTGTGGCAAAAGATACAAAGTATTAACTAAGCAGAAAATATGGGGAGAGTCTGTAAATACCTGAAGCACGTGAATATCAATAATACCATGATTTACTAGTGGGCATGATTAGAAGTAACAAGATGCAACTGAAAGGGGAAGATGTAGACTGAACTTCAGGAAGAGACCTGCTAGGCAAGAAGGTGGACAGAAAAACTAAGTAAGCCCTTTTATTTTCTAACTTGTAGGATTTTAATAGGTAGACTTTCCATAGCACTTGCCTAGTCTGACTTAGGAAGGGTAGGCTGGCTGTGACTCAACTACATATGTAAATAATAGTTTTGCTCTAGAAAGAAAACTACGTACTCTGCAATTTATTATATTTGTTGTCTTGTATTGGACATACTGTAAGTAGACCTTTACATTGAAGACAGCTGGACAATCGGTACAATTTATTGCTCTTTTATGACTGTGTGTGCTTTCCATTTGTGCTTTACATTTTTTGAAGCCTTTCCATGTTTCACATGGACTGTGGGATGAAAGCAGAGATCTTCTGTTCCATGCTTAGAACAAGAGATTTGAATTCATTGTGAAAGCTCTGTTTACTGACACTTTTATGTCATTTAAATATTACATTAATGAACACACAGAGACTGTCTGAGTCTCTCCTCGGAGAACAATTGTCAGACAGCAGAATAACACCATCACTAGTGCCAAAACAAAAATGAATTTTAGTTAAAAAATTAAGTTAAAAATACTGTTAAACCTGAGCCTTAGCACGTGCCCCCAGACTGGAACAAACACTTCTGGGATTACTCATATCTACCTGAAGCGCACTGTTCTGTTGCACCGAACGTTGCATTTTGGTAACCTTCACCAACATACATAGTAAGCATATACTATACATTTTTTTGACAAAGCTCCCCCTTTCTTCACTCTATACGTGCATGGTGTTGTTCTGTGTTGTTTGCGGACATTCTGCTAGCTGTTACCAAAGGTAACTAATAACATGTTATTGTTAGTAGGCTCAAATTCATCTGGAAAAATGCAGTGATTTAGAATCTGAGAAAGGCTGAAAGCAAATGCTGAATAATCAAGATCTGAGGGACAGGTGATAGGAGGTTAAAAGATGAAAAAAATCTTTTGTTACCAGGTTATCCTGTCCATCACTGTTTAACTGATAACCTATTACTAGTACTAATGATTAATAAATGAAAAGAAAATCGCTAGCTGCTGATGAGTGCCTCACAGCTACTGCAACTGTAAGCTATCGTAACTGAGGCATAATAGTGAAGATCAAATCTATCTGATGTATTTTTTATACAACCATTTTGTTTTTTAAAAAATTACTTAATATAGTAGATTGTTTCACTCTTTAGGAACTTCCCAGAGTATATTGAGGAAAGCAAAACAGTCTTACAGGAGCTGTTTTGCATCATATTATTTTACACAATGTAAATTAATGTCAATATATCAGAAGAGTTAAGATATATCTATTTTTCTCATTAAAAAGAAACAGAGACTACAGTTTGTGTAGTCTCCCATTATTGATCAGACAGCTGCAAGAAACATTTATGGGATGATTCACTTGGCAAGTGAGGCCATGTTTGCCAGTGGCATTTAATTTTACATTTAAGCGATTACTTCATATTAAGAAAAAAATAAAATCCATCCCTTCCTGTGGACACAATTAAATTCCTTTTAAATTGTGCAGGGACAGCATTCTATTAAAATAAAATAAAATTAAAATAAAATAAAAAAATAAAATAAAATAAAATAAAATAAAATAAAATAAAATAAAATAAAATAAAATAAAATAAAATAATAAAATAAAATAAAATAAAATAAAATAAAATAAAATAAAATAAAATAAAATAAAATAAAATAAAATAAAATAAAATAAAATAAAATAAAATAGAATAAAATAAAGTAGTTTTTGGCAGTTCTTTTTACCATGAGTTGCAGATAACATTGACTCGTGTTTGTGACAGAGGCATGGCTATGCAAGCCACCACAGCTATCCCTTTTCATTTTGACCCCCAATATCTCAATTGGTTTAGTTTTCAACGGTCTGTCAGCTAAGCCAAACTTTCCTGTGGTTCTGCACTGCAATATAGCCAGACAAATATATACCGAGGGACATACAGGGGCACACATAACATTTGAACTTGTAAGATTAACTGGGCTTGACATTTGCTTCATTTTTCTTCTTAGAACAAGACAATTTGAATTATTGGAACTATTATTTTCAAACCAGTAAAGCACATTAATACTATTGCACTATACTAAGTTATGGTAAAGCCCAATTATTTCATATCCCCACTACTACAGAACATATTCCAAATAGATTTTTGAACTCCCAACCAAGAGAAAACTACAGAGGTTAAAATAATTCCTACTTAATTTTCTTTTATCCTCTGGCTGTCAAATCAGAGAATCAGCTAACAATCAGGTTTTCTAACATTACACTGTAATCACATAGGGAAGTTTAAAATTGTGACTGACCATGACTGCAGCTGCACAGAGGTGTTAACATCCTTTTTGATATCATTTACATTTATTTAGGTTCAGATTTACATGGTTTTATTGTCCATCAGCTTCACATGTACTATATTGTCCTGAAGGCAGAGGACAACCAATCTATTATTTACAGAAATTGCAAAACACAGGGAATCTCTTTAATTGCCTAAGTTGTCATCAAAGCATATGGAAAGATAATTTATTTCTTAAGAGAATTTTTAAACTAAAGGGAAAATTCTTAAGTAACACCTTCTCTCAGAATCATGTCACAACTCTTTTTAGTGAGACACGCTGTGCCAGACCCCATTGTTAAAAAAACCTAAACATGCTCAGCAACTTCCAAAAAGCATTAAGACTCCAAAAGTATGTCTAGACTATGTACGCTACATTGTTTTAATAAGGTACAGTGGTATTAAAAAGCACAAATAGACCCTATTAAGAATAAATAGGATTGAAAATGTGTCTCTTATTCCTACTGCTACCATGCAATTTGGATCCAGAGAGTCTAGTAATCTGCCAAAACAAAAACCAAAAGCATTAAAACTAGAGCCAGTTCTTGCTTGTAAACCTCTCACTTCTGCTGTGCTCGGTTCCTTTATCCTACAAAGAATAGCCTCTAATTCTTCATCTAAAATAGCATTTATGAGTCCTACTTATCACAAATCCAAAATAGCAGGTGGTGGATTCTGAAAATGACTGGTTGCTATGATCAAAATATTTATATGATCTTTACAGTATACAGCAAAGCTTCAAGCTTTCAAGTAATTGAAAATATATTTTCCATGGCAAACTGTAATGTAGATATATCAGCTCTACCCTTCTAAAAAGATGATTAAAACATATTTGCTGTATTCTAGCAGTTTTAAGTACTGGCCTACCTTTTAAATGAAAATTATATCCAGGGTAGAGAGATTTAAGTAGTTTTACAATGAAACCACACAGTGGGAACATATTTTCACTGCTAGGCATTTTCAGGGAGTATGTGTGGAGAATAGATGTTTGCCAGGACTATCTGGAAGAACACAAAAATATACAGCACTCAAGACAGACTATTACTGTCACTTAAGCACAAATCATTTGATGAAGATCTAAGTTGATGAACACGCACATCTAAGGCTACCTGCCTTCTGTCAGCAGACAAGAGTCCCCACAATAGCTTCAGCTTTGTAAGATCACTGAAACTGACTGGTTTTAGCTATTACTTTCTTTCCTCTGCCTCTAACAAAGACAAAACCAATGCTTTTCTTCTTTCTTTTAAAATAGTTTTATTTCTTTCTTGCTGTGTTATTTACACCCAAGTTACATTCATCAGATGACTATATAGAGCTATCTAAGCAATTTGAAAGTTGTTTTTCAATGAGCAGGTCATTTGAAAATCACTCTCTGATATTCTGTTCCCACTCTTCAAATATACTTTCAATTTTTTTTATTTTTTGTATGTAAATCACAAATTTAAGTACCCATTATCATACAAGAAAGGGCATGCTCTGGTGACAGAGATTGTAGGGGTTTTTTTGCGTGTGTATGGCTGGACTCGATGGTCTCAAAGGTCCTTTACAACCATGCAGATCCTATGATTCTATGATTCTATGATAAGAAAAATATTTGATCTTACTAGTCACATATTTTTTTGTACGTACCTCACTTCAGAATGTTCTAATTTGTCTTTCTTAAAGGAAATTTGTCCATCTTAAAGGAAAACAAATTGGACTGTTACATAGCTATGACACTAATGTACAACAACTAACCAGCTTCTGGATTTTCCTTGTAGGTCAGCAATTTGCAGCCATCTTTCACAACTTGCCTATAAAGCTCTGTTTCCCTGTTGGCCTGAGGAAAGTAAATAGAAGTATGCCTGTATTTAATATTTCTTCCATTCAGAAATTCTCCAGATTCCATGAATGTGAGTTGATGTCTGTTGTCAGGGTCTAATTCTCTGAGGCTTTCTTCATGACTGAAAAGAATTAACAATAATTTGATTAGTCTTGTAGAAGTATCTTGGGAAATAAAAATTAATTTGGGCTTTTTGCTGAGGTAATCAGTTCTACTGAAATGTTCTCAGTGCTATTTGTAAAGCAGTCTCCTGAAGTTGTACATAAAGTAATTTGATAAATAACCTCCATAGTGTTTTGATGTATATTAAAGAAGTGACACTGTATGCTGTTCTAAACTTGATAGCCCACCCCAAGATATTGAGATCTGAGTGATTGCTTACATGTGGGTCATTTATGAGTATGACAAGCCAGGGAGGCTTGTGTCTTTATGGGAACATTAAAACACCGTGTGCCATCTCAGTTATACGTTCTGAAGCCAATGAAAGCCACACACTTTAGATAAGCAACTTTTGCATTTTCCAAATGGTTTTCCATCAAATCAGATTCATATTTCATGTAAGGATGTATTCAACAAGACGATGTAACAACAAGACACTGTCCTGTTATGGTAGTACTCATTTCAGTATCACCTCCCAGACAGTTGTTATACTTGAAAATGTACCTGAAGCATGCTTCCTTACTATGTTTTCCTGTCTCTTACGATGCTCAAAATTTATAGGTGACAGTGTGTAAATCAGTATTGAAGTGAAATATTGCTTGCCTGTATCTTTTTGGTTAATAGTGATGATATCTGTGAAGAATGTATTGCAATGAGTTAAATGCTTGGAACTATTTAATTTTCCTAGATGAACAGAGACCTTTTTTCTGATAATAAAAACATTTTTACTTTGGTGTTACAGAACTGTTGACACGAAATACATTTTCAACTCATCTTGGTGGAACTGCAGATAATACATCAAGTTCACACCATTTTTCTGTAGTTCTGACTGCAAGAAAGAGTCAGAGAGCCAGAGACTGTATTCTTAACAGAACACTTTGTAATGTTTCAGAACAAAAGAGAAGTCTGCGTTCACAAAAACTCAAGCTTACTGAAGCAATAAAATAGCTAAAAATAAGCTTCATGCAAACATCAAATTCATCCCCAGGAAATAGTCAGATTTCATGGAATGCCTTTCTGAGTGTCTGGTATAATTGTTTCTCTGAGATTACATGGACCCTATCATTATTATTCTTTTAAATTTGAACTGACATCAGAACTTCTACCAATCACTAGCCACAGTGATTAGTTCTTGTGTATCCCTTATATATGACAGAAAGTCAGCCTAATCCTTCATGGGGTGTAATGCAATCCCCATATAATGTTGAAGTTTAAGGCTGCCAACATTTTATTTCTGAAAACTTCCAAACTCACTTTCCCATCTTTCAGTAGAGCATAGTTGTCATCATGGTTGCTTGATAACAAGTAACAATAAATCCAATACACTTGATAAAATCAACAGGAGTTGGTGTTTCTTACAGGTGCAACAAAGGAGCTGTAACTCATTAAAGAAGATGAAGGTTCTGCCTCTAAGCCATCATTATGCCTTTGTGATCTTGGATGCTTCAGTAGCTGAGCTAGTTTTCGACAGTTTAGTAACATGTGATGGATCATCAACATTGCAACAGCCTCCTTAAACTGCTCTATGGATATCATGGCTACTTGGAATATCTAGAGTTCTATATTAATTGTGCAGCTTCTGATCCAGGCCAATTTAAAAAAAAAAAGACTGTAATTTGGATTAGTCCAGGCTGTTTTCCCAGTTCCTCTGCTACAGCCACTTCTACAGGGTGACCACCGCAGAGGCTGTTGAATATCACCAGTTACTCTGTCATTTGGTCTTTTGGATACAATCTCAATTTCTGATAACTAACTATAGTTTCTGACTCACAGCTTGTTATGGCTTCTAATCTGAGGGTCATATGTCTGGTCTTAAGTGTTGAGCAGGACTGAGTAAAGAGAAAATATAAATACACTAAGCCAAACTTTTCCACTGACAATACCAGATGGACGCCGCCATCTCATGGTCAGTGTTGGTTGGATACCAGTCTCAGCCCAAACACTGGAGCCTTCCTTTGTCTGAGCAAGTGCAATCATTCCTATCTTTTTAAGAGCTCATCACCTAATAGAATAATCTTTAATGCATATATAGGTAAAAACTTTAATGGAAGTCAAATTCCTTTTAATGGCACCAGACAGGAATTTGGAATGCTGTCTGAACGTTGCAGGTAGTCAGGTATGCATTTTCACCCCAGCTAATTTCGATGGGAATGACTTGGGATAACTGAGAAGCTAGCTACATAGTGTCCTATAATAAGGGGTCAGAACAGTTCAGCAGAACTGAAAATAAAACTTTTGAATGTAAATAAAAAGTAATGTTCCTCCTGTACATGAGGCAAAATATGTGCGCCCTCACTTTGAGTTCTCAGGTAAATCTTCCACTTTCTAGAAGAAAGAAACGGACTATGACAGAGTGTTCCCTACTGCTCGCGCTGTGGCTCACACAGCTCTCCTGTTTTCACTCTCCTTCTCTGCTGTGAAAGCCAGCACATGTGTGGCCACTCCTAGGGTGTGCTTGGCAAACACTGTAGCACAGACGCCAAGCTCTGGAATGCGTTTTTTCCAGCATCGATATTTGGGACTGTAGCTGTCTTCCTGGCTGGATTTCTTCATGCTGCTGGCTGGCTCCACATTTGGCTGCCAAAACTACTGAAGGAGTTGCCAACAGGACTGGTGTGAGGATTAGTCTGGTTTAGCTGTCCTAACCTTCAGGATGCTGTGATCTTTCAATTTCCCTTTCACAGAGGAAAAAAAAAAAACATCTTTTTTATGTTTAAGAACAAGATTCTAGAAGCATTTTTTTAGAGATCCTTTTTCGAGTGACTTTTGTGGTGAAGGAAGAGGAAGTACCATATTTATCCAAACTGTTAAAGCACACACAGTAAACAAACCTTGTCCAAATTCTGCCTGTACTTTTTGAGCAAGCCACAAATTTATCAAGCTCCTTCCTTGATTTGGTCATAGCTAAATGGGAGAACCATATTGCTTTCTGCATTTCTTCAAGACTGGATGTTTTGAATATCTTTAAATTGGCAACAGGCAAACCAAGTTATTTATGTCTCTATAAACAGCATGTAAGAAATAGTTACATTGTTCAGTTTGTAACTATAGCAAGAATACTGAGAAGAATATGAAAGAATACTGAGACAGGGATGTCTGTTTGCATCTTGAAAAAACATGCCAATCCAAACTTCTTTCTGAATGTTTTATATGCATCAGATAATGGTGACAGAAAAAGAATATCAAGATCTACCTGGGCTGCCAGGTAAATATCACAGCTCAAAAGCAGGTTGAAGGTATTGAAAGATACCAAAACGACACCTATTTCTTTGCATCTTGTCTGTGTGACAGATGTGTGGATGATGTGCATCCTGAAAATGGGTTGGTAGACAGCACTTTCCCACTACATTTTGGAAGTCTGAAAGGTACTGTAGCTTATTGAGGCGAAAGCCATTATAATGTTCCTTCGGGGATGATGCAGTTTGGCACTGCCTGAATTCAGGGCTATGCTTACAAGCCACAAGAGAATCCATCATGGGTTCACTCCAATATCTCTAATTTCCAGCTAAAAAGTGTCTTTGGTACTAATTTCCATAAGAACATCCATTGCTGAGCATAGGCATGGACTGCAGAGGTGAATACCCTTGGCTCTCTCTTTGTGCTTTGAAAAGTTCTCACGCATTTGGTGGCTTCAGTCCTTCCTGGAGCACTGCCTGGGGTGGTGTTGCTCCATTCCCAATGTGAAACAGACTGTAATTTGCACAGACTGTTCCTCAATCTTTTTCAGAAGAATAAAGGTTGGGAAATGTTTCCATCAGTGAAGTGCCTGGAAAAAGAAGGGGAAAAAGATTAAGAAGCCTAAATGCTTAAAAGACGAAGAACAGGGGAAAAGATGGAGGAAACAGAAAAAAGGAAGTAGCAGAAACTGGATCAGATAGGGCTGTATTTAGAGACAATGTTTAAACCTTGTGGTCTTAGGTGCAAATCACACCACAGGAACATTTCAAAACTAAGGCCTGTACTTTGGTCCCCATAGACCTTAAGACAGCTCTGGAATGATGTACTGCTAGACAAGTGTTAGAGGGAAATGTAAATAGCTAGTGTTTTTCCAGAAGCAATGGCAAGGAAAGAACAGCGAAAACTATAAAAAACCCACCCTACAATTAACTTAAGACTGTATAAATCTTCATCCATTTGTTACTAAGATAAAAGTTTGGTCGTAGGAGAAAGAAAGAATCAAGTGGGATAAATATTTTAGAAAGATCTTTTATTCTTCTATTTTCTTTTTTTTTTATCTGGAGAGGACAGGAAAAATAAACGAATCTTTTATTGATTGAAGGGGTTTAAAATAAGAAACTGAATAAAAAAATGGTGAGTTTTTTTTGGGGGGTGATGAGAGGGGGATACAATAATGGATTAAAAGAATGCAAGAAACTTTAAAGGGTTGTGAGGACAGAGGTGACATTTTATTGGGTACTCATTGTCATGTCTGTGGCTGGGGGCATGAAAAGTGGGTGTGTACTTTTGGGTAAACATCAAAAGTCTGGGAAGTTCTACTGGATTGTTCCAAAAGCTGGTTATCCAAACCAGTCTGGTTTGGAGGGGATAGCCCTTCTTGCAGTTCATTTCTGTTTCTTGTTGTGGTCAAAAACAGGAAGCAGGGAGGCAAAAAGAAAAAAAGCAGAAGAAAAGATTACCAAATGCTTTAACAGCCTAAGGAATTTTATTTTTGTTTGCCTTTTGAAGTAAAGGTTCAACTCAGCTATTTCTCCAAGTTAGTCTGCTAAACCAAGACATAAAGACATTGAGTCTCCTAACTAGTGATAGGGTGTCTGCCTGGCTTAAGTATTGCAGAACCTATTTTTGGTCCAGAATGTTGATAACTCTAGGCAAAGCAGGCAAAGGGTCACAATAACCACTCTGCTAATCAGATATATTTGACATATCTTTTCAGTAATTATAGTAAATTTTGAAGAAACTTATTTAGGACAGTTGTGAATAAAATGCCGTCCAGATGCAGGCTGTGAATTATTCACAAAACTGCCAAAAATCTTTCCACAGAGATCAAATATTGTCTCTCTGTCGTCTGATGTAGGCTCCACAACCAAAAAACACAAATGTACAAAATTGGACTTCAGGGATACACCTAAGCAAGTAATTCTCAAGATAACAAGAATAATATTTACAGATTTATGGATTAGCTATTTAAAATAAAAATATAACTACAAAAATAGTCCTGTTCTGTACTGGCACATGATAAATTGTACTGCATTTATTCTGAAATTATTAAGCAGATATATAATCATATGAGTTTTGAAATTTTAAATGCAGCTATCTACAGTTACAGAAGTGAGTGGGGTTTTATTCTACATGTCTAGAACTTTTGATTGATTTCGCTTTGTTTTGTTTATCTACAAGATGTGAATTAAAAGCACAGTAAATTCTGTATTTGCAAAACAACCACATTTTAATTCTGGAAAAACACTCATACTGAATTGTGGCAAGCCTTACATTGCTTTCTTTTTAAAAAGACAAAGTAGGAAAAACTAGAGGTTAGCAGCACATCCTTGAGCTGAAATGTCAAATTTGCCAAGACCTTATTAAAATCTTGTAATAAAAAATACTTTGTAAACATTAGCAATGGGATAAGAGAATAGCAATAGTTATATCAAATTTCATGACCCTTGCGCAGTTCTGACAAGCAGAGGCAATGTGGGAAAGGGGAGAAAAGAAGAAAAAAGAGAAGAAGGTGTAAAAAAAAATGGAATCAAACAGAGGGAGGTCAACCTTAGTGACATGCTGTTCAAACTTAGTTAGTCTATAAGGTGAGAGGACACACAGGCACAGCTTTGAGCATATTCCTCCTTTTTGTCCAAAGAATAAAGGAAATTTATGGAAGTGAATGAAACTCCTCTGAATATATACTAAGAGGTATGTAAGACAGAATGAACATATCTAACCTTTTCAAAATAGAGCCTAACAGGACACCTTTTTCCTATTGTGAATTAGCTGGGAAATACACAAAATATCTTCCACTAGAACTGACCAGCTGTTTAACTGACATAGGGCTTCATCGTGCACAATTTAAGGCTTGTCTATACCAGCAAAAAATCTGACAGAGTTTAAGGTTGGATTTTTTTGCGACAACTGTAGTGAACAGGCAAATGCATTTCAATTTGCTTGTGCAATCTTAATGAATCCAGTGAGCATTCTGGAAATAATCCTTTGACATGCATGTTGCAACGTGCCCATTTATTGCTGGGCTTTGTGCATTCTGGGCTCTATTCATGGAACTCTAGGACTTGTGGTTAAATTTAGTAGGTCTCAAGATTTCTTTTCTGATAATACATAATTCAACCTTTTAAAATGAGGCTGTGACATTTTGATGTTCTGTGGTAGTAGTATTGCTGAGTATAGCAGTCCTCACTGTTAGTAAAATGAATTAATGTATTTCAGATTCATTGGCAACCATACGGACAAACATCTTCGGATGGGTAAGAGGAATGGCAAACAGCCACTTGGTTTATTGCTGTGGTGCTACAACAGTTCTGTTTGAAAAGCAGGAGCTGAGAACGAGACAATTAGCCAGTTTAAGTTAAATTTCCTCAGGCTGCTTAGTTTATTTAAGTGTGATAATGGTGGGATACATCATGAGGATGACCAACAGTGATGTCAGAACTTCAAAGTAACGAAGGCTTATGTGGCAAAGAAGGGTATGAATAGTATGCTGTTCATTTTTATGAAAATTGGCCTGTTTCATATCTTACCTTAAATCAACAGGGGCTCTTGTGGGAATAACCATCAGCAAATTAACAATGAGTAATGTCCATGATGAAACAAAATACTGAGAGCTGGGCTAAGAATACCGAGAGTCATTGAGAAAGCAGTGGGGATACTAGTAAATGGCCATTACCAGTCTAACTCCAAAAGGACTGGCAAGGTCTGTCCTTCCCATTCCTGAGCCTAGGAATAAAAAGAAATCTAAAAACAAAGAGGCAGGAGGAGGCTGAGGGCTGTCAGTGCCCTCCCAAAGATGAAGATGTGAGAGTGGCATGCTTAAGAACGATGCCAAAACTTCAGTAAGTCTAGAAATGTGTGGAGAGCTTGTGTTTGAACAGAACTGAAGTGTGGTACAATAGGAAACACTAGAATGCATAAGACAGAGATTTGTCTGTGTATGTTATTTAGCTTGTGCTAACAGCTGGACTCCAGTGAAAAATCTACGCCCTGTTGTCACCTCATTAGCTAGTCAGGTTTGCTTAGGTACAACAGTTCTTGATGCAGTCACGCCTTCCTTCTGTTGCACAGACATCCTCAGAAATCCAATCTCTAGTCACAACAAGTGTTTACTATCTGTGCGCAAATCACCCTGGAATTGCAGCCTGCAATACCAGCATGAGAAGTGGTGGCAGCATGGGCAGTGTTTGTCTGACATTCTTCTTTGTCACCACTGAATATCAAAAGTTGAAAACCACCTCTGAGGACAGCCATAGACAGAGGGTTGGGAGGAAAATGAGGTTTTGATCTTGAGATTTTATGCTATGGAGTCCATTTTGAGCCCAGCAGGAAAGAGGATTGATGCACCTGGGGCAAAGGAGTCCTTTGCTTTTAGTCCTTTAGTCCTTCACAGAGTCATAGCCACCATAGGTGGCATCAACCAGAAATAAAATTGTTGATGTTTCTCAGCAACAAAGTCCAAGACAGTCCTGTTTGAACAATTCAGACTTGGTCTAGGGCTATGATACTTGACTTCAAATAGGCTGTGTTTCTGTCAAAAATTTCAT
The DNA here is from genome assembly GCF_963924245.1 of Chroicocephalus ridibundus. NCBI lineage: Eukaryota > Metazoa > Chordata > Aves > Charadriiformes > Laridae > Chroicocephalus > Chroicocephalus ridibundus. Next base: position 29,379,328 of record NC_086316.1, on the reverse strand, counting down.
TAATTAAAATGGAATTTCTGTAGAGTGCACTGTACTATGCAGGAAAATGTAGGAGAGAGGTGAAGCTTATGGTGATCAAAGGAGCAACACAAGATACAATTTAAAGGAAGTGACTCAAGCAGAAATGAAAAACAGAGATGGTGGGGGAAGAACTGGTGTACCCCAAATTATCCATGTCCATAGTTACATACAAATAAACCCAGACTCTTTCACTGTCAAACATGCCTAACTTTTAGATAACTAAACTGAGATAAAAGCTATCCTTTGTGCTAAACAAAGAGAAATTCTAGCAAACAAACAAACAAACAGACCTCAAAACAAATGCTTAAGCACTTTTGGGCAGCCCCACTGAAAGCCAAGCGCAACCCAAAAGGATGAAAATAGCCTCAAGTATAAATTCTTAGAAAACTCCTTTTAAGGGAAAGTATTCATTATGTTCAACAAGTCATGAAAAAATATCTTACTGCATGTGACTATAATTTTTGGAAATTATGTTCTTTTCAATGTTAACATGTTTATCTTGAACTACTTTGTGACTGTACATTGGTAATTGTATGCTGCACTGAATTGTTTTCAGTCTTGGACTGTCTTGCATAACAAAATATAAGCATAATTGACATCATTCAAATGGCTGACAATAGGTCAACTTTTGAAAAACCATAAGAAATAATACATATTCTTTTGATATTCAAACCACGTGTCAAAAAGTTTCATGCTGTTTTGGGTTCTGCTGAAATTGTATCACATTTACATCACACTTCAAAAACATCTGCAGTGCTGGTAAGGAGATGAAAATCAACATGAAAAGGAATATAGGTTTAAAATGAAGAAAAACATTCTCTTTTCTTGCTTTCAGTCTTGTAACTTCAATTAAAACGATTGCTGTAAGACAGATGTCAGAGGCCACCAAAAGGAAATTCATTTACTGATGGTAACAGTGGTGACATTATGCTATTCATATTTGTGATACAAGGGATACTGATTAGATTGGGTTTGATTTGATTGGGTGCATATAACATTTTAAATGATAAATTATTAGTTATTTATCTGTGCTGTATACCAATGAATAAATGTATACTGATACCAAAACAGGTTCACAAAGCTTGTAACAATTTATATTCTCTTTCCAGAGTATGAAGCATGTTGGGGTTTTACAATACACAGTTCAGCTGAGTTTTACTTTTACTTTACTTCTACTTTTACTTAAACTTACTTTAACTTGAAAGCGTCTAAATACTGCATAATTACTATACAGTGTGGCCCAAGTAATCTGTGAATCTGTGATTGTGTAATATGACACTAAATATTGCATCTTTACATCCCTGAGTTGTAGATCAGATTGAATACATCCTCCTTAAGCATCTAGACGGTTTCTATTTAAAGGAAAATGTAACCATTTAATTCTTTTCACAAGACAGCAACTGTCTGCTTTTAGTACTCAGGATACGTTCTAGGCCAAGTCAGAGGTCTTAAAATGCTATCTTTGGTATGAAGTGGCAGGGTTTAGTTTTAATTATTTTTCCTTTTTTTGTGGGGTGCTTTGGGGTTTTTTTTGGTAGTTCACACAGAAATTTCTGTATACGAGAGAGTACTTTACATTATAATTTTTTTCCAAACTACAGTCACACAAAGCAAAATAAGTGTTAACAAAATTCTGAAGGAGAAAAAGGTAGATATTTCTTGTAACATTTTCTATTTACAGAATACGAGAAATAAGCCTGAACTACTATGATTGGATTTCTTTTTCTCCCTGGAGATTTCCCACATTTAGGAAAAAAAAGGAGCCCTGCAGAATAATTCAGAATAATCTATACCTACACAATAATGGACTGATGGGGGCTCTTTCTACTTTAGTTTCTAAATGAAACAGTAAATTTTCTTAAACACATATATTATTAACTGTTTTTTCAGGCAGTCAGATTATCAGGGAAAATATAGACAAAGGTAATAAATTCATAACGAAAAGCTGGACAAGGACACCATACTTCATGTCTTCATTTTCACAGCTCGTACAGAAGCGAGAAGTTTCTCTTTCTCCTTCAAACCCGGAGGCAAAATCTGCTCCAGAATCAGTGCTAGAACCTATTCAGTTCACAACCATAGAATTAGAGCAAGCCAGGAAAGGCACACACTCTTCAAAATAGTGAAGATTTAGGTAGAGAAAATAGTCTTCCTGGAAAATCTGAATGGCTGTTTTCTGAGAGCTTGATGAGGAATTGATACGAAATCAAAGTGTTTCTCTAATAGCTTTGGAGCATGCAGTTCAGCCTATTTCCTAATGTGTGTCCATGAAATGGACTCCATCTTAGAGTATTGACCAGGATATTATTGTGCAGATACAAACAGTCAGACAGATAAAAGTAATTTTGTTTATAATCTACAAGAATTACAGATTCTATAAGAATTACAAATCATAATAAGGAATGGAGAATGCAATAGGTAAATCTATAGTCTACAAGGAATGTAAGTCTTATAGATTACAGATAATTAATATGGGGTTTTGAACAGAATATGTGCACCTGAGGTTACATGGTCTTCTGGTTTTTTGGATTGCTGTTTTGGGTTTTTTTTCCCAAATAGGTGAACAGACAGCTGAACACAGATGGCTGGTTGAGAGAAATGAGAACTATCTTGCCTTCCAATTTTCATATCTACAGTAGCCAGCAGAAAGAAAAAAAAAAAAAAAAGAGGAAGAAAGATGCCAGATGTGTGTCCTAGCATGCTGATGTGAAGGAAACTTTGCGATGAGTGTTGACATTTTGGCATTCAGGACATTGTTCTGACTGGCGTTTAAGTAGTGGAATGTCAACATTCTTCACTTCCTCCCGGTAAAATATTTGCTATAAAGTGTAAATAAAGACTATAGAGTTTTTTCTTCACATTAGCTTGCCGAAACATCTGGATTTGTGTTTATAGTGGTTGGCATCACAGGCTTATCCTTCAAGGCAGCCTTCTTTTATTTTCTTTTTTCTAATGGAATCTCTCAAACATACAATGTTTTCTAAGTAAGACAATATTGTTTGACTATGGGAATAATCTTAGACATAAAGTGAAAAAATGCTGGAATAAGGCTCAGCTGAATCTGTAAGGTACTGATGTGAAAGCAGGTGAAATATGGAATGATGCAGCACATACAAATAGTATTTACATCGTTGTCTATGGACAAAGAACCTTTTGGTTGTAAATGCTGGACTCAGTAAATAAGAGCAGGTATCTACTTCCTTTATATCTGCAGTCAATATTAGTTCTCTAACCTAGATTTGCTGATGGGGAAAACACACACAAATGTCTCACACAGTTCGCTAATGACACCATGTCTCCAGATCTCACAAGACCTTGGCAGTAGTTTTCAAACAGCAGCTCCTTTTTCACCCAATTAACAGTGCACTGAAACAGCAATGAGAGTCCTCATGAAGCAATCATTTCATAAAAGATAATCAGGACACTACAAACTACAAAGCTACCACCAGCAGATCAAAGGCTACCTCACTGAAAGGTTCAAAAAAACCCACCAAACCAGGTAATATTCAATATGAGATCACCATACCATGTATTGCTGCATTCCAGCCTCTCTAAATGTTTTGGTTTTGGAGCCACTATATGTACATTGGACCAGAATAGTTTAGCCTGACATATGCTAGAAAGAACAGGAATTAAAACACATTTTCCAGTGCACTGATGTCCACCTATGCTTTGGTAAACTATATCACATGGAACAAAACACAAAGCAACCTCAGGAAACAGCCATGCTTCCAGACTACTAATTTAGGTTGAAGAAGATATGTCCAAGGCATTCAAGGTTTCAAGATGCAAGGGCTTTCTTAAACAAATTTTACCTTTGTTATCTTTTAATATGCCTTGCCACATTTGGTAAAATAGTGAATAAAAGTACTTATTCTCAAATTATGTTATACCAAAATTAAGGTCACTCAAAATGGAAATGCCAAAAAAGGGATGTGTGGTTGCAGAGAATCAAAACTAACTTTTAACAGAAGAATTAGTTTAGCAAATACTCTGAAAGAGTTAAGTGTTTGAGGGAGAGAATGTAAAACAAAAAGAAAGATGACAACTCTTTTACCTGAGAGTAAACTTGTGTATGGTCAGCTTCGCCCAACTCAAAGAAATAATTGATGAATATATGAACCTCTCTCTAACTTGAAAGACAGGATAGAAATGCCACAGGGATTTGAAATGTGTGTTTCTACAAAGTAATGAGAGGCCTAGAATCTGTTTCTGTGATTTTTATTTATTACCTTTTCTTCTAGATAGTGTGGTACACTGGCTTTTAGAAAGACCAGTCACTTTGCTAAACAAAAGCAAGTTCTTTCACTACCTTCATTTTTAACAAATATATTTTGAGAGCACTAATAAATTATTAAAATAATACAATGACAGGAAATCTGGTTTAAAATATTATAGCATGTACTTAAATGCAACTCTCCTATCCTTTCATTTAATGGCATTTCTACCTAATACTTGAATTTGAGATGTGAAGAAGCCTCCTAACCTTCGTTCACATTAAACGTGTTCATAAGCGCTCAGAACTGTGTATTGCATTTGAGTTTATAGTTAGTCACAGCAGTAGAATTTTTACTCCCTGGGAAATGATACAAAAGAGTAAGAACTGTGTAACTCCAGATGTTAGGCTGGACAAATGCAGAGTAGATATATTTGCACTATCCACAGAATCATTTGGATGCCCTGCTTTATATAGACATATACCTCTGTGTTAGAAAATTGTCATAATTTAGATATAATTACAGTTTCTTATGCCAGTTTATTTTTCATTATGGAGTGAAACAAACCTCTCCCACTTTTCCTGGCACAACTAAGCTTTGTCACAGGCAGTTGCTGCTCTCTGTCATGCAGTATGACCCAGATGTATTCTTCGGACTGAAACCTAACATAGAGAAAATTCCTTACGTGAAGCAAGCATTTGACTGCCAGCAGCTATGGCTGTAACTTCAGACCAACATGGTGTTACTGAATTTTTCACTTTTTAACATACGAGGCTTACTTTATCAAGTATTGATTAATTTTAACATTAAAAAGGATCGATTTTAAAAGTACATTTTTCTTCTGTTGCAGAAAGCACTTATTTCTTTTTTGTTTTGGTCTTCTAAGGTGTGTTTTCAAGACAGCAAAAAAGAGAAAAAGATTGTTGCAACTAAATCTGTATATTGACAATTTATTTCAGTGTTTGTAAGAGCTTTCATTTGAAATCCTGGACTGCACAAAAAGAAGTGTGTCCAGCAGGTCAAGGGAGGTGATTCTGCACGCTACTCCACTCTTGTGAGACCCCACCTGGAGTACTGCATCCAGCTTTGGAGTCCTCAGCACAGGAAGGACATGGGCCTGTTGGATCGAGTCCAGAGGAGTGCCACGAAGATGATCAGGGGATTGGAGAACCTCTCCTACAAAGACAGGCTGAGAGAGTTGGGGTTGTTCAGCCTGGAGAAGAGAAGACTCCAGGGAGACCTTATAGCAGCTTTCCACTATCTGAAGAGGGCCTACAAGAAAGCTAGAGATGGACTTTTTACAAGGGCATGTCATGATAGGACAAGCAGTAATGGCTTCAAACTGAAAGAAGGTAGATTTAGATTAGGCATTAGGAAGAAATTTTTCACTATGAGGGTGACACTGGAACAGGTTGTCCAGAGAAGCTGTGGATGCCCCATCCCTGGAAGTGTTCATGAGCAGTCTGGATGGGGCTTTGTGCAACCTGGTCTAGTGGGAGGTGTCCCTGCCCATGGCAGGGGGGTTGGAACTAGATGATCTTTAAGGTGCCTTCTAACCCGAACCATTCTATGATTCTATGAAACCCCATATACCTGACGTGTGTTTACCTGGCAGGTAGCATAATTGAAAATTACTACCAGAAAGGGTCTTCCAAATCTTGTAATATTAAAAGTAGTAATAAGTATGCAGTCAAAAATAATTTAGGAAAGCCAAAATTTTCTGTGACTTTCAGTATTACTCCAAGAGGCTGCCTCCAGAATTAGCTTACTGTAAAGCTATCAATATATTTGTGCTTACTCTTCCTTTGGCTCTTTACATTCATTATAGCTTATCTGAACCAAATATTTCTCCTTCATGGCTAGCCTTTGTTGGAAAATAAGGATAAACAGCCCTGTAATGGTGGGAGAAGAAAGTGGTTACTGATTTTTTTGTCAAAATTTGGACCCTCGTAAGAAATCCATGCAATATTCAAACCGAAAAAATAAAACCAGCACTGCAATTCCTCTTTGAGAAGTATGCTATGTGAAAGATCTCTTTTTGTAGACGATAACATTATTGTCTTATTCATTTACTGACCACAAATAGTCATCTGACTGCAGTCTTTTTTCTTTTCCATTCCCAAGATACTTTTTATGGCATTTTAATGCGCTTAATGTACATGTGTATACATTTTTGTATAAAAATTAGTAATATGCTGCTGGGGTCTGCTAGTCTATCTGTTTATTTTACATGTGTATATTTATATGAGAAATATTTTAGTTATTAAACTTCATGTCAATGAAAAATTAACTTCCCGGTACATTTTTATACAGTAGATCTTATATTATTGTTACAGTCAGAAAAGTGACTGTAAAAATGGTTCTGTTTATGAGAGTACCGGTTCCTGTGTGTCTTCAAGTCAGCAGGAAGCTATAGTAATGGCTCTGTAGTTAAGGAATATATTTTGCAGACTTTACTCTAGGGACATCAGCATCTATTTTCCAGCTTTCTAAAATGCTTTAATTTGAAAGAATTCCGCTTAGCCTAATGCTATACTTCAATTTAGTAGCAGCCCTCTAGTCATCAGTAAAAGACACTTCAGACTTTGATCATCTTAATTCAAAGACAGTGAGATTTACTACATCTCTTAACTGTGTAGCCATGGGATAAGCACTAGAATTGTAGAGAGGCTAGGAGCAGAGCTATGAAATAGGCTGAAGTAGATACTGAAAATATCAACAGTGGCCAAGTTAGAAGTGGGTGGCATTACAGCACTGGTGAACTAGAGTGATTACAGAACCACAAAAGAAAAAAAAAAAAGCCAGTGCGGAGAACTACTCTTTTGATGAAAGGAAAATTGAATGGCTTACTGACTTGCTCCGGAGAGACAGAATTATTCTCTAATAGAGCCCAAGCCCAAAGAATGCTGCAAAAAAATTAAGGAAATAGAGACATGGATGTGCACACAGGATTTATTTTAAATTATGTACTTATTTTTTGGTATTAGTGGGTAACTTGTTTTACAGTTGTATACAAACTCTGCATGCTTTATGCATTTTTCACATGTGCTCCTAATGTCCAGAATATTGACTACAATACTGTCATGATGAAAAGTGTTGCTTACGCTAAGAAAAAGCATAGGGGTAAGCAGTGGTTTTACAGGTCAGAGCAAGCTGGTGCCACTTCTGTGATAAGGCACCAGACCATCCGTACTCCAAATACGTGGGAGAAGACAGCAATTCAGCACATTTAAAGCAAGTCCACATGATCTCTGCAGACCAACCAAGCCTCTGCCTGTGCTTCCACTCAACTGGATGCCAGCCAGCTCTCAACTGGAAACTGCTGTGAGTACACTGCTATGCCCAAGTTAATAAGTCTTGCTGAGAGACTGACTTCAAGCTCAGAGCTGGATCACAACTGGCAGACAGAGTCAGTTTAATTCTGTCTGCAAAAGACTGAGCAGACATAGCTTTAGGGTAAAGGAAATCTGAGATTATATAAAGGCTATGGATTAGGATTTTGCACAGCATAGCTCCCTAGTGGGAGCTCCAAGAAGGGGAACACTACCCAGACTGGCATAAATGCTCTAAAGCCTACTAAGAACAAGATAGGTCCATAAAATTGCTGGGACAGACAAATTGGGACATCTCCAACTGGGTGCCTTCTACAGGTCTATCAATCACAATTAGTTCTTGGAACATGTTTTCCCACTTAGGACAGATATAAAATAGATACAAGAACATATGTTTAAGATTAATCCCAGACCCCTACATAAAACCTTTATTATCTATCTGTTTGTGTGTGCATATGGTGGCTTTTCTGTTTATAAGACTTATTTAGTAAACTATGAACATTTATTACAATAGTGTATTTTGATACAAACTACAATAAAATGACAAAAATATTTACAAAACCCATATTTTTTATTTAAAAATGTCTTAACACTTTTAAAACCACTTATTAAAACTAAAACTTTTTTGAAAACTAATTGTAATCATGGAAAGATGGCTGATCGTGACCATAAAAATTTTGTACCTGATAATTAAAAGTCATACCTGCTTTCAATTTTCTTCTCAGTACATTATCTTATGTAAGACTGTATGTAAAAAAAATCTTTTTCTCTGCATATTTCATGCTGAAATATGTAGTTGTCTTATAAAATATGACTTTTCATCACCAAGCACTTAATTTTTGAAGCATGTTCAGTGCGCTTGATAAACATATTATTTCAGAATTTACCATGCTGTCCTCTTTCTTCCAAACAACCACACTAATGCTGAAATGGCAAATCAATATACTTTTATTATGGAGGAATCTAGTTGTTAACTAAAAGGTCAGTCTTTCTTTCTTTGAGGAAATAACACAAGTGCTGTTGAATGCCAGAAAGGAGACTGTCAAGTGGTGGGCTGGAGAAAGTTCCTTGAGGTCCAGAAAGGCTGAAGTGAAGTCCTTTTGACCTCTGCCTTAGCACTGGAAATAAAAGCTGAAAGACCACTTTACATGTTCAGACCACAGTACAGAGGCAAGACACTGGATAAAGAAGAAAGCAAAAATTGTGTGGACCCTGTATATGTAGGAATTGTGTGGCTAAGATGCATCTACAGGCGGTGGTGGAAGGGTTAGTTAGTTTTAATTTCTGAAATTTCTTGCTGAAGTAAAAAAATTATTTTATCTCCAAAATAATGAGGACATATTATTTTATTATTTTAGCCAAGAATGAGTAAAGCATAATCAATATGACTCATTGCAATGAGACCAGGTTAAAAAAAGATCAGTATATCTGAAATTGGTATCAAAATGTGACAAAAAAAAAAGGCCGTTCAAGAAAACGTTCAAAAAAGTCAAATGATACAATCCAGGACCTTTAAGAACAGAGTTGAGCCTGTTTGATCAAAGTGGTAGTTTCTTCAACTTAGTTTAATGACACCACAAGAATGTCATAATTTTAGTGGCTTTTCTCAGGAGTGTTTACAGCTCATAAGAAAGCATTGAAAATCTGTGGAAAATTTGGAACATTGCATTTTACAATTAGGCCTGTAGAAGGATGGGGTTTTTTAGCTTTATTAATGACCCAAAGACTCTGTTTTATCATGAAGTTAAAAAAGCCCTAAAGTTTGGTTTGAAGAACGTTGAGGTGGATTGAAAACTAATTAAACAGCCAGGTGCAGAGGACAGTGGTCAGCAGCATAAGGTCTAGTTGGAGACCAGTAATTAGTGGTGTACCCCCAGGATCAATACTGGCTCCAGTCCTGTCCAAAATCTTCATTAAGGATCTGGATGGTGGGGCAGAGTGCGCCTGCAGCAAGTTTGCAGGTGACACAGTAATGGGAGGAGAGTTTGATACACCAGAAGGTCATGCTGCCATCCAGTGGTCCTTCAAAAGCCTGGAGAAATGGGCCAGCAGGAACCTCATGAAGTTCAACATGGAGAATTGCAAAGTCCTGCACCTAGGGAAGATCAGCCCCATGCACAATATATGCTGGGGGCCACCCAGCTGGAAAGCAACTTGACAGAAAAGGACCTGAGGGTGGACAATAAGTTGAATATGAACCATCAGTGTGCACTTGTGGCAAAGGCGGCTATCCTGGACTGCATTAGGAGAAGTGTCACCAGCAGATCCTTCCCCTCTCCTCAGCACTGGTGAGGACACACATGGCGTACTGTGCCCAGTTCTGTGCTCCCCAGTGCAAGACAGATGTGGACATACTGGAGTGAAACCAGTGAAGAGGAAAAAAGTTGATCAAGCAGCATCTGTCCTCTGAGGAAAGGCTGAGTGAGCTGGGGCTGGAGCCTGGAGAAGTGAAGGCTTAAGGGAGGTCTCATCAATGTATATAAGAATTTTAAATTTTTGTTCCTAGTTGAAGCTTTCTGTTCACTCTTGTTGAGTTAAATGGAGACTCGGTGGAAGGAAAGCTTTAACATGATCAGCAAAAAGGCACTAATGTCAATACCCTGTGCCCTCTTCACAACCTCTGCTGGATCCTTACATGTAATATTATGCTAGAGAAATGATGATGTAACCCTCACCTCCAGTTCTCACTACACACTCATAAAATCCACTGCTGATTCACAGAGGCATCAAATGCACTCACTGTAGAGGATATAGTAATTGTCTTAGAATTACCCTTTTGAACAGGAGACAGAATGTGATTGCTGAGGAACTTTCACCGCTCATTCAGCGGGTCTACTGCATCTTAAATGTAGAAAACACTTGCCTGCGCTGGAGTAAGACAGTGACCAGATGCTAAAACCATTACTCCTGTGTTTCAGTGGCATTTGGCTCAGAACAGCTGATGGACACAATGTTAGTAAGTAATCTTTTTAATTACTACAGAAACTGGATAAAGACCTCCAAGAACTACCAAGGAAGCAACCTTCAAGAAACAAGAAACATCAATTAACAGGAAATATACAAAGGAAATGAAAATGGAAAAAGATAATGGACACAGGAAAGACAAATGGAAAAGAGGAGCCTTACACAGGTGAAATTAATTCCACTTTATTTCAGCTGTTTACCATGCAGAAGGCCACACCTTGTCTATCTTCCCTGTACAGTTGAGGGAGAAGTGGTGATAACTCTTCCAATGCAGCATTATCCTAGACTGAGGTTGACTTGGGCAGTGGAGGAGTCCACTTTAGGATGAGACGAGTCATGGGAAAATCTCACTCCCAGCACTGGTCACCTGTCCATGGTGAGAAATCATTCCCTGTTCCAGAGCCAGCATACCCCAGCACAGACATACCCATGAAGTCAGGTGAATCCAGCTGGTATTTCATGATCCCAATGGTGTTTAGTTGCCAAAGAGAACTGCTGCAAGATCAGGCTGATCTTGCAATTATAGGGCATGTCTCTCAGTGTCCTGAGACTACATAGTTCTTCCTTTCTCACTTGATAAACACTTTCTGCAGAACTATATGCATCGTAAATATGGAAGTCCCTAACTCTGACAGGGACCAAGAATTATTTTACAAGAGTGAAAAAGAGTATGGGGAGATGGGAGAAAGAAAGGATAAAACATTGAACAAGTGCACACCAATACTGTCAGTAGGGAAAGTAACATTTCCTCTCTGCTTTTCTGTCCTTCCCTTCAAGATGTTGTGGCATTGCGATAAAAAGCAGGAAACAATGCAAAAAAGAAAAAACACATAAATTCCACCCCAGTGGCTCTAGAATCTCATCCTGTCTGTTTTCCCCAATAAGAGTGCTGTCCGCCTCTTTTTCTTGCACAAATACAACTTCTGAATATAAACATAATGAAAAGAGTTTGTGAACCTAAGCCATGGTGCAGAAAAAAAAAGTTACAAGAACATGATACTGGTGTTGTGCTCATTACAGACAAGTCAAAAATTCGAAGTAGATTCCAGTCAAGTGCTTCATATAATGAATAAGGATAAGACGAGTCCCAGCAAGTAATTCAGGAAATCTCAAAAATCTCATTTTTCAGTTTTAAGAAGTGGAGCACAAAAGTGAGCTTTCTTGCAGGAATGCTCTTTGTATTAACCAAAATCTAAACCACCAGGTTCATATCCATAAACCATGTCTCCATTCCATCCCTGTCCTGACAAAAATAGAATGTAACAAATGAATTGACCTTTCACCACTTTTGTTCATGCTGTGGGAGTTAACGTCCTCATGAGCATCAGGGACAGAGAAATTTTTGCTACTTAGTGATTTACAGAAGTTGCTAGTACTAGAATTGGAGTTACATGTCATATATCTGGATCTTGCAGAGCAGTTGTGATTCAGTAAACAATTGCTGGAATTAGCTAATTCCAGCTAAAAAAGAAGCTTTCTTTTTCTAACCAGAGGTATTATCAAGGGAAGTTCTTTTCTACTTACCCGCATGACCAAGCTGGTAACTTTATGGTTCAAAGTATATTAGTCTGATAATAAATAATACGGCGTATAATAAGGGTATGTTTGAGGCACAATAAAGTGCCTGTTGAGATCAGGAAAGTCTTTTCACCAGCTCTAAGTCAACTGCCTGTCATGGTTCAGCCCCAGCCAGAAACTAGGAACACGCAGCCACTCGCTCACTTCCTCTGGCTGTGATGGGGAAGAGAATTGGAAGAGTAAAGGTAAGAAAACTTGTGGGCTGAGATAAAGACCATTTAATAGGGACAGCAAAAGCCAAGTGCACAAGCAAAGCAAAACAAGGAACTCGTTTACAACGCCCCATCAGCAGGCAGGTGTTCAGCCATCTCCAGGAAAGCAGGGTTCCATCACAAGTAACGGTTATTTGGGAAGACAAATGCCTTAACTCTGAACGTCCTCCCCTTCCTTCTTCTTCCCTTTGCACACTGAGGATGTTATATGGCATGGAATATTCCTTCAGTCATTTGGGGTCAGCTGTCCCGGCTGTGTCTCCTCCCAATTTTTTGTGTGCTCCTGGTGTGCTAGCCTGTGGAGCAGTGTGAGGAGAAGAAAAGCCCTTGACTGCTTAGCAACAATCAAAAACATCAGTGTTTTACCAACACTATTTTCATGCCAAATCCCAAACGTAGTACTGTACCTGCTGTTAGTAAGAAAGTCAACTCTATACTAGCTGAAATCATGACTCTGGCAAACTGTCAAATCAGAACTTCTGCAAAATTTTGTTTTGGTAACAACTTTCAGTTGAGAAATAGAAATAAATATTTTGTGTCTGGAAGTCTCGAATCAATCATAAGGTGTTGCTCTGGCCTGGAAGTTCTGTTTCAAATTCCTGAAGTAACTACATTACCTAGGATATACCCAAATGCTCTGTGAGTAAACCCTGAGAAAATACTGAATTAACTTTGGTCCTGGCGTCATACCTCTAGTCGTCAGAAACATATTTTCACATTACTCCTGTAAGCATTTAAACAAATGAACTGAACAAAACATCTGTGCATATGCCTCTTAACCAAGGCAGATCATGTCAAAGGCACTAGAACTTGAATTTAGCTCTTCCTATCAAAGAAGGTTCACTGTGCTGCTGTGTGAAGAATGTCTTGCTAGCTGGTTTACTGTGAAATCATTCTTAACTCAAGCCAACTTAATGTAAAAATGCAAATAAAATTATTCACAATATCCAGAATATCAAACATAGTTACAGAGACTTAAGCGAAGAGACAAAGGAAAAAACACTTTTAATCCCTGAGCAGTTGAATTAAATCAGAAGTGGTCACGCTCTCCTGCCAGCAGACTAACATGTAATTTTTCCTAACACGTAGTTTGTCGGGGAATGTCTATTTGACTAATTAGGAAGAATCTTCTCCTTATGGAGCATTTTTGCTTTTACAGACAGTTTTGTCTTTTGAAGACTTTTAAGTCTATGGGGCCGGATGGGATTCACCCAAGAGTACTCAGGGAGCTGGCAGGAGAGCTCACCAAGCCTCTCTCCGTCATTTATCAACAATCCCGGTCAACAGGGGAGGTACCAGATGACTGTGTGGCTAATGTGATGCCCATCTACAAGAAGGGTTGGAATGAGGATCCGGGAAACTACAGGCCTGTCAGCCTGACCTCGGTACCAGGAAAGATCATGCAGAGGATCATCCTGAGTGAGCTCTCATGGCAAGTGCAGGGCAGCCAAGGGATCAGGGCCAGCCAGCATGGGTTTAGGAAGGTGAGGTCCTGCTTAACCAACGTGATCTCTTTCTATGACCAAGTGACCTGCCTTCTGGATGTGGTGAAGGCTGTGGACGTTGTCTATCTGGTCTTTGGTAAGGCCTTTGACACCACCCCCCATAGCATTCTCCTGGAGAAGCTGATGAATCATGGCATAGACAAGTGTACTCTTCGCTGGGTTAAAAACTGGCTGGATGGCCATGCCCAGAGAGTTGTGATTAATGGGGTGAAATCCTCTTGGCGGCCGGTCACCAGTGGTGTCCCTCAGGGCTCAGTTTTGGGGCCAGTTTTGTTTAATATCTTTATCAATGATCTGGATGAGGGGATTGAGTGCACCCTCAGTAAGTTTGCGGATGACACCAAATTAGGTGGGAGTGTTGATCTGCTTGAGGGTAGGAAGGCTCTACAGAGGGACCTGGACAGGCTGGATCGATGGGCCAAAGCCAACTGTATGAGGTTTAATAAGGCCAAGTGCCAGGTCCTGCATTTTGGTCACAACAGCCCCAAGCAATGTTACAGGCTTGGGGAAGAGTGGCTGGAAAGCTGCCCAGCAGAAAAGGACCTGGGGGTGCTGGTGGACGGCCAGCTTAACATGAGCCAGCAGTGTGCCCAGGTGGCCAAGAAGGCCAACAGCATTCTGGCTTGTATCAGGAATAGCATGGCCAGCAGGAGTAGGGAAGCAATCGTGCCTCTGTACTCGGCACTGGTGAGGCCTCACCTCGAGTGCTGTGTTCAGTTCTGGGCCCCTCTGTACAAGAGGGACATTGAAGTGCTGGAGCGTGTCCAGAGGAGAGCTACCAGGCTGGTGAGGGGTTTGGAGACCAGGTCATAAGAGGAGAGGCTGAGGGAGCTGGGCATGTTTAGCTTGGAGAAGAGGAGGCTGAGGGGAGACCTCATTGCCCTCTACAACTGCCTGAAAGGAGGTTGTAGAGAGGTGGGTGTTGGCCTCTTCTCCCAGGTGAATAATGACAGGACCAGAGGAAACAGTCTGAAGTTGCGGCAGGGGAGGTTTAGATTAGATATTAGGAAGAATTACTTTACTGAAAGAGTGGTCAGGCACTGGAACAGCCTGCCCAGGGAAGTGGTTGAGTCACCATCCCTAGAGGTGTTTAAGAAACGTCTAGACTTGGCACTTCAGGGCATGCTCTAGTGGCAGAGATTGTAGGTTGTTTGGTTGGACTCGATGATCTCAAAGGTCCTTTCCAACCATGAAGATTCTATGATTCTATGATTCTAAGGACTAAGGTGAGTTGAGGCAGACTAAATCCTTCTTCCCAAAGCTTGGTCACTTCTTCCCATTCATGAAATAAATCAACTATTCCTCTCAACTGAGATAGATCCACTTTATTCATGAAGTGAATATCTCTTTGTAACCCAAGTGGCCCTTTCTTCATTTGTTTGGTTAATTAACAATATTTTCATCTCAGCAAGTGAAAATCACTCCTTTTAGTAACTCATTCTATAAATTTTCTTATGAAATGTCATGTTTGCTAAGCCCTTTACAAACCACTCTGTGATAACAACAGATTTGGAGTGAACCTCACCAACACCTTCCCTTTAAACCTGCTTTATGCAGCAGTTACTCTAAGGTTCTCCTATCTCTTGAGATACACACTTTATTTTCTTTTACACAGGGCTCATTCCTTTAGAAATGAGGTAGAACAGCAGTAATGAGGGACTCTAATGGTAACTTTCCAAAGAGTTCAAATTCAGACAATCAAACACTAGGTAGTATTAAAATGAAACTCTCTTTGGCATCTTTCATTCTTACCTCTTGTCACCCGTGCACAACCACTTGGGCTTTAATTAATTGGTTCTATGTTTTTCTTTCATGAAAAATCAGAATTTCATGTGCAATAAAAGACACTGTGTTTCTTTGGAAATACAACAATTTTAGCTGTAAGAGGAGCAGTGCATTTATCTTGAAAAATGTCATCTTTAATGCCCTATGGCTCACAGCTAATTCCTGAGTCCAGAGGAGACCATGAAGATGACCAGGGGCCGTAGCGCCTCTCCTATGAAGACAGGCTGGGGTTGTTCAGTCTGGAAAAGAGAAGGCTCTGGGGAGACCTTATAGTGGCTCTCCAGTACTGAAAAGGGGCTTAGAGGAGAGGTGGAGAGGAACTCTTTATCAGGGAGTTTAGGGATAGGATGAGGGATAACAGTTTTAAACTGAAAGAGGGAAATTTAGATTAGCTATCAGGAAGAAATTCTTTACAGTGAGGGTGCTGAGACACTGGAACAGGTTGCCCAGAGAAGCTGTGGATGCCCCATTCCTGGAAGTGTTCAAGGCCAGGCTGGATGGGGCTTTGAGCAGCCTGGTCTAGTGGGAGGTGTCCTTGCCCATGGCAGGGGGGTTGGAACTAGATGATCTTTAGTGTCCCTTCCAACTCTAACAATTCTATGATTCTATTTTTAAAAGAGGAATTGGATGCATCTCTATTGTTTATTTTCTCAGTTGCAAGAATCACAAAAATCCTTGGTTTATTGCTCTTTAGAAAAGCATATTTCCACTTTATCAGCTCAGTGATAAACCTTTCCTTTAGTCCAGAAGAAAAGGACAGATTATATTAATAACGAACTGACAAAGTGCAGATACTTCTCTGCTCTTTACTTAATCCAACAAACAATCAGCATCTGAATGCCACTAACAGCCACATGGAAAGTGGCTAAGTCAGCACTTCTTAAAGGTCAAAATGTTCCAAATAGCTCAAATCAAAGCTGAGGTTTTCTGTACTGTATATGGTGGGTTCATTTTCAAACACAGGCATTTGGAGAGAGAAATATCTGGATAAACTAGCAGCGACTGATTCCTAGCACCCTGATCTGCACAGGTATCCTTCCTGCCTGTCAAGGCAGATGAAGAAGTGGTGGGGCTCATCCACGCCTCAGGGAAGAGACTCTTTTGACTGTAAAGTCACAGAACGTTTAAAGAGCACAACTGCATTTTCAGCTACTCTGTGCACCACAGCTTCTACTCCAGTTCCCGAGAGCTACCCCAGGGTGGGGTGCATGGCTCAGATCCCTCTCTTCACAGTAGTTGCTGAGTCTGCACCAGGACGTCTGAACTGGATGGACAGTTTTGGAAGATGCTGAAGGCCTTTCTGGTCACACTCGTATCACAAGGCATTCCTCTACCATCCCCAGTGGGGGAGGAGCTGAGGGACTGAAGAAGCTGAAACTGTAGGAACTGAAGATTTTGATAGTTCAGCACACCAAGCCCAATCTTACCACCTCCATCTCTTTTTACCTCACATTGTGTAAGGAAAAAAACTCACTAAAAAAAAGCATTTACAAATTGTCCTGTGAACTTCAGTAGTTCCCCCATGAATATCTCCTTGTGTATTACTTGGAGTGGCCATTTATGCCACCTGCATTGGGTATTACTTACTCACTTGCCCTGTGGTGGAGCATCAAGGAAACGGAGCCACCATTGACTCACTGTGTTGGGCTTCATTCAAACCTGACTGCAGTTACGGTGCCTGCCCCAACAGCTACACAGGCCAAATCATGAGGCTTTTCCCATTGAATTCAGTGATCTCTGCAGCAGATCGTCAGGGTTCGTTTCTGATAAAATAGGATCTTATCAGCACAGGGCAAGGTCTTTATTAACCAAAATGACTGGAGAGAGTGACAAGATTAAGGTTTCAATCAGTCTGAAGATTAGATCCCCACCGTGCATTTCAAAGGGCTACTCTGCACACTTCTACAGACAGTTAACGATTGACTGCTGCAGCAGCCGCAAAATGACCCCATCAAAACCAGGGCTCATTCCACAAGGTACTAAACACTCTGCAGATACACAGCTCAACTCTGACTATCCTTATCAAAATCAGTACAAAGAGTCAGCAGCGTCATGATGGGAGCTTCTCTTCTGGGCACTTGATTTGAGCCAAATATTCTTTTCTTTTTTCACATTAAGCTAGTCCTACCCTCAGATGCAATCTGGCCTGTCAGTAATTCACATTCAGTGCACAAGGGACTGCCACAAGCAGTAGTGTAATCTTCTTTGGGGAGAAAACCATGCCGAGGAACAAAACTTGACCAAAAACTTCCACTCAGCAATATGCAAAGGGGAAAAAAAGTAAGAGAATTTGAGGCATGGAGCATGGGAGGTAAGGCAGCAATGTAATTTCAGAGCACTGGTCTACAAGGGTGGAGGTCAGGCACTGAATTGTTTTCTCTTTCCAATGGTGAAAATGCCTGAAATGTTGAATAACTGATAAAGAGCTGAGAGACAGAGAAGGCAGGAAATGGAAAGTGCAAAAGGTTCGTGTTGGGAGGTGCTGATTCCGGCAGCCTGACGGAGGCAAGGCTGCCATGGTCTTATGCCCCAAGTCCAACCAGTAACGAGGCTAAACGTGCATTCCCGGTGTGGGCACAAATAGAAACACACCCGTATAGTACACAGATACGTGCACATACGGACAGATGCACAGCTCAACACAGAGAGAAAATGGAGAAAACAGGCAGACTGGGGAATGAGGACAGGCTTTGCGCGGGACTGTGTAGGATCATCCCTTCAAGCATAGGGAAAACAGCACAGCCTCAGTAGAGATGTTTTGCATGGTAATTTAGGAGTCAAAACCAGGGTTAGTTACATTGCCTCTCACATGCTTGAAAATCATTATCAAAGCTACAGATAACTCATTTCCGAGTAAAACCAATGTTTCCTATGGATGTTCCCTCACAAAATAGAAACCTTAATCTTTATGGGGCCTTGGGGTACAGGCTGTAAATTTTTATGGGAGATCACTGTATTTGCCTGTTGATGGCACCTCTGGCCAACCTAAATGTATTACTTGCCTATTTTATAGCACACGCACGTGGACACACAAAAAGAAATCCTATCAGTCTGTACAGAACAACTTTTGTCAGTCATACTGAATGTTTTTGCTTACAGAGCAACAGAAAGTTTGAAAACTAATTCACTCATTGACTTGTTTCTCCCATTCAAAATGTTGCAATCTTCTGGAAATTGTAGAGCACACAAAGCCTCATCCCTTATTTCAGAACTCAGAGCACTGCTTATATCATGGGCTGTGCTTTGGATGTGTTGGGTGGCTTTTACTTTTTTTAAAAAATTGCTGCCTCAGAAAGTTTATGCTTGTTTAGTGCAATATTTACTCCTCTATTAAATAAAACATGAGCTGGTACGGTACTGATTGCTGTAAGTATTTCATTAAACACACTTTTGTTTATACTTAATATAGGAGAAAATTGTTTGTTAAGGGGCAGATCAGTCAGCATCTATTTGCTCAAATTTTGCAGTCCCGACAAGTTGAGCTGTGCAAACAATTTTCAGTTCACTGGTCAGACATGAAAGTGAAGCAGAAAATTTTGAGGGCTATAACAAGTTTCTTATAAACAAATTCTGGAAAAGTTTTAATTGAAGGAAGAAAAATTCAGTTTCAAAATGCAATGCTGAAATACCAATTTAAAATCTACTTGTGAATGTTCCATTCATTGAAATTGATTAATTAGATACACAAAAAATGGCAACACAACTTTTATTCAATTCAATAAACTAATAATTTTCATTTTGCCCTAAGACAGTCATCCAGCTGGAGTCACACAACTCTAACAAGGATGCCTCTAGAGCCATTCTTGCTCCTCCAGGCCATAGAATTAACTACTCAAGTTCTCTGACTCTTTGAGTAACCCAGGAAAGCTCTTCAAATGTCCTTCTCTGGATTTTGAAGAAATCCTTCTGCTGCAAGCTACAGCCCTGTCACACTGTGGGGAATTGGTGGATATTCGTGGGTGTGTCAGCATTGTAGTGAAAGCAGAGGCCCGTGTCACCTACAAATCATACATGTGCTAATCAAGATAAGATTAATATTAGCTTGCCTTGAACCTGAGTATAGGTGTACTAAGATGATATGGCAATAGCACTGAAATGCATCTCTGCCACGGATCAGTACAAAGGTATTTACGCTGCCAAGCTAAGTGTGAAACTCTTAAGCCTCTTAGACGAATTCACTCTCATAAGAAGAGTTTCAACACAAGCTATATACGTCAGAGTCTCATTTCGTCTACAAATTTAAATGTGCTTGTTTTGGGGTGTTCCTTCCTCACAGGCGTAAGTTTCACTTCTTTGTGTAAATGTAATTAAGCATTTTTTAAAGTCAGAACACAATATAATGGGTCAGCTTCTTCAGCTGATGACAAAATGTTTACAAGATCAGAAGTGACCAGGCCCTGGCCCTCCTGCCTACAGGAGAAAACTTCTGATACTACCTGGCTGACAAAAGCACAAGGCAAACAGTCACTTGAAGTGTGAAAAATATAAATTGCCTATCACATACGTATTTTAACAGAGAAGTACATTAACCACTAGAACAACTAAGTAGGTGGAATGAGCATGGAGACTATTCCATCCAATAGTTTAAAAAAGAAGAGCAGATTTTTATTTTTCTTTTTGGTAACATACGCTCCAGTTCTCCTGTGTGTTACTGGACTTAACACAGGAGTCACCCAGTGAATTTCTGAGGTCTCTGACATGGGCAGCCAGACGTGCTGATCGTAATGTCTCCTCCTGGGCCTAAAAACTGTGAATTTACTAAGTCTGTGGAAGAGTGCCAAATTTATGTCCTGGTCCTAATATGAATACAAAGGAAACAATCCTCTAATGGTGCTGCTCCTCATTAGCCACAACAGTCATTGTAGTGTATTCACCTTACAAATGGTGATGGGTGATAAACACCAACTTAGCTGCTCAGGTCACTGCAGAGGGAGGTTACTCAAATAATGCCTTTAAAAAGGCCTGGCTCAGGAAATAGTATATGCAATTCTACAATGCAGAAATGGAAACATTCAAAAGAGGATGGAGCCTCAGAGAAGTAGCAAGAGTCATTTAAGCAGAAGATACACTTGGGAAAGAAAACAGAATGTTATTATTCTCCACAAATTTGGTGTCAGAAGGGTCAGAAGAGCACATGATGTGAAGATGGGGCAAACTCCTTGCAAAGGTCCTCCAGCACATCACAGAATGTGTGTGGAGGAGATGGGTGCTGCACTTGAGGGTGTTTTCTCCCCCACTCCATTATGAATAGGGCTACACTTGAGCATTAACAGATCAAGAAAAGATCAGATTTCAGTGCTGAAGAGAGGTGAACTTTCACGTGCTTCTCTTCTCAGTTTAAGAGAGGGAACTTTAAGGCATTTGGGGCCAAATTTTTAATGAAAGGAAACATTCCAAAGTGAGGCTAAACTCTGATTTGCAGAGCTTTTTTCCTTTTGCATTACCCTATAGTGTTATTGTAAGCTGTTGTCCTTGCAGCAGACCTCTCCTCACCACAGGGATGAGTTGAACAGGTGCTTTGTTTTTCTCAATTATCGCAATGTTCCACTCCTTGGCCATGTGTAGATCAAGACCTACAGACGAGAGGTACCAAAGAGCAGTCAGAATGACAAAGCTGAAGGGTGAAGCTCAAACACGCAGCAGTGGAAGGAAAAGCATGAGAGCTACTAGTTGACAGAGCAAGGCACTCCGTGATTGGCTATTCTTCTATATTATCCCTTCCAATACCTTCACCCTTGTTACAGCTTTACATCACCTGTTTTTAAATGTTCTGCACCCACATGCTGCCGCATCACACAGCAAAACAAATTCATTCCAGACCAGGTGTGAGCACATAAATCTATTTTCCTTTAGTGTAGTCACACAACAAAACTGAGGGTTTATGTCATCTTTCTCCTTTCTTGCCAGCTGCAGAAGGCAAGCATCAAAAGAACACACTCACAGCTTTGCAACAGGCATTATTGACATTTTTGAAAGTTTACTACAGGCTACAAGGCACAACTTGCCATATTTTCACAGTTTTCTTTTGCTCTCAATGGTTCCATTATCCGCCAGTTTCACCATGGATATTTTACTAGTACTAGTAAAGGATTAAAGCACCACTCAGGAGAATAAAGCAGGGAAGAGGCTGGAGAAACATAATTTGCAAGCACTAGAACAAAGTTACCAGTGTTTCACCTAAGTAAAGCGTTGGTTGATTTCAAAGGGCATTCTGCCTGAGTAACAATGGTGGGCCTATGTCCAGTGTGTTCTATCCCTGTTGATTTGTTTCGGGGAGGGGGAAATAAAAGCCCTGTAAGTTTTGATTATAAATAGCAAGATGTTTGTCAGTTGTGACAAACACCAGGACTACATATTAATGGACATCAGTGCCTTCTCCTCTACAGCAGTGCCATACATCTCTCTGCATTGGGCAACAGTCCCCATGCGCTGGCACAACTCCTGCACTCAGTTCAAGCTACACTCAGCAACAAATTTAGCACAGCAAGGAAGACCCACCGATATTCTTTGAGACTGAAGCTCCCCAAACTGCAGGCTGCTTTTTTGAACAAAGTGCAATGCAGAAGTGTGGTACTTGAAGAAACCTTCTTTTCTCCAGTTCTGCAGTATGATAACGTAACACAAATTCAGGAGCCACTGCAATAAAATACCATGCAATTGCAGTGCAGTTTTTGACCTGTATTTGATGAATACAAAGTGCTACAAACAAAAGCAGCAGAGATGTATTGCTACAGAAGGTACTTAATTTTGTGGCATGTCTTTAACATCACTCCAGTCTAGGCAGTGTATGTAGAAGGAACCTGCTGTAAAGGAGATTTACAGTTGCCTGACTTCAACTAGTTTTGAATGCCACATTGGGAGCATAGTTAAATGCAAATAGCTCTCAGAATAAGTACTCTCAAGATGTAAAGTACAAACTGCAAGCCTCTGGATGGCACAGAGTAATTCTCTCACAACCTGGTTTTGCTGACACTCGTTGCAACACCTGATGTTCCCAAAACTGCCTTGTGTGCCCTTTGCTTCTAGCAGGAAAAGCCTTTCCTCACTCGGGGACAACCCAAATGAACCAGATCTGTTCTTTGTAAGTTCTCTGACACAAACACATACAATATTAAAATGTGATTTCATTCCTCCTTGGTTTTGGTTGTGTGACAGCTCTGCACATAAAACCCTGTCCTGTGCATACTGCCTATAAATAAGGGAGAGGAAGCACGTGTGTTGCTTCTTGTGGAAGCTCTTGGAAGCTTTTCATCTTGTAACTGGACTCAGAGCAAGCATCTTCCCAAAGTGATTCTACATGTAATGTTTAAATCAATCAACTGAATCAGGATAATTCAATTTATATATTGCCAAGGTGATAAATGGGGATTTTAATGCTGTGAAGTATAATATCAGGGCTTAGGGGCAGCAAAAGGAGACCTCAATTTGGGAAGTATTTATGAAGTATCTACCATCACTTACTGGAAATGCTTTAATTTATAGGCTGGTATAAAACCCAGCTGCCTAATGAACTTGCAATGACAAATACTCTGTCACAGATACTATTGCTGTTGGCCCCTCTCTAGACATCTCAGCTGTAGGGTTTCCAGTCTGTTATTTAATCTCTTCTCCTGGTGGGAAGTTAGGGCTAAATTCTGACCCTGCTTTGAAACACCCTCTCCTGAATCTGAGCTGTGTTACTATGGTGCCGAGCTAATGACAATGAATATACCAAGAAGGGACTATCCCCAGCTGCAAGATATTCAAACACCATTGTACCCCAAACCCCAGGGAAGACAGGAATGAACGGGCTCGAAGACCAATACTTGGTCTCTTGGCATTCCATGTGACACCATGTTGAGAACAGAACTGCACTGGCTCAGGGCAGGGTCAAAACGGTTTTGAGCTCTCTCTGCACAAACTTGAACCTGAAGGGGCTCTGAATTGCACGAGAGCAGCAGACTTCAAGTGGAAGTCCCCAGCATCTGCTCAGTTCTATGGCAAAATGCTGCTTGTCTCGGGTTCCCTATCCAGCCAAGCGATGTTCACGGACGTACGAGGAATAAATTTGGCTTTTACATTTCCATGGTGTTTTCTTTTGTGTGTTTGCACTGTGCCATGAAAACCCATCTGTCCTCGGGGAAGGAAAAGGGCAAAACCAGAGTGGTCGTTAAAATGATGTGGTACTTCTTTGGCCTCTCCTTTGTTCGTTTGCTTGTTTTTCTTGTCTTTGTTGGTTGCTGCGTGGCCAAGTTGCACACCGTGTTATAAACACAGGATCAAAATACCAATGACTTTAACCCCCAAACAGCAATCTGCCTCCCCCCCAAAATCCTATGTGAGCAAGGAGAAAGACCATGCAATACGATAAGTAATCTTATGCTTTAACCGTTTAGATCACGTTGCACCACTGGTCTCCAGGTAGAGTCTGTGAGGGTCTCCCGGGCATTCTGGGCGTTCTGGGCATTTCAACCCCAAAGCCCTGTTGCAAACGGTATCAGCAAATCTCAGGAGTGTTGCAAAGTTCAAAGCAAGGAGGGGAGGGAGATTTTTATCTCAAAATAAAATTGGTTTTTTCACCCATCCACACGCATGCTGTCATTCATACCCACCTATCTGAAAGCAGTCAAATGTGTATTTCCACCTAGTCTGGAGAGAATTAGCGGAGCTGAGAGAGAGGACAAGAGACACAACCTTTGGAGGCCTCTTCCTGTCTCCTGCATTGTCCCTGCCTGGGTGTCCTGAGAAGCTGCACGCAGATGTGATCTTGACGAAGTGCTAGTGTCAGTGCCATCAACACCTGCCGTTCTCACAACCCTGACCCGAGGCTCCCACGCTCAGAAGTTCCTCTTCATACTTGGTCACACCAATCACCAAAACACAGACCCTCTCCTACTAGAAGGGGACGGAGGAGGTCTCTCATTCAACACTTGCTCAGGGCAGGGTCAACGATGGGTATAGACCTGTATGCTCTGGGCTGGGGCCACTGAGGTTTTGAAGGTTGACCTCCAGGCCCAGGGATCCCACCCCCTCACTGGGCAACCCTCTCCAGTGCTTCATGATCCTCGCAGGGATTTGGCGGTTGATCCTTTATCTCCAGCCTGAACATCTCCCGTTTCAGGAGATGCCACCGTCTCTCACACTCCCACCAGGCAGTGCTGGCAAGCGCCTGTCCCCATCCCCTTGATGCCTTCCCCGTAGGCACTGGGGTGTGCCGTGAGGTGCCCCAACACCTTCTCTGCTCCATGCTGGACCAGCCCCAGCCCCACAGACCCTCCTTGCCTCCCATGAGCCTCCCCTCTGGCTTCCTGGCCTCCCTCCTGCCCAGGACACCAGAAAGGGATGTAGTGCCTGGATGAGGCCTGACGGGTGCTGAGCAGAGGGGACCACCCTTGTGAGTCAAGTGCTGCCTGTGTCCCACCATGGGAGGAATCAGGGCAGCCCAGAGGGCTGGCCAGCAGTGCTGGGGTGTGGGCAGAGCTTGTGGGACGTTGTCCTGCAGCCTCCCAGGGAGGCACAACATGTCATCCAATGAACCCTCGTGCCACATGTGCCTGGGGACATCTGCCACGGCCAGAGTGACCTGAGGGGGACCTGGGAAGACATGGCTGAGGCCTCGGTGACTGGTGTGAAACACTGATGCCGAGCACAAGACAAGGGAAGAAGGCGACGGATGGAGCGGGCAGTGGCGCTGCAGTAGCCCCAGACGTGTGTGCTGTGGCCACAGCACTCCTGGGCTGAGCACCATGGTCGAAGATGGCCCGCTGCAATGTCCCTGAGTGATGGGTTCTGCTGTCACCAAGGGGTAGACTGTGAGGTCAGCTAGTGATGGAATGTGACCGGGTAACCCTCGCTGATTATATGCGGGCACCGAGTCCCAGCCAGCCGGTTTGTGCCCACACTCCAGCTGAGCAAGGTTGCGAGGCTGGAGTGCTAGAAAGCCTGGGAAGTGGTGCCTCACGGGGGGAGTTGTCTCGTGCAACTCTCCACAGCTGACCAGGAGCCACCCGAAGACTTGCCCCGGCCCTGCCAGGTTCCGGCAGCCGGGGCACCCAGGAGGCACGCTCGCAGCGGCAGAGGTGAGCTGGGAGGGGAAACCTCAGCCTGGGCAGCTGGGAGGCTTTCCTTCTTGGGGGACCTGGGCATTTCTTCCACCCCTGCCCGGAACCAGCAAATGACTGTGGCCTCTCTTCCTTTTCTAGCGTGACACCGGCTGCTGCAGGGCCAGTGGGCAGGGGCAATTTAACATCCTCGGCTCCCCCCAGCCCACCGCAGAGTGTGGAGAGCATGGCCACGGAGCTGGAGGACCGCTGTCCCATCTGCCTGGGCAGCTGGGAGGAGCCCAGCTACGTGCTGCCATGCCTCCACCGGTTCTGTTACACCTGTATCTTGCGGTGGGCTGAGAACAAGCCCGAGTGCCCCCTCTGTAAAAGGAGGGTGAGATCCATCTTGCACTCGGTGCGGGCGGACGACGACTTCCAGGAACATGTCATCTCACCTCCTGTGGCTCCATCAGTCGTCGTCCGCCACCAGCAGGGAGGAGCGTCGGCACAGGCAGCCGCCCACCGCCCCCGTCACCCGGCAGCACCCCGGCCTGCAGCTGCGTCGCCGCTGCCCTGGGCTCCAGAGGGGGGCTTCCATGCCCTCCTCTTCCGCCTCTACCCGGCTGCCCTCCAGCCCCTGCTGCCCTGGCTGCAGCAGGAGCTCGGGCAGCTCTTTGAGGACGCCCAGCAGGCAGCAGCAGTGCAGAGCCTCATCACGTCCAGCCTGCGACACCTTGGGCTGGATGAGGAGGCTCTGGCCCAGCGGCTGCAGGCCTCCCTGGGCTGGCGCACGAGGGCCTTTGTCAGCCGGCTGATTGAGGCCGTCGTGCGCCGGTGCAGTGGGGTGGCCCCACGTCGCATGGGCCTGGGGGTCACCGGTGCTGCCGGGGGGCGGGAGGACAGTGCCACGGCTGCCCCTGTCCCCGCTGCCTCCCCAGGGGAGCCTCCTGCCCCCAGCCCAGCTCCCCGTGGGGGTCCCGGGAGCCCCCCCTCCACCACCGTTCCCACCCACGGGGAGCAAGAAGAGCAGCCGGAGGAGGCTGTGCCAGGGCCCTCCAGCCACAGCCAGGGCACGGACCGCTCCCCTGAGGAGCCCTGGCGAGCCCCGAAGAGGAGGGCCGGCAGCCCTGAGGACCCTTCCCAGCCCCCCAGGAAGCCACCCCGCCACCGGTGAACCTGGGAGGATGCCTCAGGGGCTGCCAAGGCAAGGCCGCAGCTGGGGGACGTGCTGACACCTCTGCGGCAGAAGAGCTCCCCAGCACCTCATCGGCTGCTGTTGGTGTGGGTCCTGCCAGCACGCCCGACGCCCCCATTCCCACCCTCGGGGAGCAGCAAGAGTTCCCAGGACTCTTTACAGCCACCCGAGACCACGACGCCCCGCCAGCAACACTCGAACCAGACCCCAGGAGCTGCCAAAACCGGGGCCAGGCCAGCAGCTGGGGCATGTGTCAGCTCACAAGCCAATCAGCAGGCAAGTGCTGCTCAGCAGTCAAGTGCCCGAAGGCGGGACAGTGTCAGATGCTCTGCATGCCTCCAGGTAGATGACCTCTGTTGCTTTCCCCTTATTCACTCAGGGTGCAGATAAAGCAAGGCTGCAGCTGGGGGACGTGCTGCTGAGGAATGGGAGGAGAGCCCCGCGGCTGCCCCCGTCCCCGCTGCCTCCCAAGAAAAGTCTCCTACTGCTCGCCTCACCCACTCTGACAGCGTGGAAGCAATCAGCATGGATGACCTCCCCGGCACGTCAGCAGCTGCCCTTCATGGGAGTGCCACCAGCACTCATTCTGCCCACGTTCCTGTTGCTGGGGATCAAGAGGAGCCCCAACAGGAACCCGAGGATGCCGTGGCAACTCCATCTACTTCCCGTGGCGGCAGGGAACGCTCCTCTGCGGGGCCATAGTGTTCTCCGAAGAGAAGGAATGGCAGCCCCAAGGCCTCTAACTCTAATTAGCAGACTGTAAAGCAAATAAAGGCCTTAAGACTGCAGAAGATGTCTTGGTGTGTCACTAACTGTACAGGTGGCGTTGCTATCCCCACCCGTGTTACTTTCTACCCCTTTTCCTGGGGCTGTGCCCACCCTTTCCTGGGTGGACAAACGCTGGAACAGGCTTCCTAGAGAGGTGTTCCATGCCCCCAGCCTCTCAATGCCTTAAAAGGAGGTATTTGGACAGTGCCCTTAACAATAGGCCTTAATTTTCGTCAGCCGTGGAGCGGTCAGGTACTTGGACTCCATGATCCTTGCAGGTCCATACCAACAGGAACTCCTCCTTTCCATTCCATTCCATTCCATTCCATTCCATTCCATTCCATTCCATTCCATTCCATTCCATTCCATTGCAACCAGTGCTTGTGAAAGCTGCTGCACCAACGGAAACAGGAAAGTGGTTTTTTGACATTGCAGCTTAGGGAAGCTGCTGCACCTTTAGAAACCTTTGCTCCCTTTCCCACTGGCAATGCGTCTCTGCCAGTACTTCAGTGAGCATCCCTTCATGGGCTTGTGACAGTTGTGCTCCGGCTTGGGGACACTCAGGTCTTGAAGACCTCCAGGCTCTGGGATCCCACCTCCTCTCGGGGCAACCCTCTCCAGTGCTTCATGATCCTCGCAGGGATTTGGACGTTCATTGCTTATCTCCAGCCTGAACCTCTCCCGTCTCAGGAGGTGCCACTCTCTCTCACCCTCCCACCAGACAGGGCTGGCAAGCGCCTGTCCCCATCCCCTTGATGCCTTCCCCATAGGCACTGGGGTGCGCTATGAGGTGCCCCAATGCCTTCTCTGCTCCATGCTGAACCAGCCCCAGCCCCACAGACCCTCCTTGCCTCCCATGAGCCTCCCCTCTGGCTTCCTGGCCTCCCTCCTGCCCAGGACCTCAAATGTCCTCTGGCTAGGGAAGAAAGAGAGGAGAAAACCCATGAGAGTGAGCCAAGGGCTGCCTGTGTCCCAGCACGGGAGGAATCAGGGCAGCCCAGAGGGCTGGCCAGCAGTGCTGGGGTGTGGGCAGACCTTGGGGGATGTTGTCCTGCAGCCTCCCAGGGAGGCACGAGGTGTCATCCAATGAACCCTCGTGCCACGTGTGCCTGGAGACATCTGCCACAGCCAGAGTGACCTGAGGGTGACCTGGGAAGACATGGCTGAGGCCTTGGTGACTGAGCGATGGGTTCTGATGTCACCGAGGGCTGAACTGTGAGGTCAGCTAGTGATGGATTGTGATCAGGTGCCCCTCACTGCTTATATGCGGGCACCGAGGCCCAGCCAGCCGGTTTGTGCCCACACTCCAGCTGAGCAAGTTGGCGAGGCCGGAGTGTTGAGGAAAGCCTAGGAACTGGTGTCGTGCTCGGGGAGTTGCTTCTTGCAACTCTCTGTACCTGACCCAGAGCCACTCGAGGACTTGCCCCAGCCCTGCCACGTTCCGGCAGCCGGGGCACCCAGGAGGCACGCTCGCAGCGGCAGAGGTGAGCTGGAGGGGAAACCTCAGCCTGGGCAGCTGGGAGGCTTTCCTTCTTGGGGGACCTGGGCATTTCTTCCACCCCTGCCCGGAGCCGGCAAATGACTGTGGCCTCTCTTCCTTTTCTAGCGTGACACCGGCTGCTGCAGCGCCAGCGAGAGGGAGCCACTTAACATCCTCGGCTCCCTGCAGCCCAGCGCAGAGCGTGGAAGGCATGGCCGCCGAGCTGGAGAACCGCTGTCCCATCTGCCTGGACAGCTGGGAGGAGGCCAGCTACCTGCTGCCATGCCTCCACCAGTTCTGCTACCCCTGCATCCTGCGCTGGGTTGACACCAAGCCCGAGTGCCCCCTCTGCAAGAGGACCATCTGCTCCATCTTGCACTCGGTGCAGACGGACGACGACTTCCAGGAGCACGTCGTCACAGCACCTGCGGCAGCACCTGTCGTCGGCCACCAGGCAGGAGGAGCTCCTGCACATCCAGCTGCTCACAGCCGCGCAGCAAGAGAGCAACAGCCTGTGGGAATGGTGCCCGGGGCTCCTCTGGGTGGACTCCAGCCCAGCACATGGGCATCCCTCTTCCAGAGGCACCCAGCTCTCCTCCAGCCCATTCGGACCTGGGTGCGTCAGGAGCTGCGACGCATGTTTGGGAGCCGGCGTTCACGGGCAGACATAGCGGAGGACATTCTCATGCCCTTCCTGGCCCTTTTTGGCCTGGATGAAGAAATGATGGTCCAGCTGATGGAAGCCTGCCTCCAAAACTACGCGGCAACATTTGTCCGACGGCTTATTGACGTTGCCGTGCAACGGTGCAGCGGGGAGGCCCGCCGTCTGCTGGGCCTGGACAATGGCCATGCTGCGAGGCAGCGGGAGGAGAGCCCCACAGCTGCCCCCGTCCCCGCTGCCTCCCAAGAAAGGTCTCCTACTGCTGGCCTCACCCACTCCAACAGCGTGGAAGCAACCAGCATGCATGACCTACCTGGCACGTCAGCAGCTGCCCTTCGTGGGAGTGCCACCAGCCCCCTTTCTGCCCCCGTTCCTGTCCCCGGGGATCAAGAGGAGCCCCAGCAGGAACCCGAGGATGCCGCGGCAATTCCATCGACTTCCAGCGGCGGCAGGGAACGCTCCTCTGGGGGGCCACGGTGTCCCCCAAAGAGAAAGAGCGGCAGCCCCGAGGCCTCTTCTCCAGCCAAGAAGAGGCCACCCCACGGGAGGCACTAGCAGAATGCCCCAGGCACTGCCGATACCACCACCGGCCCAGCAGCTGCGGCATGCGCTGGCCCTCAAGGGCCCCTGGCCCTCTGAGTCTAAGTAGCAGGCTCTAAAAGCAAATAAAGGCCTTAAGACTGCAGAAAATGTCTTGGTGTGTCACTAACTGTGCAGGTGGCCTTGCTATCCCCACCCGTGTTACTGTCTACCCCTTTTCCTGGGGCTGTGCCTACCTTTTCCCGGGTGGTCCAACACTGGAACAGGCTTCCTAGAGAGGTGGTCCATGCCCCCAGCCTCTCAATGCCTTAAAAAGAGGCATTTGCACAGTGCCCTTAACCATAGGCCTTATTTTGGTCAGCCATGGCCTGGCAGGGAGCTACGAGTAGTACCTGCTCGGCTTGTCCCCCTGCCAGTGCAGGAGGCTGGCCATGGAGAGGGCCCGCAGCCGGTCGCCGCAGCACTGCTCCAACCTGCGCAGGCGGCCCACCGACAACTAGCCCTCGGCTGGTAGCAGCGGGCCTGCCGGGACCAACCGCACAGCTCCCAGCAGGCTCCCGCACCCAGCACTTCTCAGGAGCCAACACCGCTGAGCGCAGGAGTGCGCCCACCTGGCCCTGCTCCTGCTCCGCACACAGGCAGTGGCACAGTGTGGCTGTGGCCCCTCACCATCCCCCTCTGGCGCCTCCAATAAAGACCTCGATGCTTTCCAGGGCGTGTGTGCGTGTGTGTTTCTCGACCGCAGAGCAACCTGATGATTAAGGAGCCGGAGCATCCTCTGAGCAAAGGCTGAGCGAGCTGGGACTCTTTAGCCTGGTGAGGAGAAGGCTCGGGGGGGACCTGATCGATGCCTAAAAAGGCCTGAAGGGAGGCTGCAGAGAAGATGGAGCCAGGCTCTTGCCGGTGGTGCCCAGCGACAGGAGACGGCATATCGAAGAGCACTCTGGACATGATCCTGGATAAGTGGCTCTAGCTCAACATCAACAGCAAGATCTCCCATCTCTACTTCCATGATTAGAAATACTAACATATCGAGGCCAGCCGCATAAGCTGTTAAGAATGCCTTTGGTACAGACGATGTCTATTTCTCTGGTATACATTGCTGACAATCCACTTCTGGAAAAACAGTTTCTCATATACTTCCTCCCATCCAAAAAGAAGTTCTGTTCACTGGTTCAGTTAGGGATGCAAAGGCCGGGATTCCAAATAAATTGTGCGATTATGACTGGATACATCACTTAATTTGAACCCGTTCTGCATTTGTGCTGAGACAGCTCAACTGCATCAGATAGTGATGTCCTGCTTTTTCTGTACTCTAGAGAGACTGTGGGTGTTAGAGCACCACGGTGGGTTTGGCCAACTAGCTTGATACTAGTCGCACGCACCTGCCGTACTTTTTGTAAGGCAGTTTTATAAATGCTCTCATAAATATAAATATAATGCTCTCCTAGAAATGCTGTCCAGGAGGTCAGACCGTGTGGACAGGCCCTGTGGCCTATGCTAAATGGTCCAGGCCACGCCTGGCATTGATGCTTGCTGGTGTTTATTTCTCAGCATTCAGGTATTATATATTCTCACCACCAGTGTGACGCAGTGCAAGAAGCATTCGGCCTAGGTTCATGCCCAGCAGATCGGTATTGGGGCAACGTTTGTCAGCGGTTTACCCTCAGTTTGTTTGACTTAACTTGTAACGGGACTGTAAAGAATGGGTGACTACACATTTTCCTACGGACCACTTTTGATAACAGTCTGGCATGCACGCAATCGAACACATACTGAGAGGTTCATGTCAAGATATGCACACGAGAATACACCCTATAATATATTTGGGTTTTTAGCACCAAGGTTACGCACTTCAATGTTCATTGTGATGCCTCCGTAACTTTGGAACACTTACTCTTTTAACTCCAGAGGGACGCAGGACTGGATACGTATTCGCAGAGATGTGTGCACACAACACACATGCATAATTTTGGGGCCAGGCTCAAATGGCATTTTCCGACTCAGGGTACTTCTAAGTGCAAGCATAGTGGAAGAGTCAGTTCCAGGGTATTACAACCTTTTGCATCGTCCCATACCTATCGTTGCTGAAGTACAGCTCCTGTACTTGCACAAAACCAGTAGACCATCAGCCATCAGGTGAGACGTTTTACAGCCCCCAAACGTGAAGGTTTATAAATTAGACGCATTTCTATGCAACTGCAGAGAATAGTGAAATATCCTCCAGGACATTATCTTTTTGAATGGGAGGTGTTGTGGTTTAAGCTATTCTTTTTAATCAGCTGAAGGAAAAATTTGTTTGTTACTTGTAAAAGAAACGGTATGCAGAGCTGAAATGCAACCCCTCATCAGAGAGCGTTCTGAGGGCCCCGCAAGTGGCACCACTCACTTTTGAGAGGACTGAAAGCTGGGAAAGTCTTTGTCGACATCGAGGAAATACTGCCCTCTTCTGATTCCATTTGATCTAGAGGTGGCTGCACTTGCGACGAGAGAAAAGAGATCTGAAAAAAGAATAAGCGGACTAGAGATGTGGCTTTCAAAGGGATGAACCTTCTCCAGTGGTTGTTTAGCGGGGAACCTCCGCCATTTCTGAGTGGCAAAGACAGCATCAAAGCAAGAGACATGCACAGCCTGGATAAAAGCCACATGCGCTGCGCCTGTACATTCTAGGATAATAGCGTAATGAAAAGAAAGGTGGCGTGAAATGCAAGCAGCCGACAGATGAGTTAAAGCAAGGAGGAGGAGGGGCTCCTGTAAGTATGCAATGGAGCTTCTTGCTGCCCAGTTCTGCGCATACTGAGCTTTTCAAATGTTCAAAAGCAAGGAACCCAAGCCCAGAAAGAAAAGCACGTTGGAGAGCTATCAAACATCGAGACGCGTTCAGGAAGCCTCGGAGCTGCAAACCCCTGAGAGAGTGTGCTGCAAAAATATCAGCATTTGCTTCCCTTTTTCTCGTGCCCTTTCCTAGATATTCTCTGCTGGCAACTGCCACTGGCTCCTTTCTGGTATCTTCTGGGCTCTTCTTGGAGAAGCACGCCATCTTTAAGTGCAAAGAATGAGCTTCACACTAGCCACCAGGTGAGGCATTTTGCAGACCTACAAGCAGAAAAAGCTCCAAAAATAAGAGGCAGTCGTAGGGAAATCTGGACACGGCGAACCACTTGTCTGATTAGTTTGACCGCTTCTACGATAACTTCCTTACAGAGAATTTCACACCAGAATGATACGCAACCTTCTCCCGGCTGCAAACCGCCACACACTATGAAAATCGCATTGCTTTTCAGAGCTGTCACAAAGGAGACTGGCACAGAAGGATCTTAGCTTCATCGAGCATCTGCACAGCTAAAAGTCTGGGAAAGAGCTTTACCCGTTCACAAGATGAGGCCTAACCCTTCTCGCGTGTCCTGCAGCTTCTGCTGCGTGGATGAAAAGTGCTCTTTTCATGCCTTCCCTTTTTTTGATTTGTCGGCAATCCCATGGAGAGAACTGAGGAAGTAATCCTTATGCCCCCGTCCTGGGAAAACCCACAGCCCCATTCAGCTTTTACATGCTTTTACACGCGTGCAAAAAAAAAAAAAAAAGAAATCACCATTTAGGGAAATTTCTGCTTTCTCTCCACCACCGTGGACTAGCATGGATGCAAATACCATTTTGACACAGTTTTACAAGTGAAAGAATGCTCAAACACAACCAGTTGACAGACAACAAAAATGGTTTGGTACTGAAATAATTTATTTGTGTTTGTACAATTGTATTGTAAAAAATCGAACTGTAAAATACATGTACCGAACAAAAATTTAAATTATAGAAATTGTGTCACGTTTTAATACCTGTCAAACTCAGTGCACTTTTGTGCAGAATGTGTAACAGCAGGTGATCTGCTGTTCACGTGCATATTTCTTAATTGTGTCTTATAAATTTAAGTGTAAGCAAACCTCTTCCCACTGGAAAAAAGAAAGAAAAGGAAAAAGGAAGGTTTTTGGAAAGTAACATTGTGAGCGACATGCTGCATTCCGCCCTCAGGTGCCCTGTTGTGAGTGAGAGCAGAATTCCCATCACAGAATTTTCAGAGTCGGCTTGGTATGAAAGCTCACTTGCAAAGGAGCCAACCTAAGTGGCACCGTTCGAACCACTTCCAGGAAATGCCACACAAGGAAGAAATATTACCTTGCACCCAGCTACGTTTCATGAAGTGGGCACTTAAGAAGGTCTTGTGTGTCGCGTTAGAATGATCAGTTACAAACCCGTGAAAAAGATGGTTTGTGGCCAAATGTTGTCAGGGTAAAAGAAAACCACGAAGCTGTTGAGTTAGGCTTTTGTAACTTGGCGTGAACTACTACGCTTATAGTCTACACTGGAATATTGAGACCTTAACTTATGGAACGTATGTGTAGAATATGTGTGGCAGTCTAAAATATTCCATGAGATATTCCAGCAGTAGCTCCTAGGGGAGATGGGAAGAAGAAAGCGTCAGTGTTTCCCCAGGCCATTCCTGAAATGCACGCCATGCAATTTAACCGGATGTCCTATTCTTCAAGGACACATAAGCTTCCTCAGTTTTCATTTTTGAACTTCAGAACCTCTGAAGTTCTGACGACTCGTGGATATTTGAAGAAACTCATTGTCCTTATACGACGCAACTCGCGGCCTTCTTATGGGTACACTGCAATCTCTATCTCTTCTGTCAAAGGGTCTACGGGCCCGCCGTATCCCCCAACAATTCCCCCTTCTTGTATTTGTGCTACAAATGCCGCCCCCATCACCCGCTGCAGGGCCCTTTGCAGTAGGGAGATGAGACATGGCACCATCATTAGCACAACTACGACTATCAACAATATTGTTAATCCTGCTTTGACTATTGAAACCAGCCATCCCGAGAGTCCCCAGTTTTTGCAAAAGGTGATCAAGAGAGAGGAACCCACCCTCTTCCTTTAACTTTTTCGTTCGTTCTGTCAACTCTTGTATGCGTGCATGAATAGATCGAGAGTGGTCTGATAAATTCATGCAGCACATCCCATCAACATCTTGGCAGCCATGACCTTGAGCCAGCAACAAAAAATCTATTGCAGCTCGATTCTGCAGTGTGGCATGTCTAACTGAGTCTACATCTAACAGTAAACTACTCAAAACTGGAGAAGTAGCATTAGATTGCTTAGCCAGCCGACATCCAAGCTTGTTAAGCGTAGCGAGCGCTTTAGCTGACGCCACCCCGGGGGCTAAAAAGGATGCCGCGATTATTTCTCCAGGGTTCCAAAATTGTACATTGTCATCGTAGCTATTTCTGAATGCGTGAGCACTTCGTTTTGGGCGCCTATAGCGCTGCACAATCAGAGAGGTATTTGGTGTTAGTAGGGTTAATCTTCCTAAACTACAGGGGCCCCCTTTAATGTGAGAGGGGATACCAGGCCATGCTCTGTCTCCGCAGATGAGAAAGCTTCCTGCTGGCAAGCTCAGAGGGTGATTAGTAGATTTAGAGACACTGGCTGATGTGTAGGTGCAGCAAACACATTCATTTCTATAAACAATCAGGCTAGAATTAACACATTGAATGTTTGACTGATTTTTGCCACTATAATTAAAATATAAGCACTAATCCATTTCAACAGAACCCAGTAATTCTAGTTCTTGTGGTTCGAGGTTACTGTGTTGCAGATAGGGTACCCAAGCATCCCAATTATCAGCTACCTCACCCCCTTTTGTCAAGTGCTTCTGAAACTCCGGCACAGGCCAGGCGTCTAAGGGCTGTCCCACCAGACACGTTGAGAATGGATTCTGCGGTGATGAGGTTGACAAACAAAGCGTGTCCTGGCCCGTTAAGTTAGCCAGGGTGACCCATACATTATTCTTTGGTTGAGGTGGAATCCAAACCCTTGAGGAGAGTGCAGTAAATATTTTAAGGCAGATGGTGAGCAAGATAGCCGGACTCATCATGCCCGTTCGCTTTGTTCCCCCGTCCCGGTTATCTTCAAATACGGGCGGACGTATCTTGCGGGCACCCGCCGTGGTCCATGATCTGTGGAAACACAAGCATAGCCCCTTCCCCACGTGACCAAGTCACGCGGGCCCAACCACTGTCCTGTCCTGAGGTCCCGCATCAGCACTTCTGCTCCAGGACCCACCCGTTCCTGGCTCACAAGAGAACCAAAGTGCCGAAGGAGGGGTGGCATCGCAGCAGCAGTATCATCAGCAAGCTGCAAAAAAATTCAAGACATATACAGCTTTAGCTAATCGTGCTTCAGGGGTTTCCCCTAGCATTCCCCCTTTTTGTTTGTGTAAAAGGCGTTTCAGGGGACCGTGTGCACGCTCAACAATACTCTGACCCGTGGGTGAGTGGGGGATGTCTGTGACATGTGTCACGCCCCAGAGTTGTAAAAACAAGCTACTTTTTGTGATACATAAGCAGGACCATTATCAGTTTTGATCTGTTGTGGGACACCTGAAACAGAAAATGCACGCTGCCAATGGCGTAGGGCGTCCCGAGCTGATTCTCCAGTGTGAGCAGTGGCAACGAGGGCAGAAGAAAAGGTATCAATTGATACATGTATATCCCTCAAACGGCCGAATTCAGTAATATGTGTGACATCAGTTTGCCAAAGCTGTAAAGCACGTAATCCTCGTGGATTGGTGCCGTAATATACAGGTACTTGTTGATCTTGACAATCAGGGCAGGCTGCAATAATATTGCGAGCCTCAGCGCTACTAAGATTAAACTGACGTTTTAAAGCACGCTATCCCTGATGACAAAAACTATGCGATGCTATCGCTTGCTGTTTAACATTGGGCACAGGTCCCAGGGCCACTGCAGACACTAAAGCATCAGCTTGTGCATTGCCTTCTACAATAAATCCTGGCAACCGGGTATGACTTCTAATATGCATCACGTAACATTCTTGCTGTCGCTTTTGTATAGTTATCCCTAACAGTATCAATATGCCAAACAGCAACTCATTGGTTACACTCCCTAAAACAGCCTTATCTAAACGTTAGTACCAGTCCAGCCACAGAAGCCGAATCTGTCACAATGTTGACAGGGCTGGGGAAGTTCTGAAACACCATGGTCTTCGCCCGTAATTCTACGACTTGGGGCAAACCTTCTTGATGTTCGATCTTATGCTGCCATTGTGTTCCTTGTCTCCAGACAATGGCAGCTTTTCCAGTTTTTCCTGATCCATCTGTGAACACCGTGGGGCCCTCCACTGGGTTTCTGCAACTGAGATTTTTCCGTGCAAAGGCCATTTGGGTGCCCAATTTGATCAGTGGGTGTGAAGGCAAATGGTAGCTCACCTGCCCTGTATAATTGGTCGTGGCTGCTTGTAGGGCAGTGCTGTTAGCTAAGCACCGTTCAAAACAATCACTCTGTACAGGGACTACAATCTGTTCAGGGTCTCTTCCCATCAGTTCTGAACATCGAGTTCTAATTTTTATACTAACTTGTGCTATTAGCTCAAATAGACCAGGGGCTGTTTTCTTTGTCTTGTTAGGCAAAAAAAATTCATTCTAAAACATGTAAGGGATCATCCCATTGTTCACACCATTGAGCAATCATAGCAAATGGCACTAATTGATCTACTAACACAAAGGCCTGCACCGAAACCGTTAAGTCAAGTCTCCATACCTGTTTACTACTAATAGCTTGTTCTATTTCAGCTACCACTTTTTTTGCTTCCTCAGTTAACATTCGTGGGGCTAAAATGTTAGTGTCACCTTTTAATAGCTCAAAGAGAGGTTGTAATTTGGTAGGCTCCATGTTATTCACAGACGGAACAGTAAATGCAAATTTTTCTTTGTCTTGTTCCGCCAGAGGGATGGTAAAAAAACAATCTTTTAAATCCATTACAACAATTTCCCACCCCATAGGTATCAGAGTAGGCGAAGGTAATCCCGGTGCTAGTGCTCCCATTGTTGCCATGACATCATTAATCTTTCTCAAATCATGCAACAACCTCCATTTCCCCGATTTCTTTTTCATAACAAATACTGGGGCATTCCAAGGGCTATGTGAGGCTTCTATGCGTCCTGCAACAAGTTGTTGCATTACCAGAGACTGCAGGGCCGTTAATTTCTCTTGGCTAAGGGGCCACTGACCAACCCACACTGGTTTTTCTGTTAGCCATTTTAGAGCTAAAGTGGGCCGAGAAACGCCCCGCAATACAGTGGCCCCGACTAAAAATCCGTAGTTATGCGAACTCCCCATTGGCCTAAGCAGTCCCTTCCCCATAGGTCTAAAGGAGTTGAGGTCACATATGGCCGCACTGTAGCCCTTTGCCCTTCTGAGTGTACAATCACAGTAGGGTTAGTGGACATATAACTATTGGCAACCCCTCCGAGTCCTGCCACTCCCAAGGCATTGGAGGTTAATGGCCAAGCAGCAGGCCACTCCCTTAAGGAAATGATCGTCACATCTGCTCCAGTGTCTAATAATCCAGACAGTCGGACCTTCTTGGGAGTGCCAAGGGACCTTCTTGCCACATGTGCCTGGGGACATCTGCCACGGCCAGAGTGACCTGAGGGGGACCTGGGAAGACATGGCTGAGGCCTCGGTGACTGGTGTGAAACACTGATGCCGAGCACAGGACAAGGGAAGAAGGCGACGGATGGAGCGGGCAGTGGCGCTGCAGTAGCCCCAGACGTGTGTGCTGTGGCCACAGCACTCCTGGGGTGAGCACCATGGTCGAAGATGGCCTGCTGCAATGTCCCTGAGTGATGGGTTCCACTGTCACCAAGGGGTAGACTGTGAGGTCAGCTAGTGATGGAATGTGACCGGGTAACCCTCGCTGCTTATATGCGGGCACCGAGTCCCAGCCAGCCGGTTTGTGCCCACACTCCAGCTGAGCAAGGTTGCGAGGCTGGAGTGCTGAGAAAGCCTGGGAAGTGGTGCCTCACGGGGGGAGTTGTCTCGTGCAACTCTCCACAGCTGACCAGGAGCCACCCGAAGACTTGCCCCGGCCCTGCCAGGTTCCGGCAGCCGGGGCACCCAGGAGGCACGCTCGCAGCGGCAGAGGTGAGCTGGGAGGGGAAACCTCAGCCTGGGCAGCTGGGAGGCTTTCCTTCTTGGGGGACCTGGGCATTTCTTCCACCCCTGCCCGGAGCCAGCAACTGACTGTGGCCTCTCTTCCTTTTCTAGCGTGACACCGGCTGCTGCAGGGCCAGTGGGCAGGGGCAATTTAACATCCTTGGCTCCCCCCAGCCCACCGCAGAGCGTGGAGAGCATGGCCACGGAACTGGAGGACCGCTGTCCCATCTGCCTGGGCAGCTGGGAGGAGCCCAGCTACGTGCTGCCATGCCTCCACCGGTTCTGTTACACCTGTATCTTGCGGTGGGCTGAGAACAAGCCCGAGTGCCCCCTCTGTAAAAGGAGGGTGAGATCCATCTTGCACTCGGTGCGGGCGGACGACGACTTCCAGGAACATGTCATCTCACCTCCTGTGGCTCCATCAGTCGTCGTCCGCCACCAGCAGGGAGGAGCGTCGGCACAGGCAGCCGCCCACCGCCCCCGTCACCCGGCAGCACCCCAGCCTGCAGCTGCGTCGCCGCTGCCCTGGGCTCCAGAGGGGGGCTTCCATGCCCTCCTCTTCCGCCTCTACCCGGCTGCCCTCCAGCCCCTGCTGCCCTGGCTGCAGCAGGAGCTCGGGCAGCTCTTTGAGGACGCCCAGCAGGCAGCAGCAGTGCAGAGCCTCATCACGTCCAGCCTGCGACACCTTGGGCTGGATGAGGAGGCTCTGGCCCAGCGGCTGCAGGCCTCCCTGGGCTGGCGCACGAGGGCCTTTGTCAGCCGGCTGATTGAGGCCGTCGTGCGCCAGTGCAGTGGGGTGGCCCCACGTCGCGTGGGCCTGGGGGTCACCCGTGCTGCCGGGGGGCGGGAGGACAGTGCCACGGCTGCCCCTGTCCCCGCTGCCTCCCCAGGGGAGCCTCCTGCCCCCAGCCCAGCTCCCCGTGGGGGTCCCGGGAGCCCCCCCTCCACCACCGTTCCCACCCACGGGGAGCAAGAAGAGCAGCCGGAGGAGGCTGTGCCAGGGCCCTCCAGCCACAGCCAGGGCACGGACCGCTCCCCTGAGGAGCCCCGGCGAGCCCCGAAGAGGAGGGCCGGCACCCCTGAGGACCCTTCCCAGCCCCCCAGGAAGCCACCCCGCCATCGGTGAACCTGGGAGGGTGCCTCAGGGGCTGCCAAGGCAAGGCCGCAGCTGGGGGACGTGCTGACACCTCTGCGGCAGAAGAGCTCCCCAGCACCTCATCGGCTGCTGTTGGTGGGGGTCCTGCCAGCACGCCCGACGCCCCCATTCCCACCCTCGGGGAGCAGCAAGAGTTCCCAGGACTCTTTACAGCCACCCGAGACCACGACGCCCCGCCAGCAACACTCGAACCAGGCCCCAGGAGCTGCCAAAACCGGGGCCAGGCCAGCAGCTGGGGCACGTGTCAGCTCACAAGCCAATCGGCAGGCAAGTGCTGCTCAGCAGTCAAGTGCCCGAAGGCGGGACAGTGTCAGATGCTCTGCATGCCTCCAGGTAGATGACCTCTGTTGCTTTCCCCTTATTCACTCAGGGTGCAGATAAAGCAAGGCTGCAGCTGGGGGACGTGCTGCTGAGGAATGGGAGGAGAGCCCCGCGGCTGCCCCCGTCCCCGCTGCCTCCCAAGAAAAGTCTCCTACTGCTCGCCTCACCCACTCTGACAGCGTGGAAGCAATCAGCATGGATGACCTCCCCGGCACGTCAGCAGCTGCCCTTCATGGGAGTGCCACCAGCACTCATTCTGCCCACGTTCCTGTTGCTGGGGATCAAGAGGAGCCCCAACAGGAACCCGAGGATGCCGTGGCAACTCCATCTACTTCCAGTGGCAGCAGGGAACGCTCCTCTGCGGGGCCATAGTGTTCTCCGAAGAGAAGGAATGGCAGCCCCAAGGCCTCTAACTCTAATTAGCAGACTGTAAAGCAAATAAAGGCCTTAAGACTGCAGAAGATGTCTTGGTGCGTCACTAACTGTACAGGTGGCGTTGCTATCCCCACCCGTGTTACTTTCTACCCCTTTTCCTGGGGCTGTGCCCACCCTTTCCTGGGTGGACAAACACTGGAACAGGCTTCCTAGAGAGGTGTTCCATGCCCCCAGCCTCTCAATGCCTTAAAAGGAGGTATTTGGACAGTGCCCTTAACAATAGGCCTTAATTTTCGTCAGCCATGGAGTGGTCAGGTACTTGGACTCCATGATCCTTGCAGGTCCATACCAACAGGAACTCCTTCTTTCCATTCCATTCCATTCCATTCCATTCCATTCCATTCCATTCCATTCCATTCCATTCCATTGCAACCAGTGCTTGTGAAAGCTGCTGCACCAACGGAAACAGGAAAGTGGTTTTTTGACATTGCAGCTTAGGGAAGCTGCTGCACCTTTAGAAACCTTTGCTCCCTTTCCCACTGGCAATGCGTCTCTGCCAGTACTTCAGTGAGCATCCCTTCATGGGCTTGTGACAGTTGTGCTCCGGCTTGGGGACACTCAGGTCTTGAAGACCTCCAGGCTCTGGGATCCCACCTCCTCTCGGGGCAACCCTCTCCAGTGCTTCATGATCCTCGCAGGGATTTGGACGTTCATTGCTTATCTCCAGCCTGAACCTCTCCCGTCTCAGGAGGTGCCACTCTCTCTCACCCTCCCACCAGACAGGGCTGGCAAGCGCCTGTCCCCATCCCCTTGATGCCTTCCCCATAGGCACTGGGGTGCGCTATGAGGTGCCCCAATGCCTTCTCTGCTCCATGCTGAACCAGCCCCAGCCCCACAGACCCTCCTTGCCTCCCATGAGCCTCCCCTCTGGCTTCCTGGCCTCCCTCCTGCCCAGGACCCCAAATGTCCTCTGGCTAGGGCAGAAAGAGAGGAGAAAACCCATGAGAGTGAGCCAAGGGCTGCCTGTGTCCCAGCACGGGAGGAATCAGGGCAGCCCAGAGGGCTGGCCAGCAGTGCTGCGGTGTGGGCAGACCTTGTGGGATGTTGTCCTGCAGCCTCCCAGGGAGGCACGAGGTGTCATCCAATGAACCCTCGTGCCACGTGTGCCTGGAGACATCTGCCACAGCCAGAGCTACCTGAGGGTGACCTGGGAAGACATGGCTGAGGCCTTGGTGACTGAGCGATGGGTTCTGATGTCACCGAGGGCTGAACTGTGAGGTCAGCTAGTGATGGATTGTGACCAGGTGCCCCTCACTGCTTATATGCGGGCACCGAGGCCCAGCCAGCCGGTTTGTGCCCACACTCCAGCTGAGCAAGTTGGCGAGGCCGGAGTGTTGAGGAAAGCCTAGGAACTGGTGTCGTGCTTGGGGAGTTGCTTCTTGCAACTCTCCGTACCTGACCCAGAGCCACTCAAGGACTTGCCCCAGCCCTGCCACGTTCCGGCAGCCGGGGCACCCAGGAGGCACGCTCGCAGCGGCAGAGGTGAGCTGGAGGGGAAACCTCAGCCTGGGCAGCTGGGAGGCTTTCCTTCTTGGGGGACCTGGGCATTTCTTCCACCCCTGCCCGCAGCCGACAACTGACTGTGGCCTCTCTTCCTTTTCTAGCGTGACACCGGCTGCTGCAGCGCCAGCGAGAGGGAGCCACTTAACATCCTCGGCTCCCTGCAGCCCAGCGCAGAGCGTGGAAGGCATGGCCGCCGAGCTGGAGAACCGCTGTCCCATCTGCCTGGACAGCTGGGAGGAGGCCAGCTACCTGCTGCCATGCCTCCACCAGTTCTGCTACCCCTGCATCCTGCGCTGGGTTGACACCAAGCCCGAGTGCCCCCTCTGCAAGAGGACCATCTGCTCCATCTTGCACTCGGTGCGGGCGGATGACGACTTCCAGGAGCACGTCGTCACAGCACCTGCGGCACCACCTGTCGTCGGCCACCAGGCAGGAGGAGCTCCTGCACATCCAGCTGCTCACAGCCGCGCAGCAAGAGAGCAACAGCCTGTGGGAATGGTGCCCGGGGCTCCTCTGGGCGGACTCCAGCCCAGCACATGGGCATCCCTCTTCCAGAGGCACCCAGCTCTCCTCCAGCCCATTCGGACCTGGGTGCGTCAGGAGCTGCGACGCATGTTTGGGAGCCGGCGTTCATGGGCAGACATAGCGGAGGACATTCTCATGCCCTTCCTGGCCCTTTTTGGCCTGGATGAAGAAATGATGGTCCAGCTGATGGAAGCCTGCCTCCAAAACTACGCCGCAATATTTGTCCGACGGCTTATTCACGTTGCCATGCAACGGTGCAGCGGGGAGGCCCGCCGTCTGCTGGGCCTGGACAATGGCCATGCTGCGAGGCAGCGGGAGGAGAGCCCCACAGCTGCCCCCGTGCCCGCTGCCTCCCAAGAAAGGTCTCCTACTGCTGGCCTCACCCACTCCGACAGCGTGGAAGCAACCAGCATGCATGAAATACCCGGCACGTCACCAGCTGCCCTTCGTGGGAGTGCCACCAGCCCCCTTTCTGCCCCCGTTCCTGTCCCCGGGGATCAAGAGGAGCCCCAGCAGGAACCCGAGGATGCCGCGGCAATTCCATCGACTTCCAGCGGCGGCAGGGAACGCTCCTCTGGGGGGCCACGGTGTCCCCCAAAGAGAAAGAGCGGCAGCCCCGAGGCCTCTTCTCCAGCCAAGAAGAGGCCACCCCACGGGAGGCACTAGCAGAATGCCCCAGGCACTGCCGATACCACCACCGGCCCAGCAGCTGCGGCATGCGCTGGCCCTCAAGGGCCCCTGGCCCTCTGAGTCTAAGTAGCAGGCTCTAAAAGCAAATAAAGGCCTTAAGACTGCAGAAAATGTCTTGGTGTGTCACTAACTGTGCAGGTGGCCTTGCTATCCCCACCCGTGTTACTGTCTACCCCTTTTCCTGGGGCTGTGCCCACCCTTTCCTGGGTGGTCCAACACTGGAACAGGCTTCCTAGAGAGGTGGTCCATGCCCCCAGCCTCTCAATGCCTTAAAAAGAGGCATTTGCACAGTGCCCTTAACCATAGGCCTTATTTTGGTCAGCCATGGCCTGGCAGGGAGCTACGAGTAGTACCTGCTCGGCTTGTCCCCCTGCCAGTGCAGGAGGCTGGCCATGGAGAGGGCCCGCAGCCGGTCGCCGCAGCACTGCTCCAACCTGCGCAGGCGGCCCACCGACAACTAGCCCTCGGCTGGTAGCAGCGGGCCTGCCGGGACCAACCGCACAGCTCCCAGCAGGCTCCCGCACCCAGCACTTCTCAGGAGCCAACACCGCTGAGCGCAGGAGTGCGCCCACCTGGCCCTGCTCCTGCTCCGCACACCGGCAGTGGCACAGTGTGGCTGTGGCCCCTCACCATCCCCCTCTGGCGCCTCCAATAAAGACCTCGATGCTTTCCAGGGCGTGTGTGCGTGTGTGTTTCTCGACCGCAGAGCAACCTGATGATTAAGGAGCCGGAGCATCCTCTGAGCAAAGGCTGAGCGAGCTGGGACTCGTTAGCCTGGTGAGGAGAAGGCTCGGGGGGGACCTGATCGATGCCTAAAAAGGCC
The DNA here is from genome assembly GCF_963924245.1 of Chroicocephalus ridibundus. Lineage (NCBI taxonomy): Eukaryota > Metazoa > Chordata > Aves > Charadriiformes > Laridae > Chroicocephalus > Chroicocephalus ridibundus. The sequence goes on along the minus strand of NC_086316.1, from coordinate 29,334,582 downwards.
TGAAGGGAGGCTGCAGAGAGGATGGAGCCAGGCTCTTGCCGGTGGTGCCCAGCGACAGGAGACGGCATATCGAAGAGCACTCTCGACATGATCCTGGATAAGTGGCTCTAGCTCAACATCAACAGCAAGATCTCCCATCTCTACTTCCATGATTAGAAATACTAACATATCGAGGCCAGCCGCATAAGCTGTTAAGAATGCCTTTGGTACAGACGATGTCTATTTCTCTGGTATACATTGCTGACAATCCACTTCTGGAAAAACAGTTTCTCATATACTTCCTCCCATCCAAAAAGAAGTTCTGTTCACTGGTTCAGTTAGGGATGCAAAGGCCGGGATTCCAAATAAATTGTGCGATTATGACTGGATACATCACTTAATTCGAACCCGTTCTGCATTTGTGCTGAGACAGCTCAACTGCATCAGATAGTGATGTCCTGCTTTTTCTGTACTCTAGAGAGACTGTGGGTGTTAGAGCACCACGGTGGGTTTGGCCAACTAGCTTGATACTAGTCGCACGCACCTGCCGTACTTTTTGTAAGGCAGTTTTATAAATGCTCTCATAAATATAAATATAATGCTCTCTCATAGAAATGCTGTCCAGGAGGTCAGACCGTGTGGACAGGCCCTGTGGCCTATGCTAAATGGTCCAGGCCACGCCTGGCATTGATGCTTGCTGGTGTTTATTTCTCAGCATTCAGGTATTATATATTCTCACCACCAGTGTGACGCAGTGCAAGAAGCATTCGGCCTAGGTTCGTGCCCAGCAGATCGGTATTGGGGCAACGTTTGTCAGCGGTTTACCCTCAGTTTGTTTGACTTAACTTGTAACGGGACTGTAAAGAATGGGTGACTACACATTTTCCAAGGACCACTTTTGATAACAGTCTGGCATGCACGCAATCGAACACATACTGAGAGGTCCATGTCAAGATATGCACACGAGAATACACCCTATAATATATTTGGGTTTTTAGCACCAAGGTTACGCACTTCAATGTTCATTGTGATGCCTCCGTAACTTTGGAACACTTACCCTTTTAACTTGCTTTCCCCCCCAAACTCTGTACATATTTTCACTTCAAATAGTGCGGCCTTTCTTCTCGTGTGGAGCTATTAAAAAGAGAAAGAAGAAATACTGAATCGGGAACTTCTCTTGCTAGTCCTGTGAAAAGGCTCTGCAACCTTAAAAAGGAAGAAGGACCGTCCAGAATCTGGGAACAGATCCCACAGACATTCCTACTTCGTGCACCTGAAGACGTTTCCTGTGTGATTTTTCTTTACGTGTGAGAATCAGACTGACTATCAGGATACCCTTCCCTTCTACAGATTGGCACTGAGATCAACTGCTTTCTGCAGTCATGCTACATCTCTGCCTCAATGTTCGCACAGGCCTGGATCCCATAAACACGGCTCCATCGTGGGTATGCGTGTTTCCAGTTTATAGCTGAAAACTACGCTAAGGAAACTTGGCAGGTTAGCAAAAACATACACACGTTTCTTGTAGTGACAAGGAAATGGCAGGCATGTACTTCGATATAAAACGATAATTCGCTATAACAATGACAATGAGAAAGAAGCACGAACCAAATGCCACTCCTTGACCCTAGCACCCAAAGTGACGCTTTCAGAAATTGTGTCTTTTTCCCTGCAAGCAGATGTATGTCTGTGACTAACTGACCCTTCGAACCAGTGTAGCTCCAAAGGGACGCAGGACTGGATACGTATTCGCAGAGATGTGTGCACACAACACACATGCATAATTTTGGGGCCAGGCTCAAACGGCATTTTCCGACTCAGGGTACTTCTAAGTGCAAGCATAGTGGAAGAGTCAGTTCCAGGGTATTACAACCTTTTGCATCGTCCCATACCTATCTTTGCTTAAGTACAGCTCCTGTACTTGCACAAAACCAGTAGACCATCAGCCATCAGGTGAGACGTTTTACAGCCCCCAAACGTGAAGGTTTATAAATTAGACGCATTTCTATGCAACTGCAGAGACTAGTGAAATATCCTCCAGGACATTATCTTTTTGAATGGGAGGTGTTGTGGTTGAAGCTATTCTTTTTAATCAGCTGAAGGAAAAATTTGTTTGTTACTTGTAAAAGTGCCTAGATCATGCTCTGGAAGCGAAACGGTATGCAGAGCTGAAATGCACCCCCTCATCAGAGAGTGTTCTGAGGGCCCCGCAAGCGGCACCACTCACTTTTGAGAGGACTGAAAGCTGGGAAAGTCTTTGTCGACATCGAGGAAATACTGCCCTCTTCTGATTCCATTTGATCTAGAGGTGGCTGCACTTGCGACGAGAGAAAAGAGATCTGAAAAAAGAATAAGCGGACTAGAGATGTGGCTTGGCAAAGGGATGAACCTTCTCCAGTGGTTGTTTAGCGGGGAACCTCCGCCATTTCTGAGTGGCAAAGACAGCATCAAAGCAAGAGACATGCACAGCCTGGATAAAAGCCACATGCGCTGCGCCTGTACATTCTAGGATAATAGCGTAATGAAAAGAAAGGTGGCGTGAAATGCAAGCAGCCGACAGATGAGTTAAAGCAAAGAGGAGGAGGGGCTCCTGTAAGTGTGCAATGGAGCTTCTTGCTGCCCAGTTCTGCGCATACTGAGCTTTTCAAATGTTCAAAAGCAAGGAACCCAAGCCCAGAAAGAAAAGCACGTTGGAGAGCTATCAAACATCGAGACACGTTCAGGAAGCCTCGGAGCTGCAAACCCCTGAGAGAGTGTGCTGCAAAAATATCACCATTTGCTTCCCTTTTTCTCGTGCCCTTTCCTAGATATTCTCTGCTGGCAACTGCCACTGGCTCCTTTCTGGTATCTTCTGGGCTCTTCTTGGAGAAGCATGCCATCTTTAAGTGCAAAGAATGAGCTTCACACTAGCCACCAGGTGAGGCATTTTGCAGACCTACAAGCAGAAAAAGCTCCAAAAATAAGAGGCAGTCGTAGGGAAATCTGGACACGGCGAACCACTTGTCTGATTAGTTTGACCGCTTCTACGATAACTTCCTTACAGAGAATTTCACACCAGAATGATACGCAACCTTCTCCCGGCTGCAAACCGCCACACACTATGAAAATCGCATTGCTTTTCAGAGCTGTCACAAAGGAGACTGGCACAGAAGGATCTTAGCTTCATCGAGCATCTGCACAGCTAAAAGTCTGGGAAATAGCTTTACCCGTTCACAAGATGAGGCCTAACCCTTCTCGCGTGTCCTGCAGCTTCTGCTGCGTGGATGAAAAGTGCTCTTGTTCATGCTTTCCTTTTTTTTGATTTGTCAGCAATCCCATGGAGAGAACTGAGGAAGTAATCCCTATGCCCCCGTCCTGGGAAAACCCACAGCCCCATTCAGCTTTTACACGCTTTTACACGCGTGCAAAAAAAAAAAAAAAGAAATCACCATTTAGGGAAATTTCTGCTTTCTCTCCACCACCGTGGACTAGCATGGATGCAAATTCCATTTTGACACAATTTTACAAGTGAAAGAATGCTCAAACACAACCAGTTGACAGACAACAAAAATGGTTTGGTACTGAAATAATTTATTTGTGTTTGTACAATTGTATTGTAAAAAATTGAACTGTAAAATACATGTACCGAAAAAAATTTAAATTATAGAAATTGTGTCACGTTTTAATACCTGTCAAACTCAGTGCACTTTTGTGCAGAATGTGTAACAGCAGGTGATCTGCTGTTCACGTGCATATTTCTTAATTGTGTCTTATAAATTTAAGTGTAAGCAAACCTCTTCCCACTGGAAAAAAGAAAGAAAAGGAAAAAGGAAGGTTTTTGGAAAGTAACATTGTGAGCGACATGCTGCATTCCGCCCTCAGGTGCCCTGTTGTGAGTGAGAGCAGAATTCCCATCACAGAATTTTCAGAGTCGGCTTGGTATGAAAGCTCACTTGCAAAGGAGCCAACCTAAGTGGCACCGTTCGAACCACTTCCAGGAAATGCCACACAAGGAAGAAATATTACCTTGCACCCAGCTACGTTTCATGAAGTGGGCACTTAAGAAGGTCTTGTGTGTCGCGTTAGAATGATCAGTTACAAACCCGTGAAAAAGATGGTTTGTGGCCAAATGTTGTCAGGGTAAAAGAAAACCACGAAGCTGTTGAGTTAGGCTTTTGTAACTTGGCGTGAACTACTACGCTTATAGTCTACACTGGAATATTGAGACCTTAACTTATGGAACGTATGTGTAGAATATGTGTGGCAGTCTAAAATATTCCATGAGATATTCCAGCAATAGCTCCTAGGGGAGATGGGAAGAAGAAAGCGTCAGTGTTTCCCCAGGCCATTCCTGAAATGCACGCCATGCAATTTAACTGGATGTCCTGTTCTTCAAGGACACATAAGCTTCCTGAGTTTTCATTTTTGAACTTCAGAACCTCTGAAGTTCTGACCACTCGTGGATATTTGAAGAAACTCATTGTCCTTAGATGACGCAACTCGCGGCCTTCTTATGGGTACACTGCAATCTCTATCTCTTCTGTCAAAGGGTCTACGGGCCCGCCGTATCCCCCAACAATTCCCCCTTCTTGTATTTGTGCTACAAATGCCGCCCCCATCACCCGCTGCAGGGCCCTTTGCAGTAGGGAGATGAGACATGGCACCATCATTAGCACAACTACGACTATCAACAATATTGTTAATCCTGCTTTGACTATTGAAACCAGCCATCCCGAGAGTCCCCAGTTTTTGCAAAAGGTGATCAAGAGAGAGGAACCCACCCTCTTCCTTTAACTTTTTCGTTCGTTCTGTCAACTCTTGTATGTGTGCATGAATAGATCGAGAGTGGTCTGATAAATTCATGCAGCACATCCCATCAACATCTTGGCAGCCATGACCTTGAGCCAGCAACAAAAAATCTATTGCAGCTCAATTCTGCAGTGTGGCATGTCTAACTGAGTCTACACCTAACAGTAAACTACTCAAAACTGGAGAAGTAGCATTAGATTGCTTAGCCAGCCGACATCCAAGCTTGTTAAGCGTAGCGAGCGCTTTAGCTGACGCCACCCCGGGGGCTAAAAAGGATGCCGCGATTATTTCTCCAGGGTTCCAAAATTGTACATTGTCATCGCAGCTATTTCTGAATGCGTGAGCACTTCCTTTTGGGCGCCTATAGCGCTGCGCAATCATAGATGCATTTGGTGTTAGTAGGGTTAATCTTCCTAAACTACAGGGGCCCCCTTTAATGTGAGAGGGGATACCAGGCCATGCTCTGTCTCCGCAGATGAGAAAGCTTCCTGCTGGCAAGCTCAGAGGGTGATTAGTAGATTTAGAGACACTGGCTGATGTGTAGGTGCAGCAAACACATTCATTTCTATAAACAATCAGGCTAGAATTAACACATTGAATGTTTGACTGATTTTTGCCACTATAATTAAAATATAAGCAGTAATCCATTTCAACAGAACCCAGTAATTCTAGTTCTTGTGGTTCGAGGTTACTGTGTTGCAGATAGGGTACCCAAGCATCCCAATTATCAGCTACCTCACCCCCTTTTGTCAAGTGCTTCTGAAACTCTGGCACAGGCCAGGCGTCTAAGGGCTGTCCCACCAGACACGTTGAGAATGGATTCTGCGGTGATGAGGTTGACAAACAAAGCGTGTCCTGGCCCGTTAAGTTAGCCAGGGTGACCCATACATTATTCTTTGGTTGAGGTGGAATCCAAACCCTTGAGGAGAGTGCAGTAAATATCTTAAGGCAGATGGTGAGCAAGATAGCCGGACTCATCATGCCCGTTCGCTTTGTTCCCCCGTCCCGGTTATCTTCAAATACGGGCGGACGTATCTTGCGGGCACCCGCCGTGGTCCATGATCTGTGGAAACACAAGCATAGCCCCTTCCCCACGTGACCAAGTCACGCGGGCCCAACCACTGTCCTGTCCTGAGGTCCCGCATCAGCACTTCTGCTCCAGGACCCACCCGTTCCTGGCTCACAAGAGAACCAAAGTGCCGAAGGAGGGGTGGCATCGCAGCAGCAGTATCATCAGCAAGCTGCAAAAAAATTCAAGACATATACAGCTTTAGCTAATCGTGCTTCAGGGGTTTCCCCTAGCATTCCCCCTTTTTGTTTGTGTAAAAGGCGTTTCAGGGGACCGTGTGCACGCTCAACAATACTCTGACCCGTGGGTGAGTGGGGGATGCCTGTGACATGTGTCACGCCCCAGAGTTGTAAAAACAAGCTACTTTTTGTGATACATAAGCAGGACCATTATCAGTTTTGATCTGTTGTGGGACACCCGAAACAGAAAATGCACGCTGCCAATGGCGTAGGGCGTCCCGAGCTGATTCTCCAGTGTGAGCAGTGGCAACGAGGGCAGAAGAAAAGGTATCAATTGATACATGTATATCCCTCAAACGGCCGAATTCAGTAATATGTGTGACATCAGTTTGCCAAAGCTGTAAAGCACGTAATCCTCGTGGATTGGTGCCGTAATATACAGGTACTTGTTGATCTTGACAATCAGGGCAGGCTGCAATAATATTGCGAGCCTCAGTGCTACTAAGATTAAACTGACGTTTTAAAGCACGCTATCCCTGATGACAAAAACTATGCGATGCTATCGCTTGCTGTTTAACATTGGGCACAGGTCCCAGGGCCACTGCAGACACTAAAGCATCAGCTTGTGCATTGCCTTCTACAATAAATCCTGGCAACCGGGTATGACTTCTAATATGCATCACGTAATATTCTTGCTGTCGCTTTTGTATTGTTATCCCTAACAGTTTCAATATGCCAAACAGCAACTCACTGGTTACACTCCCTAAAACAGCCTTATCTAAACGTTAGTACCAGTCCAGCCACAGAAGCCGAATCTGTCACAATGTTGACAGGGCTGGGGAAGTTCTGAAACACCATGGTCTTCGCCCGTAATTCTACGACTTGGGGCAAACCTTCTTGATGTTCGCTCTTATGTTGCCATTGTGTTCCTTGTCTCCAGACAATGGCAGCTTTTCCAGTTTTTCCTGATCCATCTGTGAACACCGTGGGGCCCTCCACTGGGTTTCTGCAACTGAGATTTTTCCGTGCAAAGGCCATTTGGGTGCCCAATTTGATCAGTGGGTGTGAAGGCAAATGGTAGCTCACCTGCCCTGTATAATTGGTCGTGGCTGCTTGTAGGGCAGTGCTGTTAGCTAAGCACCGTTCAAAACAATCACTCTGTACAGGGACTACAATCTGTTCAGGGTCTCTTCCCATCAGTTCTGAACATCGAGTTCTAATTTCTATAATAACTTGTGCTATTAGCTCAAATAGACCAGGGGCTGTTTTCTTTGTCTTGTTAGGCAAAAAAAATTCATTCTAAAACACGTGAGGGATCATCCCATTGTTCACACCATTGAGCAATCATAGCAAATGGCACTAATTGATCTACTAACACAAAGGCCTGCACCGAAACCGTTAAGTCAAGTCTCCATACATGTTTACTACTAATAGCTTGTTCTATTTCAGCTACCACTTTTTTTGCTTCCTCAGTTAACATTCGTGGGGCTAAAATGTTAGTGTCACCTTTTAATAGCTCAAAGAGAGGTTGTAATTTGGAAGATGGAATACCAACATAGGGCTGAATCCAATTCATCATTCCTGCTAATTTTTGTACATCATTCAACGTTTTTACTTCTATTTACTTCTATTTACTTCTATTGTTTTACTTCTATTTGAAATAAGAAATACTTCTTATTTCTATTCTATAAAAAAGAAATACTTTCTATTTTACTTCTATTTGTATTCTAAAATACTTCTATTTACTTCTATTGTGGCATGACTGTCTGAGCTAACGCTTTCATTCCCAGGTATAACCACGGTTGTTGCCTTTGTACCTTTTCTGGGGCGATTATTAAACCATATTCACACAATGATTCCCGCGGTTTCGCTTCCATTTTTTCTAACTGTTGCGCTGTTGCAGCCGCTAGCAGAATATCATCCATGCAAAGGTAGCAGTAATCAGATGGGAACAGGGCACGTGTTGGACTCAAGGCTTTTGCTACAAACCCTTGACCAATTGTAGGCGAGTTTTTTATACTTTGTGGCAACACTTTCCACTGATACCTTTTGGTAGGCTCCATGTTATTCACAGACGGAACAGTAAATGCAAATTTTTCTTTGTCTTGTTCCGCCAGAGGGATGGTAAAAAAACAATCTTTTAAATCCATTACAACAATTTCCCACCCCATAGGTATCAGAGTAGGCGAAGGTAATCCCGGTGCTAGTGCTCCCATTGTTGCCATGACATCATTAATCTTTCTCAAATCATGCAACAACCCCCATTTCCCCGATTTCTTTTTCATAACAAATACTGGGGTATTCCAAGGGCTATGTGAGGCTTCTATGCGTCCTGCAACAAGTTGTTCCATTACCAGAGACTGCAGGGCCGTTAATTTCTCTTGGCTAAGGGGCTACTGACCAACCCACACTGGTTTTTCTGTTAGCCATTTTAGAGCTAAAGTGGGCCGAGAAACGCCCCGCAATACAGTGGCCCCGACTAAAAATCCGTAGTTATGCGAACTCCCCATTGGCCTAAGCAGTCCCTTCCCCATAGGTCTAAAGGAGTTGAGGTCACATGTGGCCGCACTGTAGCCCTTTGCCCTTCTGAGTGTACAATCACAGTAGGGTTAGTGGACATATAACTATTGGCAACCCCTCCGAGTCCTGCCACTCCCAAGGCATTGGAGGTTAATGGCCAAGCAGCAGGCCACTCCCTTAAGGAAATGATCGTCACATCTGCTCCAGTGTCTAATAATCCAGCCAGTCGGACCTTCTTGGGAGTGGCATCACTAAGTTCAACAACACCATGCATTTGTGGGCGTTGATCAGATACTGTCTGCACCCAATAGACTTGTGGTTTTCCCGTAGAACCAAAACCACCATGACCACGTATAACGTTGTCCGTTTGTGGAACACAACTTTGAAATGGGACTAACTGAGCAAGTCGAGTTCCTTTCTCAGTAGTCACAGGTGGTGTAGCTGTCGATACCATGGCACGTATTTGTCCTGTGTAATCAGCATCAAGCACTCCAACATGTACCAGGAGGCCTTGTAAGGTGGTACTAGATCTTCCTCTGAGTAAGGCACTTAACCTTTGCCAATTGGCCCCCAAGCGTCCAGGGGCACCTTGTGTATGATGGGGGTGGCTCCCCAGAGTCCACCACTTCAGTCCCTTCCTCACCCGTTATATGACTGCCCTCCTCATCGTCTGACTCAGGTGGCAAGGATGGAAAAGCCAGACTCGAGATGGGGTTAGTCGAAATAGGAGGAGAAGGCCATGCCTCTGTTTCCCCCAGGGCTGGAGCGGGGGGTGCGGAGGGACGCACCAGTCCTTCGGGGTGGATAACACCCATCCCTCTTTGAGTCTCTTTTACAGCTGCTATTTGGTCACGAGGCAACACGTACTTATATTGTTTATCTTTTGTGTTCATCGGGAGCAGTCCCTTGTTTTCTTTAACAGCAATCTCCCGCCCCTTCATATCATCAACGGGAGGTTTTAGGGCAAGGGCTCAGGGGCTGCGGGCAGCTGTTCACTCCCTTCCGCTAAATCTTTCTGCTCCTTGAACTTCTTTAATGTGTCTAACAAAAGTCGCCACGTTGTTAACAGTTCAATAGCCGTTTTTGAGCCACGCGTAGTTTCCTCAAATAATGTCTGCCCTAGGTTCGTCCATTGCGTTACACTAAATGCTGTAACCGACGTCGCTTCTACTCCCTGTTCCTTTCCCCACAATAGCATTTTTCGCAAGGTCACTTCAGGGAAGATTACACCCTGCTGTTTTAACAGCAGCGTCCATGTGGAGAGTATCGTCTGCTCTTCCTTAGTTAACTTCTCTCCCATGTGCCCAGTGGCTCACCTACTACAGGTGTCTTCTTAAACATGATCAACAGCTCTGCCCGCTGTCTTCAGCTTCACTGGGCTCCCTCCCCACCACTATTTCCAGTCGTCTTCTTCCTCAGTATCACGTCGGGGTCACCAATTGTCGTTTCAGTCGGGACGGACAAAAGACAAGACTCTCCTTGGAGAGTTAAGTTAAGCTCTCTCTTTATTACAAACTTGGCTTTCTTATATATCTAATCTTTTGTTCACGCTCCGTTCACGCGTTCTTTCTACGCTTTCAATTGGTTAGGTTACATAGCACACGCGCTCGTAGCTACAATACGATTGGTTATCGAAATCCTGTTCACATTGCTCAAAATCTGGCTTTCTCACAGCCTAACTCTCCTTGTTCTCTGAAGCAATCTTCTTCTTTCTCCTTTTTGTTACATTGTCTTTACATGAGCAACTCGCGGCCTTCTTGCGGGTACACTGCAATCTCTATCTCTTCTGTCAAAGGGTCTACGGACCCGCCGTATCCCCCAAACCGTGGCAGTCTAAAATACTCCATGAAATATTCCAGCAGTAGCTCCTAGGGGAGATGGGAAGAAGAAAGCGTCAGTGTTTCCCCAGGCCATTCCTGAAATGCACGCCATGCAATTTAACTGGATGTCCTATTCTTCAAGGACACATAAGCTTCCTGAGTTTTCATTCTTGAACTTCAGACCTTCTGAACTTCTGACCACTAATGGATATTTGAAGAAACTCAGAGGCCAAAATTCACCCTCACCAGGGTTTTGTGGGGCCCAGAGAAGTTGCTGGCACATCAGGTGCCTTGTGGCAGTTCCCCAAAACCACAGAGGAACGGGCTCGAAGACCAATACTTGGTCTCTTGGCATTCCATGTGACACCATGTTGGGAACAGAACTGCACTGGCTCAGGGCAAGGTCAAAACGGTTTTGAGCTCTCTCTGCACAAACTTGAACCTGAAGGGGCTCTGAATTGCACAAGAGCAGCTGACTTCAAGTGGAAGTCCCCAGCATCTGCTCAGTTCTATGGCAAAATGCTGCTTGTCTCGGGTTCCCTATCCAGCCAAGAGATGTTCACGGACGTACGAGGAATAAATTTGGCTTTTACATTTCCATGGCGTTTTCTTTTGTGTGTTTGCACTGTGCCATGAAAACCCATCTGTCCTCGGGGAAGGAAAAGGGCAAAACCAGAGTGGTCGTTAAAATGATGTGGTACTTCTTTGGCCTCTCCTTTGTTCGTTTGCTTGTTTTTCTTGTCTTTGTTGGTTGCTGCGTGGCCAAGTTGCACACCGTGTTATAAACACAGGATCAAAATATCAATGACTTTAACCCCCAAACAGCAATCTGCCTCCCCCCCAAAATCCTATGTGAGCAAGGAGAAAGACCATGCAATACGATAAGTAATCTTATGCTTTAACCGTTTAGATCACGTTGCACCACTGGTCTCCAGGTAGAGTCTGTGAGGGTCTCCCGGGCATTCTGGGCGTTCTGGGCATTCCAGCCCCAAAGCCCTGTTGCAAACGGTATCAGCAAATCTCAGGAGTGTTGCAAAGTTCAAAGCAAGGAGGGGAGGGAGATTTTTATCTCAAAATAAAATTGGTTTTTTCACCCATCCACACGCATGCTGTCATTCATATCCACCTATCTGAAAGCAGTCAAATGTGTATTTCCACCTAGTCTGGAGAGAATTAGCGGAGCTGAGAGAGAGGACAAGAGACACAACCTTTGGAGGCCTCTTCCTGTCTCCTGCATTGTCCCTGCCTGGGTGTCCTGAGAAGCTGCACGCAGATGTGATCTTGACGAAGTGCTAGTGTCAGTGCCATCAACACCTGCCGTTCTCACAACCCTGACCCGAGGCTCCCACGCTCAGAAGTTCCTCTTCATACTTGGTCACACCAATCACCAAAACACAGACCCTCTCCTACCAGAAGGGGACGGAGGAGGTCTCTCATTCAACACTGGCTCAGGGCAGGGTCAACGATGGGTATAGACCTGTATGCTCTGGGTTGGGGCCACTGAGGTTTTGAAGGTTGACCTCCAGGCCCAGGGATCCCACCCCCTCACTGGGCAACCCTCTCCAGTGCTTCATGATCCTCGCAGGGATTTGGCGGTTGATCCTTTATCTCCAGCCTGAACCTCTCCCGTCTCAGGAGATGCCACCGTCTCTCACCCTCCCACCGGGCAGTGCTGGCAAGCGCATTTCCCCATCCCCTCGATGCCTTCCCCGGAGGCACTGGAGTGCGCTATGAGGTGCCCCAACACCTTCTCTGCTCCATGCTGGACCAGCCCCAGCCCCACAGACCCTCCTTGCCTCCCCTGAGCCTCCCCTCTGGCTTCCTGGCCTCCCTCCTGCCCAGGACACCAGAAAGGGATGTAGTGCCTGGATGAGGCCTGACGGGTGCTGAGCAGAGGGAACCACCCTTGTGAGTCAAGTGCTGCCTGTGTCCCAGCATGGGAGGAAGCAGGGCAGCCCAGAGGGCTGGCCAGCAGTGCTGGGGTGTGGGCAGACCTTGTGGGACTTTGTCCTGCAGCCTCCCAGGGAGGCACCAGGTGTCATCCAATGAACCCTCGTGCCACATGTGCCTGGAGACATCTGCCACAGCCAGAGTGACCTGAGGGGGGCCTGGGAAGACATGGCTGAGGCCTCGGTGACTGGCGTGAAACACTGATGCCGAGCACAAGACAAAGGGAGGGGGGCATGGATGGAGCGGGCAGAGCCACTGCAGTAGCCCCAGACGTGTGTGCTGTGGCCACAGCACTGCTGGGCTGAGCACCGCGGTCGAAAATGGCCCGCTGCGATGTCCCTGAGCAATGGCTTCTAATGTCACCAAGGGGTAGACTGTGAGGTCACCTAGTGATGGAATGTGACCGGGTGCCCCGCGCTGCTTATATGCGGGCACCGAGTCCCAGCCAGCCGGTTTGTGCCCACACTCCAGCCTAGCAAGGTTGCGAGGCTGGAGTGCTGAGAAAGCTTAGCAAGTGGTGCCTCACGGGGGGAGTTGCTTCTTGCAACTCTCCATACCTGACCAGGAGCCACCCAAAGGCTTGCCCCGGCCCTGCCAGGTTCCGGCAGCCGGGGCACCCAGGAGGCGTGCTCGCAGCGGCAGAGGTGAGCTGGAGGGGAAACCTCAGCCTGGGCAGCTGGGAGGCTTTCCTTCTTGGGGGACCTGGGCATTTCTTCCACCCCTGCCCGCAGCTGGCAAATGACTGTGGCCTCTCTTCCTTTTCTAGCGTGACACCGGCTGCTGCAGGGCCAGTGGGCAGGGGCAATTTAACATCCTTGGCTCCCCCCAGCCCACCGCTGAGCGTGGAGAGCATGGCCACGGAGCTGGAGGACCGCTGTCCCATCTGCCTGGGCAGCTGGGAGGAGCCCAGCTACGTGCTGCCATGCCTCCACCGGTTCTGTTACACCTGTATCCTGCGGTGGGCTGAGAACAAGCCCGAGTGCCCCCTCTGTAAAAGGAGGGTGAGATCCATCTTGCACTCGGTGCGGGCGGACGACGACTTCCAGGAACATGTCATCTCACCTCCTGTGGCTCCATCAGTCGTCGTCCGCCACCAGCGGGGAGGAGCGTCGGCACAGGCAGCCGCCCACCGCCCCCGTCACCCGGCAGCACCCCGGCCTGCAGCTGCGTCGCCGCTGCCCTGGGCTCCAGAGGGGGGCTTCCATGCCCTCCTCTTCCGCCTCTACCCGGCTGCCCTCCAGCCCCTGCTGCCCTGGCTGCAGCAGGAGCTCGGGCAGCTCTTTGAGGACGCCCAGCAGGCAGCAGCAGTGCAGAGCCTCATCACGTCCAGCCTGCGACACCTTGGGCTGGATGAGGAGGCTCTGGCCCAGCGGCTGCAGGCCTCCCTGGGCTGGCGCACGAGGGCCTTTGTCAGCCGGCTGATTGAGGCCGTCGTGCGCCGGTGCAGTGGGGTGGCCCCACGTCGCGTGGGCCTGGGGGTCACCCGTGCTGCCGGGGGGCGGGAGGACAGTGCCACGGCTGCCCCTGTCCCCGCTGCCTCCCCAGGGGAGCCTCCTGCCCCCAGCCCAGCTCCCCGTGGGGGTCCCGGGAGCCCCCCCTCCACCACCGTTCCCACCCACGGGGAGCAAGAAGAGCAGCCGGAGGAGGCTGTGCCAGGGCCCTCCAGCCACAGCCAGGGCACGGACCGCTCCCCTGAGGAGCCCCGGCGAGCCCCGAAGAGGAGGGCCGGCACCCCTGAGGACCCTTCCCAGCCCCCCAGGAAGCCACCCCGCCATCGGTGAACCTGGGAGGGTGCCTCAGGGGCTGCCAAGGCAAGGCCGCAGCTGGGGGACGTGCTGACACCTCTGCGGCAGAAGAGCTCCCCAGCACCTCATCGGCTGCTGTTGGTGGGGGTCCTGCCAGCACCCCCGACGCCCCCGTTCCCACCCTCGGGGAGCAGCAAGAGTTCCCAGGACTCTTTACAGCCACCCGAGACCACGACGCCCCGCCAGCAACACTCGAACCAGGCCCCAGGAGCTGCCAAAACCGGGGCCAGGCCAGCAGCTGGGGCACGTGTCAGCTCACAAGCCAATCGGCAGGCAAGTGCTGCTCAGCAGTCAAGTGCCCGAAGGCGGGACAGTGTCAGATGCTCTGCATGCCTCCAGGTAGATGACCTCTGTGGCATTCCCCTTATTCACTCAGGGTGCAGATAAAGCAAGGCTGCAGCTGGGGGACGTGCTGCTGAGGAATGGGAGGAGAGCCCCGCGGCTGCCCCCGTCCCCGCTGCCTCCCAAGAAAAGTCTCCTACTGCTCGCCTCACCCACTCCAGCAGTGTGGAAACAACCAGCATGGATGACCTCCCCGGCACGTCAGCAGCTGCCCTTCATGGGAGTGCCACCAGCACTCTTTCTGCCCACGTTCCTGTCGCTGGGGATCAAGAGGAGCCCCAACAGGAACCCGAGGATGCCGTGGCAACTCCATCTACTTCCCGTGGCGGCAGGGAACGCTCCTCTGCGGGGCCATAGTGTTCTCCGAAGAGAAGGAATGGCAGCCCCAAGGCCTCTAACTCTAATTAGCAGACTGTAAAGCAAATAAAGGCCTTAAGACTGCAGAAGATGTCTTGGTGTGTCACTAACTGTGCAGGTGGCCTTGCTATCCCCACCCGTGTTACTGTCTACCCCTTTTCCTGGGGCTGTGCCTACCTTTTCCTGGGTGGACAAACACTGGAACAGGCTTCCTAGAGAGGTGGTCCATGCCCCCAGCCTCTCAATGCCTTAAAAGGAGGTATTTGGACAGTGCCCTTAACAATAGGCCTTAATTTTCATCAGCCATGGAGTGGTCAGGTACTTGGACTCCATGATCCTTGCAGGTCCATACCAACAGGAACTCCTCCTTTCCATTCCATTCCATTCCATTCCATTCCATTCCATTCCATTCCATTCCATTCCATTCCATTCCATTGCAACCAGTGCTTGTGAAAGCTGCTGCACCAACGGAAACAGGAAAGTGGTTTTTTGACATTGCAGCTTAGGGAAGCTGCTGCACCTTTAGAAACCTTTGCTCCCTTTCCCACTGGCAATGCGTCTCTGCCAGTACTTCAGTGAGCATCCCTTCATGGGCTTGTGACAGTTGTGCTCCGGCTTGGGGACACTCAGGTCTTGAAGACCTCCAGGCTCTGGGATCCCACCTCCTCTCAGGGCAACCCTCTCCAGTGCTTCATGATCCTCGCAGGGATTTGGAGGTTCATTGCTTATCTCCAGCCTGAACCTCTCCCGTCTCAGGAGGTGCCACTCTCTCTCACCCTCCCACCAGACAGGGCTGGCAAGCGCCTGTCCCCATCCCCTTGATGCCTTCCCCATAGGCACTGGGGTGCGCTATGTGGTGCCCCAATGCCTTCTCTGCTCCACGCTGAATCAGCCCCAGCCCCACAGACCCTCCTTGCCTCCCATGAGCCTCCCCTCTGGTTTTCTGGCCTCCCTCCTGCCCAGGACCCCAAATGTCCTCTGGCTAGGGAAGAAAGAGAGGAGAAAACCCTTGAGAGTGAGCCAAGGGCTGCCTGTGTCCCAGCATGGGAGGAATCAGGGCAGCCCAGAGGGCTGGCCAGCAGCGCTGGGGTGTGGGCAGAGCTTGTGGGATGTTGTCCTGCAGCCTCCCAGGGAGGCACCAGGTGTCATCCAATGAACCCTCGTGCCACATGTGCCTGGAGACATCTGCCACAGCCAGAGTGACCTGAGGGTGACCTGGGAAGACATGGCTGAGGCCTTGGTGACTGAGTGATGGGTTCTGATGTCACCGAGGGCTGAACTGTGAGGTCAGCTAGTGATGGATTGTGACCAGGTGCCCCTCACTGCTTATATGCGGGCACCGAGGCCCAGCCAGCCGGTTTGTGCCCACACTCCAGCTGAGCAAGTTGGCGAGGCCGGAGTGTTGAGGAAAGCCTAGGAACTGGTGTCGTGCTTGGGGAGTTGCTTCTTGCAACTCTCCGTACCTGACCCAGAGCCACTCGAGAACTTGCCCCAGCCCTGCCACGTTCCGGCAGCCGGGGCACCCAGGAGGCGCGCTCGCAGCGGCAGAGGTGAGCTGGAGGGGAAACCTCAGCCTGGGCAGCTGGGAGGCTTTCCTTCTTGGGGGACCTGGGCATTTCTTCCACCCCTGCCCGCAGCCAGCAAATGACTGTGGCCTCTCTTCCTTTTCTAGCGTGACACCGGCTGCTGCAGCGCCAGTGCGAGGGAGCCACTTAACATCCTCGGCTCCCTGCAGCCCAGCGCAGAGCGTGGAAGGCATGGCCGCCGAGCTGGAGAACCGCTGTCCCATCTGCCTGGACAGCTGGGAGGAGCCCAGCTACGTGCTGCCATGCCTCCACCAGTTCTGCTACCCCTGCATCCTGCGCTGGGTTGACACCAAGCCCGAGTGCCCCCTCTGCAAGAGGACCATCTGCTCCATCATGCACTCGGTGCAGACGGACGACGACTTCCAGGAGCACGTCGTCACAGCACCTGCGGCAGCACCTGTCGTCGGCCACCAGGCAGGAGGAGCTCCTGCACATCCAGCTGCTCACAGCCGCGCAGCAAGAGAGCAACAGCCTGTGGGAATGGTGCCCGGGGCTCCTCTGGGCGGACTCCAGCCCAGCACATGGGCATCCCTCTTCCAGAGGCACCCAGCTCTCCTCCAGCCCATTCGGACCTGGGTGCGTCAGGAGCTGCGACGCATGTTTGGGAGCCGGCGTTCACGGGCAGACATAGCGGAGGACATTCTCATGCCCTTCCTGGCCCTTTTTGGCCTGGATGAAGAAATGATGGTCCAGCTGATGGAAGCCTGCCTCCAAAACTACGCCGCAACATTTGTCCGACGGCTTATTGACGTTGCCGTGCAACGGTGCAGCGGGGAGGCCCGCCGTCTGCTGGGCCTGGACAATGGCCATGCTGCAAGGCAGCGGGAGGAGAGCCCCACAGCTGCCCCCGTGCCCGCTGCCTCCCAAGAAAGGTCTCCTACTGCTGGCCTCACCCACTCCAACAGCGTGGAAGCAACCAGCATGCATGACCTACCCGGCACGTCACAAGCTGCCCTTCGTGGGAGTGCCACCAGCCCCCTTTCTGCCCCCGTTCCTGTCCCCGGGGATCAAGAGGAGCCCCAGCAGGAACCCGAGGATGCCACGGCAATTCCATCGACTTCCAGCGGCGGCAGGGAACGCTCCTCTGGGGGGCCACGGTGTCCCCCAAAGAGAAGGAGCGGCAGCCCCGAGGCCTCTTCTCCAGCCAAGAAGAGGCCACCCCACGGGAGGCACTAGCAGAATGCCCCAGGCACTGCCGATACCACCACCGGCCCAGCAGCTGCGGCATGCGCTGGCCCTCAAGGGCCCCTGGCCCTCTGAGTCTAAGTAGCAGGCTCTAAAAGCAAATAAAGGCCTTAAGACTGCAGAAAATGTCTTGGTGTGTCACTAACTGTGCAGGTGGCCTTGCTATCCCCACCCGTGTTACTGTCTACCCCTTTTCCTGGGGCTGTGCCTACCTTTTCCTGGGTGGTCCAACACTGGAACAGGCTTCCTAGAGAGGTGGTCCATGCCCCCAGCCTCTCAATGCCTTAAAAAGAGGCATTTGCACAGTGCCCTTAACCATAGGCCTTATTTTGGTCAGCCATGGCCTGGCAGGGAGCTACGAGTAGTACCTGCTCGGCTTGTCCCCGTGCCGGTGCAGGAGGCTGGCCATGGAGAGGGCCCGCAGCCGGTCGCCGCAGCACCACTACGATCTGCGCAGGCGGCCCACCGACAACTAGCCCTCGGCTGGTAGCAGCGGGCCTGCCGGGACCAACTGCACAGCTCCCAGCAGGCTCCCGCACCCAGCACTTCTCAGGAGCCAACACCGCTGAGCGCAGGAGTGCGCCCACCTGGCCCTGCTCCTGCTCCGGACACCGGCAGTGGCACAGTGTGGCTGTGGCCCCTCACCATCCCCCTCTGGCGCCTCCAATAAAGACCTCGATGCTTTCCAGGGCGTGTGTGCGTGTGTGTTTCTCGACCGCAGAGCAACCTGATGATTAAGGAGCCGGAGCATCCTCTGAGCAAAGGCTGAGCGAGCTGGGACTCTTTAGCCTGGTGAGGAGAAGGCTCAGGGGGGACCCCATCGATGCCTAAAAAGGCCTGAAAGGAGGCTGCAGAGAAGATGGAGCCAGGCTCTTGCCGGTGGTGCCCAGCGACAGGAGACGGCATATCGAAGAGCACTCTGGACATGATCCTGGATAAGTGGCTCTAGCTCAACATCAACAGCAAGATCTCCCATCTCTACTTCCATGATTAGAAATACTAACATATCGAGGCCAGCCGCATAAGCTGTTAAGAATGCCTTTGGTACAGACGATGTCTATTTCTCTGGTATACATTGCTGACAATCCACTTCTGGAAAAACAGTTTCTCATATACTTCCTCCCATCCAAAAAGAAGTTCTGTTCACTGGTTCAGTTAGGGATGCAAAGGCCGGGATTCCAAATAAATTGTGCGATTATGACTGGATACATCACTTAATTTGAACCCGTTCTGCATTTGTGCTGAGACAGCTCAACTGCATCAGATAGTGATGTCCTGCTTTTTCTGTACTCTAGAGAGACTGTGGGTGTTAGAGCACCACGGTGGGTTTGGCCAACTAGCTTGATACTAGTCGCACGCACCTGCCGTACTTTTTGTAAGGCAGTTTTATAAATGCTCTCATAAATATAAATATAATGCTCTCTCATAGAAATGCTGTCCAGGAGGTCAGACCGTGTGGACAGGCCCTGTGGCCTATGCTAAATGGTCCAGGCCACGCCTGGCATTGATGCTTGCTGGTGTTTATTTCTCAGCATTCAGGTATTATATATTCTCACCACCAGTGTGACGCAGTGCAAGAAGCATTCGGCCTAGGTTCGTGCCCAGCAGATCGGTATTGGGGCAACGTTTGTCAGCGGTTTACCCTCAGTTTGTTTGACTTAACTTGTAACGGGACTGTAAAGAATGGGTGACTACACATTTTCCAAGGACCACTTTTGATAACAGTCTGGCATGCACGCAATCGAACACATACTGAGAGGTTCATGTCAAGATATGCACACGAGAATACACCCTATAATATATTTGGGTTTTTAGCACCAAGGTTACGCACTTCAATGTTCATTGTGATGCCTCCGTAACTTTGGAACACTTACTCTTTTAACTTGCTTTCCCCCCCAAACTCTGTACATATTTTCACTTCAAATAGTGCGGCCTTTCTTCTCGTGTGGAGCTATTAAAAAGAGAAAGAAGAAATACTGAATCGGGAACTTCTCTTGCTAGTCCTGTGAAAAGGCTCTGCAACCTTAAAAAGGAAGAAGGACCGTCCAGAATCTGGGAACAGATCCCACAGACATTCCTACTTCGTGCACCTGAAGACGTTTCCTGCGTGATTTTTCTTTACGTGTGAGAATCAGACTGACTATCAGGATACCCTTCCCTTCTACAGATTGGCACTGGGATCAACTGCTTTCTGCAGTCACGCTACATCTCTGCCTCAATGTTCGCACAGGCCTGGATCCCATAAACACGGCTCCATCATGGGTATGCGTGTTTCCAGTTTATAGCTGAAAACTACGCTAAGGAAACTTGGCAGGTTAGCAAAAACATACACACGTTTCTTGTAGTGACAAGGAAATGGCAGGTATGTAGTGCGATATAAAACGATAATTCGCTAAAACAATGACAATGAGAAAGAAGCACGAACCAAATGCCACTCCTTGACCCTAGCACCCAAAGTGACGCTTTCAGAAATTGTGTCTTTTTCCCTGCAAGCAGATGTATGTCTGTGACTAACTGACCCTTCGAACCAGTGTAGCTCCAAAGGGGCGCAGGACGGCATACGTATTCGCAGAGATGTGTGCACACAACACACATGCATAATTTTGGGGCCAGGCTCAAACGGCATTTTCCGACTCAGGGTACTTCTAAGTGCAAGCATAGTGGAAGAGTCAGTTCCAGGGTATTACAACCTTTTGCATCGTCCCATACCTATCTTTGCTGAAGTACAGCTCCTGTACTTGCACAAAACCAGTAGACCATCAGCCATCAGGTGAGACGTTTTACAGCCCCCAAACGTGAAGGTTTATAAATTAGACGCATTTCTATGCAACTGCAGAGAATAGTGAAATATCCTCCAGGACATTATCTTTTTGAATGGGAGGTGTTGTGGTTGAAGCTATTCTTTTTAATCAGCTGAAGGAAAAATTTGTTTGTTACTTGTAAAAGTGCCTAGATCATGCTCTGGAAGCGAAACGGTATGCAGAGCTGAAATGCACCCCCTCATCAGAGAGTGTTCTGAGGGCCCCGCAAGCGGCACCACTCACTTTTGAGAGGACTGAAAGCTGGGAAAGTCTTTGTCGACATCGAGGAAATACTGCCCTCTTCTGATTCCATTTGATCTAGAGGTGGCTGCACTTGCGACGAGAGAAAAGAGATCTGAAAAAAGAATAAGCGGACTAGAGATGTGGCTTGGCAAAGGGATGAACCTTCTCCAGTGGTTGTTTAGCGGGGAACCTCCGCCATTTCTGAGTGGCAAAGACAGCATCAAAGCAAGAGACATGCACAGCCTGGATAAAAGCCACATGTGCTGCGCCTGTACATTCTAGGATAATAGCGTAATGAAAAGAAAGGTGGCGTGAAATGCAAGCAGCCGACAGATGAGTTAAAGCAAGGAGGAGGAGGGGCTCCTGTAAGTGTGCAATGGAGCTTCTTGCTGCCCAGTTCTGCGCATACTGAGCTTTTCAAATGTTCAAAAGCAAGGAACCCAAGCCCAGAAAGAAAAGCACGTTGGAGAGCTATCAAACATCGAGACGCGTTCAGGAAGCCTCGGAGCTGCAAACCCCTGAGAGAGTGTGCTGCAAAAATAGCACCATTTGCTTCCCTTTTTCTCGTGCCCTTTCCTAGATATTCTCTGCTGGCAACTGCCACTGGCTCCTTTCTGGTATCTTCTGGGCTCTTCTTGGAGAAGCATGCCATCTTTAAGTGCAAAGAATGAGCTTCACACTAGCCACCAGGTGAGGCATTTTGCAGACCTACAAGCAGAAAAAGCTCCAAAAATAAGAGGCAGTCGTAGGGAAATCTGGACACGGCGAACCACTTGTCTGATTAGTTTGACCGCTTCTACGATAACTTCCTTACAGAGAATTTCACACCAGAATGATACGCAACCTTCTCCCGGCTGCAAACCGCCACACACTATGAAAATCGCATTGCTTTTCAGAGCTGTCACAAAGGAGACTGGCACAGAAGGATCTTAGCTTCATCGAGCATCTGCACAGCTAAAAGTCTGGGAAAGAGCTTTACCCGTTCACAAGATGAGGCCTAACCCTTCTCGCGTGTCCTGCAGCTTCTGCTGCGTGGATGAAAAGTGCTCTTGTTCATGCTTTCCTTTTTTTTGATTTGTCAGCAATCCCATGGAGAGAACTGAGGAAGTAATCCCTATGCCCCCGTCCTGGGAAAACCCACAGCCCCATTCAGCTTTTACACGCTTTTACATGCGTGCAAAAAAAAAAAAAAAGAAATCACCGTTTAGGGAAATTTCTGCTTTCTCTCCACCACCGTGGACTAGCATGGATGCAAATTCCATTTTGACACAATTTTACAAGTGAAAGAATGCTCAAACACAACCAGTTGACAGACAACAAAAATGGTTTGGTACTGAAATAATTTATTTGTGTTTGTACAATTGTATTGTAACAAATCGAACTGCAAAATACATGTACCGAACAAAAATTTAAATTATAGAAATTGTGTCACGTTTTAATACCTGTCAAACTCAGTGCACTTTTGTGCAGAATGTGTAACAGCAGGTGATCTGCTGTTCACGTGCATATTTCTTAATTGTGTCTTATAAATTTAAGTGTAAGCAAACCTCTTCCCACTGGAAAAAAGAAAGAAAAGGAAAAAGGAAGGTTTTTGGAAAGTAACATTGTGAGCGACATGCTCCATTCCGCCCTCAGGTGCCCTGTTGTGAGTGAGAGCAGAATTCCCATCACAGAATTTTCAGAGTCGGCTTGGTATGAAAGCTCACTTGCAAAGGAGCCAACCTAAGTGGCACCGTTCGAACCACTTCCAGGAAATGCCACACAAGGAAGAAATATTACCTTGCACCCAGCTACGTTTCATGAAGTGGGCACTTAAGAAGGTCTTGTGTGTCGCGTTAGAATGATCAGTTACAAACCCGTGAAAAAGATGGTTTGTGGCCAAATGTTGTCAGGGTAAAAGAAAACCACGAAGCTGTTGAGTTAGGCTTTTGTAACTTGGCGTGAACTACTACGCTTATAGTCTACACTGGAATATTGAGACCTTAACTTATGGAACGCATGTGTAGAATATGTGTGGCAGTCTAAAATATTCCATGAGATATTCCAGCAGTAGCTCCTAGGGGAGATGGGAAGAAGAAAGCGTCAGTGTTTCCCCAGGCCATTCCTGAAATGCACGCCATGCAATTTAACCGGATGTCCTATTCTTCAAGGACACATAAGCTTCCTCAGTTTTCATTTTTGAACTTCAGAACCTCTGAAGTTCTGACCACTCGTGGATATTTGAAGAAACTCATTGTCCTTATATGACGCAACTCGAGGCCTTCTTATGGGTACACTGCAATCTCTATCTCTTCTGTCAAAGGGTCTACGGGCCCGCCGTATCCCCCAACAATTCCCCCTTCTTGTATTTGTGCTACAAATGCCGCCCCCATCACCCGCTGCAGGGCCCTTTGCAGTAGGGAGATGAGACATGGCACCATCATTAGCACAACTACGACTATCAACAATATTGTTAATCCTGCTTTGACTATTGAAACCAGCCATCCCGAGAGTCCCCAGTTTTTGCAAAAGGTGATCAAGAGAGAGGAACCCACCCTCTTCCTTTAACTTTTTCGTTCGTTCTGTCAACTCTTGTATGTGTGCATGAATAGATCGAGAGTGGTCTGATAAATTCATGCAGCACATCCCATCAACATCTTGGCAGCCATGACCTTGAGCCAGCAACAAAAAATCTATTGCAGCTCGATTCTGCAGTGTGGCATGTCTAACTGAGTCTACATCTAACAGTAAACTACTCAAAACTGGAGAAGTAGCATTAGATTGCTTAGCCAGCCGACATCCAAGCTTGTTAAGCGTAGCGAGCGCTTTAGCTGACGCCACCCCGGGGGCTAAAAAGGATGCCGCGATTATTTCTCCAGGGTTCCAAAATTGTACATTGTCATCGCAGCTATTTCTGAATGCGTGAGCACTTCCTTTTGGGCGCCTATAGCACTGCACAATCATAGATGCATTTGGTGTTAGTAGGGTTAATCTTCCTAAACTACAGGGGCCCCCTTTAATGTGAGAGGGGATACCAGGCCATGCCCTATCTCCGCAGATGAGAAAGCTTCCTGCTGGCAAGCTCAGAGGGTGATTAGTAGATTTAGAGACATTGGCTGATGTGTAGGTGCAGCAAACACATTCATTTCTATAAACAATCAGGCTAGAATTAACACATTGAATGTTTGACTGATTTTTGCCACTATCATTAAAATATAAGCAGTAATCCATTTCAACAGAACCCAGTAATTCGAGTTCTTGTGGTTCGAGGTTACTGTGTTGCAGATAGGGTACCCAAGCATCCCAATTATCAGCTACCTCACCCCCTTTTGTCAAGTGCTTCTGAAACTCCGGCACAGGCCAGGCGTCTAAGGGCTGTCCCACCAGACACGTTGAGAATGGATTCTGCGGTGATGAGGTTGACAAACAAAGCGTGTCCTGGCCCGTTAAGTTAGCCAGGGTGACCCATACATTATTCTTTGGTTGAGGTGGAATCCAAACCCTTGAGGAGAGTGCAGTAAATATCTTAAGGCAGATGGTGAGCAAGATAGCCGGACTCATCATGCCCGTTCGCTTTGTTCCCCCGTCCCGGTTATCTTCAAATACGGGCGGACGTATCTTGCGGGCACCCGCCGTGGTCCATGATCTGTGGAAACACAAGCATAGCCCCTTCCCCACGTGACCAAGTCACGCGGGCCCAACCACTGTCCTGTCCTGAGGTCCCGCATCAGCACTTCTGCTCCAGGACCCACCCGTTCCTGGCTCACAAGAGAACCAAAGTGCCGAAGGAGGGGTGGCATCGCAGCAGCAGTATCATCAGCAAGCTGCAAAAAAATTCAAGACATATACAGCTTTAGCTAATCGTGCTTCAGGGGTTTCCCCTAGCATTCCCCCTTTTTGTTTGTGTAAAAGGCGTTTCAGGGGACCGTGTGCACGCTCAACAATACTCTGACCCGTGGGTGAGTGGGGGATGCCTGTGACATGTGTCACGCCCCAGAGTTGTAAAAACAAGCTACTTTTTGTGATACATAAGCAGGACCATTATCAGTTTTGATCTGTTGTGGGACACCCGAAACAGAAAATGCACGCTGCCAATGGCGTAGGGCGTCCCGAGCTGATTCTCCAGTGTGAGCAGTGGCAACGAGGGCAGAAGAAAAGGTATCAATTGATACATGTGTATCCCTCAAACGGCCGAATTCAGTAATATGTGTGACATCACTTTGCCAAAGCTGTAAAGCACGTAATCCTCGTGGATTGGTGCCGTAATATACAGGTACTTGTTGATCTTGACAATCAGGGCAGGCTGCAATAATATTGCGAGCCTCAGCGCTACTAAGATTAAACTGACGTTTTAAAGCACGCTATCCCTGATGACAAAAACTATGCGATGCTATCGCTTGCTGTTTAACATTGGGCACAGGTCCCAGGGCAACTGCAGACACTAAAGCATCAGCTTGTGCATTGCCTTCTACAATAAATCCTGACAACCGGGTATGACTTCTAATATGCATGACGTAATATTCTTGCTGTCGCTTTTGTATTGTTATCCCTAACAGTTTCAATATGCCAAACAGCAACTCACTGGTTACACTCCCTAAAACAGCCTTATCTAAACGTTAGTACCAGTCCAGCCACAGAAGCCGAATCTGTCACAATGTTGACAGGGCTGGGGAAGTTCTGAAACACCATGGTCTTCGCCCGTAATTCTACGACTTGGGGCAAACCTTCTTGATGTTCGATCTTATGCTGCCATTGTGTTCCTTGTCTCCAGACAATGGCAGCTTTTCCAGTTTTTCCTGATCCATCTGTGAACACCGTGGGGCCCTCCACTGGGTTTCTGCAACTGAGATTTTTCCGTGCAAAGGCCATTTGGGTGCCCAATTTGATCAGTGGGTGTGAAGGCAAATGGTAGCTCACCTGCCCTGTATAATTGGTCGTGGCTGCTTGTAGGGCAGTGCTGTTAGCTAAGCACCGTTCAAAACAATCACTCTGTACAGGGACTACAATCTGTTCAGGGTCTCTTCCCATCAGTTCTGAACATCGAGTTCTAATTTCTATAATAACTTGTGCTATTAGCTCAAATAGACCAGGGGCTGTTTTCTTTGTCTTGTTAGGCAAAAAAAATTCATTCTAAAACACGTAAGGGATCATCCCATTGTTCACACCATTGAGCAATCATAGCAAATGGCACTAATTGATCTACTAACACAAAGGCCTGCACCGAAACCGTTAAGTCAAGTCTCCATACATGTTTACTACTAATAGCTTGTTCTATTTCAGCTACCACTTTTTTTGCTTCCTCAGTTAACGTTCGTGGGGCTAAAATGTTAGTGTCACCTTTTAATAGCTCAAAGAGAGGTTGTAATTTGGTAGGCTCCATGTTATTCACAGACGGAACAGTAAATGCAAATTTTTCTTTGTCTTGTTCCGCCAGAGGGATGGTAAAAAAACAATCTTTTAAATCCATTACAACAATTTCCCACCCCATAGGTATCAGAGTAGGCGAAGGTAATCCCGGTGGTAGTGCTCCCATTGTTGCCATGACATCATTAATCTTTCTCAAATCATGCAACAACCTCCATTTCCCCGATTTCTTTTTCATAACAAATACTGGGGCATTCCAAGGGCTATGTGAGGCTTCTATGCGTCCTGCAACAAGTTGTTGCATTACCAGAGACTGCAGGGCCGTTAATTTCTCTTGGCTAAGGGGCTACTGACCAACCCACACTGGTTTTTCTGTTAGCCATTTTAGAGCTAAAGTGGGCCGAGAAACGCCCCGCAATACAGTGGCCCCGACTAAAAATCCGTAGTTATGCGAACTCCCCATTGGCCTAAGCAGTCCCTTCCCCAGAGGTTTAAAGGAGTTGAGGTCACATGTGGCCGCACTGTAGCCCTTTGCCCTTCTGAGTGTACAATCACAGTAGGGTTAGTGGACATATAACTATTGGCAACCCCTCCGAGTCCTGCCACTCCCAAGGCATTGGAGGTTAATGGCCAAGCAGCAGGCCACTCCCTTAAGGAAATGATCGTCACATCTGCTCCAGTGTCTAATAATCCAGACAGTCGGACCTTCTTGGGAGTGCCAAGGGACCTTCTTGCCACATGTGCCTGGGGACATCTGCCACGGCCAGAGTGACCTGAGGGGGACCTGGGAAGACATGGCTGAGGCCTCGGTGACTGGTGTGAAATACTGATGCCGAGCACAAGACAAGGGAAGAAGGCGACGGATGGAGCGGGCAGTGGCGCTGCAGTAGCCCCAGACGTGTGTGCTGTGGCCACAGCACTCCTGGGGTGAGCACCATGGTCGAAGATGGCCTGCTGCAATGTCCCTGAGTGATGGGTTCCACTGTCACCAAGGGGTAGACTGTGAGGTCACCTAGTGATGGAATGTGACCGGGTAACCCTCGCTGCTTATATGCGGGCACCGAGTCCCAGCCAGCCGGTTTGTGCCCACACTCCAGCTGAGCAGGGTTGCGAGGCTGGAGTGCTGAGAAAGCCTGGGAAGTGGTGCCTCACGGGGGGAGTTGTCTCGTGCAACTCTCCACAGCTGACCAGGAGCCACCCGAAGACTTGCCCCGGCCCTGCCAGGTTCCGGCAGCCGGGGCACCCAGCAGGCACGCTCGCAGCGGCAGAGGTGAGCTGGGAGGGGAAACCTCAGCCTGGGCAGCTGGGAGGCTTTCCTTCTTGGGGGACCTGGGCATTTCTTCCACCCCGGCCCGGAGCCAGCAACTGACTGTGGCCTCTCTTCCTTTTCTAGCGTGACACCGGCTGCTGCAGGGCCAGTGGGCAGGGGCAATTTAACATCCTTGGCTCCCCCCAGCCCACCGCAGAGCGTGGAGAGCATGGCCACGGAACTGGAGGACCGCTGTCCCATCTGCCTGGGCAGCTGGGAGGAGCCCAGCTACGTGCTGCCATGCCTCCACCGGTTCTGTTACACCTGTATCTTGCGGTGGGCTGAGAACAAGCCCGAGTGCCCCCTCTGTAAAAGGAGGGTGAGATCCATCTTGCACTCGGTGCGGGCGGACGACGACTTCCAGGAACATGTCATCTCACCTCCTGTGGCTCCATCAGTCGTCGTCCGCCACCAGCGGGGAGGAGCGTCGGCACAGGCAGCCGCCCACCGCCCCCGTCACCCGGCAGCACCCCGGCCTGCAGCTGCGTCGCCGCTGCCCTGGGCTCCAGAGGGGGGCTTCCATGCCCTCCTCTTCCGCCTCTACCCGGCTGCCCTCCAGCCCCTGCTGCCCTGGCTGCAGCAGGAGCTCGGGCAGCTCTTTGAGGACGCCCAGCAGGCAGCAGCAGTGCAGAGCCTCATCACGTCCAGCCTGCGACACCTTGGGCTGGATGAGGAGGCTCTGGCCCAGCGGCTGCAGGCCTCCCTGGGCTGGCGCACGAGGGCCTTTGTCAGCCGGCTGATTGAGGCCGTCGTGCGCCAGTGCAGTGGGGTGGCCCCACGTCGCGTGGGCCTGGGGGTCACCCGTGCTGCCGGGGGGCGGGAGGACAGTGCCACGGCTGCCCCTGTCCCCGCTGCCTCCCCAGGGGAGCCTCCTGCCCCCAGCCCAGCTCCCCGTGGGGGTCCCGGGAGCCCCCCCTCCACCACCGTTCCCACCCACGGGGAGCAAGAAGAGCAGCCGGAGGAGGCTGTGCCAGGGCCCTCCAGCCACAGCCAGGGCACGGACCGCTCCCCTGAGGAGCCCCGGCGAGCCCCGAAGAGGAGGGCCGGCACCCCTGAGGACCCTTCCCAGCCCCCCAGGAAGCCACCCCGCCATCGGTGAACCTGGGAGGGTGCCTCAGGGGCTGCCAAGGCAAGGCCGCAGCTGGGGGACGTGCTGACACCTCTGCGGCAGAAGAGCTCCCCAGCACCTCATCGGCTGCTGTTGGTGGGGGTCCTGCCAGCACCCCCGACGCCCCCGTTCCCACCCACGGGGAGCAGCAAGAGTTCCCAGGACTCTTTACAGCCACCCGAGACCACGACGCCCCGCCAGCAACACTCGAACCAGGCCCCAGGAGCTGCCAAAACCGGGGCCAGGCCAGCAGCTGGGGCACGTGTCAGCTCACAAGCCAATCGGCAGGCAAGTGCTGCTCAGCAGTCAAGTGCCCGAAGGCGGGACAGTGTCAGATGCTCTGCATGCCTCCAGGTAGATGATGTCTGTGGCTTTCCCCTTATTCACTCAGGGTGCAGATAAAGCAAGGCTGCAGCTGGGGGACGTGCTGCTGAGGAATGGGAGGAGAGCCCCGCGGCTGCCCCCGTCCCCGCTGCCTCCCAAGAAAAGTCTCCTACTGCTCGCCTCACCCACTCTGACAGCGTGGAAGCAATCAGCATGGATGACCTCCCCGGCACGTCAGCAGCTGCCCTTCATGGGAGTGCCACCAGCACTCATTCTGCCCACGTTCCTGTTGCTGGGGATCAAGAGGAGCCCCAACAGGAACCCGAGGATGCCGTGGCAACTCCATCTACTTCCCGTGGCGGCAGGGAACGCTCCTCTGCGGGGCCATAGTGTTCTCCGAAGAGAAGGAATGGCAGCCCCAAGGCCTCTAACTCTAATTAGCAGACTGTAAAGCAAATAAAGGCCTTAAGACTGCAGAAGATGTCTTGGTGTGTCACTAACTGTACAGGTGGCGTTGCTATCCCCACCCGTGTTACTTTCTACCCCTTTTCCTGGGGCTGTGCCCACCCTTTCCTGGGTGGACAAACACTGCAACAGGCTTCCTAGGGAGGTGGTCCATGCCCCCAGCCTCTCAATGCCTTAAAAGGAGGTATTTGGACAGTGCCCTTAACAATAGGCCTTAATTTTCGTCAGCCATGGAGTGGTCAGGTACTTGGACTCCATGATCCTTGCAGGTCCATACCAACAGGAACTCCTCCTTTCCATTCCATTCCATTCCATTCCATTCCATTCCATTCCATTCCATTCCATTCCATTCCATTCCATTCCATTCCATTGCAACCAGTGCTTGTGAAAGCTGCTGCACCAACGGAAACAGGAAAGTGGTTTTTTGACATTGCAGCTTAGGGAAGCTGCTGCACCTTTAGAAACCTTTGCTCCCTTTCCCACTGGCAATGCGTCTCTGCCAGTACTTCAGTGAGCATCCCTTCATGGGCTTGTGACAGTTGTGCTCCGGCTTGGGGACACTCAGGTCTTGAAGACCTCCAGGCTCTGGGATCCCACCTCCTCTCGGGGCAACCCTCTCCAGTGCTTCACGATCCTCGCAGGGATTTGGAGGTTCATTGCTTATCTCCAGCCTGAACCTCTCCCGTCTCAGGAGGTGCCACTGTCTCTCACCCTCCCTCCAGACAGGGCTGGCAAGCTCCTGTGCCCATCCCCTTGATGCCTTCCCCATAGGCACTGGGGTGCGCTATGAGGTGCCCCAATGCCTTCTCTGCTCCATGCTGAACCAGCCCCAGCCCCACAGACCCTCCTTGCCTCCCATGAGCCTCCCCTCTGGCTTCCTGGCCTCCCTCCTGCCCAGGACCCCAAATGTCCTCTGGCTAGGGAAGAAAGAGAGGAGAAAACCCATGAGAGTGAGCCAAGGGCTGCCTGTGTCCCAGCACGGGAGGAATCAGGGCAGCCCAGAGGGCTGGCCAGCAGTGCTGCGGTGTGGGCAGAGCTTGTGGGATGTTGTCCTGCAGCCTCCCAGGGAGGCACCAGGTGTCATCCAATGAACCCTCGTGCCACGTGTGCCTGGAGACATCTGCCACAGCCAGAGCTACCTGAGGGTGACCTGGGAAGACATGGCTGAGGCCTTGGTGACTGAGCGATGGGTTCTGATGTCACCGAGGGCTGAACTGTGAGGTCAGCTAGTGATGGATTGTGACCAGGTGCCCCTCACTGCTTATATGCGGGCACCGAGGCCCAGCCAGCCGGTTTGTGCCCACACTCCAGCTGAGCAAGTTGGCGAGGCCGGAGTGTTGAGGAAAGCCTAGGAACTGGTGTCGTGCTTGGGGAGTTGCTTCTTGCAACTCTCCGTACCTGACCCAGAGCCACTCAAGGACTTGCCCCAGCCCTGCCAGGTTCCGGCAGCCGGGGCACCCAGGAGGCACGCTCGCAGCGGCAGAGGTGAGCTGGAGGGGAAACCTCAGCCTGGGCAGCTGGGAGGCTTTCCTTCTTGGGGGACCTGGGCATTTCTTCCACCCCTGCCCGCAGCCGACAACTGACTGTGGCCTCTCTTCCTTTTCTAGCGTGACACCGGCTGCTGCAGCGCCAGCGAGAGGGAGCCACTTAACATCCTCGGCTCCCTGCAGCCCAGCGCAGAGCGTGGAAGGCATGGCCGCCGAGCTGGAGAACCGCTGTCCCATCTGCCTGGACAGCTGGGAGGAGGCCAGCTACCTGCTGCCATGCCTCCACCAGTTCTGCTACCCCTGCATCCTGCGCTGGGTTGACACCAAGCCCGAGTGCCCCCTCTGCAAGAGGACCATCTGCTCCATCTTGCACTCGGTGCAGACGGATGACGACTTCCAGGAGCACGTCGTCACAGCACCTGCGGCACCACCTGTCGTCGGCCACCAGGCAGGAGGAGCTCCTGCACATCCAGCTGCTCACAGCCGCGCAGCAAGAGAGCAACAGCCTGTGGGAATGGTGCCCGGGGCTCCTCTGGGCGGACTCCAGCCCAGCACATGGGCATCCCTCTTCCAGAGGCACCCAGCTCTCCTCCAGCCCATTCGGACCTGGGTGCGTCAGGTGCTGCGACGCATGTTTGGGAGCCGGCGTTCACGGGCAGACATAGCGGAGGACATTCTCATGCCCTTCCTGGCCCTTTTTGGCCTGGATGAAGACATGATGGTCCAGCTGACGGAAGCCTGCCTCCAAAACTACGCAGCAACATTTGTCCGACGGCTTATTGACGTTGCCGTGCAACGGTGCAGCGGGGAGGCCCGCCGTCTGCTGGGCCTGGACAATGGCCATGCTGCGAGGCAGCGGGAGGAGAGCCCCACAGCTGCCCCCGTGCCCGCTGCCTCCCAAGAAAGGTCTCCTACTGCTGGCCTCACCCACTCCAACAGCGTGGAAGCAACCAGCATGCATGAAATACCCGGCACGTCACCAGCTGCCCTTCGTGGGAGTGCCACCAGCCCCCTTTCTGCCCCCGTTCCTGTCCCCGGGGATCAAGAGGAGCCCCAGCAGGAACCCGAGGATGCCGCGGCAATTCCATCGACTTCCAGCGGCGGCAGGGAACGCTCCTCTGGGGGGCCACGGTGTCCCCCAAAGAGAAGGAGCGGCAGCCCCGAGGCCTCTTCTCCAGCCAAGAAGAGGCCACCCCACGGGAGGCACTAGCAGAATGCCCCAGGCACTGCCGATACCACCACCGGCCCAGCAGCTGCGGCATGCGCTGGCCCTCAAGGGCCCCTGGCCCTCTGAGTCTAAGTAGCAGGCTCTAAAAGCAAATAAAGGCCTTAAGACTGCAGAAAATGTCTTGGTGTGTCACTAACTGTGCAGGTGGCCTTGCTATCCCCACCCGTGTTACTGTCTACCCCTTTTCCTGGGGCTGTGCCTACCTTTTCCTGGGTGGTCCAACACTGGAACAGGCTTCCTAGAGAGGTGGTCCATGCCCCCAGCCTCTCAATGCCTTAAAAAGAGGCATTTGCACAGTGCCCTTAACCATAGGCCTTATTTTTGTCAGCCATGGCCTGGCAGGGAGCTACGAGTAGTACCTGCTCGGCTTGTCCCCGTGCCGGTGCAGGAGGCTGGCCATGGAGAGGGCCCGCAGCCGGTCGCCGCAGCACCGCTCCAACCTGCGCAGGCGGCCCACCGACAACTAGCCCTCGGCTGGTAGCAGCGGGCCTGCCGGGACCAACTGCACAGCTCCCAGCAGGCTCCCGCACCCAGCACTTCTCAGGAGCCAACACCGCTGAGCGCAGGAGTGCGCCCACCTGGCCCTGCTCCTGCTCCGGACACCGGCAGTGGCACAGTGTGGCTGTGGCCCCTCACCATCCCCCTCTGGCGCCTCCAATAAAGACCTCGATGCTTTCCAGGGCGTGTGTGCGTGTGTGTTTCTCGACCGCAGAGCAACCTGATGATTAAGGAGCCGGAGCATCCTCTGAGCAAAGGCTGAGCGAGCTGGGACTCTTTAGCCTGGTGAGGAGAAGGCTCAGGGGGGACCCCATCGATGCCTAAAAAGGCCTGAAAGGAGGCTGCAGAGAAGATGGAGCCAGGCTCTTGCCGGTGGTGCCCAGCGACAGGAGACGGCATATCGAAGAGCACTCTGGACATGATCCTGGATAAGTGGCTCTAGCTCAACATCAACAGCAAGATCTCCCATCTCTACTTCCATGATTAGAAATACTAACATATCGAGGCCAGCCGCATAAGCTGTTAAGAATGCCTTTGGTACAGACGATGTCTATTTCTCTGGTATACATTGCTGACAATCCACTTCTGGAAAAACAGTTTCTCATATACTTCCTCCCATCCAAAAAGAAGTTCTGTTCACTGGTTCAGTTAGGGATGCAAAGGCCGGGATTCCAAATAAATTGTGCGATTATGACTGTATACATCACTTAATTCGAACCCGTTCTGCATTTGTGCTGAGACAGCTCAACTGCATCAGATAGTGATGTCCTGCTTTTTCTGTACTCTAGAGAGACTGTGGGTGTTAGAGCACCACGGTGGGTTTGGCCAACTAGCTTGATACTAGTCACACGCACCTGCCGTACTTTTTGTAAGGCAGTTCTATAAATGCTCTCATAAATATAAATATAATGCTCTCTCATAGAAATGCTGTCCAGGAGGTCAGACCGTGTGGACAGGCCCTGTGGCCTATGCTAAATGGTCCAGGCCACGCCTGGCATTGATGCTTGCTGGTGTTTATTTCTCAGCATTCAGGTATTATATATTCTCACCACCAGTGTGACGCAGTGCAAGAAGCATTCGGCCTAGGTTCGTGCCCAGCAGATCGGTATTGGGGCAACGTTTGTCAGCGGTTTACCCTCAGTTTGTTTGACTTAACTTGTAACGGGACTGTAAAGAATGGGTGACTACACATTTTCCAAGGACCACTTTTGATAACAGTCTGGCATGCACGCAATCGAACACATACTGAGAGGTTCATGTCAAGATATGCACACGAGAATACACCCTATAATATATTTGGGTTTTTAGCACCAAGGTTACGCACTTCAATGTTCATTGTGATGCCTCCGTAACTTTGGAACACTTACTCTTTTAACTTGCTTTCCCCCCTCTGTACATATTTTCACTTCAAATAGTGCGGCCTTTCTTCTCGTGTGGAGCTATTAAAAAGAGAAAGAAGAAATACTGAATCGGGAACTTCTCTTGCTAGTCCTGTGAAAAGGCTCTGCAACCTTAAAAAGGAAGAAGGACCGTCCAGAATCTGGGAACAGATCCCACAGACATTCCTACTTCGTGCACCTGAAGACGTTTCCTGCGTGATTTTTCTTTACGTGTGAGAATCAGACTGACTATCAGGATACCCTTCCCTTCTACAGATTGGCACTGGGATCAACTGCTTTCTGCAGTCACGCTACATCTCTGCCTCAATGTTCGCACAGGCCTGGATCCCATAAACACGGCTCCATCATGGGTATGCGTGTTTCCAGTTTATAGCTGAAAACTACGCTAAGGAAACTTGGCAGGTTAGCAAAAACATACACACGTTTCTTGTAGTGACAAGGAAATGGCAGGTATGTAGTGCGATATAAAACGATAATTCGCTAAAACAATGACAATGAGAAAGAAGCACGAACCAAATGCCACTCCTTGACCCTAGCACCCAAAGTGACGCTTTCAGAAATTGTGTCTTTTTCCCTGCAAGCAGATGTATGTCTGTGACTAACTGACCCTTCGAACCAGTGTAGCTCCAAAGGGGCGCAGGACGGCATACGTATTCGCAGAGATGTGTGCACACAACACACATGCATAATTTTGGGGCCAGGCTCAAACGGCATTTTCCGACTCAGGGTACTTCTAAGTGCAAGCATAGTGGAAGAGTCAGTTCCAGGGTATTACAACCTTTTGCATCGTCCCATACCTATCTTTGCTGAAGTACAGCTCCTGTACTTGCACAAAACCAGTAGACCATCAGCCATCAGGTGAGACGTTTTACAGCCCCCAAACGTGAAGGTTTATAAATTAGACGCATTTCTATGCAACTGCAGAGAATAGTGAAATATCCTCCAGGACATTATCTTTTTGAATGGGAGGTGTTGTGGTTGAAGCTATTCTTTTTAATCAGCTGAAGGAAAAATTTGTTTGTTACTTGTAAAAGTGCCTAGATCATGCTCTGGAAGCGAAACGGTATGCAGAGCTGAAATGCACCCCCTCATCAGAGAGTGTTCTGAGGGCCCCGCAAGCGGCACCACTCACTTTTGAGAGGACTGAAAGCTGGGAAAGTCTTTGTCGACATCGAGGAAATACTGCCCTCTTCTGATTCCATTTGATCTAGAGGTGGCTGCACTTGCGACGAGAGAAAAGAGATCTGAAAAAAGAATAAGCGGACTAGAGATGTGGCTTGGCAAAGGGATGAACCTTCTCCAGTGGTTGTTTAGCGGGGAACCTCCGCCATTTCTGAGTGGCAAAGACAGCATCAAAGCAAGAGACATGCACAGCCTGGATAAAAGCCACATGTGCTGCGCCTGTACATTCTAGGATAATAGCGTAATGAAAAGAAAGGTGGCGTGAAATGCAAGCAGCCGACAGATGAGTTAAAGCAAGGAGGAGGAGGGGCTCCTGTAAGTGTGCAATGGAGCTTCTTGCTGCCCAGTTCTGCGCATACTGAGCTTTTCAAATGTTCAAAAGCAAGGAACCCAAGCCCAGAAAGAAAAGCACGTTGGAGAGCTATCAAACATCGAGACACATTCGGGAAGCCTCGGAGCTGCAAACCCCTGAGAGAGTGTGCTGCAAAAATAGCACCATTTGCTTCCCTTTTTCTCGTGCCCTTTCCTAGATATTCTCTGCTGGCAACTGCCACTGGCTCCTTTCTGGTATCTTCTGGGCTCTTCTTGGAGAAGCATGCCATCTTTAAGTGCAAAGAATGAGCTTCACACTAGCCACCAGGTGAGGCATTTTGCAGACCTACAAGCAGAAAAAGCTCCAAAAATAAGAGGCAGTCGTAGGGAAATCTGGACACGGCGAACCACTTGTCTGATTAGTTTGACCGCTTCTACGATAACTTCCTTACAGAGAATTTCACACCAGAATGATACGCAACCTTCTCCCGGCTGCAAACCGCCACACACTATGAAAATCGCATTGCTTTTCAGAGCTGTCACAAAGGAGACTGGCACAGAAGGATCTTAGCTTCATCGAGCATCTGCACAGCTAAAAGTCTGGGAAAGAGCTTTACCCGTTCACAAGATGAGGCCTAACCCTTCTCGCGTGTCCTGCAGCTTCTGCTGCGTGGATGAAAAGTGCTCTTGTTCATGCTTTCCTTTTTTTTGATTTGTCGGCAATCCCATGGAGAGAACTGAGGAAGTAATCCTTATGTCCCCGTCCTGGGAAAACCCACAGCCCCATTCAGCTTTTATACGCGTGCAAAAAAAAAAAAAAAAGAAATCACCGTTTAGGGAAATTTCTGCTTTCTCTCCACCACCGTGGACTAGCATGGATGCAAATTCCATTTTGACACAATTTTACAAGTGAAAGAATGCTCAAACACAACCAGTTGACAGACAACAAAAATGGTTTGGTACTGAAATAATTTATTTGTGTTTGTACAATTGTATTGTAACAAATCGAACTGCAAAATACATGTACCGAACAAAAATTTAAATTATAGAAATTGTGTCACGTTTTAATACCTGTCAAACTCAGTGCACTTTTGTGCAGAATGTGTAACAGCAGGTGATCTGCTGTTCACGTGCATATTTCTTAATTGTGTCTTATAAATTTAAGTGTAAGCAAACCTCTTCCCACTGGAAAAAAGAAAGAAAAGGAAAAAGGAAGGTTTTTGGAAAGTAACATTGTGAGCGACATGCTCCATTCCGCCCTCAGGTGCCCTGTTGTGAGTGAGAGCAGAATTCGCATCACAGAATTTTCAGAGTCGGCTTGGTATGAAAGCTCACTTGCAAAGGAGCCAACCTAAGTGGCACCGTTCGAACCACTTCCAGGAAATGCCACACAAGGAAGAAATATTACCTTGCACCCAGCTACGTTTCATGAAGTGGGCACTTAAGAAGGTCTTGTGTGTCGCGTTAGAATGATCAGTTACAAACCCGTGAAAAAGATGTTTTGTGGCCAAATGTTGTCAGGGTAAAAGAAAACCACGAAGCTGTTGAGTTAGGCTTTTGTAACTTGGCGTGAACTACTACGCTTATAGTCTACACTGGAATATTGAGACCTTAACTTATGGAACGTATGTGTAGAATATGTGTGGCAGTCTAAAATATTCCATGAGATATTCCAGCAGTAGCTCCTAGGGGAGATGGGAAGAAGAAAGCGTCAGTGTTTCCCCAGGCCATTCCTGAAATGCACGCCATGCAATTTAACCGGATGTCCTATTCTTCAAGGACACATAAGCTTCCTCAGTTTTCATTTTTGAACTTCAGAACCTCTGAAGTTCTGACCACTCGTGGATATTTGAAGAAACTCATTGTCCTTATACGACGCAACTCGCGGCCTTCTTATGGGTACACTGCAATCTCTATCTCTTCTGTCAAAGGGTCTACGGGCCCGCCGTATCCCCCAACAATTCCCCCTTCTTGTATTTGTGCTACAAATGCCGCCCCCATCACCCGCTGCAGGGCCCTTTGCAGTAGGGAGATGAGACATGGCACCATCATTAGCACAACTACGACTATCAACAATATTGTTAATCCTGCTTTGACTATTGAAACCAGCCATCCCGAGAGTCCCCAGTTTTTGCAAAAGGTGATCAAGAGAGAGGAACCCACCCTCTTCCTTTAACTTTTTCGTTCGTTCTGTCAACTCTTGTATGCGTGCATGAATAGATCGAGAGTGGTCTGATAAATTCATGCAGCACATCCCATCAACATCTTGGCAGCCATGACCTTGAGCCAGCAACAAAAAATCTATTGCAGCTCGATTCTGCAGTGTGGCATGTCTAACTGAGTCTACATCTAACAGTAAACTACTCAAAACTGGAGAAGTAGCATTAGATTGCTTAGCCAGCTGACATCCAAGCTTGTTAAGCGTAGCGAGCGCTTTAGCTGACGCCACCCCGGGGGCTAAAAAGGATGCCGCGATTATTTCTCCAGGGTTCCAAAATTGTACATTGTCATCGCAGCTATTTCTGAATGCGTGAGCACTTCCTTTTGGGCGCCTATAGCACTGCACAATCATAGATGCATTTGGTGTTAGTAGGGTTAATCTTCCTAAACTACAGGGGCCCCCTTTAATGTGAGAGGGGATACCAGGCCATGCTCTGTCTCCGCAGATGAGAAAGCTTCCTGCTGGCAAGCTCAGAGGGTGATTAGTAGATTTAGAGACATTGGCTGATGTGTAGGTGCAGCAAACACATTCATTTCTATAAACAATCAGGCTAGAATTAACACATTGAATGTTTGACTGATTTTTGCCACTATCATTAAAATATAAGCACTAATCCATTTCAACAGAACCCAGTAATTCGAGTTCTTGTGGTTCGAGGTTACTGTGTTGCAGATAGGGTACCCAAGCATCCCAATTATCAGCTACCTCACCCCCTTTTGTCAAGTGCTTCTGAAACTCCGGCACAGGCCAGGCGTCTAAGGGCTGTCCCACCAGACACGTTGAGAATGGATTCTGCGGTGATGAGGTTGACAAACAAAGCGTGTCCTGGCCCGTTAAGTTAGCCAGGGTGACCCATACATTATTCTTTGGTTGAGGTGGAATCCAAACCCTTGAGGAGAGTGCAGTAAATATCTTAAGGCAGATGGTGAGCAAGATAGCCGGACTCATCATGCCCGTTCGCTTTGTTCCCCCGTCCCGGTTATCTTCAAATACGGGCGGACGTATCTTGCGGGCACCCGCCGTGGTCCATGATCTGTGGAAACACAAGCATAGCCCCTTCCCCACGTGACCAAGTCACGCGGGCCCAACCACTGTCCTGTCCTGAGGTCCCGCATCAGCACTTCTGCTCCAGGACCCACCCGTTCCTGGCTCACAAGAGAACCAAAGTGCCGAAGGAGGGGTGGCATCGCAGCAGCAGTATCATCAGCAAGCTGCAAAAAAATTCAAGACATATACAGCTTTAGCTAATCGTGCTTCAGGGCTTTCCCCTAGCATTCCCCCTTTTTGTTTGTGTAAAAGGCGTTTCAGGGGACCGTGTGCACGCTCAACAATACTCTGACCCGTGGGTGAGTGGGGGATGCCTGTGACATGTGTCACGCCCCAGAGTTGTAAAAACAAGCTACTTTTTGTGATACATAAGCAGGACCATTATCAGTTTTGATCTGTTGTGGGACACCCGAAACAGAAAATGCACGCTGCCAATGGCGTAGGGCGTCCCGAGCTGATTCTCCAGTGTGAGCAGTGGCAACGAGGGCAGAAGAAAAGGTATCAATTGATACATGTGTATCCCTCAAACGGCCGAATTCAGTAATATGTGTGACATCACTTTGCCAAAGCTGTAAAGCACGTAATCCTCGTGGATTGGTGCCGTAATATACAGGTACTTGTTGATCTTGACAATCAGGGCAGGCTGCAATAATATTGCGAGCCTCAGCGCTACTAAGATTAAACTGACGTTTTAAAGCACGCTATCCCTGATGACAAAAACTATGCGATGCTATCGCTTGCTGTTTAACATTGGGCACAGGTCCCAGGGCCACTGCAGACACTAAAGCATCAGCTTGTGCATTGCCTTCTACAATAAATCCTGACAACTGGGTATGACTTTTAATATGCATCACGTAATATTCTTGCTGTTGCTTTTGTATTGTTATCCCTAACAGTTTCAATATGCCAAAC
Source organism: Chroicocephalus ridibundus (assembly GCF_963924245.1). Taxonomy (NCBI): domain Eukaryota; kingdom Metazoa; phylum Chordata; class Aves; order Charadriiformes; family Laridae; genus Chroicocephalus; species Chroicocephalus ridibundus. The sequence goes on along the minus strand of NC_086316.1, from coordinate 29,295,122 downwards.
AGCAACTCATTGGTTACACTCCCTAAAACAGCCTTATCTAAACGTTAGTACCAGTCCAGCCACAGAAGCCGAATCTGTCACAATGTTGACAGGGCTGGGGAAGTTCTGAAACACCGTGGTCTTCGCCCGTAATTCTACGACTTGGGGCAAACCTTCTTGATGTTCGCTCTTATGTTGCCATTGTGTTCCTTGTCTCCAGACAATGGCAGCTTTTCCAGTTTTTCCTGATCCATCTGTGAACACCGTGGGGCCCTCCACTGGGTTTCTGCAACTGAGATTTTTCCGTGCAAAGGCCATTTGGGTGCCCAATTTGATCAGTGGGTGTGAAGGCAAATGGTAGCTCACCTGCCCTGTATAATTGGTCGTGGCTGCTTGTAGGGCAGTGCTGTTAGCTAAGCACCGTTCAAAACAATCACTCTGTACAGGGACTACAATCTGTTCAGGGTCTCTTCCCATCAGTTCTGAACATCGAGTTCTAATTTTTATAATAACTTGTGCTATTAGCTCAAATAGACCAGGGGCTGTTTTCTTTGTCTTGTTAGGCAAAAAAAATTCATTCTAAAACATGTAAGGGATCATCCCATTGTTCACACCATTGAGCAATCATAGCAAATGGCACTAATTGATCTACTAACACAAAGGCCTGCACCGAAACCGTTAAGTCAAGTCTCCATACCTTTTTACTTCTAATAGCTTGTTCTATTTCAGCTACCACTTTTTTTGCTTCCTCAGTTAACATTCGTGGGGCTAAAATGTTAGTGTCACCTTTTAATAGCTCAAAGAGAGGTTGTAATTTGGTAGGCTCCATGTTATTCACAGACGGAACAGTAAATGCAAATTTTTCTTTGTCTTGTTCCGCCAGAGGGATGGTAAAAAAACAATCTTTTAAATCCATTACAACAATTTCCCACCCCATAGGTATCAGAGTAGGCGAAGGTAATCCCGGTGGTAGTGCTCCCATTGTTGCCATGACATCATTAATCTTTCTCAAATCATGCAACAACCTCCATTTCCCCGATTTCTTTTTCATAACAAATACTGGGGCATTCCAAGGGCTATGTGAGGCTTCTATGCATCCTGCAACAAGTTGTTGCATTACCAGAGACTGCAGGGCCGTTAATTTCTCTTGGCTAAGGGGCTACTGACCAACCCACACTGGTTTTTCTGTTAGCCATTTTAGAGCTAAAGTGGGCCGAGAAACGCCCCGCAATACAGTGGCCCCGACTAAAAATCCGTAGTTATGCGAACTCCCCATTGGCCTAAGCAGTCCCTTCCCCAGAGGTTTAAAGGAGTTGAGGTGACATATGGCCGCACTGTAGCCCTTTGCCCTTCTGAGTGTACAATCACAGTAGGGTTAGTGGACATATAACTATTGGCAACCCCTCCGAGTCCTGCCACTCCCAAGGCATTGGAGGTTAATGGCCAAGCAGCAGGCCACTCCCTTAAGGAAATGATCGTCACATCTGCTCCAGTGTCTAATAATCCAGACAGTCGGACCTTCTTGGGAGTGGCATCACTAAGTTCAACAACACCATGCATTTGTGGGCGTTGATCAGATACTGTCTGCACCCAATAGACTTGTGGTTTTCCCGTAGAACCAAAACCACCATGACCACGTATAACGTTGTCCGTTTGTGGAACACAACTTTGAAATGGGACTAACTGAGCAAGTCGAGTTCCTTTCTCAGTAGTCACAGGTGGTGTAGCTGTCGATACCATGGCACGTATTTGTCCTGTGTAATCAGCATCAAGCACTCCAACATGTACCAGGAGGCCTTGTAAGGTGGTACTAGATCTTCCTCTGAGTAAGGCACTTAACCTTTGCCAATTGGCCCCCAAGCGTCCAGGGGCACCTTGTGTATGATGGGGGTGGCTCCCCAGAGTCCACCACTTCAGTCCCTTCCTCACCCGTTATATGACTGCCCTCCTCATCGTCTGACTCAGGTGGCAAGGATGGAAAAGCCAGACTCGAGATGGGGTTAGTCGAAATAGGAGGAGAAGGCCATGCCTCTGTTTCCCCCAGGGCTGGAGCGGGGGGTGCGGAGGGACGCACCAGTCCTTCGGGGTGGATAACACCCATCCCTCTTTGAGTCTCTTTTACAGCTGCTATTTGGTCACGAGGCAACACGTACTTATATTGTTTATCTTTTGTGTTCATCGGGAGCAGTCCCTTGTTTTCTTTAACAGCAATCTCCCGCCCCTTCATATCATCAACGGGAGGTTTTAGGGCAAGGGCTCAGGGGCTGCGGGCAGCTGTTCACTCCCTTCCGCTAAATCTTTCTGCTCCTTGAACTTCTTTAATGTGTCTAACAAAAGTCGCCACGTTGTTAACAGTTCAATAGCCGTTTTTGAGCCACGCGTAGTTTCCTCAAATAATGTCTGCCCTAGGTTCGTCCATTGCGTTACACTAAATGCTGTAACCGACGTCGCTTCTACTCCCTGTTCCTTTCCCCACAATAGCATTTTTCGCAAGGTCACTTCAGGGAAGATTACACCCTGCTGTTTTAACAGCAGCGTCCATGTGGAGAGTATCGTCTGCTCTTCCTTAGTTAACTTCTCTCCCATGTCCCCAGTGGCTCACCTACTACAGGTGTCTTCTTAAACATGATCCGGGTCCGTCAACAGCTCTGCCCGCTGTCTTCAGCTTCACTGGGCTCCCTCCCCACCACTATTTCCAGTCGTCTTCTTCCTCAGTATCACGTCGGGGTCACCAATTGTCGTTTCAGTCGGGACGGACGAAAGACAAGACTCTCCTTGGAGAGTTAAGTTAAGCTCTCTCTTTATTACAAACTTGGCTTTCTTATATATCTAATCTTTTCTTCACGTTCCGTTCACGCGTTCTTTCTACGCTTTCAATTCGTTAGGTTACATAGCACACGCGCTCGTAGCTACAGTACGATTGGTTATCGAAATCCTGTTCACATTGCTCAAAATCTGGCTTTCTCACAGCCTAACTCTCCTTGTTCTCTGAAGCAATCTTCTTCTTTCTCCTTTTTGTTACATTGTCCTTATATGAGCAACTCGCGGCCTTCTTATGGGTACACTGCAATCTCTACCTCTTCTGTCAAAGGGTCTACGGACCCGCCGTATCCCCCAAACCGTGGCAGTCTAAAATGCTCCATGAAATATTCCAGCAGTAGCTCCTAGGGGAGATGGGAAGAAGAAAGCGTCAGTGTTTCCCCAGGCCATTCCTGAAATGCACGCCATGCAATTTAACTGGATGTCCTATTCTTCAAGGACACATAAGCTTCCTGAGTTTTCATTCTTGAACTTCAGACCTTCTGAACTTCTGACCACTAATGGATATTTGAAGAAACTCAGAGGCCAAAATTCACCCTCACCAGGGTTTTGTGGGGCCCAGAGAAGTTGCTGGCACATCAGGTGCCTTGTGGCAGTTCCCCAAAACCACAGAGGAACGGGCTCGAAGACCAGTACTTGGTCTCTTGGCATTCCATGTGACACCATGTTGAGAACAGAACTGCACTGGCTCAGGGCAGGGTCAAAACGGTTTTGAGCTCTCTCTGCACAAACTTGAACCTGAAGGGGCTCTGAATTGCACGAGAGCAGCTGACTTCAAGTGGAAGTCCCCAGCATCTGCTCAGTTCTATGGCAAAATGCTGCTTGTCTCGGGTTCCCTATCCAGCCAAGCGATGTTCACGGACATACGAGGAATAAATTTGGCTTTTACATTTCCATGGTGTTTTCTTTTGTGTGTTTGCACTGTGCCATGAAAACCCATCTGTCCTCGGGGAAGGAAAAGGGCAAAACCAGAGTGGTCGTTAAAATGATGTGGTACTTCTTTGGCCTCTCCTTTGTTTGTTTGCTTGTTTTTCTTGTCTTTGTTGGTTGCTGCGTGGCCAAGTTGCACACCGTGTTATAAACACAGGATCAAAATACCAATGACTTTAACCCCCAAACAGCAATCTGCCTCCCCCCCAAAATCCTATGTGAGCAAGGAGAAAGACCATGCAATACGATAAGTAATCTTATGCTTTAACCGTTTAGATCACGTTGCACCACTGGTCTCCAGGTAGAGTCTGTGAGGGTCTCCCGGGCATTCTGGGCGTTCTGGGCATTCCAGCCCCAAAGCCCTGTTGCAAACGGTATCAGCAAATCTCAGGAGTGTTGCAAAGTTCAAAGCAAGGAGGGGAGGGAGATTTTTATCTCAAAATAAAATTGGTTTTTTCACCCATCCACACGCATGCTGTCATTCATATCCACCTATCTGAAAGCAGTCAAATGTGTATTTCCACCTAGTCTGGAGAGAATTAGCGGAGCTGAGAGAGAGGACAAGAGACACAACCTTTGGAGGCCTCTTCCTGTCTCCTGCATTGTCCCTGCCTGGGTGTCCTGAGAAGCTGCACGCAGATGTGATCTTGACGAAGTGCTAGTGTCAGTGCCATCAACACCTGCCGTTCTCACAACCCTGACCCGAGGCTCCCACGCTCAGAAGTTCCTCTTCATACTTGGTCACACCAATCACCAAAACACAGACCCTCTCCTACCAGAAGGGGACGGAGGAGGTCTCTCATTCAACACTGGCTCAGGGCAGGGTCAACGATGGGTATAGACCTGTATGCTCTGGGTTGGGGCCACTGAGGTTTTGAAGGTTGACCTCCAGGCCCAGGGATCCCACCCCCTCACTGGGCAACCCTCTCCAGTGCTTCATGATCCTCGCAGGGATTTGGCGGTTAATCCTTTATCTCCAGCCTGAACCTCTCCCGTCTCAGGAGATGCCACCGTCTCTCACCCTCCCACCGGGCAGTGCTGGCGAGCGCCTGTCCAGCGCTGTCATCCAATGAACCCTCGTGCCACATGTGCCTGGAGATATCTGCCACAGCCAGAGTGACCTGAGGGGGGCCTGGGAAGACATGGCTGAGGCCTCGGTGACTGGCGTGAAACACTGATGCCGAGCACAAGACAAAGGGAGGGGGGCATGGATGGAGCGGGCAGAGCCACTGCAGTAGCCCCAGACGTGTGTGCTGTGGCCACAGCACTGCTGGGCTGAGCACCATGGTCGAAGATGGCCTGCTGCAATGTCCCTGAGTGATGGGTTCCACTGTCACCAAGGGGTAGACTGTGAGGTCAGCTAGTGATGGAATGTGACCGGGTAACCCTCGCTGCTTATATGCGGGCACCGAGTCCCAGCCAGCCGGTTTGTGCCCACACTCCAGCTGAGCAAGGTTGCGAGGCTGGAGTGCTGAGAAAGCCTGGGAAGTGGTGCCTCACGGGGGGAGTTGTCTCGTGCAACTCTCCACAGCTGACCAGGAGCCACCCGAAGACTTGCCCCGGCCCTGCCAGGTTCCGGCAGCCGGGGCACCCAGCAGGCGCGCTCGCAGCGGCAGAGGTGAGCTGGGAGGGGAAACCTCAGCCTGGGCAGCTGGGAGGCTTTCCTTCTTGGGGGACCTGGGCATTTCTTCCACCCCTGCCCGCAGCCGACAAATGACTGTGGCCTCTCTTCCTTTTCTAGCGTGACACCGGCTGCTGCAGGGCCAGTGGGCAGGGGCAATTTAACATCCTTGGCTCCCCCCAGCCCACCGCAGAGCGTGGAGAGCATGGCCACGGAGCTGGAGGACCGCTGTCCCATCTGCCTGGGCAGCTGGGAGGAGCCCAGCTACGTGCTGCCATGCCTCCACCGGTTCTGTTACACCTGTATCTTGCGGTGGGCTGAGAACAAGCCCGAGTGCCCCCTCTGTAAAAGGAGGGTGAGATCCATCTTGCACTCGGTGCGGGCGGACGACGACTTCCAGGAACATGTCATCTCACCTCCTGTGGCTCCATCAGTCGTCGTCCGCCACCAGCGGGGAGGAGCGTCGGCACAGGCAGCCGCCCACCGCCCCCGTCACCCGGCAGCACCCCGGCCTGCAGCTGCGTCGCCGCTGCCCTGGGCTCCAGAGGGGGGCTTCCATGCCCTCCTCTTCCGCCTCTACCCGGCTGCCCTCCAGCCCCTGCTGCCCTGGCTGCAGCAGGAGCTCGGGCAGCTCTTTGAGGACGCCCAGCAGGCAGCAGCAGTGCAGAGCCTCATCACGTCCAGCCTGCGACACCTTGGGCTGGATGAGGAGGCTCTGGCCCAGCGGCTGCAGGCCTCCCTGGGCTGGCGCACGAGGGCCTTTGTCAGCCGGCTGATTGAGGCCGTCGTGCGCCGGTGCAGTGGGGTGGCCCCACGTCGCATGGGCCTGGGGGTCACCCGTGCTGCCGGGGGGCGGGAGGACAGTGCCACGGCTGCCCCTGTCCCCGCTGCCTCCCCAGGGGAGCCTCCTGCCCCCAGCCCAGCTCCCCGTGGGGGTCCCGGGAGCCCCCCCTCCACCACCGTTCCCACCCACGGGGAGCAAGAAGAGCAGCCGGAGGAGGCTGTGCCAGGGCCCTCCAGCCACAGCCAGGGCACGGACCGCTCCCATGAGGAGCCCCGGCGAGCCCCGAAGAGGAGGGCCGGCACCCCTGAGGACCCTTCCCAGGCCCCCAGGAAGCCACCCCGCCACCGGTGAACCTGGGAGGGTGCCTCAGGGGCTGCCAAGGCAAGGCCGCAGCTGGGGGACGTGCTGACACCTCTGCGGCAGAAGAGCTCCCCAGCACCTCATCGGCTGCTGTTGGTGGGGGTCCTGCCAGCACCCCCGACGCCCCCATTCCCACCCACGGGGAGCAGCAAGAGTTCCCAGGACTCTTTACAGCCACCCGAGACCACGACGCCCCGCCAGCAACACTCGAACCAGGCCCCAGGAGCTGCCAAAACCGGGGCCAGGCCAGCAGCTGGGGCACGTGTCAGCTCACAAGCCAATCGGCAGGCAAGTGCTGCTCAGCAGTCAAGTGCCCGAAGGCGGGACAGTGTCAGATGCTCTGCATGCCTCCAGGTAGATGATGTCTGTGGCTTTCCCCTTATTCACTCAGGGTGCAGATAAAGCAAGGCTGCAGCTGGGGGACGTGCTGCTGAGGAATGGGAGGAGAGCCCCGCGGCTGCCCCCGTCCCCGCTGCCTCCCAAGAAAAGTCTCCTACTGCTCGCCTCACCCACTCTGACAGCGTGGAAGCAATCAGCATGGATGACCTCCCCGGCACGTCAGCAGCTGCCCTTCATGGGAGTGCCACCAGCACTCTTTCTGCCCACGTTCCTGTTGCTGGGGATCAAGAGGAGCCCCAACAGGAACCCGAGGATGCCGTGGCAACTCCATCTACTTCCCGTGGCGGCAGGGAACGCTCCTCTGCGGGGCCATAGTGTTCTCCGAAGAGAAGGAATGGCAGCCCCAAGGCCTCTAACTCTAATTAGCAGACTGTAAAGCAAATAAAGGCCTTAAGACTGCAGAAGATGTCTTGGTGCGTCACTAACTGTACAGGTGGCGTTGCTATCCCCACCCGTGTTACTTTCTAACCCTTTTCCTGGGGCTGTGCCCACCCTTTCCTGGGTGGACAAACACTGGAACAGGCTTCCTAGAGAGGTGGCCCATGCCCCCAGCCTCTCAATGCCTTAAAAGGAGGTATTTGGACAGTGCCCTTAACAATAGGCCTTAATTTTCGTCAGCCATGGAGTGGTCAGGTACTTGGACTCCATGATCCTTGTAGGTCCATACCAACAGGAACTCCTCCTTTCCATTCCATTCCATTCCATTCCATTCCATTCCATTCCATTCCATTCCATTCCATTCCATTGCAACCAGTGCTTGTGAAAGCTGCTGCACCAACGGAAACAGGAAAGTGGTTTTTTGACATTGCAGCTTAGGGAAGCTGCTGCACCTTTAGAAACCTTTGCTCCCTTTCCCACTGGCAATGCGTCTCTGCCAGTACTTCAGTGAGCATCCCTTCATGGGCTTGTGACAGTTGTGCTCCGGCTTGGGGACACTCAGGTCTTGAAGACCTCCAGGCTCTGGGATCCCACCTCCTCTCAGGGCAACCCTCTCCAGTGCTTCATGATCCTCGCAGGGATTTGGACGTTCATTGCTTATCTCCAGCCTGAACCTCTCCCGTCTCAGGAGGTGCCACTCTCTCTCACCCTCCTACCAGACAGGGCTGGCAAGCGCCTGTCCCCATCCCCTTGATGCCTTCCCCATAGGCACTGGGGTGCGCTATGAGGTGCCCCAATGCCTTCTCTGCTCCATGCTGAACCAGCCCCAGCCCCACAGACCCTCCTTGCCTCCCATGAGCCTCCCCTCTGGCTTCCTGGCCTCCCTCCTGCCCAGGACCCCAAATGTCCTCTGGCTAGGGAAGAAAGAGAGGAGAAAACCCATGAGAGTGAGCCAAGGGCTGCCTGTGTCCCAGCATGGGAGGAATCAGGGCAGCCCAGAGGGCTGGCCAGCAGTGCTGGGGTGTGGGCAGACCTTGTGGGATGTTGTCCTGCAGCCTCCCAGGGAGGCACGAGGTGTCATCCAATGAACCCTCGTGCCACGTGTGCCTGGAGACATCTGCCACAGCCAGAGCTACCTGAGGGTGACCTGGGAAGACATGGCTGAGGCCTTGGTGACTGAGCGATGGGTTCTGATGTCACCGAGGGCTGAACTGTGAGGTCAGCTAGTGATGGATTGTGACCAGGTGCCCCTCACTGCTTATATGCGGGCACCGAGGCCCAGCCAGCCGGTTTGTGCCCACACTCCAGCTGAGCAAGTTGGCGAGGCCGGAGTGTTGAGGAAAGCCTAGGAACTGGTGTCGTGCTTGGGGAGTTGCTTCTTGCAACTCTCCGTACCTGACCCAGAGCCACTCAAGGACTTGCCCCAGCCCTGCCAGGTTCCGGCAGCCGGGGCACCCAGGAGGCACGCTCGCAGCGGCAGAGGTGAGCTGGAGGGGAAACCTCAGCCTGGGCAGCTGGGAGGCTTTCCTTCTTGGGGGACCTGGGCATTTCTTCCACCCCTGCCCGCAGCCGACAACTGACTGTGGCCTCTCTTCCTTTTCTAGCGTGACACCGGCTGCTGCAGCGCCAGCGAGAGGGAGCCACTTAACATCCTCGGCTCCCTGCAGCCCAGCGCAGAGCGTGGAAGGCATGGCCGCCGAGCTGGAGAACCGCTGTCCCATCTGCCTGGACAGCTGGGAGGAGGCCAGCTACGTGCTGCCATGCCTCCACCAGTTCTGCTACCCCTGCATCCTGCGCTGGGTTGACACCAAGCCCGAGTGCCCCCTCTGCAAGAGGACCATCTGCTCCATCTTGCACTCGGTGCGGGCGGATGACGACTTCCAGGAGCACGTCGTCACAGCACCTGCGGCAGCACCTGTCGTCGGCCACCAGGCAGGAGGAGCTCCTGCACATCCAGCTGCTCACAGCCGCGCAGCAAGAGAGCAACAGCCTGTGGGAATGGTGCCCAGGGCTCCTCTGGGCGGACTCCAGCCCAGCACATGGGCATCCCTCTTCCAGAGGCTCCCAGCTCTCCTCCAGCCCATTCGGACCTGGGTGCGTCAGGAGCTGCGACGCATGTTTGGGAGCCGGCGTTCACGGGCAGACATAGCGGAGGACATTCTCATGCCCTTCCTGGCCCTTTTTGGCCTGGATGAAGACATGATGGTCCAGCTGATGGAAGCCTGCCTCCAAAACTACGCAGCAACATTTGTCCGACGGCTTATTGACGTTGCCGTGCAACGGTGCAGCGGGGAGGCCCGCCGTCTGCTGGGCCTGGACAATGGCCATGCTGCGAGGCAGCGGGAGGAGAGCCCCACAGCTGCCCCCGTGCCCGCTGCCTCCCAAGAAAGGTCTCCTACTGCTGGCCTCACCCACTCCAACAGCGTGGAAGCAACCAGCATGCATGACCTACCCGGCACGTCACCAGCTGCCCTTCGTGGGAGTGCCACCAGCCCCCTTTCTGCCCCCGTTCCTGTCCCCGGGGATCAAGAGGAGCCCCAGCAGGAACCCGAGGATGCCGCGGCAATTCCATCGACTTCCAGCGGCGGCAGGGAACGCTCCTCTGGGGGGCCACGGTGTCCCCCAAAGAGAAGGAGCGGCAGCCCCGAGGCCTCTTCTCCAGCCAAGAAGAGGCCACCCCACGGGAGGCACTAGCAGAATGCCCCAGGCACTGCCGATACCACCACCGGACCAGCAGCTGCGGCATGCGCTGGCCCTCAAGGGCCCCTGGCCCTCTGAGTCTAAGTAGCAGGCTCTAAAAGCAAATAAAGGCCTTAAGACTGCAGAAAATGTCTTGGTGTGTCACTAACTGTGCAGGTGGCCTTGCTATCCCCACCCGTGTTACTGTCTACCCCTTTTCCTGGGGCTGTGCCCACCTTTTCCTGGGTGGTCCAACACTGGAACAGGCTTCCTAGAGAGGTGGTCCATGCCCCCAGCCTCTCAATGCCTTAAAAAGAGGCATTTGCACAGTGCCCTTAACCATAGGCCTTATTTTTGTCAGCCATGGCCTGGCAGGGAGCTACGAGTAGTACCTGCTCGGCTTGTCCCCCTGCCAGTGCAGGAGGCTGGCCATGGAGAGGGCCCGCAGCGGGTCGCCGCAGCACCGCTCCAACCTGCGCAGGCGGCCCACCGACAACTAGCCCTCGGCTGGTAGCAGCGGGCCTGCCGGGACCAACCGCACAGCTCCCAGCAGGCTCCCGCACCCAGCACTTCTCAGGAGCCAACACCGCTGAGCGCAGGAGTGCGCCCACCTGGCCCTGCTCCTGCTCCGGACACCGGCAGTGGCACAGTGTGGCTGTGGCCCCTCACCATCCCCCTCTGGCGCCTCCAATAAAGACCTCGATGCTTTCCAGGGCGTGTGTGCGTGTGTGTTTCTCGACGGCAGAGCAACCTGATGATTAAGGAGCCGGAGCATCCTCTGAGCAAAGGCTGAGCGAGCTGGGACTCTTTAGCCTGGTGAGGAGAAGGCTCGGGGGGGACCCCATCGATGCCTAAAAAGGCCTGAAGGGAGGCTGCAGAGAAGATGGAGCCAGGCTCTTGCCGGTGGTGCCCAGCGACAGGAGACGGCATATCGAAGAGCACTCTGGACATGATCCTGGATAAGTGGCTCTAGCTCAACATCAACAGCAAGATCTCCCATCTCTACTTCCATGATTAGAAATACTAACATATCGAGGCCAGCCGCATAAGCTGTTAAGAATGCCTTTGGTACAGACGATGTCTATTTCTCTGGTATACATTGCTGACAATCCACTTCTGGAAAAACAGTTTCTCATATACTTCCTCCCATCCAAAAAGAAGTTCTGTTCACTGGTTCAGTTAGGGATGCAAAGGCCGGGATTCCAAATAAATTGTGCGATTATGACTGGATACATCACTTAATTCGAACCCGTTCTGCATTTGTGCTGAGGCAGCTCAACTGCATCAGATAGTGATGTCCTGCTTTTTCTGTACTCTAGAGAGACTGTGGGTGTTAGAGCACCACGGTGGGTTTGGCCAACTAGCTTGATACTAGTCGCACGCACCTGCCGTACTTTTTGTAAGGCAGTTTTATAAATGCTCTCATAAATATAAATATAATGCTCTCTCATAGAAATGCTGTCCAGGAGGTCAGACCGTGTGGACAGGCCCTGTGGCCTATGCTAAATGGTCCAGGCCACGCCTGGCATTGATGCTTGCTGGTGTTTATTTCTCAGCATTCAGGTATTATATATTCTCACCACCAGTGTGACGCAGTGCAAGAAGCATTCGGCCTAGGTTCGTGCCCAGCAGATCGGTATTGGGGCAACGTTTGTCAGCGGTTTACCCTCAGTTTGTTTGACTTAACTTGTAACGGGACTGTAAAGAATGGGTGACTACACATTTTCCAAGGACCACTTTTGATAACAGTCTGGCATGCACGCAATCGAACACATACTGAGAGGTTCATGTCAAGATATGCACACGAGAATACACCCTATAATATATTTGGGTTTTTAGCACCAAGGTTACGCACTTCAATGTTCATTGTGATGCCTCCGTAACTTTGGAACACTTACTCTTTTAACTTGCTTTCCCCCCCAAACTCTGTACATATTTTCACTTCAAATAGTGCGGCCTTTCTTCTCGTGTGGAGCTATTAAAAACAGAAAGAAGAAATACTGAATCGGGAACTTCTCTTGCTAGTCCTGTGAAAAGGCTCTGCAACCTTAAAAAGGAAGAAGGACCGTCCAGAATCTGGGAACAGATCCCACAGACATTCCTACTTCGTGCACCTGAAGACGTTTCCTGCGTGATTTTTCTTTACGTGTGAGAATCAGACTGACTATCAGGATACCCTTCCCTTCTACAGATTGGCACTGGGATCAACTGCTTTCTGCAGTCATGCTACATCTCTGCCTCAATGTTCGCACAGGCCTGGATCCCATAAACACGGCTCCATCGTGGGTATGCGTGTTTCCAGTTTATAGCTGAAAACTACGCTAAGGAAACTTGGCAGGTTAGCAAAAACATACACACGTTTCTTGTAGTGACAAGGAAATGGCAGGCATGTACTTCGATATAAAACGATAATTCGCTAAAACAATGACAATGAGAAAAAAGCACGAACCAAATGCCACTCCTTGACCCTAGCACCCAAAGTGACGCTTTCAGAAATTGTGTCTTTTTCCCTGCAAGCAGATGTATGTCTGTGACTAACTGACCCTTCGAACCAGTGTAGCTCCAAAGGGACGCAGGACTGGATACGTATTCGCAGAGATGTGTGCACACAACACACATGCATAATTTTGGGGCCAGGCTCAAACGGCATTTTCCGACTCAGGGTACTTCTAGCTGCAAGCATAGTGGAAGAGTCAGTTCCAGGGTATTACAACCTTTTGCATCGTCCCATACCTATCTTTGCTGAAGTACAGCTCCTGTACTTGCACAAAACCAGTAGACCATCAGCCATCAGGTGAGACGTTTTACAGCCCCCAAACGTGAAGGTTTATAAATTAGATGCATTTCTATGCAACTGCAGAGAATAGTGAAATATCCTCCAGGACATTATCTTTTTGAATGGGAGGTGTTGTGGTTGAAGCTATTCTTTTTAATCAGCTGAAGGAAAAATTTGTTTGTTACTTGTAAAAGTGCCTAGATCATGCTCTGGAAGCGAAACGGTATGCAGAGCTGAAATGCACCCCCTCATCAGAGAGTGTTCTGAGGGCCCCGCAAGCGGCACCACTCACTTTTGAGAGGACTGAAAGCTGGGAAACTCTTTGTCGACATCGAGGAAATACTGCCCTCTTCTGATTCCATTTGATCTAGAGGTGGCTGCACTTGCGACGAGAGAAAAGAGATCTGAAAAAAGAATAAGCGGACTAGAGATGTGGCTTGGCAAAGGGATGAACCTTCTCCAGTGGTTGTTTAGCGGGGAACCTCCGCCATTTCTGAGTGGCAAAGACAGCATCAAAGCAAGAGACATGCACAGCCTGGATAAAAGCCACATGTGCTGCGCCGGTACATTCTAGGATAATAGCGTAATGAAAAGAAAGGTGGCGTGAAATGCAAGCAGCCGACAGATGATTTAAAGCAAAGAGGAGGAGGGGCTCCTGTAAGTGTGCAATGGAGCTTCTTGCTGCCCAGTTCTGCGCATACTGAGCTTTTCAAATGTTCAAAAGCAAGGAACCCAAGCCCAGAAAGAAAAGCACGTTGGAGAGCTATCAAACATCGAGACACGTTCAGGAAGCCTCGGAGCTGCAAAAAAAAGCAAAAAAAAGCTCCAAAAAAAAGAGGCAGTCGTAGGGAAATCTGGACACGGTGAACCACTTGTCTGATTAGTTTGACCGCTTCTACGATAACTTCCTTACAGAGAATTTCACACCAGAATGATACGCAACCTTCTCCCGGCTGCAAACCGCCACACACTATGAAAATCGCATTGCTTTTCAGAGCTGTCACAAAGGAGACTGGCACAGAAGGATCTTAGCTTCATCGAGCATCTGCACAGCTAAAAGTCTGGGAAAGAGCTTTACCCGTTCACAAGATGAGGCCTAACCCTTCTCGCGTGTCCTGCAGCTTCTGCTGCGTGGATGAAAAGTGCTCTTGTTCATGCTTTCCTTTTTTTTGATTTGTCGGCAATCCCATGGAGAGAACTGAGGAAGTAATCCCTATGCCCCCGTCCTGGGAAAACCCACAGCCCCATTCAGCTTTTACACGCGTGCAAAAAAAAAAAAAAAAGAAATCACCGTTTAGGGAAATTTCTGCTTTCTCTCCACCACCGTGGACTAGCATGGATGCAAATTCCATTTTGACACAATTTTACAAGTGAAAGAATGCTCAAACACAACCAGTTGACAGACAACAAAAATGGTTTGGTACTGAAATAATTTATTTGTGTTTGTACAATTGTATTGTAACAAATCGAACTGCAAAATACATGTACCGAACAAAAATTTAAATTATAGAAATTGTGTCACGTTTTAATACCTGTCAAACTCAGTGCACTTTTGTGCAGAATGTGTAACAGCAGGTGATCTGCTGTTCACGTGCATATTTCTTAATTGTGTCTTATAAATTTAAGTGTAAGCAAACCTCTTCCCACTGGAAAAAAGAAAGAAAAGGAAAAAGGAAGGTTTTTGGAAAGTAACGTTGTGAGCGACATGCTCCATTCCGCCCTCAGGTGCCCTGTTGTGAGTGAGAGCAGAATTCCCATCACAGAATTTTCAGAGTCGGCTTGGTATGAAAGCTCACTTGCAAAGGAGCCAACCTAAGTGGCACCGTTCGAACCACTTCCAGGAAATGCCACACAAGGAAGAAATATTACCTTGCACCCAGCTACGTTTCATGAAGTGGGCACTTAAGAAGGTCTTGTGTGTCGCGTTAGAATGATCAGTTACAAACCCGTGAAAAAGATGTTTTGTGGCCAAATGTTGTCAGGGTAAAAGAAAACCACGAAGCTGTTGAGTTAGGCTTTTGTAACTTGGCGTGAACTACTACGCTTATAGTCTACACTGGAATATTGAGACCTTAACTTATGGAACGTATGTGTAGAATATGTGTGGCAGTCTAAAATATTCCATGAGATATTCCAGCAGTAGCTCCTAGGGGAGATGGGAAGAAGAAAGCGTCAGTGTTTCCCCAGGCCATTCCTGAAATGCACGCCATGCAATTTAACCGGATGTCCTATTCTTCAAGGACACATAAGCTTCCTCAGTTTTCATTTTTGAACTTCAGAACCTCTGAAGTTCTGACGACTCGTGGATATTTGAAGAAACTCATTGTCCTTATACGACGCAACTCGCGGCCTTCTTATGGGTACACTGCAATCTCTATCTCTTCTGTCAAAGGGTCTACGGGCCCGCCGTATCCCCCAACAATTCCCCCTTCTTGTATTTGTGCTACAAATGCCGCCCCCATCACCCGCTGCAGGGCCCTTTGCAGTAGGGAGATGAGACATGGCACCATCATTAGCACAACTACGACTATCAACAATATTGTTAATCCTGCTTTGACTATTGAAACCAGCCATCCCGAGAGTCCCCAGTTTTTGCAAAAGGTGATCAAGAGAGAGGAACCCACCCTCTTCCTTTAACTTTTTCGTTCGTTCTGTCAACTCTTGTATGTGTGCATGAATAGATCGAGAGTGGTCTGATAAATTCATGCAGCACATCCCATCAACATCTTGGCAGCCATGACCTTGAGCCAGCAACAAAAAATCTATTGCAGCTCGATTCTGCAGTGTGGCATGTCTAACTGAGTCTACATCTAACAGTAAACTACTCAAAACTGGAGAAGTAGCATTAGATTGCTTAGCCAGCCGACATCCAAGCTTGTTAAGCGTAGCGAGCGCTTTAGCTGACGCCACCCCGGGGGCTAAAAAGGATGCCGCAATTATTTCTCCAGGGTTCCAAAATTGTACATTGTCATCGCAGCTATTTCTGAATGCGTGAGCACTTCCTTTTGGGCGCCTATAGCGCTGCGCAATCATAGATGTATTTGGTGTTAGTAGGGTTAATCTTCCTAAACTACAGGGGCCCCCTTTAATGTGAGAGGGGATACCAGGCCATGCCCTATCTCCGCAGATGAGAAAGCTTCCTGCTGGCAAGCTCAGAGGGTGATTAGTAGATTTAGAGACATTGGCTGATGTGTAGGTGCAGCAAACACATTCATTTCTATAAACAATCAGGCTAGAATTAACACATTGAATGTTTGACTGATTTTTGCCACTATCATTAAAATATAAGCACTAATCCATTTCAACAGAACCCAGTAATTCGAGTTCTTGTGGTTCGAGGTTACTGTGTTGCAGATAGGGTACCCAAGCATCCCAATTATCAGCTACCTCACCCCCTTTTGTCAAGTGCTTCTGAAACTCCGGCACAGGCCAGGCGTCTAAGGGCTGTCCCACCAGACACGTTGAGAATGGATTCTGCGGTGATGAGGTTGACAAACAAAGCGTGTCCTGGCCCGTTAAGTTAGCCAGGGTGACCCATACATTATTCTTTGGTTGAGGTGGAATCCAAACCCTTGAGGAGAGTGCAGTAAATATCTTAAGGCAGATGGTGAGCAAGATAGCCGGACTCATCATGCCCGTTCGCTTTGTTCCCCCGTCCCGGTTATCTTCAAATACGGGCGGACGTATCTTGCGGGCACCCGCCGTGGTCCATGATCTGTGGAAACACAAGCATAGCCCCTTCCCCACGTGACCAAGTCACGCGGGCCCAACCACTGTCCTGTCCTGAGGTCCCGCATCAGCACTTCTGCTCCAGGACCCACCCGTTCCTGGCTCACAAGAGAACCAAAGTGCCGAAGGAGGGGTGGCATCGCAGCAGCAGTATCATCAGCAAGCTGCAAAAAAATTCAAGACATATACAGCTTTAGCTAATCGTGCTTCAGGGCTTTCCCCTAGCATTCCCCCTTTTTGTTTGTGTAAAAGGCGTTTCAGGGGACCGTGTGCACGCTCAACAATACTCTGACCCGTGGGTGAGTGGGGGATGCCTGTGACATGTGTCACGCCCCAGAGTTGTAAAAACAAGCTACTTTTTGTGATACATAAGCAGGACCATTATCAGTTTTGATCTGTTGTGGGACACCCGAAACAGAAAATGCACGCTGCCAATGGCGTAGGGCGTCCCGAGCTGATTCTCCAGTGTGAGCAGTGGCAACGAGGGCAGAAGAAAAGGTATCAATTGATACATGTGTATCCCTCAAACGGCCGAATTCAGTAATATGTGTGACATCACTTTGCCAAAGCTGTAAAGCACGTAATCCTCGTGGATTGGTGCCGTAATATACAGGTACTTGTTGATCTTGACAATCAGGGCAGGCTGCAATAATATTGCGAGCCTCAGCGCTACTAAGATTAAACTGACGTTTTAAAGCACGCTATCCCTGATGACAAAAACTATGCGATGCTATCGCTTGCTGTTTAACATTGGGCACAGGTCCCAGGGCAACTGCAGACACTAAAGCATCAGCTTGTGCATTGCCTTCTACAATAAATCCTGACAACCGGGTATGACTTCTAATATGCATGACGTAATATTCTTGCTGTCGCTTTTGTATTGTTATCCCTAACAGTTTCAATATGCCAAACAGCAACTCACTGGTTACACTCCCTAAAACAGCCTTATCTAAACGTTAGTACCAGTCCAGCCACAGAAGCCGAATCTGTCACAATGTTGACAGGGCTGGGGAAGTTCTGAAACACCATGGTCTTCGCCCGTAATTCTACGACTTGGGGCAAACCTTCTTGATGTTCGATCTTATGCTGCCATTGTGTTCCTTGTCTCCAGACAATGGCAGCTTTTCCAGTTTTTCCTGATCCATCTGTGAACACCGTGGGGCCCTCCACTGGGTTTCTGCAACTGAGATTTTTCCGTGCAAAGGCCATTTGGGTGCCCAATTTGATCAGTGGGTGTGAAGGCAAATGGTAGCTCACCTGCCCTGTATAATTGGTCGTGGCTGCTTGTAGGGCAGTGCTGTTAGCTAAGCACCGTTCAAAACAATCACTCTGTACAGGGACTACAATCTGTTCAGGGTCTCTTCCCATCAGTTCTGAACATCGAGTTCTAATTTCTATAATAACTTGTGCTATTAGCTCAAATAGACCAGGGGCTGTTTTCTTTGTCTTGTTAGGCAAAAAAAATTCATTCTAAAACACGTAAGGGATCATCCCATTGTTCACACCATTGAGCAATCATAGCAAATGGCACTAATTGATCTACTAACACAAAGGCCTGCACCGAAACCGTTAAGTCAAGTCTCCATACATGTTTACTACTAATAGCTTGTTCTATTTCAGCTACCACTTTTTTTGCTTCCTCAGTTAACGTTCGTGGGGCTAAAATGTTAGTGTCACCTTTTAATAGCTCAAAGAGAGGTTGTAATTTGGTAGGCTCCATGTTATTCACAGACGGAACAGTAAATGCAAATTTTTCTTTGTCTTGTTCCGCCAGAGGGATGGTAAAAAAACAATCTTTTAAATCCATTACAACAATTTCCCACCCCATAGGTATCAGAGTAGGCGAAGGTAATCCCGGTGCTAGTGCTCCCATTGTTGCCATGACATCATTAATCTTTCTCAAATCATGCAACAACCTCCATTTCCCCGATTTCTTTTTCATAACAAATACTGGGGCATTCCAAGGGCTATGTGAGGCTTCTATGCGTCCTGCAACAAGTTGTTGCATTACCAGAGACTGCAGGGCCGTTAATTTCTCTTGGCTAAGGGGCTACTGACCAACCCACACTGGTTTTTCTGTTAGCCATTTTAGAGCTAAAGTGGGCCGAGAAACGCCCCGCAATACAGTGGCCCCGACTAAAAATCCGTAGTTATGCGAACTCCCCATTGGCCTAAGCAGTCCCTTCCCCAGAGGTTTAAAGGAGTTGAGGTCACATGTGGCCGCACTGTAGCCCTTTGCCCTTCTGAGTGTACAATCACAGTAGGGTTAGTGGACATATAACTATTGGCAACCCCTCCGAGTCCTGCCACTCCCAAGGCATTGGAGGTTAATGGCCAAGCAGCAGGCCACTCCCTTAAGGAAATGATCGTCACATCTGCTCCAGTGTCTAATAATCCAGACAGTCGGACCTTCTTGGGAGTGACAAGGGACCTTCTTGCCACATGTGCCTGGGGACATCTGCCACGGCCAGAGTGACCTGAGGGGGACCTGGGAAGACATGGCTGAGGCCTCGGTGACTGGTGTGAAACACTGATGCCGAGCACAAGACAAGGGAAGAAGGCGACGGATGGAGCGGGCAGTGGCACTGCAGTAGCCCCAGACGTGTGTGCTGTGGCCACAGCACTCCTGGGGTGAGCACCATGGTCGAAGATGGCCTGCTGCAATGTCCCTGAGTGATGGGTTCCACTGTCACCAAGGGGTAGACTGTGAGGTCACCTAGTGATGGAATGTGACCGGGTAACCCTCGCTGCTTATATGCGGGCACCGAGTCCCAGCCAGCCGGTTTGTGCCCACACTCCAGCTGAGCAGGGTTGCGAGGCTGGAGTGCTGAGAAAGCCTGGGAAGTGGTGCCTCACGGGGGGAGTTGTCTCGTGCAACTCTCCACAGCTGACCAGGAGCCACCCGAAGACTTGCCCCGGCCCTGCCAGGTTCCGGCAGCCGGGGCACCCAGGAGGCACGCTCGCAGCGGCAGAGGTGAGCTGGGAGGGGAAACCTCAGCCTGGGCAGCTGGGAGGCTTTCCTTCTTGGGGGACCTGGGCATTTCTTCCACCCCGGCCCGGAGCCAGCAACTGACTGTGGCCTCTCTTCCTTTTCTAGCGTGACACCGGCTGCTGCAGGGCCAGTGGGCAGGGGCAATTTAACATCCTTGGCTCCCCCCAGCCCACCGCAGAGCGTGGAGAGCATGGCCACGGAACTGGAGGACCGCTGTCCCATCTGCCTGGGCAGCTGGGAGGAGCCCAGCTACGTGCTGCCATGCCTCCACCGGTTCTGTTACACCTGTATCTTGCGGTGGGCTGAGAACAAGCCCGAGTGCCCCCTCTGTAAAAGGAGGGTGAGATCCATCTTGCACTCGGTGCGGGCGGACGACGACTTCCAGGAACATGTCATCTCACCTCCTGTGGCTCCATCAGTCGTCGTCCGCCACCAGCGGGGAGGAGCGTCGGCACAGGCAGCCGCCCACCGCCCCCGTCACCCGGCAGCACCCCGGCCTGCAGCTGCGTCGCCGCTGCCCTGGGCTCCAGAGGGGGGCTTCCATGCCCTCCTCTTCCGCCTCTACCCGGCTGCCCTCCAGCCCCTGCTGCCCTGGCTGCAGCAGGAGCTCGGGCAGCTCTTTGAGGACGCCCAGCAGGCAGCAGCAGTGCAGAGCCTCATCACGTCCAGCCTGCGACACCTTGGGCTGGATGAGGAGGCTCTGGCCCAGCGGCTGCAGGCCTCCCTGGGCTGGCGCACGAGGGCCTTTGTCAGCCGGCTGATTGAGGCCGTCGTGCGCCGGTGCAGTGGGGTGGCCCCACGTCGCGTGGGCCTGGGGGTCACCCGTGCTGCCGGGGGGCGGGAGGACAGTGCCACGGCTGCCCCTGTCCCCGCTGCCTCCCCAGGGGAGCCTCCTGCCCCCAGCCCAGCTCCCCGTGGGGGTCCCGGGAGCCCCCCCTCCACCACCGTTCCCACCCACGGGGAGCAAGAAGAGCAGCCGGAGGAGGCTGTGCCAGGGCCCTCCAGCCACAGCCAGGGCACGGACCGCTCCCATGAGGAGCCCCGGCGAGCCCCGAAGAGGAGGGCCGGCACCCCTGAGGACCCTTCCCAGCCCCCCAGGAAGCCACCCCGCCATCGGTGAACCTGGGAGGGTGCCTCAGGGGCTGCCAAGGCAAGGCCGCAGCTGGGGGACGTGCTGACACCTCTGCGGCAGAAGAGCTCCCCAGCACCTCATCGGCTGCTGTTGGTGGGGGTCCTGCCAGCACCCCCGACGCCCCCGTTCCCACCCACGGGGAGCAGCAAGAGTTCCCAGGACTCTTTACAGCCGCCCGAGACCACGACGCCCCGCCAGCAACACTCGAACCAGGCCCCAGGAGCTGCCAAAACCGGGGCCAGGCCAGCAGCTGGGGCACGTGTCAGCTCACAAGCCAATCGGCAGGCAAGTGCTGCTCAGCAGTCAAGTGCCCGAGGGCGGGACAGTGTCAGATGCTCTGCATGCCTCCAGGTAGATGATGTCTGTGGCTTTCCCCTTGTTCACTCAGGGTGCAGATAAAGCAAGGCTGCAGCTGGGGGACGTGCTGCTGAGGAATGGGAGGAGAGCCCCGCGGCTGCCCCCGTCCCCGCTGCCTCCCAAGAAAAGTCTCCTACTGCTCGCCTCACCCACTCTGACAGCGTGGAAGCAATCAGCATGGATGACCTCCCCGGCACGTCAGCAGCTGCCCTTCATGGGAGTGCCAGCAGCACTCATTCTGCCCACGTTCCTGTTGCTGGGGATCAAGAGGAGCCCCAACAGGAACCCGAGGATGCCGTGGCAACTCCATCTACTTCCCGTGGCGGCAGGGAACGCTCCTCTGCGGGGCCATAGTGTTCTCCGAAGAGAAGGAATGGCAGCCCCAAGGCCTCTAACTCTAATTAGCAGACTGTAAAGCAAATAAAGGCCTTAAGACTGCAGAAGATGTCTTGGTGCGTCACTAACTGTACAGGTGGCGTTGCTATCCCCACCCGTGTTACTTTCTACCCCTTTTCCTGGGGCTGTGCCCACCCTTTCCTGGGTGGACAAACACTGCAACAGGCTTCCTAGGGAGGTGGTCCATGCCCCCAGCCTCTCAATGCCTTAAAAGGAGGTATTTGGACAGTGCCCTTGACAATAGGCCTTAATTTTCGTCAGCCATGGAGTGGTCACGTACTTGGACTCCATGATCCTTGCAGGTCCATACCAACAGGAACTCCTCCTTTCCATTCCATTCCATTCCATTCCATTCCATTCCATTCCATTCCATTCCATTGCAACCAGTGCTTGTGAAAGCTGCTGCACCAACGGAAACAGGAAAGTGGTTTTTTGACATTGCAGCTTAGGGAAGCTGCTGCACCTTTAGAAACCTTTGCTCCCTTTCCCACTGGCAATGCGTCTCTGCCAGTACTTCAGTGAGCATCCCTTCATGGGCTTGTGACAGTTGGGCTCCGGCTTGGGGACACTCAGGTCTTGAAGACCTCCAGGCTCTGGGATCCCACCTCCTCTCGGGGCAACCCTCTCCAGTGCTTCACGATCCTCGCAGGGATTTGGAGGTTCATTGCTTATCTCCAGCCTGAACCTCTCCCGTCTCAGGAGGTGCCACTGTCTCTCACCCTCCCTCCAGACAGGGCTGGCAAGCGCCTGTGCCCATCCCCTTGATGCCTTCCCCATAGGCACTGGGGTGCGCTATGAGGTGCCCCAATGCCTTCTCTGCTCCATGCTGAACCAGCCCCAGCCCCACAGACCCTCCTTGCCTCCCATGAGCCTCCCCTCTGGCTTCCTGGCCTCCCTCCTGCCCAGGACCCCAAATGTCCTCTGGCTAGGGAAGAAAGAGAGGAGAAAACCCATGAGAGTGAGCCAAGGGCTGCCTGTGTCCCAGCACGGGAGGAATCAGGGCAGCCCAGAGGGCTGGCCAGCAGTGCTGCGGTGTGGGCAGAGCTTGTGGGATGTTGTCCTGCAGCCTCCCAGGGAGGCACGAGGTGTCATCCAATGAACCCTCGTGCCACGTGTGCCTGGAGACATCTGCCACAGCCAGAGCTACCTGAGGGTGACCTGGGAAGACATGGCTGAGGCCTTGGTGACTGAGCGATGGGTTCTGATGTCACCGAGGGCTGAACTGTGAGGTCAGCTAGTGATGGATTGTGACCAGGTGCCCCTCACTGCTTATATGCGGGCACCGAGGCCCAGCCAGCCGGTTTGTGCCCACACTCCAGCTGAGCAAGTTGGCGAGGCCGGAGTGTTGAGGAAAGCCTAGGAACTGGTGTCGTGCTTGGGGAGTTGCTTCTTGCAACTCTCCGTACCTGACCCAGAGCCACTCGAGGACTTGCCCCAGCCCTGCCACGTTCTGGCATCCGGGGCACCCAGGAGGCACGCTCGCAGCGGCAGAGGTGAGCTGGAGTGGAAACCTCAGCCTGGGCAGCTGGGAGGCTTTCCTTCTTGGGGGACCTGGGCATTTCTTCCACCCCTGCCCGCAGCCGACAACTGACTGTGGCCTCTCTTCCTTTTCTAGCGTGACACCGGCTGCTGCAGCGCCAGCGAGAGGGAGCCACTTAACATCCTCAGCTCCCTGCAGCCCAGCGCAGAGCGTGGAAGGCATGGCCGCCGAGCTGGAGAACCGCTGTCCCATCTGCCTGGACAGCTGGGAGGAGGCCAGCTACCTGCTGCCATGCCTCCACCAGTTCTGCTACCCCTGCATCCTGCGCTGGGTTGACACCAAGCCCGAGTGCCCCCTCTGCAAGAGGACCATCTGCTCCATCTTGCACTCGGTGCAGACGGATGACGACTTCCAGGAGCACGTCGTCACAGCACCTGCGGCACCACCTGTCGTCGGCCACCAGGCAGGAGGAGCTCCTGCACATCCAGCTGCTCACAGCCGCGCAGCAAGAGAGCAACAGCCTGTGGGAATGGTGCCCGGGGCTCCTCTGGGCGGACTCCAGCCCAGCACATGGGCATCCCTCTTCCAGAGGCACCCAGCTCTCCTCCAGCCCATTCGGACCTGGGTGCGTCAGGAGCTGCGACGCATGTTTGGGAGCCGGCGTTCACGGGCAGACATAGCGGAGGACATTCTCATGCCCTTCCTGGCCCTTTTTGGCCTGGATGAAGACATGATGGTCCAGCTGATGGAAGCCTGCCTCCAAAACTACGCGGCAACATTTGTCCGACGGCTTATTGACGTTGCCGTGCAACGGTGCAGCGGGGAGGCCCGCCGTCTGCTGGGCCTGGACAATGGCCATGCTGCGAGGCAGCGGGAGGAGAGCCCCACAGCTGCCCCCGTGCCCGCTGCCTCCCAAGAAAGGTCTCCTACTGCTGGCCTCACCCACTCCGACAGCGTGGAAGCAACCAGCATGCATGAAATACCCGGCACGTCACCAGCTGCCCTTCGTGGGAGTGCCACCAGCCCCCTTTCTGCCCCCGTTCCTGTCCCCGGGGATCAAGAGGAGCCCCAGCAGGAACCCGAGGATGCCGCGGCAATTCCATCGACTTCCAGCGGCGGCAGGGAACGCTCCTCTGGGGGGCCACGGTGTCCCCCAAAGAGAAGGAGCGGCAGCCCCGAGGCCTCTTCTCCAGCCAAGAAGAGGCCACCCCACGGGAGGCACTAGCAGAATGCCCCAGGCACTGCCGATACCACCACCGGACCAGCAGCTGCGGCATGCGCTGGCCCTCAAGGGCCCCTGGCCCTCTGAGTCTAAGTAGCAGGCTCTAAAAGCAAATAAAGGCCTTAAGACTGCAGAAAATGTCTTGGTGTGTCACTAACTGTGCAGGTGGCCTTGCTATCCCCACCCGTGTTACTGTCTACCCCTTTTCCTGGGGCTGTGCCTACCTTTTCCTGGGTGGTCCAACACTGGAACAGGCTTCCTAGAGAGGTGGTCCATGCCCCCAGCCTCTCAATGCCTTAAAAAGAGGCATTTGCACAGTGCCCTTAACCATAGGCCTTATTTTGGTCAGCCATGGCCTGGCAGGGAGCTACGAGTAGTACCTGCTCGGCTTGTCCCCCTGCCGGTGCAGGAGGCTGGCCATGGAGAGGGCCCGCAGCCGGTCGCCGCAGCACCGCTACGATCTGCGCAGGCGGCCCACCGACAACTAGCCCTCGGCTGGCAGCAGCGGGCCTGCCGGGATCAACCACACAGCTCCCAGCAGGCTCCCGCACCCAGCACTTCTCAGGAGCCAACACCGCTGAGCGCAGGAGTGCGCCCACCTGGCCCTGCTCCTGCTCCGCACACAGGCAGTGGCACAGTGTGGCTGTGGCCCCTCACCATCCCCCTCTGGCGCCTCCAATAAAGACCTCGATGCTTTCCAGGGCGTGTGTGCGTGTGTGTTTCTCGACCGCAGAGCAACCTGATGATTAAGGAGCCGGAGCATCCTCTGAGCAAAGGCTGAGCGAGCTGGGACTCTTTAGCCTGGTGAGGAGAAGGCTCGGGGGGGACCTGATCGATGCCTAAAAAGGCCTGAAGGGAGGCTGCAGAGAAGATGGAGCCAGGCTCTTGCCGGTGGTGCCCAGCGACAGGAGACGGCATATCGAAGAGCACTCTGGACATGATCCTGGATAAGTGGCTCTAGCTCAACATCAACAGCAAGATCTCCCATCTCTACTTCCATGATTAGAAATACTAACATATCGAGGCCAGCCGCATAAGCTGTTAAGAATGCCTTTGGTACAGACGATGTCTATTTCTCTGGTATACATTGCTGACAATCCACTTCTGGAAAAACAGTTTCTCATATACTTCCTCCCATCCAAAAAGAAGTTCTGTTCACTGGTTCAGTTAGGGATGCAAAGGCCGGGATTCCAAATAAATTGTGCGATTATGACTGGATACATCACTTAATTTGAACCCGTTCTGCATTTGTGCTGAGACAGCTCAACTGCATCAGATAGTGATGTCCTGCTTTTTCTGTACTCTAGAGAGACTGTGGGTGTTAGAGCACCACGGTGGGTTTGGCCAACTAGCTTGATACTAGTCGCACGCACCTGCCGTACTTTTTGTAAGGCAGTTTTATAAATGCTCTCATAAATATAAATATAATGCTCTCTCATAGAAATGCTGTCCAGGAGGTCAGACCGTGTGGACAGGCCCTGTGGCCTATGCTAAATGGTCCAGGCCACGCCTGGCATTGATGCTTGCTGGTGTTTATTTCTCAGCATTCAGGTATTATATATTCTCACCACCAGTGTGACGCAGTGCAAGAAGCATTCGGCCTAGGTTCGTGCCCAGCAGATCGGTATTGGGGCAACGTTTGTCAGCGGTTTACCCTCAGTTTGTTTGACTTAACTTGTAACGGGACTGTAAAGAATGGGTGACTACACATTTTCCAAGGACCACTTTTGATAACAGTCTGGCATGCACGCAATCGAACACATACTGAGAGGTTCATGTCAAGATATGCACGTGAGAATACACCCTATAATATATTTGGGTTTTTAGCACCAAGGTTACGCACTTCAATGTTCATTGTGATGCCTCCGTAACTTTGGAACACTTACTCTTTTAACTTGCTTTCCCCCCCAAACTCTGTACATATTTTCACTTCAAATAGTGCGGCCTTTCTTCTCGTGTGGAGCTATTAAAAAGAGAAAGAAGAAATACTGAATCGGGAACTTCTCTTGCTAGTCCTGTGAAAAGGCTCTGCAACCTTAAAAAGGAAGAAGGACCGTCCAGAATCTGGGAACAGATCCCACAGACATTCCTACTTCGTGCACCTGAAGACGTTTCCTGCGTGATTTTTCTTTACGTGTGAGAATCAGACTGACTATCAGGATACCCTTCCCTTCTACAGATTGGCACTGGGATCAACTGCTTTCTGCAGTCATGCTACATCTCTGCCTCAATGTTCGCGCAGGCCTGGATCCCATAAACATGGCTCCATCGTGGGTATGCGTCTTTCCAGTTTATAGCTGAAAACTACGCTAAGGAAACTTGGCAGGTTAGCAAAAACATACACACGTTTCTTGTAGTGACAAGGAAATGGCAGGTATGTACTTCGATATAAAACGATAATTCGCTATAACAATGACAATGAGAAAAAAGCACGAACCAAATGCCACTCCTTGACCCTAGCACCCAAAGTGACGCTTTCAGAAATTGTGTCTTTTTCCCTGCAAGCAGATGTATGTCTGTGACTAACTGACCCTTCGAACCAGTGTAGCTCCAAAGGGGCGCAGGACTGGATACGTATTCGCAGAGATGTGTGCACACAACACACATGCATAATTTTGGGGCCAGGCTCAAACGGCATTTTCCGACTCAGGGTACTTCTAAGTGCAAGCATAGTGGAAGAGTCAGTTCCAGGGTATTACAACCTTTTGCATCGTCCCATACCTATCTTTGCTGAAGTACAGCTCCTGTACTTGCACAAAACCAGTAGACCATCAGCCATCAGGTGAGACGTTTTACAGCCCCCAAACGTGAAGGTTTATAAATTAGATGCATTTCTATGCAACTGCAGAGACTAGTGAAATATCCTCCAGGACATTATCTTTTTGAATGGGAGGTGTTGTGGTTGAAGCTATTCTTTTTAATCAGCTGAAGGAAAAATTTGTTTGTTACTTGTAAAAGTGCCTAGATCATGCTCTGGAAGCGAAACGGTATGCAGAGCTGAAATGCACCCCCTCATCAGAGAGTGTTCTGAGGGCCCCGCAAGCCAAGCGGCACCACTCACTTTTGAGAGGACTGAAAGCTGGGAAAGTCTTTGTCGACATCGAGGAAATACTGCCCTCTTCTGATTCCATTTGATCTAGAGGTGGCTGCACTTGCGACGAGAGAAAAGAGATCTGAAAAAAGAATAAGCGGACTAGAGATGTGGCTTGGCAAAGGGATGAACCTTCTCCAGTGGTTGTTTAGCGGGGAACCTCCGCCATTTCTGAGTGGCAAAGACAGCATCAAAGCAAGAGACATGCACAGCCTGGATAAAAGCCACATGTGCTGCGCCGGTACATTCTAGGATAATAGCGTAATGAAAAGAAAGGTGGCGTGAAATGCAAGCAGCCGACAGATGAGTTAAAGCAAGGAGGAGGAGGGGCTCCTGTAAGTGTGCAATGGAGCTTCTTGCTGCCCAGTTCTGCGCATACTGAGCTTTTCAAATGTTCAAAAGCAAGGAACCCAAGCCCAGAAAGAAAAGCACGTTGGAGAGCTATCAAACATCGAGACACGTTCAGGAAGCCTCGGAGCTGCAAACCCCTGAGAGAGTGTGCTGCAAAAATAGCACCATTTGCTTCCCTTTTTCTCGTGCCCTTTCCTAGATATTCTCTGCTGGCAACTGCCACTGGCTCCTTTCTGGTATCTTCTGGGCTCTTCTTGGAGAAGCATGCCATCTTTAAGTGCAAAGAATGAGCTTCACACTAGCCACCAGGTGAGGCATTTTGCAGACCTACAAGCAGAAAAAGCTCCAAAAATAAGAGGCAGTCGTAGGGAAATCTGGACACGGCGAACCACTTGTCTGATTAGTTTGACCGCTTCTACGATAACTTCCTTACAGAGAATTTCACACCAGAATGATATGCAACCTTCTCCCGGCTGCAAACCGCCACACACTATGAAAATCGCATTGCTTTTCAGAGCTGTCACAAAGGAGACTGGCACAGAAGGATCTTAGCTTCATCGAGCATCTGCACAGCTAAAAGTCTGGGAAAGAGCTTTACCCGTTCACAAGATGAGGCCTAACCCTTCTCGCGTGTCCTGCAGCTTCTGCTGCGTGGATGAAAAGTGCTCTTGTTCATGCTTTCCTTTTTTTTGATTTGTCGGCAATCCCATGGAGAGAACTGAGGAAGTAATCCCTATGCCCCCGTCCTGGGAAAACCCACAGCCCCATTCAGCTTTTACACGCGTGCAAAAAAAAAAAAAAAAGAAATCACCGTTTAGGGAAATTTCTGCTTTCTCTCCACCACCGTGGACTAGCATGGATGCAAATTCCATTTTGACACAATTTTACAAGTGAAAGAATGCTCAAACACAACCAGTTGACAGACAACAAAAATGGTTTGGTACTGAAATAATTTATTTGTGTTTGTACAATTGTATTGTAACAAATCGATCTGTAAAATACATGTACCGAACAAAAATTTAAATTATAGAAATTGTGTCACGTTTTAATACCTGTCAAACTCAGTGCACTTTTGTGCAGAATGTGTAACAGCAGGTGATCTGCTGTTCACGTGCATATTTCTTAATTGTGTCTTATAAATTTAAGTGTAAGCAAACCTCTTCCCACTGGAAAAAAGAAAGAAAAGGAAAAAGGAAGGTTTTTGGAAAGTAACATTGTGAGCGACATGCTCCATTCCGCCCTCAGGTGCCCTGTTGTGAGTGAGAGCAGAATTCCCATCACAGAATTTTCAGAGTCGGCTTGGTATGAAAGCTCACTTGCAAAGGAGCCAACCTAAGTGGCACCGTTCGAACCACTTCCAGGAAATGCCACACAAGGAAGAAATATTACCTTGCACCCAGCTACGTTTCATGAAGTGGGCACTTAAGAAGGTCTTGTGTGTCGCGTTAGAATGATCAGTTACAAACCCGTGAAAAAGATGTTTTGTGGCCCAATGTTGTCAGGGTAAAAGAAAACCACGAAGCTGTTGAGTTAGGCTTTTGTAACTTGGCGTGAACTACTACGCTTATAGTCTACACTGGAATATTGAGACCTTAACTTATGGAACATATGTGTAGAATATGTGTGGCAGTCTAAAATATTCCATGAGATATTCCAGCAGTAGCTCCTAGGGGAGATGGGAAGAAGAAAGCGTCAGTGTTTCCCCAGGCCATTCCTGAAATGCACGCCATGCAATTTAACCGGATGTCCTATTCTTCAAGGACACATAAGCTTCCTCAGTTTTCATTTTTGAACTTCAGAACCTCTGAAGTTCTGACGACTCGTGGATATTTGAAGAAACTCATTGTCCTTATACGACGCAACTCGCGGCCTTCTTATGGGTACACTGCAATCTCTATCTCTTCTGTCAAAGGGTCTACGGGCCCGCCGTATCCCCCAACAATTCCCCCTTCTTGTATTTGTGCTACAAATGCCGCCCCCATCACCCGCTGCAGGGCCCTTTGCAGTAGGGAGATGAGACATGGCACCATCATTAGCACAACTACGACTATCAACAATATTGTTAATCCTGCTTTGACTATTGAAACCAGCCATCCCGAGAGTCCCCAGTTTTTGCAAAAGGTGATCAAGAGAGAGGAACCCACCCTCTTCCTTTAACTTTTTCGTTCGTTCTGTCAACTCTTGTATGCGTGCATGAATAGATCGAGAGTGGTCTGATAAATTCATGCAGCACATCCCATCAACATCTTGGCAGCCATGACCTTGAGCCAGCAACAAAAAATCTATTGCAGCTCGATTCTGCAGTGTGGCATGTCTAACTGAGTCTACATCTAACAGTAAACTACTCAAAACTGGAGAAGTAGCATTAGATTGCTTAGCCAGCCGACATCCAAGCTTGTTAAGCGTAGCGAGCGCTTTAGCTGACGCCACCCCAGGGGCTAAAAAGGATGCCGCAATTATTTCTCCAGGGTTCCAAAATTGTACATTGTCATCGCAGCTATTTCTGAATGCGTGAGCACTTCCTTTTGGGCGCCTATAGCGCTGCGCAATCATAGATGTATTTGGTGTTAGTAGGGTTAATCTTCCTAAACTACAGGGGCCCCCTTTAATGTGAGAGGGGATACCAGGCCATGCCCTATCTCCGCAGATGAGAAAGCTTCCTGCTGGCAAGCTCAGAGGGTGATTAGTAGATTTAGAGACATTGGCTGATGTGTAGGTGCAGCAAACACATTCATTTCTATAAACAATCAGGCTAGAATTAACACATTGAATGTTTGACTGATTTTTGCCACTATCATTAAAATATAAGCACTAATCCATTTCAACAGAACCCAGTAATTCGAGTTCTTGTGGTTCGAGGTTACTGTGTTGCAGATAGGGTACCCAAGCATCCCAATTATCAGCTACCTCACCCCCTTTTGTCAAGTGCTTCTGAAACTCCGGCACAGGCCAGGCGTCTAAGGGCTGTCCCACCAGACACGTTGAGAATGGATTCTGCGGTGATGAGGTTGACAAACAAAGCGTGTCCTGGCCCGTTAAGTTAGCCAGGGTGACCCATACATTATTCTTTGGTTGAGGTGGAATCCAAACCCTTGAGGAGAGTGCAGTAAATATCTTAAGGCAGATGGTGAGCAAGATAGCCGGACTCATCATGCCCGTTCGCTTTGTTCCCCCGTCCCGGTTATCTTCAAATACGGGCGGACGTATCTTGCGGGCACCCGCCGTGGTCCATGATCTGTGGAAACACAAGCATAGCCCCTTCCCCACGTGACCAAGTCACGCGGGCCCAACCACTGTCCTGTCCTGAGGTCCCGCATCAGCACTTCTGCTCCAGGACCCACCCGTTCCTGGCTCACAAGAGAACCAAAGTGCCGAAGGAGGGGTGGCATCGCAGCAGCAGTATCATCAGCAAGCTGCAAAAAAATTCAAGACATATACAGCTTTAGCTAATCGTGCTTCAGGGGTTTCCCCTAGCATTCCCCCTTTTTGTTTGTGTAAAAGGCGTTTCAGGGGACCGTGTGCACGCTCAACAATACTCTGACCCGTGGGTGAGTGGGGGATGCCTGTGACATGTGTCACGCCCCAGAGTTGTAAAAACAAGCTACTTTTTGTGATACATAAGCAGGACCATTATCAGTTTTGATCTGTTGTGGGACACCCGAAACAGAAAATGCACGCTGCCAATGGCGTAGGGCGTCCCGAGCTGATTCTCCAGTGTGAGCAGTGGCAACGAGGGCAGAAGAAAAGGTATCAATTGATACATGTGTATCCCTCAAGCGGCCGAATTCAGTAATATGTGTGACATCAGTTTGCCAAAGCTGTAAAGCACGTAATCCTCGTGGATTGGTGCCGTAATATACAGGTACTTGTTGATCTTGACAATCAGGGCAGGCTGCAATAATATTGCGAGCCTCAGCGCTACTAAGATTAAACTGACGTTTTAAAGCACGCTATCCCTGATGACAAAAACTATGCGATGCTATCGCTTGCTGTTTAACATTGGGCACAGGTCCCAGGGCAACTGCAGACACTAAAGCATCAGCTTGTGCATTGCCTTCTACAATAAATCCTGACAACCGGGTATGACTTCTAATATGCATGACGTAATATTCTTGCTGTCGCTTTTGTATTGTTATCCCTAACAGTTTCAATATGCCAAACAGCAACTCACTGGTTACACTCCCTAAAACAGCCTTATCTAAACGTTAGTACCAGTCCAGCCACAGAAGCCGAATCTGTCACAATGTTGACAGGGCTGGGGAAGTTCTGAAACACCATGGTCTTCGCCCGTAATTCTACGACTTGGGGCAAACCTTCTTGATGTTCGATCTTATGCTGCCATTGTGTTCCTTGTCTCCAGACAATGGCAGCTTTTCCAGTTTTTCCTGATCCATCTGTGAACACCGTGGGGCCCTCCACTGGGTTTCTGCAACTGAGATTTTTCCGTGCAAAGGCCATTTGGGTGCCCAATTTGATCAGTGGGTGTGAAGGCAAATGGTAGCTCACCTGCCCTGTATAATTGGTCGTGGCTGCTTGTAGGGCAGTGCTGTTAGCTAAGCACCGTTCAAAACAATCACTCTGTACAGGGACTACAATCTGTTCAGGGTCTCTTCCCATCAGTTCTGAACATCGAGTTCTAATTTCTATAATAACTTGTGCTATTAGCTCAAATAGACCAGGGGCTGTTTTCTTTGTCTTGTTAGGCAAAAAAAATTCATTCTAGAACACGTGAGGGATCATCCCATTGTTCACACCATTGAGCAATCATAGCAAATGGCACTAATTGATCTACTAACACAAAGGCCTGCACCGAAACCGTTAAGTCAAGTCTCCATACCTGTTTACTACTAATAGCTTGTTCTATTTCAGCTACCACTTTTTTTGCTTCCTCAGTTAACATTCGTGGGGCTAAAATGTTAGTGTCACCTTTTAATAGCTCAAAGAGAGGTTGTAATTTGGTAGGCTCCATGTTATTCACAGACGGAACAGTAAATGCAAATTTTTCTTTGTCTTGTTCCGCCAGAGGGATGGTAAAAAAACAATCTTTTAAATCCATTACAACAATTTCCCACCCCATAGGTATCAGAGTAGGCGAAGGTAATCCCGGTGCTAGTGCTCCCATTGTTGCCATGACATCATTAATCTTTCTCAAATCATGCAACAACCTCCATTTCCCCGATTTCTTTTTCATAACAAATACTGGGGCATTCCAAGGGCTATGTGAGGCTTCTATGCGTCCTGCAACAAGTTGTTGCATTACCAGAGACTGCAGGGCCGTTAATTTCTCTTGGCTAAGGGGCTACTGACCAACCCACACTGGTTTTTCTGTTAGCCATTTTAGAGCTAAAGTGGGCCGAGAAACGCCCCGCAATACAGTGGCCCCGACTAAAAATCCGTAGTTATGCGAACTCCCCATTGGCCTAAGCAGTCCCTTCCCCAGAGGTTTAAAGGAGTTGAGGTCACATGTGGCCGCACTGTAGCCCTTTGCCCTTCTGAGCGTACAATCACAGTAGGGTTAGTGGACATATAACTATTGGCAACCCCTCCGAGTCCTGCCACTCCCAAGGCATTGGAGGTTAATGGCCAAGCAGCAGGCCACTCCCTTAAGGAAATGATCGTCACATCTGCTCCAGTGTCTAATAATCCAGACAGTCGGACCTTCTTGGGAGTGCCAAGGGACCTTCTTGCCACATGTGCCTGGGGACATCTGCCACGGCCAGAGTGACCTGAGGGGGACCTGGGAAGACATGGCTGAGGCCTCGGTGACTGGTGTGAAACACTGATGCCGAGCACAAGACAAGGGAAGAAGGCGACGGATGGAGCGGGCAGTGGCGCTGCAGTAGCCCCAGACGTGTGTGCTGTGGCCACAGCACTCCTGGGGTGAGCACCATGGTCGAAGATGGCCTGCTGCAATGTCCCTGAGTGATGGGTTCCACTGTCACCAAGGGGTAGACTGTGAGGTCACCTAGTGATGGAATGTGACCGGGTAACCCTCGCTGCTTATATGCGGGCACCGAGT
This sequence comes from Chroicocephalus ridibundus, assembly GCF_963924245.1. Lineage (NCBI taxonomy): Eukaryota > Metazoa > Chordata > Aves > Charadriiformes > Laridae > Chroicocephalus > Chroicocephalus ridibundus. The sequence continues at coordinate 29,261,627 of NC_086316.1, read as the reverse complement.
CCCAGCCAGCCGGTTTGTGCCCACACTCCAGCTGAGCAGGGTTGCGAGGCTGGAGTGCTGAGAAAGCCTGGGAAGTGGTGCCTCACGGGGGGAGTTGTCTCGTGCAACTCTCCACAGCTGACCAGGAGCCACCCGAAGACTTGCCCCGGCCCTGCCAGGTTCCGGCAGCCGGGGCACCCAGGAGGCACGCTCGCAGCGGCAGAGGTGAGCTGGGAGGGGAAACCTCAGCCTGGGCAGCTGGGAGGCTTTCCTTCTTGGGGGACCTGGGCATTTCTTCCACCCCGGCCCGGAGCCAGCAACTGACTGTGGCCTCTCTTCCTTTTCTAGCGTGACACCGGCTGCTGCAGGGCCAGTGGGCAGGGGCAATTTAACATCCTTGGCTCCCCCCAGCCCACCGCAGAGCGTGGAGAGCATGGCCACGGAACTGGAGGACCGCTGTCCCATCTGCCTGGGCAGCTGGGAGGAGCCCAGCTACGTGCTGCCATGCCTCCACCGGTTCTGTTACACCTGTATCTTGCGGTGGGCTGAGAACAAGCCCGAGTGCCCCCTCTGTAAAAGGAGGGTGAGATCCATCTTGCACTCGGTGCGGGCGGACGACGACTTCCAGGAACATGTCATCTCACCTCCTGTGGCTCCATCAGTCGTCGTCCGCCACCAGCGGGGAGGAGCGTCGGCACAGGCAGCCGCCCACCGCCCCCGTCACCCGGCAGCACCCCGGCCTGCAGCTGCGTCGCCGCTGCCCTGGGCTCCAGAGGGGGGCTTCCATGCCCTCCTCTTCCGCCTCTACCCGGCTGCCCTCCAGCCCCTGCTGCCCTGGCTGCAGCAGGAGCTCGGGCAGCTCTTTGAGGACGCCCAGCAGGCAGCAGCAGTGCAGAGCCTCATCACGTCCAGCCTGCGACACCTTGGGCTGGATGAGGAGGCTCTGGCCCAGCGGCTGCAGGCCTCCCTGGGCTGGCGCACGAGGGCCTTTGTCAGCCGGCTGATTGAGGCCGTCGTGCGCCGGTGCAGTGGGGTGGCCCCACGTCGCGTGGGCCTGGGGGTCACCCGTGCTGCCGGGGGGCGGGAGGACAGTGCCACGGCTGCCCCTGTCCCCGCTGCCTCCCCAGGGGAGCCTCCTGCCCCCAGCCCAGCTCCCCGTGGGGGTCCCGGGAGCCCCCCCTCCACCACCGTTCCCACCCACGGGGAGCAAGAAGAGCAGCCGGAGGAGGCTGTGCCAGGGCCCTCCAGCCACAGCCAGGGCACGGACCGCTCCCATGAGGAGCCCCGGCGAGCCCCGAAGAGGAGGGCCGGCACCCCTGAGGACCCTTCCCAGCCCCCCAGGAAGCCACCCCGCCATCGGTGAACCTGGGAGGGTGCCTCAGGGGCTGCCAAGGCAAGGCCGCAGCTGGGGGACGTGCTGACACCTCTGCGGCAGAAGAGCTCCCCAGCACCTCATCGGCTGCTGTTGGTGGGGGTCCTGCCAGCACCCCCGACGCCCCCGTTCCCACCCACGGGGAGCAGCAAGAGTTCCCAGGACTCTTTACAGCCACCCGAGACCACGACGCCCCGCCAGCAACACTCGAACCAGGCCCCAGGAGCTGCCACAACCGGGGCCAGGCCAGCAGCTGGGGCACGTGTCAGCTCACAAGCCAATCGGCAGGCAAGTGCTGCTCAGCAGTCAAGTGCCCGAAGGCGGGACAGTGTCAGATGCTCTGCATGCCTCCAGGTAGATGACCTCTGTTGCTTTCCCCTTATTCACTCAGGGTGCAGATAAAGCAAGGCTGCAGCTGGGGGACGTGCTGCTGAGGAATGGGAGGAGAGCCCCGCGGCTGCCCCCGTCCCCGCTGCCTCCCAAGAAAAGTCTCCTACTGCTCGCCTCACCCACTCTGACAGCGTGGAAGCAATCAGCATGGATGACCTCCCCGGCACGTCAGCAGCTGCCCTTCATGGGAGTGCCACCAGCACTCATTCTGCCCACGTTCCTGTTGCTGGGGATCAAGAGGAGCCCCAACAGGAACCCGAGGATGCCGTGGCAACTCCATCTACTTCCCGTGGCGGCAGGGAACGCTCCTCTGCGGGGCCATAGTGTTCTCCGAAGAGAAGGAATGGCAGCCCCAAGGCCTCTAACTCTAATTAGCAGACTGTAAAGCAAATAAAGGCCTTAAGACTGCAGAAGATGTCTTGGTGCGTCACTAACTGTACAGGTGGCGTTGCTATCCCCACCCGTGTTACTTTCTACCCCTTTTCCTGGGGCTGTGCCCACCCTTTCCTGGGTGGACAAACACTGCAACAGGCTTCCTAGGGAGGTGGTCCATGCCCCCAGCCTCTCAATGCCTTAAAAGGAGGTATTTGGACAGTGCCCTTAACAATAGGCCTTAATTTTCATCAGCCATGGAGTGGTCACGTACTTGGACTCCATGATCCTTGCAGGTCCATACCAACAGGAACTCCTCCTTTCCATTCCATTCCATTCCATTCCATTCCATTCCATTCCATTCCATTCCATTCCATTCCATTCCATTGCAACCAGTGCTTGTGAAAGCTGCTGCACCAACGGAAACAGGAAAGTGGTTTTTTGACATTGCAGCTTAGGGAAGCTGCTGCACCTTTAGAAACCTTTGCTCCCTTTCCCACTGGCAATGCGTCTCTGCCAGTACTTCAGTGAGCATCCCTTCATGGGCTTGTGACAGTTGTGCTCCGGCTTGGGGACACTCAGGTCTTGAAGACCTCCAGGCTCTGGGATCCCACCTCCTCTCGGGGCAACCCTCTCCAGTGCTTCACGATCCTCGCAGGGATTTGGAGGTTCATTGCTTATCTCCAGCCTGAACCTCTCCCGTCTCAGGAGGTGCCACTGTCTCTCACCCTCCCTCCAGACAGGGCTGGCAAGCGCCTGTGCCCATCCCCTTGATGCCTTCCCCATAGGCACTGGGGTGCGCTATGAGGTGCCCCAATGCCTTCTCTGCTCCATGCTGAACCAGCCCCAGCCCCACAGACCCTCCTTGCCTCCCATGAGCCTCCCCTCTGGCTTCCTGGCCTCCCTCCTGCCCAGGACCCCAAATGTCCTCTGGCTAGGGAAGAAAGAGAGGAGAAAACCCATGAGAGTGAGCCAAGGGCTGCCTGTGTCCCAGCACGGGAGGAATCAGGGCAGCCCAGAGGGCTGGCCAGCAGTGCTGCGGTGTGGGCAGAGCTTGTGGGATGTTGTCCTGCAGCCTCCCAGGGAGGCACGAGGTGTCATCCAATGAACCCTCGTGCCACGTGTGCCTGGAGACATCTGCCACAGCCAGAGCTACCTGAGGGTGACCTGGGAAGACATGGCTGAGGCCTTGGTGACTGAGCGATGGGTTCTGATGTCACCGAGGGCTGAACTGTGAGGTCAGCTAGTGATGGATTGTGACCAGGTGCCCCTCACTGCTTATATGCGGGCACCGAGGCCCAGCCAGCCGGTTTGTGCCCACACTCCAGCTGAGCAAGTTGGCGAGGCCGGAGTGTTGAGGAAAGCCTAGGAACTGGTGTCGTGCTTGGGGAGTTGCTTCTTGCAACTCTCCGTACCTGACCCAGAGCCACTCAAGGACTTGCCCCAGCCCTGCCACGTTCCGGCAGCCGGGGCACCCAGGAGGCACGCTCGCAGCGGCAGAGGTGAGCTGGAGGGGAAACCTCAGCCTGGGCAGCTGGGAGGCTTTCCTTCTTGGGGGACCTGGGCATTTCTTCCACCCCTGCCCGCAGCCGACAACTGACTGTGGCCTCTCTTCCTTTTCTAGCGTGACACCGGCTGCTGCAGCGCCAGCGAGAGGGAGCCACTTAACATCCTCGGCTCCCTGCAGCCCAGCGCAGAGCGTGGAAGGCATGGCCGCCGAGCTGGAGAACCGCTGTCCCATCTGCCTGGACAGCTGGGAGGAGGCCAGCTACCTGCTGCCATGCCTCCACCAGTTCTGCTACCCCTGCATCCTGCGCTGGGTTGACACCAAGCCCGAGTGCCCCCTCTGCAAGAGGACCATCTGCTCCATCTTGCACTCGGTGCAGACGGATGACGACTTCCAGGAGCACGTCGTCACAGCACCTGCGGCACCACCTGTCGTCGGCCACCAGGCAGGAGGAGCTCCTGCACATCCAGCTGCTCACAGCCGCGCAGCAAGAGAGCAACAGCCTGTGGGAATGGTGCCCGGGGCTCCTCTGGGCGGACTCCAGCCCAGCACATGGGCATCCCTCTTCCAGAGGCACCCAGCTCTCCTCCAGCCCATTCGGACCTGGGTGCGTCAGGAGCTGCGACGCATGTTTGGGAGCCGGCGTTCACGGGCAGACATAGCGGAGGACATTCTCATGCCCTTCCTGGCCCTTTTTGGCCTGGATGAAGACATGATGGTCCAGCTGATGGAAGCCTGCCTCCAAAACTACGCGGCAACATTTGTCCGACGGCTTATTCACGTTGCCGTGCAACGGTGCAGCGGGGAGGCCCGCCGTCTGCTGGGCCTGGACAATGGCCATGCTGCGAGGCAGCGGGAGGAGAGCCCCACAGCTGCCCCCGTGCCCGCTGCCTCCCAAGAAAGGTCTCCTACTGCTGGCCTCACCCACTCCAACAGCGTGGAAGCAACCAGCATGCATGACCTACCTGGCACGTCACCAGCTGCCCTTCGTGGGAGTGCCACCAGCCCCCTTTCTGCCCCCGTTCCTGTCCCCGGGGATCAAGAGGAGCCCCAGCAGGAACCCGAGGATGCCGCGGCAATTCCATCGACTTCCAGCGGCGGCAGGGAACGCTCCTCTGGGGGGCCACGGTGTCCCCCAAAGAGAAGGAGCGGCAGCCCCGAGGCCTCTTCTCCAGCCAAGAAGAGGCCACCCCACGGGAGGCACTAGCAGAATGCCCCAGGCACTGCCGATACCACCACCGGACCAGCAGCTGCGGCATGCGCTGGCCCTCAAGGGCCCCTGGCCCTCTGAGTCTAAGTAGCAGGCTCTAAAAGCAAATAAAGGCCTTAAGACTGCAGAAAATGTCTTGGTGTGTCACTAACTGTGCAGGTGGCCTTGCTATCCCCACCCGTGTTACTGTCTACCCCTTTTCCTGGGGCTGTGCCTACCTTTTCCCGGGTGGTCCAACACTGGAACAGGCTTCCTAGGGAGGTGGTCCATGCCCCCAGCCTCTCAATGCCTTAAAAAGAGGCATTTGCACAGTGCCCTTAACCATAGGCCTTATTTTGGTCAGCCATGGCCTGGCAGGGAGCTACGAGTAGTACCTGCTCGGCTTGTCCCCCTGCCAGTGCAGGAGGCTGGCCATGGAGAGGGCCCGCAGCCGGTCGCCGCAGCACCGCTACGATCTGCGCAGGCGGCCCACCGACAACTAGCCCTCGGCTGGTAGCAGCGGGCCTGCCGGGACCAACCGCACAGCTCCCAGCAGGCTCCCGCACCCAGCACTTCTCAGGAGCCAACACCGCTGAGCGCAGGAGTGCGCCCACCTGGCCCTGCTCCTGCTCCGCACACAGGCAGTGGCACAGTGTGGCTGTGGCCCCTCACCATCCCCCTCTGGCGCCTCCAATAAAGACCTCGATGCTTTCCAGGGCGTGTGTGCGTGTGTGTTTCTCGACCGCAGAGCAACCTGATGATTAAGGAGCCGGAGCATCCTCTGAGCAAAGGCTGAGCGAGCTGGGACTCTTTAGCCTGGTGAGGAGAAGGCTCGGGGGGGACCCCATCGATGCCTAAAAACGCCTGAAGGGAGGCTGCAGAGAAGATGGAGCCAGGCTCTTGCCGGTGGTGCCCAGCGACAGGAGACGGCATATCGAAGAGCACTCTCGACATGATCCTGGATAAGTGGCTCTAGCTCAACATCAACAGCAAGATCTCCCATCTCTACTTCCATGATTAGAAATACTAACATATCGAGGCCAGCCGCATAAGCTGTTAAGAATGCCTTTGGTACAGACGATGTCTATTTCTCTGGTATACATTGCTGACAATCCACTTCTGGAAAAACAGTTTCTCATATACTTCCTCCCATCCAAAAAGAAGTTCTGTTCACTGGTTCAGTTAGGGATGCAAAGGCCGGGATTCCAAATAAATTGTGCGATTATGACTGTATACATCACTTAATTCGAACCCGTTCTGCATTTGTGCTGAGACAGCTCAACTGCATCAGATAGTGATGTCCTGCTTTTTCTGTACTCTAGAGAGACTGTGGGTGTTAGAGCACCATGGTGGGTTTGGCCAACTAGCTTGATACTAGTCGCACGCACCTGCCGTACTTTTTGTAAGGCAGTTTTATAAATGCTCTCATAAATATAAATATAATGCTCTCTCATAGAAATGCTGTCCAGGAGGTCAGACCGTGTGGACAGGCCCTGTGGCCTATGCTAAATGGTCCAGGCCACGCCTGGCATTGATGCTTGCTGGTGTTTATTTCTCAGCATTCAGGTATTATATATTCTCACCACCAGTGCGACGCAGTGCAAGAAGCATTCGGCCTAGGTTCGTGCCCAGCAGATCGATATTTGGGCAACGTTTGTCAGCGGTTTACCCTCAGTTTGTTTGACTTAACTTGTAACGGGACTGTAAAGAATGGGTGACTACACATTTTGCTACGGACCACTTTTGATAACAGCCTGGCATGCACGCAATCGAACACATACTGAGAGGTCCATGTCAAGATATGCACACGAGAATACACCCTATAATATATTTGGGTTTTTAGCACCAAGGTTACGCACTTCAATGTTCATTGTGATGCCTCCGTAACTTTGGAACACTTACTCTTTTAACTTGCTTTCCCCCCCAAACTCTGTACATATTTTCACTTCAAATAGTGCGGCCTTTCTTCTCGTGTGGAGCTATTAAAAAGAGAAAGAAGAAATACTGAATCGGGAACTTCTCTTGCTAGTCCTGTGAAAAGGCTCTGCAACCTTAAAAAGGAAGAAGGACCGTCCAGAATCTGGGAACAGATCCCACAGACATTCCTACTTCGTGCACCTGAAGACGTTTCCTGCGTGATTTTTCTTTACGTGTGAGAATCAGACTGACTATCAGGATACCCTTCCCTTCTACAGATTGGCACTGGGATCAACTGCTTTCTGCAGTCATGCTACATCTCTGCCTCAATGTTCGCGCAGGCCTGGATCCCATAAACATGGCTCCATCGTGGGTATGCGTCTTTCCAGTTTATAGCTGAAAACTACGCTAAGGAAACTTGGCAGGTTAGCAAAAACATACACACGTTTCTTGTAGTGACAAGGAAATGGCAGGTATGTACTTCGATATAAAACGATAATTCGCTATAACAATGACAATGAGAAAAAAGCACGAACCAAATGCCACTCCTTGACCCTAGCACCCAAAGTGACGCTTTCAGAAATTGTGTCTTTTTCCCTGCAAGCAGATGTATGTCTGTGACTAACTGACCCTTCGAACCAGTGTAGCTCCAAAGGGGCGCAGGACTGGATACGTATTCGCAGAGATGTGTGCACACAACACACATGCATAATTTTGGGGCCAGGCTCAAACGGCATTTTCCGACTCAGGGTACTTCTAAGTGCAAGCATAGTGGAAGAGTCAGTTCCAGGGTATTACAACCTTTTGCATCGTCCCATACCTATCTTTGCTGAAGTACAGCTCCTGTACTTGCACAAAACCAGTAGACCATCAGCCATCAGGTGAGACGTTTTACAGCCCCCAAACGTGAAGGTTTATAAATTAGATGCATTTCTATGCAACTGCAGAGAATAGTGAAATATCCTCCAGGACATTATCTTTTTGAATGGGAGGTGTTGTGGTTGAAGCTATTCTTTTTAATCAGCTGAAGGAAAAATTTGTTTGTTACTTGTAAAAGTGCCTAGATCATGCTCTGGAAGCGAAACGGTATGCAGAGCTGAAATGCACCCCCTCATCAGAGAGTGTTCTGAGGGCCCCGCAAGCGGCACCACTCACTTTTGAGAGGACTGAAAGCTGGGAAACTCTTTGTCGACATCGAGGAAATACTGCCCTCTTCTGATTCCATTTGATCTAGAGGTGGCTGCACTTGCGACGAGAGAAAAGAGATCTGAAAAAAGAATAAGCGGACTAGAGATGTGGCTTGGCAAAGGGATGAACCTTCTCCAGTGGTTGTTTAGCGGGGAACCTCCGCCATTTCTGAGTGGCAAAGACAGCATCAAAGCAAGGGACATGCACAGCCTGGATAAAAGCCACATGCGCTGCGCCTGTACATTCTAGGATAATAGCGTAATGAAAAGAAAGGTGGCGTGAAATGCAAGCAGCCGACAGATGAGTTAAAGCAAGGAGGAGGAGGGGCTCCTGTAAGTATGCAATGGAGCTTCTTGCTGCCCAGTTCTGCGCATACTGAGCTTTTCAAATGTTCAAAAGCAAGGAACCCAAGCCCAGAAAGAAAAGCACGTTGGAGAGCTATCAAACATCGAGACACATTCGGGAAGCCTCGGAGCTGCAAACCCCTGAGAGAGTGTGCTGCAAAAATATCACCATTTGCTTCCCTTTTTCTCGTGCCCTTTCCTAGATATTCTCTGCTGGCAACTGCCACTGGCTCCTTTCTGGTATCTTCTGGGCTCTTCTTGGAGAAGCATGCCATCTTTAAGTGCAAAGAATGAGCTTCACACTAGCCACCAGGTGAGGCATTTTGCAGACCTACAAGCAGAAAAAGCTCCAAAAATAAGAGGCAGTCGTAGGGAAATCTGGACACGGTGAACCACTTGTCTGATTAGTTTGACCGCTTCTACGATAACTTCCTTACAGAGAATTTCACACCAGAATGATACGCAACCTTCTCCCGGCTGCAAACCGCCACACACTATGAAAATCGCATTGCTTTTCAGAGCTGTCACAAAGGAGACTGGCACAGAAGGATCTTAGCTTCATCGAGCATCTGCACAGCTAAAAGTCTGGGAAAGAGCTTTACCCGTTCACAAGATGAGGCCTAACCCTTCTCGCGTGTCCTGCAGCTTCTGCTGCGTGGATGAAAAGTGCTCTTGTTCATGCTTTCCTTTTTTTTGATTTGTCGACAATCCCATGGAGAGAACTGAGGAAGTAATCCTTATGCCCCCGTCCTGGGAAAACCCACAGCCCCATTCAGCTTTTACACGCGTGCAAAAAAAAAAAAAAAAGAAATCACCGTTTAGGGAAATTTCTGCTTTCTCTCCACCACCGTGGACTAGCATGGATGCAAATTCCATTTTGACACAATTTTACAAGTGAAAGAATGCTCAAACACAACCAGTTGACAGACAACAAAAATGGTTTGGTACTGAAATAATTTATTTGTGTTTGTACAATTGTATTGTAACAAATCGATCTGTAAAATACATGTACCGAACAAAAATTTAAATTATAGAAATTGTGTCACGTTTTAATACCTGTCAAACTCAGTGCACTTTTGTGCAGAATGTGTAACAGCAGGTGATCTGCTGTTCACGTGCATATTTCTTAATTGTGTCTTATAAATTTAAGTGTAAGCAAACCTCTTCCCACTGGAAAAAAGAAAGAAAAGGAAAAAGGAAGGTTTTTGGAAAGTAACATTGTGAGCGACATGCTCCATTCCGCCCTCAGGTGCCCTGTTGTGAGTGAGAGCAGAATTCCCATCACAGAATTTTCAGAGTCGGCTTGGTATGAAAGCTCACTTGCAAAGGAGCCAACCTAAGTGGCACCGTTCGAACCACTTCCAGGAAATGCCACACAAGGAAGAAATATTACCTTGCACCCAGCTACGTTTCATGAAGTGGGCACTTAAGAAGGTCTTGTGTGTCGCGTTAGAATGATCAGTTACAAACCCGTGAAAAAGATGTTTTGTGGCCAAATGTTGTCAGGGTAAAAGAAAACCACGAAGCTGTTGAGTTAGGCTTTTGTAACTTGGCGTGAACTACTACGCTTATAGTCTACACTGGAATATTGAGACCTTAACTTATGGAACGTATGTGTAGAATATGTGTGGCAGTCTAAAATATTCCATGAGATATTCCAGCAGTAGCTCCTAGGGGAGATGGGAAGAAGAAAGCGTCAGTGTTTCCCCAGGCCATTCCTGAAATGCACGCCATGCAATTTAACCGGATGTCCTATTCTTCAAGGACACATAAGCTTCCTCAGTTTTCATTTTTGAACTTCAGAACCTCTGAAGTTCTGACGACTCGTGGATATTTGAAGAAACTCATTGTCCTTATACGACGCAACTCGCGGCCTTCTTATGGGTACACTGCAATCTCTATCTCTTCTGTCAAAGGGTCTACGGGCCCGCCGTATCCCCCAACAATTCCCCCTTCTTGTATTTGTGCTACAAATGCCGCCCCCATCACCCGCTGCAGGGCCCTTTGCAGTAGGGAGATGAGACATGGCACCATCATTAGCACAACTACGACTATCAACAATATTGTTAATCCTGCTTTGACTATTGAAACCAGCCATCCCGAGAGTCCCCAGTTTTTGCAAAAGGTGATCAAGAGAGAGGAACCCACCCTCTTCCTTTAACTTTTTCGTTCGTTCTGTCAACTCTTGTATGCGTGCATGAATAGATCGAGAGTGGTCTGATAAATTCATGCAGCACATCCCATCAACATCTTGGCAGCCATGACCTTGAGCCAGCAACAAAAAATCTATTGCAGCTCGATTCTGCAGTGTGGCATGTCTAACTGAGTCTACATCTAACAGTAAACTACTCAAAACTGGAGAAGTAGCATTAGATTGCTTAGCCAGCCGACATCCAAGCTTGTTAAGCGTAGCGAGCGCTTTAGCTGACGCCACCCCGGGGGCTAAAAAGGATGCCGCAATTATTTCTCCAGGGTTCCAAAATTGTACATTGTCATCGCAGCTATTTCTGAATGCGTGAGCACTTCCTTTTGGGCGCCTATAGCGCTGCGCAATCATAGATGTATTTGGTGTTAGTAGGGTTAATCTTCCTAAACTACAGGGGCCCCCTTTAATGTGAGAGGGGATACCAGGCCATGCCCTATCTCCGCAGATGAGAAAGCTTCCTGCTGGCAAGCTCAGAGGGTGATTAGTAGATTTAGAGACATTGGCTGATGTGTAGGTGCAGCAAACACATTCATTTCTATAAACAATCAGGCTAGAATTAACACATTGAATGTTTGACTGATTTTTGCCACTATCATTAAAATATAAGCACTAATCCATTTCAACAGAACCCAGTAATTCTAGTTCTTGTGGTTCGAGGTTACTGTGTTGCAGATAGGGTACCCAAGCATCCCAATTATCAGCTACCTCACCCCCTTTTGTCAAGTGCTTCTGAAACTCCGGCACAGGCCAGGCGTCTAAGGGCTGTCCCACCAGACACGTTGAGAATGGATTCTGCGGTGATGAGGTTGACAAACAAAGCGTGTCCTGGCCCGTTAAGTTAGCCAGGGTGACCCATACATTATTCTTTGGTTGAGGTGGAATCCAAACCCTTGAGGAGAGTGCAGTAAATATCTTAAGGCAGATGGTGAGCAAGATAGCCGGACTCATCATGCCCGTTCGCTTTGTTCCCCCGTCCCGGTTATCTTCAAATACGGGCGGACGTATCTTGCGGGCACCCGCCGTGGTCCATGATCTGTGGAAACACAAGCATAGCCCCTTCCCCACGTGACCAAGTCACGCGGGCCCAACCACTGTCCTGTCCTGAGGTCCCGCATCAGCACTTCTGCTCCAGGACCCACCCGTTCCTGGCTCACAAGAGAACCAAAGTGCCGAAGGAGGGGTGGCATCGCAGCAGCAGTATCATCAGCAAGCTGCAAAAAAATTCAAGACATATACAGCTTTAGCTAATCGTGCTTCAGGGGTTTCCCCTAGCATTCCCCCTTTTTGTTTGTGTAAAAGGCGTTTCAGGGGACCGTGTGCACGCTCAACAATACTCTGACCCGTGGGTGAGTGGGGGATGCCTGTGACATGTGTCACGCCCCAGAGTTGTAAAAACAAGCTACTTTTTGTGATACATAAGCAGGACCATTATCAGTTTTGATCTGTTGTGGGACACCTGAAACAGAAAATGCACGCTGCCAATGGCGTAGGGTGTCCCGAGCTGATTCTCCAGTGTGAGCAGTGGCAACGAGGGCAGAAGAAAAGGTATCAATTGATACATGTGTATCCCTCAAGCGGCCGAATTCAGTAATATGTGTGACATCACTTTGCCAAAGCTGTAAAGCACGTAATCCTCGTGGATTGGTGCCGTAATATACAGGTACTTGTTGATCTTGACAATCAGGGCAGGCTGCAATAATATTGCGAGCCTCAGCGCTACTAAGATTAAACTGACGTTTTAAAGCACGCTATCCCTGATGACAAAAACTATGCGATGCTATCGCTTGCTGTTTAACATTGGGCACAGGTCCCAGGGCCACTGCAGACACTAAAGCATCAGCTTGTGCATTGCCTTCTACAATAAATCCTGACAACCGGGTATGACTTCTAATATGCATGACGTAATATTCTTGCTGTCGCTTTTGTATTGTTATCCCTAACAGTTTCAATATGCCAAACAGCAACTCACTGGTTACACTCCCTAAAACAGCCTTATCTAAACGTTAGTACCAGTCCAGCCACAGAAGCCGAATCTGTCACAATGTTGACAGGGCTGGGGAAGTTCTGAAACACCATGGTCTTCGCCCGTAATTCTACGACTTGGGGCAAACCTTCTTGATGTTCGATCTTATGCTGCCATTGTGTTCCTTGTCTCCAGACAATGGCAGCTTTTCCAGTTTTTCCTGATCCATCTGTGAACACCGTGGGGCCCTCCACTGGGTTTCTGCAACTGAGATTTTTCCGTGCAAAGGCCATTTGGGTGCCCAATTTGATCAGTGGGTGTGAAGGCAAATGGTAGCTCACCTGCCCTGTATAATTGGTCGTGGCTGCTTGTAGGGCAGTGCTGTTAGCTAAGCACCGTTCAAAACAATCACTCTGTACAGGGACTACAATCTGTTCAGGGTCTCTTCCCATCAGTTCTGAACATCGAGTTCTAATTTCTATAATAACTTGTGCTATTAGCTCAAATAGACCAGGGGCTGTTTTCTTTGTCTTGTTAGGCAAAAAAAATTCATTCTAAAACACGTGAGGGATCATCCCATTGTTCACACCATTGAGCAATCATAGCAAATGGCACTAATTGATCTACTAACACAAAGGCCTGCACCGAAACCGTTAAGTCAAGTCTCCATACATGTTTACTACTAATAGCTTGTTCTATTTCAGCTACCACTTTTTTTGCTTCCTCAGTTAACGTTCGTGGGGCTAAAATGTTAGTGTCACCTTTTAATAGCTCAAAGAGAGGTTGTAATTTGGTAGGCTCCATGTTATTCACAGACGGAACAGTAAATGCAAATTTTTCTTTGTCTTGTTCCGCCAGAGGGATGGTAAAAAAACAATCTTTTAAATCCATTACAACAATTTCCCACCCCATAGGTATCAGAGTAGGCGAAGGTAATCCCGGTGCTAGTGCTCCCATTGTTGCCATGACATCATTAATCTTTCTCAAATCATGCAACAACCTCCATTTCCCCGATTTCTTTTTCATAACAAATACTGGGGCATTCCAAGGGCTATGTGAGGCTTCTATGCGTCCTGCAACAAGTTGTTGCATTACCAGAGACTGCAGGGCCGTTAATTTCTCTTGGCTAAGGGGCTACTGACCAACCCACACTGGTTTTTCTGTTAGCCATTTTAGAGCTAAAGTGGGCCGAGAAACGCCCCGCAATACAGTGGCCCCGACTAAAAATCCGTAGTTATGCGAACTCCCCATTGGCCTAAGCAGTCCCTTCCCCAGAGGTTTAAAGGAGTTGAGGTCACATGTGGCCGCACTGTAGCCCTTTGCCCTTCTGAGCGTACAATCACAGTAGGGTTAGTGGACATATAACTATTGGCAACCCCTCCGAGTCCTGCCACTCCCAAGGCATTGGAGGTTAATGGCCAAGCAGCAGGCCACTCCCTTAAGGAAATGATCGTCACATCTGCTCCAGTGTCTAATAATCCAGACAGTCGGACCTTCTTGGGAGTGCCAAGGGACCTTCTTGCCACATGTGCCTGGGGACATCTGCCACGGCCAGAGTGACCTGAGGGGGACCTGGGAAGACATGGCTGAGGCCTCGGTGACTGGTGTGAAACACTGATGCCGAGCACAAGACAAGGGAAGAAGGCGACGGATGGAGCGGGCAGTGGCACTGCAGTAGCCCCAGACGTGTGTGCTGTGGCCACAGCACTCCTGGGGTGAGCACCATGGTCGAAGATGGCCTGCTGCAATGTCCCTGAGTGATGGGTTCCACTGTCACCAAGGGGTAGACTGTGAGGTCACCTAGTGATGGAATGTGACCGGGTAACCCTCGCTGCTTATATGCGGGCACCGAGTCCCAGCCAGCCGGTTTGTGCCCACACTCCAGCTGAGCAGGGTTGCGAGGCTGGAGTGCTGAGAAAGCCTGGGAAGTGGTGCCTCACGGGGGGAGTTGTCTCGTGCAACTCTCCACAGCTGACCAGGAGCCACCCGAAGAATTGCCCCGGCCCTGCCAGGTTCCGGCAGCCGGGGCACCCAGGAGGCACGCTCGCAGCGGCAGAGGTGAGCTGGGAGGGGAAACCTCAGCCTGGGCAGCTGGGAGGCTTTCCTTCTTGGGGGACCTGGGCATTTCTTCCACCCCGGCCCGGAGCCAGCAACTGACTGTGGCCTCTCTTCCTTTTCTAGCGTGACACCGGCTGCTGCAGGGCCAGTGGGCAGGGGCAATTTAACATCCTTGGCTCCCCCCAGCCCACCGCAGAGCGTGGAGAGCATGGCCACGGAACTGGAGGACCGCTGTCCCATCTGCCTGGGCAGCTGGGAGGAGCCCAGCTACGTGCTGCCATGCCTCCACCGGTTCTGTTACACCTGTATCTTGCGGTGGGCTGAGAACAAGCCCGAGTGCCCCCTCTGTAAAAGGAGGGTGAGATCCATCTTGCACTCGGTGCGGGCGGACGACGACTTCCAGGAACATGTCATCTCACCTCCTGTGGCTCCATCAGTCGTCGTCCGCCACCAGCGGGGAGGAGCGTCGGCACAGGCAGCCGCCCACCGCCCCCGTCACCCGGCAGCACCCCGGCCTGCAGCTGCGTCGCCGCTGCCCTGGGCTCCAGAGGGGGGCTTCCATGCCCTCCTCTTCCGCCTCTACCCGGCTGCCCTCCAGCCCCTGCTGCCCTGGCTGCAGCAGGAGCTCGGGCAGCTCTTTGAGGACGCCCAGCAGGCAGCAGCAGTGCAGAGCCTCATCACGTCCAGCCTGCGACACCTTGGGCTGGATGAGGAGGCTCTGGCCCAGCGGCTGCAGGCCTCCCTGGGCTGGCGCACGAGGGCCTTTGTCAGCCGGCTGATTGAGGCCGTCGTGCGCCGGTGCAGTGGGGTGGCCCCACGTCGCGTGGGCCTGGGGGTCACCCGTGCTGCCGGGGGGCGGGAGGACAGTGCCACGGCTGCCCCTGTCCCCGCTGCCTCCCCAGGGGAGCCTCCTGCCCCCAGCCCAGCTCCCCGTGGGGGTCCCGGGAGCCCCCCCTCCACCACCGTTCCCACCCACGGGGAGCAAGAAGAGCAGCCGGAGGAGGCTGTGCCAGGGCCCTCCAGCCACAGCCAGGGCACGGACCGCTCCCCTGAGGAGCCCCGGCGAGCCCCGAAGAGGAGGGCCGGCACCCCTGAGGACCCTTCCCAGCCCCCCAGGAAGCCACCCCGCCATCGGTGAACCTGGGAGGGTGCCTCAGGGGCTGCCAAGGCAAGGCCGCAGCTGGGGGACGTGCTGACACCTCTGCGGCAGAAGAGCTCCCCAGCACCTCATCGGCTGCTGTTGGTGGGGGTCCTGCCAGCACCCCCGACGCCCCCGTTCCCACCCTCGGGGAGCAGCAAGAGTTCCCAGGACTCTTTACAGCCACCCGAGACCACGACGCCCCGCCAGCAACACTCAAACCAGGCCCCAGGAGCTGCCACAACCGGGGCCAGGCCAGCAGCTGGGGCACGTGTCAGCTCACAAGCCAATCGGCAGGCAAGTGCTGCTCAGCAGTCAAGTGCCCGAAGGCGGGACAGTGTCAGATGCTCTGCATGCCTCCAGGTAGATGATGTCTGTGGCTTTCCCCTTATTCACTCAGGGTGCAGATAAAGCAAGGCTGCAGCTGGGGGACGTGCTGCTGAGGAATGGGAGGAGAGCCCCGCGGCTGCCCCCGTCCCCGCTGCCTCCCAAGAAAAGTCTCCTACTGCTCGCCTCACCCACTCTGACAGCGTGGAAGCAATCAGCATGGATGACCTCCCCGGTACGTCAGCAGCTGCCCTTCATGGGAGTGCCACCAGCACTCATTCTGCCCACGTTCCTGTTGCTGGGGATCAAGAGGAGCCCCAACAGGAACCCGAGGATGCCGTGGCAACTCCATCTACTTCCCGTGGCGGCAGGGAACGCTCCTCTGCGGGGCCATAGTGTTCTCCGAAGAGAAGGAATGGCAGCCCCAAGGCCTCTAACTCTAATTAGCAGACTGTAAAGCAAATAAAGGCCTTAAGACTGCAGAAGATGTCTTGGTGTGTCACTAACTGTGCAGGTGGCCTTGCTATCCCCACCCGTGTTACTTTCTACCCCTTTTCCTGGGGCTGTGCCCACCCTTTCCTGGGTGGACAAACACTGGAACAGGCTTCCTAGAGAGGTGGTCCATGCCCCCAGCATCTCAATGCCTTAAAAGGAGGTATTTGGACAGTGCCCTTAACAATAGGCCTTAATTTTTGTCAGCCATGGAGTGGTCAGGTACTTGGACTCCATGATCCTTGCAGGTCCATACCAACAGGAACTCCTCCTTTCCATTCCATTCCATTCCATTCCATTCCATTCCATTCCATTCCATTCCATTCCATTCCATTCCATTCCATTCCATTGCAATCAGTGCTTGTGAAAGCGGCTGCACCAACGGAAACAGGAAAGTGGTTTTTTGACATTGCAGCTTAGGGAAGCTGCTGCACCTTTAGAAACCTTTGCTCCCTTTCCCACTGGCAATGCGTCTCTGCCAGTACTTCAGTGAGCATCCCTTCATGGGCTTGTGACAGTTGTGCTCCGGCTTGGGGACACTCAGGTCTTGAAGACCTCCAGGCTCTGGGATCCCACCTCCTCTCAGGGCAACCCTCTCCAGTGCTTCATGATCCTCGCAGGGATTTGGACGTTCATTGCTTATCTCCAGCCTGAACCTCTCCTGTCTCAGGAGGTGCCACTCTCTCTCACCCTCCCACCAGACAGGGCTGGCAAGCGCCTGTGCCCATCCCCTTGATGCCTTCCCCATAGGCACTGGGGTGCGCTATGAGGTGCCCCAATGCCTTCTCTGCTCCATGCTGAATCAGCCCCAGCCCCACAGACCCTCCTTGCCTCCCATGAGCCTCCCCTCTGGCTTCCTGGCCTCCCTCCTGCCCAGGACCCCAAATGTCCTCTGGCTAGGGAAGAAAGAGAGGAGAAAACCCTTGAGAGTGAGCCAAGGGCTGCCTGTGTCCCAGCATGGGAGGAATCAGGGCAGCCCAGAGGGCTGGCCAGCAGTGCTGGGGTGTGGGCAGAGCTTGTGGGATGTTGTCCTGCAGCCTCCCAGGGAGGCACGAGGTGTCATCCAATGAACCCTCGTGCCACATGTGCCTGGAGACATCTGCCACAGCCAGAGTGACCTGAGGGTGACCTGGGAAGACATGGCTGAGGCCTTGGTGACTGAGCGATGGGTTCTGATGTCACCGAGGGCTGAACTGTGAGGTCAGCTAGTGATGGATTGTGACCGGGTGCCCCTCACTGCTTATATGCGGGCACCGAGGCCCAGCCAGCCGGTTTGTGCCCACACTCCAGCTGAGCAAGTTGGCGAGGCCGGAGTGTTGAGGAAAGCCTAGGAACTGGTGTCGTGCTTGGGGAGTTGCTTCTTGCAACTCTCCGTACCTGACCCAGAGCCACTCGAGAACTTGCCCCAGCCCTGCCACGTTCCGGCAGCCGGGGCACCCAGGAGGCACGCTCGCAGCGGCAGAGGTGAGCTGGAGGGGAAACCTCAGCCTGGGCAGCTGGGAGGCTTTCCTTCTTGAGGGACCTGGGCATTTCTTCCACCCCTGCCCGCAGCCGACAAATGACTGTGGCCTCTCTTCCTTTTCTAGCGTGACACCGGCTGCTGCAGCGCCAGCGAGAGGGAGCCACTTAACATCCTCGGCTCCCTGCAGCCCAGCGCAGAGCGTGGAAGGCATGGCCGCCGAGCTGGAGAACCGCTGTCCCATCTGCCTGGACAGCTGGGAGGAGGCCAGCTACCTGCTGCCATGCCTCCACCAGTTCTGCTACCCCTGCATCCTGCGCTGGGTTGACACCAAGCCCGAGTGCCCCCTCTGCAAGAGGACCATCTGCTCCATCTTGCACTCGGTGCAGACGGATGACGACTTCCAGGAGCACGTCGTCACAGCACCTGCGGCACCACCTGTCGTCGGCCACCAGGCAGGAGGAGCTCCTGCACATCCAGCTGCTCACAGCCGCGCAGCAAGAGAGCAACAGCCTGTGGGAATGGTGCCCGGGGCTCCTCTGGGCGGACTCCAGCCCAGCACATGGGCATCCCTCTTCCAGAGGCACCCAGCTCTCCTCCAGCCCATTCGGACCTGGGTGCGTCAGGTGCTGCGACGCATGTTTGGGAGCCGGCGTTCACGGGCAGACATAGCGGAGGACATTCTCATGCCCTTCCTGGCCCTTTTTGGCCTGGATGAAGACATGATGGTCCAGCTGATGGAAGCCTGCCTCCAAAACTACGCGGCAACATTTGTCCGACGGCTTATTCACGTTGCCGTGCAACGGTGCAGCGGGGAGGCCCGCCGTCTGCTGGGCCTGGACAATGGCCATGCTGCGAGGCAGCGGGAGGAGAGCCCCACAGCTGCCCCCGTGCCCGCTGCCTCCCAAGAAAGGTCTCCTACTGCTGGCCTCACCCACTCCAACAGCGTGGAAGCAACCAGCATGCATGAAATACCCGGCACGTCAGCAGCTGCCCTTCGTGGGAGTGCCACCAGCCCCCTTTCTGCCCCCGTTCCTGTCCCCGGGGATCAAGAGGAGCCCCAGCAGGAACCCGAGGATGCCGCGGCAATTCCATCGACTTCCAGCGGCGGCAGGGAACGCTCCTCTGGGGGGCCACGGTGTCCCCCAAAGAGAAGGAGCGGCAGCCCCGAGGCCTCTTCTCCAGCCAAGAAGAGGCCACCCCACGGGAGGCACTAGCAGAATGCCCCAGGCACTGCCGATACCACCACCGGACCAGCAGCTGCGGCATGCGCTGGCCCTCAAGGGCCCCTGGCCCTCTGAGTCTAAGTAGCAGGCTCTAAAAGCAAATAAAGGCCTTAAGACTGCAGAAAATGTCTTGGTGTGTCACTAACTGTGCAGGTGGCCTTGCTATCCCCACCCGTGTTACTGTCTACCCCTTTTCCTGGGGCTGTGCCTACCTTTTCCCGGGTGGTCCAACACTGGAACAGGCTTCCTAGGGAGGTGGTCCATGCCCCCAGCCTCTCAATGCCTTAAAAAGAGGCATTTGCACAGTGCCCTTAACCATAGGCCTTATTTTGGTCAGCCATGGCCTGGCAGGGAGCTACGAGTAGTACCTGCTCGGCTTGTCCCCCTGCCAGTGCAGGAGGCTGGCCATGGAGAGGGCCCGCAGCCGGTCGCCGCAGCACCGCTACGATCTGCGCAGGCGGCCCACCGACAACTAGCCCTCGGCTGGTAGCAGCGGGCCTGCCGGGACCAACCGCACAGCTCCCAGCAGGCTCCCGCACCCAGCACTTCTCAGGAGCCAACACCGCTGAGCGCAGGAGTGCGCCCACCTGGCCCTGCTCCTGCTCCGCACACAGGCAGTGGCACAGTGTGGCTGTGGCCCCTCACCATCCCCCTCTGGCGCCTCCAATAAAGACCTCGATGCTTTCCAGGGCGTGTGTGCGTGTGTGTTTCTCGACCGCAGAGCAACCTGATGATTAAGGAGCCGGAGCATCCTCTGAGCAAAGGCTGAGCGAGCTGGGACTCTTTAGCCTGGTGAGGAGAAGGCTCGGGGGGGACCCCATCGATGCCTAAAAACGCCTGAAGGGAGGCTGCAGAGAAGATGGAGCCAGGCTCTTGCCGGTGGTGCCCAGCGACAGGAGACGGCATATCGAAGAGCACTCTCGACATGATCCTGGATAAGTGGCTCTAGCTCAACATCAACAGCAAGATCTCCCATCTCTACTTCCATGATTAGAAATACTAACATATCGAGGCCAGCCGCATAAGCTGTTAAGAATGCCTTTGGTACAGACGATGTCTATTTCTCTGGTATACATTGCTGACAATCCACTTCTGGAAAAACAGTTTCTCATATACTTCCTCCCATCCAAAAAGAAGTTCTGTTCACTGGTTCAGTTAGGGATGCAAAGGCCGGGATTCCAAATAAATTGTGCGATTATGACTGTATACATCACTTAATTCGAACCCGTTCTGCATTTGTGCTGAGACAGCTCAACTGCATCAGATAGTGATGTCCTGCTTTTTCTGTACTCTAGAGAGACTGTGGGTGTTAGAGCACCATGGTGGGTTTGGCCAACTAGCTTGATACTAGTCGCACGCACCTGCCGTACTTTTTGTAAGGCAGTTTTATAAATGCTCTCATAAATATAAATATAATGCTCTCTCATAGAAATGCTGTCCAGGAGGTCAGACCGTGTGGACAGGCCCTGTGGCCTATGCTAAATGGTCCAGGCCACGCCTGGCATTGATGCTTGCTGGTGTTTATTTCTCAGCATTCAGGTATTATATATTCTCACCACCAGTGCGACGCAGTGCAAGAAGCATTCGGCCTAGGTTCGTGCCCAGCAGATCGATATTTGGGCAACGTTTGTCAGCGGTTTACCCTCAGTTTGTTTGACTTAACTTGTAACGGGACTGTAAAGAATGGGTGACTACACATTTTGCTACGGACCACTTTTGATAACAGCCTGGCATGCACGCAATCGAACACATACTGAGAGGTCCATGTCAAGATATGCACACGAGAATACACCCTATAATATATTTGGGTTTTTAGCACCAAGGTTACGCACTTCAATGTTCATTGTGATGCCTCCGTAACTTTGGAACACTTACTCTTTTAACTTGCTTTCCCCCCCAAACTCTGTACATATTTTCACTTCAAATAGTGCGGCCTTTCTTCTCGTGTGGAGCTATTAAAAAGAGAAAGAAGAAATACTGAATCGGGAACTTCTCTTGCTAGTCCTGTGAAAAGGCTCTGCAACCTTAAAAAGGAAGAAGGACCGTCCAGAATCTGGGAACAGATCCCACAGACATTCCTACTTCGTGCACCTGAAGACGTTTCCTGCGTGATTTTTCTTTACGTGTGAGAATCAGACTGACTATCAGGATACCCTTCCCTTCTACAGATTGGCACTGGGATCAACTGCTTTCTGCAGTCATGCTACATCTCTGCCTCAATGTTCGCGCAGGCCTGGATCCCATAAACATGGCTCCATCGTGGGTATGCGTCTTTCCAGTTTATAGCTGAAAACTACGCTAAGGAAACTTGGCAGGTTAGCAAAAACATACACACGTTTCTTGTAGTGACAAGGAAATGGCAGGTATGTACTTCGATATAAAACGATAATTCGCTATAACAATGACAATGAGAAAAAAGCACGAACCAAATGCCACTCCTTGACCCTAGCACCCAAAGTGACGCTTTCAGAAATTGTGTCTTTTTCCCTGCAAGCAGATGTATGTCTGTGACTAACTGACCCTTCGAACCAGTGTAGCTCCAAAGGGGCGCAGGACTGGATACGTATTCGCAGAGATGTGTGCACACAACACACATGCATAATTTTGGGGCCAGGCTCAAACGGCATTTTCCGACTCAGGGTACTTCTAAGTGCAAGCATAGTGGAAGAGTCAGTTCCAGGGTATTACAACCTTTTGCATCGTCCCATACCTATCTTTGCTGAAGTACAGCTCCTGTACTTGCACAAAACCAGTAGACCATCAGCCATCAGGTGAGACGTTTTACAGCCCCCAAACGTGAAGGTTTATAAATTAGATGCATTTCTATGCAACTGCAGAGAATAGTGAAATATCCTCCAGGACATTATCTTTTTGAATGGGAGGTGTTGTGGTTGAAGCTATTCTTTTTAATCAGCTGAAGGAAAAATTTGTTTGTTACTTGTAAAAGTGCCTAGATCATGCTCTGGAAGCGAAACGGTATGCAGAGCTGAAATGCACCCCCTCATCAGAGAGTGTTCTGAGGGCCCCGCAAGCGGCACCACTCACTTTTGAGAGGACTGAAAGCTGGGAAACTCTTTGTCGACATCGAGGAAATACTGCCCTCTTCTGATTCCATTTGATCTAGAGGTGGCTGCACTTGCGACGAGAGAAAAGAGATCTGAAAAAAGAATAAGCGGACTAGAGATGTGGCTTGGCAAAGGGATGAACCTTCTCCAGTGGTTGTTTAGCGGGGAACCTCCGCCATTTCTGAGTGGCAAAGACAGCATCAAAGCAAGGGACATGCACAGCCTGGATAAAAGCCACATGCGCTGCGCCTGTACATTCTAGGATAATAGCGTAATGAAAAGAAAGGTGGCGTGAAATGCAAGCAGCCGACAGATGAGTTAAAGCAAGGAGGAGGAGGGGCTCCTGTAAGTATGCAATGGAGCTTCTTGCTGCCCAGTTCTGCGCATACTGAGCTTTTCAAATGTTCAAAAGCAAGGAACCCAAGCCCAGAAAGAAAAGCACGTTGGAGAGCTATCAAACATCGAGACACATTCGGGAAGCCTCGGAGCTGCAAACCCCTGAGAGAGTGTGCTGCAAAAATATCACCATTTGCTTCCCTTTTTCTCGTGCCCTTTCCTAGATATTCTCTGCTGGCAACTGCCACTGGCTCCTTTCTGGTATCTTCTGGGCTCTTCTTGGAGAAGCATGCCATCTTTAAGTGCAAAGAATGAGCTTCACACTAGCCACCAGGTGAGGCATTTTGCAGACCTACAAGCAGAAAAAGCTCCAAAAATAAGAGGCAGTCGTAGGGAAATCTGGACACGGTGAACCACTTGTCTGATTAGTTTGACCGCTTCTACGATAACTTCCTTACAGAGAATTTCACACCAGAATGATACGCAACCTTCTCCCGGCTGCAAACCGCCACACACTATGAAAATCGCATTGCTTTTCAGAGCTGTCACAAAGGAGACTGGCACAGAAGGATCTTAGCTTCATCGAGCATCTGCACAGCTAAAAGTCTGGGAAAGAGCTTTACCCGTTCACAAGATGAGGCCTAACCCTTCTCGCGTGTCCTGCAGCTTCTGCTGCGTGGATGAAAAGTGCTCTTGTTCATGCTTTCCTTTTTTTTGATTTGTCGACAATCCCATGGAGAGAACTGAGGAAGTAATCCTTATGCCCCCGTCCTGGGAAAACCCACAGCCCCATTCAGCTTTTACACGCGTGCAAAAAAAAAAAAAAAAGAAATCACCGTTTAGGGAAATTTCTGCTTTCTCTCCACCACCGTGGACTAGCATGGATGCAAATTCCATTTTGACACAATTTTACAAGTGAAAGAATGCTCAAACACAACCAGTTGACAGACAACAAAAATGGTTTGGTACTGAAATAATTTATTTGTGTTTGTACAATTGTATTGTAACAAATCGATCTGTAAAATACATGTACCGAACAAAAATTTAAATTATAGAAATTGTGTCACGTTTTAATACCTGTCAAACTCAGTGCACTTTTGTGCAGAATGTGTAACAGCAGGTGATCTGCTGTTCACGTGCATATTTCTTAATTGTGTCTTATAAATTTAAGTGTAAGCAAACCTCTTCCCACTGGAAAAAAGAAAGAAAAGGAAAAAGGAAGGTTTTTGGAAAGTAACATTGTGAGCGACATGCTCCATTCCGCCCTCAGGTGCCCTGTTGTGAGTGAGAGCAGAATTCCCATCACAGAATTTTCAGAGTCGGCTTGGTATGAAAGCTCACTTGCAAAGGAGCCAACCTAAGTGGCACCGTTCGAACCACTTCCAGGAAATGCCACACAAGGAAGAAATATTACCTTGCACCCAGCTACGTTTCATGAAGTGGGCACTTAAGAAGGTCTTGTGTGTCGCGTTAGAATGATCAGTTACAAACCCGTGAAAAAGATGTTTTGTGGCCAAATGTTGTCAGGGTAAAAGAAAACCACGAAGCTGTTGAGTTAGGCTTTTGTAACTTGGCGTGAACTACTACGCTTATAGTCTACACTGGAATATTGAGACCTTAACTTATGGAACGTATGTGTAGAATATGTGTGGCAGTCTAAAATATTCCATGAGATATTCCAGCAGTAGCTCCTAGGGGAGATGGGAAGAAGAAAGCGTCAGTGTTTCCCCAGGCCATTCCTGAAATGCACGCCATGCAATTTAACCGGATGTCCTATTCTTCAAGGACACATAAGCTTCCTCAGTTTTCATTTTTGAACTTCAGAACCTCTGAAGTTCTGACGACTCGTGGATATTTGAAGAAACTCATTGTCCTTATACGACGCAACTCGCGGCCTTCTTATGGGTACACTGCAATCTCTATCTCTTCTGTCAAAGGGTCTACGGGCCCGCCGTATCCCCCAACAATTCCCCCTTCTTGTATTTGTGCTACAAATGCCGCCCCCATCACCCGCTGCAGGGCCCTTTGCAGTAGGGAGATGAGACATGGCACCATCATTAGCACAACTACGACTATCAACAATATTGTTAATCCTGCTTTGACTATTGAAACCAGCCATCCCGAGAGTCCCCAGTTTTTGCAAAAGGTGATCAAGAGAGAGGAACCCACCCTCTTCCTTTAACTTTTTCGTTCGTTCTGTCAACTCTTGTATGCGTGCATGAATAGATCGAGAGTGGTCTGATAAATTCATGCAGCACATCCCATCAACATCTTGGCAGCCATGACCTTGAGCCAGCAACAAAAAATCTATTGCAGCTCGATTCTGCAGTGTGGCATGTCTAACTGAGTCTACATCTAACAGTAAACTACTCAAAACTGGAGAAGTAGCATTAGATTGCTTAGCCAGCCGACATCCAAGCTTGTTAAGCGTAGCGAGCGCTTTAGCTGACGCCACCCCGGGGGCTAAAAAGGATGCCGCAATTATTTCTCCAGGGTTCCAAAATTGTACATTGTCATCGCAGCTATTTCTGAATGCGTGAGCACTTCCTTTTGGGCGCCTATAGCGCTGCGCAATCATAGATGTATTTGGTGTTAGTAGGGTTAATCTTCCTAAACTACAGGGGCCCCCTTTAATGTGAGAGGGGATACCAGGCCATGCCCTATCTCCGCAGATGAGAAAGCTTCCTGCTGGCAAGCTCAGAGGGTGATTAGTAGATTTAGAGACATTGGCTGATGTGTAGGTGCAGCAAACACATTCATTTCTATAAACAATCAGGCTAGAATTAACACATTGAATGTTTGACTGATTTTTGCCACTATCATTAAAATATAAGCACTAATCCATTTCAACAGAACCCAGTAATTCTAGTTCTTGTGGTTCGAGGTTACTGTGTTGCAGATAGGGTACCCAAGCATCCCAATTATCAGCTACCTCACCCCCTTTTGTCAAGTGCTTCTGAAACTCCGGCACAGGCCAGGCGTCTAAGGGCTGTCCCACCAGACACGTTGAGAATGGATTCTGCGGTGATGAGGTTGACAAACAAAGCGTGTCCTGGCCCGTTAAGTTAGCCAGGGTGACCCATACATTATTCTTTGGTTGAGGTGGAATCCAAACCCTTGAGGAGAGTGCAGTAAATATCTTAAGGCAGATGGTGAGCAAGATAGCCGGACTCATCATGCCCGTTCGCTTTGTTCCCCCGTCCCGGTTATCTTCAAATACGGGCGGACGTATCTTGCGGGCACCCGCCGTGGTCCATGATCTGTGGAAACACAAGCATAGCCCCTTCCCCACGTGACCAAGTCACGCGGGCCCAACCACTGTCCTGTCCTGAGGTCCCGCATCAGCACTTCTGCTCCAGGACCCACCCGTTCCTGGCTCACAAGAGAACCAAAGTGCCGAAGGAGGGGTGGCATCGCAGCAGCAGTATCATCAGCAAGCTGCAAAAAAATTCAAGACATATACAGCTTTAGCTAATCGTGCTTCAGGGGTTTCCCCTAGCATTCCCCCTTTTTGTTTGTGTAAAAGGCGTTTCAGGGGACCGTGTGCACGCTCAACAATACTCTGACCCGTGGGTGAGTGGGGGATGCCTGTGACATGTGTCACGCCCCAGAGTTGTAAAAACAAGCTACTTTTTGTGATACATAAGCAGGACCATTATCAGTTTTGATCTGTTGTGGGACACCCGAAACAGAAAATGCACGCTGCCAATGGCGTAGGGTGTCCCGAGCTGATTCTCCAGTGTGAGCAGTGGCAACGAGGGCAGAAGAAAAGGTATCAATTGATACATGTGTATCCCTCAAGCGGCCGAATTCAGTAATATGTGTGACATCACTTTGCCAAAGCTGTAAAGCACGTAATCCTCGTGGATTGGTGCCGTAATATACAGGTACTTGTTGATCTTGACAATCAGGGCAGGCTGCAATAATATTGCGAGCCTCAGCGCTACTAAGATTAAACTGACGTTTTAAAGCACGCTATCCCTGATGACAAAAACTATGCGATGCTATCGCTTGCTGTTTAACATTGGGCACAGGTCCCAGGGCCACTGCAGACACTAAAGCATCAGCTTGTGCATTGCCTTCTACAATAAATCCTGACAACCGGGTATGACTTCTAATATGCATGACGTAATATTCTTGCTGTCGCTTTTGTATTGTTATCCCTAACAGTTTCAATATGCCAAACAGCAACTCACTGGTTACACTCCCTAAAACAGCCTTATCTAAACGTTAGTACCAGTCCAGCCACAGAAGCCGAATCTGTCACAATGTTGACAGGGCTGGGGAAGTTCTGAAACACCATGGTCTTCGCCCGTAATTCTACGACTTGGGGCAAACCTTCTTGATGTTCGATCTTATGCTGCCATTGTGTTCCTTGTCTCCAGACAATGGCAGCTTTTCCAGTTTTTCCTGATCCATCTGTGAACACCGTGGGGCCCTCCACTGGGTTTCTGCAACTGAGATTTTTCCGTGCAAAGGCCATTTGGGTGCCCAATTTGATCAGTGGGTGTGAAGGCAAATGGTAGCTCACCTGCCCTGTATAATTGGTCGTGGCTGCTTGTAGGGCAGTGCTGTTAGCTAAGCACCGTTCAAAACAATCACTCTGTACAGGGACTACAATCTGTTCAGGGTCTCTTCCCATCAGTTCTGAACATCGAGTTCTAATTTCTATAATAACTTGTGCTATTAGCTCAAATAGACCAGGGGCTGTTTTCTTTGTCTTGTTAGGCAAAAAAAATTCATTCTAAAACACGTAAGGGATCATCCCATTGTTCACACCATTGAGCAATCATAGCAAATGGCACTAATTGATCTACTAACACAAAGGCCTGCACCGAAACCGTTAAGTCAAGTCTCCATACATGTTTACTACTAATAGCTTGTTCTATTTCAGCTACCACTTTTTTTGCTTCCTCAGTTAACGTTCGTGGGGCTAAAATGTTAGTGTCACCTTTTAATAGCTCAAAGAGAGGTTGTAATTTGGTAGGCTCCATGTTATTCACAGACGGAACAGTAAATGCAAATTTTTCTTTGTCTTGTTCCGCCAGAGGGATGGTAAAAAAACAATCTTTTAAATCCATTACAACAATTTCCCACCCCATAGGTATCAGAGTAGGCGAAGGTAATCCCGGTGCTAGTGCTCCCATTGTTGCCATGACATCATTAATCTTTCTCAAATCATGCAACAACCTCCATTTCCCCGATTTCTTTTTCATAACAAATACTGGGGCATTCCAAGGGCTATGTGAGGCTTCTATGCGTCCTGCAACAAGTTGTTGCATTACCAGAGACTGCAGGGCCGTTAATTTCTCTTGGCTAAGGGGCTACTGACCAACCCACACTGGTTTTTCTGTTAGCCATTTTAGAGCTAAAGTGGGCCGAGAAACGCCCCGCAATACAGTGGCCCCGACTAAAAATCCGTAGTTATGCGAACTCCCCATTGGCCTAAGCAGTCCCTTCCCCAGAGGTTTAAAGGAGTTGAGGTCACATGTGGCCGCACTGTAGCCCTTTGCCCTTCTGAGCGTACAATCACAGTAGGGTTAGTGGACATATAACTATTGGCAACCCCTCCGAGTCCTGCCACTCCCAAGGCATTGGAGGTTAATGGCCAAGCAGCAGGCCACTCCCTTAAGGAAATGATCGTCACATCTGCTCCAGTGTCTAATAATCCAGACAGTCGGACCTTCTTGGGAGTGCCAAGGGACCTTCTTGCCACATGTGCCTGGGGACATCTGCCACGGCCAGAGTGACCTGAGGGGGACCTGGGAAGACATGGCTGAGGCCTCGGTGACTGGTGTGAAACACTGATGCCGAGCACAAGACAAGGGAAGAAGGCGACGGATGGAGCGGGCAGTGGCACTGCAGTAGCCCCAGACGTGTGTGCTGTGGCCACAGCACTCCTGGGGTGAGCACCATGGTCGAAGATGGCCTGCTGCAATGTCCCTGAGTGATGGGTTCCACTGTCACCAAGGGGTAGACTGTGAGGTCACCTAGTGATGGAATGTGACCGGGTAACCCTCGCTGCTTATATGCGGGCACCGAGTCCCAGCCAGCCGGTTTGTGCCCACACTCCAGCTGAGCAGGGTTGCGAGGCTGGAGTGCTGAGAAAGCCTGGGAAGTGGTGCCTCACGGGGGGAGTTGTCTCGTGCAACTCTCCACAGCTGACCAGGAGCCACCCGAAGACTTGCCCCGGCCCTGCCAGGTTCCGGCAGCCGGGGCACCCAGGAGGCACGCTCGCAGCGGCAGAGGTGAGCTGGGAGGGGAAACCTCAGCCTGGGCAGCTGGGAGGCTTTCCTTCTTGGGGGACCTGGGCATTTCTTCCACCCCGGCCCGGAGCCAGCAACTGACTGTGGCCTCTCTTCCTTTTCTAGCGTGACACCGGCTGCTGCAGGGCCAGTGGGCAGGGGCAATTTAACATCCTTGGCTCCCCCCAGCCCACCGCAGAGCGTGGAGAGCATGGCCACGGAACTGGAGGACCGCTGTCCCATCTGCCTGGGCAGCTGGGAGGAGCCCAGCTACGTGCTGCCATGCCTCCACCGGTTCTGTTACACCTGTATCTTGCGGTGGGCTGAGAACAAGCCCGAGTGCCCCCTCTGTAAAAGGAGGGTGAGATCCATCTTGCACTCGGTGCGGGCGGACGACGACTTCCAGGAACATGTCATCTCACCTCCTGTGGCTCCATCAGTCGTCGTCCGCCACCAGCGGGGAGGAGCGTCGGCACAGGCAGCCGCCCACCGCCCCCGTCACCCGGCAGCACCCCAGCCTGCAGCTGCGTCGCCGCTGCCCTGGGCTCCAGAGGGGGGCTTCCATGCCCTCCTCTTCCGCCTCTACCCGGCTGCCCTCCAGCCCCTGCTGCCCTGGCTGCAGCAGGAGCTCGGGCAGCTCTTTGAGGACGCCCAGCAGGCAGCAGCAGTGCAGAGCCTCATCACGTCCAGCCTGCGACACCTTGGGCTGGATGAGGAGGCTCTGGCCCAGCGGCTGCAGGCCTCCCTGGGCTGGCGCACGAGGGCCTTTGTCAGCCGGCTGATTGAGGCCGTCGTGCGCCGGTGCAGTGGGGTGGCCCCACGTCGCGTGGGCCTGGGGGTCACCCGTGCTGCCGGGGGGCGGGAGGACAGTGCCACGGCTGCCCCTGTCCCCGCTGCCTCCCCAGGGGAGCCTCCTGCCCCCAGCCCAGCTCCCCGTGGGGGTCCCGGGAGCCCCCCCTCCACCACCGTTCCCACCCACGGGGAGCAAGAAGAGCAGCCGGAGGAGGCTGTGCCAGGGCCCTCCAGCCACAGCCAGGGCACGGACCGCTCCCATGAGGAGCCCCGGCGAGCCCCGAAGAGGAGGGCCGGCACCCCTGAGGACCCTTCCCAGCCCCCCAGGAAGCCACCCCGCCATCGGTGAACCTGGGAGGGTGCCTCAGGGGCTGCCAAGGCAAGGCCGCAGCTGGGGGACGTGCTGACACCTCTGCGGCAGAAGAGCTCCCCAGCACCTCATCGGCTGCTGTTGGTGGGGGTCCTGCCAGCACCCCCGACGCCCCCGTTCCCACCCACGGGGAGCAGCAAGAGTTCCCAGGACTCTTTACAGCCACCCGAGACCACGACGCCCCGCCAGCAACACTCAAACCAGGCCCCAGGAGCTGCCACAACCGGGGCCAGGCCAGCAGCTGGGGCACGTGTCAGCTCACAAGCCAATCGGCAGGCAAGTGCTGCTCAGCAGTCAAGTGCCCGAAGGCGGGACAGTGTCAGATGCTCTGCATGCCTCCAGGTAGATGATGTCTGTGGCTTTCCCCTTATTCACTCAGGGTGCAGATAAAGCAAGGCTGCAGCTGGGGGACGTGCTGCTGAGGAATGGGAGGAGAGCCCCGCGGCTGCCCCCGTCCCCGCTGCCTCCCAAGAAAAGTCTCCTACTGCTCGCCTCACCCACTCTGACAGCGTGGAAGCAATCAGCATGGATGACCTCCCCGGTACGTCAGCAGCTGCCCTTCATGGGAGTGCCACCAGCACTCATTCTGCCCACGTTCCTGTTGCTGGGGATCAAGAGGAGCCCCAACAGGAACCCGAGGATGCCGTGGCAACTCCATCTACTTCCCGTGGCGGCAGGGAACGCTCCTCTGCGGGGCCATAGTGTTCTCCGAAGAGAAGGAATGGCAGCCCCAAGGCCTCTAACTCTAATTAGCAGACTGTAAAGCAAATAAAGGCCTTAAGACTGCAGAAGATGTCTTGGTGTGTCACTAACTGTGCAGGTGGCCTTGCTATCCCCACCCGTGTTACTTTCTACCCCTTTTCCTGGGGCTGTGCCCACCCTTTCCTGGGTGGACAAACACTGGAACAGGCTTCCTAGAGAGGTGGTCCATGCCCCCAGCATCTCAATGCCTTAAAAGGAGGTATTTGGACAGTGCCCTTAACAATAGGCCTTAATTTTTGTCAGCCATGGAGTGGTCAGGTACTTGGACTCCATGATCCTTGCAGGTCCATACCAACAGGAACTCCTCCTTTCCATTCCATTCCATTCCATTCCATTCCATTCCATTCCATTCCATTCCATTCCATTGCAATCAGTGCTTGTGAAAGCGGCTGCACCAACGGAAACAGGAAAGTGGTTTTTTGACATTGCAGCTTAGGGAAGCTGCTGCACCTTTAGAAACCTTTGCTCCCTTTCCCACTGGCAATGCGTCTCTGCCAGTACTTCAGTGAGCATCCCTTCATGGGCTTGTGACAGTTGTGCTCCGGCTTGGGGACACTCAGGTCTTGAAGACCTCCAGGCTCTGGGATCCCACCTCCTCTCAGGGCAACCCTCTCCAGTGCTTCATGATCCTCGCAGGGATTTGGACGTTCATTGCTTATCTCCAGCCTGAACCTCTCCTGTCTCAGGAGGTGCCACTCTCTCTCACCCTCCCACCAGACAGGGCTGGCAAGCGCCTGTGCCCATCCCCTTGATGCCTTCCCCATAGGCACTGGGGTGCGCTATGAGGTGCCCCAATGCCTTCTCTGCTCCATGCTGAATCAGCCCCAGCCCCACAGACCCTCCTTGCCTCCCATGAGCCTCCCCTCTGGCTTCCTGGCCTCCCTCCTGCCCAGGACCCCAAATGTCCTCTGGCTAGGGAAGAAAGAGAGGAGAAAACCCTTGAGAGTGAGCCAAGGGCTGCCTGTGTCCCAGCATGGGAGGAATCAGGGCAGCCCAGAGGGCTGGCCAGCAGTGCTGGGGTGTGGGCAGAGCTTGTGGGATGTTGTCCTGCAGCCTCCCAGGGAGGCACGAGGTGTCATCCAATGAACCCTCGTGCCACATGTGCCTGGAGACATCTGCCACAGCCAGAGTGACCTGAGGGTGACCTGGGAAGACATGGCTGAGGCCTTGGTGACTGAGCGATGGGTTCTGATGTCACCGAGGGCTGAACTGTGAGGTCAGCTAGTGATGGATTGTGACCGGGTGCCCCTCACTGCTTATATGCGGGCACCGAGGCCCAGCCAGCCGGTTTGTGCCCACACTCCAGCTGAGCAAGTTGGCGAGGCCGGAGTGTTGAGGAAAGCCTAGGAACTGGTGTCGTGCTTGGGGAGTTGCTTCTTGCAACTCTCCGTACCTGACCCAGAGCCACTCGAGAACTTGCCCCAGCCCTGCCACGTTCCGGCAGCCGGGGCACCCAGGAGGCACGCTCGCAGCGGCAGAGGTGAGCTGGAGGGGAAACCTCAGCCTGGGCAGCTGGGAGGCTTTCCTTCTTGAGGGACCTGGGCATTTCTTCCACCCCTGCCCGCAGCCGACAAATGACTGTGGCCTCTCTTCCTTTTCTAGCGTGACACCGGCTGCTGCAGCGCCAGCGAGAGGGAGCCACTTAACATCCTCGGCTCCCTGCAGCCCAGCGCAGAGCGTGGAAGGCATGGCCGCCGAGCTGGAGAACCGCTGTCCCATCTGCCTGGACAGCTGGGAGGAGGCCAGCTACCTGCTGCCATGCCTCCACCAGTTCTGCTACCCCTGCATCCTGCGCTGGGTTGACACCAAGCCCGAGTGCCCCCTCTGCAAGAGGACCATCTGCTCCATCATGCACTCGGTGCAGACGGACGACGACTTCCAGGAGCACGTCGTCACAGCACCTGCGGCAGCACCTGTCGTCGGCCACCAGGCAGGAGAAGCTCCTGCACATCCAGCTGCTCACAGCCGCGCAGCAAGAGAGCAACAGCCTGTGGGAATGGTGCCCGGGGCTCCTCTGGGCGGACTCCAGCCCAGCACATGGGCATCCCTCTTCCAGAGGCACCCAGCTCTCCTCCAGCCCATTCGGACCTGGGTGCGTCAGGAGCTGCGACGCATGTTTGGGAGCCGGCGTTCACGGGCAGACATAGCGGAGGACATTCTCATGCCCTTCCTGGCCCTTTTTGGCCTGGATGAAGACATGATGGTCCAGCTGATGGAAGCCTGCCTCCAAAACTACGCGGCAACATTTGTCCGACGGCTTATTCACGTTGCCGTGCAACGGTGCAGCGGGGAGGCCCGCCGTCTGCTGGGCCTGGACAATGGCCATGCTGCGAGGCAGCGGGAGGAGAGCCCCACAGCTGCCCCCGTGCCCGCTGCCTCCCAAGAAAGGTCTCCTACTGCTGGCCTCACCCACTCCAACAGCGTGGAAGCAACCAGCATGGATGACCTACCTGGCACGTCACCAGCTGCCCTTCGTGGGAGTGCCACCAGCCCCCTTTCTGCCCCGGTTCCTGTCCCCGGGGATCAAGAGGAGCCCCAGCAGGAACCCGAGGATGCCGCAGCAATTCCATCGACTTCCAGTGGCGGCAGGGAACGGTCCTCTGGGGGGCCACGGTGTCCCCCAAAGAGAAGGAGCGGCAGCCCCGAGGCCTCTTCTCCAGCCAAGAAGAGGCCACCCCACGGGAGGCACTAGCAGAATGCCCCAGGCACTGCCGATACCACCACCGGACCAGCAGCTGCGGCATGCGCTGGCCCTCAAGGGCCCCTGGCCCTCTGAGTCTAAGTAGCAGGCTCTAAAAGCAAATAAAGGCCTTAAGACTGCAGAAAATGTCTTGGTGTGTCACTAACTGTGCAGGTGGCCTTGCTATCCCCACCCGTGTTACTTTCTACCCCTTTTCCTGGGGCTGTGCCCACCCTTTCCTGGGTGGACAAACACTGGAACAGGCTTCCTAGAGAGGTGGCCCATGCCCCCAGCCTCTCAATGCCTTAAAAGGAGGTATTTGGACAGTGCCCTTAACAATAGGCCTTAATTTTCGTCAGCCATGGA
The DNA here is from genome assembly GCF_963924245.1 of Chroicocephalus ridibundus. Classification (NCBI taxonomy): domain Eukaryota; kingdom Metazoa; phylum Chordata; class Aves; order Charadriiformes; family Laridae; genus Chroicocephalus; species Chroicocephalus ridibundus. The sequence goes on along the minus strand of NC_086316.1, from coordinate 29,227,884 downwards.
GTGGTCAGGTACTTGGACTCCATGATCCTTGTAGGTCCATACCAACAGGAACTCCTCCTTTCCATTCCATTCCATTCCATTCCATTGCAATCAGTGCTTGTGAAAGCGGCTGCACCAACGGAAACAGGAAAGTGGTTTTTTGACATTGCAGCTTAGGGAAGCTGCTGCACCTTTAGAAACCTTTGCTCCCTTTCCCACTGGCAATGCGTCTCTGCCAGTACTTCAGTGAGCATCCCTTCATGGGCTTGTGACAGTTGGGCTCTGGCTTGGGGACACTCAGGTCTTGAAGACCTCCAGGCTCTGGGATCCCACCTCCTCTCAGGGCAACCCTCTCCAGTGCTTCATGATCCTCGCAGGGATTTGGAGGTTCATTGCTTATCTCCAGCCTGAACCTCTCCTGTCTCAGGAGGTGCCACTCTCTCTCACCCTCCCACCAGACAGGGCTGGCAAGCGCCTGTCCCCATCCCCTTGATGCCTTCCCGTAGGCACTGGGGTGTGCTATGAGGTGCCCCAATGCCTTCTCTGCTCCACGCTGAATCAGCCCCAGCCCCACAGACCCTCCTTGCCTCCCATGAGCCTCCCCTCTGGTTTTCTGGCCTCCCTCATGCCCAGGACCCCAGAAAGGCATGTAGTGCCTGGACGAGGCCTGACGGATGCTGAGAAGAGATGATCTCCGTTACAGCTTCTTGAATATTTTCCTCCAATCAATCAGGATGATTGTCCATTATTTCTATAAAGTGCCAGTGTACCATACGACCAGCCCATAATTATGTCCTCCAAAGAGAGTAAATATAATAAAATATTTATTTTGTGATTCGAACAATGTTTGTAAACTTAAATAATATATTCTAATTTAATTATAGAATAGAATCTATTAAGTATTCAATGAAATAAATTGTATGAAAAAATGGCTTACAGATTTTCTGAAAAATTAATACCATATTTATGCCTCAGAAAGTATTCATGTAAATACAGAATACAAATTTTATAAAAAATTAATAAGTACAAAAAAGGGAATTCAGCCAACCCACGTGTATTTCATAACTTTTTTAAAAGCTATTCAGCTGGAAATTTTAAGTTCAGAAATTAAAGGCTGGTTTCATATGATTGAAATTTTAATTAGAAGCGTATATGCCTTCATTATATTCATATAATCTTATCTTCTTCTTCAACCAATGAGGCAGCCAGTGACACATATTACAGTGTCCTTTTTCAGCATTTACATTCTATAACAAGAATGTACTCTGAGATTTGGATGACTAAGCTTAAAAAATCTGTTGATCAGAAAATATTATTCAATCTAACAAGGCCTTTGTATGTATTCCAGAGAATATATGACAATGTGAGATAAATGCTATAGAAATCACAGAATCACAGAATGGTAGGGGTTGGAAGGGACCTTTGGAGATCATCTAGTCCAACCCCTCTGCCAGAGCAGGGTCACCTAGAGCAGGTTGCACAGGAACGCGTCCAGGTGGGTTTTGAATGTCTCCAGGGATAGAGACTCCACCATCTCTCTGGGAAGCCTCTTCCAGTGCTCTCCCACCCTCAAAGTAAACAAGTTCCTCCTCATGTTTAGGTGGAACTTCCTGTGTTCAAGTTTGTGCCCGTTACCTCTTGTCCTGTCCCCGGGCACCACTGAAAAGAGCCTGGCCCCATCCTCCTGACACCCACCCTTTAAGTATTTATAAGTGTTGATAAGGTCCCCCCTCAGTCGTCTTTTTTCCAGACTGAAAAGATCTAAATCCCTCAGCCTTTCTTCATAAGAGAGGTGTTCCAGTCTCCCAATCATCTTTGTAGCCCTTTGCTGTCCCCTCTCCAGCAGTTCCCTGTCCTTCTTGAACCGGGGAGCCCAGAACTGGACACAGTACTCCAGGTGCGGCCTCACCAAGGCAGAGTAGAGGGGGAGGATGACCCCCCCTCAACCTGCTGGCCACACTCTTCTTGATGCACCCCAGGATGCCATGGGCCTTCTTGGCCACAAGGGCACATTGCTGGCTTATGGTCATCCTGTTGTCCACCAGGACTCCCAGGTCTCTTTCAGCTGAGCTGCTCTCCAGCAGGTCAGCCCCCAACCTGTACTGGTCCATGGGGCTATTCCTCCCCAGGTGCAGCACCCTACACTTGCCCTTATTGAACTTCATAAGGTTTCTCTCTGCCCAACTCTCCGGCCTGTCCAGGCCTCTCTGTATGATGACACAGCCTTCTGCTGTGTCAGCCACCTCTCCCAAACTTGCTGAGAGTAGACTCTATCCTCAGATATATCAAATGTTTGCGGTATACTGAATGTATTGTATTTAGGAGTATACAAAACATCGCTAAGCTTCTTCTGTTACACTGAAACAGTCGCTTCAACAGATTAGTAATTTCCTTGCTCTATGTCTTGCTGCTTATGGTCCTTTTAAGCATATAAACTAGCAGACAATAACTGACTTCTTTCTCTTTTAACAATTAACTCTCAATACAGTCAGCGAACATACTGTGTTCCAAGATACAACGTCCGATTCCTTTTCAGTCACATGCTCAAAGATAGCAGCAAAGTTGAGGTACTGGAGAACAGGAGACCTGGGACATCCACGAGACAGAAAGGAGTCTTCAGTTGTATGTCTAGGCATGCAATCACCAGTCAAACACCATGGACATGGAGCTTCAAGAGAACACCTGCATGGATAAAATGAACATACTCAGATCACCCATGCAACCTTCCTATGAGTGATACACAGAGGCAGAAAGCATCCAACTGAACACAGGACACAAATCAAAATATAAAATCAAAAAGTTGGTAAGAAAATATTTTTTACTTATCATTCAGATGCTGGAAAAAAGCACTGGTTATGAACTTAGCTAAATTATAATGTTCAAATTTCTTTTCTAGGTAATTTCTTTTTACACAAAACAATGTTCACTGTATGCATCTGAAGCCATATCAGACTGATTCCTTAGTTCGCTGGCATTATACTTTTCTGAAGTTGTCTTCTCTGTCTTCTCTGCCTCAGTCAGATAAACATCTTAATCCATTCCTATTAATTAAACAGTGTGGCGAGCTTCACAACTGAACTTTTGCTGACCAGTGATTAGATCGTTTTTAGCAAAGGTAGCACATTGTTTTACTGAAAAAGCTGGTAGATTACTTGGAAAACAGAATATTCACTTAAATTCTTAGTGAAGGTTTGGGTTCATTGTATTCAGAAACTTTTCCTGTTTGTCATTATTCATGTTGTTGCCCAAATACTGCAAAATAGTTAATCCTGCATTTCCATACCATTGACTGCTTTCTAAGTCTTTTGTGTTTTACTTCAAGCTCAACTCTAAATAAACAGAGATACTTAAGAATTTCAATTTTTATTAAAAGGAAATGTTTTCAATCCTTGTGATTTCAGAGGAAAAGCTGAAAAGACACAAAGAGGAACAAAGCAGAGAGAGTAAGTAAGCAAACCTCCACATTTCCCCAATTTCTGACTCCATAGCAAAAAAAACCCCAACAAAATCAGTGAGTTTGGTGACAAATTTTCTTGAATTCAACTACAATTTTTTACTTCCAAATTTCAAAGCAGAGGCTATGGAGCAACTGTTGAAAAAACTAAGGCTATTAAAAGGCTACTTCTGTCTCAGGTATTTCAGAGACACCTCAGATACCTCACAGAACTAGGACATGAACTTGACATCAGGGCCAACACACAGGCTGGTTACATTCCCCTGGAACTGGAGAACATGTCTGGATAGTCTTGCCTCCTCTTTAACCGACTGCATGCCCCCTGAGTTCTTTCTCTCTCCAGTACGTCCCCTGCCTCCCAGAGCATGTGCCCAAAAAGCTGTGGATGTGTAGTAGCTCTGTGTCTGAGGTGGCAGCTCTGTTGTTTTGTTTTCCCTTTTTCTAAGAGAATAACCCCAGACCAGAGCCAGGCAAAGAGAAAAGGCGTTCAGACTGAGAAGAGCTAGCAGTCAGTTTTCATTAGAGTAGTACTTTTTGGCATAGAATGACTCTCATCAGATAAACAAATGAAGACTGAGGACTGGAAATACCAGTTTGCTCATTAATTAAAACAAGGCTGAAGGAATTACTCAGTTATTTCAAGCTAATTGCTTGAGATATCTTGTAGAGATACAAATCTAGATACACAGGCAGCAAAATTCCACTGTGTCAAGCTCAGTGAAATGAACTCAAAGGAGAGATAACACAGTCAGATTTCAAGCACTTATCTTTTCCTTTGACAGAAGACCTTCACAAAGAATACCCCAAACCAAACCATGACAAAACTTGACAGTAGATGATATTGTAGGAAGAATACAAAGGTTTTGCTTGGACTGCAAATTAAGCATGCATTTGATAAGATTGGTAACAACTGAGTTGTTTCCATTTACAGCTAAATTCCAAGTTATTCATCACAGTGTATAAATAATTACTTTTTTCAAAATGCCTTGAGTTTGTCTAGATTTAAGAAAATATTTCACTCTTCTGAGCAGCTCCTTTGTTTGGAGTGTGGATTAAATTCCTGTGCATGTGTCCTTTTGGGAATGTTTTGGAGAATCTTAAAGTCCAGTATCAAAAGTAAGCTAGGTGGTGCCGCCAGGGTACTGAAGACAAAAGCAGGTGTCAGGCGTAGGGCAGGTCACGGCAGGATGGCTACAGGACTGCAGCTGACTGTACGTAGCCGCGCTCAGAGAGGTGCATACTCTTTCTTAATAGTCACTTTTTCCTAATATTCATTCCTTCTATTGAACATTCTAATATTAGAAGAATATTCTAATGAATATTCTTCATTTTTTCATTTCCTGTGTTTAAGTTACATTTTTCTGTCCCATAAACAATATTTTGCTCGAACAATTCTAAAACAACGGATTGGTGGGCCTTTCCGTGCACATTCAAGTATGAAAAGGGTGAACCTAAATTAATCCTGAAATGACTCTGCAGACCAAAACTCTTTCATGTAGCCTGTGTTAGTCTTTTGTATGTTTTATTCTACTATGTGTTCTCACTTATCCACCATGGCTATATTTGGCAATAGAAGTAATATAAGAATGATATAACCAGCCTATTATTTATGGAGTTTACTTCTGTTCTTGCCTAAAAGAAAACTAGGGCTGAGCCAAGTCTTACATCATCATCCTTTTTTTATTATTATTTTGTTTTCTCTTAAGAGTATGCCTATGTGTTTTTTGGTTCTGTTTATAAACTCTGCCATTTAGACTTCCCCTAGAGCTACATTTACTGTGTGGAGCTACAGTGAATCTTGCATGCTTGTACATGTGGCAAAGAAAAACTGGTAAACATTTCCAAGTCATAGTTGAGAAGAATTTAATACCCACGAAAGTCATGAGGTCTTCTGTTTGTGCTCTCGGCCAGTAAATAACATTCTGAGAAAGCTAGAAAGTCAAAGAGGGAGCCATATGCAGTGAAACACAAGGTATTTTAATGACACATCTATTGTAAGAGTAAACTTGTAGCTACCTTCATTTTTTTAATATATGAAAGAAAAAAAAATTGCCTGTGACATGACATAATAAAGATAAATAAGATGCTGACTTCAGGATAACTAAGAATGTCACTTTACAAACTAGAGAGTTCAGAAAGTGATGGGTTTAAAAATTTTGTTTAGAATGTTAAAATCTCAGGCATTACATACTTTAGCCTGATTTATACATTTGTATACAATTAATGCTACAACGCTTTTGTTTTTTAGCTGCTTTTTTACCCATACAATATTATATATGCTTTACAGTACATACAAGTTCCTCCTTGCTGCAAAAAATCCACAAGTTAGTATATTTACTGAGTATTGTTAAAAATGGAAACAAGCTTGATGAACATACCACAAGTACAGCTTGTCAGTAAAATATTTCTAAACAACAGTGGAGGCAACATCATTTAGAAAAGCCTCCCAGACTGCTGAAGTGTTGCTGAATCCTAGATTGTCACATAAGATGTTTCAATTATTTGTAGTAATGATGGCTGAAACTTTAAAAAGGAGAACAGTCAATGTTACACATATCAAATTGCAGGGATCCTGCATGATCTTCACAAGTTCTCCTCTATGACCATTTGAAAATATGGCAATTAATGGTTGCCTGAAATACATTAACAAGGCTAATAATTGTTATGCTAGAAAGGCTTTTTGACAAATCTTAGTAAGTGCTTGTGCATTTTGTTTGAGACTTCAGGGTATTGTTGTAAATAATGAAAATAATATAAATAATGCAAAGTTATTAAACATTATTTATTGCAAATGCCAAAAAATACTAAGGTGAAAACTGTCTACTTCAGAAAATGCAGAAGGTTCACACTAATTGCCTGAAATTTGTGTATGTTCATCAGACTGTTCAAACCTATAGAGGATTAGATGATGGTCTCAAATTCTATTGGACCAAAAAAACAACTCAGGCAGCAACGAAAAACATATTTGGTGCATCTTACAGATGCATGATATTTAACACACTTTCATAATATACATACAATACTATACGATTTAATTGTTTGTTTCCATTTTTTTTAGGATTTGTCATAGTACAATAAACAATCTAGCCAAATTTTTTACTCCAAGTTAAAAAAAGTGCCAAATTGTTTCCTGCATTTATATCTTCTTTTCTTTGTTATTTGTATACTTTTTAAATTTCTAAATTTCCTTCTTGTATTTAATTGTCAACGTCTTTTTCATTCTACTGTCATCCTGGACACATTCTTTACTCTGAATGAACTCCTCTGTCCTTATGGACTGCACAATCTTCTTTGCTCTTCACTCCCTTTTTCTTTTTCATATTGTTCTGGTCCTTTGTAGTCTAGTAAACTTCAACATGGTATTTTTAAAAGTTCTCAGATTAATTGGTGGAAATGTAATTAGCTTATTAACTTCCAGTCTCTGTCTTAAAAATAATTATTAATTATATTAATGTACTGTATTTTATATCTCTGAAATACCTAATCTATTATTTCCCCCCCAAGCATGCTATGCACGTGGCTTTCGACAATTGCTGGAGGAATAGTGGTGCTGTGTGTCTCTCTGAAGATCTTTTTCCCGTATTTCTGGGAAGATCTGATTTACTTCTTGAGGCGGAAGAGATTAAAGGCAATGGTAAAGAAACGGGCAAGCCATGGAATTCTCTCCATAATTGACCTTTTCATGCAGAGAGTGGGAAAGATTCCCCACAAGCCATTCCTCATCTACGAAGGGAAGGTGCACACCTATCAGGATGTGGACAGGAGGAGTAACAGGGTAGCACAGGTTTTGCTACACTATGGGAATCTGAAAAAAGGTGACACTGTGGCCCTGCTGATGGGTAATGGACCTGACTTCATCCACGTCTGGTTTGGGCTGGCCAAGCTGGGCTGTGTGGTGGCCTTTCTTAACTTCAATGTGCACTCTAGATCTCTCCTGCACTGCGTTGATACATGTGCAGCAAAAGCATTGGTGATAGGAGAAGGTAAGTTCTGTACCATGTTTGACTTAATACAGAATTTCTACTGCCTTATGCTTTTTATCAAAAATGGAAAATCAGAGCCATTTAAAGCTGCAAGCACTTCATATATACATACGCAGATGCTGGCTAAAACAGTTCTGTTTAAATTTCAAGTGTATCTGCACCAAAAATATGTGGAACTAATTAGTATAATAAAAGGGTTAAATCTGAAACTCTCCAAATACTGGACAATATACCAGCAGAGAGAGTCATGCATCAGCAAGTGAGCAGCCTGGGGAGATACTTTAGAATTATCTCATTTCCATCTATTGGCTTATGTAGATACAAACCACTGACTACATGAAGACTCAGATTCCCTTTCTTGGTGGTGATTTCCTTCAGCTCAAAATTTTCACATGCAAATTTATGTTTACTTTTTAACTACTTTAAAGTAGTGGTCCCAAGGTAGCATTGCTTGGAGGAGGGAACAGTGTGCCGAGCTGTAATTTTGGCCCTCTTACTGGCATATTATGTAATACTGGGAAATTTAATCAATCTTTCTCCTCCTCTTCTCCTATCCTTAATGCAGGTTGGCAATACTTCCATAATTCTGTATGAACCCATGAGGGCTCATCAGTTGGTATGTGTACCAAGCTTTAAAATGTATGTTGTAGCATACCAATTAAATTAAATCCTATATATTAGTGTCACCACGTAAGATCAGGGAGTTTTACCTATTACAATTAAAGCCATGTGAGAAGTATAGGGAAATTAAACATCGTGATTTTTTTTTCACTGTCCAATAGGTGTGTTAGTCCTGCTGCAGGCTGTGATAGGTTCACTGTATGCAGTGGTAGGGTATATAATTCCAATGTAGGCAATCAGGTCTTTAGTTCTAATTATTTTAATATTAAGCATATATTTTTTTTAACTTGGCAGATTGTTTGGCATCAACAGAGAAAGAATTTATTTTTCATCTCTTGGAAAATAATGTTGCTGTCTGGCTGATGAGCACCAGTTCTCCTTTCCAGCATGTTCACACTATACCAGACAAACTAGACAAGGTGCCAGACCACCCTGTTCCATCTCACCTTAAAGTTGTCACTAACATAAGAAACACAGCTATGTATATCTTCACATCTGGAAGTACAGGTGAGGATGTGTACTAACAAAGTACAACTGCAGCTCTCTGAAAACAAAGGTGGTATAAATCTAGCAATAAGGCAGGCACACATACAGGCAGAAATTTAATTTTTAAGTTTAGATAAGGAGGAACTCATTTAGTTACAAGCGTAGTACACTTTAAACCATTTTTGCCTTGTCATAACAAGGACGTAATTCCAGTTAGCAAACTGTCACATAGATACTCCATGGTTGAGCTTTATTTCTTAAATATAAGGCCAGTAAAGTCAGCCTCTAACAGCAGATCAGAGTCCACAGTGACAGGATTTTACAGGTCTATCCTAAAAAGAAATATGGCCAGCACAACTGCTTGGGCTTTGGAAGAAAACTTTTCCTCTGAGACTGGTGTGAATAATGAGGTTTCACCTTCCCTCACTGGGAAAAAAAGGAGAATCCTTCCTCTAGCCAAGCCAAACAACCTTGTAAAAGTCATTCCTATTGCAAATAGATGAGTGGAACAGTGGCCACTCAGAAGCTTTCCCATTCTCACTTTGTGGCAAGGGAACACTGTGTGCACAGTCGGTCTGTGCTCGCCAGTGAAGGGTATGGACTTTCTCCTCAAGATGACGCAGAAAAGAAGATTAAATAGAATCATAGAATCACAGAATGTGTTGGGTTGGAAGGGACCTCTTTAGATCATCTAGTCCAACGCCCCTGCAGCGAGCAGGGACATCTTCAACTCGATCAGGTTGCTCAGAGCCTCATCAAGCCTGGCCTTGAATGTCTCCAGGGATGGGGCCTCCATCACCTCTCTGGGCAACGTGTTCCAGTGCCTCACCACCCTCATTGTAAAGAACTTCTTCCTAATGTCTAACCTAAACCCACCCTGCTCTAGTTTAAAACCATTGTCCCTCGTCCTATCGCTACATAAATAGCCTTACAGGCAAAAAGACTGAAAAAGCTGAGAGACTAAGGAGCTATACTCGTGAGATAAAGACTGAAGGACAGGACAAAGACTCAGAAGAAATGACATTTCTCCCTGTACATTCCAACCATAATACTATTTGCAATAAAATGATTAATGCAAGCAGTACATTTATAATTTTTTGCTCTTCTCCCTTTGACAGGTTTCCCAAAAGCTGCTATCATCACTCATCTAAGAGCTCTATCTGCCAGCTTACTATTTACTCAGTGTGGTGCGGTTTCTCAGGATATTATGTATCTCACTCTTCCCTTGTACCACATAAGTGCTTCTCTTCTTGGCATCAGCGGATGCATTGAATTAGGTAATATTTACCTTCTAGTGAGGTTTCATTAACTGCAGAATGCTGTAACATTTTATTATTTGGTGAGTAATTCCATTTGGTGAATAACTCAAATATTATGTCTACCAATAGACTTTTGTCATGTTCTCATTTTTATCACCTTCTCCAGCCTGCAAACAATATCTAAGATATATGCATAATTTTTGAAGCTTAGAACAGACACCAATTGTTGCATAGATCCAATATAACATGACTTGAGGTCTGTGTATCACAAACACCACATATGTTCTGTAGGCTTAACCTGAAATCACATCTGTATCCTACACCAAGAGTCTAAAAGGGCATTCCCATAGGCATCTGAGAAGTCCAGCTTGATGTCAGAAGGTACAAATGCATTGTGGAAGCTCTAACTAACCTTCAGAATAAAGTTAACTAAAAGTGTTTTGAAGCATTTTGAGTCACATATTTGAGCAGCACATACAGAATTAGATTCATGATATAAAATTGAAGGAAAGGAAGAATGATGTAGCCTCCCTATTTGATTCTGATAATGGGAGTTACTTGTAGAGGGCTAACAATAAGGTATTTTTTCAGATATGTCCTCCTTTCCCGTTTTTAGAGCCTTACCCAGATGTTGGTTTTGGTATGATAAGTATATACCTGGACTGTTTTAAAAGCCATTTCAATGCTTTGTTTCTTCAGGAACAGCATGGGTAGGCATGCTGGGCTACAGCAACTGATAACAAGACTGCTGCTGCCTAACAGGAACAAAAAAGGGATGGGAATAGTAGTGTATAAAAAGGTTTGAATCTATGATTTGTCTTGGAAGAGAAAATGTAGAGTAACAGCTTTCTTGGGTGGGCCATTGAGATGGGGGCTCTGGGGAGCCTGAGATTCAAATGACAAGGCTTGAGGTGAGTGAGGCTGAAGAGCTCTTGAGAGGGCTTCAAGTCTTGCATAAGACAGTACGTGGGTCAGGGAGGAACTGGCAAGCTAGGAACAAGCAGACCAGAAGGGATTCAGAACATGGAAGGCACTGGTAAGCTTTATGTGGGACAAACAGGAGGATCCAGGCAAAAACGAAATTTTGGAAAGAATAGAAATAGGGAAATTTGTAAATTCTTGGCTGACTTATAAAGTTTTCAGTTTTTTCATTTATAAAAAACTGTGAAAAAGGGACAGGGTGGCAGACAGGAGAGGTCTAGGATGTGGTGACTTTTAGAATGGAAAGGTCTGAAGGAACTTCAGGGCCACACAAACAAAAGATTGAGGATGATGAGTTGACATGAAACCGTAAAAGGGGAGTGAGACAGACTTTGAGCCGGTTTCCCTTCCACCACTTCTCACATAAGTAGAGGAGCTGTGAGCTCCATCCGAAGCTCTCTTTTTTCAGAGTTACAGCAGTCACCATCTTGACAGAAACAAAATGGTTAGGCTTTGCCCTATTCCTAACAGCTGGAGATGACTAAAAGGTTTGCTTCTGCTGCTTCTGATACTTTAAGTTACTATTCAGAAAAAGAAGCAAGGCTCCATTGTGCTAGTCACACTTAGCAGAAAGATCTTGCCAGAAATAACTTACAATTTATTTAAATAGCTGAATTTATCATTAGTTGAATTAAGAGAAATACAACTTCTTTTTTTTTTTTTAACAATAGTGGTAAAAGATAAGAAAGCTTTTAAAGGTTATTTTGAATTTTCTTGTGTTTTCATCACCTAGGAGCAACTTGTGTTTTGAAGAAGAAATTCTCTGCCAGTCAGTTTTGGAATGACTGTAGAAAATACAATGTTACAATGTTTTTGTACATAGGAGAACTCTGTCGCTACCTCTGTAACCAGCCCACTGTAAGTTATTGTTTGCAAATGCTGCTTGAAAATACAGCAAATCTGTATTTTATAAGTCATATAGATTTATCCATTTCCCAATTATATAGTATGTTTAATGTTTGACAGTTTTTTTCCAGTGTATGTAAAATTCAGGTCTTGCGTTCCTTGTAGTTCTATGATAGCAATCAAGTTTATATCAGCAAACATAGTGGTTACACAGAAATAAGCATTGTAGGATGGGACAGCCATGCCCAAACAATAACAAAAATTCTTCTGTAAAGCCAAGATTGTTTGCTTTTCATCCTAGTGATAGGCAAGACGCAGGTCAGCAAGGAAAAGCTATAAGCAGTAAAAGATTTGTCGTACTCAATGATCAAACAAGAGCCTGAGCAAGATTAAATGATTAACCACCACCACTGTACTGTTCCAAAGTAGTTACTTATTAAAAGAGACTACTCTATTCAGTACTTAATGGCTGATAATTAAATTTTGTATGGGTCTGAAACTGCTGAATTCGTTTTTGTTTGTTGAAATTTTTTTCTGAAGAGGTGTTCCAAAGGCACATTTTGGTCCATGGCTGTGTATATGACGATAAAATTACCTGTATAAAGCCGAAGTACTTTGGCTTTACACAGATACTTTTTTTACTTTTTATACTTTGGCTTATCTGTATGAAGCCAAAGTACTAATAGTGTGGTGCAAAATCTTGGTCACCCATGGGATAACAGTCAGAAGAACACAGGAGCTAAATCATGATCAGATTTAGGGCAAAAGCAAGATGTCACCACACGGAGCCGCAGCAGACAATCAAGTCTGAAAATATTTATTATATTGCAACACTTGTTTTTCGATCGTGGTAGAAAATGTTGGTTAATTTTCTTAATTTTATACTTGGGAGTTAGGAAGTTACTGAAGGGAGGCGACAAGAAGTATTCCCACCTACCACAGAAAACATAATGTACCACAGAAAACATCGTGTACCATAGAAAACAAGGTTCAAACTCATTGACCAATGCTCCAACCACATTGGTCAGACATTGGCGCAAGAACTAGCAACAAGGGAACATCTGAGAGAATCCACCAGCTGGTTTGAACAGAGACCTATTACTGTGTGGTCCGGACGTAGGAGAGGGGTCAAAGACAGAAAGGTATTAGAGGGAACAAGCCAGGCAAGCTGTTGGCCAGAACTCAAGTCTGTACAAACATTATGTCAGTAGTCCATGGACCAAAAACACAAAGGAATAATTACCTAGGCCAAACTAGTTGTGTAAAGGTCTCTCCTGCAGTAAAAGGCAGGAAGAACTTTGTTTACTTGGCTAAACAACAAGAATTTAACAGAGAAGATAGTGATATTTAACTGGCAACTCATATGATGAAGGAAAACCAGAAACATGGCCTAGCTGAGTTGCGGAAGCTGAGGATGCCAACAGAACCGGATCAGGATAAACGCGGAGGCCTGTTAAGATCAGATACCTAACTGAAGTATAACATATATAACCTCTAATGTACCACACAGGTTCTTCCACAGTGAAAGAAACCTGTGCAGGCTAATAAGCCAGCCAGCTACATCTCACCCGCACTCCTTGTACTGTGGCATGCTAGAGCACAGCAGTTCCGGTCTCGCCCAGGACTAGGGCTACCTAGGATGAGGGACCTGTTGGAGTATGACCTGTTAGGTCATATCCTGGATGTCTGTCCTTACCTCCTTTCACAGAGCATGCCTAGGTCTCACATTGAAATTGAGAAAGAACATGGATTTGGGAACTAGGAGACACTCCTGGATTTCTTGATAGACAGAAACTCTAGACACTGCTCTCTGACTAAATGTGTCAACAGGAAGCCTACCCAGCATCCGTGTATCTATCAAAATTAAATTTTAAACGTGGTACCCCATAGAAGTTAATAAACAAAACAGAATTTATGTCAAGGAATGTTTTTAAAGAGAACCACACAACTTCTAAAATGAAGATATTTTAAAATTCAAGGTAATGCAGGGAAGTCCTGCGGATTGTTATACCAGGGATGAAACAAGGTAAGCATAACAGTTTCTCCTACACTTATAAACTCTGAAGCTCCTGAGATTTACTCTAAGTCCAAGAGTCTCACCAGCTGTTTTGAAAAAAAAAACAACAAAAACCAACTGAAATCCATTATTTCATCCTGAAGACCAAGTGCTGAAGAAGGGACAATATTAGGCTTGAAGTAACTCTCACAGTCACCCTCCCAATCAGCCTGTGATCATATATATACATGTGATCAAACCATGCTATTTTGGTTTACCATTAAAACTACAAAAGAAAACAGAGCTCATTAACCAGAAGCAGGGAAGTCTCCACTCTTGTTTTTATCAGCTGGAGTTTAATCTGTATTAGAGCCGATCCTATTGTGGTAAGTAATTTATCTGCCATAAAATGGAGCTCTGTATCGAATGAAATTGTCTGTTTGAATCCAAAGTTCACAAAATAATTTTATGTGGTATTTTTAGAAGTGAAAAAGTCGAAACACTGCTTCTGCTAAAACATTTCAGTGTAATTCTTACGCAGTGTTCCATTTTGAAATCATTTTAATATTACATAGAAATAAAATATATTTTTACAATTTTTAAAGTTTAAAATAACACTGAAATGGAAACAAAATGCATTTATTTGGTTTGAAGAAACCATTCCTGTGGACCTGAAATAATATTATTTTCTGCTGTCATTCAGCCATGGCAGTAATTTAATTACTCAGTCCCAACTACTCAAAAAAAATTGGGGGCTCTTCCATAGGCCGAGTCTTTGACTATAGGCCTATATATATGATGCTAAGCAGTCTGGCCCAATGCAGAAAATATTTACGTAAGCAAGTACTTGAGTAGTTTGCCACAATAATGACATAACTGACATGTAACAATGACAAATTAACAACTACATTTTAACTGCAGATTTCATTACCATCTTTTCTGAATTTGGATTTAAGATTAAAAACTGCACCTAATCATATGAGATATGGTGAGGAGCTTTAAGTCATTCTGCTACTTTTTCAGGTTCTTTAGGCAACCTGTCAGATGTGTAAAATTTACTACCAAATACCATTACATGTAGAACTGACCATAGCATATCACAAGCGTTTTCTAAAACATGATTTTATTTATGCAGAAAAATTTCTTTCTTTGGTTCAGAACGGAATTTCCATTCTATGGGAAATGGCACTCATTTAAAACCTACTTATTTACATTTTTAAGATAAATTAATTATTTTAAACTTTGTAATATATATCTCAGTTATAGAACTTAGAAGTGAAAACAAAAAGAACTACAGAAATAAAATTTTCACCTTATAAAAATCCTTCTACCTCAGACTAACAAGAATTCTAATGATTATCTGTTTGATTTTTACAAAACAAATACCATTCTGTGAAGCATTTTAGCCAAAGTAGCAGTTTATAAAGGAAAATTGTTCTAATAGAAAATTTTAGATCAACTCAAGGTTGAGTAGGTTTAGACCTACTTTTCTCATCTGCAGAATGTTTCTTTTTGGCTGTTCACAGAAAGAAGAGGACAGAGTTCACAAAGTGCGCATTGCTCTAGGAAATGGTATCAGACCTGCTGTCTGGAAAGAATTTCTGATGAGGTTTGGCCCAATTAAAATATTTGAATTCTATGGATCCACAGAAGGGAATCTTGGTTTCTTGAACTATACTAATAAAATAGGAGCTGTGGGCCGTGCTGGCGTCTTCTCAAAGGTAAATGTAATCAAATCAACCAACCAACCAGTTAACCAGCCAACCAAAAAAAAGCATATGAAAGGCAGAAATTATAAAAAGCAGGAAAGTGTACGAGGAAGAACCTCCTTACTACAGTCCAGATGTAAAAAAAATTGATTCATGGAAACAGAAACCTTATTAGCCTCTTACTTGACTCTATTCACTGTACACATACTGTGAAGCTAGAATAAATACACAGAACAAGTCCACAGAAACTGAAATTACTGCTTCGTGTATGCAACTTTCCCCCCAGAATATAAAAAAAACCCAACCCTGACTCTGTATAAGTGCCTATCCACAAGACTAATTCATGATATTTTTGTTGAAGTTTACTTATCATTCTGAAAACTCACAGATGTTGTGATGAGGCAGAAATTAGTTTTGATTTTACTTTTATTACGTTCCAGAGCAAATTTATTCATTGACTGCATTTTCACTCATTAAAACCAATGTCACACTTTCTTCTCTGAAATAAACAAAACAAAGAAATTCAAAATTCTCAGCAAATAAAGGAGAAAACTAAAAATCTCAAGATATCTGAACTATAAAATTTATATATCCACCCATAAAAATGCCTTGACAGTCTCCAATGTTTTTCCTATTTGTACAGGTGCTTTGTGAATCATGAATATTATACTACAATAAAATACTGTTCAAATGTTACTAAAGATTCAGATCAGTTAACATCAAAACCAGATTGATTACTTCCAAATGACTTCTGCTTTTAATCTGAGACACTGAAAATGCCTTCCCATGGCCATAAAAAAAACTCTGCAATGCTTTTCATCTTTTAGCAATCTTAACTATGCGGACAGGGGATGAAGGGAGGAAAGCCTAAATCAAACTGTTCAGTTGTAAGTTTCCACTTGGATGTGGCTGGAGTAATCTTTGAGATGTCTGTAAATTTAATTTGGATTTTTTGTCAGAGAATCTTCTTGATTTGCATTCCAGTAATGCCAAGCCTCTACTTAGAAATGTATGGTAGTTTTAAAGAAAAATTGACAATTTCATCAAAAGCACTGTTTCGGTTTACTTTATATAAATTATTTGAAACTGACCATACTCTAAAACAATGGGTTTCTTTTTATCAATAAAGGAGATGAACACTTCACCTCTATATGTATACTTAGTGTTACCATGGTATGAACACTTTCTGATAATTGCTCCTCAGGATACTGTCAGTATATTTCAGGCTCTTCCAAATCTTTCAAATTCAATTGGGTCCTATCCATTAATTCAAAACAACTTTAATCAGAACAACTGAAAAGTGAGTAAGACAGTGCGGTTTTTAAGGATGCATATGCACTTTCTTTGTTTAGTTCCTACATTCTTTTGAGTTGTTGAAATATGATGTCTGGAAACAAGAACTTATGATGGATGAAAACGGAAGGTGTAAGAAAGCACCCACAGGTAAGAAAAAATATTAGTTATCTATTAACTAACAGATACCTCAGTTTAGATGGTGATATTTTGTGACAGGGATTAACGCTCTATTCTGTGAACAACAGGTTCTTGATATACGCTTGGAACTTGAAAATGACACAGGAAAAATATATGATCAATATCCAAATATGGATCTACTGCTAATATATCCAATAACCTATCCAAATATTTATAATAGACAAAAATATCCCAAAATACAACAATATAAGAACAACATCAATATTCTGGGCTAAGAATGTTTTTATTCTCACCTGCAAAAACTTGTTCACATTCCTGAACAAACCCGATTTCTTAGTGCTGCTTTTTTTGCAAATAAAATGGACACAGTAATTCCTAGATATGCTGTGTTCTGAGATTAGGTGTTTACACATGCTTTCTGAATTCCAAATTTCAAGTTCCGAGGAAGAACAGTACCATTTCAAAATCTGGATAATATTTTTCATATTTTTACATGTAGTGACCAAAACAGATTTAACTATTTAGTACCTAGAGTTGCATAGAATCTCTAAATTCCTACTTAGAATGGAATACTCTACTCAAATTGCTGAAAGTCCCAGGCTGAAAATAAGATGGCTTCACAGCTGAGAATATCTTTGAGACAAATCCTGAAAAGTGACTCTCACAAAAGGCATAGCGCTGTATTTTTCTAAATATAAGATAATAAATGACTTACTAAAGTCACATTAAATATCTGTGTGTCTGGGCACACAAACATGAATCCATGGGTGTCAAAGTTAACAGTTCTGGGAAAAAGGTCTTAAACATCGCTAGTTTTAGCATGTAGATTTAACTATCATCGAGACAAAATTCCAGAAAGCAAAAAAGAGGTTTGTACAGCTGACTAAAACAATAATATTTTTCATGCTAATGTCAGGTCTCAATGACACATAGCAGTATTGGTCACCAAAGCAGCAATTATTATTACTTATTTCTGAAAATAAATTATATTCTGGTAGTAATACTGGAATATAAGTACCAACTATTAATTATTTCTAATAATACATTATGTGCTGATAATATCTAAATCAAGCAAAACAATGATATTTTTTTTCTTGAAAGAAGCTTGCTTCCTCACTACAGTTAGATTATAAACTGGACAAAAATTCTTGGTTTTCAGGGAAATTGATAAAATGCCTTGTTTCATGACACAATTAGAAAAATTTTGCAGGTTGTTAAACATTTTTTTAGATAACTCTGAAGCCATCACTGGATGTAATGTGAGACAGTAATGACACCAAATTCCCAAATTGGAATAGAGAATCATCCTGTAACATTGACTGGGGCTTAGGACAATTCTCTTTTAAAGTCAACATTTTGGGTTGCTTTTTCTTTTCTTATAAAGCATGCATCCTATTTGCAGCAATGCCATCTCCTCTTCTGAAGAGTAACTTGAGCTTTCATTCCACATTGGAGTTCGAAACGATAAAGAGGATTTAATAGAAGAGGCAGACACACAGCTATGAAGAAAACTATTTGTTTGAAAACATCTCCATACCTCTGTTGTAGGAAAGACAATAAAAATCTTTAGAAGATGGAAATGTCATTTAACCTCAGGAACAGACTGAGTAATAAGCAAGTACCTATCATAGATACAGAATAATAAAATAGCATTTTAAAAGGGCATCCTGAGCCAATTCCAACGAAGTCAATGGAAGTTTTGCCCTTGATATAAATGGGACTTTTACCGTCAGCAACAAGGAGTGATGGCCAGTAGGAAAACTCCAGGGACTCCTTGATGTTCAGAGGCCCAGGCACATTATGGCTTACAAAGTGCATTTCCACACCAGCACAGAGCTGAGATCAGTAGCAATCCTGACCTCCAGAAAAACAGAAAGCACCAGAGGTTAGGCACTGTGTTTTTCCCCCATGTGTATTGGTTGACTACCAGCACCTTTTTAAAATGACAAAATAGTCACCCTTTCATTTGGCAAATGCTTTTTCAGGGTAAGTGATGTACACTGCACTGCAAAAAGGTCTAGCTTTTCAGAAGAGAAGGAAGAAAAATTATGTGTTCCCTCTTCCACTCACCTATTTCTGCTGTTCAGGAAATAGTTATGGAAATGTAGCAATAAGATTTTTAATATGATACTTTATGTTCTAAATAGTTCACTGTATATATGGGTTTTTTGCATACCCGTTGCATGGCCTGCAGGTAAACCTGGTCTTCTAGTTGTCCAAGTTACTCAGGATGCCCCATTTTCTGGATATGCTGGAAATAACGAAGCCTCAGAGAAGAAACTCCTGCGTAATGTGTTTGTGGAAGGAGATGTGTATTTTAACACAGGAGACCTCCTAGTGATGGATGAAGATGGCTTCCTCTACTTCACTGACCGGGTGGGAGACACTTTCAGGTACGAAACAGAGTTAACAGTAGATCCAGTGAACTTGCAAGAAATCATGCATAGGAAGGACTGGATGACATGAGTCAGACTTGAACCTGGTAAGTATTAACTTTGTTTTAACAGAAACATTAAGGATTGCAATCAAAGTCCACCAAAGGTCACACCAACACAGTAGAATTTTTTAAATTCGAGTCAAGTGGCACTTTTGTTTCTTTTAAGTTTGTGGTCTCAAATGACATGGCACTAAATCAGAAAATAATTTATCTGTCTAGACTCCTCAGTTAAGAATAACAGTAGTCCAGATTAAAAGTAGTGCTCCATCACATAAAGCCATGTATAGAATAAAAATTTGTTAGCTAATATCTATGTTATTTTAAAAAATATTTTCAACAGGTGGAAAGGAGAAAATGTTGCTACTGTAGAAGTCGCGGAGATCATTAGCATGATGGATTTTGTCCAAGAAGTTAATGTTTATGGTGTAAGCATAGAAAGTAAGACATTCCCTATAGTTTGAGAATACAAAATGAAAATAGTAATTTCATACTCTATCCTTTCTGTTATTGCAACACAATGCATACTTATATATAAGGAAATAAATGGTATCAACTTGGCAATTCAGGCTTTCCTAGAACACTTTGAAATTTCAGTTTCAATAAAATGCTTTATTTAATAAATGTGATATGCTGAAATTTTGTAATGAATGGCAGAAACATCAGGGTGAAATAAAACTCGTAACAGACGTGACAAGCACAAAGATAGAAACTACACAATACTTCTCTTAGGCTACAGGCTTTCATCTGAAAAATAGAAAATGGGGCATAATAAAAGATGCCACATCTGAAAACACCTATCACTATCTTGTAAGAACAGTCCTAGAAGATATGTATTTTTTCAGAATTGGAATGTTCCAAATTACATATGGTACTTCATAAAAATATATAATACCATGCTGAGCAACTGTACCAACTAAATTACAAGATGAGGCAGAAAATTGCTCAGAAGATGCATCCATTGAGTGAATGGGTTGAGAAAGGCAACCTTCTCAGCTGAATAGCTGTTCTATGTTTCCTTTGGATAAATGCAAACAAAGCCTAGTATTATTAAAAGAAACTAGTCGCATGAAGAAGAAGCTATCAAGAGACAAGCTGCTACTTAGCACTAAGAGATGAAAGACAATGGATTCAAAGAAAGAGGAAATATGAAAATAAATATGAAAATAAAATAAACAAACGGCCATAATCGGAATGGTTGATCAGCAGTTGCTGTCAAATGCCAATATGTTCATTTGTGGGAGATAACATCCTCAAGGGCATGCAACTAAAACTGTAACCTCACATGGAAAGTATATCTCATTCTCATCTACAGTTGGAGCTGACAAGAAGGGCTACTGCAATCTCAGGCAGCGAATAGCACATCAAAACAAAACCTCAAGAGATTAAGAATCACATTCATTCTTGGTTGTAGTGTTAATAAAATCTAAATAGCATAGTCTTTCATATTTCTGAATTAATATTGCCAAAACAAACTACATAGCATATTACCAATTAAACAACTGAAAGTTAATTTTCATGAAGAGGGAACATCCATATTTTATCTTCCCAGTGTTGTGGCCACACCTCAAAGCTTCTCTTTCATTCTGGACAGATTTAACTGTGGCAGCCCATTTCTTCTAATTCAGATGTTTTGTCCATTTGGAATTTTCATTTGTGTTTGAATAGAAAAAGCAGGAACTATGTTTGATACGTCTTTTTTAAAAGAGTTTTGTTTCTATTTTCATGTCAAACATAATTTGCTGCTTGTAATTTACGAAGAGGCACTTCCCCTGTTTGTCACTAATTTGTCTGTGGAATAGAGCAGAAAACACTCAGCACTGCTTATACAATGTACAATAGCCACTAGACTTTATACAGACAGAGCACAGTCTCATACATGTCTATGTCCATCTTTCGCACGAGTCTTTGTGCAGGTGCGTTCAGCTTTTTATGGAACTAATGGTCACTCCGTATTTTATTAGACCACTGTGTTACCAATGTTAAGATAGAGCAAAGCAGGAAGAGAACCTAGCAGCCAGCTCCCAGCCATACAGAATTCCTAATAAAAAGAGGTCGGTGACATTTTTAAAATTGAATAAAAACACTGAAAGTAACTTCTAACATAATGTCTTCCAATATACTGTGTATCTTATACTCAGTGATGTCTGAAGGGATAGGGCAGGTTTCACAGTATCAAAATATTTGCTCTGACCAATACTAAATCCCTCCAAATGTCATATGAGACTCACATACACTCTTGTGTATACTTGTCGTATTATTTTTAATTTTTGTTTAGACTATGAAGGAAGAACAGGGATGGCAGCTATTGTGCTTAAACCTGACCGATCTTTTGATGGAGAAAGACTTTACAAGCATGTTGTGGACTTTCTTCCAAGTTACGCCCAACCACGCTTCATAAGAATCATGGTAAGACAATCAGTTGCCTCCTGCGTGTATTTATCTTCTGTCTGACCTGAAAATTGGTCCTTATAATCATGGAACGCATGAAGTAATTTACAATCAGTTTCAAGAATAGAAACACAAAAGGTAATTAACTAGTCTGAATTATGGTTGCTTTTATAATTGTAAATTTAAGCAAATACTTGATGAATTGAACTTATATTCTGCTTGAAGGATCCATTAATACCTAAAAATCCTAGATGTGATTAATAACTTGGCAAATTTGCATATTTTGTCAAAGCTCTTCATCTTTAACAAGTGTGTTCTTCCAGCCAGTGAAAGACTAAGCAGATGCACGTGGGTAATATTACACATAAACGGCATCCTCTTATAAAAGGATGACATGGTCCATTTAAAACCTTTTCTTAATATGGCTGTTTTTGAAGGGATTATTATTCACTGTTACTGACAAAGCATCAAAGAAATATCTAGTTCTTTGTAACAGATAGTAAGATTAATACTTTACAGCGAAGATCTCATGATCTGAGAACTAAAATGTACCCACATGCTTTAGAGTACAAAATCAGAACTGGGATACAATTCTTTTTAACCGTGCACCTTAAAAGTGCAAGGATTACACCCCTTGTGTACTCCCCAAAGGATCACCTTCTGCAACAGGACATAAGAGCATGAACTGCAAAGAGCAGGAAAGGTCCCCATATTACATCTTCTGAAAGTTTGTAGCAGATGATAGTTTTCTGCTGTTAGGGAATGCCAAGAGGCATTCTGCAGCTTTGCCTCTCCCTAAATATTGACAAATTGTCTGAGAGGCACAAATTTGTTTGAGAACAAGATGGGAACACAATAGAATGAGTGAGGCTGTAGAGGAAGAGGAGACAAAGAATGTATACATTTAGAGAGAATTTAAATTTTTAAGAGAGTTTAAAGAACTGAGGACAACATTTTTTTCACTACTAGGTTACTTGTACTAAGTAAATGTATCTTAAATGCAATTACCATAGGTTATATTATCTATGGTGCCTCAGGAGAGCAGTGCCCTCTTCTGGGAAAAACCTTTGGAACAGATTTGTGTTTATGGTTCCACTAGATGGAGAAAATCTATATGGAGCTCTAGAGTCTATATATGTGGAACTGATTAAACCTATTTGCATTTATATCTTCTCTGACTAAAGCTTTTCAGCTGATTGAAGGGAGCTTACTACCAAAGATACTATCAGTACTAATTAATGAATATTTATACATGTGTAAATTCTTATTAAAGGAGATAAAACCAATTTTATAAAAAAATCAAAATGATAAGAAACATGTTACTTTAAAAAAAATCTTAGGGGAAGATAATAGGATGAATGTTGAATTCACAATTTTCTGAGTGAAGAGAAAATGAAATCCCTTCTGAAAAAAAATACACGTCTTGAGAAAGAGTTCATCCTAATCAAGAGTGACAAACAAAAATATGAAATTCTCACACAAAATTGGATTTAAGATAAAATCAGTTTTGAAAATTTTTCAGCAGTCCATATGTAGGCTCTTTCTAACATAACTTGCAGCCATGGTTGACTGATTTTATGAAAACCAGACAGACTGAGAGTTGTTCCTCTCAACCTCTCCTACTTGAATCTGGAAGAGCAGAGGCCCAGCAACAATGATCCAAACAACCAGGGTACTCTGACGCTCTGAGATAGTTTTTTCACTGGACTTTTGCTAAATTCATTTCTTCTTTGCAGAAAGATATTAGG
This sequence comes from Chroicocephalus ridibundus, assembly GCF_963924245.1. NCBI lineage: Eukaryota > Metazoa > Chordata > Aves > Charadriiformes > Laridae > Chroicocephalus > Chroicocephalus ridibundus. Next base: position 29,204,563 of record NC_086316.1, on the reverse strand, counting down.
AAGACGTTTCTAACATCATCTAGGGAGTGATTTCTGTTTTGCATTATTTGTGTTCTGCTCTGTTTCAGGGGTTTTGTTTTTATTTTGTGGTGGTTTGTTTTTTTTTCAGAACTCATATTTCCATGCAGAAAAATATGACTTTTTAAAATAACATCAGGGAATCACTTAAATAGAAAATCTCAGCAATCTGTATTCATAATACACATTGAAAATCTTTAATATCTGTCTTTATTAAACTTTTAATCTTATAATTGCAACTTTTTAAATAATTATGAAGACAATTTCGTGCTATCTATTCAATTTGAAGCAATCCCACTTGGTAATGATTGAACACTATTACCATCTGGCAGCTATTTACTGTGTGTGTGAAATGACTTGGTGGTCTAAGTGTGGTTCCTATCATAACTGCTGCCAAAAGAGAGAATGAATTGGCAAACTTACTAGGAGTCTCAGCTCAGAAGCCAAAGACTAAATGATCTGGGAGTTGTGGAAATGGAGTACCAGTGTGAAGAAGAAATCAGGCATGTTACAGATCAAGAGACAAAAAAAAAGAAAGAACTGAAAAGTAGCCTGCTTCAGCATGAGAATTAAAAGAAAATGTTGACTACATTAAAAACACTGTACAAGTAATAACAATGCTTGAGAACAGTGTGCTTTAAACTTTTCCCTTAATGTGACCCACATTTTAAATGAGATTATTTTATATACCACTTCTGCTCTCATACAGTGACTATTATTGTGTGTAGACCAACTTGTTCATGAATTGGCATTTGAATAACTGCTGTACAGCAACTGCTTACACAGAAAAATAACACAGGAAGGCATTTAACATATTTGTATTTAATGTCTTAAATGAAGTTCAGCAGTTGGAAATCAGAGGAGATCCAGTACTATAAAATCAGCCAGCTCTCTGCAGAGCATCACCAAGTGTCCCATAAACTACAGATTTTGTGATCAGCTGCATGAATGAAAGTTAAAGAAAATGCTTTTTTTGAAAGAGAAATTTGCAAGCCTGCATGTGGCTTTGATAGAGAAACGAATTAGAAATAAAAATTCCATTTAAATTTAGGTTTCACTGCACCTGTGAATCAGGTCATTCTGTCTAACTGAAGATATTCTATAGTAAAACTGTATGATCCATTTTATTCAGCAACTGCATCATATTTTCACTGATATAGGCTGAAATGTCATATAGCACTTTAATTATGTCTTTTTTAGGATGCTATGCAAATTACTGCAACTTTCAAGCATCAGAAAATGCATCTGGTGAATGAAGGATTTAATCCAGAAACTATATCCCAACCTCTGTACTTCATGCATGAACCTGCACATTCCTATATTCCTTTGACAAGAGAGATATACAAGAATGTAGTTTCTGGTGAAATACGTTTATAAAACACACAAATAAACTTAGTCTACAATACAGAAAGTAAATTTCAAATATACTCCTGCCATTATTTCAACAAAAGCCAGTATGTATCATTTGTTCTAAAAACATAAGATAATCAGATTCATCTTGCTGTGATAGAATTTGTCTCTTCGTAAGACAGAGACACAACTCTGCACTGCATCTGCTCATATTACTTCCAGGGCTCACATATGCAAATTTTTATTTTAAATTTCTCACTGATCCAAATTATTTTTGTCTAAGACACCAGTATCTTAACTTAGTTGAATATTTTACTCCTTTAGATCAAAATACTGATTCTGCTTCTAGAATGTATAAATGATTAGATGAATAATGTCATAAGCATTAATGAAATGTAAACTGGGCAGTCAGAAACACAAGCAAAATACTTCACAAGCACTGCATGTAAACTTCAGTTCAATGTTTGTTAATTATATTATGTAATATTTAATTGCAGTATTTTAGGAGATGGTCAATTTCAGATTTTTATGGAAAATAAACATTCATCATTAAAATACAGTCGTAGTTCTCAGTGGTCATTAGTTTTCACAATTTATGCTAGAACTAATACAGGTTAAAAACAGTTTCCCAAGTTCTTACTCTTAAGATTTGGCTGCTCATGGACTAGGAGAAATACTAAGCACAATATGGGTTTGAGGAGGGCCCAAGGAATTCCAGTGGTGTGAACTCAAGATGTGACTGTCTGTAGATCACCCAAAGAACTCTTTTGACTGAGGCAATGAACTTCTTACGGCTTGCTAAGAGCTCTCAATTTCTGGGTATCCTAGTGTCAAGACAGGAAGGGATCAGTTACTCATGACTCTTGAATATAGTGGTTCCTCCAACTACTTCTGCTTTGGTCTTCTAACACACAAAACAACAGGGCGCATCTACAGCTCATCTTATAAACTGTGACCTTATTTCCAAAATGTCAGTAATTTTCAGATCATGACATGGTATGGAAACAGCTCTGAACTGGCTATTGTAAACAAAATATTTGTATTTTTCATACCACCTAAAGTTTTATATAAATACACACACATGCACCCCCTAAACATGCATACTATTAAGCTTTATGATGACTAGCCCTATATAAACTGCTGATATCAAAACACTCAATTAAGTTTGCAACATATAGAGAGCTCCCGAAGGCTCAGACAAAAGTCTTGTCACCAATCTGGCTTTGTTTTTATCATGAAGATGAACTACAGAACACTGTCTGTTATTTCCTCCTTTCTCCCTCACCCTTTTCCTCTGCACATTCAATTCCTTCCCAACATTTATTCTTCAGAAAAAATTAAGATAAGGAAGAGCCCAAGACCACAATTCCATCCCTGGCTGCACAATTAAAAGTCAGTAGCTTATTCACTTGCACATATGACAACCAGAAAAAAGTTACCTAATAGAACTGACCATAAGCATAAAATATAACTGGAAGTATTCACACAACGTATCAAATAAATGTTTCGCAGAGAGATACTTGAAGGCCTGTGACATATTTGTAGCCTGATTTTAAAAGAACAATAATATTTATTACATTATTCATAGAAACTTGCTATAATTGTTTCAAATAAACTTGCTATCATCATTTACTAATCTCAAGAAAAAATACTTCAAGGTCTACAGGTGACAGTCATTTTTAAAAAGTAGGCATCATTTTGTGTTTATGAAGCTATAGAAAAAGCTTCTAAAGTAACACAGTTTTGTAGATGTAATAAATGATAAATAGTGCATCTAATACAGCATACTGCTTTCAATAAACTATTCTGCACATTAAGCAAGTCAAACAAATGGCCAGCATAATAATTGTATATTAACTATAAATCATATTTACCTGTAATATGTTAAGGGCTAGGAAGATGGTAAGGGGATTGGAACACCTCTCTTATGAAGAAAAGCTGAAGGATTTGGGTCTCTTCAGTCTGGAAAAAAGACAACCGAGGGGGCATCTTATCAATGCTTATAAATACTTAAAGGGTGGGTGTCAGGAGGATGGGGCCAGGCTCTCTTCACTGGTGCCCGGTGACAGGACAAGAGGTAACGGGCACAAACTTGAACACAGGAGGTTCCATCTAAACATGAGAAGGAACTTGTTTACTTTGAGGGTGGGAGAGCACTGGAAGAGGCTGCCCAGAGAGGTGGTGGAGTCTTCGTCTCCGGAGACATTCAAAACCCGCCTGGACGCGTTCCTGTGCAACCTGCTCTAGGTGACCCTGCTCTGGCAGGGGGGTTGGACTAGATGATCTATAGAGATGCCTTCCAACCCCTACATTTCCGTGATTCTGTGATTCTGTAATATTAGAAGCTTTTGGCTTAATTTTCTATACATTGTAATCAAGAACCTCAAACATATTGTAAAATACTTTTTTAATTATCTTCTCTAATGACATAAAGAAAATCTCTCTAGTAACTGAGAACAATAATGTAAACAGATAAAGGCATAATAGTGACCGAGGAAGTGATACTTAGAACAGTCAGATGTCATTTGACACCAAGGCATGCTGGTGGAAGAATAAAATCAATGGGGACAAAATCTTTACCAAGCATTATAACAGACATAAGCTGCTATTAAGTCCCTACATTCATATTATCATGTAATGTTAAAAGGAGCACATCAGTTGTAAGCTCTCCACAGCAAAGAATCTTTTTATTCTGCTTTGAGGGTCTTCCTGAGGGTCACAGAACCCTTCAAAACCACCTTTTGTTTCATAAACAAGTCCTTTATATGCCACTAAGCCATAGATCATTTGTAATCTTTACAATAATTTGTTGCAAAGTAATTAGAAGATTTTTCATTTCAAAACCAAAACAACCTAATCCGATGAAATAAATTACTACAATGGTACTAAGGAATCACAAAACTAATTTGAAAGTTTGTTTTAGCAGGTATGTAGACACTACATGTCATTATATGCTATGTGGGTAAGGAGCTGATTGTGCAAGTGCTATCAGTATATTCGGTCATTTCAAGCACCACAAGATGGTAGCATTTCTGAACATTACTGGTACTTGGTTTCTTCTCTAGTGTTTCAACGCACAGAATTTTACAAAGCAGCAGTAGTCTGATTTTTAATCACAGAATGGTTGAGGCTGGAAGGAACCTCTGGAAGTCTTCTGGTCCAACCCCTCCACATCAGCAGAGATGCCTAGAGCCAGCTGCCCAGGTGGCTTTTTAATATCTCCAAGGAAGGAGACTCCTCACCTCTGTGGGCAACCTGCACCAGTGCTCGATCACCCTCACAGGAAAAAAGTTTTTCCTGATGCTCAGAAGGAACTATCTTGTCACTGGGCACCAATGGGAATAGCCTGGCTCCACCTTCTTTACACCCTGCCTTCAGGTATTTATACACAGTGATGAGATCTCCCTTTTCCTCTCTACATTCAATTCCTTCCCAACATTCATTCTTCAGAAAAAGTTAAGGTAAAGAAAAGCACAAGACAACAATTCTATCCCTGGCTGCACAATTAAAAGTCACTAGCTTATTGACTTGCATGTATGTACAGGCAGCAAATTATGTTCGGCTTCACTCCACCTAAAAGTGTTTATCCTTAATGTTTTCTAAAAGCCCTGGAAAATAAATAGAATTTATTTCATTTCCAGTTAAGTTCAAAATTGTAATTTAATCTCTGGTTTAAGGAACAAAAGATATACTCCTAAATTTCTCCCATCAATGGTGGAGCTACCAGTACTTCTTTAGCTACCAGTACTTTTTTGGCTACCAGTACAAGCGGATTGCAAAATAGTCTTGATAAACTGCAGAAGCAGTAAGATAAAAAACATGTAAAGAACTAAATGCAAGAAGGAATGAATTGTACCTACACAAAAAGAAAAATACTTAATCAGCAACTTTTTGAAGAGGATGGTGTATTGGTTAGAGTGATTATATCAAAGGACATGCCTTCCAAAGTAGGTACAAGCAGACCAAGGCTGTTCATTCCCCAGCAGGCCATGTAAAGCAAGCTCCAATCAAAAAAGCATTCAGGCTACTCTGAGTACAAAGCACAGTGGCCAAGATAATTTCATCTGCATGAAAGCTTGTTCCTTCTGCAAGGCTAACATGGTTACATCACTTCCAGACAGCTCAGAGCACAAAGGAATTCAGCTACGAAGATCCAACCAAAAATGCTACAAGGCGATTGTAATGACCTCTAGCACATATCACCCACCTAATTAAGCATGCAAGCTGCCTCTGAAAGTGCCTATCTCTTCCTACTAACAATAAAGCTTTCAAACCTGGGTGCTTTGAGTTGCACCTAAATTAGATGTGCACAAAACAGTGAAGTAAAAGTCCTCTTTAAAATGACTTAATTTTCACGAGTGCCCCTTCATTTTCCCCTGGCCCTGCAAAGCCACGGAATGAACACACACTTTCATGAGCAGTAAAACAGCGGCATAGAAGCTACCTCTGGGTGAAGAGCTCTCAGTGCCTGAACACTGAACCAAATGCTGCTTTCAAAGTGAGAGAAGAGGCAGCTGGGTATTACAAAACCCTTTCACATACTAATATAAACTGGTAGACTGATGAGGAGGCTGTGAAATATATGTTGTTGGAAGCTTTAAAAAAAAAAAAAAAGCTAAAAAAGCTCAGATGTGCCCTAAGCTTCTGGCCAGGGTATTTCCAAAAGCTTGTTAGGGATTTACTTGAGATTATTACACTATGACTCAAAAAAGCAGCCATCCAGCCATGATGAGCATTCACAGGAGATCATGTGTCTTCATACAGGCATGTGGCGTATCTTATTCTCATAAACTGTATCTCTTAGTGAGATAAATGTCAGGAATACTTTATTTACAGTTGAATTTGTTTTAAAGTGAAGATGTACTAGATCACAGAATGGTTTGGGTTCGAAGGGATCTTAAAGATCATCTAGTTCCAACCCCCCTGCCATGGCCAGGGACACCTCCCACCAGACCAGGCTGCTCAAAGCCCCATCCAGCCTGGCCTCGAACACTTCCAGGGATGGGGCATTGACAGCTTCTCTGGGCAACCTGTTCCAGTGCCTCACCACCCTCACTGTAAAGAATGTCTTCCTGATATCCAATCTAAATCTCCCCTCTTTCAGTTTGAGGCCATTACCCTGTGTCCTATCATTACACTCCCTGATAAAGAGTCCCTCCCATCTCTCCTGTAGGCCCCCTTTAAGTACTGGAAGGCCGCTATAAGGTCCCCCTGGAGCCTTCTCTTCTCCAGGCTGAACAACTTCTTGGGGCATCTCCCTGCTTTACGCTTTGCAATTTTTATTCAAAGACAGGAGGAGTTTTATCTCAGGACTCTGTATGCACCAGTAAGGTCTGGGTGACCTGCCAAAATTCAAGATCTGTAAGGTTATTGTGGTAACAATAGAAACAGATAGCAGAGTCGGTTACTTTTCCATACGCTTTGATCTGCTTCACAGTTCAAAGCCTTTAGTCATCTCTTCCAGTGTTAACCTTTCTTTCATGTTTTTTGTTTCTCCTTAGGTACTTTCCACGATCATATCAGACTTCAGCATCTTGTCTGTTTTCTTGCATTGTTTCTTTCTCGTATCAGCAAACACCCAGTTGAAAACAGTATCGGTAACATCTCTTCATTTTGTTATTTCAAATTCCTGTATGGATGACTTTGCTTATGTTTTGGAGGAAGACATGCACTCAATTTTGAAAATGATATTACCTAAGAAACTTACTTTCCTAGAATTCCACTAGGGACTGTACCGCAGCCTTAAACAATGACAACAGCTGAAACTCAGTGTTTAAACCAGAGTCAAATCACCATTATAAAAATTTATTTAAAATAATACAAGAATAATTTTTAGTACAGAAAAGCTTTTAAATATATGATTTATTAACGTATGTCACAGACAGGTATAAATGAGTGACCTATAGAATAAGAAGACCCTTAAAGAAATAGAAAGACAGAATATTTCATATGCAGACCAAAATGTTTCTAGCAATAGGAAAGAAATCCTGTAAGAGACAAAAAAAAATCCTTAACACATTAATAATTTCAACAATAAATAGAGAGGGCACTAATTTCTTTATTCAAAACCTGTAATCCTTTTAGCTGCAAGGATACCAGGACTTTTATTTGCTGGTAATGCTCCTTTTTTAATTTTTTTTCAAGATTTGAAGAAAGTAGGTGATACTTACATGTTTTTGCCATGCTAGAAGCAGAAAGAAATCACCTCTGGAAAGAAGTTCAGAAGACGGTGTGTTCATATATGAATGTATGTGCTACAGCTCTATTTGCACAGAAGTGTACATACATACTACAAGTGATTAAGTTTGTATAGGCTTGATGCTGCCTTGTGTTAATGCTGTGTACCAGTAAAAAGGACACAGAGAGATATCTATGATTTGTATGTAAGTAAACTATTTGGCAAAGACATGCATCTTGTAATTTGTTTACACTTTTGAGATATAGAGCTTGTTACTGTCACTGATCTTTTTTCTCCAATATAATTCTTGGGCGCTGATCAGATTCTGTGGTCTGTTCCACACAGCAGCTGAATACATTTCTTAACATCAAGGATCGGGCCCATGTTGGGTGGTCACAAACATAACAGTCCTTCAGCCTCCAGAGAATGTTTCTACTGGCCTGATGTACAGCACCACAAATTCATCATTCTGCTGTTCATGTACATGATTTAACTTGTGCAAGAACCTACCTATGAATAAATCTGGGTTTTTTTTTTAGTTGAAAAGCAAGTTAAATATTCAAAATATTCCCTGTGAGACCAGCTCAACAAGAGAACACATACGGGAGGGAACTCATTAAAAAGAAAACCCAACCCTCCCACTGCCTCTTTTGGAAGAAATCGAAGTAGAAGTTTCTTGATATTCAGCCACAAATCTTTGGAGTCTTGACAGCTAAGAAGCACAGGAACCTGGAAACCTTGCACATCCAGAAACCTGAGAAGTTTTACCCTGTGAAGATAGCAGGCAGTGCAGGAGCTCCAAGCCTCAGGCAGGCAGGTAAACAAACTGCCAGAAAGCAGCCTGAACAAACATTCAGGGGCAACTGAAGCATTGCATGACATTCTAACTCACATTCTACATGCTGATTTTAAAATGTCGCCGTGGTTCTACATGGCACTGCTAATTTTATCTGGCATCGCTAGTGTTCTCTTAGACTTAAAAGCACTTGTTTGTATGTTTTCTTTGATAGGACTAGATTAACGATAAAATTTTTAGACGTCAAACAAGTTTGACATCTTGTAATATTTTCTACAAATAGTGATTTTAACTAAAATAACACAAAAATCAAATTACCTAATTCTGTAATTGTTGGCTTATTACACTAAACACCCTGCTTTAAGTCAACAGCAACAAAAATACAGACCATTTTACAAGCTTAAAAGAAAACATAAATCTCATTAGCAGAAAAAGGTATTTATATTGAGAAGAAAAATCTAAAAGGTTCATTTGCATCCAGTTAAAAAAAAATTATAACTGCTGTTTTGAAATATACAAATAAGGCAAACTTTAACACATGCATCATGATTAAACTTCGACAGTCGACAACAAAGGAATGTCACATCTGCTGAAAATATGCTAATATCCTTCACACACAGCAGAGAGGGGTAAGCAAATTTTAGTCCAAGTAGTCTGAGCTGCTGACGAGTCCTCATGCAATATAGCAACATGAAGACCAGAGTCTGGTACCTAAACATACTGAAATTAGACAAAATAAAGAAATAAAAGTTCTAAGATGAGGGATCATCTTTGCTTAATTGCAGGAAAGATTGGCTAATCCCAAATGGACATGAAGAAAAATCTTTCCAGTTAAAGTCTTTGATATTGCCTTACTTTAGTTTGACTTTTATTCAAGAATCATATTTATACTATCTTCAGAGGTCTTACAGATAAATCAAAATTCTCAGAGGCCTCAAGTCAAGGAGAAAGGAAGGTGCTTACAAAAAAGACTAAATGAGAGTTTTAAACTGTTTCTTGGGATCTTAAATAACAGATCTCTAAAAAATGAGTGAAGCAAAGTGTTATGAAGGAATTTATAGCCTTTTCAATAACAGAAATATGATAACAACATAGCTTCTATTACTTTTTACTACACTGGTATATTGACAAAAGCATTTATCCTTTTCATAGGAATTATAAAATTTCCCTAAAACAGCGACTTTCTGAAAGCAACACTGGTGCCAACTTAAGAAAGTCTGACAAAATAACTAAATTAATTTCAATTGTTGTCTTGACCATTATCATCATAACAATTGTCGTATGAAGGTATGGGCCCATTTAATAACAGATACTGGTACGGTCGTTTATATTGTCTGCATCTTAGAGCTCATTCATTCCCGCATATGATGACAGTTGTAGCTCTTCAAATAAGAGCACTGAAGAAATCTAGATTATGTTCTAAAATAATCTCCAGTGTAGGCTGCTTCTTGATCTAAGACACATAATACGCTACAGTCCACAACTGAACTTTAAAGAATAAATGGAATCACAAGAATTAGCAGCCTGAAACTCCCTACATTTAAAAAAAACACCTGTTCTTTACTTGTACAAAGTAGATGGTATAAAATTTTCACCTGTTCTCACTCTGTATGTATCCTTATTTTTTTACATACTTTTTTCTTTCTGTTAAGTGGACATCTACACTGACACATAAATACTAACAATATGTATGCATTTCACATGAATTACAATATAGAGAATCCTTATCCAAATTCCTCTGTACTTTTACTCCAGGACATAAGTAAAGCTAAAGCTATAGGATTGATCTACTTTTCTCAATAAGGAAATCAGGAAGATAAGAAGATAATAATGAGGAAAAATGTCAATATCAATAAATTGGGAGTCTCAGCCACCTTCCCCAAAAATGACAGAAATACAAGGACCCAGTAAAAATGAACAGAGTTAGATAATCTTAACACAAGTACCACTTCCACTGTAAAAACCCCTAAACATTCTATAGTATGCCTTGAGGCCTGGGTCTTTTTTTCAGAAAGAAGAGCAACAACAATATGGCAAAGGTATTAAAGACTTTCAGGGACAGAGATACTAATGCAGCCTTACAGGGGTGTTTGTGAGAGAGCTGAAAGGGACAATGATTTCTGTGGTATTCTGCTTCTGAATGTTAGAGACAGTAAAAGAACAACTGAAGTCTGCCTTTTGAGAGGAAGAACAGAAAAAGGTATTCTGTAGCAACAGGTTTTTATAGTAATTTTTTTTCTGCCAGCCCTGTCAAATGGCTTTTCTACACATACAGCAGTATTTAGCAATTTCGACTGACAATACTTTAAAAAAAATGCTACGTTCTGCGTTGAAAAACTGTTTAAAAGTAACAGAACTCTTGATTGTGGTGGAACATTTAATGGAAAATTCTATTAATTGGTTATTCTTTTACCTAGATTATACTTAGCGATACCTCTCATATAATTTTTCTGATCTGTTTTTGAAATTTTAAGGAGATGATTCTTGAATTTTTACTAAAAATCAACTATGGCAGCCTTTCTCAAAATACTTCACTAGCCCGTAATTTCTGAATATGCCATTTGCAAAGCATGCAAATTAAGTAATTTTGTTATTAAATAAACACAGATAAATATGGAGTAACCAAATACTGAGTATTCTCAACAATCATTCAGAAATGGATTTTTAGCAACTCCCAGATGGAACCTTTACTCCTTTCCAACGTAAGAGCCCCAAATAAGTAATAAGGCTCTAAAATCCTTCATAAAAACTGATATGAACAAAGAATGTATTTGTTAAATATTTAGGCATAGCAAAGACTTCTGAACTTTAACTTCAGAAAAACAAAGAATCACAAGTGAGAGTTACCATCAGGTCTCGTGACACGTACTGTGGTGTGTTGCTTCTCTCCTTACCAGCACAGCATTTCCTCAACCTGTGACAATGCAAAGAGCATATACCCACCTTTGGAAGCCACTGTAGTGCTGCGGGACAGGAAGGGGACAAGATAAAGCGTGCAGCATGTCATTGGCCTCTCTATCCTTCCTGCTACCCTTTACCCCACGTCTGCCTTCATTCTTTCTTGCCACCATTGCCAGAAGAAGTCTAAGGCAAAAAAACCCCAACCCTTGCTGTTTTACTGGGTGAGAGATCTTCACTAAGCTACTTAGAGAAGAGAGTGCATGCGAAAAGTGACTTATTGCCATGCCTGAGCCTGTGCTGTCTAGGCAGATTGCTGCAGTCACTCCTGTCACAAATGTGAAATTCTTCTGCTGTCTGTGTTTTTTTCTTCCTCCATCTAGGCAATTCTCTGCTTTGCTTAGCCCCCAAGCTAATCAGGCTCAAACCTTCCTGCCTTGGCATTCTGTAGCAATTGCAAAAGCAACTCTTAAGTTCCCCAAGTTGTTATTTTTCAGCTATCATGGTTTACAGACACAGGGAAACATAGGAAGCCATACTAACCACAAATTATTCCAGTCAGACCATGTTGGCTGGTCATCTTTGCACATCTCTGGATGGACAGCTGACCTTCTGAAAGCTTCCAGAATTCCTTTTGCTTTCAGTCGTAAGCGGAGCTGACTTCCTCATGTTAAAGCAATTTTCAGTGCTGTCGGCACAGCAGCACCTGAGTAGACAGTGTGCTAGCCCAGAAAATACAAAATGGGAGTACCTCAGCATGTATTAGTACTTCACTGACCACTAACACTCATGCATTAAGGGGATTGTTAAGACTGTTGAGCCAGGACTACGAAGCTGCAATATGTTTAATGGACTAGTGTACAGTACAGGTTACTAATGTTCGTTACAGTAAGCCCTTTAAAAAAAAAAAAAATTGTCCACTGTACACAGACATATCCTTGAAAATTACTTTTTCAACACCCTGGCATGAAAGTTACATTTTGCAACAAGATCATTCATATAGATATAAAAAGTTATTAAACTGCATCCAACTGAAGTTTTTGGCAAGGAAATCCCTTTCAGAAACAAAAGCATAGTTATTTGCTCACATAAGGCTGATCTTTTATAAGTGTCTGTACTTGCCTTGTTGTTACTACTTTCTTTTTTCTTTTATTGCCAGGCCAGCATTTGAAGATACCTACATATTTACCACCCCATTTTTAAGATAACCACTTAATAACATAGACACACCCCAGGCAGCTAGAAACTACGAAAATGGACAATTTGTCTGAAATGGTCATGGCTTACAGCTTAGAAACACCACAAAATGACAAACAAAAATTATTTTCTCTGCATGTAGTACTGACTATATCAAATAAATGCAAAGTTAATGACATTAAACTATCTTGATTGAGTCACCTTATTCGTTCCTCATTAACTTCATGAGGTTTATCAATCATGGTGGCTATCAAATCAATGTTTTCAGAAATCTGCTGAAGACATAAGGCTCCAGCTGGAGTCAGAGTGCACTGCAGCATCTTAGAACCTGTGAGAATCAAGTCCCAAGTGTCACTAGCTGGCCTTAACGGCCCTGACCAACAGGCACCTGGGATCTCCTCCCCTCCACCCAAAGGCTCTATTTAAGCTCAGGCCTGGGCAGCCACTCCTACCTGAACTATGCTGTTCTGTGGATGGACCTTGGTGTATCCTCATCTCTAGTCTTACCTCTGGCCTCATCTCCTGTCTGGACTCACTGGATGCAGCCTGGACCTGATTCACCCCTGTGCCTTGTCTGGAACTGCTGACAGCCCCTGTGTTGATGTACTCCAGACCCTGGTGTGTTCAGGTGCAGCAGGACTGCTCTCTGGTCAGGGAGGGCGCTACCACCTGTGTTGTGGGCATCCTCAGCACCTGTTTTGTCCCACAGCTTGTTGGATAGCCCTTCTATTGCTTCTTGGTGACACTGACTATATGAAATACAGCCACAGTAATGTGAAGTGTGAGTTTTCTCTTGAGTCATCTCTCAGAGTAAGCTGCCTTGTGAAGGGGGAAAGGAGATTAGCAGGAAAAAAGGGGAACACAAAGAGCATGTCCAACATTGCCTCAGGCAAGCCTGAAATTCACGTGTTAAAAAACCACGCCAACTCAATTCAGAAGACTTAATAGAAGAACAATTTGCCTTACAATCGCATTTACCAGGATCTAGGTAGAAGATGCTTGAGGAATGAGTCTCTTGCACCACAAAATGACTGTGGTTTCAGGATTAAGAAGAAATGGCCCAAACATGTGCAGAGAAGTACAAGTACCTGTAACTCTTAAGCGTCTAAAATTCTTTTCTCCCTTGCCCATTCTAAGTTGGTTCTTGGGCTTTCAGGAGCTGTTTTGCCTCTTCATTTCCATACAACAGAAAAGGAGCTGGCGACGAGAAAACTAAGAAAACAACCAAAAGTTTTTGGTACTGAATTTAAAGAAATACAGCCCAGTTATACTAGATGACAAAGTATTTCTGAAAGTGGTGTTCCATATAGAAGACACAATTTGTTAAAACATAGGGACAGATTCAGAAATGGGAGTACAAGTACTGCTAGCAAGAAGATGCCATAGTAACAAACTGTTGTATCAGCTAACATGGATAATACTATCTCCAGAGTCATCAGGTAAAATTTCTAATGCAATCAAAGTACAAAATAATGAAAGCACAAAAAAGGGACAGATGTTCTCTGGCATACCGTTTAACTCTGTGATGGAAACATGAAAGCTCAGAAAACAGAGGCAAGTTGAAAACTATCTTAGGCATGCCTGAAGGCACAGAAGGCAAACACCCTGTTCTAATTCTTTGAAGGATAATTCCGGCAGCCCTTTCACCTAGAAATTCACAGGATAATAAAAAGACTGAACACTTCCCACAGGTAGCTATTCAAAACACCCTGATTAGAAAGATTTATTTTTTTAAGTTAACTTCGGTCTCCCTAGCACATACCTGCAAAGCAGAAGCAAACAGAGTAGAAATGGTAGGTATCTAGCTCAGAGATGATTTCTTAGAGACAGTTTGTTATATTTACTCATCGTAGCAGTTTTGCTCAAGATCCTCATGCCTTAGATCTGCTCCACACCGTTTTGACACAGGCCAACATGCCAGACAATTTCCCTGGTGATCACTGGAAAACTTTCTGCCAGACTCCTGTGTTATCCTATTCCAAGCCAACATAAGATGACATAGAAGTATGTTTTTCTTATTTGACACCTCTTAAAAAAATGGATTGGGATGCTATGCTCTGCATTAGCAGTCTAGAAAAACAATTATAAGAATAACCAAAAATAAAGGCGCAGAATGCCTATTTGTTAGATACCTTCAAATCACCCACAAGTTAAGTCAAGTTAAACTAAAAAACGAATAAAGAATCTATTTAAAGGATGTGAAAATGATGGCACTTCATTCTAAGAAGTCCGTTTCCTTCTCCATTCAGTTCATGTCCTGAGTTTTCCCTAGGCTTTAAAGACTCAGTCCTCTTGCATACCTTACACCTGAAACTGCACCAGAATATCCTCTACAAACAATTAGCTATCCTCAAGAGTCAAGTAAGCTAAGCGTTCCTTTGACAGGTCAGTACCATTCCCTATACTTGATTAGCAAGGCAGGAGCTGTGTAAGGAGTAAAGTCAAAAATGTTGGCTTGAGTCTATCAGAGTAAAATGTGAAACTCTTCCATACCATTATTATATTTAATCTCAAATGTATAAACTGGCAACTAAACAAATTTAAAAAAAAAAAAAAGAAAAAAAGTGGGATTTATATTCACAGGTTGCTATCGGTTCTTAATTCAGATCACTTCTATATGACAGTGAGACTGAACCTCAACTCTATCTTTGCAGGATAGAAAAAACTCACCATTTTGAGCTTATTCCATCAGCAGTCAACAAAGTTGTTCAAGGAGTGAGAGAATCTTGAGTATTTCAGTTCACTTCTGTGGGAGGTTATGGCTAAACTTTACTGGAGTACTAATACATTAGCATAATATAAAGGCAAATGGCTCCTAGTGTGAACACAGTTTCATGGATTCAGGCAAAACTACAGATTTACCCATACAGCTAATTAACAGACAACAATAAAGTGGTTGTGTTTTTTTTAATGATCTACTATATTAATAGTAAAGCTTTCTGTTAATAAAATTACATTTACCGGAGACGATATTTCTCTACATCCTTGAAAGGTTGACACAAGTCTGCAGTGTTGACATGCTGTAATGAATGACTTGAGACAAGACACTTCATGTAATATAAGTATTTTAAATGAATGTCCTCATAGAGCTATAGAATAAAGAAGCATTCCAAAATATTATAAAAATGATTTTTCATTTCTTATGGATTGGAGTCCTAGACGATTTCCAATGATCAAAAACTTCCATAATATCCTATCCCTGCCACCACAACTTTAGTCTTTACCTCCTCAGGTCCTGCCAATAACTCTAGTATGACTACACCACTCATTACCCAAATCCCCATGTGACGTTATTAGTCAAGAATTAGTTTTGTGTGGCTGTTCCAGCGCTACAACTTGCTGACTGGGCCACTCAGCCCCCCATTCTTGGTTTCCTTATTACTTTTCTAGTTTTAGATTTAAGATTTTAGACTTTGCTAGACATAAGTTTCACAAATAAATGGTGAAAATTAAGAGACACGATTACTTAGATATAATTATGTTACTTTAATGGGGATGTAGTTGAATAGTGAGATGTGAAGAGCTGGGAACTGCATTTTCAAGGTATGCTTATTTTTATATAGATTTTCAAGACTATAGGTTTCTATTTTTTAAAATATAGAAGAAGATTCAGATACTAAGGAAGAATTCAATAGTGGGGGACAATCTGCAAGATGATCTTCAGACTATGAAGCTATTTTCTTCCTTTTCTATATCACAGCATAATTTGACAATCTAAAAAGCTATCTGTCTATTTTTAAGTCATGGACACTCTCATCTTCTAGGAATTTCTATTTCACCTTTTTCTGCTGTAAAATTCAAAACTTCTATTCCAGAAGAAAAGCCACTACTTTAAAATTACTTTAAGAAAAACTTGAAATAAATAGATGACACTTAAAAATTTATGCTATTGTTTTCCCTGGGAAAAAAACTTCATACATATAAAATACTGAAATGACAAGTCCTTTTTTCCCCAAAATCAGAGTATTTAACTTTGTTGACGCTTACGCTACTAAAATAGCACAAGCTAATTCCCTTAGGCATATTAATCAGGTTCAGAGTTAACGCAAATATACTTGCAGCACTATATTGTGTTATCTGGATATTGAAAGGCATAATATGTCAAAATTATAATATTGAAACTATGTGTTTTTTACACTACAGAAGCATTTCAGTAATTTGTGTCTATTTTCTTGCTACATTGAGATGTTACAGGGAAATGTTGTACTTTTATGTAATCACATTTTTTCAAAAAGAAATTTTTTTTCCATCTGAGTTCCACCAGAAGAAAATTAAACTCCTTTATACTTCATTATTGGGTCATACCATACTCTCGGGCATCCAAATGTTTTCTGTTGAAGGGAAATTGAGCAGAATAATTACAGCATACTAAATAATTCAGGGCTCAGTGCTTTGTCTGTGGTATGAGTTTATGAGTTCTACGTAACATCAAGAGTAAATTCCAGCTCTTGACATGCAAGAAGAGGAGGATTAACGGGTAAATTTCTTGCTGTTCTTTTGGGGGTTTATTTACTGAAAAATAAATATCACTACACTTAAAATATAAGGTGCTTTAGAGTTTTTTTAGAGTTAACCTTTGGAATAGCCTTAATGAAGGTTTCTTCACAATATGAATTTACCATTTGCAAGTATGTGTTATGTTAGTAATTTTAATCTCATAATGACATACAATTTTTCCCAGAAAACTAGTGCTTTATTCCATGCACACAGTAGCTCATATTTACTTAACAACAGTTCAGTAGTTTGTGTTACACTCATTGACCCATGCATGCAGAAAATTTTATCTTCACTGCTGATACTAAGTAGTTAACATGAAATAAAATTATTAATTTCTTTGTGAACCTTTCAAACCTTATGCTATTTACTTTAAAAATATTAATAATTGTGCATGTATCTCCATTGGAAAAAAAAATGAAACTATAGAGACCAAAAATACTAAGGGTAAATTTAGCTCTCCTAACTTTAGGGGCTAGACCAGCTATAGAAACTGAGGCATGTAAGTGCCACTTGGGATCCCTAAGACTGGCAACTATGACTCAGAAGCTCAGCATCTTCTCCAGAGGCACCTAAAGGTCAGGCATTTATTGCCAAGGAATATAAAACAGTACTAGATCCCTAATCATGGGCAACTGATTCAAGCCCACCGTACAGAAAATGCCTGTATATAAGCTGCATTCTTACACTGCTGTTACAGTTAAGTTGAGACCTTATCAGTATAGTCAAGCAAGCAATTCAACTCATCCCAAATTAGACATCAGCATTTGGTCAGACAAGCAACCCTAAATTCCCTTAGTCACACTCAGTCTTCTTTGGTGCAACCTCCAATTATAACCAATGCTTACATCTAGACACCCATCTACCTCACAGATACCTATGAGCTGAACCTGACTTAGAATAATTAGCCAAATATACTTGGTAATTTTTAAGGGTTCAATTTTTCACCATTCCACTTAGCATGGCATACAAAGCATGGCTCCCCATGTCTTAATCTATAGTTGTTTGAGTAACCACAAAATCAAGAATATAAGAGGATCTTAAAGTCTAAGGTAAGGCATAGAGCTTGCCCAAATCACCCAGTTTGGGGAGGGCATGATTAATCCAGTATCACACAAGAATTCCGGAACAGGCAGGGATCAAATCCGATTCCAGTATTGCTTCACCTGAATTCTGTTACTCTTTCATTGTCTACTGAAATTTCTTGCCTCAGCTTATCCATTTTTATAACAAATGAGAAAATTACTGAAAAACAACTCACACACCATAGAAATTTTCTTCCTCCCACAAGGAAGACAACAAGAAGTAAATTAATGTTAATTTTACAAAGAAACTTGGATATGAGTACAGAGGATCAATATCATTTCTGTGCACAGCTGAGAGGAACAGGGACAATTCAAAGATCACAAAACCACAGTTTTCCTTTGAAACTGAGTATTTCAGAGTATCAGAGTTTTTCTGTTAGGATCTTGCTCATCATTTCTGTTCTTTGGAATTAGCAACGCTGATAACATCTAAAGCACAAAATTCTTCCTTTCTGTTCTCATTGACTGATGTCTTTGGTGATGTGCTAGTCGTTAGTCACCTTAGTAAATGCAATCTCCTGCTCATTTTCCTGTCTGATTTTCAGCTCACAGCACAGTATATTGAAAATACATCTCTCTCATCCACAGGCCATTCTGTATTTACCTTCCTTTTGTGCTCTATCAATTATCTATCACCTCCTGCTTTTCCTTTCACTCTCATCAGTATACCCTGAGCTTTTCATAGATCTGACTCTTCGAGTATTTTTGTTCTCATTTCTTGTCACATCTGCACTTCAGGGCAGAATACTTCTCCTTCTGCTTTCTTTCTGCCTTTTTCAAAGTAATTCTTGCAAACAAGAGTATCTTTCAACCTCCCTCTGTCTTCTTTCAAATCAACATGTAAGTATACATCTTCCCTAAAGCTCACAGTCTTTCCTGTTACTCATTGTTTATGCATTTACATAGCAGTTAACAATGCCAAACTCCAGTCAACCAAATAACTCTATAGTGTTTCTTTTACATTACTTTAAGTGCAGACTATTGTAGCATTTAATTTACTTATTATTTATTAAAAATAAATTAAGTTACCTTCACCTAAGAAAAGCAAGCTGAAATTCTATCTCCTCACAAAATGTCCTTCTGGAAGAAGAGATGCTCACCAGCTGAAAGACTAAATACTTCTGTCTTCCTGTAAATGTATACCTATATAGGATACAACATATACAGATACCTCCATTGCACCTTACAAGTAAGGAACACTACCACATCAATAAAAAACTATCAGCCTACTGCCACTATCGCCTTTAAGGAGACATGAAATCTATCTGTAATCTAGTTTTGCACTATTTAATTTGCTTGAATTTGTTTCCAATGGACGTCCAGCCAGTAGTCATATAACAAAGCTGTGTCTCTGTGTATTCTTAACCTAATCATGCCTCCGTGTTAGTGGTAAACCACAAAAATAACAGTACTAGAGCTAGCGGAGAACACAGCTCAACTCTTCAAGCACGTGTTCTCCTCCATTCCTTCAAGACAAAGCCAAATGAGTTAGCCTAGATTAAAAACTTTATGATAAAAATTAGTCAGAACCATACATTTTTGAGCTAAACTGATTGTCTCTGCAGATGGAGGTGACAAAGACCGCTCATGATTTAACATAGCTTGACTACGCAACAACCTAAAGGAGAGATGTCCCACTAGTAAGAAGCATTCTTAGTATTGAAAAGTGGTGTAATAAGCTGCTGCCTGCCACTTCTCAATGTGTTTGTTGCTGCCTCTGCCCACCTTTTTCCCTGATCCTCTCATGCAATTCTCAGTGCATATGGGGCCACAGGAAAGACAGTTCATGAGATTCCCTGGGTTTTAAGGCAAGAGCTAAAAAATATTTCAAATGGCATGAAGAAATAAGCTTGAAGCTGAGCTTTGGCTTGAGTCAAATGTTCAGAAATAAATTTCCATTACTCCTTGTGTTTCTCAGTTTCAGGGGCAGAAAAAAAAACCCCACAAAACCAACCACAAAATAAACTGAACTTCTCCTGTTAAGATTAGTGGGGTATTGGTACAAGATCTACCTTCAAAAGCTCTGGATGAATCAAGTCTTTTCACTCAGCAACAAAGTACCAATTCTCCAACTGCACGATGTGGAACATATACCAAAAAGCCTGAGAAATCAGTGAACTGTTGTTTCCATTATTATCTTTCTGTAGTCATTTTTTCAAACACTGAGGAAGACAGTGTGCACTGTGATTTAGAGTTCGAGTTTGTAGAACAGAAATCTGTATCACATTTACCGTGGAGGGAAAAGTCTTCTTGTAATAATACAATAATTTGAGGAATCTATTTGCAGCATTTGCGTTACATCTCTTGAGTTCTTTATTAGTTCCTTGAAGGTCTTCCTACCCCCTATTGGGAAACAGGACAGCAATGGCATATGTGATATGCTGCAACCTTGTTGTCATCCTCCTCTGGTCAGAGGGCAGGTTGTGCTGTGGTTTAATCAGAGCGTGAGCCTCCTGGGTTTGCCAGAAACAATACATTCCTCAATTTGATTGCCTGGAAACTGCATTCTTCATTATCAGTATGGATCATCCTTTCAGATCTTTTGCAGCTGTTGCTTCCTCACCCATAAATTTCCATTGACACTTCACTGATACCAACTTTCTTGCTTTTGTCACAAGCCTCTAAAAGAGCTAAGAAGATCCTTAGACATAAAGAGCAACACTTGGTCAAAAGAGGGGAAGAAGCTGACAGGAGTTTCTTGCTGAGCTTAGCTAAGAAACCCACAGAAGTTAGACAAAGCAAACTTTGCAGGAAAAATGCCATGGTTCAAAATAAGTTATAATTTTTATAAGGAGCCTGGACAAATCTAGGTCATTTGCTTAACATATGAAATGTTTAAACTGCAACTGTCACATGTATTTCCAATATTTAAAGGTTTTAAATTGCCATATGCAAATTGCCTCTGCCCTAGAAAGAAAAGCTGTATAGCATAGAATGATTTACAGGCTGAAAGAGTGGCTGATATTCATGCAGAAGAGAAAAGAAAGGGGGTAAAGGAAGGGAAAAAAAAAAAGAGAAGAAGCTGTAGACAGTAGCAAAGGGGAACAGCTGGGGATTTAGCAGATGAGCTCACAGGGCCAATGGGCTAGATGCAGGCTGGATGAATGGGATATCAGGTAAGTGTTTTAGAGAAGCAAAGGTCTGTCAGGGCTGTTACATTCTGAGCATGGAAGCATGAGCAGTGACCGGAAGACCTGCAGAGCAGAAATTGTGAGACGCTGCCTGGATGTAGTAAGGGAGGATACTAGAAAGAACGGAGTAACAAGTTGCTTTTACTGTTCAGGGTTTCTACTGACACTTGTGCTAGACAGTCTTAAAAAGAAGGTTAGCGTATCCTTTCAGATATGGGATTCCCTCCATGCTATTCATAAAACTCAAGATGAGTCTAGAAGAAATATCCTCTGGTATGTAAATTTTTTCTTTGTCCAGAGAAGGAAGACATTCCTCACTGACTCCAAAATGCACAAATGACACAGCAGACTGGCCTGGTATCTGAAAAAGACAATGGAAACATGGGCTACACTGTCAGATCTCACAATTAAGATGTACCATTTTGGGGAGGAAAAAGATTTGAATATCAAGTGCCAACTGGATGGATGAGAAGTATTCTTGCAGATACTGAAGGAATTCTCTGGAGCACTGGCCCAGTCCATGAGGCAAACAATAGAATGGGGTGTGGAACATGACAAAAGGCTAGATTATTCTGGTGTGTTATTAGCAACAGGCAGATAGAGGAATTCACACTGTAAACTACCAGTGCTTAGGGTCTTACAATTTTAGAAAATTCAGAAGTACTCAAAAGCACATTCATATCCTGTAAAAAAAGAATGCATTTACTACAGGCTACAGTTTTAATATAAGTAAATACCTTCTGATTTTTTTGTCTCAATGCACAATGTCATGAATTCAAATTGTGGCGAACACAAGGGCAGAAAATGTGTCACTCA
Organism: Chroicocephalus ridibundus; assembly: GCF_963924245.1. Taxonomy (NCBI): domain Eukaryota; kingdom Metazoa; phylum Chordata; class Aves; order Charadriiformes; family Laridae; genus Chroicocephalus; species Chroicocephalus ridibundus. The sequence goes on along the minus strand of NC_086316.1, from coordinate 29,182,600 downwards.
TAAAATGACCTCAGTTTCTCACGGTCCATGTAACTCCAGCCTCAGCTGCACCAAAACACATGACCACCACATTATGCGCCTCACCAAGGGCAACGGCAGCGGATGCCTTTGGATGGCAGGGAGCCATCAGTGTGATGAAGTGCCTGGGGTGACAGACCTCAGCAGCTGCAGCCAGATCAGCACTGCAGCCCGGTGTGGCTGCTTTTTGTCAGCGTCATCCCTTCAGCACAAAGACAAGATTCACATGGTACCCTTGACGCAGCACCCAGCATTCAAGTGGACTGAACTGGTCCTAGAGGGATTTCCCAGACCTGGGCTCGTTGCAACACCCATCTCCCCCGTCTAAGACCGCTCCTGAGGCCAGAGGGTGTGCGAATGCTGGCAGCAGGCTGGCCTGGGCCTCTGTGATGGCAACAGGGCCTGGACGCCGAGCCCTGCTCGACGCCTCAGCGTGGAGCCCAGCCCCAAGGACCAGCGGCGACAACTGACTTTCTGGGGACGAACCGCTACAAGTACCGAGGGCACAGCCCGGCGGGGTGGGGGGCTACCTGCCTGCCTCGGCGCGACCCACCGTCCTACCCGGAGACTGGGCCCTCGCTCTGCCGTCCCGGGGCGAGGCTTCCTGCGCTGGGCCGCCGCCTTACCCAGGAGCCAACCTCCCGGGCTCCCGCCCCGGCGGGGGCAGGCAGCAGATCGCGCCTTATGCAACCGGCTCAGGGGAGCAAGCCGCCGCCCCGCCAGCAGCTCGGTGGTGTCCGTGAGTCCCGGGGCCGAGGGGGGGGCTCTCGCCTCAGCCGTGGTGAGGGCAGAAGCTCCCGCCCTGCCCGCCGGGGCGGTGCCGTCCCGCAGGTGCGGGACCCGCCGCAGGAGGGGGGAAGCTGAGACAGGCGGGCGGACGGCGGCCGTGCCGGGGCTGAGGCGGGAGGCGGGGGCGAGGTGCGCGGCCGGCCGTCGGCTGCTCGGCTCCCCGGGCCCCGCTGCTGCCTGAGCGGGGCTTGGTGCCGGACTCCCCGAGGCGGCGGCGCGCCTCGCTGCCGGGGGGGAAGAGAGGGTGGGAAAAGCCTTGGCCCTCACCGGCTTTTTCTGCAGAGTCCGCACCCGGCCCGTCTGCTCCCCGCGCCCCGGCTCCGTCTGTCAAGTCGCCTGGCCGTAGGAAGATGAGTCGCTGGAGCCACCTTTATCCACTCCCGATGCTGCCCTCCTGGGTACCGGGGGCTGCCGTCGGTGTTGTCTCCTTGCACCTCATCCAGAAACTCCTCTTCCCCTATTTCTGGGCTGACCTGAGGTACCTGCTGAAAGTAATGGTGTATGGGGTGACGGTGGAGGTGTACCGGCTGCAAGGGAGGATTGTCACCGTCCTGGACAAGTTTGTCAAGCTGGCTGAGAAGCAGCCCCACAAGCCCTTCCTCATCTATGAAGGGATGGTGCACACCTACCGGGATGTGGACAGGAGGAGTAACAGGATAGCACAGGTCTTCCTACAGCACGGGGCTCTGAAGAAGGGTGACACGGTAGCCTTGCTGATGGGCAACGAACCGGACTTCATCCATGTGTGGTTCGGACTGGCCAAGCTGGGCTGCGTGGTGGCTTTCCTCAACTTCAATGTGCGCTCCAGGTCTCTCCTGCACTGCGTCAGTAGCTGTGAGCCCAAGATACTGGTTGTGGGAGCAGGTAGAGTATACGCCTGATTCATACATCCAAAGCTTTTAATGTCACACCATGCCGGTGTGTGTCCATCCAGCTCCTTTATTGAAAACCTGATTTTCAGGTGTTCACAGAATGAAAGAAACCGAGGGCTAGAAGCGGCTCAAGAGATCATAAAGCTTAAGCCTCTCAGGCAGAGTCAGGTATATCCATGCTTTGGGGACATCCTTTTAACCTTTTCCTGAAAAATGTGCATTGCAAGAAAGTTTGCAATGTCAAAGTACAGCCTGTTCCAAGCATTTAATTACTTCAGTAGATGCTTAATGTGTCTCAGAAAAGATTAAAATGATCTATTAAGAATAATTTCCCATTCATTTCAACTAGTCAATTTTAATCTTACTTAAGTCATGCACTTTCTTATCCTGTACTATCTCCGCATCTTTCTAGAAGGTCTAAGCTCAGACTGTACAACCTCTGCTGTAAAACTGTTCACAGAGGTACAATAGTCTTCCAGGGACTAAAATTGAGGGTTTTTTTACAGGTGCAGCACATAGGACGTTGATTTGTAATAACCAGCATACTATTGTCATTGGATTGTGGAAGAAATTGCTGTGTTTGAGTAGGAGATAATAGTGTTTGTTGTGTAATTTTATGAAGTATGACATTTTTATTAAGTGCTTCAAAAGATTATAAAATCTTGATGTAAGCCTAGTGTGCATTGCATATTCAAATTGGGCTTCAATTAGAGATGTATAATCTGAACACAGATCCAAAAACTAAACTTGCCTCAGTATTTATGATCAAATGCAAGTGAACCTGCAATGCTAAAAAACCCCACACAGAACCTTGACATTTGGTTGGAGGAGGATGTTTCAAAATATTAACTACTAATGTTGTCCTTCCGTTCTAAAATTATAATTTCAAGTCTACTCTGCCTTACTTCTATTTCACAACTTCTTGCCTTATTTGTATTACACAGACTGTAGGGTTTTGCATCCATGACACCTAAATGGTGGAATCTCCTTCATCTGTTCTCTGCTGCTGCAAATTTGTGCTTTCAAAAATTGCATATTTTTAATTATAAATTTTGTCATTCTAATTGTATATGGTATGCTGGTTTCAGACTGCTTGGTAATTAAAACAAGCTAGTGAAACAAAAGCCAATTTAAATATAATCCCAAGACACAGCTTCTGAATTGACAGTTTTGCTGTCTTAATAAAAAAAATCTCGTTTAATACCCTTTCATGAATATGTGATTTTGAGTGTATGGACTGGGGAGTGGAATTAATGTTTAGGATATTCTTGCTCATTGACTATGGTGAAGGAGAACTTTGGATCAAAACTGCCATCTAAGAGTAGCCTTTATTAAAAGGAGATATTAACTAATGAATGAAAAGAGCATTTGAAAAGCAGGAACCGGGTCTGTGTTTCTCCACTCTTAATTTGTTACTAGCAGCTGATGGTAAGAGCGCCTATGTTGAACTAACTTGTTCAGGGTCTGCCTCTCCTCACAGAAGAGGAGCTATGTGCAGACAGATAATGCAACAGAGATACCAACAAATTAGTCTCTGAGCAGGTCTTTTACGTGTTGGTTGTCTTACTTTATCCATGGGTTCTAGTCTCTGCAGTAAGTTTGTCAGTCCCTTGAGCCTGCAAGGCTTCACAGTGTTCTTCTTTGGGATGTAGAGGTTTGGTTTTTTTATTTGTATCTGTGAAAGGAGTTGAAGTTCTGTTATGTCCTTTTTTATTGACTACATCATATGGAAAAGGAACCTCTCCAAAGGACTCCAGGTTTTGTAACTGAAGGTTCATATACCACTCAGTGACTGTGAGAACTAACTCCTACCACGCTTGAAACAAAAACATATTTTACATAATTATGGTACATAGTAATTTCCTCCTTATGTTTACAAAAAATGCAGGGCATTATTTAAAACTGAGGTTACACAGTCAGATACTTCTCAGAGGTCTACTGAATATCTTTTTGTCCAGTGTTAGTGAGTGTTTCAAGGGATTCTTCCTTATCTTGGAAGCTATGGCTTACGATACCTTTAAGTCATACCTAGGTATGACTTAAACTTTCTTGTGTTTTTTGCTCTTCTGGCACCATTTTCCACAGGATTGTGCGTAGCTTGAACATTGTATACTTTTTTGCAAAATATTTACCCTAAAAACAATCAACCTGTGGTCCAATATCTATCGTTGTCATAGTCAGGCATCATGTTTGGCAACCAAGATTGTTGTTTTTTTTTTAACCAGAGATTAGTATGTAGTGGTATTATTAGTGTACTATTTCTGCAGAGTGGAAATTCTAATTTTCAAAAATATGTCGTTTTTTCACCCTCCACAAACAAATACAGGCTTGAGTTATCAATTCCATTTCTTTTAACAGTTACAAAACTATCTTTCCGATATTTTGGATAACCTTCAAACTTGTTCATATATTACAACATGGCAGAAATCATCCCCTTAACAATTTGACTATTAACTATCTGTGCTGAACAAGAACAAATTTATTGTTGATATTCTTGTCTGTAATGGCACCGGGAACCCGTATTCAAATCCGCTTAATGTTAAGATTTTATTTGTGCTGAAGGGAACCTTCCACCTCCTGCTAGTATCTGGAACAGTTCCCACAGATAATTGTTTATTGCTAAATCTTCCCTGCTCAGAATGGTGCTGTAGCTTTCCTCTTCATGAGATGATTGCATCGTGTAATTTCCTTTGGTATATCTTGTAATTTTTCCAAAATGCTTTTATTTTCTACAAATGTGATACCTCTATCCAAATAGGCTGGGTGCTATTTACGGTTCCATTTTCTTCCACGCCTCGTTCAGTCTTTCATGCTGCCTCTTGAAAGATCACTCTCATTTGTGGAATTTGTACTCTTCAGGGTTTTTTTTGTGCCTGCGGATTTTTCAGAGGTTGTGGTTTGGTAACCTGGTCCAATTAGTATCATCTTGTCTTTCATTCAGCACTTACAGTCAGACTTTCTTCTGGTCTGACAATTCTCTGATATTTTGGTTGCTTTTTCTAACTTCAGATAGGAGTCTTCCAATAGTACTTAAGTTTTAGGGGTTTAGTTTTGACTTATATATGCTATGAACTCTCGTCAATTGAATGTTTTATTCTTAAGCCTCGGATATGTTATAAAAACTTCAAAATTTTTCCCTCTTGTCTGTTTCTTATATGAAATGGATATCTCTAAAAGGTTGAATTTTTTTCTATGACAGCAATTTTCTTTTAATTTATGTAGCACCACCTAGTAACTTGTTTTTTTCCTTCTCATCCAACCACAGGCTGTAAGGCAAATGTAGACTCTCTGATTTGCTAATATTTAGACTTTGTGTTCCTTTCCAGGATTTCCATTTGCCTTTTGAGGCAGAGAGAGAATTTTTGCATTTGTCTGCTGTGTTCCCAGAGCACTGAGCTCTTGCTTTAATTTGTTGTGTAACATTCTCACACTTCCATTCCCAGAAACACTGTCTACCACCACTCCCATTCTGGGGAATGTTTGTTGAAAGAGATTCAAAAGTTGGAGTTTAAAACTGCCTTTTTAATAAAACAGCCGTTAACTAACATGTAAGTGAAGGAGGAACTAGTAAAGGAGAAAAAAAGAAGCTGTATGCCCTTCCCTCTATCAGACTGCCAGCATTAGCTTACTCTAAAAGCAATCTAACCCATTGAAAAGGTGTTCATCCTTACTATGTTTGTTACCAGATTAAGCAACCCTTATTCATTTAAAAAATACTGATTTAACAGAGCAGTAAGGTAGTGCTTAAAATGAAGGCACCTTTTAAGGCACTGTGTCCTTTCTAGTGAATATTTCTATTCATTGGAGTCTTGCTTGAACAAGGGATTACGTTTTATCTTTTGGACAGTACCTGTGTAACGGCAATACTATTAAACAACACTTAGAATCTCGTGACGCCCCAGAAAGGTACAAATGGAATTTGCCAGTGCATTTATAGTGTGTTGCTACTCAGAAGAGTTCAGCTCTTAGTAGGACATCCCCGGTTGCCATCATGACTTCTGATGCAAGGATTCAACTGTGAAATGATTGCTTTACTAAACTCCATAAGATTAGCCGTTGCTGTCAGGACTGATGTAAACTATTTGGGGAGTGTACCTGCTGCAGCATGTGGGCAGCGGTGTGTGCAGCGTCCTCTGTGTGGGCCTGCTTGAACAGGGGTCTTTGGCCAAGATGACCTCCAGAAATCCCTTCCAGCCACAACCATTCTGTGATTCTGCAGTTCTGTGCAGAAGTACATCTCCCAGCTGTGCACGTATAGCATTTTCCTGGCTGGGATTCTTTACCTTTGAGGCACCAGCAGTGCTTTCTGCTGCTGCTGAGTGCATTTTGAACTTCTTGCCATCTGAGCTCAGAACCAGGGTTTATACTGGCAGGAGTACAGTTCAGACAGAAGCGTGTCTACATCCTGGAGAAAGAAAGGAAACAAACTCTTTTGGTGTTTGTGAATTAAGGTCATATGGTATTATGCACAAGTAGCAGTATCATCTCTCGTATGTTAGTCACTAAGTGAAAAAAAACATTTTGTCAAAAACATCTTTTTTTTAACTATTTGAAATAAAAAGCTATTTAGACGTAAACATTGAGGACAAGGAAACCATAGAAGACCTGAAGAAGACACTCTGCTCTATTAGACACTGTATCTCTTTGATCACTTGCTTTTACGCAGTCTGTGTTTGTCACAGATGGCCTTTGAGCAGAAAACAGTGCCAACTGTGATTCCCAAACCATTTTCTGTTTTACTGCCTTTACTGTTTTCAATGGCATTTCAAGATACCAACACTTACCCTTAGCCCCAGCTGACTTGTAATTTCTGTTATTATTACTTAGTGAGAATAAGTGCTGAGCATAAGGAGTCACTTGGGGGATCAAGTACAAATAACAATTATTTTCTAAGGCCAGACAGTGTGGGCAAGATTTTGGACTTGCCATAGCTTACTGAGCATGTCTACCAGGGTGCACATCAAAGTTATGTAAGAGGCATTTCATACAGTTTTCCTTCCGAGTAACTTTCTGTTCAGTACAAGTTGATCTCATAATCTGATGTATTCCTTTCATCAGTGTAGGACTGTGTCCTTGCCAAGAGGCTGCATTGTTTCTTTGCTAGAAAATAACATAAAAAGCCTTTTGTGCAACTTGAAACCTAGGACTGTAGTTCAAAGCCAAAACATATTTTCCTTGCTTTCTCAAAATATGTAACTGAGTTAATGTGTTCATTTAAATTGAATGTAATAGTTTCACAAACTTTTGGATGAATAACGAAAGGCTTTAATAGCCCGGGGCGAGAAGGCAAAAAAAAAAGTGGAGAAGCATATTCATCTTGACCAATCACAGATATTTTTTTCCCAGTAGAAGCCAAATAGTTAGCAAATTGTGAATATTCATATACAAACTATGTAAACAACGCACACAGAACTGCCGACTACATTGCCAAACTTCAGATAAGCCACCATTTCTTCCAAAACAAATAAACCAAAACCTGAATATATTTTTGTAGTGTAAAAAGCAAACAATTACTTGAGACAAACCACAAGCTTAAATAATTAAATTGATGTACTATAATTGCTTTCCTGTATGGTAAAGTACACGTACCAGGTACTTCCAGAAATCATCAACTTTAGGTCCTCCAAGAGGCCTGGTTTTGCCTGACATATGGACAAGACGCTATGTAAAGACCGATGAGTCCTACACAATGTCTGGCACAGAAGTTTGTTGTTCATGGCACAAAACATTACTTGACTATCATTAGAATTATTCTTTGGAAATACATTAGTACAACTGAGAGTTATCTTCAAAAACCCCATGCTCCTGTGTATTCCAGAAGTAATTTTCAGTTTCTGGCACCTTGAATGCAGCTGTTTTAAATTACCCTTTCTTATTCAGGAAATCACTTACTGTTTCTGTTGTTCTCTGCTATCTAACTAGAAATTTCTTTCAAGATAACGTATAATTACAAGGTGTTCACATATTCTTCCAAGTACTAGATTCGTGAGTGCAGAAGAAAAATTCTATTGTATAATAGATTCATAGTTCCATAGTAGTTAAAAAACCAAGCAAGTCTCTGTGCAACAAGAAAAAACATAGGTTTTCTGAGTGTTTAGAGAAACAATAAAGATTGTGTATGTTTAATTTGAAGATTAATCTTAATTGTTTAGAGTAAATATGTTTCAGTCTACTAAATGCCATCCTCACATTCTTGACTCTTAAATGATTGTGTTTGTAGAGTTGAAATTAATAGTTGCCATCTTTCTTCCTTTGAAGGAAGGAAAGAAAAGAGGGAAAAGTAAAAAGAAGAGGTAAGTCCTCTTCTTCTCGACAGTCTTGCATTTTATGTTACGCAAATACGCAGAGAACTTGGTGCACATCTTATCTAGAACTTCTGAATCCTAAAAACTTATAAATATTTGTGAATTTCTTCCTGTAGTGCAGTCCTAAACAAAAGTGTCTTCTGAAGAGAAGTTAGGAGTTGGTAGGTAATACAGCTTCATCTTCATCACTTTCAAAACTGTAAAAAGCAAAACAATTCAAGGAAATGCAAGAAGGAATTAATTTATCTATGGAAAATAAGGAAATGCCAAAATGATCCATTTGGTATCTGCAGTACTTAAAAAGGGTAATACTCACTGAGGGGTTTTTTGACAGGCCTTTTGCAAGAGGATAGTTTTCAATTAAACAATAGTTGAAATTTCATTTACAATTACACTTTAATTGTTCAGGATAATTTTGCCTGATGACTTGTATCGGGCTGTTTTTCTCAATATTTGTAAGTCATGTTTGTTACTTGGAAGGGACACTACAGAGGATGGACAGCTGAGTCTGGTTCAAAGGAAGCTAGAGGAGCCAATAAATTCTTAACAATCCTTAACAATTAACAATACTTAACGTTTTGCTGGCACTGTAGTTGGAGCAACTGCACCAATAAAGAATGACAGAGTGTGCTATGTTCTTTTACTATTTTTGAGAACAGAAATGGAGCTCCAGCCACTTCTGACACCTGTGTTTCTTTTGCTAGGTTCTCAGCCTAATTTGTACCTACACAAACTATCATTAGTTTATTTAGGAGACATATATGTATATATATGCAAATAGGAAGACAAAAATCAGTATTAGAAGGTAGTAAGAATATAGTTATTCTGTCTCTGTAAAGCTGAAAACCTAAAAAAAATCTGTCTCTGTATTCTGTTACTCTGTAAACCAAGTAAACACTTGGTTTACTGGTAGCAGTTTTTCATTAGAAAGCACACTGTGGAATTTTCATATATATCACTTGAAAAATATACCCTAGTTTTATAATATGACAGCAAAACAAAATTAATATGCCAATGAACCTTTACTTGCAGTCTGTCAGATCTCCTACAGTTAATACTATTGTCCTTAACATTATTTTTTATTCACATTTTTTCATTCTATTACTACGTATAGTGAGAAGGGACTGTACTCCAATGATTGAAAAAAGGACTATCTGTTAGATTTTCATTATTATTTGGGTGATTCCTTCCTGAAACCATTTTGCAATGCAAGGAAGGTAGAAAACAAGAATTTTAATGTCGTGCTCCATCAGATCTATTTGCTAATCATTCAGAAAATATATAGAACTTGTACTTAGTAGGCTTTAGGTTTGTAAGACATACGTTTAGTTGGCGACAGTAGGCTGTATCTCTGTTATAGTAATAGACACTAATATGTCATTCATTAAAATATATACAGCAGTCTGTCATTAGGGAAGTAGTTTTCTGAAAGATTAAATATCTTCAGTTATTTTGGTGTAAAATTTATGTAAGGGTATTCTGTTAATGGTGTCCGTATTTAATATTTGCAAAATGAGCTTGGAGTTGACACCAGGATTTCAAATGCGGGCTCTGGCAGTACCTCGGTATGAGGTTCTTGGTGAGTCATGTCAACTTTGTTTGTTTATTCATCTATAAAAACTGAGATAATAACATAAATTTATACCCACAGGGATATTTGCAAGATTAATTACATAGGCTGAGATCCAGCAAAGCACTTAAGTGTAAATGAGTCTTTAAGTATATGAATAGTTCTGTTGAAAGCAGTATTATTCCTATTCTTGAGAATTTTCCTGTATTGGTACTTTAATGCCTGTGCAGTGTTCTGAAAAAGTGACAGATTGTAAAAATGCTTAGAAATATAAATACCAAATGTATTACTTAAGGATTGGCCTCTATTTATATTTTTTTCTTTTTGTGTAATCCATCTCTCTCACACAGTTTCTTTCTTAATAAGCAAACAAAATAGATCTTAGTTATTCATCTGTTTTTATTTTATAAAAGTGATTTTGTATGTACATTCAGGTAAAAGCCAATAGGAGGAATGGCTTTCAGTGAATGAACATGCGATTATGAGAAAATAAAATTGTCTGACATACCCAAAATCAGATTCTTTAAGGTATCTCAAACACTCAGAGCACTACATAAACAGGCACATGGCTCTTTGGCAGTGTTTGAATAAGCCATGGGCCTGTGTCGTATTTCTATTCTGTGAAATTCAGGTGCCTACATACATGATACAGTTTTTCATTTGTGTGTTTGTTTTTAAATTAGTCACTTCGGTGCTTTTGAAAAAAATACTGTTTGATGAGAGATTGTTGTTGAGGGCATCTAGGGAAACCTGCAGTGTAATTACCAGCTATGTATATATATATTTGCCTTGCATCTTCAACAGATTTCTTCATGATTTATTTGAAGCTGAAGCTTAATTACACTTCATTCTGGTCTCAGCAATGATCAAGGGTTACCCAGAATGAGGTGGAAAGCAAGAGCTAATAATCAAGGCTCACCCATTTGCCTTGAGGGCTAGTTGACAATTAGACCTTGTGGGGTCAGCAGTATTTTTACCACATTATATCCCATTTTCAGTGAATTTTAATTCTAGTTCATCATTATTTTATTGAATTTATTTATGTCCATATTTTTATTACAGGAAGTAAAACTTTCAGAGGAAAAATACTTTATTCACTAGTTTTGTGAAGACATAATGTAAGTAATATTATTTTATGTTTATTTTTAAGATTTGCTTGGGACACTGGAAGAAATTCTTCCTAACCTCCAAAAAGACGTTAGTGTTTGGATAATGACCAAAGATTCCACTTTTCCAAGCGTGCATACCCTTTTAGACAAAATAGAGGCTGCATCTGAAGACCCTGTTCCAGTTAATCGACGCTCTGCCAACAACCTCAAGTCAACTGTTTTATATATATTTACTTCAGGAACAACAGGTACAGGTCTCCTAGAGAATCTATATTTTCCTTCAGTTTTCATCTAGAAACTTAATTTTTCAAAAACTCTACTTTTTTTGGTTCATCTTTTCATAGTAGAATAGAATATTTCTTTTCTAGAAGCATTATGGTAGAAAATAAGCATGTTTCTTGTCAGTGACCGTTTATATTCAGTGATTTATGGGCTTCTCTTCTTTTTTTTCCTGACACATTGTGCAACACTATGGCCTCTTGTTATATCACAGTTAAGGTGTTTTTATAAAACATTTTGCTTTTTCTGTGGATTTACAATGATAATAAATATTATTTTGTGATCGCATACCACAGTGTACCTAATATATCTAACATTGTATGTAGAATTTTAAAAAACAATCTTCAAAGAAGCAAATAGATATTTTTTTTTTTCATTAAGTCATGTTGTATGCAGGTCACTGTAGAGACAGAAAATAGGATTAAGTTACTAGCCTTTTAGTTTAGAAACAGATGGCTGAATTTATTACCAGTGCTCCAGCAGCTAAGAAGCTAAGACTTTGAAAAAACTGATCACTGACATGAAAAGCAGCATGATGTCGTTAAGATAAGCAGATTGGCATTCTCATTCAGCTGAACACAAGTTTTAGTCACAAGAAGATTTAAAAGAAAGGTGTGTTTTTTGGCTTTGTTCCGTCATACAAATAATTATTTAATTTATTTCCTGCGGGTTCAGGGGGAAAATTAGGAAATAAAAATGTTAGTCTGTAATAAAAAATAAAAAAACCGAGGAAGGTATAAATATTGTCAAGAGGTCAGGTATGTTTGTAATACTATTAATATAAGTATGGTTGAGCTTGCTGGTTAAAAGTAAGGCATTTTAGCTAAAAAAAACATTATAGAATTCTCCAGGTGGGAGGATATTGTTGTTATAACTACATTCAGAATATCTGTGTGAAGTCTCGAATTTTAGTTATATAGAATTTAAAACATTTTTGAGTGCTTGTATGTACTACATTAATTTACATTGGATTTCTTTTATGTACTATGTAGCTAAAATAACAATGTTTGTTAGTCTGAAGGCTGTGGAGTAACTAATTCTAATTTAAAGTAACTGAGCATTTTTACACTTTTTAATAAAACAAGACCATAGAGTTGCTCCTAAAATCAATGACTGATAAACTTAGTTAAAAGAAAGAAGTATCTTCCATGGTCTGTAGTTGGCTGTCTGTAAAGGCAGAAGGAAAAATCTCAGGACTCTGTAGTGCACTTCTTGCTATAAGTGGTTCATTGGCAACATAGGCTTACTGCGTTTTCTCTTTAGCGTGATGGATTTTGGAATAGCTGTGATGTGTAGCTAGCATCTCCATAGATCACACTTGCAGTTAACACCTCTGGTTAAGTCTTCAAATAAACGCTAGCTTTGCTAGAATAGGAGAGAAGACTTTCTGTACCATTACATTTTTTGAGATTGTTAACAGTTTTCACTGTTCATGATCAGGACTAAGACTGTGCATGTATGTGAGAGCATATATGATGCAAGAACACATGCCCTACTCAAAATAACAGGTGCCAGAGCAGTAGCCCAAGAAGCTCTTGCGTGTGAGTCCGTGTGTTGCTGAACAGAAATACTGCGCTGAACCTGAAGAAACTCATTAAGAACAGCTTAATTGGAGGGGACTTTTTCATGGATTTTTTCTGTTTAAATTCTTCCTAGTCTTCATAGCGTTCTAAAACAAAGAGGTAGACTTACATGTACACATCTTAGATAAGCACCCACTACGTGATCTACTTCATGTAGATTCCATACCTTTCTTAATTATGTTACAGTCGCTATGGCTCTTGCCTGAAAGAGATCTAGTGTGTTGTGTCGTTATGTTAAAGGGTCCATATGTACAGTAAATGCTTTTGGCCCTTTGTTGCCTCTAGATAATTTCATAGGGTGCTAACCATGTTTCCACCTATTTGAATTTAGTTGACATCAGATTAAATAACTAACAGACAAGGTTACAAACTGGCTTATGTATCTTTATGTGTACAGAACAAACATGCAATACTGTATTAAACAGCCAGTTGTCTATTAACAGCCATCTGAACAGATGGCTGAAAATTTGCTTAGGGAAGAAAGAATAGATTCTTCTATTTTCTTACACATGAAAAAAAATTGGGTTTTCTTTAAGAGAAGCTTTATGCATGGTTTTGTGTTTTCATTACAGGTCTTCCAAAGGCCGCAGTCATCAGTCACATGCAGGTTCTTAAAGGCGCTGCTGGACTGTGGGCTTTTGGTGCTACTGCAGAAGACATCATTTATATTACTCTGCCGCTTTATCACAGTGCAGCATCTCTTCTTGGCATCGGTGGATGCATAGAATTGGGTAGGGCTTGTTTCATTTAATTGTGTTGCTAATAGAGAATTAATTATTGTAAAAATGTATCAAACACACTTAGGTTCACTGCCATTAGGGAAGCTAATGCTTTGCTGCAATCAAATGAATAGTCTTTTTGAAATAGCTTTACATTTCTGTATTTGGGGATGTGGGGTCTTATAATAGCGAAGGAGCTCTTACAAGCTGTCTTTGTGGTACTGGAGAAGAATTAGTTACAGTCACTGGTGTCACAAATGTTTTTACTTTATTTTATATTTAGGTTAAAAGGAATTTAAGGACATAGGTAATATTTTGGCAGTGTGTACAGTGCATTAGTATATGTACAGACTAAGCATTGTATGGTGGAATAGAACTAAAATATATTTTGGTGAACTGAAAAAGACTGACAAGTACATTTATAGTAAACATTCAGCTTTGTCATAGATCATTAGATGATATGTAACTTTTTTTCCATTTTGCTGTTTTGGCATGGACAGTAAAATACATATTTTACTGAGACAATGTAGATGTCCTTAATGACTCTTATAAAAGATTTATTTGGAACTTGATGGCAAATACTTCCTGTCTCCTGAAGAATCAAGGACAAGTCAGAGCAAGGGAAAGATCATTGGATTATGGGTTAATTCTGTCTGAATTTGCATTGATGAATACTTGCTTTGTTGAAAAATGAGGTTTCAGTGATACCCAAATGATTTGCTAATTCAGGCTGACTTTTCTGGGTGTTTTCAGTTAAACTCTTTTGAATAATGTTACAACACCAACAAAGAGAAGGTGTCTTCTTGCTTTTAACCTCTTTACTGTCTCACCAAGGAGGAGGCTGGGTTCATCTCCCTTATTTGTCTACCAGGTTTGAACACACATCTTCTAATAAAGCAGCTTAAATACCGTATAGTTCTCTGAATGAGGCTGCTCTTAGTTCCGCTTATGTCCTATTTTTTAGAAATAGTGAACACAGCTAGCTAAGCTGCCATATAGAGAAAATGCTTAATTTCCTTTTCTGCTGTTTCCATAAAGGTGCAACCTGTGTATTAAAAAAGAAGTTCTCAGCTAGTCAGTTTTGGAGTGACTGCAAAAAGTACAATGTGACTGTCATCCAGTACATTGGAGAACTTTGCCGTTACCTTTGCAGCCAGCCAGTGGTAAGCGGAACCAAAATGATGGTTATTCGTCTGTAAGTGATGTGTACATTTATTGTTCTTAATGTGGTTGTGTTAAAAGGGTAACAAAACTGTACTGAACCTGTCCCTCAGCCCTTCTTTTTATGTGAGGTTCTTAAAATATTTGGTGATCTGTAGACTGTAAAAAAGCCCAAATGGCATGAATCAGGAACATGTTGAAGTGTTAAAAGAAAAGATTTCGACACTAAAAACTGGATCAGTATCATTTGGTGAAAAAATATTCTTTCAAAGTTTCACAGTGTAAATTCAGAAAAACAGGACTACTGTTCAATGTCTTTTCAGAATTTTCAAAACTTTGTTTCTTGGCACATAAGTATATCAGAGGTCTCAAGTTTTGTAGTTGATGTTTTAGCGCAGTTTTGGCTTGTGGAATGTGCTTGTTTTGAGACCATCTAAACCATATTTTAAAATTTGAAAGGGGTTTTGCCTAGGTTAGCAGCTCAAAGGACGAATGCCTTTTGTTCCAATTAGGAAGCTATTCCAGACAACAAAGCTAGTTGTCAAAGTGACATTCTTCTCTGCAACTGTGTTAGCCCTAACTTGAAAATACTTCTTTTCCCTTGGCAGTCCAATGATGTGATGGTCTATCTACATGGTATCAAGTATGAAGTATGCTGAACCTGTTGTAATTACCAAGTATAGCTGACTGAGGTTAACTGAAATAACTGGCTGTTAACTGATAATTAACTGGCTGTTTTCTGATATGTTTCTGTATCTACCCATTGATGATAGAGAGAGCCCAGGATGTTTAGGCTAAGCTAAATGTCTAAAATTCATTGGAATGAATTGAAAATGTAGAAAATAATATTGACAGGATGGATATACCCTGTTGCATAGCACACCTAACGGACTTTCTATCCTCAAATGCTTGTGCTAAATGTGTCAAAGTGAATATGGAACAAACATAGTCCAGTATGAACTAAAAGTCATTTTGCTAATGCTGGCAGCTTCCAACCATTTATGAGCTCCAGGTGTTCCTATTGTGTTTCAATAATAAATCCTAAGTGTTACATCATATATTATCTTACCCGATTAAGCATTTTAATAAATGACATTACACAGTTACTTATGATCATAAACAGCTTTTATTTTGGATACTAAATAAAAATAAATAAAAACTTCCAAGTACTTCCATAACTTTAAGCAAAAAGAACTGTAACTACCTTTAATTTAACAAAATGTTCAGGAGAACACAAAGAGATTTGTGAAAATGTACGAAAGCTGGATGCAATTGTTATCTCTTTGAACATTCTCCCTTTGCCTCTATCGTAATTTCATTTTGTGATTTCAAAAAATTAATCAGTGTTTGACTTCCTTGTCAATGAATTTTATTGAATTGACTCATCTCTTGGGAAATGGTGTCAATAATTCAAATTAATTAATCTGAAAATTCTTTTCTAATCCAAGTCCTCGTTTTATGATTTTCCAGAAAAACCTCCTTAAGCAGTTCTTATAATTCGAAGACAATGCAAATCAGTCTTGTTTTCCAGCAGAATAACAATTTGCATTAATATCTCAAGTTGCTGACCCAAGAATGGAAAAGGTCAGTGTTCATAAGACATTGGATTTTTTTTTCTCCTGAAGATTTTTAGAAACATGTTCAAGTAATGTAGCGGTGGGTCATAGATCCTACAGCACTATCCATGCATGCCTCAGCAAGGAGAGTGTTGTTGAATTAAAGAGGGCATGGCTGACGTCCCACTGACCACCACTGGTTGTGATGTGAAACCAAAGTAGGAATACCTTTATCTCTCTCTTTCTTTTTTTTGGTTTGTTTCTTTGGGTTTTTTGTTGGTTTTTTTTTTTTTATTATTTGTTTGGTTTTTAAATTTATAATAAAATAAACAAAAAATTACAGGGTAACAAAAAATCAGAGACCATAAGGAAAATCAAAACATACGAAGGGCCTAGCTTTTACAAACTGGGCTTTTTTCACTGCTGGGCTAACATGATTTCCCCAAAGTCATCTTGCTTCTCTCCAACACTTGCCAACTTTTGCTGTGTTTGCAGCCTCAGATGCTAATTGCTCCCCTTTTCTGTCCTTTAACTGCACAGTTAGAGCACGACATTTTGTTTTGCCCATTTTATCCAGTTCAGTATCCTGAAGCAAGAATGATAGATTGATATACTTCATTTTCTAAAACAAACTCTCATTTTTAAATCCATATCAAGCGATCGTAGAGTTTAAGAAGTTTTAAATAAGTTTAAGAAGTTATTTATACCATCATTAACTGTTTATATACTATATTCGTATATATAGTATTTTTGTATATAGTATAGTATATTTTATAGTATTTGTATATATAGTATTATATAGTATATACTATATTTGTACCATCATTAACTATTCATTAACTGTATAACTATTCTATTTATTAATTTATGTGCATACTTTCCAGGAGCTGGCATGTCTAAACTCTTTGCTCTGTGAGTCTATGGGGTTTTTTTGGTTTTGTTTTGGTTTTTTTTTTTTGCTAGCTGGCTAAAGAGAAAAGTAATGTACCTCATCAAGAAAAATTAAAATTATAAAATTAATCAGTTTGACAGCTAGGTACTTGAAGAAAAGTAGTAAGTATTTTTCATGTTAAGACTGGAAGAGAAACATGTTCACACAAATAAGTGGAACGATTTCAAATATGTTATGCAATCCATTATTATTTTTCAAGTAGGTGAAATAATTTGCCCAGTTGTTATCTCTCTTTAAGTTTCATTAACTAAAAAGCACTATATGTACTGGCAGCATGAGAAAGATACAGCTAATGCAAGTTTTAAAGCTCTGCGAAGATATTAGGTGGGCAGTGTTCTCAAGGTTAGAGTACCATACAGCCCTTCTAATGAACATAGATTAAAACCACAGTAATTACCTTAAGTACTTCGTTCATTTATTTAATGCTAAATTTGAAATAAATGGTATATTTCTAATAGTTGGAGGCCACATTGTGGCCTTTTATTTCATAGATTCTGAACAGAACTTTTGGCAAGTCTCTGTAGCATATAGACTTTTGGCTTAGCTTTTCGTATTAGTTTTTTCTTGTTTGATCTTTCTGCCTCCCACTCACATCTGCAACAGCTCTTGAAGACTCTTTTGCAGTAGAATTTTTTGAAACCCGTTCTGCATCCAGTTCGGTTTAGTAACCTGTTGTCTGGAAAGAACATTTGTTAGAAAAGGAAGTTGTCTTTTTTCCTTAAGTACGAGTACAAAGACTTTGTATTATGTGATGTTCATAGATTTTGCTGGGCTCCTAAATAAGTGAATAAACTTCATGCCTGCCCTCTTCCAAGCTTTTTTTCTGCAGTCTTTTGATTACAGTGAAAGTACAAGAGCCAGCATTGATGGCTAGTAGCCATCAGTAGCTACAAAATGGATTCCGCTCTAAGATATTAGCATGATTACTCCAGTGAAAGAGAATATTCAGCAAATTATTAACTTGGTCTTGCTGGCTGACATTGCTCAAAGCCTGTATTAACAGTGATCTATGAAATTTCAGAAGTATGGCATAGCGTAGCTCCTTATTTCCTCTCCAGGCAAAAGCCTTGGCAATATTTCTCTACTAATCTGTGGATACATTTTACTTCAAAGGTTGCAACACATTTAAAATTTAACATTTAAAGTGTATACAAAATCTTCCTAATGTACTTGCAGATTCATTTCGAATTTGAAGTAATGAGCTATTTATATAATGCATAGCGTCCTGAAGCTTTTGGAAAGATATGAATGGTAATGCAGCACGTCTTTCCTGCTTTTCCATAAAGGAGACGTAAATCCTGAAATGATTTACAAACAGAGGCTAGAAATCAGTTTTCTTGATCACTGTATCCTGTCTTCTACTCTCATAAGCTGTCATACATTATGACATTAATTGTATAATTTATGATACTTTGCATGAACTTGGTAAGCTCTTTATTAAAACAAAAGTTCACTTCTACTTGTATTCAAATTCTATTTCGCAATTAATTATATCATTGCTTAGAAATTTTCTTTCAATAGCTGTCCTGTTTTATGTCTGTTTGGTATTGAGCCAATGTTATCCTTTGGCATCAGTAGCATTTCCTATTTCCTTGGGGTTACCTCAAGCGTATAAGACCATGTATATCAGCTTTCAGACTTTATTTTGCTAAGCTGAAGCAAGCCAGTCTCTCTACTAGATCCAGTTTGGTCAAGGTTTCTTTGGATGGGATTAAGATCTCTGAAGTGACTTTAGAAAAGATGCTTAAGGATTTATTTTATTAAAACTCTTCTGTGTTAGAACAATTGTAATTCAGAAGGAGGAAACAAGGAAGTCAATGCTGCTGGGATAAGCAAAGAGAATGAATGCTTATTTCCCTGCTGTTGACTCTAGTTATAAGGGGTGTAAGAATGGAGTTTATATATGTTGGACAGCACTCTATCCCACCTAGAAGAAAGCTTCTTTGAAGGAAGGGAATTTGATGGTCAGGTAAGGAAGGAAAAATGAGTCAGCAGGCACTTCTCTACAATGCAGATTTTGCTTGGCATCACATTTTATTCCCCATTAAAGTTTAGCTCAATTTATGTTCAGTACTGAAAATTGTTCTTTCCCTTAACCATTAAAACATGGAGTGGAAATTTGTCAAGCACGTTGACGGTTTTCAGCATACACATTTTATTAAATACGCCAAACCACTGATGTGTCACAGCTACAGGCAACCACATCTGTGTGTTCCATTTGAAGTCTCTGAATAATCTCTATATGTCATTAAAATGTTATTTACTGGGGAGAATTTTGCAATTTATTTATTGTTCTGGTAACCTGTGGTTTTTTTAAAAAATTCTGCAAGCACTTGCTTGTGTCGTAAGCAGATATCATTATTAATCCAAGTTGTTAGTGATTTACCACAGTATTAACAGTGCCTAAAAGTAGAATTGAGCATTCATTGTACATGCAGTTAGAGAAAATGGATTTTTTAGACTACAAACATAGTCAGCACATCTGAGATGAAGTTTAGGAATGGAGCTGGGATTTGGAAGCTTATATTTTTTTCCCTCCAGACTGTATCAGTTGATCTAATAAAAAAGTATACTGTATATCACACCAAACTCTGTGCTTTAAATTGCCATGACTACAATAGTGTTATTTTTAAAAAGTGGGTTTAAGGAGAGATTATAATCCCGTCCATTTTGGCTGCTGTCTTCTGATGTGTGTACTGGCATATCTCTCATGGACTCCATCCACATAATGATTCTGTGTTTGTTTTCTCATTCTTCCCACTACTAATGGTAAAGGTTTTCAGGTTTTCTTCCTGAAAAAGTCTTCTGTAATGTTTGTAGAGCTCCTGTGGCCTTAGGAAGCATTGGTTTTCCATACCCAAAACAGCACTGAAGGCTAGTTGCCATGTCAGCTATTGGTTTTAGCATGGTGGCTCAAGACCTCTCTCAGTCTTTAACAGGGCAGATAAATTGACCAATTTCCTTCCTTACAGCTTCTTTTCCTAGATACTCGTCTTTTGTGTTAAGATAGTGGAATCATGCAGAAAAAGACCTGATAGTGAAGCCTAGAAATCACAGTCATACTTTTAAAAGGGAAGCTTCATATTGCTCACAGAATACTGCGTGCAATATGAAGTGCAAGAAATAATCTGTGCGTGCTTTAATTCTCTGAATTGACCTTTGGATAATTTTGTGTAATTTGTTTTGACTTGTGGGCTCCTGGGGCAATCACCAAAAATACAACAATCTACTTCGTATCACTGGGTGGAACACAGATAGAAGTGACTTTATTTTGTTGGTAGATACTTTCTGAGGAAATAGAAGTACAACTAAGAAAGTATTTCCTATTAGAAGAGCTAAAGGAAGAAAACTCCTGTCAGAATCTAATCCTATTAGATTATCAGGAGGCTGACTAATGAAAGTGAGCTGTGCTAAATAGTAAACAACCAGTTCCTGAACTAGAAGGATGTGTGCTGTTTCTAAAATTCCCATTCCTTTCTTACGGTGCATCTCTTCAGTGCCCTTCCTGTTTTCTTTTAATTGTATTTTTAAACTTGGGTATGTATTTTGCTCAGAAAATCTAGTGCAATTTACAACTGGGCATTACTGAGAAGTGAATGTTAAGCACGCATCTTGAAGAATTTATTACATCTGTCATCATAATGGCAGCAGGACATCTCTCGTCTTACAGTCTCTCTACTAACTACCTAATGTCCCTTTTTTCAGGGCTAATGTGTCAGTAGAGAACTGGTGAATGTGTTGCTACATGCACTCCTTGTAAATACGTGAATGGAAATCCTGTCATGGTCTGTCCATCATATTTTATATTTAACAGATGTTTGCATTTCTTAGGCTCTGAGATCGCTTTTAGTTTCATCAAGGCCATAATACAGGAAACATTTCATGCCTCCTTTGCTTGAAGTTGCCTTTGCTTCTCTCCATTTGGCTTTTCCTGCTGCAGAAATGGTAAAGTAGGACAATGAACCTGTTTTCTTGTATTCTTTTAAAGCAACTGCTAAGTACATTTTTATATAGCTGCAGTCATGAATCCTTCCCGTACCAATTAATATACTGTTGATAGCACTTTAAAAGGCATTTCTTTTATCAACTACTTAATCATGTAGATAGTGCACATAGTTTACAAAGAACACTTAAGGAGGAAAGAGTGGCAGATGAAAAATCCCAGGTATGTGGTATTTAGTGTAATAGGGCAGATCTTGACTTGTCAGTTAATTACTATACAAATGAAACAAGCACTCAGAATGGAGAAACAGTGCGTCAGAAACTTTATGATGCATGCAGACATTTGGCATACGGTTCAAAGATCTCAGCAGAATTAAGAAAAGTCCAGGTGTAAGGTAAGAACAGTTCTTCCCTATTAATGCTTCAAAAAGGCATTGAAAAAAAATGTTTCACCTTTACTGTTAGAAATAAGTGGGTATAGACTGAATCCCCATTTTATTTCACATTATTTGAACTTACTTATGGTGGTTGACAATGGCAAGGCACTGAATCCTTCATATATGAGATATTGTGAGGAAATACAGCTTTTAGTGAAGGAAGTATTAACTAGGTACTATGCTGTTGCAGTAGGCTGACAATACGCATGCTGGCCAGCTGCATGCCAAATGTTGCACGGTAACTGGCTGACGTGCCACAGCTTGTTCAGGTGTCAAGAATGGCACAGGGATAGTAGACCTTGTCTCCCAGAAGAGATGACTCTAGGTAACTAGGTGACTCCTTGGAGTTCCTCCTGCTCTTATAATTCTGTCTACTGTACTGGAGGGAAGCTAGTTGATGAAATGCCATCTGAATATGGCAGAAATTCAAAGCATGACTGTTTGGTGCCATAGTCTGTTTAAAGAATAAGTTCCTGCATACTTAATTTATTTCAATTTTCATACATTAGGACACCCTAAGTGTGCATCACTCAACTATGTTTCTAGAACTTGTTGGAATTATCATCGCTTTACCTTCCCTTCTCTTATTTATTGCACTTTATTTACTGCGTAAATTTTCAGCCAGAGTGCCCATGGATACCAACACGCCTGCCCTAGAGTTGGACTCTGGCAGTGATCTGGAGAGTAGTACAGATGATGAATATATAGATCAAGTCATGAAAAAGGTGTTAAAATAGCTAATTCCATTTTATTTACTGTGATTCACTTCCCATTGAAAGTTAGTTACACGTAAAGTCAACATGAATTAATGTCATATATTATACAAAGGTTTAGATAAAAACATGTAAAAAATAGCTATATGAATTCACTTACATGTAAAACTAATGTGAATTATCACTGTTCAAAGTTTCCCTCATTGTAATAATTTTCTTCATACTTATTAAACCTGCTGGGAGATTAAATTACGTATAATTTCCATTCTTACGGTTGAAAGGCTGCTAAATGCATGACAGTTTTAATGCCTTTTCCCCAGAAAGCCCTGCAGTGGGAGTCTTGTATCAACAGATGGGTAGAGCTGTGGTGGAACTGACTAAATCACAAATACGGCAGTTGCAGCAAAGCAGTCGAACAGAAAATTTACCTTAGTTATGAAGAAGTGAATTGCTGCCCTCTCTTTTTAAGAAAATTCACTTTCTGTGATGAGTTCTTGATGACATCATACACCTTCTTTGTATTTTTGCAGGAGGGCTGAATGCCTTCCAAGAATACTTCCTAAAGTGAGGTAGTATTGTTGACAGGTGTTAACATTGCAAGCACAGTAGAATGCTGACCTGTCAGGTTTACTCTGCGTCTTTTCCACTAGAGAAACAACTTCGTGCTGTAGTAAAATAAACCAGCAAAAATATTCTTTGAACCTGCGCTGGCCGGGGGGTTGGACTGGATGATCTCCAAAGGTCCCTTCCAACCCCTACAATTCTGTGATTCTGTGATGCTGTAACATGAGGAATTGACGGTATTGAAGTAACTGCACTTATAAATGATGCTGTATTTGTCCTTTTGAAAAAAAAACACACAACATAATCCATTGTTTTCTGGTTCATCCTAGTTTGTGTCTTTTCAGCAAATAGACTTAAATGCGTTTATTTTTTTAAAGTATAAATAACAGAAGCAAACTCACCTGCTTATTAACTTGGTCTCCAGAGATTTTGAAGGTTCTTAGCCTGATTAATGACCCACTTAATTAGTGTGTGTATAGATACGCACATATTTGTCTCTTCTGTTCATTGTGGAACAAAGGATTTTTGTGAAAGAATCTCTAGTGCTATTTTTCATATCTCAGCAAAGGCAGTACATTTGAATAATTCAGTGGCGTCAGCAAGGGGTAACTACAGTTCAGTTACTGACATGTTAATTTCAGTTTAGCAATGAAACTGTAATGGAAAGAACCCACTTTGAAAAGTTTTAAGTTGATCTGACTGGAATATTCAAAAGATGGCAGACAGTCTTCTGGGGGAAAAAAAAAAGAGTTTATAGCTTTCCAGACAAAGTTCAAAGTAGCACTGAAACGCTTTCTCTTTTTGCATCTAAAGTAAGAGGTGAGAGAGAGGGAGAAGGAAAGTATTGGGTTGTTGTGTAAAAAAAAAAAAAAAAAAAAAGGTTAGTGAGGCGGTGAGTGATGTAGTTTTGAGGTAAAATAGCAGGAAAATGCCTCAGATTGTAATATGCCAAGAGCTACCAGCAGCTAGTGAAATAGGTGAATCATTCCAGCAAGAGGGACTTAACTTCCAGAAGAAAGACTCTGAAGCTTAATAAAGGAACTTTTTATCTCTTTATGAGTTATTGGTTTTGAAGAGGGAAGAACAAAAACTCGGTTCGTCTTTGTGATTTAGGGGAGGAACTTAAAATTTTACTGTGCTTGCAGTTTTTGTTACACAAGTGAGAATTCACAATCCTCATGAAAAATTGAATTTGGCGAAGGCATAACCCTCGGAGGAGCAGTCCTGTCTATATACTCAGTAGAAGCTTCACTGGTTTTAATATCCAAAATACTTAAAGATTCCTGTTTTAGTCAGCTGACCAGATCTCATCTTCACAGAAATAATTTGCTGTACTTTTATGCCACATTAAAGGTGCTAAAATGGATTTTCACTCTAAAGACATACCTAATTCATACTGGATTAAAGTTGGAAGGGGAACTTTAATAGAACAGAAAATAGGGACTGTCTGCTTTCTTTAGTATATGTATGTGGATGTGTGTATATATATATATGTACACAAAAATATATACAGATATAAAAAAAGTGTGAATATATGTGTATAAGTGTATATGTGTTTGTATACGTTTGTATAAGTGTACATATTTAGAGGTATATACAGACAGTGTTGCAGTACCAGAGTGCTATGCAGTTCTAAAGGTATGTGGTAACAAACTGTACCTGTGTTTATTTTGTGCTGTCTCACTTCTCAGGCATTCTTCATTGCCATTTGTAATGATTAAAAATGGAGCCTTATTTTAAAATAGGTGAAATCAGAAAAAAAAACCAAAAACAACAAAATAACATTTTAGCTCTTGTGCCTTCTGATACTTTGATTTAAATCGGATTGTATTTTAAAGGTGCTCCACCCAATCGCAAGGTTTAGGCATGTATTCATAAAATTAGAGGGTCTCACTGAACAGGCTGGACACAAACTATTGTGTTTCTTGTAATAAAACATGGGAGTTGACAACAGTAAAGCCTCAAGATCACCAAGAAATAATGTATTCCAAGTAACATTGAACAAAACCTTGCGAGTCTTAATATTGAAAGAAATACAGAAGATGACTCATATGTAATGTGTGGGAAGAAACAGATATTACCAATGTGTGAAATCTGATTGTTGCTTATAATCAGTCTGAAGACACAATAAAGTAACTATTAATCTATGCAGACTTCAATCCCTTGACAGAAATAATTCCTGCTTTTCTCTGTTCTTCCCAGTTTTCTAATTCGTCTGAGTTAAAACAGACTGAGTCGATACAACTTTTAAAATGTGGAAGTGTTTATATAAATTAATGTAGCCATTATTCAGGAAATAATTTGCTTGTTTAACAAGATAATAGTTTTTTGATTGCAGTTTGCTACATTGTAGCTGTAGGCGAGCTATGCCAGCTTTCTTTAACTTCTTAATTTCTGTTTTTCTTTTTTTGTTGTTGTTTATACTTTATGTATTTAAAGAAGGTACATTTTCCCCACAATATATGCAACAATCAGATGCATTTATCAGTATATTATATTTTAAATTATTTATTTCTTTTTTTAACAGAAGGAAGGAGAAAAAAATCACAAAGTCCGATTAGCAGTTGGAAATGGAGTAAGAATTGATGTATGGAGAGAATTTTTAGACAGATTTGGTGCTGTTAAGATCTGTGAGTTTTATGGTGCTACTGAAGGAAATATTTGTTTCATGAACCACACAGGAAAAATTGGATCTGTTGGACGCACCAATTTCTTTTATAAGGTGACTATTTGTTTACATTGTACTTTGTAAAAGGGAGTGCTGAAGGTAAATGTGTTTCTCAGTTTGACCACAGAACATGGGGCTGCAGTCATAAATCCAAGGCAAATTTTCTAACTTCGTTATTGCAAGTTGAATTGACCTTTTGTAAAATCTTGGCTGCCAAAGTATTGCAGATAGTGCTTAGCACCCAACCCAGTGATACTTTCAGCAGTAATGCTTAGATTTTTCTTGAAGTTCACAAGTCAAAAGGCCTTGCCTTTCTTCTGACAGTTTTGAGTAGGTTCCGAGTGTCATTTCAAATCTCTACTATATTAAGGGACAAAAGAGGAAGTCGGATTTGTTTTATTACCAAAGGACTCATTATCTGTGAAATAAACATACAAGTGTCCTGTTCTGACTTGGTGTTCTATGCATTATATTTAAAACAGTTTTCAAAGAGTGTATTTATATTGCATTTTGCATATTGCTATGCAAATATTTGGCATAAATGGGAATTAATAGTACTTAAAATAAAGTAACTTACAGGCAGATATAACTTTAAGAGGTATTTTACACCTAGGTGCAATTAAACATAAGTAACACAAACTACATCTAGTGTGTATCATTATTCAGAAATTTCAAAGATATCACAATACAAATATAATCACTGTTAAGTAATAGTGACAGAGAATACTTGCCAAGGATGTTAATTTAAAAATTCTACGCCTCTTTATCTACCAAGTCTGCTATATTTATTTGGTTCATTCTATGTTACTAAACCAAGAAAAAAACATACCTTTTTTTCACTGCTTATCCAATAGTCTCTGTTTTGTATTTCATCAGCTTTGACAATGGAAGTTATATGTCTTGGGGAAGAGGAATACATATTATTTATATCACATACATTGGCTTTTCCTTCATCCATCTGAGTAAATGAAGAAGAATTTATTTCAGCTTGAAATTCAGATAGATTTTTTGCCTTGGGTCCTATTAATACCACCTTTTAAATGGTTTGAGAAGTTAGTAAGTAACATATGTCCCAAACTTAAGCTAATAATATGAAAGATTACTTAGCAAGGCTTTCTAGCAAGGAGACTAGATATTTAACATTATGTTCTTTTTTTTGCCAATTTTTACTCTTCTTGAAATAAATAGGGCTACACACATTACCTAGAATGTGCTAATTAACTGAGATACTTATCCATACTGAGATAACTGTCTATATATACAAATCCTGCTGACTTAACTGGCATTTGTGTTCCTGAGGAGAAATGATAGTAAAATGTCCAGACAAAACTTTTTTTCAGAGAATGATGTAACACTATTGTTTGGAAATACATCAGAGAGATCTTCTGGTGACATGCAAATAGGTTTCTGGGCAGCATACGTTCCAGGGTCCACAACTTCAATACAGCATCACCACATCGTGATCACTGCAGACTACTTTACAACTTGGGGCCAGAGAAATTCTTCGTTTCTGGGATGGGAACCCAGACTGCAGGGAGGAACCTGGAAACACTCAGAAAAACACCACAAGAGCGAGTGTGTTTTTCAGAAACTGTTGAGAGCTCAGGAATTTAAGCAGACTGGCTCTGCTGGATCTCTGTTCTGCATGATTGATGCTCTGTAGTACGCACAGTGGACATCTGGTGCTGATGGGTGTCTCTAGAAGGGTACAGAACCACTACAGGAAATCAGGAATCTGGAATTTAGGGAGTAGTAGGTGCACCAGGAACCTTAGAGCCCATGTTAATTTTTGTTTCAGACTTTTCTAAGTCACATGCATTAATTATTTTAAACTTTTTAATCTTATGAAATTTTAAATTTGTTTCAAACCTGAGTAAACTTGTTTTCAGTATTTCAGAACTTTTGACAGAGTTTTGTCATAAATCATTAACCTTTTGGTTATACAATGTAAAGGTTACAGCAGATAAAGGACTAGACTTGAAATCACCTATTTTTTGATTTAATTATCTGCATTTTTAATCAAGTAGTGTGGAGGTTTTGCATTAATCTATAGTGGCACTTCATATGTCAATAACATGCTGTTTCTGTTTCCAAAAGAAAATATTATTATTTTGGGGTTTTTTGCACATGAAATATCCTACTTTTTCTTCTTTAATGATTGGACTTATGATTTGAGTTAGTCACTGCAGATTAGGAGAAAAAATAGCTCATGTAAACTGCAATTAAAAAACAAATGCAGTTGTAACTGAATACTTGATCTCACTAGACATCATTGCTATAATTTATATACTATTCCAAGTTGGAACTGTTATAGTCTGTGGAAACGTCAGTATAGTCTGCTAAGATAATTATGGATTCTCCCCTTGCTCACTCAGTATGAATATGGAAAGACCATAAGATATTTTATGAACCGGAAAAAGACATTCATTCCATTTGGCTTGGCTTGAAATCAGTTTTATTCTGTCTTTTTCAATGCTCTCTTTTCCCTAGAAATAAGTCTACAGTAAGTCTTCAGTTATTTCTGTAGTTTCCGTCATAAGGAAAGTAGCTAAAGCACATTATTTGTGAGCAGGCTCAATATCCAGCTGCTACCATTCTCCAAGGGCCCTGAGGTCTATTGGCTCCTAAGCCTTCCCCAGTGCATATACATTTGGTGTTCTATGACTAGAGTTTGAGGGGAGAATGAAGGTTGTCACCAAAAACCAGATTCAGTGCTGCGACAAACCTCACCTTGGTTACATTGGCAAGGTATGTCTAGCCAGGTCAGTGGGTGGATCATATGACCCATTTTATGTGGAAATAGAACGGCCCAAAATCTCTTCCAAATCAAGGATGTTTCAAGAGACTCCTCCATCAGGAGCTTTTCCGTAAGTAATATGTTTTTATCCAGAGCATTTATGGTTGTGCAATGCACATGGTCTCTTTCTCTGAAGGAACTTGTGTCAGTGGAACAACACTGCGTATTAATAATATTACAATAGTTACAGGTCTCAAATTAACATTTCTGCAGTCTGTTAGCTACTGGGGCTCTGCTTCTGCCATCGGTGCGGTTCCTCTGGATGGCAGTTCCTTCAGCCTGCTTCAGGACACTTGTTTGCAGGAGCAGCTAGCTCCCTTGTATGCCGAAGCAGAGTAGTGTTGACATGAACAAGGGCTTAGATACAGTGCAGTTTCAGAAAAGTCTAGAAGAGGCTGAGAGAGAAAGGAATGTTGAAAATATCATAAGACATACTTTTTAGTGATTTTATTATTTTTTTTTTAAAAGTACATATTTAAAGAAATGCTTAAGTTTGGGGTCCTTTCATACGTATTTTTGATCACTCCACAATCTGTGAGTATTGTGACACAAACTATGTATTTTAATGCCGTAGATAAGTTCGTTTTGACTTATTTAAGGCATTTGCCATGTTTGGGGTTTTCTAAATACATTTTACAGGTAACAGATTGTTAAACAATGCATTCTGAAGTGTAGCTGATGTGTTCGTTTTACTTCAGTCTGAATGACATCTGCTGGACATCTCGCAATATGTAGAGGAGAGCAGCTTCATTTTTGATTTGCTGACCCGTGAATGATCTGAAGTTGGAAAGGGAGACTCTTTCCTGCTGGAAAGCAGAGAATAGCACTGACAAGGCCCAGCCATCCAATTCCTGTTTTTTTTTTTATTTCCTCAAGGAAATCCTACAACTTTTGAAACTTTATTCCCTTGACACATGGGATGACACGAGGAGATACCCTTAGACGTACTCTCTAGGGATTTCCTAAACACCTGTTTCTTGAACTGGAAATAGAGAGAGAACTGAGAAAGGGGAAGAGACTTGTGTGTTTGTATATGTGTTACAGTAACGGAAAAGGAAGAAAATTACTCTCTCTACTGGCATAATTGCAAGTCAGAATGAAGTAAATGCAGTATAAAAGCCCATACATACAGATACTGAGGTAGGTTCAAAGCATAATATTTTTAGCAGGGAAAAAGGAAAAGAAATACGAAGGAATTTCTGTTGTAGGTAGCGGGAATGGCACAGTTTCTAAAGGTGAAATGCAGGCAAAAGTTACAGCTTTAAAAAACAAATTGAGCTCTCAGAATGAGCAAAGTAACTATCTCATCAGTAGCTGCCACGGGTTGGAGACAAATACTTGTTATAAATATTAAGGTTCTACATAACACATTAATTTTCATAAATACTTTGGAAGACACAAGTTAATAGGAAGAAACAAATGAATGTTACAGCAGTTGCCAGACATCCAAGAAGCCACTGGGTGCGAGATGTTAACTTGAAGCACTGCTCTTCTTTGCACTTACTTATTTTCATTCTATACCCTTTATATAAGAGGGGTTGGTTCATATGCTGGAGAGTGTCACTGTGGTATATGAACAAATCCTTCAATAAGGATGTTCATATAAAGTCAATGACCAGAAAAGTAGAAGCCTGTGAATAGCTTTTTAGTTGTTAAAGCTTAAAAATGTTTTGCAAAGAAGATAGTGTATAAATTAACATAGTAATATAATAAATTACTGGTTAATATGTGCATCTGACATACATATGTATGTAGTTAACATTAATTATTAATTTTATTATATATGACATACATTGTGTGTGTGTGTGTGTTTATATAAATGTGGTATGGGAAAACTCTGTAAGACTCTCAGTCATGTTAGCAAATATATATCTAAATCTCTTTCTTACACCGAAATTCTCACAAAGAACATGCAATAGGAGAATGGGACTAACAAGATCCAAGGAAGCTTGTAAGAAGGGTTAAAAATAACCCATGGCAAGTTAAAACTCACGGCACCTGAAAAAAAACAGCACGTAAAAAAAATATTCCAAACTTTATTTGTACATGTATTTTTTGATTATTTTAAGCATACGTATTCCAACCATTACAGGAATCTCAATCTCTCTTACTCAGAACTGCATGGATCAAAATTAGCTTGGAGCTGAGAAACACTTAAATCTTATAACAAATCATAAATCATTTCAACATATAAAGTATTCTGTCTTTCACACAGCAACTCAGAATTAGTGTTATGCACTTTTTTCATACAGTTACAGAACTTAAGTGTCAGAAGAGATACTTTTTAGTTTAGAAGTAAACAAAGTTAGGTTTAAGCAAATCTTAAGACCCTGGAAAACTGGATTCACAGGAAGAACATTGATGTGTTACTCCAAGCAGTGGAAGATCTTCGTTCATTGGCCAATAAAAATTAGTGTTGTTTCACTTTTTTGACTAGTTTTGAGCTAAAATAATCTAAGGTATCTAAAATAATCTAAGGTACTTCAAGTGTATTCCAAGGTATTTTATTATAATATGTGGTGATTCAATTAATATCAAGCATAGTTTTAATTTTTTTGTTTTGTATATTTTTGCTAACAAAACTATGCAGAGGACCTATACATCTACTCTTTAGAGCATAAATAAGACATTACAAATATATTTTTAAAACATTTATAAGATGTGATGATACTATGCTCCATAATTATTTTTTTCTTACATTTCAGTTTTTTAAGATGCTTGGAACTAACTATAGTAAATGGAATCACAGAATAGTTTGGGTTGAAAGGGACCTTTAAAGGTCAGCTAGTCCAACTTCTCTGGCAATGAGCAGGGACACCTTCAACTAGGTCAGGTTGCTCAGAGCCCCGTCCAACCTGACCTTGAATGTTGCCAGGGATGGGGCAGCTACCGCCTCTCTGGGCAACCTGTGCCACTGTTTCACCACCCTCATTGTAAAACATTTCTTCCATATATCTAGTCTAAATCTTCCCTCTTTTAGTTTAAAGCCATTATCCCTTGTCCTATTGCAATAGGCCCTACTGAAAAGTTTGTCCCCATCTTTCCTGTAGGGCGCCTTTAAGCCTTCTCTTCTCCAGGCTGAACAACCCCAACTCTCTCAGGCTGTCCTCATAGCATAGGTGCTTCAGCCCCCTGATCATCTTTGTGCCCTTCCTCTGTACTCACTTCAACAGGTCCGTGTCCTTCCTGTGCCAAGGACGCCAGAGCTGGATGCAGTACTCCAGGTGGGGGTCTCTCTGGTGTGACCCCAAATGGAGTAATGGTTTGTAATATAATGCTTTGTTTTATAAACAGATATTCTGCTACAGAATTCAACAATATCTCATCTCTAAAACAAATAACTAAATAAAAAGCAATAGCTTGTGATCTTTGTTCTCTGATGAAGGTTCTGCAAGCATTTACTAAAAGTTGAAACTTTAGGAATTTCAAAACTATTTTCAAAACAATATTTAAACTCACACATTTCCAGTCAATTAAAAAAGAAAGGAAGGGGGTGGGATGCTGTCATTAGATAACATCCAGGAAGCATACTAACAGGCAATAATGTTGCAGTTTAATTCATTTTAAGTTTCGGTTAGATAAATGGTGCTTTTTGTTTGGTCCATTTATGTGGTGCTTTAGGGAGTAAAATGTAGATTAAAATGATGAATGCTGCATGCAGTACTCTGTGAAAATAATATCGTAATGCTTCAACAGCTCAGGCCCTCTTTTCCAATAAACTTTAAATAATGAGATAAAATAAATGTAGGCCTGTACCCAGACTAAATGCTTTGCTCTGGAGCTTTCATTTTCTAGTACTTAATATGAAAAGAAAGCTGTTTGCGCAGCAGCAGCTGTTTGCACAGAATGTATATTGGCATAGTTTCATTATGCGTGTCTAATGCAATATGTGGTGTTTTCACCTTTTAATTATGTATTTGCTTGACTTATTTCAAAAAGCTAAGTGGCATGGGCATAGTTAATACTCTGAAGTTGGAGGCACTAAAACATGTATGCAGCAACAAAAATATAGTAAAAGCCTCAATGGTTTTTAGATCATGTCAGACACTTAAAGTTTCTGAGTACTTATAACAACTTAAAATGATGCATCATACAGCCTAATATGTTGACGAGATACGGCTATTGAGCTCTGGAGGAATGAACAGATAAAAATGGAACTGAACAGGGCACACTGCTGTTCTAATCAAACACAAAAATATCAGAATAACATTTCATTTTATACCATTTCATTCTTATTATTTGTATTATTCATTGCATTTGTTCTGTCATATGAAGCCTATTAAAGTATCTATATAAAAAATAAGTGAAAAAGAACAGCATTAAATGTAGACAGCCAAAAGAAAAGACTCTAAGAAAAAATGACTTCTGTTTATTATGAATACCTCCCATTCTGTTCATCAAGAATAATACAGTTATTGTCTAACTAAGGTGAAGTTTTTTGGCCCAGAAATTCTTGATTTTGATAAATGCTATAATCTGTAGTTATTAAAAAAAAGTCTTCACTTTATTCAAAAAGCGTCCAATTCTTGGACCATGACTTAATTTTGCATGCTATGATCTTGTTCCTTTGATCAGCTGTTAAAAGTATCTTTTTGTTTCATACTTGGGGTAGAAGGAAAAACAGTGGTGAACATTGAAAAGACTCGGTGAAACAAGTTTGTCCATAGGAAGCTGAAATTGTGTGCTTGATGTTTGATTCAGGTTGCTATTTGTTCAGACTTCTTTGAAAACAAAATGATGTGCTGTAGCTACAGAAACAATTCAAATTAGGATAAAATAATTATGCGACTCTTCACCAACATTAGTTGCAGGAAAGCAAAAGGGTTTGTTCTGCCTTTTACTTCAGTCACTTTCGTAACACCATCCTTAAATTATATTGCACTTCTGTATTGTGAAGAGTGCAGGTGTATATTCATATGTTTTTAAAATTTTCTCTGCTTGCCAGGATTTCTCCAAGAGAAGATAATTGTATATCCGTGGTTTGACTAGCTGTTAAATAGATTGCTGATATACTTCTTTATGAAAAGTGAAATCAGAATTCCTAGCTGGGTAAACTGAAGCCTTAGTATAATAACTGCAAACACAGTGATCCATATAGTACCAGACATACGATGTTTGTCAGCATCTCTCAAGGGTCTAATTTGGATTTATGTCACAGTAGAAAAATGAAGTGAAATAAGAATCAGACCCTGTATACTGGAGAAAAAAAGTATTGCAATTTCTGGCATTGATAAGGGTATCTTGCCCTCTCCTTCGGCTTACTCGGAGCCACGTTCTCTGTGATCCTTACACAAGAGGAAGGTTAGTTGCAAAACATAACTAAGAGGTAAGTTAGGTCAGCAGTGTCAGGACTCAAGGGTTCGCAGTATTTCAGAAAAATGCAGAACTTACCCTGACATAACTGTGGAACATGCACAGCTACATAACCATGTCAGACGATGTGGGACTACATATCCTCTGGTGCTCGTGATAAGGCTTTCCACTATACACCAGCCTGAGAAAGCTTGAGGCTAGTTAAACAAGAGTAAAGCCCAACAGGAAACAAGTTTCCCTTTGTAACGAGATTAAGGCCTTTGCTTTGCCAGTTTAGATGTCAGAAGACCCCCAAAAACACTTTTCATATTAGCCACCACCATTAAATGTCAGCTAAGTTCCAGATATCCTGACTCATGTAGGCTCTACCACTGACATGTGGATCCCATACCTTATTTATAAGGAAATTAATAAAATTACAGTTAATTCACCAAGTATTTTTGAAAGTTACAAGATTTGAAAAATGTTTTGATGTTGCTTACCTCCAGGAAATTGTGTAAGTCTACGTACAGAATGTTTTCAGTTTTAAATGAAACTACATTCTACTTGTAGATGAGCAGGACTTGAGTAAGGGTTTCCTTGCTTATATTTGCTGCCACTAGGTGTCACTGTGTAGATGAATAACTGATGACCCTTTTTCCCTTTTTTAGCTTTTTTTCCCATTTGATTTAATCAAGTATGATTTCCAAAAAGATGAACCAATTAGAAATAAGCACGGTTGGTGTGAAAAAGTTAAGAAAGGTAAGTATGTATTTTAGTAGGCTATAATGGCCTTTTGATTGTAATGCAAATACTCCAGAGAATTTTTTTAAGGAGCCTTGCCATTGTGTTACTGTACTATGCCAACATCAGCTATCACTCTTTGCTCTAACAAAAGTAATATTAATTTTTGATCTAAGACAGAACATCATGAAACATACCAGTGCTGACACCAGAAAAACTTAGAAGATCTTTGGATATATTCACAGAAGAGCAGTGTACAAAAGTGATGTGATACTATGTCAGAACATGTAGATAATGACCTCTGTGTTTTTTAAAGGAGGTTAATATAGTGAGATGGCTGTCTAAGAGATCTACAAGAAAGACTGGTGGATTAGAGTAAATGCTTATCTTTTTGTTGTTGTTGTTGTTAAAGAGGTTATATGATTATAGCTGTCTTCAAAATACTTATCAGGTATCTTGTATCTCTCGATTATTCCTATTTTCAAAGTGTTTATCAGGTACTGAAGCATCTCTGTTGTACTGTAGGAACGCAACAGCTGTAATTAATGCCTAGAAGATGAAGTGAGAAAAACTGATATTAAATGTCAGGGCAGCTGAAATAGATTTTTCAAAGGACTTAAGAGATTCTCTAACAGTTCTTAATCAGAGATGGGCACTTTCAGGAAAATACAGTTCCCAAAACGTGAAAATTTTTAGGAAGTTATCTCTAGGGATGTCAGACTGACCTGTGAAGGGAACACATGCACTAATTATACACCTGGTCTATTTTTTTTCCAATTATATCAGTCAGTCTAATAAAAAGTATTATCTCTATCTATAAGACTTCAGAGCATCATGGCCACAGTGCCACTACCAGTGAACTAAATGCTTTCACCATAAACACAACCAATTTATGGAAAAAAGGCATGGTTCTTTTATGAGAAGGCAGTCTTAAATTAAAAATTGTGCCTACCTTTTGACATATTTTTATTTTTAGATATTGTCATATTTATAATCTTTCATGTAATGTAACTCTTAAACTTTATTGTTCAGAATGTGCTTACAAAATGTTAGGAGTACATACAACTATTCCACTTTCAGCAAACGAACAATCTGATGCTCAATATACATAACAGGGTAATGCTATCCCCATCTCTCCTTATTTTTTGAGAAAAAAAAATCAGAACTTCTATATTTTGCTCCAAAAATAAAGCAATGAGGCTGTATCACAATGAAAATTCTTAAGAATTCTTAAGAGTAGGTTTAGGCTGGACATTAGGAAAAAATTCTTCGCAGAAAGAGTGGTTAGACACTGGAATAGGCTGCCCAGGGAGGTGGTGGAGTCACCATCTCTGAATGTGTTTAAGACTCCTTTAGATGTAATGTTAAGGGATATGGTGTAGGGGAGAACTTTGTATAGTGGAGATGACGGTTGGACTCGATCCCAAGGGTCTTTTCCAACCTAAATGATTCTATGATTCTAAGAAGTGTTCTCAGAACTTCTGAAAGGAGACTAAATAGGGATTTAATGCCTGGGTTGAACACCTGCTTTTTATTAACACTAGTTTTTCAGTAGGAAGCTGATAAAGTTGAGACCTATCACTGGAAATTCAGTGAGGTGTGGGGAGTGGGACAGATTATTCACTTGAAGTGTGCACTTTGAGAGCATAGTAAACCAACTAGTGAACTCACAACTGATAAATGACAGTTCTGGGAGAAAACTGTTTGATTAATTGTCAGGAAGAAACACAAAAGACTGGGAATGTCAGTGAACAATATTATTCTGTGTCTTTATGGTTACTTTGCATGTAGGAATTGTAAAGCAGTAGAAACAGTTAAGTTTTTATTATTGGGAATTATGTAC
This sequence comes from Chroicocephalus ridibundus, assembly GCF_963924245.1. Classification (NCBI taxonomy): domain Eukaryota; kingdom Metazoa; phylum Chordata; class Aves; order Charadriiformes; family Laridae; genus Chroicocephalus; species Chroicocephalus ridibundus. The sequence continues at coordinate 29,146,687 of NC_086316.1, read as the reverse complement.
TGAACCCTGCCAGACTTGGTTCCTGGTCTTGCAAAATCATATGTACCAAATTAATCTTAATGTGTAGTACAGGAATTGTGCAATGATACCTTAGGTTTACATTCTTTCTACTTCTCTGTATAGGTGAGGCTGGTCTTCTCATTTCCAAAGTCAATGCGAAGAACCCTTTCTTTGGTTACGCTGGCAGTAAGAGACACACAGAAAAGAAATTGCTCTGTGAGGTATTTAAGAAGGGAGATCTTTATTTTAATACTGGAGATCTAATGGTTCAAGACCATGAAAATTTTCTTTATTTTTGGGACAGGATTGGAGATACCTTCAGGTATAATCATTGTTTCTTTTCACATTTCTTCATTAAAAAAACATGGGCATGCAGAATAGAATAATACCGTTCTATTTGTTTTCAGCCAGGAGTGTTCAGTTTATTACTATTGTGATGTAGTTTATAATGATCTTGAAGGGGATCACCGGGGCTTAATTTTGTAAAAAGTGTTCCCATGGAGCTGGATAGCTCATTTCCAGAATGTTTTGTAGGAATTACAACAGTCCTTCCCATGAGCATAGAAACTAGCGATGGTTTTGCTCTGAGCAAGGAAGTTGGATACTGAAGTGGAGAAAAAAGTGCCAAATAGTAAAGAGTGGTCACATTTGATACATTTACATACATGCCAAAATTTTGAAAACTATTATATCAGATTATGATAAGCTTTCATCGTGCTTTATAGTGATAGCTAATATGCAGCACCATTTGAATTGCAAGCGGCCTTCTGGTGATCAGATCAATATACCAACGTGACGAGTGGGAACAAATTTGAGGTGTTATTAGCCTGAAATGAATGGAGTTACACTGAAAGTTAATGTTTTTTTGAAGAGGAGGTGTCTGTATGCTTTCATGGGATTAAGTTATTTTTTCACATGTTTTAGATGGAAAGGGGAGAATGTTGCAACTACAGAAGTTGCCGATGTCATTGTAATGTTGGACTTCATACAAGAAGCAAATGTGTATGGTGTATCTGTGCCAGGTAAAAGAAGCTTCAGGTGTATTTTTTTCTTCCCCTAGGACAGTTCTTAACCCTCATAACTCTTGTATTTCATGCTTTAAAGCTGTAAATCACTTCTGATTGAGTCATCTGTTTAATACCTAGCTAAAATGTAGATGTAGATAAAGAAAATACCACCAGATTGTGAATGAGACACTGAATCATGCATTTTTATGTGTATGCAGTGATGCGTATTTTTGAAAAGTTACCTTTCGTGAATTTGTGATAGCTACATAATCTAAATTAAATTTTAAAGATCTATTAAATTCACATCCATGGAAAATCCACACATCCATGTGTCAAAATAAAATGTCAACAAGGTAAGAATTAAAGTAACTCTAAAGGAAAGTGTACGAAGACATTCTTCCATTTTACTTCACTTTTCACTTAGCCTCATAAACCATATGTAAACAGGTATATTACAAGCCCAAGGACTAGGTAAAAAAAGAGAATGAAGAGAAAAATAAATAAATTATTTTTAAGAACCCATTAATTTCTTTTTAATAATTTTTTGGTGTTAATTTTCATTAGACCATCTGGTATTGATTCCCATTCATGCTAAATCTTTTCTAAAATGTGTATAGGTCTGGCTGGGATAGAGATAAGTTTCTTTATAGGTGTCCGTAGCGTGCTATGCTTCATATTGGTGGCTAAAACAGTGTTGATAACTTAACAAACACTTGGCTTTTGCTGAGCGAAGCTTGCACTTTCTCCCTGCAGCGAGTATGCTGGGGGTGGGCCAGAATGTGGGAGCAGATGTAGGTGGGACAGCAGGCCCAAACTGACCAAAGGGATATTCCATATCATATGATACCATGCTCAGTAATAAAAGCTTGGGGAAAAGAAAAGGGTGAGACGTTTGTGGTTGTGGCGTTTCTCTTCCCAAGCAACCACCGCATGCGCTGAGTGAGGCCCTGCCCTGCAGGAAGTAGCTGGACATCTGCCTGATGGTGGGAAATAGTGAATGAAGTCCTGTTTGTACTTTGCTTGTGCATGCCGCTTTTGCTTTCCCTGTTAACGCACCATTATCTTGATATATCGGTCTTCTTGCTTTCCTTCTATTCCCTTCCCATCCCATGGGAGAAGGGAGTGAGAGAGAAGCTGGCTGGATGCTTGGTTGTTGTCCAGCGTAAATACTGCACAAAATGATAAAAGGGTTAAAAATGTGATAAAAGGTGTCACTTAACTCTAGTTTAAAGCCATACAAGAAAGATTGTAATAAAGAAGGCTGACTGAAAATCAGAGCTTCTGCTTTCCTATAAAACATTTACCTGCAGATTCGTACCCAGTTTATGTGACTGCCTTGATAATTGCACTTAAACATAAACAAATCGAGTTCCTCACAGATTTTGTAGCATTAGCAAAAAAAAAAAAATACAGAAAGGAGAAAAAAGATAAGGTTGGCAGAATGTCTCTGCTGTTATTACTAGCTGATGATTAAAGTGTGCAGTTATTTTTGATTGCTGAAGTTCATTGCCTTTATATGTCTTTCCCATAGACTCAAAGTGCTCTCTCTTTCCAGACAAACCAGTAGGAACTTCTAATCTCTCTCTCTTTGTTAACAACATTCAGATCCACAGTTTTGAGAGAAGATACTGGCAAGAGAGAAAGGCTAAAACTGAGGAGAAGACATAAGTGGCTAAGCTGGGCAAGAGGGTCAGCACTCTCGCATTTGTGAGAGGAATGGTGTTGATGTTTATACACATTTATTGATTAATATTGAGCATGGGACTCAATTTACTCTAACCTGCCAAACTCATTTACAGCTTATTGCTTAATTGAGCACTTGAATGATCTCCAAACGTATGTAATACCCTATATAATATGAATGTAATCTTCCAGCTTTACTGAAACTCAGAAGATGATATATGACTGCCAGTTTATTAATGCATTGCAGTTCTTTTTTTAAGGTTCATCACTAAAATGTCAACTTTATTCATGTTTCAAAATTCTCATCTCGCTTCCTTTCCCCCAGATCATGAAGGAAAAGCAGGAATGGTCTCTCTTATTTTAAAGCCAAATACATCATTAGACTTGGAGCAAATGTATAAGCAAGTAGTGACCTATCTACCAAGTTATGCTTGTCCTCTTTTTTTAAGAGTCCAGGTAAGCTGCATTATTGCACGGGGCATACAAATATCTACATCATTTGAACACAGAGATGGCTAAATGAACAACAAAAAGTGCTTGTTCATATATCACTTGATTGGTTTTAGAACTGGTCCTATTTGCTGTCTTCATTAATGGAGTCCTGGGAAAGGAATTTCACAAAAAGTGAATACAATTTGCAGATTATGTTAAATGGGAGGAATTATGCAAGTAAGGATAAACATCATCCAAAAGGATTTAGGGAGATTAGAAGCATGAACATGGCAAAACAAAAAGATTCAGATTAGTAAAATGTGAACAATGGCTTCTAGAGAAAATAATCTAAAATCCATTTTCTTCAGTGGAAATGAGAGAATAGATGCAGGAGACTGCACAATAAATGAAATGTTATTTGCTGCAGTGTAATGACAAAAATTAAAGCATTTTAAAAGGTACTAGGTAAATTGAAAAGGTCAATTAAAAATGTACGTTATTATGGTCTCTACCATAATCATCTGTCATCCCTATTTGTGTACTGGTACTTTATTGTAGTAACTGTCCAATTTTGGAAAAAAATATAGTCCCTCTCCCAAAGAGTTAAAAATGTAAATGTAATACAATGGACTACATATGGCTAGGAAAAGTGGGAGAGTACCTAAAACATACAATACTGATCATCATGGTAAGTGAAATCTGATGAACATCTTCATTTCTGGTGTTTTGAAAACATCATGAAACAAGCAAACAGAAAAATGTTTTTGAAGGTATTTATGAAAGAAGTCTCCTACATCTGAGGAGATGATAAAAAAAAATAATCATTGTTTGAAAAGAGAAGATAAGTTCTGGAAGGTGGTTCCCTGGGCCAATGAGAGATTGAATGCTGATTCAGAATAAAGGGGAGCAAAGGAGAAGTCTATGTAGGACCTTGAAATTGAAATTTATATATAAGTATATATATCTGTCTCATAAATCCAGGAAGATACCTTTTGCAGCAGCGTTCTGATACAAGCAAGCAAGATTACACTTCCCAATGTTGCAGTAGTCAGTTTACGAAATCATGAAAACCTATTGCTATATAGGGGTACAAAAAAGCCTTTACACTGGGCAACAGGAATCTGAATCTTCGACGTAGGCTGGATATGAAGTATCTGGAATTCAATTAGAATTTAAATGCCTACATTACAGATGAATTGCTGTTGGTACTGTTGTCATTAACCAAGAGAGAAGGTAGCGAGTGGAACTTCAAGGGAAAAAATGAAAAACCTATTGAGTTTGATGTGACATGTAATCACACTTTAGAAGATGTCAGAATGTTTCCAGACCAACAAAAGCAGGTAGATACAATCTGGAGGTATATCTGGAGTAGATAGAATAGCTGAGATAATACTTAATTTTTTGTTTTCGGAGGTTGTTTGCACATATATAAAAATGTAAAGACGGGAGAGGAGATAATGGAGAGAGGTCATAAAGTGGGGCTGAGAAGGGGTGGGGAGGACAGAGAAAGGAGTCTCTCTGGAGATTCCTCACACTACTTTTTCCAAGGGACACAGTGACACTGAAAAGAAGCTTGAAAACATAAAATGTGTGGTAAAGATCCACCTTTATTTGGACCTGGCTGAGTATGAGTATGGTTGATCTAGTATGTGATTCTTTCAACCCTTTATTTAACGTGGCAATAATCACAGATACAGAAAATTTCCTGAGTTTTATCATTAAGAAGTTCTTGATAATGCAGTTTTTACTCTCACATTCCTTACAATGTGTAGGTTTATGATGTGCACAAATGAAAAAGCTAGATTGTCTCAGGCAGGCTGGGGCTGCACCAAATGAGACACTGCACAGCGATACAGAAAGCAATGGGCCATAATTTTTTTCCACCGTGTCTCCGGGTGTGGGGCCATAGCAGCACAAAAGTTCTAGTTTTCCAGCGTAATGAGAATAAACGTATTAACCTTGTATCAAGTAAGATTTTCAAAAACGAACGTGGAAGTGAGCACTCTTCTCTTGAATAATAAATCTTTCTCTTTTCTATAGGAAAAAATGGAAATGACTGGAACATTCAAACAACAAAAATTTCAACTGGTGGATGAAGGTTTTAATCCATCTACAATTGCTGATCCTCTTTATTTTTTAGATAATTCTAAGAAAGCATATGTCTTGTTAACCAAAGAAGTACATGAGATGATCTTATCTGGGAAAATGAAACTTTAATTAACCTAATAATAGGCTATTAAGGGACAGTCTCTACAAGCTGCTGTAAGAGAAAACAGTAGCATTGATTATTGTATTTATACGTAGTTATCCAGAATAATATTTTATGTACTTGATACTTACGTTCAGATGTATGTTGTATCTTTCCTCACTTGATCATTATTCACTAATAATTTTTTACCTCTTGAGACCAATTTCTAAGTAAATTACCTACGTGACTGAAAATGTGTTCTGAAAAATGTGACTGAAATCTGTTTTATCTTAATTTTGGAATATAAATGCTGAGTCTGGTAGTTTCTCATAGTAATAAGTGAACATAAATGATATGTGTTATAAAACAAAGTAAAAAGAGACTCGACATATAAAGGTACCGTGACACAAGTTGTTGTTTCTAGAGAGTGAAAATATGCCAGGAACATCTTTTTTAAAAGTAGTTTACATTTCATATATACATCTGAATATATTTTAAGAAATGAAGATTTGATAGTGGTTGGAAGAAAAAAATCTGCAGATGACTTTTCTGATGGAACATAAGATGAAAAAGTGTGAAGCAGAAGCCCTCCAAACACAAAACTAAGAGGTTTATACTAACATCACTGCTGAGATTTTTTTGCCATAATCTGTGCTCCTTCATTTGTTAAACTGGCTGTTTGGAGTGTCAAATTCTGAAGACAGAGCAAACTTTTGTGAAATGTTTAGCATCAAAACAACAATAGGCAGAGAAAATGTGCACACTTAATGGGGAAAATCACTTATATAGCATAAATAGATTTATTACAGCACTTTGTCATGCATATTGACTAACAAATAGCTTCCTTACTCGTACTAATGACTGCCAGAGATTATTATTTTATGAGTATAAAATAGAGCAGAAATTTTAAAATTCTACATCGTATGTTCTAATGCATTGCTTTTAAAAAGTTTTTAAATAAAGTATATGATTATCTAAACCAAATTCTGTACTGTCTCAGTTTAAGTCTGATTGGGTAAAGCCTGTTTTGTAGCCTGTTTGGAAGCACTACTTGCACAGTGTCCTCCTTTAATGGATTGTGATGCCAGCTTTGATCAGCTGGAAGCAGTATCATAGAATAACTGAAAGGGTGACTCTCTTCAACACTGGGCATCAGAAGTCTCTCTTCTATCATAACTGTGGTCTTAAACCAGGCTCTTATGAAAGAGTAGGATGTAACATACTTAAAAAAAATATCTTTTCTTGTTCCTTTCTACTTTGTTCATCTAATGACATTAGAACTTGTGTCAGCTTTTGATCCTCTGATTATCATTTTCATAATTTTCCTCTAAAAACCCAAACCAAGGATGCAGTAAAAAACAGACGAAGATTCATAGCTTGGTTATATTTCTGAATAAGCGAGTTTGCAATTTTGTGATTTACAAAGCAGCAAGACCAAACAGTACTTACGCCAACATCATGCTTTATGTTGGCGTAGATGTTAATGTAATTGTTAAGTACATAAAGGTGAAAGGAGAGGACTGCTGGGTAAGGATGGAAGGGATCACGATGGTCTAGCAGTTCCTGAGCAGTCCCACTTTTCATACCTGTTTCTTTATGTAGTTCCCAAAATGGTTGTCTATGACAGAAAGCTGGGGGAGGTTTGCTGCTTATTCAGACAGAGGGAAGTACCATTGCTCTGTTCTGCAGATGGTTGCGCTTTCCTAGTCAATAACTGCAAATTTAAGAATCAAGTATTTACCATAAAGTTAAACCCAACTTTGCAAGTTAGTTTATAATTTTGAGCAAATTTATGCCAATCTTACCATAAGTGTGTGCTGAATATACTTCAGGATCCCTTTTCTTTTATTACAACAGTAAAAATTATGCAGTCCCTATGGCAAATAATTTATTTTAAAAATCATTTAAAAAAAAAGTACCCTGAGCTCCACAGTGGCATGTTTAATCTTATAATAGAATATAAATTAATATAATGAAATCAAATGCTTAGCTTGCTTGCATATCAGATTTACAACTTTTTTGAATTTATTTTGCTTTACAGTATTTGATACTATTTATGACTAGTGAAAAGGTTCTACCACTTAGATGCAGCAGAAATGAGAGGGGGAAAAAATGAAAAACAAATAAGGAAACAAGCAAATACCTTTCCATATTTAAAAAAAAAAAAAAAAAAAAGGAAACAAAAACATGTTCATGAGTGTCACCATTCAGTGGCTTATTTTGTAAAGTACCTAAGATGAAGAAGATGGATCCTGTGTGGAGTGGTTAGGGAGGAGAGTGCATTAGAGGAAGAAAACTGCACGTGTGCTAACTTTCACAGTCGGTCCACTACTAGGGCAGCCAGTCGGTGCTTCTGAGCTCTGCGGTGCATTTCAGCAGCAGCAGGAATCTTTTAACTTGGCTGGCTTGAGCAGCCTACAGGTGTTTGTTTCCCAGCTGTGACCACTAGAGAAATACAGAATTCCTTAGTCCCATGCACTGTCTCAAGAGACAGGATGCTTATGACATCAAGGAAATAATAAAGGGAAAATCTACGGACCCATGGGCTCTGTATTTCCTAAAGGGAAAACAGTGTATAATTGTCAATCCAGTAGTTTCCTTTCTCTTAGCCAGTAGGTTAGGTGCCAGCAGATGCACTGGAGCATGTTGCAGCAAAACGTCACATTTCCCATGGATATGTAAATTGTTGAACAGGCACTGAAGTTAGGCTGAATGGTAATGATGTTCACATCAAACACCAGAAAGGGCCTTCCTTTCAGAATGAGAAAATATTTGGACCAACCTCTTTGTTTCCTACCCTCATACCCCAATCAACACGTGGAGTGGCTGAGGACTGATGGCTTGAGTGTCGCTGCAAAATTATGCCCCAGTATTTGACCGTGAAGTTTCATTTCATGTCGTTAGGGGTAAAGAAGCAGCTGAAGGTGGCTGAGGTGTGGATGGAGAGCTGCACTGCTAACCTCACATATTAAAAAATGAAGAGACAGGGAGATTAAAATAAATAAAAGCAATTATTTTTGAGATTTAGTGCTGTGAAGTTTTCCTCTGCAACTGGGGATGGTTGATGATGAAAGAAACATTTATTTTAAAAAAAATGAGATTGGAATTCTCATTTAGGGAAGGTAAAATTCTCCAAGGGTAAACACATATCCACTGTCTTGTCCTAGTGAATCTGGTACAGTTAATACAGTTATAGCCTGGGTTATTTTTCATAAATCATTCTCAGGTTCCCCAGGAAACTGTAAAAAAATGCAAAGTTCCTAAGCAGATCATGGCCTGAATTTTATTGTCCTCAATCAAGTCAGGCAGATACAGCTTTTCAAGTGATAAAGCATCTAAACCATCCCTCACACTTCCACCAGCATTCCCACACCTGTAACAGCCACCATAAAGAATGTATTTCAATTGACCTACAAATTTCCTGCAGACAACATACAGAAAATGTCTTCTACTCTTGGTTTGGCATATTATTTTTTTTTGTGGAGGAAAAAGGAGGTAAAGGAAGGAGCAATCCTGTTTGCATTTTTTAAATTAAAAGATACTGGGTGGCTAAGGGAGGAAAGACAAAAAAGACAAAAAAAAAAGTGATGATCCATTTTCAGTAGCCTGTCCCCAGCTAACAATGCAGCCGTGCATTGCATTCTCACACACAACAGAAATTATGACACATACCTTATTCATTAATTCAAAACTACTTTCAAGTAAATAAGGTCCTTCTGTGTAAAATTTTCTATCTCAAAAAATGCTATTTATTTTAGTAAAATTAGATTCAAAGATTCAGTAGACAGCCAAAGAAAGTTGTACATGAATAGTAGTGATTTTAGGAACAAATTTAATGTGATGTATATTATTAGCAGTACTGTCAGTAACGGACAGCATAGTCTGATAATTAATTTCATCATAAGGGTAACATCAGAAGATCATCCGATTGTGTTCTGGTATTCAGGACATAATACCTTACACACTACACCCTTAATTGGACAACTAGATTATATGATGTAGATGGCAACGGTAGTTTTAAATAAAACAGGTTATTATCAGAGTGAAATGAAACGTCTGTATCACTAACAAATCCACAAGTTCTCCACCGTCTGAGAATCTTTTACCGAAATAGTCTTCATTCAGTTTCTACAAGGACTGCATCAGGCACAGTTCAAATTGAACGGTCAGGAATTGCTTTTGCACTGTAACAAAGCAGTCTTCATCGCTGCCATATTTTGACCTATTTCCTTCTGGACCTGTTGCTGGCACCATGAGGTTTGCACAGCTCCCGTTATTGCACAGTCCTGCATTACAAGTCTGGGAGCGGGGAGGGGTGCGGTTTGCATTATGTCAGCTGCACCATACACAGGAATAATTCCTATAAAAAGAGCCCTTGGACTGGCAAAAAACACACTTGTTGTCATTGTCAACTTTTCTTCAAGTTACTGATCCTGCGATGCTGACAAAAATAATAGTTCTTGGAAGTATGTATGGACAGTGTTATCTGTGTAGGACTGGCCAAGTCTGGTAAGTTGCTCTTTGTGGTGGTTCTGGGTTTAGAAGTCAACTAAATGGCTCAGTTCACCTTAAAAACAAAACAGAACACAACAAAACAAAAAATACCCAAAACAAACAAAAAGCCCCAAAAACAAAACCAAAAAACCCCATGTTACAACAAGTTGAGCACAGAGTACTCAATCAATTATTTGAAGCATATTTTGCAAGAACGGATTGAATGCCTTGATGGGAATTCTAATATGAAAAGAGTCCTGCTCATTCAGAGCAACCTGCTGAGTACAGATAAACAGAGCTGTCTTTTACAGTGCTCACTGTATAAGAAGGACATACTTTTGTTTTTAAAATACCATCTGAAAGAGCAGATTTGGTCCAAAACCAGAAGGCTTATTCTGGTATACATTTATTTGTCTGGTAAAATTTATTACTCATCTTGTTTTTCCAGGTATTCGTGCATCTTTGCTAACTATACGTGGCCAAAATAGACTCACTGGTTCCCAAATCAGACAAGCTCATTTAATCTAGTTTACATGGACGGTATGTGTAATTGGCAAATGCTGACACTACTTATGTTAACAATAATTAATCAGGCAGTTATATACAGGTGCAGATCTTTACAGCTTTAAAGATGAAAGTGTTCATGGGCATTAAGATAATATTTTCTGATTAAAGTTACTCAACCTAAACAAATACTTATGTAAAGAGCAAAAGGTTCCTGTACAGAATGATGGATGGCAGAGAAACTAAATGATGACTTTGTGAGTAATGCCAACTAGACTGTTACTCATGATTCAAGAAAAACATGTAGTGATTAGCACAATTTCCATTCAATTTTCTTTTTATCCTTCCTTTCTCATTCTTTCTTTTCTCCTTGCTAATAACAAAATATACTTGCATCCTTAATTTTTTTAAAAACTGGTAATAGTAAGTTAGGACCAGAGCACACTAATGCTGAAACCGGTCATGTCACAAGGGAATTCTGCTGGACCCAATAATGAGTACTGACCTTAGTAATCTGGACACATTCTTATACCAGATATGTGAAAATGTACTCGGGGTTTTTTTAAAATAAATTGGACTAGTTAGGTTCGTAAAAGCACAGAAATTAAGCACACAGACTACCAAGTACCTGCCTTTGAAAATCTGGTGAATGACAAATTTTTCTCCAAATGCAGGACATAACCACACTAATTTAAAAAAATATTATTGAATGCCAACATAACTAAATAAAATTTAGGTAGCTATGGGATCATTAAACACTTGCCTAGCTACCCAGATATTTCCAAAATGTTTGGGTTCTTTTCTGAAGACATTTCTACTAGGGACCTTGCAGTACTTTTCTAACAATGTATTAACACACCTGCCTTCCATCATATGCTAACAGTTTCTCCACTGAGTGGACTGCACTTTACTAGTAAAAGACTTGATCTATACTACTGCATTTTGGTTTTGTTTTAGGGGTTTTTTTTTGCACTGGACATGCTTTTCTACACAGCTTTTCCAGCTCAGGTAGAAACACCTGTGCTACACCAGTTATACCTAGCTCATGAGCAAACCGCGGAGAGGGATTAATTTGTGCCAAACTGTACTCTCCATGTATAAGGATTCATTTTTACTGGAATTGTAAAAGCATGAATTTGAACGTAGCTCTCCAGAGAGGAATGCCTGAGCATTAGCTCATTCTACCAGCTTCTTGTCCTAAAGGTACGTAGGAACAGGATGCTACGCATACACATTTGCGTTAGTACATGAGAGCCCTCTCAGATCTATATTTCAGTTACATCTGAATGGTAAGATTTCTCAAGAAGTTAAAGAGTATTCATAGGCAGCAAAACTGACATGAACAGCAAAATTGTCTTCTGACATTTAATTTTTTTATCAAGGAAAACTACCAGCTATCACCTTTAGTGGATGCTGAAAAAGCTAATGCTGTCATTAATTCAAATGTCAAAGTAGAGCTTTAAAATTAAAAGGTATTTAGGCCTGTCAGCTCCAAAAAACAGCATGCAGGAACTGTAGATTGCTTTCCACTTCACTAACATTACAATGAAATTCAATACTTCTAGAGTATAATTCTATTGTAGTTCTAATTAAATGAACAGCGTGTGTGTAGCTGAAAAAGACACCACTTAAATATCTCCATTAGGTGCATGTCATGGTGCAAACATATGATACCTTTCCTACATTTTTTAAAATAAAGTTGTTAAGGAAGCTGCAAATTGGCAGTCAACACGGTATATCCCAAATCAGCCACTGCAAGTTGGGGAACTGGAGGTGATTAAGCCAATCGGATAGAGTGAGATACAGGGAGGAAAAAGGTGGTTTCAAACCCCTTACCATTTTCTGGTAGAGACTAGCACTTACTCCTGGCTGTGTAAGGTTTCATAAGAAAGTGGGATGAAGTCCTTAGCCTGTGAAAATTCTTCAAAAAAAACAAGAATGAAAACATTAGATATGAAAAATTGGTCTGTACCCTGGATTTGTAAGTGGATCCTTATTTCCATAATAATCCAAATCAAAATCTTGGATACAAAGAGACTAAGAGACTATCATTTTGGAAAAGTTTGCATCAAATTGCAAGGGTGCAGTGCATTTTGAAGTCCTACTACTTGGGGCTGTTCCACCTATAATCTTCCAGCTTTACCATCTTTTTTATTGTTTTAAGCATATCTTCAAATACGTATCTTTTTATATATACATAAATATATACATATATAAAAAAAACCAAGAGAGATCTGAGTTCCTACTTCATTTGAAGCCATCACACTTAGAAGCAAATGATGCTCATTTTTGAAGCTGAATAGCTGAAGGAAATGGGGTTGCTACAGGGATTGTTTCAGTGCCTAGCTGAAGAGCTCAGATGCTTAGTGAAATCCGTCCATCCCATTGGATGACAGCGCCTTAAAAAATCTAAGGGGGGGGGGTTATATCCCTGAGAATAGGATCCACAAAAGTCAGCTCAAAGAGCAAGAACTGCCTAAATCAACTACTGGGGAACAGTGAGAAGAGGATTATGTCTTAAATCCATATCCTGCCAGCACATAGGAATCTAATTCTCGTTTGCTGGGAGCACAGAGATATTTGAGCTCTCTCCTGGAATTACACAAAAACAATTCTTTTGCAAATGCTTCTAATTCTACAGATTGTCAGCAAAAAGATAGCTATATGTATTCAGCTCAGTTTCTAACCAAGCATTTCATTAGAATTATAAATTAAAGATAGGAGAGGAAATTATTTATTGATGGCATGTGAAAGCACTATAATCAGTCATATATCACTGCAGGAACAAAGCCATATTGTGTCACAAGAGGAGGAAAACCTCTTTTGAAGTATAAGCAATATGACTCCATTTCTATTTTGCTGGCCACAAAAATCCAATTTTTGTGAAGAGAGGCTTACATCTACCCAAATACCTGTAATCTGCCATTAACAAACTGGTTTTGTTGGGAAATTCATCATTCAAAATAACATTAAGTATGACTCACCATTGTCTTAGTCCGTTTTTATAATGGCATGTCCGCTACAATGAGGAGTCCCTGTGCCATTTGTCAGGTATATTCTGAGCTAGCTGGAGGTAGTAAGTTTTCTCCAGATGTACAGACTATTTTTAAAGACCTTTTGGCTTCCTCTTGTGCTATATTAAAACTAAATTTATTTAGAGAAATGTGGCATACAAGAAAGCAAAATATTGTCAAATACTTTTGAGATGACTCATTTTGTTCAGCTGGATGACAACATTAGACGAAGAGAAGCCCTCACTAAAATGTTGATCTTATGGTCTGTATTTTTCGTGACCCTCTCTATGTTGTGTTCAGCAGAATTATTGTTCTTCTTAGACAACACGTGACCTAGTTAAGATAATCTCTGCCTTGCTTTGGTAGACAAAGACTAGCGTCAGAAAAGGAGCTTCTAAAAACTCTTTCTAGAGAAAAACAGTTTCCAGGACTAAATGAGGACTGCCAGTGAATTACCAGTAGCTTTTTCAGGTGAGTCTTCATTTACACAGCCAGGCACTAGATAACAATTACCCTCGTGTTAGCTGCACTGTACATGTCCTGTTGGCAATTCCCACAATTACGTTCAGAATCTGTATATTCAGGGATCTGCAGGATTTAAATGGAAATCATTCTCTTCGCATCCCATAAATCACAGTATCCTGCCTTGTTTCACCACCATCCTGTCTCTGTTTCATATAAAAAGTTGTTAGGTATTCTCTGTACAGGAGCCAGCAGGACCTTGAAACAGTGAAATCAACTGAAGCAATATACCAGATAGCATGGGGCCTGCCGCATTTAATAAAATATTGAAACACAAACGTATGACTCATTTTGATGTCATTCTGTTGAAAAAATAGTTCTACATATATCTTTCTTGAGCTGCAAGAGAATTACATATTTGCTGTGACATTAAGACTGGAGTCACCCAGAAACAGTTACTTGAAAAATGTATGTCCAGTTTCCATAACTGCAGGCTTTTTTAATCTTACTACAAGTTTTTCTGAATTAGAATTTGTATTACAACTGCTTATTCACGTTATCTGGCAGCTGCTGGTCATCGTGGAGCTTCTCTCACTGTAAATTCTTACAGATGATAGGACATTGCATCTAGCAACACGGACGGCTCAAAACCATAGTCCTGCGGTTGGCACTGGAGTTCTGCTTTCCCTTTTCTTTTCTGAACCCCAAATAATGCACGTGGTCATTCCCCTTTGAAGTAACCCCCAAAATTTATTAGGAAAAATGGAAAGGATTTCAGCTATTGAAATTCTTAGTAATACTGCCAATGCCGTTCAGTTGAACCCGCTGAAAACATGCAGGGAATAATTTTCCATCGCATCATTCTTTATTAATAAAACCATGTTCAAATTACTGATTTTTTAGCCCCAGCTTTCAACGACTATTCATTTTACAGCCCAGCAACAAATAGTCACGCAAACCCTACTCTTAGTGGTATATATCCCAAAAAAGACAAATAACTTGGAAAAGAGAAAACACCCTTTTTTCCATCTTTTGCTTTCCTTTGGATGGTACAGCACTAAATTCTGACTCAAGAAACAGTTTTGTAACTACTAAATGTCTCAGACACATTTATGTATTTGTTTGCAAAATAGGTCAATTGCCACTCAGCTTTCCTGTAATGAATATAATCTATTAATTGTGCAGGTGTCGCCAGACCTGGAGTGATGATGAGGCTATTCATTCTGGTCTCTCAAAGATACCGACAATAGATTCCAGCTAAAAATGTCTGTGCTCTGGAATTCTTCTTTCTTCTATGTTCTGTTATTCCATTAAAAAAAAAAAAAAAGTTGCTAATTTTAAGGAAACAGGAGGCAAGGGATAATTCTTTACTTCATGCAAAATCACTTATGGATTAAGGATTCCTGGAATTAAACCTATGAATCTCTTGAGGAACAAAACCCACATTTCATTCAGTAGCTGCTAATGCAGAAGTTTGTCAGGCAGATGTTCCAAATGACAGTAATCAAGTTAGAAAGCTTTTGAAAGAGCTCTTGAGTTAGTAAATTACATCCTCAAAATAAAATATTTAGAACTGGGGAACTGAGGACCGGGGTGATTGATTTAAAAATAGATACAATGGAGATGGATGCTGACAGTGAAAGAATAGACAGAAGATATTTCTTTTCTCCTTAAAAGTCTGTAATAACTTCCTCTGTCTTATAGTTTGCTGATACACCTAATAAGAGTGGAACTACATTTTCCAGCATTGGTCAGAAAGCACGCCAAACAGAAAAGCATGTCAAAAGAAAATGCAAAGGCAAAGCGTGATAGAAGCACCTACTTTTCACACAGAGAAAGGAGCAGAGAGGGCAAGAATTTGGTTGTATTTAAATTAACACTACAGAGTGTAGCTCTAAATAATCTATTCATATTTTTCAAGGTTAAAGGCTAACTTGCTCACCTGATGATATATCCACCAACGCTAGGCTTCATGCTCTGTGCTACACAATTACAGATGTCAGCTCAAAACCCTGCCTGCACCAAGAGCCTCTGCAACTTGAAGCCCCCCCACGGCTAGGAGCCTGGCTGCCTGTTCTGGTGGCCACCAGCCCTGGCACGCTGCAGCCACTAGGGCTTGCACCAGGCTGTGGAGGAAGCCTCAAGGCTTGCACCAGGCTGTGGAGGAGGCTGCAAGGTACCTCACCTCTGCCAAGGAGCTGCTGCTCACCTCAGGCCTTTGAGCTACGTTACAGGCATCACTGAGCACAAACAGATACATTGCTGATCCTATACCTGACCTGCTGTGCCAGCTTTCCTGGCTTGACCCTGGATCTGTCTCCTTGATAGACACTTGGCTCTTCCTGATCTGCTCTGCTTTCCTGGTCTGACTGCTGCAGGACCATGTTGCCTCCGACTGGCTTGCCGCCACCCCCCAGCTCCTGGGCAATTATTTCCCTGGTGGAATAGCCCACTTGTACAGAGCAAACCCTTCTCACACACAGAGTTATTTCTACAATCCCGAAACAGACAGCTCAGAGGGTTTTGCAGCCTATAAAGACAGGTACATTAAGAAAAATAATGTTAGCTATTATTCCTTGAGGCTTCTTTTAATTTAAATATTGCCATTGGCTGATTTTAATGTCTTCAGCAAGCTGACTAAGAAGAACTATGTAATACCAGAAAGAAAACAGACCGTTACTGCAAGCTCATTTCTCTTCTCAGAATGTGACAACAGGGATGATTTTGACTCATCTTCGATAGCTTAATAAGTGTTTCATTGCCCTGACTATTAAAATGCGTCAGATGCTTTCCCTTTTTATCAGTAAACTGTAAACTACTGCTTTAGTTATTACAAAAAAGTCATACACTTTACAATTAGAAGCAAAGTAGGTCTTAACGTAATAAAATAGTGATTGTCTGACAAAACGAATAGCATTTGCAATTCCATGCACATCAGTTACAAAGAATAAACCATACAGTACAGTTCAAAAAATTGAATTACTCCGATTTGTGGAAGAAGCATCACATCCTACCAAAAGTCCTTGAGCACAATGTGCACCTTCGAGTGTGGAAAAGGCTGCCACAGTGTACTGATGGGCAAAGGCCGGCCCTTCTGCAAGGAACCAGGCATCTCACCATAACTCTTCCAGCATAAATGTGACCTGCTCTGTCTGCAATCCTTCCTCCTGCTGGGGGAAGCCCTCTCTTCCTCCAGGGTGATGTTTTAGCACCCCTGCGAGTCACAGGTGAACTTCCATGTGCTCATGGTTTGCATGGTCCACACAAAAGACTGCACAGAAAATCTCACCCATCCTACCAGAGCTACTATCAGCACCTATATATATAATATACACATCACATATCATATAATCACATAATATACACATCAAGTGAGTACTATTAGATGTGAGTAATATGAACACACACATATACATTTATTACAGCTATTGTGCAGAAAAGCAAAAGCCAAGATAGCTGGGGACAGAGGCAGTATGCCAAAGCATGAAGTCAACAAAGGATAGTGTAACGGCACAGATGGCAACCGGGAAGCAAGCTCAACTCATTCAAGGATAAACAGCTCATTTGCAGGAGAAAAAATGTTCAGACTTTGAAAAACCTGGTTACTTGTGGAACCTAGACTTGTCTGGTTGCTCTCTAGATCTTTGTCCAACCAATTAGACAAACTGGAAAGGTCCGTCACGCTAACAACATGAAAAGACAAAGGTGCCCCTTTAGATATATGGCTACAGGAGAAGATGCTGCCTGCTGGGTAGTGTACAAACTCTTAGGAGTGCGAAAGACTTGAGATTGTGGAAACTCTACAGATCCCCCAAACGCAACTTTTTATAAAATATTTCTGCCTTATAAACAAAATAAAGAAAGAAATTAAGTGACTTCTGAATAAATAACAAGATTACAGGAACTAGAAGAGTTATGCTGAACTGGAGAGAAACTACACAATCCAAAGAAGGACTTGCATAGAGAATTCTTTCAAAAGTAGCTTGTGACTAACGCTTACTTGATCCAAAAATGTGCATGTCATTAAAGACGTAAACATAAACTGTGGGTCAAGCAAAAGGCACAGTACAGACAACACTCAAAACTATCTTCACTATGGCAACTGGTGTCCCATACGACCAAAAATTATTGATTCAAAGGAAAAATTAAGTAGAAACATTAAATATCCCACAAAACCTAGTGTATATAAAGATGATGGAAGAGTAACCACCAGAGGTGCAGATCAATTATTTCACAAAGGAAATGCTATAAATGTTCAGGTTCATGAACCTTCAGTCAACAAAATGGATTCTACCAGGTACAATTTAACATATCTACCACTGTCATTAACCAGCTTGAAACCAGGAGATTAAAAAAGCCCTCTCCCATTTGGTGAGATTCTGTCTGACTGGCAAAGCATATGTTTGTACATTTACATTAACAATTTAAAAAAAATTTTGGGAGTAAGCCTGTCTCAAAACAAAACTTAACTGACATTTTGGACCAACAGCTGGTGTAATTCCAAGTAATGCTGTGCCCTGAAAAGACAGGGCTTAATCTTGAAGAAATAATTGCTAAACGTTGACAGCTTTGTCTGTTGTACTTTGTGAATCAGATGAAGGTAAAAGATAATCAGATCATTAAGAATGTGCATTAACAGAATTACCATGACACATTTAATGCCAGTAATGAAGAAGGATGTAATTATTAATATTGGTAGAAAAGTGAGGACTACCATATCTGAAAAAAGATCTAAAATATTTTATTTTCACATATCACAGAGAAAACAATAATAAGATTATTCAGTGAGTAAGCTCTTTATATTTCTTTATCTTTTATATTTATGTATTTTATCAATATGGTTACTGTTGTTACCTTTTACTATCCTGTTCCAACTGCTGTTGTACATGAAAGGAATTTAGGGTAGCAAAATACAGCCTAAGTGACATGGTATTGAATTGATTATTAGCAGCGGAGCTTTAAAATACCTATTAATCTTCAAAATCAGATGGTGGCAGAGATTTGTCCCAATAGTATGCTTTTTACTTTGAGGTATCATTATGTAGTGGGCAATCTTAAAAATAAAGAAATAAAGTAGTCTGATAATTCTTGATAAAAGGGGCAACATGGGCAGATGATATTAGAAGTAAAGCCAAAAACATTGTCAGTATTAACCCATTTCCAAACCTTGCAAGGAAGCAAAACTGACCAGGCGAAGAGTGCTTTATTCTTCCGGGAAATTCTAGGAGCTCTTTGCCAATCACACCTATTTCCATCCATACTCCTGCAAAAACCTGTCTGTCACTCGAACATGCAGCACCAACACAGTCACAAGCTGATTAGCTCCCATTCGGGCAACGCTTGGGTTGTGTGATCTCAGGATCAGTTTGACACCCAGAATGCCCAAAGACTCCACTGCTCCATACACAGATTACCACTACAGGTAACTGCAGCAGAAACATAGACTTCTCTTAAAAAGGGTTTTGTGTGATGTCAATACAATGTTCCCGCAGATGAGATAAATGGAAGTGGCTGTGCCAAGTATGGGGTGCGGAGGCAAGTCCACACTGCAGTTGGCACGACTCTGAAGTGCAAAGTACGCACCTGAAAAGTCCTTCCCCCCCCACACAGTATCAGCAGAATTACCACAGAGCCAGCGCGAGGGACACTATCTCAGGTATGTAGCATGGATAGCAAGCAAACCTGGCTGTAAGCCCAGTGTCAAGGGTAGCTTTAAACCACAATGCAGATCTAGCCAGATATACTAAAGTCAACAGAGACTGGAGCTGGGACTGCAAAGCCAGGACTGCAAAACCAAGCGATCTGTGCCAAGCTGCATGATAACGTGGTTACATTGCTACAACAAGGTAGCTTAATACAGGTTTGCAGAAAAAATGCAAGATCTAACAAAGGTTTTTGTGGCAACGCTATTGCTTTAACAATGTAATCTGTGACATGCCCTCATAGGGAATAAAAACAGTAATTTGGACATGAGATGAAAATAATTCTGAAATATCACAGGGGAACTGAGTAACTGAAATAATAGAAAATCAATGAAACTGCAGAGAAAGGCAGTGTATTTATGCAGTTTATGAAGTGTAGTAGTATGGCTGTTCCCTTTTCCTTGACTTCCTATTGCAGATGTATAAATTTCAGGCAGTTGCTATGCCAAAGAGGATTTTGAACTATAAGAAATCTGTCTGCTCTCTCCAATTTTTAAGTTGCCTGCTCAATTTGGACTTTCAAAGCACAAAACTGTTAACTGCAGGACATGCCTCACCATTCACATTTTTCTTACTGATATAGAGGGCATCACCAGAGCAGTAAATATTTTTCTCTAGGGCTTACTCTAGATATGATTTTACTGTAATTTTCAATGGAGTACTTTGGGGAGTATATAATTTTAGTAGATTCAGTACCACATCGTGTTTCATTCTACAGATGACAACCATATAATAGGCTTTCAGGCAGACTGAAATAAACAAGTAAAATGAATCAGGCAGAAAATAAACTTCTGAAACATTAAACTGAGAAACTAAAAAGCCCTTGTCCAAAAGTTAGAATACTGAATTGGTTTTGTCTCATAAAAATGTAAATTCTTTTATCTTTACATACTAAGAAGCTTACATTTTAATGCCCTGAATTCCAACCTTCAATCTGAAACCTAAGGCATACCTCTTTTTTTAAAGTGGACATAGCATGAGCTTCCATCTCTCTCACCTTATCCATCCTAGCTCTTGATGGTCAAGTGCTCCTTAACTGCTGAAAACAAACAAACAAACAAAAAAATGCTTTCCAGAAGCTACAGATCAGATGACCTTCTTCAGTTCTCCTGCAGGAAAGGAAGGCCCATGTGGCAGGCAGAGCCTCGTGTCTGAGCAGAATGGACTTGTTAGTAGGAACACTAGATATGGACAGAAATTTTCCAGAACTGGGCTAAG
Source organism: Chroicocephalus ridibundus (assembly GCF_963924245.1). Lineage (NCBI taxonomy): Eukaryota > Metazoa > Chordata > Aves > Charadriiformes > Laridae > Chroicocephalus > Chroicocephalus ridibundus. The sequence goes on along the minus strand of NC_086316.1, from coordinate 29,125,983 downwards.
GAAATTTAGCCTTCACCTAAAATCTTCGATACTTCAGTAGTTTTCAACAAATTTCTTTATAGTGTGGTGTTGTGTGTACCACCCAAGAGGCATATTCGCTGTGATTATATACCCTTTTTATGACTTTGGCAGATACTGAGCAAGTGTGAGATTGGCAGCACCTTAAAAAAAACATGGTTGGAGATTAGTAACACTGACTTTCTAGTAGAAGTTACATTTTTCTTTGCTGTGTATGAGGACTGATCACACATTACTTGCAATGTGAAGTGCTGAAGAGATGCATTACAAGGGTTCTTACGCGCTTCTGCTGTTCAAACTGGGTAATAAGTAAATCTTTGTTTCAGGCCGACGTAATGTCGATCAATGGATATTTTCCCTGTGTAGTGCATCATAACCTCTTTTCTTTCTGTGAAGCAAAAAATGTTATGCTGGATTTTCTAGGTGGGCTAGAGCCTTGTATTTGTGATGATGCCATACCTCTGCAACTTAGTTAAACGCAGCCTCATCTGCCGCTGCCACAGGAGCTGTATGATTAAAAGACACATGAAAGGTCAGTGAATCTAACATATCCGGTTGGTGATACTTGCAAAGTGTCCCTTCCCGACTTTGTATCTCAGTTGGGAGAGGAAAAATTCAGAGCCTGAGATCTGCTTCCATCAGAACTGTCTTCCTCTATGAGACAGTACCATCCAAGCACAGGCAGCTACTCAAAAAGACTTAAGTGCTTTCAGAAGAAAAATTAAACTACATGTGAAAGGACTGATTGTGGAGTTGCTGGGGGAAGAGAGAGAATTCAAAATGCAAAAGCATCCAAGGCAGTACAGTGTGATATGGATGGAGTTAAGATGCAGATAAAGGCCAAGGCTAGGTGTCACTTGGTAAGGACAGATGGATTGCATGTTAAAGAAAGCAGCTATTAGCCTTTACCTTCATACGTGAGCAGGGATCTCGTGGTTGTGCTCCTCTTCCTGCAAGGCCTTGGAAAGGGAGGGAGGGAGGAAGGGAGGGAGAAGCAGACCCCACTCTCCACATCTTCGTTCGTCCCCCTGCTTGTTCCTTGACCCGAGATAGAGAGGGGTCCATGGTCAGCTGTGGTAGAGGAGCCCCTCCTGGTCCAGATTTTGGATGAATCTGAGTACTGTTTCCTTGCCATGGCAAAAAACTAACCCTGTTGGCAAAAAAAAATTCTGTTATTTAAATAAGCTTGAATATGGCCAACTTACCAAAACATCAGTTATGTATTCTGCATAATAACTGAGTAATTTGTATTCAAATTTATTCATTGTAGACAGCAATTGTAGAAAGGTAGGAACTTGCTATGGCATATTTTGTTAATACAGATAGCCCTATCTTGCTATAATGGAAAAAGGAAGCCCATTTAAGACACCATTAATCAACAAAACCACTACCCATGCTATGTTTTAAAAATATATTGAATTTTAGGACTGCACTTAATTAAATAAAGTACAAATTAGGAACTGGAAACCAATTTAAGTCACAGAAAATAAACAGAATTTGCTGAGTATTCAATTTGTCACCTTTTCTTTTACAAAACTGGAACTGATTCAAGGCAGCTAATAACTGGGCCATAAAACTGTTCACCCTGTATGCCTCCACTGTAACAGCCTTAATGACCAGCTGTATTCATAAATTAAATCAGCAGAATGGTAAGCATGGACAAATAATTTAAAAAAGCCCTGACCCCTGGCTGCTGGCTATTTTTATAGCTGGCAGGTAGAACGGAGTTGTATATGCTTCACTGAAGCCTCTTATATATGTATATCTAGAGGTGAAAATTGCTTTTTTTCCCAGAGAAATATTGTCACACACAGTACAGGACCAAATGTTTAAACAGAACACAGATGGACGAGGTATCTTTCATTTTCACTCTTTAAAAAGTATTTTTAATCACAGAGGTCTCAGTTAGGCTGAATACAATCAGATTAACATTCCCTCCTTTGGAAAGAAGGTGCAAACTCTGTATGAACCCACCGAACTCACTGGCAGTAAAAGAAGGCAGAATCAATGTATATTTGACTTGCAACTGAATCCTTTTAAAAACTTACTTTGTGTAATTTCTGCTTAGACACAGTAAAATTTGCATGTTTTCCCTGTAATGCACAGAAGCCATTGCACATTTGCTTCTTGAGTAGTGTATAAAATAGTCTGCTTCACTGCCTAGTGAGTATATAAGTGTGCAAATATATAATTGTGAAAGGGTCCTTACGTTTGCCATTTTTAAATCAACTCATATCAGCAATGTGTTTTCTGAAAAAAAAATCTACTGAAAATATAACATAGTCATTTAACGTAACAGCGCCAAGTTTCTGACATCAGTAAAGCACAAGAACAACTCTGAGCTTCAGCTTGTCGGTATTTAGCCAGGCAGACGTTCATTAACCTTGGTAATGGTGCCACTGCATTGGATAGCGCGTGAAAACACCCACTGGGTTTTGTCAGAAAGTATTTTCTTTCTACAAGTGTTAACACACTACTCAGATCCTTTCCCCCAAGCACACTGAATTGCAACAGAGTATCTGGCAATTATGGGAAAAATCAGGGCAACATTTCCCAGCTGCCTCCTGGCAAAGGAAAAAAAATAAAGTTAATGAATCTGGAAATTTTGTGGAGAACATGAAGCTGGGAAGGATAAAATCATAGAATGGTTTGGGTTAGAAGGGACCTTAGAGATCAACTAGCTCCAACTCCCTGCCATGGGCAGGGACACCTCTCACTAGACCAGGCTGCTCAAAGCCCCATCCAGCCTGGCCTTGAACACTTCCAGGGATGGGGCATTGACAACTTGCCTGGGCAACCTGTTCCAGTGCCTCACCACCCTCACTGTAAAGAATTTCTTCCTGATAGCTAATCTAAATCTACCCTCTCCCAGTTTAAAACCATTACCCCTCATCCTATTGCTACACTCCCTCATAAGGAGTCCCTCCCCATCTTTCCTGTAGGTCCCCTTTAAGCACTGGAAGGCCGCTATAAGGTCTCCCCAGAGCCTTCTCTTCTCCAGGCTGAACAACCCCAGTTCTCTCAGCCTGTCCTCATAGGTGAGGTGCTCCAGCCCTCTGATCATCCGTTCTGGCCCTCCGCTGGACCTGCTCCAACCGGTCTATGTCCTTCTTGTGCTGAGGTAAATGTGGGGGTACCTCATACCCTGCTCACTTTTCCCCACCTGTGGATGCAACCGCAGGTTCCGAGCGCCGGCGCTGCAGCAGCTCAGGCACCTCGACTTTCTGAAGAAAGTTTCCTGTGAAACTCAACAACCGGTTTTGGTACCGGCAGAGCAAACAGCCCTTTCCCCACCTAGATCTAAGGCCGGGCTGGATCGGGCTTGAAAGAAACCGGGCACCTCCCAGCTCCATCAACAGGTTCCTCCCCCGCTTCCGCGGGGCGCCCGTCCCCGCCGCGGACCGGGCCGGCGCCCGGTAGCCCCCCTCCAGCCCGCCCCCGGCCAGCCGCACCGTCGCGGCCGCCTTCCCGCCTCGGCGCGCCGCTCCCCGCCCGACGGGGCGCCGCGGCTGCCGGGCCCCGGCCACTGCGAGGGACGAGCTGCCCACCGCCGCCCGCCGGAGGTGCCCTTTGCCTCCCGGCCCTCTCCAGCGGACGCGGGCTCTCCCCGTCGGCCCGGGAGAGGGCAGACGTTTGGGTGAGAGGCGGCTCCTCCCGCCGCCCGCACGAGGGGGAGGCACCCGCCCTCCCAGGAGGAGCGGCGGCGGCGGGAGAGCCGGTGCCCGCCCAGCGGAGGCGCCCCAGCGGCGCGCCCACCCCCGAGGGTTCGCGGGGCAGGGCCGGGCCCCATGGCGAGGAGGAGGAGCGGGAGCAGCCGCAGCCGGGATTGGGGGCCGCCGGCGCCGCCCGCCCGGCCGAGGGGAGGAGGCGGCGGGAGGAGGAGCGGCGGTGCGGCCCGCAGCGAGCTGGCTGGGCTCGGCGCGGCTGCCCCTGAAGATGGCGGCGGCGGAGGCGGCGGCTCCGGGCGGCGGGGGCTGCCCGCCGGCGGGCGGCGGCTCGGTGCCCGTCCTCTTCTGCTTCTCCGTCTTCGCACGGCCCTCCAGCGTGCCCCACGGCGCCGGCTACGAGCTGCTCATCCAGAAGTTCCTCAGCCTCTACGGAGACCAGATAGACATGCACCGCAAGTTCGTGGTGCAGCTCTTCGCCGAGGAGTGGAGCCAATACATCGACCTGCCCAAGGGCTTCCTGGTCAGCGAGCGCTGCAAACTGCGCCTGGTGCCGCTGCAGATACAGGTGAGAGCCGGCGGCGGGGCAGCGCCGGCCGCCACAGGTGTGTGTGCGTGCGGGGCGGAGGGGGGGGCAGCCCCGTACCGCCGCCGGCTGCGGCTGCCCCCGCACCTTTCTGGGGAGAAGCGGCGGCCGGGGGGGCCCGGAGCGGGCGGGAGCCGCGGGCCCAGCCCCGCAAACCCGCCTCGGCTTTATTTCTCGCTGGAAACTTTTGTTTTGCGGAAGGAGGTGCGCTCCGCATCGCAGGCGTTTGGTCGCCGGGCTTTGCCTGCGGTGGGTCGGAACTTGCTTGGCTCCCTGAATGGGGAAATAGACCTGTGGCGGAAAGAATCAACACTCCAGCTTTAAAGCGGGCGGCTGGTGCTTCCCGGCCCTGCCCGGGGGTAACGCTGCTCGGTTGAAGCTCGAAGGGTGCCGGTAAAGGGGGTTCGTCCAGAGCTCGGTCTCATGGCTCGTAGGTCCCTAGGATTTCTGTGTCCCTTCTTGCCCCAAAAAGCTCTTCTACGGAGTGGTAGGGGTCAGAAGGGACCTTTGTAGATCATCCAGTCCAACCTCCCTGCCAAAGCGGGTTTGCCGTCCAGTTTACACATTTGTAACCCACTAGTTTTGTGGCCATAAACCAGGGAACCAGACTGCCAGACAGATACAGTACGTGTGTTTCATACTAAGATATCTTTATGCACACTGGAGATTTGTGCCAGTTGTGCTGTAGTAGTTGCACTCGGAGCAAAATTGCTTTTTCCTTTCTCCAGCATCAAGGAAATCAACTTTTTTAAAAAAAAGAGAAAGAAAGAAAATAAAATACATAGCTATTGCCTTAATTCAGTACGTTCTCCTTAATTTATAATTAAGAAGTTTTAGTTTGTTGAGCCAACGTTACTCATAATAGTGCTCATCTTCTCTTTATGTTTCCCGAAACAGCCTAATTCACACTGTTTGTAAACTCAGCTTAATCATAGTGTCTTGAACCCATAAACTCTCAAGGTGGCCTCTTTAACTTAGACTGTACATCAAGATACCTTTGAAGTCTTTGTCCTTTCCTTAACCCTATGTACGGAAGGAGTGGTTAAGAAGACCAAACTAGTTTAGTAACTGATTTTGTTATTTTCTTATTCATTTTGTCATTTGTCACTCATCATATTTGGTTTAATACCTTTCGGCTTTGATTTAAAACCTTTCGGCTTTGTCTGTTGGAAACAGAATGGATGTGGGCACAGCCAGAGAAACTGGAAAGGACAGCCTGTCCAGCTTGCAAAAAGAGTTGGTATGGGTGTCATTTTAAAAACGTAATTTGTGTAGTCTCTGCATGGTACAGTGGTGCAGGTCAGAGTTTTGTTTCTTATTTGTGTATGCAGATTGCTGCTCTGAAAAGACTCTCTTGCAGATGGCTTCTGCACTGACACTGTAAATGCAGACTGAGCATTTGTAGCAGGACGTCTCTCAGTGTAAAAGGTCAGTGTTGAGACATGGAAGGATACGTCATTCCCTGGGCGCAGATGCACTATGCAGCTTTAACTGACTGCAGGGATTCAGGATGAACCAGTATTTAATGCATTAATTGCCTAATTGATTAGCTGCTTTCACCGATACTGGTGGCAATTCTGTGACAATCGCAACTGTTGATACGAAAAGGATGGCACTTGTGTATTATTTTAGTTGCCTCCTTGATGTGCTTCAGCAGCTGAGAATGAGCTGGAGACATCACAATGATATCAGTCAGCTTGCCTTAAGCCACCGGCAGGTGCTCAGAGATCACTTGTTTGGGGAACATTTGGTCTGATGCAGTCACAGCTGCGCTTTTTAAGACCTTTAGGGTATACAGATGGGAAAATTATACTTTCTTTCCGTGTGTTGATTCATCCACTGTTGTGTGCCCTTTTTCCTGTCCCCCCAATGTTTTATCTATTGTTACACATGACATAAGTTTGTCAACTCTACATGTGGCATACAGTCAGTTGAAATAATACCATTTTGAACGTGTCTTGCAAGAGGGACAGCCTTTGGTCACTGATGTGATTAGACTTGCATATTTGGAAAGATATGTTTGGTTTAATATTAAGATTGACAGACACTAGCATCCATATTCCTAGACAATAATTTGGGTATTTTTATGTGCGTGCTTTATAAAAATATATGTATGCTTTTAGTTATGGATGGCATTTTAACTCCTAGGGCAGTAGCGCCCTGGACTCTGGAACAATATCCCCCTGGTTTGATTCCTGTGCAGACCTGTCATGGAAGGATGCCTTTTGTTGCAGTAGCTCGAGAAGAGTCAGCACCAAATGGTGTTTTACTGGGATCTTCCAATTTCCTGTGCATGCAGTTGAGGGGGGCAGCAACCTCATGGAGAAATCAACATATGCTTCTGCCCTCGGAAAGCCGCTCCACGCAGCAGAATTCAAGGCTCGATCTGTACAGGGACATTTGCTCTCCAGTCATATTTGTGCCTTTTAATACTTATATACATGGATTTGTTTGGTTTAGACGTCCTGGCACAAAACCGCCACTGAACTTTTAGTGGCCACCCCAGTGTTAGTCGGGCTGGTGGGACACAGTAAACCCCAATGGTCTGGCTGCTGCTCTTGAAGCTCCTCAGCCACAGACTTGGTGGGACTTTCCATTTGGGCTCTCCCAACTGGTGACGAGGGCATATGCTTGCAACTCAAGGGACTGAGTACTAGCAGAAAGGAGCCATCTGCTTTCCATGGATTTTAAGTGCTTTAAAAAGTTTTAACAGAATAATATTTACATTCGTGGCAGGGAAATGCAGGAACACTTTAACCTCCTCTAGCTCTAAATGCAGTTAAATAGTGCTGCTAAAACTAAAACTGTTGTGTTTTGCTGTAACTGTTGTAGTTGACTTTGGAGGAGAGAAGCAGTAAGGAAAAACACTTCGGAAATATCAGAAGCCAAAACAGCTATGCTTATTACAGCCGTGTAATAGAGGAGATCAGGCGGCATTCGAATATATGCCCGAGAGAGGCTATTTCACAGTTGCTGTCATAACTTCAAGGTGACTTCTCTTCAGCAGTACTTGTACTCTGTATTTACAAACTTGTAACCTTAAGATGCTGGAGCTAAAAGGGTAAAATTATTACTCTACTTCAGGGTGTTTTTTGAAAAGACACATTGAGGTCTCAGGCGTATATTTCTTGCAGAAAGCTGATTGCAGAATGGTACTTAATTGTTGCTGAAAGGTAAGGTAAATAAAATAGAACTATTTATACACAGATTTTCACTCATCTTACACATACTGAATATTGCTACGTTCAGATGCTTTGGAAATAGAGGTAATATTAACTCCGGAGCCTAAGTCCGTTTTCTGGAGACTGGGAAAAGCCGAAGCATAAATTGCAGGATGAGAGGCAGGTGAGGGGAGTTGTTTTTTTGGTTTTTTCTCAAAAGGTGCAATTATAAATTCTGACACATTAGTGCTACAATTAAATACGTTTCTAAATAAATAAATTTTAAAAAACCATCACTTAGAACCTTAAAGAAGGACAACAAAGGACTGAAAATATTGAGAGAGGTTTCTTCAAATCCAGACTCCTTGTTTGTGTGTCTTTACTCTGCAGCAAGCATTTTGATCATTTTGGATTTTGATGAAGAATTTTATACTGTCTTAATTATATGAACATCATGTGCTTATCTAACTAAATCTGTCCTTTTTAAATACTGCATTGCATATAAAAGACTGCAGTTTGGCTTAGCATAAAATAAATATTTATGTTCTTAAGTTGAAGCACTTGTAACCTATTTTTCCCTTGAAATACATTAAACTGAATTCTTCTTTTTTTTTTTCCTTTAAAAGATAAGCAGCAAAGTAAAACTGAATCTTACGGATTTCCTTCTAGAAATAAAGGAGAAGAAAATATGATAGCCAGCTTGTTTTCGTTGTTGTCTTTTTCTGCCATCCTTGAAATACCAAGGCTGCAAGGTCCTCTGCTCTGCCCTTTTAGTGGGTAACCTTGGCAAGAGATTTATGAGGTGACTACTGATGTCACATGGGATTATTTCTCTGCTTCCATTTTCTTGTTCATTACAATACTGGGAGAAAGTTGCATTTTGTACATGTAATGGTTCCTTGAAGTTTGAACAGGGAAAGTACAGATAAAGAGCCAGTATATAAGAATATTTTTGTAAAGCTGCTTCTGTAATTACAGTACTTCATTACAGTCACATTTTGTATGATTAATAATAATCAGCAGAGATGAAACAGATGTGAAAAAACACCTGTCCTTTCCCACCTAGGCCTTTTCTAGAGTAGGATTTAAAGCTGTATGTAACTCGTGACAGCATACCTTTAAATCCTGGTCTGGACGAGGTCCTAGAGATGACTTCTCTAGCTGGGTAGATGAGCTGCATCAGGTTACGTGTCCATCCAAGGTACCTATTCTGATGGTGCTGTGGATAACTTCCAGCTGGAGGGAAGAAAGTCCTAACTGAGAGAGGTGAAGCTAAACAAATGGAAGAGCTTATCTACTGGGGGGGGTAACTTCAGGTGATTTGGGGCTGGTTGGTTGGGTTTTTTTTTCCTTTTAATTTGTTTAATGATATCTTGGCTGGGTAGACATTACGTTCAGGGTGGATTCAGACAGGTACCGTGTGGCTGCATTGTCTCACCATCCTTGTCCAACCTGCTTCTCCTCGGAGCGAAAGCAAACAGGCCCAGGGTTTGATGTCTGGGTGTAGTTTTGCCCCAACCCCAGCTCACCGGTGGGGCGCGGTTCTGGAGCGGTGCCGATGGTAGTGGTTTTCACCGTCAGGGCTTGTGTGAGATGGAGATGTCCTGTGTCCCCGATGTGGTGTGGCTGAGGAAGGGGAGGATGGCTTTGAGAGTGAGTGGTAGGATTTACATGGCATATTGATGAACCAGTAAACAGAAACTTTCCTTTGTACGTAGCAGATACTTCTGTGAATTTATTTATGGACTGCATTAGCTGCTATTTATGAAACTTAATTTCAAACTGCTTTCTGCTGTGCTCGGTCCTCCCTACATCTGCTATTACAAGTAACACTGGCAAGTGTTGATTTTTTGGTCTTGCCATCTATTTCTTCTGGTTTCTTCTTGTTCTGCCATGTGTTGCGTGGTTCGAATCAGACTGCAAATGAATCAGAAATAAATATGAAAATCAATATAGGAATTATTTGTGTTAGATTTTGTAAAAGCTTTTATTCAGCAAATACATACTTGACCAAACTTTATTTTAGAGCACCACTGGTGTCAAACTGAAGGCATAAATTGAGTCATATTGATAATAGAGGAAAGCATATATAAGGCTTTTGCTCCAGCTCCCTGTGATGTTTATCATAAACGCATGGGATTATGGATTCAGTGGAAGTCTGTAATGAGGGTGTTCCCTGGCTGGAAAGGCAGTCAGTTTTCTTCTGTGCTTCGCTGTCAAATTGAAATAATATTCAATTGTACTTTGTAAGATCTGTTCCAAATCCACTGTTTATAAATATTCCGTCACCCATGTCATTGGCGAAACGTAGGGCAAATACTGTTTTGGTAGAAGGTGCCAAGCTGGGAGGAGCTGCAAGCATCTGAGAGCACAAAATTCAGCCTTTTCGTGACAGGGTGGAGAAGCAAGGTGAAATAAGATGCAGTTCAAATTGGAAGCAACAAAAGCAGAAATAATTCCTACGCTAAGGTAAAAATAATCAGCTATGCAAATAAAAGATGAGGGTGAGTTCAAGGGATGATTTTGAGGTTAAAATGCACCTCAGCATTTTAAGTATCATAAATTATGGAAAGAGCAAATAGAGTAGTGGAAAGTACAAATTGAACACAGCTTGCGAGGGCTATGAATTGACCAATGTTCTCTGAGGCTCTACTAGTGCTGACAATTATTATGGGCAGAGAAATACTACTGTTATAGTACTATTGGGTGCCTCGCTGTTGAATGCAATTTGAAAAGCACCCCAGGGAGGGCAACGAAAATGATTTGAGTTGTAGGAGGAAAGATTGAAAGTATTAGATATGTTTTAGAATAAGGGAGGGGAGGGGAATGACTAAAGGGAAACCAGATCTGAGTCTTGAGGTATGGTAATAGGCATTCGTGCATGGTTACGCGTGTCAAGGAAGGTGGTAATGTTCTTGTATTTCAAATCCACCATGAACAGAACTGGAAATAATGCTCTTAAATGGCAACAAAGTAACTATGGGTGAGAAGACAGTGCAAGGTAAAGATAACAGAGCTGTGTCATGAATTGTATAAGAGCTCTGTAAATTGTGTATTGTTGATGGGTCGGACCAGATACATATCTGTGATGAGTATTTGTGTTTGGTTGATCCTTGTGTAGAGGCAGAATAGGCAGCTTCTTGAAGACCTTCCTAGGCTATTCATTCTTGTTTTCTGTGCTAAGGATGGTCGTGCCATACACTGCCTTGGCATAGGAAGGTGTATGCCAAGGCAGTAGACTTAACTCCACGTAGATCACTCTACAATCAATGATGGTTTGCAGTAGTTCAAAATGATCTTAACAAAAAAAAAAAACAAAACCAAAAAAAGCACAGTGGAATGATTTATAGAAGAAAATAATGGTCTTTGCTTGTCATATAAATGCCAAGACAAAATGACACCTTTTCTGAGTAGGAGGCACACTTACAAATATTGTCTATTCCAGTTACTCTATTTTTGCTGCTGGGTGGTAGGAAAGTTAAACTTCATGATTGACTGCTCTGATGGTAGTAAGTGCCAGAGTCAGAATGGATCACAGTAGGTGCTCGCTGTGGTGTTGAATTGTACATAAGTTCTTCCCACCAGCTGGCTTCTGCATTGTTGAAGCACGTAGATGGATAGTGTTCAAGAACAAGGCAGTTATTCAATATTTAATTTTATTTTCAAGCATTCTTGGTCCCAGACCTCATTTGCTACATGGTGTAGAATTGCAGAAGTGTCGTATGGGAGAGATACTTGTATGGGAGAGATATCAAGGGACTGCCTTTCCTAACTTTATGCAAAGCCAATTCTCGATCAAATCAGCAGTGGCTTTGCTGAATGCTGAAAATCTCTAAGGATGGAGATCCTACCACGCGTGCAGCTGTACCTTCCTAGTGAAAAAGATTTCCCTGATGTCTGTTGTGATGCTGTTCCTGTGGCATCAGTGGGTCCTGTGTTAGAGCATCTGCTTTACGGTTGTTACTGCATTTGCTTTTGTAACTGCTTTTACTAATAGTATTGCCACTTTGCCCATGAGGACTGGAGGAACTGCAGTTATTTGGCACAAGTGGTGTACTGAATCTCAGAGGTGTGGGAATTTAGCATTTACAGTTATAATGCACAAGTAATTTTCACAGCAGTTTGAACAGGCCATTCTGTGTGGTTGAGCGTGGTCATTACTGTAGGTTTTTCAGCCTTGGAGATCAAAAGTGTTTTACTCAGGGAACGTGATGAATCAATGAAAGATTTGGGACTGATATTTAAAGATTCCTGATTCCCATGTGGCGAGTTGACCTTGGCTGGCCACCAGGTGCCCACCAAGCTGCTCCATCACTCCCCCCCTCGACGGGACTAGGAGAGAAAATATGACAAAAAGCTCATGAACAGCATCACTTCCAGCTTCTCTACCTCCTTCCCGCAAGTGGTGCAAGGGGACAGAGAATGGGGATTGTGGTCAGTTCGTAACACTTCGTCTCTGCCACTCTTTCCTCCTCGCACTCTTTCTCTGCTCCAGCGTGGGGTCCCACACACAGGAGACAGTCATTCATGAACTTCTTCAATGTGGGTCCTTCCCACAGGCTGCAGTCCTTCAGAAACTGCTCCAGCATGAGTCCTTTCCATGGGGTACAGTCGTTCAGGAGTGGATTGCTCTAGCGTGGGTCCTTGTGGGGTCACAAGTACTGCCAGAATACCTGCTCCAGCGTGGGCTTCTTATGGGATCACAGCCTCCTTCAGGCACCCACCTGCTCCAGTGTGGGGTCCTCCACAGGCTGCAGGTGGACATCTGCTCCACTGTGGATATTGATGGGTTGCAGGGGGACAGCCTGCCTCACCATGGTCTTCACCATGGGTGCAGGGGAATCTCTGCTCTGGTGCTTCTAGCACCTCCTCCCTCTCCTTCTTACTCAGCTTGGTGTCTGCAGAGTTGTTTCTCTCACATGTTCTCACTCCTCTCTCCCAGCTGCTGTTGCACGGTGGTTACCCTTTCTTAAATATGTTATCTTAAATACGTTATCACAGTAGACACCACCACCATTGCTGGGGCTTTGGTCAGCAGCGGATCCGTCTTGGAGCCAGCTGGTACTGACTGTCTGACATCGGGCTGCTTCTGGCATCTTCTCGCAAAAGTGTGACCCGTGCAGCCTCCTCGCACTACCAAAACCTTGTGCCGTAAACAAAATATATCCCTGCTCTTCCAAAATGTACTATTTTACAGGTTTTATAACTTTGTTTTAGTTTAAAACATCACAACCTCAATTTGCAAAAAATGAAGTGTATACAATTAATGTCTACTTCCCAGAGGCAGTTTATTCAATTTGATTTATCAGTCTGCTGAAAAGCTCCTGAACAGATGCAATTTCCCTTCAATTGCCTTACAACTAAATTATAGTATGTAGCTGCTTCTTTCTTTCCCTGTAGCCTCAAGCTGAAGCCTTCTCCTTTGCTTCTCCAGGTAGTGCAAGTACTTTTATACAAATACAAAGCACTCTTTCAAAGAGTGAGAAAATGCAATCTTTGATTTCTTTTTTCTTACACACACACTCCCCCCCCCTTCTGCTCTACTCTGTAGCCTGTAGGAGGGAAACTGGGAGATTTTTTCTATCATTAAAATGTATTCAGTTCAGTTTCTGGTCATAATACTGACAAGCTTCTCTGCTTTTGTTCTAGCCTTTGGACTTTCATCAGACTTGTGCTAAAAGATGTCATGGATGAAACAAACTGACTACACAATGAAACTGTTGAAAATATGTGTACATACAATATTGAAAACCAGTGGAAGTCTGAATTTTTTAAAACTTTAATTTATCCTGATTTTATGTCACTACCAAGAGCTGTAGATTTAAAAAAGAATTTGAGGAATGTAATTTTGCTGTTGGTACTTTTTGTTACTTCTTTTTTTTTTTTTAACAGTACTTTAGGCAGTATGCTCTTCCACTCCCCTTCAGGGTTCAGAAGTTTCTATGTACATTTACTTGTGTCTCCCACCTAATAAATCTTGGTTACCTATTGATGACTGTGCTACAACGCTTAGGATCAGCTGTTCATTTGAATTTAGAAACATACTGAAATCAGGCTTGAAAAACTTGTATCCTATTTTCACTTAAATGAACACAAATCTGTTACCTGGCAGAGGTGTTGCAGAATCTTTCTTACTCTGCTGCTTTTCTGAAAGGGTCTTCACTGCCATGGAAAACATTTTTTTTTTTTTTTTTTTTTTTTTTTTTTTTCCAGATGACTACTTTGGGCAACCTGACACCCTCAAGCACTGTGTTTTTCTGTTGTGATATGCAAGAGCGATTCCGGCCTGCCATCAAGTACTTCGGGGATATCATCAGTGTGGGCCAACGACTGGTATGGTTTTTGCTTTTTTTCTTGTAGCAAGTTTTGCTCACACACATAAATTATTATTTTATATACAGCCAGTTTACTGGTTATTTAGTTTCATGTAATAACAAAATCTTTACTATTATCATTCTTTAACAATTTCTTTTCTTGTTCGATTTCCTCCCTGCCCCCTTGCAGCTCCAAGGTGCACGGCTCTTAGGAATTCCAGTTATTGTAACTGAACAGTATCCCAAAGGTCTTGGCAACACTGTGCAAGAAATTGATTTAACAGGAGCTAAACTTGTGCTTCCCAAAACAAAATTTTCAATGGTGTTGCCAGAAGTCGAAGCAGCATTAGCAGAAATCCCTGGAGTCCGCAGTGTTGTCCTGTTTGGAGTAGAAGTATGTGCCTTACCATTCTTGTTCTGTTTTATGGTAATGTCTGTTGCCTGCAATAGTATTAAGCATTGCTTTCTGTAATTTAAAAAAAAAAGTCAATTTATACTGCTTAGAGCTCAGATACCCTCTACAGGTTAAATTATTCTTGCGTTACTTGTCTTTCATATTATCTCATAATAAAATTTGAAATGAGATATGTCTAAACTGCAGGCTCTTGTCTCAAGCTTCGTTGGCATTTAAAACCCACATTGAGTTCCCTAGTAATGTCAGGGTAGAAAAATACATGTTTGAACCCTAATTAATTATGCAGTCTAATTTGGCATTGTGCTACTCATGTTTTATAATAATGGTTTGATGGTGGGTTTTTTGCTATTGATTTCTTCCCTGTAGACTCATGTCTGCATCCAGCAAACAGCATTGGAATTAATTGGCAGAGGTCTGGAAGTTCATATTGTAGCTGATGCCACCTCATCAAGAAGTATGATGGACAGAATGTTTGCTCTCGAGGTAAGTTTCTTATTGAAGGCTTTGTCTACCTTGGGTCTCTATGTTAATTTCCCTGCTTATTGTAAGCTGACAAGGAATTTCTAAGGACAGTAAGCAGTGGACAAACATAGACTTGAGAAGAGGTGAATGCTCTGATTTTCAGAATAGTTTCCAGGATGGAGAAGGATTACTGCCTTATTTTTCCTCCCTAAATTATGGTTGAATATGTGGAACCCCGTTTGGGACAATTGAATTTTAAAAGTGATTTTTTTGTGCAGTCTAGATTACTCTGTATAACCATTAGCATTTCAGGATATTTTTGTATAGAGTGTTATCTGTACAGCAGAGCAAAAGTGCTACAGAACCTTTGATTTTGTTGTTCCAAGCAGTATTTGTGCTGCTGTTGAAATTCCTTGAAATGCAATGGAATATAATAGTAAGTGATCCCGTTCAAGGCTGCTTCTTGTATGTCTGTCCCTCCCTCTGCTCTTCCTTATCCTTTCGAATTAAAGCTTAATCTCAAGACTCTGTGATTATAGTAAAGATTTCCCCCACCCCCCTTCTAGGAGGTTAGTCTAACTAAATGTTGAGAAAATGGAGATAAATGTAACACAATTTAAAAGCATGTACAACTATGTGGTAGCAAATTCATGCAATTTTTTGTAGTGTACTCTAACTTGTTTACAGGCATAACTTGGAAATAAAAAAATGATATATATATTAAGTATTGTGATTTTTTTGCTTCATGTGCTAACAATTATTTGGAAATTGGAACTAATAACTACAGCATTTTATACATTTTTCATAGATTTGGAGAAGACTTCTAATTTCTTCTGTTTCTCATGAAAAAGAGAATTAAAGGCTAAAGGGAAATCACCAGCATATAGCGTTTGATGAAACCCATGACTTTGATTAAGTGAAAGCTTAATGTCATCTGTCACGTAAAGCACAGTGACGCACACAGAGTGCAGGAATGACTGAAATCATGGGCTTCCCAAGTCAACGTGGTACAGCAACAGTAATACACAAAACAAATATAGAAAAACTGAAATCTCTTTGCCTTATTGTGTACGTCTTTGTACATTTGATTGTCACTTATTCTATGTCTGCATGCATAGAAGTTGTTTCAGTGTAACGGGTTAAAGCAGCGAGTGCTTTTCTTCCTAGTCAAAAAAGTATCGATCATCTTAAAAGCGTGGTTGTTTGCAAAAGCTGTAATCCAGGCAAATAGGTCAGTTTTAGGTAACTTTTTAGCATGTCTTGGCAATGTTTTCTCATCAAGCACAAAGGAAATCTTTTGCTGTGGTCCTTTTAAGTATTCATCATTAAAATATGATTCGGGGAACATTTGCTGGCTTGCTGTGATGACCCAGACAGTTATATGGCAGTAACTCCTCCTCCTCCTCTGTGGCTGCATGTGGTGAGCTGAGGTTCATTGATCTGAGTTCCCTTGATCCTTCTCCGTACCTTTCTGGGAAGATGGGTGTAACATTTACTTTTTCCTAGTGATGCAGCCCTCTTCTGTTCACAGTGACCTTTCAAGGATGATACAGAGTGACCTTGCAGTGATAACAACTACCTTCCTCAGCAATCTCAAATAAATCCCATCTGGTCCCACCCATCCCTTCAGTTCTCCACATATCCACTCACATAGCATGTGTTTTGATGGCACTGGTGACAAACATGCAAATATCTGAACAGGTGTACTTAGGAAGTGCAGTTTGAATCAATTGACAGCCAAAGCTTTCACGTGTGCTTGCATGACCCAAAAGAGTTATTGTCTCCACTTCTGCTGTGTGCTTAAAAATCACACCACGCAAAAGCTTGCAAACAAAAAAACCCCAAAAAACAACCCACCCCAGAAACCAAAAAAAACCCTTAAAATTTCCACTGATTAAATAATTCAACGCAACTGGCCAAGGCTGTGGCTGTTCTTTATCTCTGCCCTATCTGATGAAGATGCCTTGTGTCACTGCTTGGTCGTGGATTGAGCCAGCTTAGTCTGTTCCTGCTGTTTTTCTTTTCTGTTCTACTTGTACCTGTAGTGTGGATGTAACACACGCTTGCTGCTTTCCTTTGTCTGAAAGACTTATGTTCTAAGAAAACTTTCACTTTCCTTGGAAAAGCATCCAGCACATGCTTCATTCCTACTAATCTCAATGCTATATAAATTATACTCTAATTCTAGGACTAAGTATAAGCCAATGCCAGCCTCTTTGACGTGTTATGGTATGTTTTGCTTCTAAAGAGAAGGTGTTGTCTTTTTTCAATCAATATTTCTCAGAAGGCAAGGTTCTTTTAACAGTCTGTTTTTTCTCTCATCCGTACTAGTTACAAGCAAAAAAAAATTGTATTCCTGGAGAAGTACATATTGAAAGCATTGCCATAATATTTCATTTTGATTTTCCCGTTTTTTTTTCTTTTGTATGTGGTTTAAACAAATATGTTGTTGTACAGAGCAGGAGAGCTGGGGAAGCTATCTGCTTTGTTTCAATTTAAGAATATCGCAAGGTTTGCTGCCATTATTGCAAGCAGGAAGCATCAACTTGCATAAATCTAGCCTAGTTAGTTTATCATTGTATAGACTGTAGTTACATATACTTTACTGTTCCCTTAAGATTAATAACTTTCCCTCAGCAATTGCTTTGTAATTGAACAACTAAAGAGCAGTGATCTATGTCTGCCCTAAAAAGTTTCAACCTTCTCTTTGCTTTAGTAATTACAACTGAAACCTGTCTGGAGGCATATGCATCTGTATTTTCTGCCTCTTGCCCTCCCTTGGCTCATTCAGGACCCCATTAGATTTGGTGGCACATGCAGCTGAGTAGAGGATGACAGAGGGAAAGCTGGATCCATGAAGAGTTTTGCTGCCAAAGCATCTGTACAGTTGTTGGGAGTGGGGGCAGGAAGTGGTCAGCCTTTTAAGTAAAGGTAACTTTGCTACGTAGGCAGCAACCACAGTCTTAAAAGTCCAAAAACTTTGCAGTAAGTCCTGTGGCTTGGGCTACATGAAGCATTGCTGTGTTTAGTTGTGCACTTACAAGATCTAGCAGGCCTCTTTCAGTTTTGCATTCTATGCAGCAAAGTTTTTCATTCTCTAGCCTCTGAGAACTAACTCTGGAGTTACTGAGGCTGTAATGAGCTGTTGGTTAAAAGGAGCTGCTGTTGTGCTGGTATGATTTATCAGGTCTGTAGAAGAGCTTTTTGTTCTGTCTCCTGCGATTATTAGTACTAGCACGCTGTGTAGTCCAAAGACCTAAGTACTTGTACGTAACAAACCCTGAAAGAGAAATTGTGACAATTAAATTTCTTGCTTAACGCCTTTAGCTTGGATGGACCTCGCTATTTTCTTTTTTCCCGGGCCTTTCAAATCTGCATGAGAGGGAAGAAAAGCTATCCTTGGGACCATGCAAGGGAAAAGTGTTGCTAGTAGAAGAGGGCATGTCTTCTACATATTAAGTCTGCTTATTAAATCTGAAAATCCCCCTAAAATGAGGAAAGAATCAAGTCAAAGTAGGAACCCTTATTTATAATCCAGGGCAGCCTTTTTCCTTAGTGAACTCTAAAAACAGTCACTTTCCATCCTAGCTTTATAAATGGCACTGCTAAAAAATGCTGGAATGGAATTGGCAATACTTATATTAATAGGAAATGTTTTTAAAAATACCATCCGTCTTTTGTAAAAAATGTGTACTCATTCACATTTGTGTGTATCTTACATTATTGTCTGTCTGCTCTTTTCTCTTTCAGCGTCTTGCTCGTACCGGAATTATAGTTACTACTAGCGAAGCTATATTGCTGCAGTTGGTAGCTGATAAAGAACACCCAAAATTCAAAGAAATCCAAAATCTTATTAAAGCGAGTGCCCCTGAGTCAGGGCTCCTTTCCAAAGTTTAAAGAGGATGTGGAGGAAGTGGATCTCGTTGTCATCTTTAAGGAGGAAGGAAAGCTGTAAGCGCACATGTACACCTTCTTTCACTCAAAGCTTGGTAGAAGTGTAAAATTAAAAATTGACATACTTGTGCTTGCCTTAGCAAAATTGTCTGGTTATACATCTGGGTGCCAGTATGTTCTGTTTAGTTACAGCTGTCAGAGGCTTTGGGTACAGTAGGACCCTTTTGTTGTCAAATTTCCGTATTTATTTAAAAATCAGAAATTAACAGAGGTGCCTGCTAGTCTATACTATACATGGATTGTAACAGCTCCAAAAAGTGCATATTTCTGTGACACCTCTTGATTGTGCACTTTGTAAAAGTGTTCTGTGACATTCTGTTTTACTTTTGTATTAATAGAAGATAATTACATATTGGGTAAATGTGATGCGATACGCTTTAATGTTCTATGTAAATGAAGTATTTTAATAGGGCGTAAGTTAAAACCAATAGATATATGGATTACCTGTGCGCTTTTGTTCTCTAGGATGAAATTTAAGCGCTTTGCTTCATAGACAAGACACATAGATCAAGCAGCAGCTGATGTTTGGTTGCTCTAGGTAGCTGAAGCCTGCATTATGACTTTTGATTATTCTGAAATTGACTGCCCAACCGTGTACTTCACTGACGTGTACACAAACAGGAAACTGTCATTTAATATGTTCTTTATAAACAACTGTTGTAAAGTTCTTCAGAACTAGCAGAAGATTACTGAAACTACGTAAATTGGCAATGCTAAGGATGTTAAAGAACAAAAGCTTTTCAGCTTTGAATGCTGAATCTACTACTATATTTAGATTTATTTGGTTTGGGTTTTTTTACCCCATTTTAGTTAGGTTGAATAATTCCATTTGATTTACTCATTAGGCCAAGCGAGCTCTGAAAGAAACCTCAGCTTCTCTAGGTTTTTGCGCCTTTCCTGTGGGCTGCAGATGAGTGGAGTTTGAATGGAACCTGGCCTAAAAGCATTCTTCAGAAGAACAGCATCTTTAACTTCATGATATATATTTTTTTCTATTTAGAACCAATCTTTTAACACATGATTGTTCGTAAAGGCACCTGCTTCATGTTCCAGTGGTTTAGACAATGTTGTATAAAGTTTACAGTGTGACTGAGACATTTATTTTTTTAAAAGAGTACTAGAATATGTCATACTGAACACTGATCTTTTTGGTAGAAAACCAATTAGAGTACATGTATTGTTTTAAATTGCTTATTTTCCCCACAAGATGGCTCTAAAAAAATTGTTTCAGAGAGTTATAACCTTTATATGTTCAAAACAAATAAAATGTTAACATTTGCTGTCTCTCTTATGCTTGTGGTATTTATTGACGAGCAAACCCTGAAAGCTGTGTTTGCCATGGACCTTATTCTGTTTTGTGCAGCTGTGGAATTTCTATAGATGTCATGGGAATTTTGTGTAAAGATCAAGGGTGCATAATGTCTAGTAATTCTTCTCTTCGGCATCTAGTTACAATGTCATTTAGTGCTCCAAAATACGAAGAATGAATGTTATGCTTCACGTTGGAGGCAGGGAGGCGAGTTGAGTTGAAGAACCATTGTGCTGTATCACTGACCTACTTTTTACCTTCTTTTCTGCTATATTAATCACGTTGCCTAGCAGTATAAAGTCTGCTTATATAAATCAACAGCTGTGAGCAAAAATACTATAAATTTCTTATGAAATAATGGTTTTATTGCCTTGTTACCTTTATGTGTTAATGGTACCTAGAGTTAGTAATAGAAGGAAAAATGATAACAGGTTTTTACACATGTTTATTTTTGGAAAAACATCAATTTCCTCAATAACAAATAGGTGGTTTTTAAGAGATAATTGTATTTGTTACTAGAAATTTACCATTCTTATACAAATACAAGTTGGAGGACAGCTGTCACAAGTTCCTTTGCACACAGTCCTTTCCTAACTATGGTTTTTACCACAAGGGGAATCGTTTGGTAGCAAGATGGCACTAGAGGAGAATCTATAAAATACACTGGTGTTCTCTGTGATTTTTTTTTATTATTATTATTATTTTGGTATTTGCATAGCCTTCTCTGGCAAACTAGATTTTTGTCAAGGTCCTCAATTTGTGGGTTTTTCCATAAGCTAAAAAAATAATGCAGAAATACGCAGTGAGCTCTTAGATGTGAATTTAGGGGCAGAATGATTGAAGTCTTTCTCCTTCATTAGATGGGTATGTTAATCAGTATCATATTTCAGGTGAGATTCTAAGAGTGTTTATTTAAAAAGAATAGAAAAAGTGTTGCTGTATTTCTCTTACATAAAGTAAGTTTATTTCTCTCTTCAGGAGAGAATCCCCTTTGCTTCTTCACGCTCTAACTCACCTGTATTTGCTGTTCTCTGACAAGTGGGTGTTCCCACGCAGTAGAACAGCAGAACTGAGCTGCGTGAGAAGAGTCTGCACGCTGTTGCATTATCTAGTGTAAGTACTCTTTTGACCCACAAGGATATGAAATAAATTAATGAAATAACACAGAGGAGAATTGCTTAGGGATATACTCCGGTGATTGTGAAGAAACCTAATTCATCTCTGTCTAAGTGCTAAGCTGTCCTTTATTTGAAGGCTTTACCACAGCTATGGCTAAGCAGCAAGATTGTCACCTGCTGTAGGTGGCTTCAGCGTCATTTCTCTTTCCTTGGGGAAGCAGAACGACAGTCCTTGATGGAGAAGGCTGGTTTATTTTCCTCAGTAGGTGTTCTGCTTCTCTGTAAAGTTGCTGATGTGTTGTTAGCTTGGCTGGAATAGCTGGTGTATAAATTCTACACCAAGTATCATAGTAAGCATGTGCGTGATTAGTTTTTCCTCTGCTAAACCCTTACAAAGATGAGTGCTTTTTTTCTTATTTTTATCTTATTTTTCTCATTTCTCGTCAGCTTACATTTTTGAGTTTAAAATATGATCCTGTCTATTCACAGAACCGTGGTCCTTTTATTACTTTTCCACCTGTATGATAACTTTTTGTGAACTAAAACAAGCAAGGTCTCCAGTACCCTTTGCAAAACCTGAAAACAGAGAATGAATTAAAAAAATCAGCTCTTGCTAGCCAACGTTTTCTGTTATAGTCATCACAAATGGCTGGAGAAGAGATGTTGTGGGATGTGGGACTGCTCCACCATAATTTCTGCACTTGCCTGACAGTAGTTCTCAAGTAAATGTCCACTTAAAAAAGTCATTCTGCTTATTGAGTATGGTTTCCTAGTAGACATCAGGGTGGGATCCTCTCCTTCCTGCCCCATCCCTCCTTTTATTTATTACATTAACTAAAGAATGACATTAATCTTTCAGGAGAGAAGAATTAAGGTCAATGTTCTCTTCTTGACGTGAGCACTCTTGGTTTTTTTATTTTCCAAGCCTCATAGATTTATTTTTGTTGTTGTTGTTGTGTTGAATTGAAACTCTTCTGCTACAGATTTGTTCTCTTACATAAGAGATGAACATTCAATCTTTGTTGCTTTAAAAACTTTGTTTCAATTAAACATGAAGTAATAGCTGGAGCTGTGGAGCCCTGAAGAAAAGCAAATGATATTAAGGAGGATAAAGGCTTTTGCTTTGATAAGTGGTGGTGCCGACTAGTACTGTTACGTAGTTCGCCTGATATTCTTCAGGGTATTTGCTACCATATTAACTGCTATGGCAGTGACAGAAGATGTTAGTGATTTGTAGAATCTGTTGGGGTTTTTTTCTTCCTCTGGATAAATTAGAGATAAACTATACTAGATGGGTATAACAGATGTCCTTCAGATACGTTTAGAACATCTGTTCTTCAAATGGGCTATGGCAGGAAATGCTTAAAAAAAAAGTTCTGTTTCCATTGTCTAGCGCTGGTTTCTTCTTAGTAATTTCTGAAACGGAATACGTTCACGCAGCTGTTGTTACACCTTTCTACAATCTCAAGAAGTGCTTCTGGTACAGCAGAGGTTACAATTGGTAGTATGCTGATGCTCCTCTTGGGACAGAACTATAAATAAAGATAAGGTAGAGTGTGCAGTCTGGTCTTTTATTACTCATTCAAATTGCATAACTTAGTTTTTCTTATGAGATAAAGGAATATTTGCAAAGGACTGCGGTGAATAGAAGGAATTTATTAAGTATTCGCATGCTTAGGTCAGCTTAATAGACTTACTAAAACCACCAGGGTTGGCAGCTCTCCTGCCACTGACAGCATTAGGCTTTGCTTTAATGAAACCCTTTTATCTGCTCAAGAGAGAAGATTGAGCAAACAAATGAAGAGAGCAGTTAATAGAGAATAGATGGTGAAGTGCAAAGGCAAAATGGGAAAGAAAACTTGTTTTCTAATTATTACTGATATTTTTCTTTCCTCATGGGGATGTTAAGAAGCTGGAGCACTTATTAACATAGAATTACATACCTTAAGTTTGCAAAAACTGAGTAGGTCACAGCAGTCCTCTGTCTTGCTGTGTACTTCATTCCTTTCCTGGACTGTTTTTACCTTGTTTTCATCATCTTATAACTGCCCAAAAGGAGACTCTGCTAAGCTTTTTGGCTCTAAGTATTGCAAAAATTGCCAACTGGAAGGGTAAATGTTCTGCTATCAAAATAAGGAACGGGAAGGTGTTGGAGCAAAGACTGAAGGTCACCACATGCTCGGCGCTGACATCCCCGAGACAGGTATGAACTGTTACCCTGCATTGTGGTTTCAACAGCAGGAAGGCATACAGCTGAGACTTGGACACACTAAAAGCTTTCTGAAAGCAAAGGCAGCTCATCATAACTGGAATGACTTTTCCTGTTTAGGATGTGGATTTTTAGAGATAGAAGATCTTTGTACACCTGAAATGAAGTGAGAGAACTAAGTTGGGGCCATTCATCTTGCACTGCAGAGAAAGAGACACATTGTTAGATTGAGACAAAATTCATTAGAGTTGTCCTCTTGCTTCCCTCTTCCATAGGGAAGCAGACATTTGCAATTAATCTGAATAAGAATATTTGAACTATGTTTTCTGAAACATTTGCCTGTTCAGGTTCACAAAGCTCTTGGTAAAACTTCATCTGAACTCTTGAAGCTGGATTTTAAAATATCATTCAGGAATCTGAAAAAACAGGTGTTTGGCTACCGCATTGTTTCCATAGTTCATAGGTGCTTATTAAAATTAAGTGTAATGCTGCCATGATTTTGAAGTTCCGGTATGTAACTGTTTGTGTTATTTGTGTCCCAGTAAAACACATTAGGCATTCTGGCCTTCAGATTTTGATCGAGAATTTAAAGATTTTTTTGGATATTTCAGTAATTTCAATGGGGTTTGAATTGAAGCGTTGCAGACAGGGAAGACTCCATCCAGATTTACTCCCACGTCATAAAGTAGGAAACATTGCTGATGGAAAGAACCAGTGAATAAGCTAACTGCTCATCAGAGTGGTTAACCAACTCATGGCATCAGTGTTTCCACTTTGCAATGCACAGTTATCAGTCACTCTAGGGAAACGTTGCAAGAAACCTGTGAGGCAAAATAGCAGGTTTCCTCCTAGGAAGCAGTAGTTGAATGCTTAGATACATACCTCTCTATTGGGCTGACATTAAAGGGAAGAGAGGGTAAAGTCTGCTGAGGAACCACTCTTTCCTCCTCAGTGATAAACATCTCCTCTCACAGTTATGTAGAGGTCAAGCAAAAGGCCGAAACTGAAAAGCTAAAGAAGAGCAGTTTTATTGTTCCAGACAGTTATTTTATTTTAATGAGTACCCGGGAGGATACTCAAGCAATCTGCAGGAGGGGTGCAGACCAGCAGTGCATGACAATTCAAAGTCCCACACTAGAGAAATACTGAAGATTTACCAAGCTCCAGTCTGTAAAATGAGATAAGCTTAGAAAATTTTCCTGAAAAGCCATGATTTGCAGGGGTCAGAGTATTCTATTAAATGCTTGTCCTTAATCATATATCCATGAAACATGATTTCTCCTATAAATAGTGTTGTAATTTCTTTCAGAATGACATATGTTAGTATATTTTTAAATTTCTGAATATTAAAAATTATGTTCCTATTACCATTATTTTAAAACATTTGGGTAACACATAGCAGGTTTACACAGTGGATTTTCTCATGAGGGTAGCTAATGTGGTCTCCTTATTAAAATATATTTTCATATTAGAAAGCCTCCATATTTCGCACTTTGCATATGGTAAGAAGAGTGGCAGTAACTGTGTTCCACGTTATTCATTAACGAAAATCCATGCGTTCCTAGTGGAAAACTGACTAACAGAAGCTGAAGTACTGTGCTAAAATAATTTCCTCTGTGAAAAAACAGTTTTAAGCAAGCCAAGAGTGATGACAGACCATATTCCTTGTAATGTATTGCAGTAGAAGCAGTTTGGGGTGTGTAAGAAAACGAAACACAGCACCCTGCAGGGATATGCATTGTAGCAATGAAGGTGCAATAATTTGAAGGTGGTTTAAATTAGCCTTTGAAGGTGACTGTTTTTTCTCCAAGATAGGTTAGCTCAAGTAGATCATCTATATTTCCGTTGCTCATCATCAGTCATTTCCATTATTCAGGAAATAATTTCTGCATAATTTATAACTTATGCTCCAAGTAGAATTCAGATCATGATTTTAGCATCGCCAGTCTTGAACAGAAACGTCAAATTTTCTCAACATGTGCCTTCATTACGCTTTTATACTGGCGTACCGACAAGAGTCACAAAGGTCAGCTGTGATTTGGGACAGACAGATTGCCCAGTCTCTGGGCGCTTAGGTCTGGGCTGTCACAGGCTAGGGCAGCTTTAGGTGATGATCTTCCTGATGGCAAGGCGAGAGGCAGCTCGTCCCGCACCAGCGCTGCGGATCTGAGGCAGGGAGTTCTGGGGCAGCTCTAGTCCAGCCGCTGGTGCAGAAGCATGTCTGAGGCAGACGCCATGTAAAGTGGATCAAGCTATGACGTCTGAGCAACAGCTCATATCCCACTGACTGAGGAGAGGCGGGATTCAGGCCTCTCTGAATTACACGCCTGTAGAAAAAGATCATTAGGGGCTGAATTTTTGCCTGTTGTTGTTCTAAAGGTTCTCATCGACTGTTCTCCCACCACTTGGAGACAGGAGGAGACAACAGGAGGAGACATCCTGTTGCTTACATCTTGACATTATACGTTTGAAAAAACATGTTCCGTTCCCAAGTGGGATCTGCTGGCAAAGTAGAATTGGGGGGGGCCAAGTGGGGCACAGCACCAAATGTTCTTTTATATTGCACTACTTTAAGATGCTCCTTCAAAACTTTGGTGATACACAGAAGAGGAAATCGCTGTCATTTCCAGTCACATGGAGCGAGTGTACATGGTGGAAATCGTAGCAAAATTTAAAAGTACACATTGGCATAGAATTGGTAAGAATTTCTGGTATTATATACTTATTTATTTCACATTTTAAATCTTAAAACAGAATTGTGTCATTAAGTGTCGGAAACCCAGGATATGCAAGTATGCACCAAATAAAGAAGAGGGGCTGTGTGAGATTCAAAGCCAAGTAGCAGTGGTGTCTCACAGCAGTTAGCAGTATAATGCACTACTTACACACTTGACTAATTTGTCCACAGAACAAAATTGATGCAAGTGAGGAAAATGTGTGGAGTAAGGGTGACTTTACAGTGACATTCCCACAAAATGAAGGTTCTTAATGAAACCCCCTTGTAATATTGCTGGTGTCTGACGCAACGCCCTGCCCCCATAAGTACTTTCAATGAACGTGTCTTCTCTTTTCTTTGTGTGTGTAGGGAACAATAAGAGATTATTCTTTCCTGGAATAAAAAAACCCAAACATTTCAGAGTGCTTGAAAAGGTATTTTGGAAACAAAATGTGAATGCACACGGAGACTAATTCTTCCCAGCAGGGTTTTTGCAGGCATTCAGGTAAAGTACGGGGCAGCGTCTTCCTGCTTTACCACACACCACAACCTTTTTCTGAATACCGATGGAATAAATGCAGTGAAAGATAATTAGGATAGTATTTTCAAATGTAACTTGAGTCCAAATCCATACTAGAGCTTATTGAAAATCTTGACTTTACAGATGCTTTGAAAAATTCCATCAGTAGTTTAAAAAACATGGGGTATTTCAAACTCTTCCGTTTTGGACTGATCCTTTCTAGGTCATCAGTATTGTAAGTCTACTACCAGCATATGGGCACAAGTAAATGCTTTTGATAACCTTTACCCTTTTGCAAGTGTACCTCTGTATTACTAAAGTAGACTTCTTTTCATGTCATCTCCTGTCCCACAACTAAGAGGCAATTAATATGTCTCCCCGTTGGCTGCTTACCTCCCATTGAAACTGCTGGACATAGCTAGGCTGATACTTAGCTTCTTTGCAAATTATATTCTGGAATCCGGATTATCATCCCAGTTTATTTAGGTTAATGATCTGATAAACTCATTAGTAATCCCATTGTTTTCAAAGAGATTAACAGTTTCACGGGATGCAATAGTTTCACCATATGCTCCATAAAGCAAGCTAAAATACTCTCTGTTACTGCTCATCACAAATGTTCGAGATCTTCAGCTGTTTCCACAGTTTATAGTAAATTCCATATGGCTTTTTCTTTTTTTCCTAGGGAAAGTAAATAGTCCTTACATGCCTGCATAATGTGTGGGATAAACAGATGCAAGCACATTCTCACCACCAGAATAATAATTCATGTTTAGTAATTAGTAATACCAAAAGCATTTTTTCTGAAAGTGATAGTTGTATTCTTGTCATTGTTACATGCAGCCTTGCAAACGCTTGATTATACTTTTTGGGTTTTTTTCAATACCCGATGGCGTAAACTCTTCTGTACAGAATGCTACCTATTGCTGCTGTGTAAGATGGAAAGGTCACATCTGCATTACAACACTGCATTTGACTCCATCCTTGAAAAAAAAAAAATCAACAGTATTCAAGGTTCAGTGAAAAGGGAACCCAGGAATTTGGTGGGCAGGCATTATTTGCTTCCTATATGCAGCAATATAATAAAGGGTCCAGTCTGGCTAGGTTTAACTGTGTTAAAATGGAGACCTCAGTCAGTCACAGCTGAGACACGGGTTAGAAAGCTGCTCCTTAGTGCTTCCCAGTTGTTAGCTGCTGTTTTCAAACTGCGAGGCTGGTCCCTGGCTGTGTTATTTTGGATGCAGTAAAAATTTAGGAGTCTCAGGCACAGGCCAAATATGCAGTGTGAACGTATTTTTGAAATGGTTGGCTTATTTAAACCAGGAGAATGAAAGGATATATTTGCTCTCTCTATGAGCATCAGGAGATAAATGCTAGGGAAGAAAAAAAAAATCAGAGCTTAAGAGTTATAATCACAAAAGAAGAATAGATCAGCCAGGAGTGGCTTCAGACTGGAAATTAAAGACAATTGCTAGTCATCATCAGAATGTGTTTCTGAAATATTCCTCCAGTGGAAATAGCAGCACAAACCCTGACTAGTTTCAGATGGAATCTGCATGTGTAACCTGCACGTCAAGTCCTCTTAATAAACAGGAATATAATAGCTGCTTCCAATAGTAAGGAGCTGATTAAAATTTAAATAGCGAGACAAACTCTGAATATTTGCCACTTCACGGAGATGAGCACTTTGCGTCTGCACAGACCAGCTGCGTCTGGCAGGCCTCCTCACAGTTGCACTGAGATCAATGGTGGGTCAAGACCATAGGCCTCAGCCAGTGCTGTTTCAGACAAAACTGCCAACAGCTATAAGACTTTTATGAGAAAAAAATCAGTCTGGGAGCTGAACCCAAGTCCCCTAATAGGCTCAAGTTTTATCCTTGAATAAATGTTAAAGTTATAAATAAACTTTTGTTTTTGTATGAATAGATAAGTCATTAATATGTTTACATAGAAATAATTCTACTATCACTTTTTAAAAATACATATTTAAGTTGCCGGAGAGTATATCCTGCCGGATCCAAGGGCCTGGGAGAGGGAAGGCTGCTCAGCTCCGTGTCCCCAGCTCCAACCAGCAGCGAGGCTGGAGACACGTTCCCAGCAGGCAGACGCACACAGAGCACACGTGTGCACCACGTATGTACCTATACATGTGTCTGGACACACGGATCAGACAGACACACAGAACACTCGCATGGACACAGGCAGCACCAAGGGTCTCATCCTGCTCCTCTCTCCAGCAGAGCAGGATGGGGCTCCACGAGTGACAACACAAAGACGTTTGTGGATGAGGTGGGTCCCTCTGGCAGCCGGCTCAGACCCTCAGCCTGACCAGCAGCTGCCCTGGGGTCCCAGTCTCCCCAGTTGCTGGCACCAGGACATAACGCCTCCAGGGCTGCAACCCCACAGCAACTGCTGCAACAGACTGCTGCACACGTGTGCTCGCACACACACACATACATAGAGACACATATGGAAACGCGCACACACATGTCTGCGTCTCCCCTGTCTCCATAGCCAAACCCCTTGTGCTCTTGCCCCGAGAGATCCCCACACCTACTCAATCCCAGCCATTTCACCAGCCCAGCACCCCATCCTCTCTGGCACTTGCACGCTCACTCACGCACTCACACCCGCTGTGGTGGCTGCACCGGGGACAAGGGCTCTCACCCAGCCCCAGCCCCAGCCACTGCACTCAGACCCCGTGTGTGTGCACCAACACACATGTGCACACACACACACATAGACTGGGGCGCCATTGGTGACAGAGTGAGGATGAGGAAGGACTCTGGTGAGCAGCCGGGACACGCTACACTGCCCAGGTGCAGGGCATGGCTGCCAGCGTTCTCACCAGCCAACTACTCACCTGCCACCAGCCCTTTTTGCCCCCTTGCCCCTCATTTTCCTGCTCCTGGTGCTCCCCAGATGACCTCAACCTCCTTTTCCCACCTTTGGTTCCTCCCCAGACTTCCCATAATAAATCCGATGGGACCTCAAGCTGTTCTTCCCCTGCACCCACAACGTGTCCCCCAGCCCTGGGCAGCAAGCCCCCTCGGTCAGGAGCGTGACCCAGGGGTGCTCTCGATGGCTGCTGGTGGTGGATTTTGTGCTAGACACAGGCCGGGGCTCTCCTGGGACAGCCCTGGGAGGGCCATGGCAAGGTGACTCGTTCCTCAGGAGCTTTTGGTTTGGTTTCCCGCCTGCCATCCTGCCCCTGGGCTCCTCAGGGCTAGTGTGATGGGCCTTTGATGGGCTGATGGCCCTGGGGAGAGCCTGGGAGCAGCCAGTGTGGGGTGTTATTTGGGGTCCCACTCCTGCCATTGTTGCTCTGTGCTCTTTGGTGGGTGTGCAGATGAGTTCTGTCACATAACCCAACAAAACCAGCTCAGTAATCAGATGTTTATGACATACCATACGTAAAGAAAGAAAGTACCAAACACAAGGAATTTGATGACAAATTGCCCTTTACCTTCCAACTCACATGCCCTTGAACACCCACATAGTAGTGCAGGCAAATGACTTCGTGCGTTGTGATCTCTCATCTTTGCTTGTGAGAAAGCGAGTGGAGGCAATGCTTTTATTTTCCCAGGGTGATTAGCTCCAGTAAGTCTAACATTGGTTCCTCCATACTGTCCCATTACTGATTATTGATGACTGAGTCTCTTGGCATCATTTACTATTGTCTGAGAAGAAGAGAATGGAAATTAATAAATATTCAACACAGGGAAAAAAAATACCTGCATGACATGAAATTATAGACTGGAAAAACCGGATTAAACTGGCAAGGTTGATAAAAGGCTGAAGCATATCATTAAAGTACAATGACATTTGACAATTCAGTCACATGGCTACTTGTAGGCCTACGCAGGAAAACAGAAACCAGTTCCATTCATTTTTTCATGTATTTTATAAGCATCTGAGATAAAAGGAGGAGAGAGTTTTCTTGCTTGGTTCGTGCTTGCTTTGTAATGAAGACTTTTAATTAATATTTAAATTATGACATTTAAACTACGTTAAATGATGTTATCTTTGAAAGTAAAGCTGTATTTCAACAAGAGCAACAATGAATTATATTGGATGTGTTCTTTCCCATGACATTACAATGATGCTGTCTCTGGGGTATTTTTTGTCGGTTTATACATCTTTGAATTTTTCATATGGAAATGGAAACATCTTAGATGTAATCATAAAATCAAGGTCTCACATTTTGAGGTCTTCAATAAAAGTGTTAATTTTCAGCAGAATGTGGCTTCAGTCATATCAAAGCAAGCCAATTAAATTTCAAGTATTCTGCTTTTCAGCCCTTTTTTTCATATTCTAAAATTACATGTACTCCTGAACACTTCCAGTAAGTGCTAGCTTTTCTCTGGGACCTCTTGTGACAAGTGCAGTTTATCACATAGGAAACTGTGAACTTGATCTACTCTTTCCCTTCTTTCTTAACTTGCTTGTGTACCTGACATAGGCAAAGCCTGCTTTAGTGCTAAAACTCTTTGCTGTGGCAGTCCTCAATTGAAACCTCCGAGTGTTCAAGATTAAATATAAAACTCTGATGTCTTCTATTTTTAAGTCCCCCCAGCCACACACACAAACACACATACACACTCACATGACTTAACTGTGGGGTTTTGCTGACTTTTCATAGCATTTCATTACTCCTAGAACACCTCAGCAACAGAAGCCAGTCTCCCTCCACAAGTATGCCAACAACTTATAGATTATCCGTTTAACTTCATAGCTTTTTATACAAAGACTTTGATGCTGCAAATCCCTGGTGGAGTTTGTTCTTAACTTGCACGATTGATAGTCCCATTAGCATTGCTTAGCTTTCAATTACAGTACCTCGAGAGTGATAATTATTTCTTAACAACTAAACTTAATGAAAACCTTTTAAAAACCTCAATGTTTTTACAAGAATTTTTGTTTAAATACACACATATTCGGTTTTCTGTACCCTGTTCAAGTCCACAACATCTTCTTTCTAAGGTGTCCAAGGTGGCATTTCACTACATGTCTCACTATGCCAGCAGGTAGTCGCGGGACAATTTACAGCTCGGTGCTTCACAGCGGTTCACTGTCTGCTCACTTGCCATCTGCAGCCTCCAAGCTCATGCATCTTTTGCGGTCCCACAGAGGATGACAGTATTTTCCATTGACCTTGCGGCAGCACAACTGATTGGAAAATGTTACAGCAAGGAAAATGTGAGTCCACATAGTCTGATTTTAACAATAGCTTGTTCTGACTCTCTTCACTAGGGACAAACACAGAGGAGATAATTGGTCAGATGCACAGTGGCTGGAAGACACAGACACGCACCAGGCCGCATGAGGTCTGCTTTGGGGTTGACCCTGAAGAAAACATGATCTTTTAAGGGCATTGGATAGCAGAAGCAAACCAAGGAATGCACAGTTGCCCCTCTTGCCAGCTTCCACAGCACACTGCACTGGAAAACTCAGCAGTGAGCCAGAGGGACGCGTGAGGAGTTAGTACAGGAGAGATGGCCTCGTGTTGAAGTTGTAGTTTAGCAGACCAGTAGCCATGGGGTTACCACTTCACAAAATGTGGATAAATACGATAATGGAGAGGGGACTCACGATCATGGTTTTATTATTGTGCTCATTACTTTGTAAACAGTCACTTGGACTCACTACCAAACAACTGTGTTAATTCTCCAGTTAGTCATCACAACTCACCATAACTTCTTGAACTTAAGGATGATATTTCTTTTTATCAATATATTTGACAGTGCTCTTGGGGATTTCAAACTCACTGATTAACAGATGCTCAACCAGTTGTTAAGTAACGTTTGGTCTCCAAATTCCAATGGAGTGGTCATAAACAACCATTTAAGAAACATTCTTTAATTGTAAGGATTTTATGTGCTGTGTCTGTAATGCACAAGTTTTGACGTTAAGATTTAATGAGTGCTTGATATTCTCTTAATCAAGAAAATCTAGGCTGCCCACATGTCTAAAAAGCAGGTGTTACTTGCTTAAGAATAAGACAGAAGTAATTTCAACAAATAGTTGCTGTGATACAGTGAAATCTATGTATATACTGGACAATCAGAAAGCTATTCCTCACACACTTAATGAAGTAAAAAAAAAATGCTCAGAGCTGCATAATTAACTACAGTTGGATTGTGATACTCAAAGGAAGACTGCAGTCAGTTAATAAAACCACTAGTGCCTTGGAAGTGTCTTGTCTCAGGATAATCCTTTAACTGCACTTATAGGTTAACCAGTAACCATGTGGATGGTAGAGCAATCACTGTGGAAACAGACATATGCAATACTTTGGAAAACATTAAAAGCTGAAAAGGTGAGAAGATAGAGCAAAGTACAAGACAGTTAAATCAGGCAATGCTTCAGAGTTAAATTTTGATTCAGAGGACAATGCTTTTACAGGATATATTTAGCCCTCAGAGGTAGAACCAGCCCAGGCTTACAAAGCATCTGTATTTGCATATGAACCAGTGCGATTTCTGGATGTTCTCATTATGAGCTCAGTTTGGACATCTTTATAGCTGACCCTGCCAAAAGGGCCAGATTCGGCGCTCTGTTGTGAGGTACTGTAATCAAAACACAAGTGTTTTTTATGTAATAGTATGATTTTTGATATTCTATGATTAAGAACTAGTGGATCCACATTCAAACAGTGATTACACAAAGAGAAGACCAGTCCTTAAATTCTACCCTGTAATGCTAGAATTTTTTAATATTTTTTTTCCCCTGACAAAAGGTGGAGAATCTGGTAGCACATTGAAGAAATAGGATTTGATTAATCTTTGGAGAAAATCTTACTTTTAGTTTTTTTAAGAGCTCTATCTCTAATTTTGTGCTGATTTGATTTTTCTGCCATTGCTTTTTTTTTTTTTTTTAAAAGGAAGATACTTTTTTTCCTATTGTATATTGGAAACTTAAAAAAAAGTCAGAAAAAAAATATTACTTTTTGTTACCATCGTGCTTGGCCTTCACTAGAAAATTGCTGAGGTTCTCTCTGGGAAATCTGTTACAAGGAAATATATCTGAGAAGCATTTAACTTTTAACCCATCAAAGAAATACTAGTAGAAAACAACACATTCATTGCTAAGATGAAGTCAGTCTACAGTGTGTTGGTAAACATAAGCTGGGCAAATGTGAAACACCTTGATTTCTCTTTGTATTTCAGAGACCATAAAACCTTGATAACAATTTAAAATAAGTATTCCGCTTGTGTACCACTGCTTACTGACCCTATAGAGACATCCCCTAAAGAAAAAACTAGCATATAGGAACAAGCTACTCTTATAAAACTGTCTTCATGATTACTTCCTCTGTGTTCTCAGAACGTGTAACAAAGGGCTCTAAACTAAGTTTTTTCCATTTGAATAGCACCTGAATGGATACAGTGCTGCCAACGATGTTTGAGTTCTTGTGAGAATAATAAAGGTATGTGGGAAACAATCAGACACCACAAATCCTTTAAGGTATGACATTTTTAATGTGTGCTGCGTAATGTTTTTTTATGTATCTGGTCTCTGTTGAACAAGAGACCTGACTAGCAGGTACCTTGTACTGCCAGCTGCCTGTCTGCCACAGCTTTGACTTTTTGCCATTAGGTCCCACAGCACCTATTTCCTTTACAATCACTGCCAGAAGTCCTAGGCCATATGCACTGCGAGAGCAATCCCTCTTTTCATGTTGTCTAGGAAAAAAAGAAATAAAAGTCTTATCCGTGCTTTCACAGTGACACGGGTGAGCCAGACAGAACCCTAAGAAGGATATTCTAACCAAGAAAGAGGGAAACAGTGCAAGAAGAAGCCTGGGGGATGTTTTCTTCGCGGGTTGCTCAAAGGGAAGTGTTCTAACCCTTCTTCTACCAGTTTCGGTAAAAAAGAGAGGTGAAATTTTGTCTGCAAACTTTGCTGCAAAAAATTAACTTTTACAATTATAGAGGCTTAAATTACCCCCCAAATTTAGCTAGAGATACTGAGTGACTTTAAATTGTGCATTTGCGGATCTCCTAATGAGTGAGAAGGTATTTCATTCAAACATATCCCACTACATTAAGAGCTTTGTCTTGTTCCTTCTCTGGTTAAGTCAAATAGCTGAATGTTTTCAGCAAGAGAGATCTGGGGATCTGTTCAAACCAAACGCACATGCTACACAGAGGCAGTGTTATGAGGGATTGATGCAAATCACATGGTCTTCAATGACTAAAGAATGGAGTCTGACGGATGCGGAGAAGGCAGAGGTACTGAATGCCTTCTTTGCTTTGGTCTTTACTGCTTGGCCCAGCCCTCAGGAGTCCCAGACTTTGGAGAAAGTAACAGGGAAAGTCTGGACGGAGGAAGACTTCCCCTTTGTTGAGGAGGATCAAGTGAGAGATCATTCGCTCAATTGGATATCCACAAATCCATGGGTCCCAATGGGATGCACGCGAGAGTGCTGAGGGAGCTGGTGGAAGTATTCAGTAACTGGCTATATGTTTCACTGAAATTTGAACTGCAGTTTTTCAGGGGATTTCAAGGGTCCGCTAGGGAATGCAATTAAAGGAGTGGGAGGCCTTAGGGATATTCCAGAAGTTTATCTTGAGTTCTGCTACTTTTCAGTTTCTTTCTGCCTCCATTAGAGAGTTATTTGTTCTTCATTTGTAAGCGAAGATGCAATTTAATACCTGCATAATTATAGTAACCTGTCAGAAAAAGAGGTTCTCTGGTAGAATCTGATAATAAATTTCATTTAAATTGGGAAGTGGAAGGTGGGTGCTGCTCTTCAGAAGAAGTAGGTCAGCTGCCACAGAAGTCTACTGGCAAGAGAGTGTGCTGGTGCTTGCAAGAACATAAGAATAAATCCATTTCATTTTGTACAAAGCACAAAACTAGAATGAAGAATATTTACCTGCTTTCTAAAGAAGGCTTGATATTAAGCTAAATCTTACCATATGTTGAATGATCTGTCTTAAGAGTGTAACTCTAACCTCTAGCAAAGTGCTGAGAGGATGAAATCCCTACCAGACTCTCCTACCCCATGAAAAAACAAAATGGGAAACCTACAGAATGCCTGATTTCATTATTCTATTGGACTACATACGAGCAATATACAGATTTACATTTTCAGTCTTTACTAAGATCTTTCACTTTTGCTGATTTATCAGGAAGAATCATTCACCAAAAAAGACTAAAAAGGCTGCTTAATCCATACACTTCATACATGACTTCAAAGGTTTGGGGATTTAGTACCCTCAGAATGATACCCACCTCTCTTTTCTTCATTAGAAGACTCTTTCTACATTGTTTAAGTATATTAAATATTGAAAACTGAAAAAAATGTAAGCAAACCCATCTGCTTGATGAGAGTATAGAATAAGCCACTTTCACATCTTAATACACGCCTCAGTATGATCTACTTCTGCTAAATTTAAGAAATGTTGTCTCCATACACCCCAACCCCCCCCAAACTGGGTGATGAAACTCATATTCCAGCTTCAAAAACTCTCCTTTAATCTTGAATTCAAATCCTTTCCAGGTTCCTTCTGTCCCTTTTTAGAAACCTGTAGTTTTTCAGTTTTTCATTTTACATCTTACAAAAGCTTACAAATGTCTCATTTGTATTCCAAAATGCAATGTACCAGCTGTAATATGTAAGACAGTAGCACACTTGCCAATGCATTAGATAACATCCTTGCTTGAAAGTGAAAACAGGAAGGTGTGTTCATTTCTTAACAAAAAAACATCGGTTGCCCTTGTGTGTGGTTAAATGGGGTGGGAAAGTGTTCAAATAGGAAAGAATCTCCTAGTTTATGAGAGAAGGCAAACCTTCAATTTGAACTCTCTCTTCTGCATGTATATCCTAAAGGCATGGTGGAGCGGTAGGACTTTGGTAGTAGCATCTACTGCCCCATATAAAAATATTTTGTATAAAGCCAGACCACAGGCTATCTAGGCAGGTAGCCAATGTCCAACAGTGGCCATAAACAGATGCTTAGGAGGCAAAGAAAAGAATAAGAACAAGGCATACATTTGTTGTTCTTCCCCAATCTCCAACTTCCCTCAGCTTCGTAGGTTTCCTGAGGTGGACATGACTTTCTGTCTTTATTAAAACTTCAGTAAATTTTTCTCCAAACACTTGTCCAGATATCCTTTCACTGTGTAAAAAATATAGCATCCAAAAAGTGCTTTTTTGTTTCCTTCTGTATCAGGAAGAACCACCTCTTGCATGATACTGAACTCTCATTTTACTGTTTTATTTGCTGCCAGACACTTGTATGAGGAAGGACAGTAAACAGCGGGTCCTGAGACATGCTGTCTGGGCGACCTTGATTTTTGTAAACATCTGTGACATTTCCTCATCCCTAAATACCCCTTTTCCCATCTGAAGTGTCCTAGACCACTCCAGAGTTCCTCACACAGAAGCTGCTCCATGCCTTTGATCACCCTTCCCGCCTCTTGAACCTTTTCCAGCATTAATGTATTCTGCTTGGAACTGCATACAGTGTTCAAAGAGGCAGTGAACCAGGGCTTTATATGGCGGCACCGTAATGTTTTCTGGTTTATTGGCTTATTTTGAGGCCTGAGCAGAGGATAATGCTTTCACTGAATTTGTAGCTCGAAGGTCCTGCTCCAGGAGTGGTAATGCTCACTTCTGAGACTAAATTTTTTATAAGTAGAGACAGGATTTTTTTTGCCAGTATACATGAGCTTGTGTTTACTGACACTGGCTTTCATTCACCTTGTGTTTCCTTGCCCACCCAATGCATCTAATAAGGTGTTTCTGCCATTCTTCAGTTGGCCCATGTCCTTACAGATTTATTAAGTTTATTCAGCAAGATCTCAGTTTATACAGTTTTTTCTGGTCATTTTACTTACACAGCACAGGTTACTTACTTTTTCTCATGACTCTACTGTAGTATTATATTAAGCCCTTTTTTTTGCTCTCATTTTACTATAGAAAGAACCTGTGAAGAGACACATTTTTGTGCCCACCCTTACTGATTTGCTCTTCTGACTACTGAAGACACAGGGCTGAACAAAAAAAAACAACTTAAAGAAACACGTGGCTCCTGAATGATGAATTCGTATTTCAAATGTGTAAGAACCTGTAGAAGAAGAAGAACCTGTAAACCCCCAAACAGGACAATGTCTAAGAAGAAAATATTTCCTTGAAGATGGCTTTTTGAATAAAGTGTCTTATGCAACAGCTTATACAACATGTCTTCCTTCAGTGACAGGCTCTGTGGTAAGTGTTTGACTGGAAAGACATCTCTATGGTACTCCAGCAGATGGAGGACATGCCTGGGATTAAAGAATTAAAAACCCAAAAGCACAGCATGGAAGGTGTTGATGGAGTAAGATGAATACACATTTAAACCTAGATTTTTGGAGAGAAGTCCAGAAGCTGGGGCAGAAATCTTGTAGATGCTGACAAAAAGATTCAAAAATTAAATGGTATGAGAGAAAAAATATTTAAAGGCAGCTGGTAAAATCAGAGTTAGGAAGAACAGGATGGGATATGATTTGCTAGTAAAGATGAGACATGATGAATTAACATATGTCATCAAAACAGTCCTGTTTTGGCCAGGGAAACATAAGAAATCTTTCAAAACTGCTTTGTAAGGGTAGCACCTATTCTTAAGAACTGCATGGTTTTGTATTTTTTTTTTCCTTTACAGACTGCCATATCTTAAAAAAAAAAAAATTGTTCCCCTGAAGATGTGCAATTATTGAGTTGGATTAATATAAGCTGCTTTCTCATTCCCTGCACTGACAAGGAACCACTTACTAATTATCACAGGCAACCAGCTTGCCCAGATAGATTTAAGAAGGTCATCTTTTCATTTTATAATGATTTCTTGAGAAAGGTGAGAAATTTTTTCCCATAAAAACTGTGCAGTCAATGGAATAGAAATCCCACTTTATCAGAAAGACATGGAATTTCAAGCACCTTCTCAAGAATAAGCAGAAGGGGCAGGAAGGGGCATCTGTGTTGCCTTTTCTTGTTCTTCACTGTGTGTCACTCTCTCCTCAGAGGTCTATAATTGGCAAGATTTATTTTCTGGAGGAAAAGCAGAAATATCTCGACAGATGTGTACTTCTGTGCATAACATTTTCCAACAGGAATAGATTTTCAGTCAACTAGAAACAACTCCCCACATAATCTCAAATTTTTTTGCAACTGTTTTTTATTATTTCCACGGAGTGGAGGAAGCGTCAGAGCCTTTTGCATTGAGTCCCACTGTCTTTGGCACAATTCACTTTCCTGCATTTCTCTGTTAAGACTTGAATCTGTATTTCCAAAGGGTCAAGAGAGATACCGATCCCTAATTCTACGTGGCTTAGGATGGGCTAATTGTAGTCTCTCCACTGAAGTACTAGCAGAGAGTATATAATATAGAGAACATGTTCATTTTCATGTAATCTAAAACAATTTTGCTGTCTCTCTTCCTGTTTTTAAGCACAAATTTAAACAAACCAAATATAAACATTCAACTCTTCCAGGTGAATACTACACTTTCAGGCTCACCCAACTGGCTTTCAAAGGAATTATCATTGTAACATCCCTCCCTAAAACACAACTGGAAAGGCAAATGTCGCACGACTGAAATTGAATCACCTACCATAGCATTTGAGCAGGATGTTCGAGTCTTATGATCAGCAACACAGCTGTCCTGGGGCAGGATTTGCATGGGCGTGCCCTGGTATGCGACACGGCTGGCAGCATTTCGGGAAGGCCTCAGCCACCACTGCTGCTGTCGGAACGGCCAAGCCTCCGGAGCCTCCACTGAACCACCGACAGAAGGGGTTTATTTCCTTTTCCTTCACCTACGCTTTTCAAAGTTTCACCTACCCTTTTTAAAGTCCTCTCTTTCAAAAGGTCTTAAAACTCTCCGTCATACTGCCATCGGCCACAGTATCCAAGTGAGATTCAGGAGTCACAGTAAAAGGTAACAATAAAGAATTTACAATGCACCTATGAGGAGTTTGTTTCCTGCTGTTTTGAGTATTACAGAATACTTTAATAAATATCAACAGACTAATATAAAATGAATTAATACACCTGGAATATTGTCTATCTTTCTTCTTTTTTTTTTTTTTTTTTTTTTTTTTCTTGCCTCTGGTTGTTGTAAAATAGTTGAGCAACATCTTCTGGAGAACCAAACTACTGCAAACTCGGTATGCCATTTGGAGTGCAGTTTGGAGAGTAAAAATACTTCTATTACACTGCCAGTGCTACTTCCCATAGGAGCCAAAGCTCATCCTCCCACCTGCGCAGCCGTGGAGTGACAGCAGGCGGTGCTGCGACACTGGCGTCGCTGCGACAGTCTTCCACCCCTGACCTCTTTCTTTTTTGCGCTTTTGTCGGGAATCAGCAAGTTAGGGCCAACCGACTGGGTCACAGCAATACTCTTTCCGCAAATGGAAAATGAAGTTATTCAGACGAACTTGTAATTGTTTGTAGCATTTAAATGGTTGGGTTTGGTTGTTCTTTTTTATTATTTTATTACTTCTTTTTTCCCTCCCCATTTGTATATCAAGGTAATAAAAACACACAAGAGATTTTTTTTTCCCCCAGTAGAAATGGAATTTGTTTTACACCATGCAAACTTGTGCTGGACATAACTTCAGCAATGACTATGAGATAGGGATTTATTCAGATAGGCTGTGATGAACGCCCAGGCAAAATGTCAAATGCCCGCATCTGCCAAATGCTAGTATTTACTACTTGGAAAAAAAAATACTTTTACAGCTTTATATTCTGGAGGTTACAATTGTGAAAATGTCTTCTGGGAAATGGAAACTTCTAATTCTTAAGTGAGCTTGAGGTAGGGAGGGGCAAAAGACCTCTGAGTGGAGTGAGAAAGTCTTAGATACACATATATATACTTTTTCTACACGACTTCAGTGCTCCTGCAAGTGAGAAACTAATAGCAATGGCTTGGATCAGACATGATGTGGGCAACCACTGTGGAATCCTCCCCATGTAACTCTTTCAACGCACCTCAGTGCTGGCTTGTGGTATCCCTCTTGGTTCCAGTCCTGGACCTCACTTGAGGAGAGGCTGCCAACTGTACTGCTTTGTGCCAAATTACGTGGTGGTTTTCAGATATGTGCAAATTGTGCCAAAGAGAGATTTATTTAAAGAAATGAATCAGGTGTTGAGATGTTGTTATAAATAAAATAACACCATTTATATCCTGAGCTGATTTCTAAAGTCTCTTTTGATATGCAAATCTAAACAATCCAACTCTTGTTAAAGTGTTGGGTTGTTGGGTTTTTTCCCCAGTTATAAAATAAGAAAGCCACACTGACCAGGCTCATCTGAGAAATGGTTGGTTAGTTAGTATGCATAGTAGCAACCCCAGGAATTAAGTTGGAACAACAGATTCAGTGGAACAACCACTTCCGAAGTTTTAAGGGTTCCCTTCTTGGAGTGTGTCTGTTCAGCACAGAAAGCAATAGAGAGATTCATGTTCCCACGTAGCCCACGTGCTGCTGGATCCCTCAGTAATACAGATGTGTGGATGTGAGCAGGAAACTTCCCAGTTCTAGATTCCGCCACTACCAGATGAAAAAAAGCCACAGAGCATAAAATCATAACAAAAATATTTTTAACATGGTAACTGCATACTCTGAGTTGTTTCTTGATTCCATTGTTTTGGAACTAGCATTGATGAAAGAGAAAACAAAAGGCCTGGTTACTATGTTAAAAGTGGATTTAAACCCTTAGGGTAGGATTTTGTAAAGTGCTTAGCACTGGCCTTTCTTTGCCCCCTCTGACATCAACAGAAGCAGACACAAGTCAATGCTGACATTGCTATCCTTAACATGTTCTATAGTAGAATTTATACCTCGTGTGACCCCGCATTATTCCTCTTTTCTCTCATCTAATTAATGCTCTGTTTTAATTCATTTACTCTTCAACTTGGTTAGCCAGGAATATTCAATGGCTAAAGTCACTTTTGATAGTTCTTCCTGAAAAAGATTTGCTGCTTTTAGGGAATGTAGGACAAGTGTATGCAATTTCAGAAGCTAACCAAATGTCATGGCAACAGACTGACGAACGCAACAAAAATCTGGGAGTTCTGTTAAAAAAAACATTAAAAAATGGATGATTGGTCAAAGCTCTCTCGTCTATGAAATGGTCTAGAAATCTTGCAAATGCAGTGAGGCATTTCTGTGAGATTGCTAGCGTATCTTGGTTTTAGCCCAACTGGAAGGATCACACAAAGCAACCAACTTTCTTTTTTTGTCCATTTTTTTCAGTTGGCACATACTTTCTCTTCTCACCAAAACTAAAAGGTAAAGAGGTAAAATAAAACATGTACTTAAATTGTTTGAACATGTAAAGTTTGAATGCACCTTTGTCTTTAAGCTCAGGTCTGGGCTTTGTAATGGGATCATAAATTTAGAAGGAATGTAATGGCACAATTTTCCTCTTTAAATCTGATCTAAAATTGAAGGCTCAAATTCTGTTCTTGGTTACACCACAGCAAGACTGGGCTAGTACTAATCAGTGAATTTTCACTAGTATCACTAGATAAGCACTAAACAAGATTTAGCACATAGATTTTCTTTTTGTCCCAAACACTAGCATTAAAATGCAAAGAGAATAAGAGCTCAAAATACGTTCTTTCCTGATAACTCTACTTTAGAATTAGGCTAATGTCTCTGTAAGCATCTCATTTCTACCTGATGAAAATGACAAAATCAAAAAGTTTTTACAGAATTCCAGAAAAAGTTACAGAAGAATTAATGTTACCAATGAATTACTATATGCAGCAATACGGTTCTTCAGTGACGAGCAAGACAAACATGCATCACCATCCTTGGTCATAATTTTCCTAGTTTTTGAGTAACCACTCCATTTAGAGATGGTTAGAATCAGCAAAGAGCTCCTGAACTTTA
Source organism: Chroicocephalus ridibundus (assembly GCF_963924245.1). NCBI lineage: Eukaryota > Metazoa > Chordata > Aves > Charadriiformes > Laridae > Chroicocephalus > Chroicocephalus ridibundus. The sequence goes on along the minus strand of NC_086316.1, from coordinate 29,083,651 downwards.
GAGACATCTGGATCTGAACCTGAAATCTGGGTTGGATCATAATCCTAGGTTTGAAAATGGAGGAAATGTGAAGGAGTGTAGATTGTCATCCAAACAGCCTGGCTTAGACTCATCATTGTTCCTTTGCCCATGGATTTCACTGCCAGACACTACTGGATGATGTTTTTCCAAGCAGATAGTTTAACAGGGACTTCTCGTGCTTTTGTGTGGTTATTGAACAGAACTGCTCAATACCACAACTTTGTTAGAAATCTTTTTAGGAATAGTATCCTCTCATTTTCCTCTGTTTTCTAGTCAAACAATATACTTCTCAGTGATGGTAGTGTTTTCCTTTACGTATGAAATATTAATTGCTAAGGTAGATGCAATCAATTTTTAAACATGGAATTGAATAGCAGTAGTTTTAATTAATATTAAGGGATAAGAACTTTTCCTGCTATAACCCTGCAAGCTTCAGTTGTCATGACAACTACTGTATGTGTAGCTTTTTAATACAGAGAAATTATTGCTGCTGCTTAATACAACTTTCCAAGAAACTTTTTTTTTCTTTTCTTTTCTGAACCACAGACACCATAAAAGTGAATTCAACACCAACTGGGCTGCTAAAACGGTAATATGGAGCACTGGCATATTTCCCTCTTTCAACATGGAAGATTCTACACAGCAGACAACAGTGACCTAGTTACAAGAGGTACTATAGGAAATAAAAATGAAAACAGAGGAAAGTAATATCACAGGCCACTCTTTCTTACTATCAGTGGCTCCTACTGTGAATAATTCAGAAAAAAAAAAGATTCTTCATCTTACGACACTAAGATTGTTACTCCATGGCAACAGAAAGACCTGAATTAGAATATATGAAGGGAATACCAAAACTAAATTATTTCTGAAAAGCATTTTAGAGTATGCTTTTCCTCCTTTTCCCCTTTTTCACTTTGCTGTTGAGCTAGTGGATTCAAGTGTAAATTAACCAGCAGGTGGTAGCAGTGTTTAAGATTTCTAGAACTGGTATATAAATCATGCAAGTTACTAATACATAGACAGAGAAAATATTTCAGTGAGTACAGACCACACAATCAACGCCTCTGCAAGTTTACCTTCATGTCCAGGTTCTTCCATCTTTATTGGTGATGGATGGACATTTACTTGGCTCCTTTAAGACATTTGAAAGACTATTTCATGTGCAGGGTAATGGTAAAATGAGCTTTTTTTTTTTTTTTTTTTTTTTTTTTTTTGCCAGGAGGTGAATTATTAACCTAATGGTTCATCTTCACTGTAGTCCTCACTTGACTACTGTTTCCTCTGCATCTGCAAACCATAGGAACAGTTTGAAAGAGTTCACATCAGAGGTGTTGTGGTTTTTTTTCATGCCCACTTCAATTCTATTACATTTCAGCTCTATCCTTTTATTCTGTTTGGTGTCCTCTGTTGTAGTGACTGAAGTGAATGGGAAAAAATGCACTCCATGCTATCATATCTTTGTAGTTACTTTTGTTACCTAAGATAAATAAGTCCATACAATATGAGAACTCCGGATGTTGTAGCACAAAACCCCCCCATATTTTAACAGGAGAACTTTTGTGTTAGTAAGGTAGTTCAGGGGCATGATACATGCAGTCTCTGTTACAGGCTAGTTCATTTCTGAAAAATGCCTAAGGCAGATGCCTGTTAATGAAAACAAGCGCAAGCACAACTGTGATACCAACATTGTAGCAAGGTAGCTGTATTTTCAAACACAGTCTATTTGAAATAAGAAATTTTGATCCATACTAGGCAATCACTAAGAACAGCATAATTATGTTGAAATTACTGATCCGTATAGTCACAAAGTTTCCCAGCTGATAAGTAGAGGAAAAGAAGTATATCTCTCCAGACCTCAGTTTTAAGGGGTTACGATTAATACATTTAAATTATATTTAAGTTCCTTTCAACAGATGCCCACATTCATGTAAATATTAGCAAGAAGACTCTGGCAACAAAATATACATTTTGCATTGAGCAATGCACATGAATGCACAACACTCAACTTTGGGATCATATCAGGGCTTGTCTTTTGGATTTAAGGCATATTCATTGCTCTTCTCCATATTAGGCAACCCAAAAATCTCACAAAATGGGAAGGAAAAGCATGACTGTTATGATACAATTATGACAGAAATAGAAAACAACTTACAGTATACTGCAAAATAGTTCTGGTACCTTATTTTTGTAGTCTGTACCCTGTCTAATTTTAGGGGAAGAAAAAAAATGAAAAGAGACGTAAACACTGAGATGCAAGAAGAAAACAGTAGATCTGAGTCACTAGTTACAAACAGAGAATGATTTAGGTGTAAAGTATTACTATCTAAATACAGCCATGGTAAACTAATGCAGATCATCATCAGGCAAATAAAAGGGTCGCAAAACAATTAATTTGTAATTTTGTCTGCTGTGATGTTCCTAGTGACTTCATTTGTCAGTTAATAAGGTCTATATGTATGACAAGATGTATTCACTTGTTTATACAAATAGATTCTGCTTCATCTAAATGGATACAGCTGTCTTGCACAGACATTGCATCTGTAATACTTCGTTATAAACTATCTGCAGTTATTCTGGCATTAAAATGAATTCATCATATGATTTTAGGGTGATTCTCTAAATATTCCAGAACAGAATGCACATATAATGTGCATTTAGCATTATAAATGTCAGCAATCTATGCTGGCATAGCAACATATTGCAGTTCCCAGCCAGGGTCGTACAGCTTCTCTCAGTGCCGTAACATGCTACACCTTTTAGGAAACAGAGATCTTGTGTCCTTCTTGGTACTTCAGAGGTAGTTGCAATGTATAAACCTGATACAACTGCCAAGAGCTGTTCCTCTTGGCAGGGTCAACCACATTTTTGGGAACTCAGCTTCCTCTCTTCCATTTACTGCTAGTAATTTATGGAAATTATTTTATTTGGGTTGTTTTCTTATATATTTCTCTTTGATGAATGCTCTATAATCAATTGATCTCTGAAGCAAGGAACTCCCTAGATGTTGTCAATAACATTTTCTTTCTCTTGCATGAACTTTATTGTAATTGGTGCTAATAAAGCATCATTTACCTTCTTGCATCTGTTAACAGTATGAAGAATAGATGATAGCAGTTGTTTGAAAATAGAAAAAAATATGATTTATTAATTAGTACAGAATTTAGTTGAATATTTGGCTGCACATATAACTTCCCAGGGTGTCCTTATTATTGTAAATGTAGGTAGTTGCTGAACTAAGTCATTCATGAATTACCATGTGTTACCCTTGGTAACTTGTTAAGCATTCAGTGGCACGTAGACTAGAAAAGCTTTGCTGGTTCTCCTCAGTGCAACTAGGTGCAATTCAGCAGTTGCCTAGAAGTTACAGAGATGTGTCAGCACATCATGTCTGAAATTAAATCGGTTGATCACCACAGTTGTACAGATTCCAAAGCATATCTGGCTCGTTTGGGCCAGCTTGGGCTAGAGGAACTGAGCTCACATTCTCCCTGCAGCTGGCTATATAGATTTGCATTGAGAACCGGGGTATCTTGTGACAGTCTGCTCTTCACTTTCTTTTTGTTCCCTGTGTTTACTACAAATTTTTCACACTGATATTCTCTATAGCAAAGGTTGCTAAGTTTGCGTGAATGGGTTACGTCAGGCTGTGAACCCATTGTTTCAGATATTCTGGTGTTTGTTCAGAATTTCTGAACTCCTACTACATATTAGTTGCAGCAAATATATTTGTGGTAACACATAGAAACTCCATCCATGGTTCTAGATTAGAGATAAGGTTAGGCTTGGGAGAGAGACAAAGCCTAGAGATCTCATTGTTGTGGGGCTGCAAAGAGGCTGCCAAAGGAAGGGGTGAGTGCCAAAAGGTTTCTCCCTGAAGACCATTTTCACCTGAGCCATGGTGTGCATTAAGGCTAGGCAGGGTGTGCTTAAACTGGCTTGAAGTATCTGAGTCATGTGCTGTATTTTATATATGTATGATATGGCTCTCAGTAATGGGAGCAAATCTGTAACTTGCAGCATGAAGAAGGCTGGACATGCCTATAGTGGGTAGATAAGACATACAAGCGATTTTTAAAGAATAGGTTGAGCATAAACCATAGATGTTAATTACTGTAAAATTAATCACCATTTATGATTTTTCCACTTCTCAATATCTATTTGTTTGTTCATGATCCACTAAAGGTTTAATCGGAATCCCACTCAATAGGCGGAAAGACTCCTTTTGACTTTAAACAGAATTGAATGTGGACCTGAAATATTGCTTCTGTACACTGGCTTCGTGGCACATATCAAAAGTTTGCTCTTTTATGTGGAAATCAAATTCATTTCTTCGTAAGGAAAGCATAGCCTCATTCTCTGAATTACTGGTGAAAAAAGTAACAGTAATTTTATCCCACTGTGTGATGAATCACACTTGTTCCCTGTTAATTTCTGAATGTGCCTCATCAGCTTTTCCATACCAGTGCACAAAGAAACATAGCTTAAATTGTTTATGGACTGTATTCTTAATGAGGTCTTAAACCGGTCTTTGAGTGGGCTTTTTCTTGTTTATTACTTGAAAGGTTTGATCATTTGGTGCTTTTTGGCTTTCAGGTTGTAAATTTCTGGAATGACAAGTCAGCTTTGACATGTGGTCTTTCATTTGCTTTTATTTCAGCTGTCCTTTCATAAATTATAGATGCCTTTCATGTCAATACTTGCTTTATGAAAGTCTTTACCTTGCTGATATTACACATTTAACAAGTAATGTATTACACATTTAATAAGCCATTCTCGTACTCACTTTGCAAAAAGAATCATAGGAATCATTAGAAATCTGCAGCACTTGAATATGATGGTTTATTATCTGTTGTGGTTGTGCCTCATGCGTACTCATAAATATGTTATACAGCCAGCCAGTAAGCAACTCCAAGCACTCTTTTTTCAGTCAAGCGGAACACTCTTGAACTTAAAGGTAGTGTTGAGAAAACATCTTCCAGAAGGACAGACATCTGCAACAGCTGAGCTCTTAAGCACTTGGCTAATTCACAGTATTTCTATACTTCTGTGCAAATACTTAATCCCTCCCTACATTTTTTACCTATCAGTAGCCCCCACTGTGAGCATTCCTCTCAGTAGCCTGTTCTATTGGGACTAAAAAAAAATTAGTAATGCCATACTGACATTCCCTATCAAGCATATATATATATATATATATAAATAAAAATATATAAAAATATATATAATAAGGCCGTCTTGTTTGAGGTTTTCTTTTAATTTCCTGCCATAGCTTCTTCCTCTTGAAAGGCTGAGTGAACTTTTAAGCAGTAGGCATGCCAGGTATTGCTAAACCATTTAGTCCATATGATAGCGGTCTTACTAAGGTAAAAGCTAGGGCTTGTTTTGAATGCTGAAAAATACTCTTCCATATATTTTTTGTAATAATTTTCATCTGTGTAAGAGATGATTACCCTCCTGGGTGAAAGGGATATTGGGATGCTAAGAAGGAAGGAAGATAACGTGACCTGCTTATTGTACTGATTCATGGGAAAGGAATCCAAGGACGTAGAGTAACACAAAGAAATCTCAGCATTTGTCCAGCTGACCTGCCTTCTCATCAGGCACTGAATATTAGCATAGTCCTGAAAAATATGTTCTGAATAATCAAGGGCCTTGTTTCTGAGACGTAGCACCTGGACTTGTTTAAGGAAGGGATGTCATGTTCACAGGCAGCCTAAGAAAGTTTATCAGATGCTGCAGATGGTGCAGTCAGTCTGTGCATGTCATTTTGCTTTTATAGGACTGGCTCGTGGATGAATCATCCATGAAAAATTATTTCATATATTTCATAATTTGGGGCACTAGAAATTATTGAGGGAAACTGAAGCAGTTGAAACACTTTTAAAATTAATCTCACAAGTTGTTTATTTATTTTTCAGAGTATAAACTGAGAACTCTGGAAAAGGACCAGTCTCCTCTCCATTAACCACCCACACTGTCCCTCAAGCCCTATGCTATCAAAACCTGTTACTTCACTTCCCTTCACTAGTGTCACCATCTAAATATCATTTAAATGTGTAAATTGGCAAAACTCTATTCAATAACTCTGCCATTCTGGATAACCTCTCCACTTTCCTGGTTAGATTACTTACGGTGACCGTAGCATGAAGAGCTAATCAGCTGTAATCAGCTAGCAATCTTGCCCTGCAGTTGCACACATCTGCTGCTGCTTATTGTTGCTCTTTGAAAATGCACACACTCTTTCCTTTAATGAAGACTTAAACCGATAATTACAAAGCAATGGATAACAATAATAAGCAAAGTTCTGTAAACTAGAAATGAGAATTTAGAAACACAGACTGTACTTTGGTTTAATCCTAGGTGTTTGTTTAGGTTTTGGTATTATTTATTTTCCTGACAGAGCTTAATTCCAGGGAATGGCTACACCCTTTGTAACAAGAGGATGGCCTGGGAGGATAACTGGGCTGGGATTTGTGTTTAGAATGCAAATTAGGAGAAGTATCTGGAAATATCAATATCAAGACAGGTAGCTGGTGAACTATTTAAATACATTATTTTTAAAATGCTTTTTATTTAATTTATGGCTAGGAAAATGATGCACACATGTTCACCAGTGCTTCCTTCTATTATTTTCTTTTGTCGGGGAGGGGGCAGTCACGTTGTTCTACATTACTGTTTCCAGTGTATTTTTGTTTCCAACAGTAAATCAATTCCTGCAGCATATGATCTTGGATATTTTCCCCAGTGTGTTTAGGCTTCAAGTCGGACTAGAACAGGAAACCACTCTTAATCTTACTTGATAGTAATGATCTGTTCCACAGAAAGGTCAAATGCCTACTAGATCTATCATAACCTTTCCCCCTTCAATGAGACATTGCTAATAACTCAATTAAGGAACCTTGCAGGGTTGACCAAAACTTCCTAAAGTGTTGACTCAAATCCTGTTTAGAAGATCACATGGCATTGAATAATTGCTCTTCCTCTCTAGGGGACCTTGTCCATGACATGTCTGTTTTCAAATCAACCAGTTGTCTCAGCTGACACATAATTATAGATACATACACACACACATATGTATATAAATATGTATTTACACATACATACATGCACGCATGTGTGCGCATATGGATATCTGTATATATACACACAGATATATACAAATAAATATAAATATATCTGTGCGGAAACACATATGAAACTGCACTAGCTGTAACAAAATATGAGTTACAAGGGTGATAGACTCATATGACCAAATAGGACCTTTCAGACCGTAACTCCAAATTTGTAAATTTGTTTTCAAATATTGTCCTCTAGTATGCTTACTCTTTCTTCCTTTTTGGTGTAAATCTAATAAACATTATTCAGCCATTATTCAGATTATGAGGGAAAAAAATGGGGGAGATGAGGGGAACCCCAAAGGAAGACCATATGTGAAACTGTGCTCAAAACAGCTATGTTGTTAGTCAGCTAATAATGACTACTGGCACTTTGGCACTACCCTGTACTGTTTTCTTCTGGCTCATGCTTCTGTAGTTGCGTATAATGTCATGAGCAACATTGTCAAAAGCTTTTCTAGACAAACCTGATAAATGCGATTAGTGCTTTCCTTTGCTTAGATGGCTATTAACCTGTTATAGGAAGAAAAGAGATTGTTTTGACATGATTTTGTTTCTGATGGTGTTTGCAATTTGGCTTGTTCTCATCTTGTTTTACTCAAAGAACTGACATTCATTTGTTTACTTGCTCTTTCCCCTTGGCCCTGTGGATGTTAAACTCAGGGATGTGTATGTACCTCACGGAATCACAGAATGGTTGATGTTGGAAGGCACCTCTGGTGGTCATCTTTTCCAACCCCACTGCTCCAGAAAGGCCACCTACAGCCAGTTGCCAACACAGTTTTTGAATATCTCTCAGGAGGGAGACTCCACAGCCTTCCTGGGCAACATATTCCAGTGCTCAGGCACCTATCCCAGAGGTTCTTCCCTATTTCTGTTCTTTTACAGATGACCATGACTCTTGTTTTCTTCCAGTTCCTATATGCTGTTGCCACTAAACAGGTGAATGTTCCTGATCTTTTCAACTTGAAATCAGAGGGACTAAAGTTGAATTACCTTGAAGGTTACTGTAGACTAACCTGGTTGCCAGAATAGAGCAATATTGTGGCTGTTAGTGTAGCATAATGCAGTAAAAAATAACTGTTGAGAAGGCAATCCATTATTTTCTTCCTGCCTCATAAAGATCATGTGGTTAGGCTCAGTTGCAAACCTTGTATTTACCTACTTCAGATCCTTCACATTTACCTTCTCCTTTGCAATTATTAAGCCTGTTGTAGGAAATATTTGCTTGGTAATAATAAATTGAATTAGAATGATATACTCTTCACCTTGAAAACAAAGGCTGTAAGAGATACCACCTCTGTCTGTTCTCCTTCTCAATCTTTTGTGTTTTTTGATGTTTTGTTTTGGGTTTGGGTTTTTTTTCCAATTTAGTTTGCAATTGGCATTGGACAAATGTGAGAAGCTGAGTTAAATTCATGAAGCTAAGTTAAATTCAGTACATAATTCTAGCTGGAAGAAAACAAGTTAGGACCAGATCTAGAAACCCAAAATTTATGCTTCTGCTGCTGCCAACATCTCCATTTTTTTCTAATGTTGACTGAGTGCATGGAGGACAACATTCATATCTTTACCAGTCTTTTAGGTAGAAAACAGATCTTATCATATGTCCTCAGGAAAAGCGCTCTGATCATCAGGATGTTTTGAAATAGGCTGTTTTCTGTCTAATTCAATATTCATTAGATCAATTTTAGATATCCTGTCATGAGTAAATGCTCTGAACAACCTCCATTCTGAACTCTTTACTCAGCTATTATTATATTAAACATCTGATAAAACATTCAGTATCATAAAACTAACTGAAAGAGTGTCTTAATACCTTATAGCCCACGAGTGAAGTTCCCTGGGAGGAAAGGCATCCCAAGCTGCTCTTTCCCCTCTCTGTCTCTGCTGAGACAGAGATTTGCACTCAGGGCTCCCAGACCCCAATGGAGATCCTCACCTGAAGATCAGGTGTTTTGTGCTGTGAGAGGGAAGTACAGGACTTAGTAGAGGTCAAAAGATACTAGTGTAAAAAAAGAATAGCTTGCCCTCTGAAGATTTTTGTGGGGCATTTAAGGCTTATTCCTTTAAGCATAACACCATAAAAAGTAATTTTAGAAACAAGAGAGTACTATGAAAACAGATTTCTTTGAAAAAAGGTATGAATTATCCTAGCATTTTTGCTCACTGAAGTCTACTTAGGCAGTTTAAGTGTATGAAATATGCAACATACGTACTAGCAGTGCATAATTTAGGATTCTGTCATCTGTGTCTAAATGTCTAGACCAGGTATCCTGTTCGGTTCAGCAGTAGACCAGCTGTTACAGTTTACCAACTACTATATAAGCACTTGGAGCTTGGATAGATTTCAAAAATACTGATGCCATTTGCTTTTCTAGTCTGGAAAATGACCCATTAGCTCTTCACCTACTGTATGTAAACTACAAACTAGACTGTTTCAGCTATAAACTTGAAGACATTTAGTTATTTCTATGAATTGATTTATTTCGGTATAAAAGCGTAACTATTGGACTCGTTATAAATTGTAATGGACTTTTTTTCCATTAGAAAGCAACATTACCTTGGTAGAGTACAGGATCAGCAATTAGGATTGTTAACTTCTGTCCCTGGTTCTTTCAATGACTTGTTGTATTATTCCATGTTAACCACTTTCTCATCTTTCCAAATGCATTCCACATCCTTAACTGCTTTTCAGGTTATAATACTGATATTTGTAAAACAACTTGATATCTTTGAATAACCAGTGTTATAGGTAACAAAAGCTCTTTCTATATATGAGAAAGTTCAGATGCAAATCTGAATATAACTGTATGAATAATACTGTGTTTTTCCATTTTCTTAGATCTGGCACAATAATTTAAAAAAAATCATTAATTACTTTATTTTAAGTAGACAATCCTGATGACTTCTTCCCTTTGTCTTGAGTTTGTAACTTCTATTGCAGAATTCAGTGGGAATTCCATATGTATATCCAGGATTAAGAAGCAAAAGTCACCTTTTAAAGTACATTACCTGGCAAAGGTGTATATTATTTAGAGTGTTGGGTAACCCTTCCCTGCTCCTTTCAGTAGTTCTGGACTTGCTGATATTTGCCTTCTATTTATAGGAGTTCAAAATCATGCCAGTTGTAAAAATTAAGAAACACTTAGCATCGTTTAAGTAAGTATTGGTTCTTGTCAGGAAGTGTCAGGTAAGTGTTGTTCCTTTGCTTATATGTTTTGCAATATAGGTATATAGCACAATATCTCACTTGTTTCTGTAATATTAGGTCTTACATATAGCATTACAGAAGGACACATTATACATTAAGGACAGCATATGTAAATATTAAGAAAAAAGCATAATAAATAAATGGAAATAGTAAGTAACTTCATAGTAGATAAGATAGACATAATGTCACGTCCAATTTTAGTATCTATTTAGAGATAAATATAGTCCAATTTGCTTGAACTCTGAGAATAATTGTCCCTACAAAGTTCCTTTATGTGCTTGCAGAAATTATTTTTTTCAAAGATAATAAAGTTAACAGCCCTTGTCCTTGAATTACTTTAGTGCTATCGGTCTTCAAAGTACTGAGACAAAAAAGTTTAGTCTCCAATGCAGCCCTGGAGGCCACACAACTCTGCAGTACCTGAAATGATAATTTTCCTGAAATATAGCAATTTAAATGAGGGAAAGAAATTTGCAACATGATTTTTAAGAATCATCAGAGTGATCATTGTCCTGAAGTAAGAGGCCTATTTGATTAGAAGTGTTGCAAAGCTGCAAGGCTTAAATACATGGTCTTTTGAGCTAGGATGCTGGGCCAAAATTCTGGATGAAGGTGACAAGTGGTAATTTGTTTTATTTTACCTGACCCAGAGTAGAAATGCGGTCTTCCTCTCACTAGAGAGATGACAGACTTTTGATCTCAAACTCTCTGTAGAGTTCCAGCATCCTTCAGTTTCTTCTTATCAGATGAGATTAACACCTCAGATGTTCCTGTGTCTCTGTGTCTTGTCCTCAAGAGGCATGTGGAAAGCACATCTGGTCAAATCTGACATGTTGATGAAAACCAGAAACTAACGTTCTGAAATATTTTCATTTTTGATTTTCATCATAAATTTCACTTTAAGCCAGGAAGAAGGGCTGGCAGAACTGGAAAACAGAAGTAGATGATTAATCTGAGTGGTCCCACCAGGAAATCTTGGCAAAACACAATTAGGTTACGAGGAATGATCAACTCCTTATGTGATTAATTTTAAAACTTCAAAATTGGCCTATGCAGAAGATGCTATCACAGTTTCTGGAGCTAGTAGGAGCTGAAGTTGTTTATGTAGGGAAAGCTAAATAGATGTTATGAAAACTGGAAGAAATGATCCAAAGAAATTATTTTTAATATTTTCTTTGTAAGAGATAGTAAGCATAACACTAAAGCTGTCATGAAGAGTTCTGTGTTCTATGAAAAGATACTGTGCGTTTAGCAAAGTTTTAATCTCCAAACTAAGCAGCAGGACCCTTTTTATGCCTCACTTTCAAATTTCAGCAGAGACTTAAAAGATGGAGGTGTTAGTAAGAGAATCATTACCATGTAATTAGCTCAGAACATTAACTGAAAGGCAGGACAAATTAATTTTCTTTACAATAATTAATTACTGGTATTTGAGAGGTGAAAATACTGTAATGTCTTTTTTGTATTAACAAATTATTTAATTTGTTAATTAAAAGGTCAAAAATGTTTACTTTGTGTTGCACTAACTTATTACTTACATGTGACAGCTAAATATATTTTCATAGAATCATAGAATGGTTAGAGTTGGAAAGGACATTAAAAATCACCTAGTTCCAAACCCCTGCCATGGGCAGGGACACCTCCCACGAGACCAGGCTGCTCAAAGCCCCATCCAGCCTGGCCTTGAACACTTCCAGGGATGGGGCATCCACAACTTCTCTGGCCAACCTGTTCCAGTGCCTCACCACCCTCACTGTAAAGAATTTCTTCCTAACATCTAACCTACATCTCCCCTTTTTCCATTTAGAACCATTACCCCTCATCCTATCGCTACACTCCCTGATAAGGAGTCCCTCCCCATCTCTCCTGTAGGCCCCTTCCAGGTACTGGAAGACTGCTATAAGGTCTCCCCAGAGCCTTCTCTTCTCCAGGCTGAATAACCCCAACTCTCTCAGCCTGTCTTCATAGGAGAGGTGCTCCAGCCTCTGGTTGTATTCGTGGCCCTCCTCTGGACCTGCTCCAACAGGTCCATATCCTTATGCTGGGGGCTCCAGAGCTGGATGCAGTACTCCAGGTGGAGTCTGATGAGACTGGAATAGAAGGGGAGAATCACCTTCCTCGATCTGCTAGCCGTGCTTCTTTTGATGTAGCCCAAGATACAGTCAGCTTTCTGAGCTGCAAGTGCACATTGTCGGGTCACATTGAGCTTCTCATCCACCAACACCCCCAAGTCGTTCTCTTCGGGGCTGCACTCAGTCCATTTTCTGCCCAGCCTGTATTTGTGCTTGGGATTGTCCCAACACACATGCAGGACCTTGCATTTGACCTTGTTGAACTTTATGAGGTTTTCACGGGCCCACCTCTCAAGCCTGTAAAGGCCCCTCTGGGCGGCATCCCTTCCCTCCAGCATGTTGACTGCACCACACAGCTTGGTGTTGTCAGGAAACTTGCTGAGGGAGCCCTCAATTCCACAGTCCATGTCTCCAGCAAAGATGTTAAAAAGCACCAGTCCCAAAATTGACCCCTGAAGAACACCACTGGTCATTGGTCTCCACTTGGACATCAAGGTGTTGACTGCAACTCTTTGAATGTGACCATCCAACCAATTCCTTATCCACTGAGTGGTTCATCTGTCAAACCCATGTCTCTCCAATTTAGAGACAAGGATGTCATGCAGGTTAGTGTCAAATGCTTTGCACAGGTCCAGGTAGATTATGTCAGTTGCTCTTCCCTTATCCACCAACGCTGTAATCACATAGTAGAAGGCCACCAAATTATTCAGGCATGATTTGCCTTTAATGAAGCCATGTTGGCTGTCAACAATCACGTCCTTATTTTCTTGCTGGGCAAAGAGGTGAGACTGACCGGCCTGTAGTTCCCTGGGTCTTCCTTTTGTCCCTTTTTAAAAATGGGGGCTATGTTTCCCCTTTTCCAGTCAGTGGGAACTTCACAGACTGCCACAACTTCTCAACTATGATGACTAGCGGCTTGGCAACTTCATTCACCAGTTCCCTCAGGACCCATGGATGCATCTCATCAGGTCCCATGGCTGACCAAAGTTGAAAAATTGTGCTTTCAGAATGCTAATCCCAGAAAAAGTGTCAGAAGCTTTCAGTTCATTAAAGGATTATATGTTTCCTGATGGACTTCCTATTTAAATAGAAAAGTGTAACATCTCCAAATATTTTTGTTTGGCTTGCTGGGCTCCCTTTCCTCCTTTATAAAGGTTTAATGAAGGAACGTTTCTCAATTCTGCAGGTACCTGGCAGATGATACCTCCTAGATGAGGCCCACAATAAGACTTGGTAGGAGGGAGAGGTGCACTGCACTGCAGGAGAGGAAATTGGTTGGATATAGGTTGGATATTAGGAAAAATTTCTTCTCTTAACGGATTGTCAAGCATTGGAACAGGCTACCAAGGGAAGTGGTTGAGTTGCCATACCTGGAGGTATTTAAAAGAAGTGTAGATGTAGTGCTGAAGGACATGCTTTAGTGGTAACTTAGCAGTGCTAGGCTACAGGTTGGACTTGATGATCTAAAGGGTCTCTTCCAACCAAAACAATTCTATAATTATATGATTCTATTAAATCTTCAATGGATCTGGGCTCATAAAAAAGAATGCTACCTTGAATTACATGTCTTATGGGGCAGAGGGCTTATAAGAATACGTTGAACTGATTAAGTTCAACAAACAAAACAATTCTGATAGACAAGATATTTTATATCAGTTTCATTTGTAAAGAATAGTTTTTAGGCCTAAAAAATATCTTTTCAAATAAGACTTTGATTAGGTGGAAAACGTTTACCAGTTACATTTAAACTTTTTAATAAATCTTCATATTAAATTATCTGTTGCTGGATACTGATGTTACATTGGATGCCATTTCTTCTGACAAGCAGTAGAAACTCTTGAGTGTAAATTAGGTTCATTGACAGACTGTGTTCAGAAACTGCTGTCCCTAAAACACTAATTTTAACACATCCAACATCTGCATTACATTAGATTTAATTCATACAGAATAATTCTAGTCATTTACAGTAAGTATTGAAAGCAATTTAAAACATATGTCTCATAAACTGTCTGCCATAATCTATGTAGATTCATTGCTACAGCACAGATGCTTATACCCAGGATGTGAAGAATAAGTTTAAGCATATTTTTTGCATTTACTGAAAATCTTTAAAATTTTCTGTCAGTTCTTGACTTCTGTGTATCATATGCAACTATCAGCCAGAGCACTTCTTTTTACAGTCCTTGAATAGCTTTTGTGTGATTCTGAGAGTAGGCATGAACTGATATTTCTTGGGATAAGCTACCATGATGAGGTGGATACATACGCTCAGCTAACTTTATGAGAACTGGAAACATTTATTTATGGGTGAATCCATCCTTTCATGGGTGTGTCGTGCATTCCAATAGCCATGACACCTACTTTATAGTTCTGTATATATGTATATGTCTATGCCTATGACGTTTGTCCATGATAATTCTAGAGAATGTGTCATATAAAACATAATGACTGTCTTTGATTGCATGTTAGAATATTCACCTTTTGTCTTTGCTAACACATAGGTCATGCTATCTGCCTTCACCTGGTATAATCTTTAATCTAATAAAACTAATTAAAAATTCTGTTTTAATTGTGAGAAATTGGATGCTTCCCATATTTGTAAAGTTCCCATGATAGTAAAAGCTACTATGACAAAATATTCACGTGACTGGGACTGTGCCTTTTTCCTTTTTTTTTTAGGAAAAAGAAATCTGAGGAAAGGCACTGGATATAAACTAACTTAAAAATTAGAAGTAGAGAGGTGATGCATGCCACACTATGATCCTTATTCACTTTTTGGGTAACAAATTGTTTTAATCCTTTACTTTAATGGGCAGCGGAAAAACCTGTCTCAGGACGCAAGTCTGTAAAAGAGCACAACACAGTTATGTTCTTGAAGACTTTGTCCTGGAAATGCAAGAAAAAGAGCCGACTCATTGAAAAGAGCAATTTAATTTCTTAGGGCTTCTGGGAGCATGCACACACATGCACATACATAGTACATATATGTATTTTTGTATACATATATATACACACACAGAAGCATGTATTTTTATACACATATATGTATATAAATATAACTATAGACTTGAACAGTGGGCCAGCTCCCACTGAGGTGTTTTGACTTCCAGTTATGTCAGATAGGGATTCTCCAACTACATCTGGGTAAAAGTCATGGGACTTAATTTTATTTCCACAAAGTCGTGATAAGGTTTGTCTGCAGCAGTTTTAGAGATACAAGGGGACTTCTGATGTGACAAACCTCACACTTTTGTAATCGGTAAGTCTGCTTCTTTTCCTAAGCTACAACAGGACATCTACTCTGAGATCTCCAGACCTTCTCTTTCAATGTTTATACTTGCCCACTTTTACCACTTTTCTTGAAGTGGTTTTAAATGTATGAGGTAAACAAAGTTAACTGCGTGGAAATAACATTTTTCATACCTTATATTCACATTCAACATAGATTAGTGTTCCAATCTATTAGTAAACCTTAAGTAAAAGAAAACTTTGTCCAATAGCATTTTCTTATGAAATAAATGTTACAAGGAGTCTATACATCCAGCAATCCTTGTCCCTCTGATTGAACTACTTGGGTAAAATTCTGGCACCAATGCAAATCAGCTGAGGTTTTGCCGTTCTATCCACTGGACTGTTTCTCACCACCTAGTAAAATTGAAATAGAGGAAACATTAGCTTTATAACTTTCGCAATGCAAATGTCAGAAATGCGTTTTGTTTTCTACCACTCTTAGTTGCAGATAAGATGCTATCTCTTAGATGCCACTGACAGACCATTAATAATAAGTTAATGGATAACTAATTCGACAATTAGTTGTGTCCTGAAAAAAAATATTGTTTCCTTTCATTACAGTGAAAAGAGGATAGGAGTCATAGACATTTCATGTCCACATCTCTGAAAAAGCCACATGCAAATTACTGACCATCCTCCTGACCTTTCAGAAACATCTATCCAAAATCTACAAGAACCCTACCAGGAAACAGGAATCTTAGTCAGTAGTCCCTAAGGTAGTTAAGCATTGGTTGCTAAAGTAAAGAGCTCTTTGTCGCCCGAACACTTCCTTTGATTTAACTTGGAAAGGGTGCTGGAAAATTGTTTTATTTGGCCTTTTCCCATCCAGTGATTTCTGTGTAGTCCACATCTAAGTAAATATGTAATCACAACGGCATAGAATTATGTTAAAATCTGACTCTAGAATAGTAAAGAATTTAGTGGCTTTGTCAAAGTGATCAGAAATATTTTTTGTCATAATACTAATTGGCACTTTAATTTTGAAATGTGTGTTATTATGTAGCTTAGCTTGTCAAAGCTGGATGAAGGTAAAAGTGGAAACAAAATCAAAATTAGCTTTCTTCCACCTTTCCTGCTCACAAAAGTGTAAAGAATTTCATTTGATTAATTGCTGACTTCATGGCTTATGTGTGGCCTTCACACATATTTGGAGGTTAATATCATAAACCAGACTATTTTTCTTCTATCAAAGGTTCTTACTGTTCACATTGTTTGATCTGGAAAAAACTAATTTCATTTTTCCCTGCCTTACTATCAGAATATTCTAGACCAGAACTATTGAACTCAGTATAAGGAAAAAATTTCTGTAGGCAATAACTTGTCTTTGAGCTTGGAGATTAGAACAGGCAACCTGTGCTAGAAATATCACCGTCAAGAACCGCCTTCAGAAAGGCTAAACACAAGAATTTCTGAGGATTCCTGGTCAATAGTCTTGCCTTTTCACAGTTGAGAGATATTTGAGTGGGGTAAAGAAGAGACAACAAGCCACTTACAGCCCTTTAGAAGGAGTGCTGATTCATTCAAGTTCTCAGAACCCTACAAAATATTGCCTAGACAGAATGTGATTTTTGCAAAAAAGGACAAATCAGAGAAGAATGCTGTCTTGGATGATCTGTGGGACAAATAACTATGAGGAATACAGTATAATAAAATTTTGAAGGAAACGCACTTTGGCATTGGAGTAGTTATGGTGTACAGCTCTACTAGTGAATACAGAAAATCTAATTCTCCATGAATTTTGACATTCAGCATTGAATTTCCAAAGAATCTAAGCAGTATATTATGAAGTAACCTACAAAACCACTTCCCATTAAGTAAGTTGAAATAAGTGAGTTTATTTCAACCTTTGTGATGATTCATTATAATCCACTTAGAATAATAGCTCCCCCCCAACTGTTTTCTTTCACTACCAGCTAGATAATATATTAATTTCTACAGAAATATGACTTTTTTTATTAGCTTGTTTTTGGCCACACTTACAGTGGGAGTGATATGTAGCATGTTACCTGATTGAATTCTGTTCATTTCATAAAAGATACTTAGATGACCAGTCGTTGTGCCTCGCCTCTCCTCCTCTCCTCTCCTCTCCTCTCCTCTCCTCTCCTCTCCTCTCCTCTCCTCTCCTCTCCTCTCCTCTCCTCTCCTCTCCTCTCCTCTCCTCTCCTCTCCTCTCCTCTCCTCTCCTCTCCTCTCCTCTCCTCTCCTCTCCTCTCCTCTCCTCTCCTCTCCTCTCCCTCTCCCTCTCCCTCTCCCTCTCCCTCTCCCTTCATTTTTCTGCCTCTCTTTTTTTTCTCTCTCTTGCTTTCTATCAAATCTTGTAATGAATTTCTGAAGTACTAGAAAGCTGATAATGAATGCACAGAGATTTGAATCATCAGTCAGTTCCAAGAAAAATACTGGAACAAGTAATCATTGTACTGCAACACAGCTTTATCTAAATTCTCCTTCCCAATTTCTAAGAACAGATTTTATCTTTTAAAACAAACATATTTAAAAACCCTAATGGACTATAGAGACCATGTAAGTCTACATAAATTTGTCTTTTGCACAAATATTTTCACAAATATATAGGGTTATGTCACAAAAACATAGATGCAGTTGTTCAGATGAGCAGGGAATACATGAAGGTCAGGATAGCTCTGATTTTTCTTTAGTCCTCTTTACTGAAAATTATTTCCAGTCTTCGGTTTCCATTTTTGTTTTCCAGTGTCAAAGATCTATTGGCTAGGAGAAATCAGCAAGGTGACCTATTTATGGAAGAATAATACGCAAATATAAAAAGTCAGTCTGTGAGCAGAATTTGATACAGAATACTTGAATTCTGAGACTTCACATAACATTTCTATGTTTACTTGGGAATCATAATGAAATTTCTCATCTATATGTTTACTTTTCAAAGGCAAAAGTATTTCTGAACCCACTCCCAATTACTGCCATGAGTGGTTTCTTTTGCCATCGATTTCCACGAGCTTGAATTGAGATCAAGATGAACAGCATTTTGAAGCATTTGATTGATAACTGAAAAAAAAAGAAAGTATCTGATGATTATTGTTTGCTTAGCTCCTTAGAAGACTAATAGGGCCCTTCCTCTAGACAACATATAGAGGTTTGAGAGTCTCTGATTTTTGCAGTTTTCACCTTGCAATGTTCAGGTAAGCTTTTCTGCACTCTTTGTCAAGAAATGTGACTGACACTGATATACCAGCCCACTGTTACCTACAGCTAACTGAGAAGGTGACAGCCTGTTGAGACAGAAGATTTCTTATAAAGGAACTATGTAAAGGTCTTAATCCTGCTTCCTTTAGAGGTCAGTGAGAATTTTGCATTTGACTTTGTGGAAGCCAAATTGGTCCCAAATTGAACAGAAAACAATCACTCACTGTATAGCAAGAATTTATATCCTGGAAAAAAGAGCGTCTATTATTCAAAGGGACTGACAGAGGGGTCACTGGGCAACTTTAGTAGCCTACAGATCATTACATTTAGTACTCAGGTTTTTTTCCTTTTGTGCAAGAAAAACTCACAGTGACTTCAGTAAGACTTTTTCTTACTTAAGGAGAACAGGATTGGGTACTTAGTTGAGAACTAAAGCTGCATTAATGACTTCCATATGTCATTGCATAAACCTCATTCATGTGTTTTTGATTTAATGGGTTATAAAACAGAAAACAAAAATATTCTGTGTAACTTTTTGTGAGAAGCAGAAATGCTTTAAAGATCACGGATGAGAACAATTGGATTTTAGTTAGATGTGCAGTAATTGTTCGAACCCTGGAAATCACTTCTACAAAACAGTCTCATGTTCTTTTTGTTCAGTCTATCTGTCTTACATACTGTTTCCATTCTCTTGTCTTCGCCTTTTTTATTTCCAAAAACCCTGTGGGGATATTATGTCAGCACTTCTTGACCTCATGTGGTGAAGTTGTCAATGTTGAATTAAATGCTTTTTTAATATAACCATACCAATCCCATGAACAGATCTTCCATGCAATGTCCTTGATTGTACAGTGAGGTGAAAATGCATAGGGTGATGCTGTAACTGCACTAAAGTTAGAATGTGGAAGCTAGCAAAAGCACGTTAACTTGTTACATAACGATCGATTCCACATACAAATAGAGTTCACCTCTTAAGTTTTATGCAGAAATTCTTAATCACAGACACAATCCCCTGCCCTAGGATATAGGATCGCTAGGAGAGCAAGACTAAAAAGGGAAATAGAAAGAAAACCCTTTGCCACTGAGTCTGTAAATAATATTAGCAGCACCCTTAGGTACTGAAAATAATTAACCTTTTTTGTTGTTTTTGTTCTAAAGAACTTTCCAGTCCTGCAAGGATAGCTGTCCATAGTGGGGTTCTAATTTGAACTCAGAACCTGGGATTTGTATTCTCTAACTTAGGTTTCCCCCCATGGCCATTATTTGGGTTCCTCAGCCAGACAGCTGAGGCAGACAGCATGAAAACAGCTGCTATTTTGCATTTGCTGTGTTCAAAATCTAGCTTGTAATTTACCTGGATGTGAACCATGTAAAATAGTGTAAGCCTTAGATCATGATACAAGGAGTTGATCTTTTTCTTCATATTTATTTAATGAACTGTGTTGTGTTATTCTCTTACTGATGAAGTGAGGAAGAAAAGATGAATATGGTAGTCTTTTAATGAGCTGTGGCCATACCAGAGTAGCAGTTTTCAAGCAAATTTGCTGTGGCTGGAGATTTAGGTCAGTAGGTCAGAATTTACTCATTTAGAAGAAAAAGGTTGACACTGACCAACAAGGCTGTAAAATTCAGCAGCGCATGCTGAAACAGACGTATGTAAAAATAGCAAATAATGCAAGCTGAAATTAAATAAAAGGATCGAGGCACTGGAAACACCTCCAGGCCTCTTCCTGTGGATTACTACATTTTTAAGGGCTTTACTGAGGGTAATGTCAACTTCTTGGAAGGAAGATGAGTCGCTAGGAAGAAATGAATAAGCAGCCATCATTTCATACATGCGAAACGTAATTTTCCCACTCTCTACAATCTAAATATTTTCCCCAGTAGCTAATATATCTCTTTCCCTGCAAAGTGAAGTTAGAGCTTCCTCTATTGCACGCTTCCAGGGCTTGGACCCCCTCCACTGTTTGAAGCAGTTTCTTTCTCATCTCTCCTCATTCTTCGAGTGGTGCCTGGTGTCTCCCCTCAGTGTGGTTGTTCCCTGCAGTACTGCCGGCGTGAGGCACTGCGGAGCACTGTCTTTGGAAGTTAGCAGAGAGAAATAAGAGTATTCATGGAAAACAGGTTGTGGAGAATGAATCAGTTATTATCTCAGAGCATTTCCCATCTCTCCCCATTCCTCTGAAATCCTGATTGACCTTTCTAGCTGAATGATATGACCATTGAAGTATTACTTATCTATTCTTAAACTGTTTTTGTGTCATTGATGAGGAATGCTGCTTCTCCATTTTGATTTTAAAGAAATCATTTAATCAATGTAGGCAAACAACTGAACAATCCCCCGCTTCTTTACTGTCAGAGATTGCTAAAAATTTCTGTCTCCTTTGTTTTGAATTGCTGACACAGGAGCTGATTGCTAATACAGGTAAGAGATTTTGTATCAGGACATAGGTGATGCCTTCTGGGTGTTAGCCATATTAATGGTTATGTTTTAGCTATGTCAGCAATAGCTTGAACTGCATTTAGCTTCATTGTAGGCAGATAGGACCTCACAGAATAAATCGGAAACAGTAAACTTTTACATAAACTTGATAGAAGAAAAAATCTTTTTACAGTGAGAACAATCAATCACCCGAACAACCTCTCCAGGGACATGGTGGAGTCCCCATCACTGGAGATTTTCAAGACCTGATTGGACAGGATGATAGATAATCTCTTCTATAAAGTCTTCTAGGCCCTTTTTCCCATGAAAGGTTGGACCAGATGATCTTTTGAGGTCCTTTCCAACCTGACCTGTTTTACGATTCTGTCATTCTATGATTAAATCGAAAATAGCAAAAAAAGCTGCACAAAAGATGTAACTCGATAAAAAGAATCTCTGCCCTTAAAAAGTTTTTATCTTAAAATGTTTACAGTAACTTTTGAAGGCATTCAAAATTAGAGGCGGAAGGTCATCTTGAACATCTCTTTTCATTGCCCTGCACACTTGATCCATCTAACATTCCCAGCAAACCAGACCAGGAGCTTGTGTCCCAGCCAGAAGCAGGAAGTCCTTACAGTCTCTAGCAGTACACAATTCTTGCTGGATTTGTAGACAAGTTTTTGTCTAGGTAGGCATCCAAATTCAATGCACATCCTCTGAGTCTTCTTATTAGATTTAGTACTGCTTCCTCTACCTAAAAGTAGTAGTAGTTGCTTGCTACACAAATAGTTGAAAAAATGTGTATACTCGACCTCTGTACAACGGTGTAATTAGAAAATTAAAGGGAAACATTTTATGCAATTTGTTCCCTGAGGTACACTGCAGGGTTGTTTTATAGATATACTATGTTACTGTATTATTAGTGACAAATTACTGTGCGGCTCTTTGAGTATGAATATAAAATGATAACACAAGATCAACTAAAAAGTGCGTAACTTGGATCAACATTTTTAAAAAAATTACTCTCCAGCCACCATCCCCCAAACCCTCAGCATTTGTTTTTCATTTATAAACTTTGGTGGCAGAACATTGATCACATTGTGTCAAAGACTTAAAGAAATATCACTTTGAGAAGAAGGATTTAGTTAAAGAATGTACTTTGTTAACAGAGATGGTAGTAATAACGTATGGAGTGTAACATACACACATGGCATGGCTTCCAGCTGTTTGGCTTCACAGTTATTATGTGCACTGTGAAAGAATAAATGAATCTTTCGATAATGCAGCAAAACATTTTGAATTCTGTCAGTTGCTCTTTCTAAAGATGTAAGGAAAGTTTCCTTTCACTATTAATTCTGAGGTGCATAATAACCTCTACTGTGTAGACCCTAAAAAATTAGAATAACCAGTGAGTTTTGAGAATGAACTTAAAAGTTAGTAGTTCAAGAAAATCCATTACCTTTTCCTAGATATAAACATATTATGTGTCTTAAAACTGTTAGCTTTCCAGAAGGAAACACAATTTCAAGTCAGTAGTACAGTTAATATTATTTCAAAGTCTTCTTTTCTGAAACTGATTTAAATCCAGGCAAGCATAAGTGAAAATTTTGGCAAATTCAGCTTTTAGGGGAAATATATATTTGGGACAATTGTCTCAGGTCAGTGTGTACTAAAAAGGTGGCTATATATTTCCAGTTTCTGTCCTTCTGATTTTTTTCCTTTTTTTAATGCCAGATATTCTCCAAACTGCATTTGAGGGAAGTTCTTAAAGGCAGCTTTATATCGTTTTTACAATACTTTTGAGGGATCAAATTTTCAATGGGAAAGTATTTCTACTTTTTCAGCTATTTCTTTTACATCTGTGCCTACTCTTGGCCATACAACCTGAATCCATGTATACACCTGGGAAGAAGAACAGAAACTGAAAATGGGGGTAAATCCCACTGACTACAATAGTCTTATTAATAAGGAAGTAGAAAGTTGAGTTTTAAACCAAATATAAGTACCTTCTGAGCTTGGTAATTCCTTAAGACACAGCATTTAATGAACAACACTGAGATTTAAATGTGAAACGTACAAATCGTGCAATGTGTTGAAAGAGCTTGGAATTGACTGAACAAGACCTGATATGCTTAGGCAGATGGGAATCTTGTTTGTGAACCTGCAATTAAAGGCTGTTATTTTGGCCATAAACACAAGTACAATTTACAAACAAGAACTTTTCTTGTTAACCTCCTGATACTTTTGCCAAGAAATTGTAGAATTGTAAGATAACGGAAAATGAGAGACATGATTTAAGAGGTTAAGTATCTCTTCAGTCTGCTCTCTGGGCTCCGGCCTGAGATATGAAGGTGGCTGCCAACCCACCAAAATATAACAAAAGTTAAGCAACGAAATGAATTACAGCATTTCTCCTAGGTGTTTCATTTCAGCAAATGGCCTGCATTTTGGAACAAGATACAAACACAGTAATTATGTCTGTATATAATGCAGGGCTGTATGTGTGGGTGTGTGTATATATATATATATATATATATATGCGCCTTATTATACAGTAAAGTGAACTTTTTGCTAAGCCATTATTTTTTCCATCTTTGCATCCGGATTTCACCTAGGGCAAAAATGACAGGATTTAGCTCTCTTACTGTCATTTCAGGAAAACGTTCATGTTGGGAGAATAGCCACTGGGCAATCTGGGTTTACCCCGTGAAACAGAGCATAAACTATAGCTGGTTTCATTTCTTTCTGTTATTCCCTCCAACTCACTGAAATTTCAGCATTCATCTTACAGCACTACATTTCACCCCATCCTCCTATCTTAGGTGAAGCTATTCACCACTGCTATCTTCTTTTCATCACTAGCATCAGGTTTTTTTGTCCTGTCTTGCCATTAATAGTGTTCTTGGCTGGCTTTCTGCATGAGTCTTCACTGTTACACTATCAAAAGTTATTTTCTCAGTTCATGTAATTTAGTCCATGATTTAGCTGTTTATTTGCATTGCTATTGTCAGAAAAACAAGTGCATTGATGGTACCAATTCTGAGTCTGGAACAATATAAGCGGAGCCCCAAGCTTCTAAGTAGCGGCTTTAAAGAGAAAGAACAAAAAAACAAAGACAATAAAACTACATAAGAGCTCACAGGCTTGTTCACATGGGTATGGTTATGGGATTGGGGTCCCAAAATAATGTCACTTATGCATGTCCTTACAGATAGTCTGTAAATAACTTCTCTTTGGCCAGGTGCTCCTTTTTGATTTTTGTTACTCGTGTAAGTCACATCACTACCATAACACATATGGGGGCTCCAAAGGCATAATTATATTTCAGAACTGGGCACACTTGTACCAAGTGCTAAAATGACTTGTCAAGGACCACAGAGAAAGTTTGGGGCAGAAAAAGAATGGAATTTGCATTTCCTGCAGCCTTGTCCAGTCCTCGAACCATTGGTACGTCCTTCTGTTTCGCTGTTACTGTCAACACTGTGACTCGTAAGTTGTCCAATCTGCAGTGAGGCTTGAAAGCTTTAGTTATGAGAGATGGGTAATTTGTAAAAGTAAAGAAACTTGAAGCATTCAAATAAACTTGCAAAAAAAAGGGCTTTGGTCAACCATGAATGCTATTTGTATTCACTGTGCATTGCTAATTATGCAACTGAACATCCTTCGTATTTCTTCTGAGAAAGTGGTGGACATCTTTCATATAGAAATTTTCTATAATACACAACATCCTGCAACGCGTGGTCAGTTACAGACAACTGGTCTCAGAAAAATAGAAAAATTCCACATCTAGGAAAAAACGTAAAATCAATGGGAAAAAACACCATTGATATTAGGAAGGGTATGATTTTATTTTCAAATTTTTAGCATTGAGTGGAACCATTTCACCCATTTTTCATGGGTAAAATGCATAAACAGATATTAAGAAATATGAAAAGATTGTGTTCCTCTGTAAGGAATTCTGAGAAAAAATCAAAATGACAGTGTTTCATAAATAATTACATAAAGACTGATTTTCCCCTCTCAAGGAATTAACTTCTTTCTTTTCTTTTTAATTAGATCAATACAAATGAAACCATTTAATTTAGTTTATGCTGAAGAATTCTCTCCTGATCTTCAGGAGTTAAGAGTTTCTGCTGTGAACAGAAGGTTGTTTGTCATATATTTCAAAGCTATTTAACATTGTTTTCTTAAAAGAATAGTTTTCTTTACAAAATATTTTATATGTCTTAAAGTTGCTGTATTTTAATTGAGTTTTTTGGTCATCTTTAAAGCTTACCTCGCTTGTTGGCACTTTTCTTCTCCCTGGACAACGTTGACATACAATTTATTTATTGTAGTTTCACAGTTGTTTCTGCTTCATCTGTCACTAAGTTCTCCTTACACAAGTGCAGAAGTATGCAACAATGAAAAATAATGGCAAGAAAACACTTAAATAAACATTTCCAAGGCTGCAAGAGAGTTTGGTCTGGCATGAGAGAAAAGAATGAAGGTTCAGGTCATGGGGGTAAAATGGCTTCCTTATTTATTTCTAAACTGTTTTTCCCCCCTTTCAATGATACCATAAAACAAAAGCTATTAGTAACATAAAACATTAAGCCACTGCTTCAGTGACTTTATGTAAACCTGTATTCCAGGAACTGCTGCAACTAACTATGAGAGAAGCCACGCTTACTTTGTGAGGCCAAACTTCATCAAATTTTTAAGGAATGATGCAACTAAGGTAACTAGTAATAAAAATCAATCTGCAATTTTCAACTTACTAAAATGCACCTTGGGCCTCTGGCCAATGCAGATCTGTTAGATTTTGCTTTTGAAGTGTCTGCAAGTGATAAGTCATTTGTCACATCCCCACTGAAAGCTCTTAGGTCTAAGAGGGAAAAAATTGCCACTCACTTCCCAGAGTGTGAAGACACATGAGACTACCTTAGCAGTCCTCATTTGGGTGTTTTGGGGGAAAACTCAGGGTCACTCCGTTTAATTCACTGTAGCAAATGGAATTTGGACATTGATTTCAGCTGCAGGTTGCCTGCCTGCAGCTAGTGCAGGTCATTTCACCTTGCAGCTAGTGCAGGTGAAATGAGTTTCTGTCTGCACCCAGCTCCACTTTGACTTCTTTCTAGCACAAAGACAAACAAAGTACCCTAAAACTGCTTACCCTCATCTGCTTGAATGGAAAAAACCAGAATTATTAAAAGTTAGAAAGATTTGAAAAACTGTTTTAGAAGCAACCATCTCATACTTATCATTTACTATCTTTTATTTCAGCCTAGAAACTAACTGTAGTTTTGTGAATGGCCTTATGTACAGGTTAGCAAGGCAAAAATCGATGAAGGGGCAATTTATGAACAAATCTGGACTGAAAATTGACGGGCAAACCTCTGTTGCTGTATCTCCTGAAAAAGCACTTCAGCAGTGTATGAATCCACCTAGTTCTGAGAGACGGTTCTGCACAGAGATGTGCTGCCTTCCACAGTTTCCTGACTGACCAGAAAGCTCGCAGTTATCGCCTTCCTCTCTTTCATCTTCAAGAAGGTAACGAAATTCCCATGCTAAGACATGCAAATATGACGGACCAGGCAAAATGGTATTTGGATGAGCAAGGGGCTGAAAACCAAGGTGAAATAGCCTTTTAGTATTTTAAACAATATATGTAAAAAGATTCATGTGGCATTAGCCAAAAGCAAACCATGTATATTTTTGTGATTTTACCGATGTATGGCTCCTCACGGTTCCTCTGTTATGCAAAATCCTGTTATAAAAAGAAATTTGGATCCAAAAATCGACACAAATGTCTAGGAAGCTAGACACCCAGAGTTGCAGAGGACTGACTCCAGTGGGACTTGCGTGCATAAACACTGTTGTAGCACTGAGCTGTGGTAATTAGAACTGCAATGGTTAAGGACATATTGGGGATGTCTTGCAGTTGAAGCTGCCTAATTATGTGTGAATTATTAGTGGGTTAGCACAGAAAGCAGGAGAGGCTGTTTAGCATTTCTTACCCTGTTCAAGTTGTTTATCAAGTTCAGCCAAAGTTAAATGTTATGTTCAATGCACTTCAAGTTTTATAGGTGGTATGGGGATACATACATGAAGGGCTGTGCTGCTTCTGCTTGTATTCAGCAATTGCTAACCTTCTTTTGCTCATTATCTAAAGCTGGTCTCCATGGGTCTCAACTATTTGGGACACATACATTTAGCAACACCCCTATGCTAATATGGCTCCCCTGAGATCACAGCTGGGACACAGAGTTTCTGTAGCTGCTTATAATTAGACTAAGACTTTTCTCTTTCCAGCTTTTACTTCTTATGTCACTGTAGAATCACAGAGCCTGGTTTCGCAACTTTTGCCCGCTTAAATTCTGGAGACATCTCAGGGAGATGATGGTTTCTTGGTTTTATTTATTTATTTTTAATTAGTCCTGCTGTCATTGAAAAGGTTTTAACTGTAAAGGCTTTTAAATCACTGCTATTCCTGAAGGAATAACCAAGCAATATGTGCACATCCACCTTCTCTTGTGTTGTTACTGTGAAAAAAGAAAGTATGTTCATCACTGCATTCATACCAGAGGGTACCATTTCTTGCCAGCTACCATTTAAGTCGCTCGTATAACAGCTACTCAACCTGCTTCAGCTGAAATCTGCTGTGCTACTGTAAACTGCCTACATACTGGATGTGCCCTGTATCCACTTATTGTAACTGAAAAAAAGGATAAGGCATACCAGAATAGTTTATCACCTGATCCAAAGGGATGTGCTGCCCAAGGCAGTCTGCAGTGAGGGACTGTAATTTCCTGCATTGACATGGCTCGATTTCAAAAAGGATGCCCAATGCCTGAAAGCGCACTGCTAGGCCAGCACAGATAGAATCGGGAGTCCTGAAAACCTCAGATTCCTTTCACAGGAGGGCGTCTTCCGCAGGTTTTAGTTCTTGACTTGCTGTGTTGACCTTCCTGCATCCAACATGCATAGTTGTACATACTTGCACAGTCCTTCAAACCAATGGTATTTCTCTGTTGCTGTAAGTGGTGCGCTATTTTCTCTCTACCATATGACAAGAGGCTGTTTTACTGTTCTTTGTTTCCTTTTGCAGTATTTGTCGTGATGCCCCAAAAAGGCAAAGCCCTTATCCCTTGGCAGCCAGTTTTCTGTCTCCCTGTTAGGCAGGGTATACCTACGTATCTGCAAAGGTGTACAAATGTCATGTAGTGAGTGCTTTCACATGGGGGTCATCTGCACACCCTGAAGGGGACAAATCAGAAGAGGTCTAAGGCTGTCAGGAAGTTTTCTGGTACGAAGTGAATCGGTGATATTTTTCTATTTAGTAAAGAAACAAATCTGCAATTAGTATAGTCTAAATGTATTTATTGCTTGCAAGGATATTTCTTATGTGCAGCTTTTAGTTTCGTTCTGTTTAGTGCTGTCCTTGCTAAGATCCTCCAAAAATTAGCTGATCTGCTTTCTTCCTGTTTTGCTTTTCTGGAAAAATCTGAAGAAATGCAGTGAAGTTCTGTCATATCATGAAAGACTATCAGAACATCACATGTTGAATACAAAGGAAATTAACTACACATCCATAATACCTGTTTCTTTACTTTTTCATATTTACGTGTGTGTTGGAAGAACAAACAATTCAGATACTGCTTATTTCTGTAGTGTCCCTCACATCCAAGGCCGTGAGAGGGGGAACAGCAGTGATGCTATCAACCTCCAACAATAAGATGAAATAATATTTACCAAAATACATAAATAATGAGGCAATGGATTTTTTTTGTCTCCGCTCTCCTTTCACTATAAAGTTTAGAACTAGTTAGACCATCTGTGCTTTAACAACCAGACATTTGTTTATTAATCATCTCACAAAAGTGCTGTGGTCATATCTTCTGTCCCTGAAATTCAGCTCAGCGGGAGGGAAAGAGAGAGACACCGAAACGGTGTCAATGAAGCAGATGAACGCAAGAGCAAAACCAGCTGCTCTCTTTACACGAGAGCAGCCTGGCACACTGCACCCCTACGGTACATGCCGGATCAGTCCCCCAAGCTGTGGCATTAGATGCATAAACAAATGAAGAAAGGCTGAGCCGCTCTCCAGCTCCTCCCCTCCTTCTCTTTTTATCACCCAGCTGTGGGAATTCATGCGGACAGTTTTATTGGGGGAGAGTCAGTTCTGTTTTGCAGGATAAGGCTCTTGGCATGTCACAGGCTCCTAATGGGTGATACTTTGCAGTTAGGGATTTTAGTCAAAATTCCTTTCTGTCTTTTTCCCTCCTTTCCCTTCCACCTTGTCTGTCTTTAACTTTATAATAGACACATTTGAAAAAACCCTACGAAATAATTGCTGAAAACTTGCTTACTCTTAAGGTTTAGTATAGTCGTTGCAAGAAAGTGTGTGTAATGTATATGTGGATTTATTTTTTAATATATTGCATATGTTTTATAAGTTTTGCATGACGTTTATATTTCCTATGTAATGGATGGCCACATGTGGTGCACATGCACTACGATGGCACTATGCTGGTGGCTTACTGACACTCAGGTATCAGCTGGTAGCTGATACTTCATGAAATATCCTATCCATTCTTCTATTTACTGGCACTGCAAATGCGCACATAGTTATAAGTATTAAATCACTGGCATAGCGTGTATTTCTCTGCAGAATCACATGATGATTTTCCAAACTCACTGCAAAAATTATTCTTAAAAAGGAATGGCAATTTAATGTAATACAGGGCTAGTCTCACAGCTGAGCTTTGTAGGTGTTGAATTTATTAATGATTTTTATTGATTTTGCATCTGTCTGTTGGTTTTTAAAATTATTTTAATTTTTATTTCCTCTGTCTTCAGTACTGGTGAACACTTTTTCAGCTGGCTTATTGCTGAGCAGGGCTCTAAGGAGAGACCTTGACACAGTGACAGCAGCCAGAGCTGATGGTTTCTCCTGCCACTTCATATGGTGGTCACAGCTTCCTTCAGCTTCAGAGTTTGCGTAATTGTTGTACTCCATACAGAGTTTCACTCCATAGATAGTTTCACTAAAATGACAAGCTCTAGAGGTATTTTTTCCTATCAATCTCTTCATTTCTTTGCTATTGAAGCTGCAGATGCAGAACTTATGAACTCCAAAGGGTACAGAGACAGTGAATTTGCAAAAACATGTAGCAGCTTCAGTACAACTTAGAGCATCAGGTTAATCTTTGATAATTTAGAAATACATTGACTTGAGTTTGGTTTTAGATGATTCAAATTTCAAAGGAATATATTTCTGTTAGACATGACTTCTCTTTGTTTGCTTTGTATTCGGTCTCTTTCTCAATTTGGGCATAGTTCCTTTGTGGCTCTCTATCAGATCAGAGAAGCGCTCTCATCTCTAGGCTTTACAGAGTGTGCACCTGGTTTTTGCAGAGGAACTCTTGAAAGTGGTAAAAAAATGCAAAACATAAGGCTTGGTTTTCCTTCTGTATCTTTTCTTTGGGGAAGCGGGGAAGGAATGAAGGTCTTTTGCCAAGTTCCGAACAATCAGTTAAATTTGATTGTTGAATGCTGAATTACTGTAGGACGTGACTTAATTGCCACATCCTGGAATAACTCTTGAGTATACAGTAAAATAAAGATTTTCAATCTTATGGTTTGTTAGTTGAGGTTTATTTGGTTGGGTGTTTTGTGTTTGTTTTTTTTTTCTTCTTTTGTTTTCAGCAGATTTCACCCTGATAAATTCTCTTCCCTACTTACAACTAAGAACAAAAATATTTTAGAAGTGAACCCTGAACTCCCACACCTAGCCAAAGTCTTGCAAAAAAGCTAACAAAGTCCATTTCCTTCCAGTTCTTCAGCTGCTGTCTGACAATCCATCAATAACCAAAAAATCCCAGTGAAATTAGGTCAGTACCTAGAAAAGGATAGAATTCAGCTACCACGACTTAAAGGACTCTATAGCTCCAGAACATCAGGGAAATGACAAATAAAGGGTTCTGCCGTCCCTCCAAATACTCATTAAGTGTGGGATTGAGGAAGATTAAAACAGTAAAAAGCCAAGGGACATAGAATACACCTGATTCCTTTTCTTTTTCTCCCTTTCTTTCTTTCTTTGCATGTCTTCCTT
Source organism: Chroicocephalus ridibundus (assembly GCF_963924245.1). Classification (NCBI taxonomy): domain Eukaryota; kingdom Metazoa; phylum Chordata; class Aves; order Charadriiformes; family Laridae; genus Chroicocephalus; species Chroicocephalus ridibundus. Next base: position 29,052,264 of record NC_086316.1, on the reverse strand, counting down.
TCTCTGTCTGTCCCTTTTTCTAAAGTAGAGAAATGTAGTAATACGATCAGAAAACTTAAGTAAATAGTACTTCAAAAACATTTTAGTTCTAGGTTGAGTGAAGATTTAGTAAAGAGGCTATGATATTTTCTGTTACGAGTTCACCCCATCAGCATCATGTAACGCTTTAGAATCTGCTATAAACCATAAAACATATTCTAATCCATAAAATAAATATTTTTTAGTTCTGTAAGCAATAATGTGAATGGGAACATGTGGCTGAAACAAATGGTGATAAACCTCTTTTTTCATCAGGTCATATCAGCATGAAATATGTGTTCTGTCACTTATAACAATAAAGGGATTTATTATTAAAGAGTTGTTTATTCACACACATTACAATTTTATATAAAAATCACAAAAATTTGGCTTAAAAGAACAAATAATATTTGCAAACACTATGCAGCTGTTAATGTCAGTTTATCATTGTGATTTTGTTTTGTTCATTACGTGGCAGCTGGAGATTTGCTCTCCATGGGCTTTGCAGAAGTCAACAAGAGTCTTACTTGTGATTTCAAAGGCTCTACTCCTGTCCTTTAAAAGAGCTTGACATCTTTCAGAACACAGTCCAATTTGCTAATAACAAACTATTTTGTACAGATATATATTTCAGATATGTTTTCATATGAGGTATTTTATATATATATATATATGGATGTTTATATATGATGCTAAAGATGGAGAATTTTACCCATTTGTGGCTCTGATTTTCTTGTGGACTCTTAAAAATCTGTCTCCCTTATCAAACACCTTTTGGAGTTTGGGCTTTATCTTATTTATTAGAATGGTATAGTAAAGCAGTGGTATCAATTGATTCTATGGCTAAGCACCTTCATTTGTATTTCATACTTGGTTCTTCCTTACAGATTTGAACTGCAACTGACTGAAACTCACAAAAAATGTAAATGTTTCTAATTCTTTTGGAAAAGATCTAGTATGATGGGATGACTATGTGTGATCTCAGTTCCTTTCAAAACTGGAGAAATAATAATGTGGTGAAGGATTTATCTGGCTATAATAAGACATGACAATGAAACAACTGATCTTATTTTCCAGATTTCTTTGACAAGAGTTTGTGAATGTGCTCATTCTTATAGGCAAAGTAAACACTATTATTTTCACAGGCTGCTTGCAAATGAGAGAGACCGTGGGGTTTTGTTTAGGAAGCAGATAGTACTACTAAAATTTTTTTTGAGGGAAGGAAGAACTGGAGTTTCATAGTTTTGTTTTTTCCAGACAGAAGAAAAAATGTAATCTGAAGGTGTTCATTTGAGTATAACCTGTAATTTCAGTGGGGAAAAGAGTGAATATCCCATTTAGTTATTAAGAAAGGATTGTTTTCTTCAGAGGGACTTGGAAGCTGGTGGGGTCAGTTGTTTGCACGAAAACAAAGTTTAAGCTTTGTAAACTTCACAATTAGTATGAGTAAGTTTGTTTGAATTACAGAATCACAGAATGGCAGGGGTTGGAAGGGACCTTCGGAGATCATCTAGTCCAACCCACCCGCCAGAGCAGGGTCACCTAGAGCAGGTTGCACAGGAACACGTCCAGGCAGGTTTTGAATGTCTCCAGAGACAGATTCCACCACCCCTCTGTGTGGCTGTTCCAGTGCTCTGACACCCTCAAAGTAAAGAAGTTCCTCCTCATGTTGAGATGGAATTTCCTACGTTCCAGCTTGTGCCCATTGCCCTGGGTACCACTGAAAAGAGCCTCGCCCCATCCTCTTGACACCCACCCTTTAGATATTTATAAGCATTGTTAAGATCACCTCTTACTCTTCTGTTCTACACGCTAAACAGACCCAGGTCTCTCAGTCTTTCGTCACAAGAGAGGTGCTCCATTCCCTTGATCATCTTTGTAGCCCTCCACTGGACTCCAGTAGTTCCCTGTCCTCAAACTGGGGAGCCCAGAGCTGCGCACAGTACTCCAGATGTGGCCTCAGCAGGGCAGAATAGAGGGGAAGGATGACCTCCCTCAACCTGCTGGCCACGCTCTTTTTAATGGACCCCAGGAGACCATTGGCCTTTTTGGCCACAAGGGCACATTGCTGCCTCATGGTCAACTTGTCCACCAGGACTCCCGGGTCTCTCTTTACAGAGTTGCTTTCTGGCACGTCAACCCGTAGCCTGTACTGGTGCATGAGGTTATTCCTCCCCAGGTGCAGCACCCTGCACTTGCCCTTTTTGAACTTCGTTAAGTTCCTCTCTGCCCAACTCTCCAGCCTGTCCAGGTCTCTCTGTATGGCGGCACAGCCTTCTGCTGTGTCAGCCACCCCTCCCAGCTTTGTGGCATCAGCAAACTTGCTGAGGGTGCACTCTATCCACTCATCCAGGTCATTGATGAATATGTCAAGCAAGACAGGAGCCAGTACTGACCCCTGGGGAATACTGCTAATTACAGGCCTCCAAGTGAGCTCTGCGACACTGATCACAACCCTCTGAGTTCTGCCATTTAGCCAGTTCCCAATCCATCTCACTGTCCATTGTTTTGAGAAGAATTCTGGTATAAACGGATTAGCATTTTCACAGAATTAAAGCAAGCCAGGGGACTGGGAAAAGCAACAGGCTTTTCTCCTGCCCTAGATCATCTCTGTCTTCTTGACCTTTGTTCATTCAGCCTATCACAGCCCAAACTTTACAATAATATTTTGCATCATTTTCCATCTCTTCTATATTGAGTTGTCAAGTTGAATTGTAAGTCCTGGAGACAGTTTTAAAGGTGACCTTTATATTTAAACTTCTATACGGAATACCTCCCCAAGGAATTAGACACATACATTTCAGTCCAACACTGTTGTCTGAGGCACTCATCATCAACTTCTACCGTTTCTATCTGTGCCACCATTTTAAATTTTGAAGTGACTTGCCTCGTTTGTTTGAGTACTAGTGAGTAATGACCTAATTTTGCAATAAACGTTTGCATACTATGACATCCAACAGCAAGACTGTCTTAAAGCCAATAAAAAGGTTTCTTGAAATAAGGTTTATCATATCAAAAGCAGTTAATTTTCCAAGATGTACTTCTTTCTAATTATTATTGTTACTGGAAATCTAAGGAATAAAATAATAGATATGCTATTTTAGATAGCAGAATGAAAATAGACCTAAAATATTAATGCCCTTCAACTTTCAAGAGTACAGAGTAAAACCTTGATATGTTAGATTTAATTCCTTTTTAAAAACTTCATTAAACAGTTCAACCTTAATTTATCTTCCAGCTCTAACAGTGGGAGAAAACTAGCTTATCTTTTTCTCTGATTGTTATTCTTCTTTTTTAAGAAATAATCTACTTTTTTACTTGAGACACAAAGTTTGTATGAGGACAAGAATAACTTTTGTTCCAGATTGAATTTGATTCCAAGTATGTGACTACAATGATGTAAGGCACATAGGAATACATAACTTGGATTAACATTTACGGATCCTTTTTAACAATACACATTTCCATTCTCCACATTTTTCAGATTTTTAGATCCATTATTCAGTATTCCTTCAATAAGGCAATGGAGGGAACTATCAGTTCCTTTGTTTGAACACCATTTCATCTGGAATTTGTAGTATATATTTTTTAACATTGTGTTAGAGTGTGTTGTAAAAGATGGCTCTAGAAATACTTGAAGAACATTTATTTAGAGTAAAACTGTTCTTCAAAGAATACACAAATACTATATTTTGCTGGGCAAAGCAGAGAAATCTACCAGTTTAAAAATATGCACATACTAACATTCATGACAATGATTAATCGAGTTTACATAAGAGTTTTAGTGTAACTGTAGAAGATCAGTCATGTTTATCAATCTTGTGCTAATAGCATTCCTTAGTATTCCAGTTCTTTTATGTCCCTGTCTTGAAGTCTTTATTCTTGTAAACTTCTCACTCATGCTGTTTTGTACTCATGAGCAAAAGATTAGCAATGAACAAGAATAAATACACTCAAGTTCTGTCTCCCTCTTCCTGATTTTTTTTTTAATTGCTATTCAGTTTTAGTTCTTCTTGATACTCTGATAAACTGCAAAAGTTTTGAGATTATTTTACTGGTTTCTTTTTGAAGGAGAAGGGACTTAATGTCTCATCCTACTGTTTATGAAGCACCACTACATTCTGAAACGAGGTATCTCACATTATGTATGTGTTTGTATATTATATTTTGGCTTTACAGTCAAGAGGTCTCCCACTATATTGTTAGATGTCTGTGTGCTCTGTAAAGTCCAAGTCATGTACATGCTTGTCTCTGCATTCAAAATGATGTTCTTAGTAACGTAATAGTATATGTGCACATTTTTAAATTCTGTAATACTAAAATTTAATGCTGAAAACCTGATCCTACTTTATTATTCTACTTGACGGTTGATAGGCTCACATAAAATGGACAGATGAAAAAGCCATTAAGCTATTTTCACTGTTTCTTTCATGATGCATCTCATCACCCTCAAACTATTCATCAATGAAACAGTAACTTTTAAATCAGTTTTTTAACAGATCTGCAAAAAACTTCATCAGATGTATACAGCCTTCTTTGACTTTAATAGGATGATGCTAAAAAAAATGTTTCTATCAATCAAAGACATTGTACCCATAATAATAGGGGACTTCAAAGGAACACCGCTGCTTCTACCTCTGATTCAGTGGAATACCTTATAGAGTACTGCAGATTTATACCTTCAGTTCTCAGGTCTTTTAACCAGGTTCATTGTAACTTGAGTAATTTCAAGTATCACTGAAATATAGCAAAGAATATTCAGTAAGTATACAGTACCAATCTTAGAAAATGTCCTCAGGAACATTACTATTACTATTAATGGCTATTAATAATATTTTTGATGTTAGAACTCTGACCTATTAGTATGTGGAATCAAATAATTTCCTACTACCTAAATGTTTTACATGTAAATGCACTTGCTTGTTACCTGGCTCCTACTGCTAGTATCTTGTAGTTTACAGTAGAGAAATTCTCCTTTTGTTGTGAAAGGAACTGTAAATAGTGGTGTCATTAATACACAGACAAATTATGTGAAATTAACTGTCTTCAGAAATATTTATTTATGAAGGAAATATGAGTTTGTAAATAACTAGGTAAGCTCTTCACTGCTAGTAATAACAAACAGATGGAAATAAAAATATGTTTCTAATAACCATGTATTCACAGTGTGATTAAACCAAGACACAAAACATTGTGAGCAGCTTTATTATCTGCCAAAACATGGGTTTGGAGTGATGCTTTTCTTTTGTAACATATCACCCCACAAACATCCAAAGCAGCAATACAAATTTGCTCCTCGTATTTGCTTTTATGTATTAAAGGTGCTGTCAACTATAACTGGAAAGAAAAAAAAAAAACAACACCAAAACCCAACAAAACAGAGAACCACAAACAGCCTTCATTACCCTAGATTTTAGTATTTAAATGAAGAAAGAATTAATGTTAATTAGTTTGGTTTTAAAATGCATTTTAAATGCATTTATTAATTATTCTAAGTTTGGCTAGAACTTGAAGACCTTTTGCATTTTAGAACAAAAATACTTTTGTTTACCTTGAAATTAAATTTAATAGTATTTTCTGCCTGAAGATCTAAAACCACTTTAAAAGTGTAGGAATGTGAAACATCATGCACCTTTCCAGATAGGTTAGGCAGCAGCTGCCCCTGGCAATGCTATGACAAGGTAGGAAACTCAAGTAAATGTGTCCTGCCTTCAGCCACTTCCAGTGTCCCTGTTGTACGTCCCCTACACCAGGAGCTCAGTACAGAAACAACCCCAGGAGCTTGGGCCAGGGGCACGTGGGGCCAGTTCCACTTATTAGCACACTCTGCACCAGCAGAAAGAGATGATGGCCACAGCAAGAAGAAGGGGAAAAAAAACCAAAACCAAACAAGACATGGCAGACACCCATGAGCATTAGAACATTGCTTATTTTCTCAGGTTATAAAGATGGATGGAAAACGGTGCTTAAGGGTGCTTTGATTTATCCTTGTTTTGCATATAAGGGAGGTCTGAATACTACCACTTGGGAAGTACTGAGTGTGCAAACTTTTGATTCATTAGGTAGGCAGACTGCCATTTCAAAGGACCAGTAATCACAAGTGTATTCCATGAAGGTGTAATTACTGAATACATTAACAAATGTGCATATTTATTTTTAATTTCAGTTATTCAAAGTGTAATAAGAAATAAACAAGGTATATGGACCTTGGACCTTGATTTTTAGCATATAGTTTAACCACATTTAAAAGTTATGAATTTAAATGTTGATTGTGGTGTATTTATGCAGCCAAATGCAATAAAAGCTTTCATCAGTCCTTTATACAAGCACAAAAATCACAGTAGGAAGTCAACACATACTTCCGTCTGAAAATTATTTATTATTTCTTATTCTTCATTTTTACTCCTGATTTTCAAAATCTGCAGTTGCAAATATAAATCAGTTGCTTATGGTAAGGAAGTGTTGCTTGCCAGTGTTTTCTGAATTTCTCTTAATAGCATATTTCTGCACATATGTATTTTCAAATGATTGGGTTTTCAGCTGTGTGAAAATCGGCACAGTTGTAAAAAAAAAAAAAATTCAAAGTGTTTTGTTCTGGCATATCGAATGAATATAAAAAACTGCTGTAATGGTGCATTATGAATCTAGTCTCCCAGTAATCTAGAGGCAATGTGTATGTTCAAATCACATGGAAATTAGACTATGGAGATCTAATATAAAGTAAGAGATAAAAAATACATGGGAGTTTAATTGTACCTCTTCTGTACCCACAGAAGGCACAGTGGAGTCTCAGAGAAACCCGTGATTCGATATTCTAACAGACCAGCTAATTAAATAATTTAAGCTATTTTCACCTCTTTCCTTATGCATTCTCCTGCATATGCATGAGAATTCATATCAAAGAATGTATACCAAAGTAAATGCATTGCAAAGTAAAATGAAATGACTCATGAAAGTGAATCTTCTCATCAAATGTAAATGCTGTAACTTAATAAAGGAAAGAAAAATTTCCATTAATTTCTTTACAGGCTACTTGGAATGGGACGCAATATCCAAAGAGTTCAACCACCTTTATAACACAATGTAATACAGTTTTCACTGCAAATTTGAGTGAAGTCCTGTCTGGTATGCTCAAGCAGAGCTGTGAAATAGCCAAAGGCACAGCTACTAGCTCCGAAATAAGGTGTCCAGTTTTTATCCTGCACACTGAATCTACACATTCAGTGCCTTCAGCACACTTGGCTGTTGTGGTCTATTCATGGAGCCTGCAGACCAGGGCAGGACGTTCACGATTGCCAGGGGAAACGCTGGTTTGTTCTGCAAGTTCTTATCTCCTCCTGCAAATTCTTCTGGGCCATGTGATTATATTTCTACACATCCTTATTGCCTTTCTATTTGAAATTGTCTCTCTTTGAAGAAAAACTGCTTTTTGCTACGCCAGCTTGTCCACATCTGGCTTGAGCACTATCATGCACTATTAAGTGTCCAAGTATAGACACTGAGGCTTTGTCTGTATTGCTAAATAAAATAAACCAGGGCCCATATTCTGGCTCCAAAGTGAAGTAGGAAAGCCTGGGTTGAATCCACGCATCTGAATTTTCCTTTTCCTGTCCACAGCTAGAACTTCTGAAACAGGACAGTCACACTGGGGTCTTCCTAATCAAAATAGTTCCTGGCGTTTGCTATGCCCCAAATTATGCTTGGGAAAGCACAAGTTGGCCTCAGCCAAAACAGTGCCAAGGAGCATCCTAACAGCAAAGCAGAGCAGGCAGGCACAGGAGGGAATTCACTCTATCACTATATTAGCACACAAACCCATCTATTTGCCTTTGGGGTCCTTACAAGCTTGCAAGATCCTGGTACAGGACTCACTTCAAGGCTGGCCCCCACTGAAATAGAGACCTTGTAGAAAAGGCAGGACCTGCCAATTTGCTTCTGTCTTGCAATGAGTTGTTTTAGTTCTCTTTGGACCTTATTCTGAATGATCACATTGTTAGAAAGAAAACTAATTTGTGCCTACTGAAATGCAAATATATATGATGGAAGACAATAAATTCTTTTCCAGTGGTAAAGTAGGTTGACTTATTTCTACACCTTATACTTCAATTCCAGAAGTAATGATGTAGCTACTAGTTCATGGTAGGAATGGTTTCCTACATGAGGCTGACCAAGTAGGCCACAATTCTACTCCTTTATCAGGTCTGTAACTTGTAAATTAGTAGACGATTTCATTGATGTCAGTGGGACTGTTCACATTTTTAAAGTGATATAAAGATACAAGGCAGTATCTCCGGTATGTGTTTGAATTCTACCCCCTCATGATCTTTTGACAGTTTTAAGTCACACTTTGATAACGGGTGCATATTTGCATTAATGCTTCTTGAGACAGTATGTCTAGATAGTCACTCTCATACAAAAAAGAATATTCTTTCCTTCATGCTTGCTGATTTTTATTTCCTATTCAAGATACATTAGCCTTCTCTTCAATTAAAAACATAGCATGTGATCTGGAAGTCATGAGCAAAACCCACAAAATATCAGACAAACTATAGAGTGAGTACTGTACAGATGCTTTTGTAGAAACGGGAGGCATCTGTAAATATTTCTGGAAGAGAAAGAAAACACAACATATGACAGAGAATTTATATGGGATGATGTTCTGAGCAGGTCTGATAAGAATAACCTCTCTTTAACAAGAGACATGCTATTGTCATGAACTGGTTTATAAGCATTTATAATTAATAATCATTTATAATTGTTGTAGTTATTTGTGCTGATTTCATTGATTGCTGCTCCTTTTCAATCCCAGATGACTGGTTTAAACAGCGTTGAATGGATTTTTACTTCTCATTTTGTGAATTGAAGTCTTCCTACAAAGAATATGGAGTGTAGGTATTTCTTTTCCTCATGTTGAGGACTGCTTAATAGTTTGGGATGTTAAAAATATATCTAGGCACATTTTTAGCCTGGTTTCCTGAGGAAACAAGGCTTAGGCAGTCATGCTGTCTGTGTGTCTGTGTCTCCCTCGCTAGTACACTGGAGTCCCTTGGACAGTTTCAACAAAATTTGACAAAGACTTCGAGTTTTCAAAGATATTAAGCTCTTTCAACCGGACTGCACAAAATATTGCCCAGGGGCCTCATTGAGGCTCCAGAGCTGTTTGTTTGATCCATCAAAGTTGAGTTGTTCTGTTTAGGCTCACCCAGCAGCCAAGAAACAGCAACCAGCTGGGCAGTCGGCTCGCGGGGAGCTGACGGTCAGTCAGCGTGGCTGCGATTTTCACCAAGCCGCATTGCGTGCTGTTTCTTGCCGGGCTGTCAGGCCAGGAACAGATAGATAGGGACCTGGCAGGTTGTGGGCAGGCTCATGCAGGAATAAGGATATGGCTGTGTAGAACTGCAGGGCACTGGGGTTTAACCACTCTGTAAAATAAATACTAAAAAAAAATAAAAATTAACAACCAAAAAAAAAACCTCTATGTATTTGTCTCTTGCTACAGAACTACTTAAATGATGAAACAAAACACAGGGCTCAACATTCCCTTGCTAGCATCCAAATAACGCTTCTCAAAACTATATGCACAATACATCTGTCAGGAAGCAAACAGTATCTAAAAGCTACAGGAAAAGACACGCACATCCAAAACACTTGTGAGCATGTGTGTACATGTAGATATATATCCATACTTGCATATGAATGCACTAATCCTGGAACCTTCATAATCCGATGTATGTAGTCCATATAAAGAACCTCAAGTTCTGTACTCTCATGATTTCCAGTGCATTTTGGCAACAGGACACTCATTTGTTAATTCATTCCTAGATGGTGGAGCAAAGTATTTGACCACTAAGATTAGGGTCAAGCCCACCAATTTTACTGTAAAGCTTACTGATTTTGTTTGTATAAATAAGACTTTTGCATAAACTATTGTTTGGCACCAGCAGGTCTCATATAACATAATTACAATGCAAGCTGCAAATAAGCTTTGAAAGGGCAACGGTGTCACAGAAACATTCTAGTAGTTCTAGTAAGCAGCTTTGTTTCAGAAAATAAGTCAGAAACTATTTCACAAATTTCCTTCATTGCCAAAAATCTATCTTAAAATGTGTTAACCATTTGCCTTTACTCTTTACCGTGAACTGCTGTCTGTCTTTGGTTAAGAACTAAGTGATTGGAGCCAAATGTTTAAGGCAACAGTTTAATATTTTTGTTTCGTTTCATGAAAAGTGCATATTAAAAATGAAGAAAAAATTGAAGGAAAAAAAAAAGCATTCGGAGGGCACAGCAGAGTGGACAGCAAATGTCCCGTAAGTAACGCCAGCAGGCAGGAAATAACATATATTAAATTCAAAGCAGCCATTCGTGTCTTCAGTCTCTCCAAGAATGCTAGTACAAATCCAGCTGGCACCTCAGGTAGGTTCTCCAGCCACATCTGCCTGACGCATTTGGCTGTGTCTGATACTTTTTTTTTTTTCTTAAGGAAAGGTCTAACTGCTAAGAAAAGTATAATTCATTTATTTCAGGATTTCAAGGAACATATAATCCACCACGTGGCAACATTTCTCCTCATCAGCTTTTTCCTACTGTTGTAATGCTGAGCAGAAACAACTGAACAGCTATGACTGCCATGCTTCATATTATTGAGTGAGGCATGGCTGTATTTCCATCATGTGTTTGCACTGTGCTTTTCCTTGTCCAGCAAGATGCCCCAGTTAGTTAGCTTGCAGGAATGCTAACTTCTTGCCGTTGCACATAGAAAGCCTTGAAGCAAACATAGTACCATATCAGCAAGGAAATAGGTGTTCATTATGACCGTATAAAGCACTAGCTGGTTAACACTGAGTTGGTCCAAAATGCTTTTATAAGATACTAGAAGTCATTTTACATCACACTTATTTGGCCATTTAATTCTGTTGACTTTTGGCTTAAAATAGAAAAGGATTTGTGTAACTCTGTCTAGAAATGGGCTGTAGCCTCAAAATGTGAATCTAAATTTTCAAATGCCTCTAACTTGGAAGTGGGGTTTTGTTACAAGCTGTCTTTGTAACAGCAGGACAACATGGGATTATGGTATTTAAATGCTTTGTATTTTGGTTATATGTTTTTCAGATCATTAGAGTGCAAGCTACTTGTCTTCTTGAAATAAATGTCTTTTGTATATCTGTGTGCATGCAGTCACCCTGGAAAATTGTATATAAATTCCCAGTTCAGTTTGAGTTGCAAGTGTCAATGTGAAAACTCAAAACGACAATACACTATTGCACAAAAAAAAAGAACATTAGAAATAAAGAAGTGCATTATTCAATCTATTTCTTTATGTCTGCACAACATCAGGCAAACAACCAGCTCTCAATACACTGTAAGAAATAACAAATAAGCACAAGAGAGTACAATTGAAATAATTCCAAAGAATTAAGGCCAAGTAATTACAGCTTTTTAGATATATTGACTATAAAGAAGTGTTTTCCTTGAGGGAACTTGAGGTTAACCATATGGCATACTGACCTAATCTTCAAAAGTACAAGAATGAGAAGCTTTTGATGAAGCATGGCGTTGCTATCTACATCTGTGACAGAGGAGAATAAATTATGTATCTCTGTAGATAATTTGGTAGTTTTTATTAATAATTGTAGTTATGCAAGTTAATATTACAGCAAACATTCAAGTGTAATGTTTTAGGATCTAAACTGAGCAGTGATGGAGCCAGGAAATCAAGTCCCCTATGTAGAACAGTGACTCATTGCAGTATGAATCATTTATGTCTAAAAGCAGAACTGGTCCTATTGTGTTCTGCATTGTGTCAATATTTCCATGGTAAATAATTGTTTTCAGGGCTTCTATCCATAGAAAATGGATTTTTTTATTAAAACTGGTACACCAAACACCAGGCCAACAGCACAAATTTTAATTACTGTAAGTAATGTGTGTTTTCCCATGCAAAAGCAATTTGGGTCATTTGTACAGATGTTCAAGGCAAGTTTGATTTTCAAATGAATATTTGAACCATATTTAGATTTTGTGAACTTAAGAGGAAAAAAAAATTGTGTATTTGAATGTATCTTATTATTTAGCTTTTATATTTTTGTTCGTTCTTTCCACTATCTGTTCTTCCAATCCTTTCTACTTTGTACCACAGACATGTTTGTTTAAGGATTTGTTTAGCTACAGGTGTAAACCCAGTGGACTTCCAAGGGCCTTATTCTTTAGTGAAAACCAGCAGACTTTTAGCTCCCTCTGTGTTCCTTGTAATTGGATTTATCCTATGGTTGATTTCCTAAACATTTTGTAACAGGTGTAATGGAAATCTGGGCTGTAAGTATAAATGTTTTTAGTCCACGGGCTTTAATCAAACCGACACGATCAGAGCAAAATCTTTCTCAGTAATGACAGTACACGAATACCCCTAGATTTGACAGACAGACAATTGGAACCCAGGTTTCATTGGTTTCAGGTTGCATGTGACAGGGATAACTAAAAATTCAGGTTTGACAAACTCCTACTACTTAGCAAAATTATAGACATGGAGGTGGAGGAGATTTTTCTGTCCAGTTTCAGAAATGGATAAACTGGACATTTCTATATAAGCCAGTTACCCATGGCATCAGTAATACATCTGTATAATTTGAAGATTTTCCACCATGAAAATGGGGTGTTTTTAACTCCTTTTCTCTGGATTTCAGTGCTTTGGGCTCTTGTATGCATGCATTTCTCTACCAGGCACCTACCCTGAAATAAGTAGGGGCTGCCTGACACAGTTTGGTGAGGGTGGGGGGGATTTAATAAATGTTGAAAAAGATTAATAGTATTACGGCATCATTATGCATGCTGAGTCCTGTGAAACTTCTTTCTTATAGTACAGTCTATCCTGTGAATATTTGAAATGTTCTGGTCAAATTCAATGGGGTTCTGTCTCTGGGGTTCTATTTTGATTCTTTTTCTTTTTGTCATGAAACAAAACAACAAGGTCAAGTTTATGCAAAAAGCCCCAAAATCCATGTTAGACAAATTGATATTATGGGGTTTAGAATCTTTTTCTTTCTCAGGTATGCTGTTTTATTCTTACACATAGCCTGCTTGTTGCAGCCTCTGTCCCAAAACGCTAGAAGCAGTGTTGTTTTGCCAAAATGAGGAATTATCTTTTCATCCATGACTGCATCTATTGCTAAGGTAAATAAAATTGCTACTTCACAATCATGACAGTAACTAGTGAAATTAACAACACCACTCAAATTATCATTAAAATGTGTTTGGAATAGCCAATCTAAACTCTAATAAGTATTAAGTAAAGCATCAAATAAGAAACATGATGCTGCTTAATAAATACTGAGGACAAAATTTAGTTAATAATAATCATCATCATAATCATCATCACCTAAGATCTGGTATTCTACCACTTCCTGTACAGTATGAGAAAGTCACCTGCAGTTAGAATGGAAGTACATAAATATAAGAGCAGCTAGCAGGGTTTAATTTTGTAGTGCTCAGGTAAAACCCACACAGAAAAGGGAAAACAAGCTTATTTGGGACTAGATGTTTCAGTGTTTCCAAGTAATTAAAATAATACTGAAAAGACTCCAAGAAGCATGATCTGTAATCTGACATTTTTGCTCTGACTCTAATGTCATCTTGGAGCTCTGAGACTGGAGATAATTATTCTTTTCTTATTATTATCTGATTTCTCAGCATGAAATGTTGGGACGTAGTTTTTGAGGTCTGCCTAAATCCTCTTCTTTGTGCCATCTGGCATACGTTGACTTTCTTTTCAAGCACTTCTCATCCCTTCTTTCAAGAAGTCTGGTAAATTTCTTCCACTGAAGCCAATACCAAAACACTCACTGTCTTCAATATTAAGAACTTTTAAATAAAAAAATTCAAATTTTGGTAAATTAAAGGAAAAATTCAGAGCGACTACATAACTGTGGTGGATTCACCTTTGTAATCACCTGTTACCCATGCAGTCATCTTCTATCACTTGTCTCATGATAGTTCCCTCTTTTGCAAAGAGATGTGCAAAATCCCGTGGAAAATAATGAGGTTTAAAGATCTGTGGTACAGCTTTTTTACGTAGGGTGCTGAGAGTCTGTTCCTGGTTTGTAATCTTCAGTGCAGATTGGGAAATGACGACAGTTACAGCTTCTTTCAGCTAAGAATCAGACCAGATATTTTCCTTGTACATCCATACCTGCGCAAAGAACACAATGAGAATTCCAAAACGGCAAATTAGGAATTAAATTTTTACTGTACTTAATACATAAAAATAATCTGATGAGTTATTTGTGAAATGAATACATAACTGGGTGGGTCTTTGAGTGCGGGGTGGGAGAGATTACTAACCTCAGTTTACTCTGACCATTTTATACACTACGTGTAACTAACAGGTATTTGCAGGGGGGTTACATGGCCCTCAATTCAGAACCATTACTAGTAAAACATTCTTCTGGATACTGCTGGTGCAATTTTGATCACCCAGATAATTAAGACCAAGAATTGCAAAAGACTTGGATTCTTGCAGAATTACCTGCATCCCCCAAGAAATGGCAGACATTTATGAAAACTTTTATGCATCCAGCTACAATTGTGTGCAATTAGCAGGTAAGGTGCAAACAGTTTGTGGTGAAAATACGTACTCAGTTATTTTTCCAAACAAATTTGAATGCACATTTTAAAAAATATTTCTGTTCCTTAAAAGACAATTCCATTACCTCTGGAACTCATATACAAGATAGTAAGATAGTCTAATTTGAAGTTGTAGATTTTCCCAAACTTTCCTTTTTCCCTGTACTTTTCCAAAATTTATTACGAAATAAATGAACTTCAATTAAAAAAATAGAGGAAAGTATAGAAAGAAAACAAATACCATGTAATGACCACTGATTAATTGATTTTAAAGTGTCAAGAAAAATATTATTTTTACCACTACAAGGTATTCAGGTATAAAATAAAGAAAGAAGATTAAGGGTTTTTTCTAAAGTTGCCTTCTTCTGCAAAAAGTTAACATGTTGAACTTCTCCTACTACTTCTTATTTTTGTGGGACAAAACTTGGATTTCTGGATTTCTGTTTTTCTTTTCCTATTCTGGCCCAAATGTAATAGTATGAGTCCAGGTTTTAACCTGAAAATACTCAGGGGAGAGATGGGAGAAATCATCATCCTTCCACTTCTTGGAGTGGAAGATTACTGACAACAGTGCACCAGCCTACACAAAACATGCGGGAGAAACAGATGGGAGCAAAGATCATGATCTTGTTTTCTTCTCCATATGAGCCAGAAGAGCAATATTCCTTGCGTGGGTGATATGTACTTCATTTGAAAGGATGTGACATTTCCATTTTGCCTTTGCAGCCCAGGAGACAAGAGATGTACATACGTCACAAATCTTCTGACTCCAAGCAAGGAGGAGGTGGTCAGGATGAAGGTCAGGATGAACAGTTAAAGGTCTTCTTGGGTTTCCTGTGGTACGCTTACTGTGAATACTATCAGAAAATATTTCCCACCTGCTATAGTCTTTACTTTTCCAAAAGGAGACGATTTTCCCTGAAGTATTAGCCAGTGTCCTGTGGATACGTTATCTATGGCACAGATTATCTGAGTGCATCTGCAGGGGAAGGTTGCTCTGTTAACCTTTTAGCAAAGGTCCCACAAGAGACATCTGGAGCTCCAACACTTTACTGTCTCATTTGAATATTTCATGTTTGAAGTTGCCAAGTGGAACTTTATCTAATGCCTACAGAAAATTTAGCTATAATACTTCGCCCACTGCACTCCGTGGCAAGGTGAGCCTGCATAAGTTCTCAGTATGCTTGCAATGTAGTAGGATTTCTTTGGAATAACTGGGGTTTTTTTGGAAGTTTGTTGCCATTAATAGGAAACACTTTCCTATCCTCAAAGGTATGCATGATTCTTGCCATCCCTAGGTGTTGCATTCAGAACTCTGTCTGCAGTTTGCAAATGACTCCTTAGTCAAAAATAGAAGTGGTTTATACTATATTTATAATGACCTGAGTTTTCTTAAGTGAAGATTATGGATGCCAAAGAGTGGCAGGTGTCTGCTCAGGTGGAAGCCAGGTATGCAATGACAGCAGTCCCTGTGATGCAACTTGCTATGCATAAAAGGATGTGAGTGAAAAGGATTTATAATGTCAGCCTACAGACTCTTGAATCAGGTGAGATAAATGAAAGAGTAAGTACCTACTGCTTGTATGCCTCAAGGGGAGTTCTGTGATGTAGATGTGCATCTATTGAAGTATTTAGTAATATCTCCACCTTTGGAGATATCCAAAGCCTGAGTGGACACAGCCCTGAGAAACCTGCTCCAGCTGCCACTACTTTGAGCAGGGGGGGCTAGACTAGTTGATCTCCACAGGTCCCTTCCAGCCTCAACTGCTCTGTGATACTGTGTAATAACATCTATGTGATAATCTGCAATGCCCAGTGGACTATTACTTTAATTGGATGCCTTTCCTCCCTGTAATTTCTGTGTGCCACGCCCTCACATACAGAATTCAGTAACAGAATTAGCTGATTTGTGGTTCGTAGTAAGCAATATTTGCCCTTGAGCTACTGGGAATTGTACTTACATCCTTGCCAATCTAGAAATAGGGGATGAAAAATGATAGCTCTCTTATCCTTGAAGCATCAGTACTAAAAGCTCAACACTAAAAGTTCCTGAGACATGAGATTTTATAGTTGTCATTTTTCTGGATGAAAAGCATAGTGAAAGTCATTCTAGCTTTTTAATAACTATGGAATTTTGAGCCCAGTGGAGCTGGTTTCATAGTAATTAAAGTACTGGGGGTTACAAATTCAATACAGAAACTTTACACTAAATTAAATTGAACTTCACACTCAATTGTAGCAGGTAGTTGGCATATTGCTTTTCCAAAAATTTGGTTTTTTTCTTGTTTGTTCTGATCCAAATGGCATGCAGGCTCCCCTTTTAAAGATTATTCTTTTAAGTTGCGGGTTTGGGGATTTGCGGGTTTGTACTTAGCTTATTAACAGCATTGCTGTGGAAAGATGCTGATACAAATATTGTAGGTAATGGGGATGGATAAGCTAACCTGAAAACAGAGCCAAATGGCCAGTTTTATATGTGTATCTGGGTGGGGTTTTTTAGGCTTTAATTGTTGGTGGTTTGGTGGGTTTTTAAAAATTGCTTTATTTTATTTCATTTAGTTTGTGCAGATCTTTTGCCTTTCAAGGGTTAAAATGGATACCACACAGACTTTTACTGACTAAGGAGTCTCCCCCACCCTGCTTCCATTAGAAGCCTTTGAACTCGATTCATGTCTGCAATCCTCCTTCCATTACAAAGTAATGTCAAGATCTCTGAAAAGACTGTGGCCTGTTTAATGTCTTATTTGTCACCTAGTTAAATCCTACTGTTTGACATTTGGAATTATCTCTAATAGCTTTACCACTTTCCTAGGATCTTCGCCCCCATTCAGCATAGCCTTTGTATAATCTTTGCTAAAATACTATGCCTAAAAACAAATAACATGTATGTTACATAGATTTTAAAATTGTAAAAGGCTATATAAACATCAAGTCCGTGGAGACTCAATTATGTAATTTCAACTGTAAAGAAAGGAAAACAGATGCTACACAGTAAACTTAAACTACCTTAATCATAAACAGAAAAGATTAAAAAAAGGGAGAAACTAGTTGTTGCTGTTACTATTACTACAATCAACTCCAAGATCACTTCCCCCAGTTCTCCTCTTTTTAAAATGGAATTTAAAAAAGAGCTTGGTAGATTATTTCTAATGAAGAATTTATGCAGTTACTTTTCTTAATATATACATTCTTTAGTAAAAATACTTTTCCCTAATATTTCGTTATCAATATGAATTAAGGGAACACTTCCCACTACACTGGAGACTTGATTGCAGAGTAGTTGCATTAAACAAGACTAAACTTTTATCTCCGAAATCAGTCATTTAAACTACATGTTGTTTTACTCTGCAGTCTAGATCATTACATTTCTTAGGCTCAAATGTCACTATTTAGATGGAAAGTCAACTTTTTTTTGGATAATTTATTTTTCACAATTTTTCAGAAGCATTTGGCACACAAATCCATGACTGCTTTCCTCGGGGAGCAAAGCTGTACAAAGATGTATCCTTCCCCTCCCCTAATCTCCAAATGGTGCTTCTGTTTCTGTGCCCCAGCATACCAACTCCTTGGTTGTTCCTCTGCAATTCTTTGTGGGATAGCATTGAAAATAAAGTCAGTGAAATCATCTGTGTTTAAAGTGCAACATATAAACTCAAAAGATGCATTCATTAGCAAGTATAACTATAGCGGTGGTGAAGGACTCAGCATCAGGGACATTCTGGCTTCTTGGTGTTTTTTTGACACTCTACCTAGTGACAATGCAATGCACAGGATGATGGTGACTTGCTCTAAAATGCAATGGAGAAATAATTTTTCCTGTATTTACAGTAACAGGAGTGGACAGAGAAGAGAACAGAAGTGTACATCATATACATCCAATTGATTGTTCTGACATGGTTAAGGAAACCCATTTAATAAAGCCTGTTGTGACCTTCTGTGGGTGCATCATCTGCAGTTAGCATGACAAAAATGAATGCCACATATTGCCCCCTGAATCATAGTGAGACACTAACTTACACCAAAGTAACTAGAAAGAGCACAATATATGGCTGTGGTTGTCTGCTTTCAAATAGCCCTGGCTTTTCTTTGCCTAGCAGAAATCTCCTGTTGGCTAGCTTCCTTACCAAGTAAGAGTGTAAACACTGATGTCCATGGAAAAAAATTTCCTCAACCTGACATTTTCCCTGAACTTTGAGATTTGTCGCACAGTCCTTTGACACCCATTTTAAAAAAGAAAAACTCCCTGCTGAAGTTCCCTTCTGAAAGAAAGGTAATTCCAACCTGAGACCCCTACATGATTGCAGCTGTGGTGGTATGAGCTGGGTGTGAAGGCAGCTGGAGACAGACTGGGATTCTGTGTGCCCTGTACCTTCAGCTCCATCCACATGCACAACACAGCCAGGGCACATCCTGGGAACTGCAGCCCCCCAAGCTTCCAGTGGGAAATGCAACCTACCAGTGAGCCCTGAAAGCCTGTGTGTTCTGGTCCATGTTGGAGTAAAACTACAGTAACCTCCTAGTGACTCATATGTGGCTACCTTGCTATCACAGAAATAGGAAATCTGCCTAAAATTTACCAGTGTTTGGAATTTTTTTGATGAAAGGTACACACACTCTGATTTGATATCATCAAATGCAGAGCAATCAAACCCAAGCAATGCTTTATGTAGCCTTTATCTTAAACAGATGATAAACTTCCATCTCTGAAGTGAGGCTGACCATTTTAGTGCAGCAGGGCATCAGTTCACCTTTACAGTTGGCATGGGTCCCAACCAAAGTGAGCAAAAAGGGACTAACGGCATCTCCCCTCAAGCTGGTGGGAACATGTGATTTCATCAGATTCACTCGCTCAAGTTAATCCAAGCCCTGCGCTGTAATCACGGATGTTCAGCCACCCTCCTTGACTGCATCTCTGGTTGCCGTCTTCCCATCAGCTCAGTAACCAGAGTAACAAAATACCTCCGGTTAGCAGCGTATGGGTAGGTATTAGGACTCCCCTGTGGGGCTTTCTGTTAATTCCTGTTGTCTTGCTGGAAGCAACTTGGTTCATCATGGTCTGCTGTGACACAGACTGCCAGGAGACGGCAGCAGACTTATGCTCCTACTTACCCTTCCAGCCCTGGGAGAGCTGGCGTTTTGGTTGTAAGAGGAATTTTTTAAGCCACAAAAGGAATCTGCCATCTGTAATACCAGATAAGCACAACACTGAAAGCATTCTGCTTTGTTCAGTAGTGGGCACTGAACAGTTAGGTATAAAGTAAAAGCAAGCAATTATGTGTAGCTAGAAATGAAGACCTTCTTGCAGAGCTCTGTCCCTGCTTGTTAGATTTGCTCATTTAGAAAGCATATGTCAAAGCATCGCATGTATTTTCCTTTCCCCTGTTCAGACCATCTGGATGGAGTGTATGTATATAACAATTTGGTTTTCTGAATACCTATGAATAAACGATATGTGTAAAATATCAGTAAAATGATGATAGATTTTAAAAAATCATTTTAAAAGATGTGCTCTTGTCCATTTCTGGCATATATTTTATCCATCTCTAACCTTCAATCTCTTTAATATCTCATTTTTTCCTACTAAAAATGCCCTACAAGTCTCGCACAATTCAATCTTTCCCTAGTTTTAAGTCCTTCTTCCACTCACCCCCCACCATTCCAAGGTAATGTGAGACTCTCATAACAAGTTTCTCAGATTTTCTTGCCTTCTATGTCACCCTCTTTTAATGGGACTATTGCCAAATAGCAAACCTCAGTCTGCTTTCAAAATCCATTTCAGTTTTCCTGTTAAAGACAGTTTTGTTGACCAGAGACAAGACAAGCTGTGAACAAGCTTCCCCTGAAGCACTGTATTTACGTCTAATACTTTTATGGCTATTACTTATGTCCAACACAAGGCCACCCTGCAACCTATAACTTCAGAATAAGAAAGACTTAGAGCTCAGCTTTATTTCTGCTTGAAAAAAGCTCAAAAATATTTGCACATTATCATAAACATAAACTGCTCCATACAATTACTTGCAAAACTGCCAGTATGTCAAGCCTGACCGGTTATCTGGCTCGCCAACCTTGCATACCTTCAGTCAGATTATCCACTTTCAGCTGAAATCTCCCCCTTCAGCTGTCACTGTAAAGTGCTTAGGAAATCATTTCAGTATATGTTGTCTGATGTTCCACAAGTCTCTTAATTGTCAGTTCTCTTTGTACAAAGTATTTCAGCCAAACAAATACTAGAAAAAGCTGTACCAATTTTAAATTTTTGCAGTTGGGGAAGGGAAGGGATGACTATTTTTTTTTTCTTCCTTTAAAAGTGCTTTAATTAGTTTCCAAAGAAGCAGGACACAGAATCATGTTTTCGTTCAAACTCGTGACCTGAACAAGCAGTATTTCATAAGATCTTTTTTTTTTCAACATCTACTGACTGACAATATTAATGACAATCAATGAAATCATTAAGTCATAAGACTTCTTTTGCAAGTAGTTTTTTAAAATTCTGTGATGAAGACAGAACTTTGCCCTGAACAGCTCGGTCTGTTTCTTTTCCCACAGTCTATGTGAGACTGTGAGATGCCCAAGTGATTGTGGTGATTCTTCAAAAACTTTCAGTTTAGATAGAGAGGGTTATAGAATTGATGTGGCGTGGCCGTATCATATATTACTGACAGAATGGATGGGCACCTATTTTGGAAAAAAAAAAAAAAAAAAAGCTTTCATATGAAAAACAGAAATAAAATTTAAAAAAAAAAATCAATTTTTCTCTATCTGTGTGCTCCCAGGATTTAGAAAATAGGAAGGGCAATCCATTCTGAGATTTTCTGTAGACCTGGGATTTTTCCCTAGAGCCCTGTTGGAAGCCATTCCTTCAGCCAACCATTGACTGAAACAAAAAAGCCTTTATATTTTTAAGTTGGTATAGGATAAAACCCTGGTTTTGCAAAAACAGAGAGGTAAGATTCTAATGTATTCATAGTCTCAGAGTACAAATTAAGTTTTGTAAAGAAATGAAAACAGTAAAGGAGCTGTGGGAGGAATTCTGGATGTGTGCACAGAAAAAAGAGCAGAATCCAGAAAGTGTACATATTTGTAGAAAACAGGTTAACGAAGAAGTTACTCAATGAAGACAAATGTGTTCCAAATCACAGAATGTAGCAATAACTGATAAAATAAACAAGAAATGACAACTCATTGAAAACCTTTGAAAAACTTGTCCTTTTGAATTTTTTTAGGTTAAACGGATTAATCAGAATGATCTACTCTGTGATCCAGCAGAGAAATCTTGTCTTTTTTTGCCTGCACTTGCAAACTGATATCGATTCGAATTAGGAAAGGATCACAAAGCTGAAACTAAAGTAGTTTTCAGAGCTTCAGTATCTGCAATAGCTGGCCTTTAAACATCTTTCTATAGTTAAACATCATTCTAAAGATGTTTCTAAAACATCTTTCATATATCCGATGTGACTTAAAAAAAAAAAAAGCTATTGACGTCTATCAATATATAGGGAAGACTGATGAGGGGAAGGGATACATGCAGGAAAACAAAATGAGTGCGAACTTGTTATTAGTAAACACAGACTGGAAATCAGATTTCTTAGAATTCAAGGAATGAGATTTTTGAGTAACTTTCCTAGAGAGATAAAAAGGGACAAGTTAATTTTAAGTGGAAGTTTACACCTTTATGGAAGAGAGGACATAAAAAGATGATTTGCAGTAAAAAGGGACTATATTTAATATTCCAAGAGCATCTTTCCAGTTTTATATTCTTACATCACATTAGACAAAACTGCAAGTTAATAGGGTGCATGATTTTTATTATGCAGTTGCTGAAGCTCCACACATGAAAAAGTATTAAGTATTTAAGCCAAAAGAGTCTGAGTTTGTTTTTGAAAGGGGCAGTACTCAGAACATTACACAGTTGGAACTACCATCTAAAATATTGAAAATGAAATGCCCATTTTCAAGAAATTACCACTTAGTAACTTATATTCCACTCTCTTAGATAAGTAAGTCGCTACTAGAAATAGGATTTATTTTCTTAAATTATTTTGTTGCTTTTCAAATCTGTACTCATTAGTTCCTGTAAGTGCACAGTCAGAGAAACGTTATTTTTAAAAAAATTATTTGACAGAAAGCTCACCACAAAATGATAGATCTGTTCTTGAAGTATTTCCAGGATTTACTTTCTGGGTTTTATGATTCAGCATATGACTTGATATGATGTATCGGCTTTTTATATAACTAAGAAATTGGATAATGCTGATATCTCAGAGTTATCTACCTCACCACAGTATTAAGTTGGTACCTTTAAATGAGAAGCACTATAAATCTGTAAAATATTAAGCAATTTTCACAGAATCATAGAATGGTTAGAGTTGGAAGGGACCTTAAAGATCATCTAGTTCCAACCCCCCTGCCATGGGCAGGGACACCTCCCACTAGACCAGGCTGCTCAAAGCCCCATCCAGCCTGGCCTTGAACACTTCCAGGGATGGGGCAGCCACAACTTCTCTGGGCAACCTGTTCCGGTGTCTCACCACCTTCACAGTAAAGAATTTCTTCCCAATATCTAATCTCCCCTCTTTCATTTTAAAATTGTTACCCCTTGTCCTATCACTCCACTCCCTGATAAAGAGTCCCTCCCCATCTCTCCTGTAGGCCCCCTTCAGGTACTGGAAGGCCACAATAAGGTCTCCCCGGAGCCTTCCCTTCTCTAGGCTGAACAACCCCAACTCTCTCAGCCTGTCCTCATAGGAGAGGTGTTCCAGCCCTCTGATCATCTTTGTGGCCCCCCTCTGGACCCGTTTCAACTGGTCCATGTCCCCCTTATGTTGGGGGCTCCAGAGCTGGATGCAGTACTCCAGGTGGGGTCTCACCAGAGCAGAGTAGAGGGAGAGAATCACCTCCCTCAACCTGATTTTTACTATTTCTATGTTTATTCAAGTCATCAAAACAACATATGAAAGTTTCTTACTGCTTTAAAGTTGGCAGTTACTGTCTGTTATTTTTTAGGCTATTTTTGAATTGACAGCTTAAGCAAATAATTGTTTTTGTTGACAATACTCTGTAAGTTGTGGCTCAGCAGACGTTTACCACATTTATATGCTTAAACAGCACAGCTTGCGATTTTATCTTGAATGTATGGTTAGGCAAGGTAGCTTTCTAAAAGGAAGCTGTGGAAAAACACAGTCAATTAAGTCAGGTTGCAACCTTGCATAAACCCTTAATTGAGAATAGGCACGACAAGGGAACAAATAAATGAGGTATCATTATTGGGCTCTTTTTTCCTGTGAAGAGATCTATTTTGCTTGTGAGTTTCACTGTGCTCCTTCCAGCCCCAGTACATCTGAAGGTGAGGAATGGAGGCCCCAAGGAACATTTTCTCCTCGTTTCATGGCATAGTTCTATCTTCTACGGACAACAGCTGGCAATTAATGAGAAAAATCCCAGTCCTATCCAGACACATTTATATTCCAGGTGTCCTTCTGCAAATTTAGGCTGTGAATGAGATTATGTCTGCCTTTTTTATGTTGCTTGCTCTGTTGGCTTTACAGTACAGTACCCCCAAGTGGCCTGTTTAAGTCAGAATTCGAACACAATCGTTCACTGGTGGCTTTTTAATGAACAAAGCTGAAACTGAACTAAGATTTAAAAAATAGAGAGAGTAGCAGGGAGCACTTCAAAGAATCCTATGTAAACAAAACTGCAGCTCAGTGACCACGTCAGAGGAAACAAGTGTTTTACTTAAAATGATGCAGAAGACAATCACCCCAATTTTCACTTTGCAATGCCTTTCAGTGGCCTGTGGTTTCTGGCTCATGGTGTTGCTCAGAGTGTCTGTAAAGTGGTAATGCTAATCTTTGGGAGTCATATTTTCCCCCCTTCCCGGAGGTTTTCTATGATCATAAGCCAAGAAGGACTGGGTAGAGCTCAAACTTGTTATCACTGTTATCACATGGCATAAAAAACAGGAGGTGAAATGGCCAACCAATGACAGTGACACCGAAAGGATGGCAAGAAGGAGAGGAAAGGGGTGAGGGAGCTTCACCAAGACTTTTTTTTTTTTAATTGTCAGTTCCCCTAATGTTTGTTCATGAGCTAAAATGTATTATATTTTGTCCTGGCAACTTCTGCTTCAGGTAGTCAGTCAGCCAGTTGAATTAAAAATACTTTGGACAGTTGTCATCAAGTGTTTCTGTTGAAATCATGTTGTTTTAAAGAGATGCAGGGCCATATTCTGCAGGAACCTGAGTGCTGAATACCTTTGCCGAATTTACTAGGAAGTAAAGTCGTACTGGTATCAGTCAGGGAGCATGCAGCAGCTTCTTCAACGTGTAGTCAAAGTCAGAGGTGCTGGCTCCATAATTGCCTGGGGACTGGCGAGGATGCTGAAAACAACTCTTTCTTAGCCTTTACTCGCAGCCCAGCAAGAGTCATTCTGTAGCTGAATGCTGAGGCAGAGGGCAAGGGAACATTTGTTGTGAGGTCTGCCTGGCTTACGTACGACGATAAGGATGTTTGCATCTGATTTGTTCCTACCATTGGCACAATCATTGCGTAGAAGCTACTAAATACTGCAGTCACTCTTGTCTTTCACTGCAGTATGGTAGGATATCATGCCTTGAACTGGGGTTTCTGGGATATAACCCGCTCTGAGCAGTATCAGTCAATTCAGCTGACAGAAGAGCAAGATGATAACATGGCAGCAAACAGAGGGTTTCATGTAATATGACACCTTTGGGATTTTTCCTCTCATTTTAAATTATGAAACGCATAGTACTTTGTGTGATTAGGTTTTACTGTCAAAGGTGGATTTTATCTCATTGAACACAATGGTTGAATAATACTGCCAGTTAAAATAACCCAGTTAAAATAGACCACATAACATCAGAGTCCACATGGTGATTTACAACAACTGCTTTGCTGGGTTAATATTGCTGTTTCAAAGGTGATGCCAAAACTGGCTGGATGGAATTATAGCAGCAGTAGTTACAAGCTACCAGCCACTTACACTTTAGATGTTGTTTCTTTTTCACCATATAATTATTCCATTAAATAAAAAGAAAGGAAATAGTGAACTGAAAATAAAATGGAAGATTTAGGATTTGATACACTACTATACACATCTCTGAGTGCTCAAGGGTCTTCTCTGAAGGGCCACATTCAAGAAATTCTGGCAGCTCACCCACAGCCAAGCAAGCATGGCTTGCACTGAATCCCACCAGCAGAACCGCTGAATCTGCATCTTCATTTTCAGAGAGGTGCACTAGTCCAGAAATCTCATTACTCTCTGACAATGCTCATGATAATGATAATGAAATGTCATATATTGGAAACTGCATGGGGAAGCTATAATCTACCTTCTCCGTTTCTTTTATTATGAATGGAGTTATTGGTCACATGCTGCCAACACGAACAGGAAAAGAAGTTCTCTGCCCCAAAGGACTTACAGTCCAAGGACCTGATCCTGCATACTGTTGTATATGACTGTACACAAGCATATATAACTAGCATATATTTTCTCTTTGCCCATTGACTAAGATGCATAAAATTGTAATTTATTCAATAAAAGTTCCCACCTACAGCAAAGGTAATTCTGATAGACCGATTGGGGTATATAGTTTTTGAGTACTAGCTTGTACTAGCATCTATTTAAAAAATCCATATAAACTGAATGGCGAGTATATTGATGTATATCAGATTGTAGGTTTGTACATCTATCTAATAAAACAAGCATTTTCAAGTAGTCCTACAACTACATATTTCAACTGTTTAGATAATGTGTTTTTTCTTTTCAAAATCACTTGGTTTTGCTGGTTTGTTAACTTCATGAATTTAGATTTCTTTGTATGATTTCTACACTTTTCTAATGTTACCTCTCTGCCACTGGATACTTTCCCTTCTAGAGTCCTATCATTTTAACAAAAAAAGGGATTAACCTTATAGCCAGTCAGTTGGTGGCTATTCATCTTTATCTTGCTATTCCGAACTGTGAAGACTACACAACTTTGATTACGTTATTTGTTTGGGGGTTTTTTGTTATTGCGCTATGGGCTATCTGGGCCTGCATAAAATATATTTATTCATAAGAACTGAAGAAGTATAGCATTTCAGCATTTTTAAATAATTTCTGTCATTTTTCTACAATTTCAGAGAAGTCCAGTGTAGTTCTGTCTGTGGAATTTGGCCTAAATAATGTTATTTATTCTTCAATACTCTGTTGCACAGGTTGTTGCACAGGTATGTAGGAAGCTGGAAGAATATTTTCTTGCATTTTGTAAAGAAAATCTAAAAATAAGTTATATTTAGCTGGTACAGCAGTCAACCTGAATAAGGTTTTGAGGTCAAAGATTCAGTTTCCACAAGCCATAACAACTGGCCTACCACAATTAGAAAGTGAATGCTGCATATTTTATCCTTTAAACAAAACCTCATAAAAAGAATAGTGGTTGTGTAGAAGCGATTATTTTCTCACTTCGTAGACTTTGTTCATGGACAATGAGACATGGTGGAGTTCTCTGAGGACAAAATAAGCATTTCATGTAAGGTAGGAGTATAAAAGCAGAGAAAAGTAGCTCTGTCATACAAGAAACTTGAGTATTTCATAATGATTTTCTTTCAAGATGTCCTGCTTGAACAACATAGTCCTAAAATACCTAACTGTATTAATTCTTCTTAGTTTCCGTATTTAGATAAATCTTGGTCTTTCAAAAACTTTTTTTTTTTCCTGTAAATTTTCCACCTGTGGAATGTTGCCTGCATTTGGTCTTATAATGACCTTTCATTTGCTGAAACCCTCAGTCACGCATTAATCACTTCTTATCTGGACTATTGCTAGTATCATAGCCAGACAGTTCTGTCTATCCAGTAAATATTACTATATCAGCATCATCTTCCAGACCATTTCGTAGCTTTCCACTTAGACTGCCCTTCTAATCAACCTCAAAATGGTGTTTGTTCAAAATGTTGTTTTTTTCAAAATGTTTGATAAATTAGTCTAATTTGCTATATCAACTTTATGTCCACTCCTTTAGGTGCCAAACCTAACTTTGCTCTTCCATCTTGATATCTTCTCTGTCTCTGCTCCACATCTTGAGCTGTGGTCTTATTTGAGCCAAATGAGATTCCCTATCTTTGCGGTGTCTCTGTCACCAAGCAATTTTAAATCTCACATTACTTATTTTCACATAGGTTTCTTGATTTTGTGCAAATATTTGTATGATGTTCCTTTACACAGAATTGCATTTCAGAATTTTGCTATATGAGACTGCAGAATAAAACAAGAAGATAATACTGTGTAATTCAGTAGTTTCTTTTATTACATCCTGGATGACTTAAACTGACATACGAGATTTCAGTATAGCTTTTGTTTACATCAATCTCCCCAAAATGGTCCATAATTTTGTTCTTTTTAATCCTCAAAATTGAAAAGGAAGTGTTTATAAAAAATACATACATAAAACTATATAATTTATAGCTGCATGATGAATTTGAAGGTTTTCAATTTTATAAACTGATGCATTTTAAATGTATTTACTGCATTTATTTTCTGAGCCCTAGGCACAAAAATAAAAGACTGGAGTAGGCAATAATTTTAAATAATTATTTAAAACATTTTTGCAAGAATGTTTAAAAATCCTTAGATCAAGATATAAAAAAATTTGACGGAAATTATCTGGTATGAAGCATAAGTTGTGAGAAATACTTTATAGAAGGAGAAAAAAATTCAAAGAAAGAAATTAAATGATAATTCTTAATCCCAATGCTAAAAAACACATTAGCTTTTTCTACTACAGAGGGTTTTGTCACTAATTCCCCTCCAAGCTGAGTAAACGACCACTTCTCTGTTCATAAAAGCAACAAAACTTTGTAGGGCTATGAGAATGTGACATTTTAGTACAACCCAAAAGAACAGACTTATGGCTCTCAAAACCACCTCACACTGATGGCAAGCCTTAAATTTATCCACACACCCACTTCTAGGCAAACTAACGCTGAGAAGCTCCCTTTCTAATAAATGAAAAGAGATATCCCTGCTTTGAATCATCCTTTGAAGGATTTTATTTCATTCTTTTTACTGGCCGCATTTTGAATGCTATATAAAAAAAATACAAAAATTCAAGAATAGATATTTTGTTTGATGAGTTCTCATCTGTGTCACAATGAGGCTAATTTATAATGTGTGAGCTCTGTTTTCTTTCATTTTGTAAAATGTTGACTTGCAAACTGAAGTAGGAAGTAATTGCACTACTGCAGGCACTTTCCACAGTTTTACTGCCCTGGTTATACATAGTTTTACAGGAGAATCCTTCCTTTTACCAGACTAATTGAAGGGATATTTTTTTTTTAAATCTTGGGTTATGAATTACTGTATGATTTAACTTGAAGAGCTGCTCTGTAAGGTCTAATTTAAAGTAATAAGGATGCTACAATCCAGGAAACTTTACTTATGAAACACCCTGACTTTTCAATGAGGTACAAAACGTCACGTGGTATATGAAAGCTGCCAGTAGAAAAGCAATAGAGAGAAACAGAAACAGAAAACAGGGACAAGGTCAAGTCTGGAATATTTCAGAGACTTAGCAAATGACAGATGAGTGTGATAGAGGCATGAAGGAATAGTTTCCTGGAAACTTATTTTATAATTAGCATATGAGTCCTGAGTATCTGGTGGACCCTCTTCAGCTTCAGCTAGGTTGACAGCTTAAATAACTTTGTGTGTTCTTTTCGTATAATGGCAAGGTCACCACAACTTCTCATGTTCAAATTGCAATGTGGCACACATCACAATGAGAGCAGTTGGCTCTTCACCATTTCTTTTGTAATTCAAACTCTCCCGACTAGAAGGCAGAAAATTGGAGACAAAGTATCTCATCAAAAGGAAAAAATTATTAGAAATCAGAATTGTGTCATTTCTCCAGAGGCTGCACTTTGTATATTTAAATTAAATGTCAGTGCAGAGGCTTGTGATCACATTTTGCACTATTTAAGCACATCTTCTGTCAGATTTAGAAAGCATTTAAATAAGGTTCTGTGAATCCAGGTGAATTTAATCTGTAGTTACCACTGCATAATTTTAGAGCTATCAAGATGGAAACATGCCAGTCTTTTCCATAAAACAACCTGATTTAGAAACTTACTGGTTTTTTCCCTCTCTTTCAGTACAAAAGTACCATGATTTCTAGATAAAGCCATTTGATGTGAAGAAATCTACCCAAACATGGAAAAAAGCAATTTTTTAAATAATTAAGACAGAGGAAAAAGATAAATTGGAAAATTAATTAACAGAAAGGATAAAATTTTCTGATATAGCTAAAAAACAGCTTGAAAGAGACTTGTGAATGTGATGATGGTAAAACTCTGGGGAAGGCTCAAGAATGATTAGCATAATGAAGTTTATTGACTATTGCTTAAGCAGTTGCTGAGCTATGTCTGTAGGCTTTCCACCTACCATGAAATAATCAATTTTATGAACTCTCCTTCAGTGCAGAGTTAAACAAATTGGTTTCCTTGGACCATTTCAGCCTGGACCCCCAGAGAAACCAATCTGAGAAGCCGCAACAGTGAGGAGCTCCAGGGACAACAATTGCAATTGCAAAGATCCACACAGAAGTGAGAGTGAGGAGTTCGCAACAGAAAACAATTATTGTGCGGGCACCAGCAAAAGACATAAATATTAGTTCAAACATGAAAAAAAGTCAGGATCTGCAACTATCCTAAAAAAATATTAAAAGTTCCGCTTAGTTATATTCAGGTTAAAGAACAGGCAAAATACTCTGCTACCTATCATTTTGCTCTATTTCTCATCTCAATAATAACATAAATAAAGACCAGCCATGCAGTCTTAATTAATTAATTAACTTAATTAATAAGTTTACTACATGAGGAATTACTAAATGGTATGCTACAACAGACATGAGCAAGCTCTTCCCCAGAGCCTGAGCCAACAAGAGCCATTTAACTCCCATTAGAATATCACAGAGCCCAAGCTAATAAGCCCTTCTGTGAAGCACTGTATGTTATTTTAGGAATGATGCCATGCTAAAGCGGCATGGCTTGTATTGGTTGAGAGTGCAAAAGAACAAGATGATTTGCTAGCTAAAACCCATGTAAACACAGTCATTCACAGCAAAGACTTTAGCACCTTAGCTAGGTATCACTAAAATGAATATTTTCTGTAAGTATAGCTAGAGCCTCATCTAAGAACAAGAGGAGTTACTGCCTTGTTTCCACACAGAAGTCACGATATCTGCTACCTAAGTGATTTAGAATTAACCTAATTAAATCCTAATATTTTCGGTGGTAGGCTACAAAATTCCATCACTTTTTAACTATCATTAGACATGATGTTGTAAATTTGGGGGAAGTGAGGTTGCAAAAAAGTTTACCTGATATTTCTCTCTCTTTTGAAATTAAGATCCCAATAATTGAGAACAAAGTTACCATACATGCTACTTTGCTAAAATTAAACGTTTTAAATTAGGATATAGTTGCATATAATGGATATATGTTCTTAGAAAATATACTCTATCCTCGGAGATTTTTTAAAAACTCTTTACTTTGGAGGATAATATGATGTGTTGTGGAGGTTTCTCATATGTAGATGCAAGGCCACTGGAACCAAAATACTGGAGCATGCAAATCTGCAAAATCAGATTGCTGAGGAGTACCTCATTCTGTACTTAAAATAAATGGGTATCAGTACAAACTAAGATTCTCAGACAGTGGCTTTATTTTTTAAACTGTTTTGTACTAAAACATTTATCATGCTTAGTAGTTCTCTGGTGCAACAGGAAGATGTGGGTAGGTATTTACCTTATGTACTAACACTGCCTTCTACAGGAAAGGAAGATGATGTGTGTAAAAATATAGAAGACAAGTAAAATTATGGAAGAATCTGATTTCCTCAGCTGCAATTCAGTTACAGACGGTAATTTTGGCCTGGCCTTGGTAAGACTGAAATAGTTAGTGAGATTTGTAGAACATTCATAACTAATATTTGGCAAAATATTTAGAAGAAACTGTCATAGTTTCCTGCATATGCCATAAATGAAGGGGAAATCAAGCAAAATGAGCTGGTTTTGCAGTCTGAGCAAAAAAATGACAAGCCACAAAGCTAAGCAGTCAAAAACTGGTACATTGACTGGCGGTAGGTGGGAGCCATACCCAGAGCAAACCTACAGTCTACACCCACAGTAAACCTACAGTCCCTAGGTCTTTCCCAAAAGCCCATAAATCTCATTTTCCAAAGGTAAGTTTTCTAGAAAACAGAGATGATTTTGCACCCTATTTTTCAAGATGTGGTATATCTATCATAGCAGCAATGTATAATGCACAGCCCAATGACAGTGACTTCAGGTACTGAAGTTTGGGGTTAGGTATAAAATCACACATCCCAACCCAACAGGAAAACTATCTCAGATTAACAAAGTACCTTTAGAAAAATCATGTGGATTCATTCATACTTTGCACTATCAACCAAGTACAGCTGTCATATTTAACAGAAAACTGGATGCAGTGAGTCTGTAATATTTAAAACTGATGTCAAAGGAAATGAAGAATTACAGAAATAGAAAGAAACAAAAGAGGCCAATCAGAATAATCCATACGGTACAGTATCTGATGGTCTTTCCCATAGAGAAAAAGATACTATATATCTTACAGGGGAAAACAACAGTAATAGCCTGTAGTAGGTTTCCCTGGGTTTCTCCAGGTTCAAAATTGGAGTTATTCAAAACCTGCCTGGATGGGTTCCTGTCCAGCCTGCTCTAGGTGAACCTGCTTTGGCAGGGGGGTTGGACTAGATAATCTCCGAAATTCCCTTCCAACCTCTACATTAATGTGATTCTGTACGTCTTATCATTCCAGCATCCTGCAAAAATGAAGAGAAGGGGCAATGGGAACCTGTCAATTTGTACAAGAACATCTTAAGTACCAGTGATAGCAGGTTAGGACTAATGCCTCTAGCAAAGCAAAGAGATCTCTTAAAGATCTGTAGCAAAAGTAGTGTCTGTGCCTAAGGGAGACTACACAGATCCAAGCCACCGAGACACATCACAGATACATCAAAAGTAGATCTGATACACTTTATGCATTGCTCTGCATTCAAACACCTTTCCTTAAATACACATAATATGCCATATTATTTGTGTTTAGCAGAGTCTGAAAGTCTACTACATTAGCGTAATATCACCAACAGAGCTGTCTCCATAATAATCCTCATAAACTGTTGGTAAATGCTGCTCCTCAGAGTAGTTTTCCTACAAGTATCAGCAATGTTGTGCCTCAAAAAAATCTGACTACCACTGGGTTTGGTGTTGCTCTGCCTTGGGCTGTCTGGACTAATTGGTTTGTTCTGCTTCTGCGCTCATCGTCCCTGACAGCTGGGGAACCACAATATGTCCTCACGTCCTTTGCTCTCGTGAGATGTGGCTATTCACAGAATGAGAGCTGCTTTGTTAAGAAATCTTGTCTTGCTTCCCAATTACCCGTTGTCTTCTCAGTCGTTTCCACTCTGTGGGGCTCTTCTATGAAATGCAACCAGCTTATAAACACTCCAGTAATGACGTTTCACTTGTTGCATTCATGATAAGTATCTATTCTGTATGTTCCCCTTGACAATACTGTGGAAAATTTTACTAAAAAAAAAAACACCCGAAACTTCACAAAATCCTCAGGGGACAAACAGATCACTGATAAAGAACAAGTGAACTTTTGCAGGCATAACACAGTAAATTAATGTATTTTCATATAAGGTGTTTATTAGATCTATAAACACAAAGATTTTTGGAGTATACTGAACACACTGTCACTTTTTCAGATTATGTTTGAATTTGTGAAACAGGTTGACTTCATTTCCTCAGGAGTAACTGAATAGTTGAGAACATGAGCTGTAACTTTTGGGTGTTCTTGCTTTTCATGTGTCACTTGATCTCGTTGCTGCTCTGCAGGTGGGTGAACATCAGTCCTGCAATTTTGGAAAAAAAATTTGAAGACCTATCAAGGGGTTGAATTTATTAGGAAAATAAAATTCAGGAATTTTAAAAAGAGGGAAGAGATAATCATGATTAGACTGGGTTTTGTTCAGGATTGTGCAGGCTTTACCTAAAACATCATACCTAAAACTAAAATGCAGCTACTGTCACATTTAATTCAATTTGAATTTCTCTAGCCAGATTTGCACAAAAGGGAAACATATGTATGTATCATCCAACACAAAAACAATATGGCCACCTCTTTGTCTGGTTTATTTAATTGCTTTCCTGCCAGGGATTGTGGGATTCTGTCTTTCCTGAATGAGTGACCCATGTCATTTTAAATACACCAAATGTTTTGAATTTACTGACCCATGTATGTCATGTCTGTCCAGCCCACAGCTATTGACACTGAAGAGTTAGACGTGCTGTCTCCTCCGTGGCAGGCTCGTGCTGCTGTCTGTTTAAAGTTTGTGTTCCGTGAGCATCCGCTGAGGGCTGTTTGTAATAGCCTCCTGATTCATGTTCATGCTGCTAGACAACAGGCTATTCCTCACATCCATAAAGAACCATAAGCATGGTGAGTCCTAATTGATTTTTTAATCTATGCATCTCACGGAAAGTCCCAGATCTGTTATTGTTCGTAAAGCATTAAGAGGGTAAGAGCTCTTCTTAGCAGCTGAGACTGGGTGTAATACAGGCCAGGATTTTTAGATGCCTCTGAAAAGCTGACAAAGGAGCAGATAACTGGAGCATGATATAGCATTCTGAAACAGGCTGATACACAGAAAGACAAGAGAAGATGGTGAGAAAGGCACAAAGATGGAGGAGGGCATGTGAAGGACATGTGCCATGTTCCTCACCTCCCCCAGCACAGGGATGGGGCTCAGCATCCTCCACCTCCTTCTTGTGGTGGCACTCTACAACAGATAGCTGGCAGATAAGTAAGGCTTGCCATTCTTCTGGGAAG
Organism: Chroicocephalus ridibundus; assembly: GCF_963924245.1. NCBI lineage: Eukaryota > Metazoa > Chordata > Aves > Charadriiformes > Laridae > Chroicocephalus > Chroicocephalus ridibundus. Next base: position 29,017,692 of record NC_086316.1, on the reverse strand, counting down.
GTCCTTGAAGTCACCTTTCACAAGGACTTTTAGTAGCTTCAACTTGGCTTGGGTTTACACCACTTGCAAGGGAAATGGGACTGCAAGGTGGCTGGGCTGGGAGCTTTGGGATCTTCGGCAGCACCCTGCAACCTGAAGACCCAAATGCAGTGTAAGTGTAAACAGCTTCAATCTGATGCTTCTGAAAGAGCATGGAGGACTGCACCTTCCGCAGATAAGGTGAAGATTAATCTGTCAATATTTGTACAACTGAAAATGTGAAAAGCAATAAAATGATCATGAAGACAGAGCACAAGTAAACTAAAAGATTCCTTTTACCTTCACTGGAGTGTGGAACTGGTCCCATAAATAAATCTATTTGCTGCTGTTGCAAGCTATCCCTTTTTGAATTTTGGGCTGACAGATGCCTACTTGCTTACATGGGCTTGAAAATCTTGAGGCTTATTATGGAGTTGCATACTCTCTAATTTCCGCATCCTGCTCGGTGCTCTGTTGCAGCTCTAAGCAATTAAAGAGTTTACAGTTTCTTTACGCCAAGCATACGCCAAACGCTGTTCTTACTTATGACATGGTGTGATTCAGCACAGCGAAATCAGCTGATAGACCAGGATTTAATCCTATGAATTTTCTACAAAAAGCATAAGCAAAGAGTTATCAAGAAGGGAAGTTGTTTGGGGTTTAGCATGGCATCTAGCACTGTAAGTGATAATTCTATTTCATTTTAAGTAAAGCAGAAATAAAATGTTTAGCATATAGTGGACGTATTATGCTCTGCTGGTATTTATTTTGCTCATGTCAGAAAAATTACATTAGCTTGTCTGGTAAATCTTAACAATAAAGCTACACAATGACTGTCATTAATCATTCCCATGTTACACCCATATCGTGTAAAAGTTTATATATGCTTGAAATTAACATTGCATGTATTGTTTCATTTCATAGCAGCATGTTTTATGTGGTTTTTTCATTTTCAAATGGAAAAAAAGAAGTTCTTTTGTGGCAGGGCTTTTCTTTTTTTTTTTTTTAACATCCCTTCATACTCTTACGGTCTGCTTGGTTGCTAAGAATGACAAACGTCTCTTTTTTTGGCAAGTATGAAAGAGAGCACAACCCTGTTGAACAACTTCATAGAAATATCTGTACATATAAGGATCTTTTCAATACACATATCAAGTGGCTTTACTGTTCTTACTATCACAGTCTCACTTTTCCTGTGCCATACATACAACAGTCTTCCTTCCTATACTGATCCGCTTACAGCTGAGTATGATAAGAACAAGGGAGCTGAGGAAGACATAGGGGTGAGGAGAGGACCAGGGACAGGACTTGAACTGGGTGGGGAAAATGGCTGTGGGGGAACGATTTCTTAATTTAAAAGAAGCTGTGGGAGGTAAACCAGTCCTGTAGGGCAACGATGTGGAGGAGGGGAAAGGCTGCTGTGATGGCGAGAGCCAGAAGGAAGCTGGAAGAACTCAGAAGCTGACAAGAGAGTACTGACATCTGTTTATGCAGTGCTTAAAAGGTTAAAATTTCAGTAGTTGGCTGCATTTTAACCATTCTGGGGGATGCTTGTGTTTTGCCGAGACTGTGGTGAGAAGAACCCAAAGACGAAGCAAAAAAGATAAAGATGTTACAACAGGGACTATACTTGTGGTAGGGTTTTCAAAGATTAGTAAATATTTCACCAAAGTAACTATGCAGCAAATGATCCCACCTACGAAGTATGACTTTTCTATAACTGGAGAATCCAGGAGGTAAAGTCTGCAGCAGGGAGGCAGTCCTACTTTTAGACTTACATCCCAGTGCAGTCTGAGAGGCTGGGCGACTAGCGACCTTTCTTAGTATTAGGGCAGAAAAATGCACTTCTGTCTATATCTTGTTACAACAAAAATAGAGGGCAAGTTGGTGGAAGAACCATAACTAACTGCTACTGTCAGAGTTGCAAGCTTTGAACAAGTAAGATCCAATGCAAACATTCAAAGCCTTAAGGCTTTAGCATGGGCTTAACCATCCCTAGTGTGCCAATATGTATTTAAGGGGAAGATGGTGTGTGGGGTGAACCAGTGCTTGTGAGGGAGAGCTCTGCAGCAGGCAGGTGCTGACACCGGCTTAGCAAACCTTGAAAGTAAAGGCTGTGTCCTGCACAGCCACGCTCGCCGTGAGCTCAGCCTCCCTTGCAGCATGCTCCCGGGGGTGACGACTGTGAAAAAAGGGGTGCCATCAGCGCGGTCCTAACTAAGGGGAAGTTGGTCGGTGTTGGGCTGCTCAGCCTCGCAGAGAGCAGCTGTGTTTTGGGTTACGACTATTTGCTGAGGAGGGCAGAGGAAGTCTGCAGCCTTGCAATGTGTGAAGGAACAGTTTGTCTAACATGTAGCTTGTTTTTCATGGATGTGATGTAGTGGGAGCATTTTCCTTATTCCCTATGGAAGTGAAGGAGGCTGTCAGTGGACTAGCAGCTGCAGAGCATAATTACTATTCGAGTCAATCTCAAATGAGGTCATAATAATAAATAACATAAACATTGCAAAGTACATTTGATGGTCTCCTTCAACATCTGTACTTTGCTTAGTATTTGTGGCAGCCATCACTTTATGGAACAGAAAAGGATAAAAATTTTTGCTAATAAAAATTGATCTAGATTTTCTTTGTTACCATCTTTCCCCTCCTCTATTTCCTACACTAAGTCTCTCAATCTTTTTTAAAGTAATCTGCTCTTCAGTTCCTTTTTGCTAAGGCCCAGTTTCCTTCTAAGAAAATCTTATAGAAAGAGAGGCAGTAAGAGACCATAATATAAGGCAGACACTGTTTTGCAGTAGAATTTCTTAGATTCTGGCATAACTGTTTCTCTGCAGTAAATGTATGTTTTCCATCAGACTTTGCTCTACCATGTGGCCTAATCTTCTTGATATTTTGCCCAACATATTATGAGCTCAAGCTACTATTTCTTTCCTTTGTACAAGCCAGTAATATAAATGCTAGAGCAAATGGTATAAACCCCAGTGGAAAACACATATCTATTTCATTGGGGTTATTAGTTGCCAATGGGAATAAACAGATTTTTGTCTTTGAAGAGCTCATTAGCTTCTAAGGAAAAAAAAGCAATACAAAAAAACTTTCTAACCTTGGAAATCTATTGGGACCCAAACCCAAAATTTCATTTAGTATTTTTGGGAGCGTCTGCTGACCTTGGCTTCAACAGACCTTGTGAGCTGTACTTTAGCCCACACAGCTTTAGATGCTCACAGTTGACTTAGAAGATATCCATTACTGCTTGTGTCCAAACTGGAAAAGGGTGTTGGTTTAGAAAACAACTGCCTGAGCTTCCACGATGAACTCCTCTATTAGATCATCCCCTTTGCTAGCTTTTCCCAACTATTTGAATGCTTACCTTTTCCTCAAGATTGGCCAAGGGAGTATCTTTCTTGGAAAATGTAAGGCATCCATCAATATTCCCTGAAAATCCTATCCCCATACAGAAGTGCAGTGTATGCAAGAGGTGCAAATCACCAGCTACCTGTCTCACTCTGTTTCCATTTAAAAAAAAAAAAAGGAAAATAGCACGATATATCAGGTCAAATATTGTGATTCTTACTTGATCTAAATTGCTATCCATGTTTCAATGTTGAAAGGAAGATTGTTCAAGAAAATACCAGGAAGTCTGCCGGTTTTGTTTTCTCAGAAGGCAGTCACATCCTGCTAGTGGTCTTGTCTCCAGACTGAATCTCTAGACGGAATTCTAAAGATATTTTAATCATATTGTGCTTCAGAACACAAATCATTTTACAAACCAGAAAAAGAGCCTTTGGATAAATGGCACGTATCAGAAAAAGGTGGGAAAATTATTTATTTGTGATCAATTTTGCTGGTTCCATACCACTTAAAGTTATGGTTTTATGATGAAGAATACTATGTAGAAAGAATCAAGTAGTTAAACTAAACGGAATAATTTTCATACGTAATGTCTGCATGTGACCTTGGAAATGCTGACAAATTAATTCAAATTGCTAGACTTGTAAACACAAATCCCTGAACAAATTTATTCAAATTTAATAAACAAATTTAATTGTACTTCTAAATCTAATAAATTACATTTTCAAATGGATTTTAAAAGCCATCAAGGGTGCGTGACAATGTATTTGAATCCAAATTCAACTTCCATAGTCTAGGCTACGTAGCAATTACAATACCCGAGTTGTTCACAGTTATATATATGAACGACTTATTTGGTGTAAGGGAATAGCACATAACAAGTGGTAAGCTGTTAAGAATATCTTTTTTTTCTGTATCAGGAGAATTGGTCAGTGAATATAACTCATGTTTTATTGAGATATGAAATGGCCATCGGTAGTGTGACTGTTAGTTCTCCAAGAGCAAAGCTACGGTAGCCCCGGGATTCAGATTTCTATCACTACCATCTCTACATCATCTGTCTTGTGGCTGTCTTACACTCCCACATACTTGACTCTCTGCTTAAAAAAATACTGTTAAAATTAATATTTCTATTACTGAAGATCATGGACAGGGTCTTTCTTTCACTTTAACTACTATTCTTGAGTTTGTTTGAATTTCATACCCAGCCCTTCTCCTAGCACAGGCATTGGGTGCTTTTATGTAGCCTCATCCTCACTGTTAAAATGACCTGTAACTGGCAATATGTCCGCAGCTGTTTCTTTTTTAATGTAATACCATTGGCTGTTATTAAGAGGACCTCAGTAGTGAGCACTAACTTAACAAGATGACTTTCATCAGTTGTAGGGAAAAAACATAAGGGAGAATTTGCCTACCATGTTGAACCACATTTTCTTCAGTAGTGCTGGAATTTTTTCCTGTCCCTTTCAGGATACTGACAGCATTTTGTTCAGATTTAGTCACCCAGCTCGCTGTCAACTCTGGATCATCACGAAGCAGAACCCTTGGCTCTTTTACATGTTTGCACAATGAAGAGTAATAGTCAAAGACGCTGTTTGTAGACTGAGGAACCTTATCTCTCAACTTCCACCTATGTTAAAGTAAGTGTTTACCCTTTAGAAAAATATTCATCATTTTGCACCATGCCTCTTTATGTAAATAAAGTAAATCTACAACATTTTAAACATCTTAATAAAATAAAAAAATATAAAAATAAATGAGTATTCACACACAACCGTTTATCAAGGCTATGTGCTTCTGAACAAATACAGTGGTTTCATGAGTACCATAGTCCCAGAATTCACATATTTGTATGGAGCCAAAAAGGACTGGAAGATCTTGCACAGAAATTTGAATCCAACGACAAAGTTTCTTGAGTCATGTAAACAAAAAGAGCATGAAAGTGGTGGCACTAAGTAGCAAAGACAGAATTGAAATGGAGGACAACAGAGGCATATGCCAAAATTAAATTAATATTTTACCTTTCTAGAATGATGCTAAAATTGAATTCATGGGCCAAGGCAGGATGGCTAGACAGTATGAGAGTATGGAACTAGAAATTATTATGTTAAAGATGGAAACAGAATTTTACTAATTTACTGCCCCCAACTCAGAATAATCTTAACTGCAGAAGTCTGCAAAGCCCTCCCCTATGGTATAGCTCAGAGGAAGGTCTTTAAGACAGAGTGAAAATCTAACCTGTTTTTTTGTGTGCGCGTGATTCATGTGCTACATATTTATGAACTATAAAACAAGTTTTCCTTTCTAAAGTGGAGGCTAACCTTTTGGAAGCAGAAAAAAAAGAGGCATAAAGCTCATTGGATTATTAATCATAGGAAAGTGATGGGATACTGTTGTGGTTGCAGCAGATGTTATCCCAAGGTTTACTAAGCAAAGTAGTTTCCAGTAAAGATCAAGAAATACTGTTGCTTTTCTACTATGCAGAGTGAGATCCCACCTGTGAGGAAGATAGACGTGAAGTAAAATAGGTGATAAGGGGGTCTTTTGACAAATTGAATAGAAAGCCTTTTACAAGAAAATAATAAATGGCCTTTATTCCTGTGTCAGAATTCTTCCAAATAAGAAGGTCTTACAGCTATTAAGGCCAATATTGGTAATGACACACAAGCAAATAGATATAAATCGTCAGTATCTATAAGCTAAATATTTCTATTAGTGGTGCTATAGAACAACTTTCCAAGAGGAACAGTGATGGGAAAATAGACTACTAAAATGAGTGACGGTTCTTAGTCCATTTGTGGATGAGATTACTTGGCACGCTGAACAGATAGCAGGATTCAGTGCTGCATTATGACCCTCCTAGTCCTGTGCTTTTCAGAGTGTAGGCCTGCTCTTGCCTTTTATAAACAGTATAGTCATTGAATTTGTATTTCCTCCTTGCAAATAATCTTGTATGATTTCTTCCCCATAATAAAAGATACTCCAAAAAGATGGGAAATAATTTCTAATCTGAAAGTCTCTGTGTAAAAATACAGAATCTAAAAGAGAAAAATCAGTAAGGTTGAGTTAGGAATTTTCACCAGGATCTCAGTTAGTCAATGATATCTTAGTGTCTGAACGAAGAACAACAGGTAGACTTCCAGGGATGTGGGACAACACCTGTAATCAGTTGAGTTTTTTGGAAGTGTGCGTTAAAGGACAAAACGTGAAGGTACCAGTTTTGCAGACATAGCCATCTTAATCAGGGGACTTGTACTAGCATATCCCTAAAACCTGTATATTTAAGGATATCGTAACGTGCTTGCATTTTTCCTGGGCCTGTGTCATGGTTTAACCCCAGTAGGCAGTATCGGACATCCCTTTGGGTAGCTGGGTTCAGTTGTGTCAGCTGGGTCTTCCCCAAAATTCTTGTGCACCCCCAGCCTACTTGCTGGCAGGGCAGCATGAGGAGCAGAAAAGGCCTTGACACTGTATAAGGACTGCTCAGAAACAACTAAAAAGCATCAGTGTGTTATCAACACTGTTTTCATCACAAATCCAAAACATAGTGCCATACAAGCTACTATGAAAAACATTAACTCTATCACAGGCAAAAAACAGTACAGTCTGGCCATAATTTCTGTCACACCTGCAGTACTTATTAAAATATTTGCCTTTTAAGACATAACTGTCAAAGTGTAAACAAAGACAGGTGCTGCCATTTTGGGCATGGAAACCCCAGGTGCTGCCATTTTGGGCATGGAAACCCAATCTGGGATGGTTTCCAGCTTTAAAAAAAAAAAAAAAGAAAATAGAAGCAGCAGATACCTCAGCATTTCTCTGTCATATTCTGATGCTCCAACCCTCCAGGTAAACTCCACAGGCAATTCCTGTTGAAGTCTGGAGTACTTTTATAATCCATATGTGAATTACTTGTATATAAGCCTAATCAGCTGTTATAGTATGGTAAGAAATTCTCACCTTTGTGGAATGAAGAGTTCATTAGAGTCATGTGCATTTTCATTGAGTTTATGTAAGCTTGACAACATGATCCAACAGAAGGTTGTAGATTCTGAAGGTATTCTGTAGGGTCCGTGATTATTGCACTGTGACATCTTTTTTGCATATGGTAGAAGTAATGTACCTCAGCTGTACACTTCCAATGACAAAATTAAAATTTAAACACATTAATGTCCAACTGTGTCACTTTTTCCTGCTTATTAACCTGACTAAAGATTCGTCAAACACACGTTGCATTACCATCTCTGCTACCATCACTTTTTGAGCTGTGGCTGCTTCTTTTCCTGCTGGGATTCTCCAGCAATTCTGATGCCAAGCCCAAACTGCTAAGCCCAACAGAGTCTATTAATTTTGGTACCTCTCCACACACACTGTATCTCATTTAATATTAGGGTTTTGGGTTCATTGCAATTAGTAGTCCAGTGGTTTAATATAACATTATAGTTTCAGGTACAGCTTTTGAACATTAACATTCACTTTAATCTTAGACATGGACATCACTTGTAAACTAGTGGTACATTGTAAGTAGACTAACTTCACTACCCCAATCACATACTTTACCTAAATTATTAACCATGAGATATCCTCAGCCTTTTGGAATTGTCATCAGATATTTTGCTGTTAATTTATGATGCCATTTTTAGAACTACTTACAACTGTGATTGCATGGCACATACCATGAGTGAAATCCTGGACAAATGAAATGACTAACCAACTTCCCTCGTTCCGGCAGGTTACTGAAGGTATTTATTTTAGGGTTTTTCAATTTCCTATTTGAATAAATAGCATTATTTTATTTTTAATTAGATATTTAAATAATTTCATTTAGCTGAGTAAAATACTTGATCGAGTGTGAAGACGCGTACTTACGTGAGCAACTGCAGTACCCGCATGGACACCAAATCCTTAGAACAACTTCAAAAATTCATAGTTTCTGTAAATAGCAATGAAAGGAATAATTACGGTGGTTATGGACCCTACATATTTAGTGAGTCTCTGGATCTTGCTTTTGACACATCACTGGAGACAGCAACAGTGCAGTACACACAGTCCATATTCTATATAAACTCCAAGTAGAAATCACCCTAATACATTATGATTAAGGATTTCCTTGTTATAATCTGGACCATTTGCTGATCCAGACTGGCTATAAATAGCTCTGAAGAAGATCTGGTTTGCTGCCTATTAAGTCATTGTTAAACCAATGTGCTCATGGCTATAGGTACAATGCTGCCAGATAATCCTTTTCAAGACTTAGCATAGCAATGTCCTAAAGTATCACAGGAGATAACTAGAGTGTCAGTGACAAACATGCTGGTAAAGACCATGTTTTATGCCATGACTGTTCAAGAAAAAATATATGAGCTTTCTTTTCCATGACATCTGTAACATCTCAGTCAGTGAGTACTTCCAAGTAATTGTCTACTCTTGGGGTTGGTTGAGTGTTTCATGATGAGGAATTTTTGTTATACTTGGATAAACTCACTAAAACTTAGACTTGACTTTTGGCTTGCACAGAAAAAGGCTGGCTTCAAAAAGGACAAATGTTTTTTTGGCTTGAGTTTTGGTCAACAGTATCTCTTGGTGAGACTCTAGAAGCAGTGTGGGAGTTTCAAACTGATAAATAAGCCAAACACACAAGTTGCTTTTGATCAATGAAATTACTAGGAGAAAGCAAGATACCACTTCATTTGTAGTTAAAACTGGTGAAAACTTGCTTTAGTTCTCATTTCTTTGTGCACTGTCAAATTCTCTAATTACCAACTTGCTATCAAACAATCCTTTTATGGCTGCATGTGTAGTCAGAGCAAAAAAATCTAAATCCTTGTTTTTCTCATGTTTTATGTTTTCTGGCACAATACTGCACTGATCTTTAATGGGGTTTTTTGCCACCTCACAATAAATGAAAATAAAGGGTGTAAACTCTAGCCATTGATGCTAATTGAACAAAAGGGGTTATAACAGACGAACGTGATAGAGATAAATCCAAATTGAAGTATTTTTTTAATTATTTAACTTATTTACAGGCTAAGAACAATCTTCTGGGTCTTCTACTCCTACTTCTACTCCTACTTGAAGATGATATGTGATGGTGATAAAATAGCAGTGTTTGTATCTATTGCTCAGCTTTACATTGCAATTTTCTAGGTACACTACCAGTAGTCATCTTGGTCTCTTTTGTTCAGGGCATGTATGCAGGTAAGTACATGGGGAATAAAAATCAGCAGAACTGACCTTGTAAAAACTCATTAGAAAAGCTAACGGTGTTGTCCTACCTTCTGTTTAGGGGGTTTTAACTGGGGTCTCTGTCCCAGAGCTCTCATCTGACTGGATTACAGGGACTATTAGCAAGAGTTTCTCAGAAAGCAAACTTCTGCAATGTTTGGCTTTCACTTCATTTCTAGATGCAATACAAAGTTTGGGTTTATATTTTGGTTTTGTTTTTTAAACTTCTATCTCCTTAATTTCATTGGTTCTTACGTGACCCAAAGACAGCTACTCTCAGAAGGGCTACCATGGCAGATGAGAGTGCCTTCAGTAGTCAAGCTTAGATTGACTGTTTATTCATGAGAAATTGGAAGCAAAGTCTTTTTGAATGAAAGGTTTTTCATAGTTAAAAATCCCAGGTGGGGTTATTGTAGTCTTCTGTGAAGATGCTAATCAGTATATGTGAAATCCTTAAGAAACTTGTTTTTCACAAAAGGAACTCTATTTCAACTATGCCAAATTGTCATCATTACTAGGATAATCCTGGCAGAACTGTGAAAGGGAACTGATATTTCTTGCCCTCTGATGTGCCTCTTGTTTGGGTTACAAATGATCAATGTCCTGTCTGTGCTGTGCCCATAGTGACACCAAAGGGCCTAGTCCTTTGACATAAATTTTCAAGTGTAATACTCAGGGACTGCCCAGTTCTTTCTGTATGGGATTAGTGCTGCCTGCATGCAGTCCAGCTGCTGCATAAGTGGGTTTGCCACTAAGCATACTTTCCAGCATCTGTCTTTGTTGTTGTATGTATCCCCTTTTTGAGCAAATCCTGCTGTTCCAGTGCATTTACTTGACTTTCATTTATTTGACATCTTCTAGTATTAGGTCTGATTGCCTCAGTTGTTATTACAATTTTTCTTTTTTACTAGAATGACTGTTTCTTTATTTTCTTCCTGTTCCCTTATTCACTCCTCATACTGTTCACAGAGCCTTCTTCTGTTTGCCAAAGAAGATAAATCTCCATATGACTCCTCTTCCTTACAGCCTTCTGTTTCAATTTCTTGCTTGATATTCCTCTGATTTTTCCTCCCTGGGAACCCCAAATCATCGTCGTTAATTTTAATTATCCAACACATTCATCAGTTGAGTAAGGAGAACCCAGACGCTGTGTTTGTGTGCAGGTGTATCCACATGGAGTACAGACATTCCATTTACTGACAGGCCCTTGGGTTTGTCCATAGGCTAGGGCAGCGTTCCCAAATTCCTGGGGGAACCAGAGGAACCTGGGGCAGGACTCTGCCCTTTGTAACCTCCCAGGAGCTGCATTTCAAGCCTATGACCTAGGTTGGCTTTGGTGCCTCTATCAGTCCATTAACACATGGATCCTCTCAATCTATTACAAATTCCTCTGTACACTCAAAGGTAAAGATCCCATTTCTTCCTCTTGACTGAATAGTAGGATGGTATTTTTGTTTGTGCGTGTGTATCTGTCTGGTCCAGATGCCTTTCACAATCACTTACTAAAACCTACTGAAAGTATTGTAAGGGGGTGTGCCTGGGGAAAAATATTCGTGATCTCAATGGATTTTAAATTGTTCCTAATATCCTTGCTTTCATTGAACATGATCTAACACAAGTTTCAAATATATGTCCAGAACAAAACCGGACATTGAGTTCACTCTAACTTTCATGGCACAAATTCAAAAACTTGTTATGATTGAAGGGGAAAAATGGCAATTCACACAAATATGTTTCTGTGCAATTAAGCCATACCTCTAGATTGATCCTGGCACCCCACAGCTGAAATCCTCAATTCGTACTCAGCAACGTGCAAACTTCTTGGTATGCCTCTCCTCAGACTGTGAACAAACACATTATGTTCACTGCACATTCTATATAGCGCTTGACTAATTTTTCTACCCACTTCACGTCACTAGAAGTTGAAAAATGTCTGCATTTATTGTCATCAAACAAAAAGCGAGACCACTGCATAAAGCAGAACAACTTTGGTATGGGAAATTTAGATAACTTAATTTCTGATTTAAGTACCCATTTGAAACAAATAAGGGGGGGCGGGGGGAAGCAAAAGCCCAAACCCACATTTCTTCTACATAAATTGGCTTTGAAAGGACACTAGCAAGTGCCAGAATTCACCTATACATTGACGTATGAACGTGGCTGATCTAAGAGCATATTATAACCCATCCTAGTCACTTGCTGTTGTAAAACTGAGAACTAAGGTTTTAATTTAAGGTAAATGTGGTGAAATATAATGCAACATTAGAATATTAATTCCCAGGTAGTAACAGTGAATGAAAAGAATGATACCCTCATGGCAAGGGATAGAGAAAGATCTTCCGGAACAGAATGGTAATTCATTGGTCACTGAGATAAGATATACATTCTATTTGACTTTAGTTGATCCCCTGTAATTATGTAAGTAAATAAATAAATAGATAGCTCCAAGGCTATGAGATATCCTGGTAATCTTACTAGATGTCCAAGTACATAGAAGTATGGAACTGTGGTGTGGGCATAAAAAACCAATCATCTTGTTCATAGTCTCGATCTCAGCCATATTTTTTTTGTTTATTTTGTTTAGTAGAACAATTTTGTCTCTTTCCTTCAGTACTTCCCTAAGTTTTGTCCCATGGATTGCCTAGGCTTTTTGATAGTGAAAATCAGTGCTTGGTCCCACAGCTGTTGAAGCTAATGAAAAGTTCTACCACCTGCATGGCCATATAGAAGCAGAACAACCTCCACAGCTAGAGGGCTAGCATCAGTTTTCCATAGTGGTCATTCTACCTGCTATTTTATTTCTAAATATTACTACCAATCTAATTTTCTATTTTAGTTATCTGGCTTCCTGACTTTTACATTAGTGTTGGGGGTTTTTTTCTCTAAATAATATTTTAAAATTCCTTTAGACTTTATAGCTTCCGTAAATTCAGTCTTGCATTGTCCCTGACAGAACATATATTCTCTTGTTTTTTCTTGATTGGGTTGAATTTCCATGGGTTTTTTAAGATACCCTTTGGCTATTTTGTTTTTATGCTTAAGACTATGCATTCTCTCTCTGATATTTCTAAGGTCTCATGCTGAGCTGAGTGACTGCAATCACAGAATCACAGAATCACAGAATGGTAGGGTTGGAAGGGACCTCTGGAGATCATCTAGTCCAACCCCCCTGCCAGAGCAGGGTCACCTAGAGCAGGTTGCACAGGAACGCGTCCAGGCGGGTTTTGAATGTCTCCAGGGACGGAGACTCCACCACCTCTCTGGGCAGCCTCTTCCAGTGCTCTCCCACCCTCAAAGTAAACAAGTTCCTTCTCATGTTTAGATAGAACTTCCTATGTCCAAGTTTGTGCCCATTACCTCTTGTCCTGTCACTGGGCACCACTGAAAAGAGCCTGGCCCCATCGTCCTGACACCCACCCTTTCAGTATTTATAAGCACTGATAAGATCCCCCACTCAGCCAGCTTTTTTCCTGACTAAAAAGATCCAAGTCCCTCAGCCTTTCAGCTGAATAAGAAAATTACTGATGTTCTAATGTCACATTGTGGGGCTTTTATCTATGTCTTTTAAGTACCCTATCCTTAGCACAAAGATTGTTTGTTTGGTTTTTTGGGGTTTGGTTTGGTTTTTTTTTTTTGTATTATTTCTTTCCTCCATACTGTTGTACATGTCTGTATTGTCTGTAAGAGACAGTGATTGTGAGCTTACTGTGTTATCATTCAATGCCATGATCCTATTCAACTAATCCAGACATATCTCTACCACAAAAAAGTGAATCCTCTCTGACTGCCACGTGCTCCAGCATTTTAGTTTCACACACAGTTGTAAGCACTCAGACCATACACAATTTCTGTTTGCTATTGAACGTGTGCCCACATTGTATCCATGTGTGTTGTAGGAAGAGAGTGTATCTCTACCCATGCTAAAGGCTCACCAAACAGGTTAAAAGACAGCATTATCAGATTCCATATTAAATGCTTTCTTTAATCACTGTGGTGCTGGATGCTGCAATGGAGAGCAGGGAAGTTGCTCTGACTAGTTTCTAAGGGAGAGCAAAGGAGAGATGATGAAACCACTCTGCAGCCTTACTAAGCCATGGCTGAGGCCCCCACCTTTTAGCAGGAGGGGAACAGAGACAGAAGATTAGAAGAACATGGAGTAAAACATAGATCCATAAGAAAACAAAAGAATGATGATGAAGAAAAGATTTATAACTACCCTTATAGAGCTTGAGAACCTGACCTCTCCAGCAAATGCCTCACTTCCCTCCAGAGGGTGGCTCACGAAAATATGCTTGCACTGTGTTAGCACATTTATTCCCTGTTCTTGATTGCATAACCCTGAGGTTGGGAAAACCAGAATATAGTTGCCAGTGAAATTCAGTATGGGTTACTTTCACATGAGCATCGTCTAGTATTTCCAAAAAAGGTAATGCTAGTAGTAACCATGGTGGTTTTGGAGGCAGACATTTGGTGAGATCATTATATTTGCTTTCAGTTAGATTAGATTAGGTGAGGTCATTATAGAAACAGGTGAATATTTTTTTTGGTAGTAAATTTTGTGCTCTTTGTGGAACTGCTACACTCATTGTTTATTTTAAAATTATAGTCTACAGTCCTTTCTGCTTGTTTGGTGGCTATTCAATTGAGAGAGAAATTCACTAAAAAGATTGCACCTACCATTTTGACAAGCAATTGAAATTGAAGGTCATTTGGAACAACCAGTCTTAATAGCTGTCACAGGTTAATAAAATGCCCGCCTATATGGATAAGCATAACTCTTTGGCTTATGACTACAGAATCTGTTAAGGAGAATAAACAAATCACCATAATGTTTCCTAATGCTGAATCTGGAAGATATGAGAAATCATAGGAACGCAGAGAACACCCTATCAAAGACACCTTGAGGAAGTTTATACACAGTTTGTTCCAGCAAATACCGGAATATATGTCACTCATAGACACTAGAAAACCCTCGTTATCATTCTTAATCTCACTCTAACAGCAAAATAGGGGAAATCAAAGAGTGCTCTGTGTGCTAAATTTCCCCCCCGCCCACTGTTTTCACAGGTCTTTTGAATATAGCAAAATCTATCATATTTCTGTCTGTCTTTGCTTTTGCATAACATTTATTCTAGAAGAAAAAATGGTATATTGTCCTGGAATACAATGTACCAATACTGACTTACATCACTTAGTCATTTTGGAACGCGTTTCCTATGAAATAACACAAGATAAGTATATTACATAGTTAGATTTTATGCTTACAAAAGATTTAAAGTCATGAGAGTTTTCTTGTCCGGGATCAAGACCAAACTCTATGTCAACAAATTTCCATAAGGGTTGCTGGACGCCTTCTTGTAAGTCCTAAATAGCTGTGCTTTTTTAAAGCCAAGGAAACAAAATATTTTTAAGTGTTTTTTCTTCAAATGTGCTGCTGATGGAGAAAAGCATCAGGAAACACTGATGAGAAACTGAACTGTGGTGAAAGAGCCTCCTGTTGAACAGAATCGTTCATCAAGTCCAACAGTAGCAGAAAGTAAATGAAAACGTGACCTGAATCAGCAGCTGAAAAAAAGAATAGAAGTTAAGCCTGTTAGAAATGCTTCTGTCAGATTTTTGGCATAGTTTTGCCCTTATATTATATGTCTAAAATACTGTAGGTATGTTCTCAAAATAATAATAATAAAACTGTAGCAGACATTAAAGCAATTCTTCTTGAAGAAGCAATAGAAGTTAAATAGAAACCATCTGTTAAGATGCTTGGACTCAAGAGGCCATTGTTTTAGCTGGTTATTTTGATCTTTTTCTATGGTATTTTTAACAACAAATTCTTTGCAAAAATACCCAATTTAAATAATTTCTAAACTAGAATGTCTGTATTGTACCATTTTAAGGGGGGTGGGGGGAATCAATCGCGCTCTACTTTTATTTACTTTATAACTGCCTATATGCTCTCTCATTCATGGCAATAAGCTCCTGCTGGAACCATTTCTTACCTTGTATTCAATGAAGTACTATACTAAAATTTTCTTGTAAGCATAGCATAGGGAGTTGAAGCATGTCACTAATTATCTTGTAGTAGTCGGCTTTTCTTCCCTGTTTTTTAACACTGAGCTCTATCTTCTGCTCAGTAAGATGTATATGGGAGGAAGATACAGCTGGAAGTCAGAAATGAGATAAACTCTGTCTCTGCAATGACTAATAAATAAAATGCTTTTATTAAAGCAAAAGCAGTAATAAAGAAACTCTTGTTTTTCCTCTCACCACGCACTTCGTAACTCTGTACTTTCCTTCATTTAGAGGGCATCTCTGTGCGTAGCACTGCAGCGAAGAGTACAGTCCTCTGAAATAAACCTTAACTAGTAGGTTTCAGTTCTGCTCGCAGAACAGTTATAGTAGCTAGAACAGTTAGCACAGGTAAAATGTCAGAATATTTTCTTGCTCCACACAGGTTTTGCACTGGGTCCATTTCACACAAGAGAATTTTTGTGGTGCCTTGACTGCTAGCAATGCCAGGACATGTTAATGCAAAGCAGACGTTGAGAGGTTGTGGCGGCACAGCTGTATGGAGGCAGCAAATTGAACATTGGGTAAGAAGGTAGACTTACTATCAAGGAATGAGCAGATAAAGTGAACTGAGATAACTTGACTGTAATTTATGGGCCTAATTCAGAAAAAGGAGTTGAATTCTTGATCAGCTTAAAGCACATAAGTAGAAATTGTAACCTTTTCAGAGCCTGTATGTTTTGTCTGGTGGTACCCTAAAGCCAATGGATGTTTTGCCTAACACAGGATCAGGCTTTTCACTGCATTTCTTGTGCAACAGCATGTTCTCTGTCTACATTGAGTTATGAAAATAGGAAAGAAAGTTTATAGTTTATTCCTTATCATATAACATTATTCATGTTCTTGCATCCGTAACAGAACTACCATTTAAAGATACTGCTGTTAAACGCAGACTCTAATTTGATAACAAAAATAATGTCTGAAGCAAAAACTAATGTTTTACAGACCATCAGTAACCTAGATGTTGTTCTTGGGCTTACATACAATATATGTATGCCATTTCAAGTTCAGGTTACTTTATCATAATTCTGTGTAATGCCAGCCACCATAACAGGGTTCAACTTTAGGTTTACGCTGAATCAATAAGACAAAAAGAGATTAAAGGCCTTTTTATATATAATATAATATAATATATAGCTCAAGCTGGGTGCCTCTGAAGAGGGACTGTGAACAAAGAAATCCCTGGGCAATTGTTACCTTCTACTCTAAATTCCCCACCCCTCATGTGATAGTTTGGACCAATAGTAATATTAAGGTTCGGGGTCTTCTTGCCTTTTCACTGGTTTGATTTGTTTGCTGTTTCATTACTAAGCGGTTGCTAAGTGGCCATCTTCTTAGACAATACCACATCCTTCTAGGTTGGTTTCAGACGATTCTGTAGTTAGCTGTTTTTCGTCTTGTAATATGGTTGTTACAGTTTATATGCCACAATCTATAGGGTTTGTCTAGTCTAGCTATTAATGTTTAAGATGCTCACTTTGTCTACTCTAGATATTATTAATGTTTAAGCTGCTAGCTCCATGTTTCAACTAACTTTGTCTACAACAGCCCTCCCTTTGTTTTTATTAACATTCCTGTTATAATATGGGAGAAAAATATTTATAACCTCTAAGGTGTGAGGACAGTTGTACACGACTAATTTACAACTTTGAATATAAACAAAGAGTATTACAAAGATCATTATAAAATTTAATAACCCATAAAGAATTTGTTTTGCCCAAGTTCCTAAATCTGATACCCAGGAGTTTAAGCCAAGACCATACTTCTTCGAATCCTGCTGAAGTATTGTTCAGTTGTACTTTATACATTAATTTTACTTCTTCCCACATCTTCTGGACATCAGCTGAAATTCTTCCACTCCGGTCAATGTACATGCAACAACTGGTAATAATTATACATACTCCCCCTTGTGAAGCTAACAAAGTATCTAATGCCATTCTGTTTTGCAGTGTAATTTGGAGAGTTGTGAAATCTCTTCTTGTAATGCTGTAATTGCATCAGCAGTATTATTGCCAAGAATTTCTATTGCTGCTGAAATATTAACTAAGACCTTTTCTAATTCACTCACTCCCAACCAGGGAAGAAACCATTTAGCGAATCAGTGGAATGCGGTCAGCCTTTGTACTAGCAGATTACTATGTTTGGTCCTACAAACAAATGTTCGTAACCATGACCCTGAGTCCATAGTTAAATTTGGGAACACAGAAATATTAGGAGTAACAGCTCCTAAGGTGCAAGTTCCCGACCAATCTCCTGGTAATATTTCGTGCGCTCTCTTACCACACATCCAAACCCACCCTTTTCCCTCAGGTACAGACCAGGGTATATAGGAAAAGTCCCCAAGTATTCCTGCTATTCCTATTTTCATTGTTTGGTTACAATCATTAAAGTTGCCCACAAGGGTAGTACTATTGTATAAAACCTTAAGTTGCCACCTCCCATTGTTGTGAATCAATGTGGTCTTGATAGTGGTATTTGCCCATAAGGTAGTCCATGATATGTTGTTTGGTGTAGGGATCCCTAACACAGGAATGTGTGATGCTGACTTGAAAGGTGAGTACATGTCCAAGTTTTCTTAGCAATTTGGACTATGGTTTGTGACAAGTTAAAATAGAGGTTTTCTCTGCACTTGTAATGGGGCTGTACAAATTTAGATATTCCCTTTACTTGTGTAATAAGCACAGGCAATGTTAGTAACTTCACCTGTGAAATTTCCATAATCTCTCCTATAATGGTGCCATATATACCAAGAGGGGTAAAATTCCTTATTAACAGTCTCAGATGGTTCACTTAACCAGGCATCTGGGGAGTCCCACATCCAAGTAGCTCTGGAAAAGAAACAAAAATGACATGAATTCAGAACTCCTTCATTGTTTGGAAATTTAAATGGCTTCGGTTTCCAAAGCAGCGCTTGTGGTAGGTTCCTCCATCTCCAGTCATTGTTCATCTACTGAATAATCCTCAGGTAACCATTTAACATGTGAACGGTGGATCCAGGCTTCCTTCCCTGTAACCTTTACAGCAAAATAAGAACTTAATAAGACAGTATACAGCCTCTCCCAACTAGGTGCCAGTTCAGATTTGCAGGAAAATACTTTTATTAAAACTCTATCTCCATGCTGCAAATCATACACCTGTAACTCTGGAGCGGTGGGTTGGTACCACCGAGCACGATTCCTTTTAATTTTGAAACTTTTTTGTAGATGTTTTTGTATTCCCAATACAAATTTGGTAGTTTGTTCTTCTCCATCTAAGAGGCTGGTCCTAGTGGGGACAAGGGTCCTGAGTATAGCTAAGTGTCTGCCAAACACTATTCCTGTTGATGACAAGCCTAGAGGTTAGTGAGGGGTATTTCCAATATCTCTATGTCCTATAGTACTATTCCTAAAACTTCAGGCCATTTCAAACCTTTCTGACTACAGCTTCGAGTAATTTTATTATTTCTTTCAATTTTGCTGGAGCCTTTGGTATGAGCTGGACAGTGTACTACAGCAATTTCCCTTGGAAGCTTAATAGCTTTCAACAGCATTCCAATTTCTGTTCTGTTAGAAATATTCTTTTCCACCAAGGTAAGGAACTCTTGTTCTTTCCATAGCATAGCTGTTGCATGATACACTCCAAAAGTGTATCTAGAATCATAGAATCATAGAATCTTCATGGTTGGAAAGGACCTTTGAGATCATTGAGTCCACACACAAAAACCCCTACAATCTCTGCCACTAGAGCACGCCCATCTAGATGTTTCTTAAACACCTCTAGGGATGGTGACTCAACCACCTCCCTGGGCAGGCTGTTCCAGTGCCTGACCACTCTTTCAGTAAAGTAATTCTTCCTAATATCTAATCTAAACCTCCCCTGCTGCAGCTTCAGACTGTTTCCTCTGGTCCTGTCATTATTCACCTGGGAGAAGAGGCCAACACCCACCTCTCTACAACCTCCTTTCAGGTAGTTGTAGAGGGCAATGAGGTCTCCGCTCAGCCTCCTCTTCTCCAAGCTAAACATGGCCAGCTCCCTCAGCCTCTCCTCATATGACCTGGTCTCCAGACCCCTCACCAGCCTGGTAGCTCTCCTCTGGACATGCTCCAGTACCTCAATGTCCCTCTTGTACAGAGGGGCCCAGAACTGGACACAGTACTTGAGGTGAGGCCTCACCAGTGCCGAGTACAGAGGCACGATCGCTTCCCTACTCCTGCTGGCCACACTATTCCTGATACAAGCCAGAATGTTGTTGGCCTTCTTGGCCACCTGGGCACACTGCTGGCTCATAAACTGGCCGTCCATCAGCACCCCCAGGTCCCTTTCTGCCGGGCAGCTTTCCAGCCACTCCTCCCCAAGCCTGTAGCGTTGCTTGGGGTAGTTGTCACCGAAATGCAGGACCTGGCACTTGGCCTTATTAAACCTCATACAGTTGGCCTTGGCCCATCGATCCAGCCTGTCCAGGTCCCTCTGTAGAGCCTTCCTACCCTCGAGCAGATCAATTCTCCCACCTAGTTTGGTGTCATCTGCAGACTTACTGAGGGTGCACTCAATCCCCTCATCCAGATCATTGATAAAGATTTTAAACAAAACTGGCCCCAAAACTGAGCCCTGAGGGACACCACTGGTGACCGGCCGCCAAGAGGATTTCACCCCATTAATCACAACTCTCTGGGCATGGCCATCCAGCCAGTTTTTAACCCCGCAAAGAGTATGGGTTCGCCAGCTTCTCCAGGAGAATGCTGTGGGGGACAGTGTCAATTTAGAATTAGCATAAATAGTTACCCATTGATTATGTCTCCACCAGGCTGCTTTTGTTAATGCAGTTAATTCGGCCCCTTGGGTACTCACCACGGGTTGCAGAGGTTCTGCTTCTAGTACCTTTAAGTTTCTCACCAGTGCACCGCCCATGTGCCATTTTCTATTCACGTGATATGAAGCTCCATCAGTGAAAAGGGTTGGATTAGAGTTCTCTAGAGGCTGATCTTGCAAATATTCCTGTAGGCAGCTGGAGTGAAACACTACCTAGCACAATCATGATGCAGCTCACCATCGGAGGGAACAGGCAGTAAAGCTGAAGGATTCAAAACATTACATCTTTTTAAAGTAATAATATCCACATTTCAAACTGTTAATTCACAATGATATGCTTTTTCATGGGACAATGCTTGTGTAGCATGTTTTTAAGAATCAGTTCTATTTCATTTCGTGGGACATACGCAGCTGTTGGGTGACTCAGAACTAATGGTCTGCTCCTTTTTATGACAGTTGCTGTTGCTGCTATTGCTTTAAGACAGGAATTAATCCATGCTGCTACAGGGTCCAGTTGAGTTGAGTAACAAGCCACGGGACAGCGATGTGGATCTAGCTTTTGAATAAGGACTCCATTGGTTAATCCTTTTTTCTCATGCACAACTAGTTCAAAGGAGTTGGAGTAATCTGACAATCCCAGTGTTGGAGAAGTTCAAGTTCCTTTTATAGCTTGGAAAGCCTTTTCTCTCTCTGGACGCCAGCGTATAGGCTCCACTTCTTCTGCCTTGGTAGCTTCTGTGCATGGCTTACTTAACTCCCCCAGCCCCGATATCCAGGGTCTGTAGTACCTTACTGTGCCTAATTATCCTCACAGTTGTTTCTTTTGTACAAGTCGAGGCATTTCTACAATAGCTTGGACCTGTTCTGGGTCTACTAATCTTTGTCCTTCTGTTAATATCAATTCTAAATATTTTACTTTCTGCTGACACAGCAAAAACTTAGAAAGAGATGTATGGTGACCTTTCTCTGCTAAAGCAGTATGTAGATAAATAGCATCTTTTAAGCAATCTTTGTATATCTTGCTGGCAAAGAACAAATCATCTACATCATGTACAAGTATAAAACCTCCAAGAAATACAGCATCTTTCAGATTTTCTCCTTGTCACCCCAGCATGCAATCCTTAAAATAGTTGCAGATGTCAGAGGCAGTTTGGTTCACAAACACACTTGCTGTCAATTTATTATTAACACTGGAGGTGGAGGAGGAACATTTTACCCCCCCACAAACCCCCACACCCCACATGCCACCGCCACTGTCTGCATTGCAACAGGATCAGGAATAACATTAAAAACCACAGAGTAAAGCCCAGCAAAAGCAACAAGCAATACAGAGGGAGGAGTACAGGGTGGTGCAGAGACTGGCTCTGCAGACGCCTCAGTTAAGTTACTCACTATTGCTGCAGATGAAGGTCTTCCTTCAGGCTTTCGTACTCATTTTTGACCACCCTGTTTATGGTGGTCATATGCCCAATTACCTCCTACATACCAATAATCCATTTTCTGAGGTTATTTATCTTCTAAAATTTTTTGAAGCGCAGACAATTTCTTTAATTTGAAGGATCCTTTGCAGGGCCATACCCCTGCTCCTCTAAGTGTTGGCCAGTCTTCTTTACACAAAGCTACTGCTATAGCTCAAGCCGGGTGCCTCTGAAGAGGAACCCCGAACAAAGAAATCCCTGGGCAGCCATAACCTTACCATCTATATTCCCCACCCCTCATGTGATAGTTTGGACCGATATTAAGATCTGGGGTCTTCTTGCTTTTTCACTGGTTTGATTTGTTTGCGGTTTCGTTACTAAGCGGTTGCTAAGTGGCCATCTTCTTAGACAATACCAAATCCTCCTAGGCTGGTTTCAGACGATTCTGTAGTTAGCTGTTTTTCATGTTGTAATGTGTCCCTGCCTATGGCAGGGGGGTTGGAACTAGATGATCTTTAAGGCCCCTTCTAACCTGAAGCATTCTATGATTCTGTAATTGTTACAGTTCATATGCCATGATCTAAGGGTTTGCCTAGTCTATTAATGCTTAAGCTGCTTGCTTTGTCTACTCTAGCTATTACTAACATTTAAGCTGCTAGCTCCATGTTTCGACTAACTTTGCCTACAACAGTAAGAAGACTGTAAATTCGTGTTAAGAATTTACTCGTTTGAGTATATCTGTAGCTGCAGAGCTCCCTCTAGCAGAGTTTAATTATTCCCAGTCATTTCATCCAGTGTGGTTTATCTGAAGTGGTTCTACAGCTGCTTTTCTCTTTGTTTTCTTAGAATAAATCGCTTTATACAGATGCTTTTTCAGAAATTAAGGCTAGATATTCTGGGAATCAAACTGATTCTGAAAGAGATCTATATGATGCAGGAATATTATTTTCATCACAGACCTAAGAGTGCAGAAAAAACACTTTTATCTTGAAAAGATACCTGAAAAGCACTTTGAAATTTGTAGCCACCTGTACCCTCTTGTGAACATGTCAAACGTGCTTAAAAAAGATTATGACAACTACATTACCACCAAAAAAAGATAAATCATTCTTTTTCACTATGTAAAAAATTGGGAGTGGTTCCTCAGAACTTTGTAATTGGTAAATTGGGAAGGTACATGAAAAAAAAAGGTACTGAGTTCAGTCTTTCTATGAAAGTTGTTTTTAGTGAAAACAGATTTAATTAATTTCATTTTTTACTAAGTTGAAGACACTTTAATCACACCTTGAAACTTGACTGCAACACTCTTTAATTGATAGCATTTGCTTTCTTCACAGAAGTTTTTTTACTTATCTTCATTATACATATCCCCTTTATGATTTGTATTGATAAATATATTTGATATGATGCAGCAGATTTTCTTGCAATCACCATTTGCTTGCTGGTTTACCTTATGTACTACAGAAATACATTTATTTTTCTTAATTATATAAATTAGATACATTTCTAACAAAATCTTCTATTGATGGTGTAGGAAGAAATCAACGAAAAAATAAAAAGGTAATAAAAGGTAACATGACTACTTCTGACCAATGTCACCCTGACACTTTGAGGAACAGAAACTGAGCGGTCTCACTAATATATGACTCTCTCCACTGAACTATTAAAACACACAATTTGTATTTGAATACTGAGTCAATGATAAAGGAGGGTTTTTTCCAGATCAAGCCCCAAGAGCCCTAGAACTTAGTATCTACTGCTGATCTACTATGACTGGCATATTCATTTGTATAAAAACAATGATAGCACTTGTTTTTCTTAAATGACATAAACTTCTAATGGATATTAGGAAAACAAACAATGTAGCCTACTGATAGATGCTAGGATTTTAAATTAATCATCTGAAAGAAGAAAGTGGGATTAATTTTATTTGGATGGGTGTTTCTTTTTTAATAGAAACTCTGCCTTAGAAGGGAGCATGCAAAAGTTTGACATAATGCCTTAAATGCCTTAAAATAGTATGCCCTTTGCAAAGCTCTGTGGGTTAATAAAGCAGGAGCAAAACTTCAGCAGGCTTCAAGCTGAGAGCTGGTATGTCAGAGAGCCACCGCAGGAACCTTGCAGTATTTATAACCATTAATGGGAAAAGGATGTTTTCTGTCCTTTTTTTCTTATTTTCTATTATTTTTTTTTCCTTTTTTAGTTGTCTACTTGTTCATTGATCAGCTTTGCTTATATTTATGAATCACACTTCTTAACAGAAGAGACACTTGATTTTGGGTACTGGCAAGTATTTAAGAAAGGAAGAAAAGTAAGTAGGAAAAAATTATGATGTGTTAATATGGGCAAGATGACACTCCATTGCCAGCCAGATCTGAACAGCACATTCCTGCTGGTTCAACAAATTCAGCTGATCTCCTGCGTACTAAGGACTGAACGGTTTACCACAGTGAAGTGCCTAAAAAGGGAGGAAGATTTTGCCCTCTAAGTATGTTTTTTTGAAGGAGGCAGTGGTCCTTCTCGCTAGCTTTTCCATAGGCCAAAAGGGAGAAGGAACAACTTGCTCATTTGGTGCATTTCCACTACTGAGATGGCAGCACTTTCATAGGTCATGAAGGACAGTTAAGATGAAGAGCTTTCTTATTTGGCCAATTTCCACATAATTTCCTGCAATCAAACCATATTCCTGTTTGCTTGTGCTGTGCCTTCATCTTTTTTCTCTAGAAGTCATACTAAAGGAGAATATAAACTACATGGTCCTCCTAGCATGTAAAAACACCTATGTTTCTTAAAAGACCCTAACCTTCACATCCTCATGTCAAAAAGGAATCAAAATTGATCTACCTTTACATAAATATCAAGTGGAAAACAGATAATCATGCTTTTATATAGACTGTGAAATATCAGTGATAGCTACCATGGTGCATGGGTACTATAAACAACCATATTTATCTATCTTACTTGTCAGCACTAACCTAAGCCTGATTGCAGGTTTCTGGACTCAGGTTTCTTCTGAGCAACCTGCATTTAAGGTTTTGGTTAAATGGTAAGAGTCCTACCCGTGTGAGTTTTTGCTTTCACAACCCCCATAGCTGTAGCTAAAATCATAAGAGGCCATTTATGATGGAACACCTGGTTACAAAGAAGGAAGGTATTTAACCAGGCAAGGCATCCCACTCTTCCTTTTAATCTGTAATAACCTGAATTTGTTAACTCACAGGTTCTATTATCAAGCCTCTGTCTCCCCACCCCCACCCAGGTTTCTTCATTGCTTTGCAAAAATTATTTCTTTGGCTCCTTTTAACATCTGAGAAACTTTTCCAGAAAAGATGTCTTTATTTCCAAAGATCAAAGGAAGTCTTTCTGCTAATATCTGCAGACTGATGAATGATGGGATAAGTAATGTACAAAGAAATCTTGCTACGTTATGAAGGAAACTGGAGGTGTTGCTTTGGCACCAATCTGCAGATACCAAACGCAGGTTTCCTGAGGCAAAAATACACAAACATCCTCTAATTTGTGTTCTGCAAATACTTACCTTCCCTAGGTAACTGCAAGATGAAAAAGTATATTCCATTTTTGAAAAAAGAGCACAGGCCAGACAGACATAATACTTACATTTAAAAGGTTATATTCTACATTTAATGCCATCTTCTGAGTCTATTTATGAACAACTTAGTTTGCTCTATGTCTCTGCTTCTAAGCATAAGACATCTAATTGAGTTATGTCCTATTGCACCATTATTTTGGTGTAAGAAGCTTGAAAAGTCTAACTGGGATGCCTAAAAAGCACTATTTTATCTGTAACTCCAAGACCTTGTTAGTTCTTATTCTATAAACAGAAAACCCTTATTCTGATTTCAAACACAAAGAAAAGTCCAAAACATGCCTAGAGTCATTACAGACTGCACTAAGGCCTTCAGAACCCAGAGAGTTAATTTTTGCTCCTACCTACTGAGAAGAAGTAAGGCTTCAGAAATAATCTGTTTTGGCTAATTGCATTTCCAGAAAGATGTGGGCCAGTTTGAGAGTCCAGGGGAGAATAACAGTGCCCATCAGAGGTCTAGAAAACATGAATCTGAAAACATAACCACTGGGAAAATAGTGAAAACATGTGCTGGGTCTGGAGCCTGAAGACCTCAAAGAGCAATCATAAATGTTTGGTAGGCTGCTGTGGAAAAGAGAAAAGGAAACAAATTTTCTTCCTATCTACAGGTAGCAAAGTAACAGGTTGAAAGTGGAAGAAAAAAATAATTATACTAGACCTAAGGAAAAACAGGCTTTCTAACAGTTACGATAGTTTAATGTTGGAAAAGCTGGAGAGTGGGGATTTTTCATCATTAAGGTATTAAATCTCCTGATTGATTTGATAAACAACTGTCAGATGGGACACAGGCATTACAACCGTTTCTTGGGCAGGAAGGTGGATAAACGGCCTGCGCAAACATATTTTTCAGAATTACATGGCATGGAGAGCTGAGGGAGAGGGAAGCTCTCTGGTATGCTTACGCTATCTCTCCCTACCATCATGAGGAATTGCCATGTTCTTGGGTTTACTTAAGATCAGCTTCCTTAGGAAAGACAAAGGGAAACACATCTAAGCCTTTCTTTGAGCATCTTCACACATTTTTACACTTCCTTGAACGTTTAACTACTGGAAAATCAGCTAAAAGTCAGAATTGACTGTACTGGTTGCAATGCTTCATTCTTCTCGTAGGTGTGTTCAAAAACTCTGTCTGGTAGGCGGATTTATGGAAAGAAAACAGAGTGAGGAAATGCTGCATAGAAGTCAGGCCTCTCTGAGTCAGAATTATGATTGCTCTATGGGTGAACTTATTTCCACTTCATGGGTGCAACCCTCACGAAAATCTCTTCCACGGAGGAGGAGCTGGACATCTTCATGGAGAGACATGCCTCATGAAGGGGAAGTGGGACTCTAAATTTTGGGATGATGGTATTTCATTGAAAAAACGTGTGGCTGGATAGCTTAAAAAGTTGTTGGTGATACACAACTGAGAATCCAAATCAAGGCCTAAATCAGTACTGATCGAAGTGAGCAGCAGTGAAATAAACACCATACGGGAGTACCTTCTGTTGCTAGATGTTATCTCTGAAAAACTGTCACGCTGACACCAGCCTTGTCAAGTCAGCCACCCCTATTGATACACTGCCAGGGCCCGTTCCTCTCCTTTTCTTCACATCAAAATTAAGGTAAAAGATGGGAGGGGAAATGTGCTGATAACCTTACTTTTTCAGGAAATGACTGAATGTATAACAACTTGGATTAACATTATCTTCTTTACATAACATAAATATCAAAATAACTGAGTCTGGTATCTAAGACACCAGCTTGGGAAGTGAGAGATCATAGAATCATAGATGTGACTTTAAACTCAGCTTTTACTGGTTTCTCCTTGTGTAGCTTTGAACAGATCACTGGGTTGTGTCTGGGTTCTTTGTTTCACCAAAAATGAAGACAAAAACATGCTTTTTTATCTTTCAGGCATGTGAGTAGATTGTGAGTACTGAAAACTGTAAAAGGCTATGACAGTAGGATCTTTAAAAGTTTGGGTTAGGTACCACATCACTGCATTTGTAACAAGCCATTACTGTGATGTCCTGTGGGAAATATTCCTATTGATAGGAAAGTTCCTCCATCTATTTCTTATTATCAACTGCTAGCCTTTTCTTGTCAGGATAGCCATTCCTTCTGTTTTTTAGTGATACGTTTATACTACCTGTCCCAGGTGTCATACCGTGTAGTACTCTGAATAAGTAGAGATCCGTTTCCTTCATATTGGCCATGAAACAGGCTTATACTGCTATCTAGGTATGGAGGTAAAATCCTTGGTCTACAAGCTCTTACACTGGCAGAAAAAGCAGCAGCAATCATGGATGCCAGATTTACATCAGCTGGTTTCGAAAAAGTATTTGTAAATAATCCCAAGGTTTTCTGACAATACATCATAGTTTGCATTTCACTGAACAACAGAGCTTTTTGGATAGTAATGATATACAGCACTTTTAATCTTCAGGGTGCTCTGCAAACAGGAACTAATGTCTCCTCTGCAAAGGAGATCTTTGAGCTTTCTGTTGACTGACACTTCCTGGCTTTGGCCAGGAACATGACCACCATTGTGCAGCTTGACAATTTGTTTATTTCTACTGCCCGACCTCACTTCAGTACACCAACTTTTGCACTTTCATTCTTACTTGTCTCGGCATAATGGGAGGGAGAGGGAGGCAGAGATTCAGAATTGAGGAGCAAAACTGGGAACATCTCATATGACACCAGTATTTTTTTTTCCACCTCAATTCATGCAAAAGACTACTAGAGAGTAGCTTGGAAACCCTTTAGCCACGTGTCCTTGGCTTTTTGCCTGTTTAACAGAGGTCTTGTGCAGCCTCTGTTCTATGTGCTGTCACCTTGATTGCTCTGTATTTCAGCTAGTCTCCTGGTGCCACTGTTTGCCATTGGCCTGCCATCAAAGTGAGTGCCTGTGGACAGTACTCATATGGTATGTAACATACTGTATGCTTTGACAACTCATGTGGTCTTAATGGGTTTCCCAGTTACAGAGGCTAAAAGAGCAAGGCAGCCTGTTCTGCAGGCTACCCACAGAGCAGTTCTTATGAATAAATCCTTTAGATAGGAAAAAATAAATAATTTCTACAATGTTTGTTTTTTATCTGGTAGATATAATGAAGTCTTTCTCTCCTGCGGCAGGGGAAAGTGCAAATAGGATATCCGCAATGTCATTTAAATGAATAATGACTTGGAGACAAGTTAACTTCATTTCTACAAGGCTTCAGGATATCTTCAGTGCTTGCAACTAGGTGACATGTTGGAGGATGTCAAGAAATCAGTGATTATCTTCATTCAGCATACGTTCTTTAAATCTACATGGAAAGAAAGATGTGTTTCAGAAAGTAAGGTTAGTTACGTGCCTCACCTTACAAAAGAGCAAGGAAACAAACCTTGCTGCATGGACCGCTTCCTTTGATTTACTTGCAGCTTTTGAAGTGGTATCTCATTATCTTCTCTTTATCCTCTCTTGTTTTCCTTGACTTTGTTATCTTGATCAGCTTTCAATCACCTTCATACTGACTTCTCCTGATCCTGGATCCATCCTCCTGCCTCTTGTCTTCTTTTTTCTCTGTGTGAGTTAATAATGTAATCTATATATTGTTATATAATAAAAATAGTAATGCATCTATCCTGATAAACTGAAGACCATACAGCAATTTAACTGCCAGAATATACACATTCAGTTTTTTAAACCTTTCCTGAAGCTATATTTTATGTTATACAAGATTTGCCCACATTGCCTTTCATATTTCTCACTTGCATATTATTATTCCCATTCATTTTTGTCTTCAAGTTTATATGCTTTCAAGTTATACTGATTCCTTGACAATAAAAAAAAGGAAAAAAAAGTTTTTCTGGCTTTTTTTCTGTCGCTAAAATGGTGTAAATATATTACGATAGTATTACCATGATAGTAATTCCACTCAGCCATTTGAACTCTGTAAGTAAGTAATGGAAAGGTGTTTTTAACTCACTGTATAAATTGCAACATGATTGCTCCATTTCTCTGCATAAAATCAGAATAAATTCTGAAACAGACTGGTTGCCTAGTAGGATTGTGATAACTATGGCTTATAGAATCTTTTAAACTACTAGTTTAAACATAGCAGACATCTACCTAGCATTCACTAATAATCTAATGTAGTTGAAAATTATTTTGGTTTGATCATAAATGCCATAGAGTTTTGCACCCAGTCCCAGATTTTTGTAGTTCCTACCAATCGCTTTCCTTCCTTGTACAGGTTGTGTTCCTGCCTGCTGTCCCCACCACCTTTTAATGTGGGGACATGCCTTTTAATGTGGGGACATGTGGGTAGGGAGAGGATGAAGGAGCCTAGCCAAGTTGCCTGAATTTGTTTCTGATATAAATTAGAAGAGGTTAGATTTTTTAAAAATACAAATGCTGCAGTCACAAATGGGATAATTTTCCACCACAAAGCAGAACTCTAATTTTCCACGAATTTTGATGATGCAAAATTTGTTTGATCTTCTAATCTGCTCTTACAGTTTCGCAGAGGAGTCAGTTTCATAATTTTTATTTCAGAGAGACACTTCCCTCCACTATGAGAATTCATGTCCATCATGCTATTTTAAGGATATTTTCCATTACTGCTTTTTTCCCAGTAGTTAATGTTTCCATGCTCTCGTATACATTTACAAATTATAATACAGTTGTAAACAGTGTTTTTATTTTGAAGACATGACTATTTTAAGACAAGCTTATTGTATTATTTTAAAATGTAACTGTCAAGAAGAACCATGCAGTGTTAATTAATAATGTGAATGCATTTTCCATAAGTAGTCTGCGCTATAGCATCTTTTCTACACCCTATGACAGCAATAGTGATACACTGTTTTCGATGGTAAATTGTACATGCTGTTGAGTACAGGCAGAATTTTATAAAGATTGGAACAAGATTTCAATAGCACCTATAAAACAACAACTTTAAGATTATACACATTGACCTCAAAAGGATTACTCTTCTAAATTCAGGCATGCATATAAACCATGGAAGTGTTGGAACCTTAATTCTTACTGAAGATCTGACTTAAAAGGCAATCTCACAAGTTCTTAAGAACTAGTGCCTTTATCTGCTTTACCTTTTGAATAAAAAAGTTTTGAAATTACAAAGGACAAAAGTCTAAAGGATAGACTAATTAAACTGTTACTGTTTCCAAATTATTTTTTATTATGCCTATGCCATTTTTTTCTACCATTCTTTCACCTAATTCTTTAAACAAAGTAACTTTTTTCAGAATCAAAGCAAGTACGTTTTTGCTGTCAACAGAAATAATTGTTATCAGAGACTGACAACGCCACACAAGGCCCTGAATTGTTATTTTTTGCCTTTTCTCTGGTTAGAGATAGAAGTTTTCAGATAGATCTCTGCATTTGTTTGGATGTTTATGCATTCACAACTCTCAGCTATCTCCTGAAATGCAAATTAAGCTGTCCTTTGCCACCTTCTTAATTAGGAAGAAACTCAGGAGGACGTTCTTTTCATGCTCTTGAAAATTCAGCAAATAGACTTTCTTCTTAAGTTGTCTGAATGTGAAGAGCAGCTCAGAATTTTGATGGATTTGCTTTTGTATTGGCAGAAATCAGGCAGAGCTTTGAAATCTTTTATGTACAAAAGAAACCTTACTAACTGAGTCACTACCCACAGGCAGAGTTTTAAAGTTGGGGGAAGGAATCTGTGTTCAGGGTTTTTTTTAAAGACCTCTTATGTTGTTTCTTGTGTTGGTTTAACTTACTTTTTATGTTCAAAAGTGAGAGATCCGATTTCTGCCTCAGAGAAGCTTTCTCCCACATTAGCACTTTTTTTTTTCCCTTCTCCAACAGGTGATTTGAAGGTTTCAAATTTGAAGTCTTGTTCTTTTAAGGTTTTCCGAAAATGGCAACTATTTGTTAGTCATTCTGGATTAGCCTTTTCCCCATAACTGATCAAGTGATATATTTGCTTGATAGATGATTTCCGCTATAGAAATTTGAGGAAGCTCCTCTTCGTGGGAGACGTTAGCTTGGCAAATCGTCTGGGACTCAGGTTCACAGAGGGAGCCTTGCTCTCTTTTAAATGGCTTCAACTTGAGTAGAGTGCTCTGCTAGCTTCCATTGTACCGATTCAGCTTTCTGTCAAATTGTCAACAATTGCCAAGTATCAACTTTTCTGAGAAAGAAAAAGGTGGCCAAATGAAAAGGGTATAATAAAAGAGCTGTGAAAGTAAATTCTGGTTAAATGGTGACTTTGCCAAACATTCTGTATAAATAGTGTGTTGAACACATATTTTTACCTATAGGTACCATCCACAAAGATCTCAATCAATTTCCTATTATGACTTGGTGAACTAACTCACATGGTAACAACTGTGACTTCGGAGTAAATTTCACTGAATTACCTAAACTCAAAAGGATCATAAAAACTGGTGGTGTAGCATAACAACATTAAGCTGCTATGAGCTTAGCTTCGCACTTCTAAATTTTTTGTACTCCAAACCAGCAGAGTTATTAAACTCACAAGAGCCCGACACACATCTTACTCCACAGGTCATCTGATTGTACTACTGAGTTTAGATGTAACTGTGAGATTTGCTCTGAAGCAAGATCCGCTAAAAAGAAGTTGTTTGAAGTGGTCTTAAATACATACATTTTAAATAAACCCTTCATTTTGAGCATGTAAATAACAGTATAGAATTACAGACTAAACATTCAGAGTCCGTGAGCTAACAGACAGTGGAAATTCACTGTTCAGTTGAAGGGATGGGGAACATAACATTTTCTAAAATGGAAAAAGCCTCATTTCATTCACACTTAAGTGGAGAAAATTTGAATCGGTTCACAAAGATCTCGCAGCTAAAAAAAACCCCACAATAAAATAGTTCAATCTGCCTTTAAACAAGTTTGTTTATACTGAGATAACATTTGCAAAGCACCCTAGAAACAGGAAGATGTGAGTTTCTGTTTCTAATCTCAACTGTCATATGATATGTGGCCTCAAGGTAGTAAGCACCATTCAAAACAGAATGGATTTTTTCCATTCATCTAGCATATTTTGTTAAGTTGTAAAAATTTGAAACAAATGTACTCAAAGATTTAAAAAAATCAATGATATCATCAATCAGATATATATAAAGCGTATGCACAAATAATTAACAACTATTTCCCTGTAAAGTGGATTAAAGGTTTGGGTTTTTTTGGTAACAATTACTTGAGGCAATCTTGTATATATTGTAAAGCTGAGGTAATTTTAAATCACTTTTGTATGTATGAACTTGATAGCTTTTACAGTTAGATGATTAAGTAAAAAGAAAAAATAAACCAAGGAAAGTCCCTGACTGATGGTGGTGTCTGTATTGCTAGAAGCTGACATTTCGAATTCAACAGTATGATTTGTTCATACTTATCTGAACCCACAGAACTGAATCGCTGAAACAGATTCACTATGTGATGGGGGGAAAATTCTGCGCTTGCTTATGTATGGTTAAGACAGTAACTGTAGCACAGATATAGATCAAACCATAGCGGTGAGCGATGTGGACGTTGAAAAGAAACATCCACACCTTCAGTCTACGACATGTCACCAGTGATCAGGGCACTATCATGAATGATCCTGGCACACTGAAGAAATGAGAAGTCAGCCTGTGGTGTGGCCTGAGAGAGCCCTTGCCCTGCTGGCCCCTCAGGGACCGATGGCACAATTCTGTATATTTAACATCAAGGAGGACTAAAAGAGAGGAATTTGCCAAATCTCTACTGATTTCAACAAAATTAAGCCGATTTACCTCAATCAGAAAGAACTGATGAGGGCACATTCTTTACCTCATTTTCTGTAATTTTTTTCTCATGTCAGTGAGATGGTCTGGATCATTGTTATACTTTACAAATCAACACATTCTTTACTTAATGCATTTGTGATTCTGCACGAGTCCCTTAGAATGCCAAAAGGCTTAGACCTTTCAGACAGAAAGCACAGTTTTAGGAATCTACTGGAGCAAACTAACCGTTTCTTTTCATTTTACCCTATATCGAGTTTGAAGATACTATTTCTTCCAGTTTTTTGCAGGCATAGCTAATACTAGCCCGCGTGCAGTATCTTCTGTAAAATAAAAACTATTTTGCAAAGAATTTTGGTGGCTTCATGATTAAGGAAATAAAGCCTTTTGTGGAGTACATGTGGATACAATATTATTCTCTCTGCAAAATAATTGCAGTATGAAAGCATTGTTTTGTTTTTTTTAATTCTTATTCTTTTAGACATAGACTTCTCTGCACTGGTTTCACAGTGACGACAGTTAGCATGTGGTGGGCTACAATACCGTCTACCAGTATTAACCTATGACCAGACTCTTTGTTAAAACTAATGAACACCAGTAGGGGCTCTATTTTATAGTGTATTTTCCCCAAAGTTAAACATAGAGAACTTCCCCCTATATTTTTAGTTTAACTATTGAAACGATAAAAAGAAAACATAAAATGAGCTAAAGAAATTTGTTGCAGCTCCACGTTGACTTTAGCTTGCCTTCCATTCGTACGTGGAGACTTATTTGAAATGTTCCTCCTTTTTTGGATGGTGATAAAGTCAAACATATTAAAGTCTTTCTCAATTGGCTTCTTACAGTCTCTTTACCCCCTGCAGTTTGTGTTGAAAAGGCCAAGTTCTGCTTACCTTACTGACAAAAGCAGTTCTTTTGTCTTTTTAGTAAGATTATACACGTGAATAAGAGAAGCAGTATTTGGTCCAAAGGGACTAGCTTAACTTCAGCAGATTGCAAACAGTTACAGCAATTTACAGTTTTAAAATGTGCAAATGTGCACGCCATGTCTTTTTTCCTTATTCCTGCTAGTTGTCGGTTTATATCTTTTGGGATGTTAACTGTACACACTGTAAGTAAAGATTTTCTCTGAGTATTTTTGCACCTTGTCTATATGTTCTGAGTTGTTTATAAAAAAATACACTCAGAATTTGTATCTAGCATTTGCACAGAAGCTTATAAACCACATCTTCCAGCATTTCCTAATAGTTGAGAGTTTTGGCTGTGGAAAGGCTGCAGTATTGGGCCTATTAACTAATTCTACTGCAAATTAGTGTGCATGTTGTTATTTACTCAGGAAACAAAGCTTCACTTTAAATGCATTTTTAAGGTAACCTAATTATCAGGCAAATACTACTTTGCAGCCTCTGGAAAACTCCCCTCTTCCTAAACTGCTAGATGTAAATCTGTCATCTTGTTTTTCCTAAGTCCCTCTGATTTTGCTTAGCTCAAGTTGGCTCAGACGCCAAAAAAAAAAAAAAAAAAAAAAAAAAAAGACCACTGTGTGGTAACTTTTTGCTATAAAACCAAACAACTAATCAAAAATACTGTTTGGAGGCTGTTGAGAATACATACCCATGCAGCAAAGGTTTCAAGCAGCTATTGAACACAGCAGAGGGCAAACCCCAGCTGCATTTGGCTTCTGTGGAGTCTAAACGTGTTTTTTATTTGGAGCCCTAACATGTGATTTTTGTTTGTTTGTTTTGCTTCTCATTTTATACAACTTTTAGAAAGAATTCTTGCAACTTCGTAGCTTACCCTTAACAACACAGATGGCTTTCCTCTCCGCACTAGATTGCCCTGCTTTCCCCTAAGGCACAGTAGTCACCTTTGACACCAACAACAGTAGGTAAAACAGCCGAAGTTATGATAAGAGATCAGGCTTCTGGGGCAGGCGTTTACCTGTTGCTTCTGCCCGTTTATGCTGATGGTTAAACGAGCATTTAAAGTTCTTGCACGACTCCTCATTTAATCACTCCTCTGCTGACAAGGGCGGGGTGCAAAGCGATGGGGAGCTGCGCAGCGGGGGCAAGCGGAGTTTAGAACCCAAGCCACACAAAACCGGGCAGAAATGGTCAATCTCTGCTGCTCCCTGAACCCCCGCCAAAGGCTGCGCGGAAGGACGAGGGGGTCCAGGGGAGCCCGTCCTGCTGCGGGGACGCGGCACCGCGGGGCGACCCCCTTGCGCGCCCGCCCAGCCGGGACGTGTGCGAGGCGCGGTCTCCCGGCCTCCGCGCCCGCGCAAGGTGCCCGCGGGGCGCGGCCGGCACTGGCCGCTCCGCGGAGCGCGGCGGCGGGATGGCGGTGGGGCTGGAGGGGTGGAGGAAAGGGGGGGCCGCGCCGGGTGCCCGCCCGGGCGGGGCGGGGCGGGGCCGGACGGGACGGGGCCCGGCGCGTCCCGCCCCGTGGGGGCGAGCGGCGGGCGGGGGCAGCGCGGTCGCCGCCGCCGCCGGGGCGCAGCCGCCCGCCCGCCGCCGGGCGCTGTGTGCGCGCAGGGGCCGCGCTCCTGCCTGCCTGCGCCCACGCACACGCACGCACACGCCCGCCCTGGGCTGCGCACCCCGCGCTGCCCCCGCTTCGCTCTCGCCTGCGGCTGTTCCGCGGGCGCCCAGGTGGCTGCTCTCCGCGGCGCTCCCGGCGCGGCCCGGCTTGGCACGGCACGGCTCGGCACGGCACGGCACGGCCCTCCCTGTCCATCCTGCCTGCCTGTCGGCGTCCCGCGGACGCGGAGCCGCTGGGGATGGGCGGGAGGATGCGCCTGAGCCGCGTCTGCTGCGTTTTCTACCAGCTGTGCGTGCTGTCAAGCGGGCTGGCCGCAGGTAAGTGCGCGCCTTCCGCGGGCCGGGGTCGAGCCCCGGGGCGGCCGCCGTGCCCCGCCGGTAGCCGGTACCTGCCCGTTGAACAGCCGAGCCCGTCGCCTGTAGCCGGTGGGTGGTGAGGTGCTGCCTGATCGGTGCGTGGCAGCGCGCCCGTCGGTGCGGGCACTGATTTTCATGCACAGCCCTGTCATCTCAGCGTGCGTGGGACGAGTGTGTTACTGGAACTGCCTTCTGTCGCAGGCTGGCGGAGGTCGTGTGGGCTCCCATGTTTATAAACGTAATGCTGGCGCGCGGGGAATCTTGGTTAAGTTGCGGTACGGTGCATGTAATATGCAGACATTGCTAATTGGTGATTATAGTTCTGTTTGATTGTGGTGATAATGACGCTACAGCATATGCATGCATCTGCCACTTCTTCGTGCCCTCGCAAATGTGCGGCCGTGGGGCGTGTGTGTGTGTTTCGCTGCACTCTTGAAATCGTAGTGGGACTTGCAAAGCGGGCCGAGAACAAGGCTGAAATTTTCAAATTTTTTGTTCAGGTTTTCCCTGCTAAACTAACATTTTCTTTTTAGCGGTGTGAAAAAATTGCCACTTTGTCTAAATGATGAAAGGTTTGTGCAGCTCTCCTTGCATAGAGGTGGTGGTCATGAAGAACATCCCCAGCAGCTGGTACAAACACAACTTCTGCCCAGATTGAGCTCCAGCTCTCTGTCAGTGTTTACCAGGATGGTGGCATGTCCCAGACCCCTGAACTGGTACAGAGACCTCTAGGGGCTGGCCCCTCTGCCGTGTGTAAGGACAGGATGAAAGGGCCAAATGGAACCCTTTGTATTTTGGGTGGGATGCTTGGTGGGCTGGAGGCCAGGGGGCGCGTGTTGTGGAGGGCATAGGGTAGGTTTCTGGCAAGCGCTGTGTGCAGCTGGGTGCTTCACTCACTTAAAGCATCTGCTGGCCTTCCCGCAGGTCTCCACGCTGCAGAAGAAACTGAGGAGTGGGAGATAGTCTTCCCTGCGCTGTGGAGCAGGGGCCAGCAGGAGCCAGCGGGTGGCAGCGGTGGTGGTGGGGGCTGCAGTGCTGACCCCAGCTGTGGGAACCGGAGCAGCACCCTCAGCAATCCCGTCACACCTAGCCCAGTGGCCGGCAGTTCCCGGGAGGTGCGTTCAGTCTCCTCCTCGGTGGAGGGGCAGGCGCAGGCTGTGGGGCAGGCGGCAGAAGAAGAGGACACTGAGGATGAGTATGAATCTCAGGAGTTTTACCACTGGTCCCCCCTGCCCCAGGGGTCTGGTGCTGCCTCTCAGTTGCCACCACCACCATCCCCACCACCACCACCTCCAGCAGAAGATGGAGATGAGGTGCTGCTGAGGATCCCGGCTTTTGCTCAGGAGCTCTACCTGCTGCTCAAGAGGGACAGCCGCTTCCTGGCTCCTGGTTTTGCCGTGGAAGAGCGGCTCGGGGGTGAAGGCAAAAGCCCGCCTGGTGCTGCACAGTCACAACCTGAGAGAGCTTGTTACTACAGTGGTGCTGTCCTCCGCTACCCGGGCTCCTTCGCCTCCTTCAGTACCTGTGGTGGATTGGTAAGATGACCTTGCATGCAGGGGTAGCACCAGGGTCTCCATCCAAGTGTCAGCTTCATCTGCTGCTTTTCACTCCCATCCCTTTCCTGAGGTCTTCCATAGCCTTTCTTTCATATCCTTTTGGCTCCTATCTCTGTGCTTATCCTTATTTTTAACCATTTTGCCATTCATACTTTTATTATCCCACTCATAATTTTTCTCAAATCCTACTTGTGCCTTTGTCCTGTAAAGTTTTCGTGTTCTTTGTCCCATTTCCAGATACACTTTTGTCCCTCAGTCCCATACCTTTCTTTTGTGGATCTCCTTTTTATTTGTACGCCATTCTTTCGTCAACTTTTCTCATCTCCATCCCTGGTTTTATCTTGGTTTTCAGTGTGTGCCTGTAATTAATTAACCCTCCTTCCTCTTCACTGTATCATCATCTCTCCCCCAGTCCTTCTGTAATCCATTTGTTCATCATTCCCATCCTATATTCTAAAGTTATCATCTGTGTTATCTTACCTGTCCTCTAGATCTCAGTTTTCAGACTGTTCTGTCTTTCCTACTTCTACCAATATTTTATGCCTGCTTTCTCATCTTCATTATTCCTTTTCTCTCATTTGATTGGCCTTTTTTCTCTACCTTACAACTTCCCACATGTGGAACCTGTAGTTAATTTGATTTGGGACTCCATACTTCTTTTTCCTTTAAGATCCTCCATAGAAGTACACAATGAGT
Organism: Chroicocephalus ridibundus; assembly: GCF_963924245.1. NCBI lineage: Eukaryota > Metazoa > Chordata > Aves > Charadriiformes > Laridae > Chroicocephalus > Chroicocephalus ridibundus. The sequence continues at coordinate 28,979,318 of NC_086316.1, read as the reverse complement.
ACGTTCTCAGCAGAAATGTTAATGCAGTCAGACCTTTTGAATGGTTACTACTTCTGTGGCATACCTCCCTTATTTAAAACAAATTTCACCTGCTATAATTTCTCTCAGATCAGTCATGGTTTTTACCAGGTAAGGAACCAGAATTGGGCACACTGACAACAGTAGTGGTGACCTGGTGCGCTGCGATTCCAAGATACTTGGCGGGGGATGGAAAGAGTAGAGAGCAGCTGGGAAGATGTAAAATGCTGACAGGATTTAAAGCAAAACCAATTATTACTACTGTTATTCTGATTTTGGGCCTTTATATAGCATCATAAATTCACACGCCTGCAGCACTTTACAAAATATAGAATACAAACAGTAATGGGGAGAGTTAACGTCATCGTGACCCTGGGTTTTTTGGGTGGCTGGATGGGTGTAAATCACCACAGTCACAATAGATGTTTTCTTGTATTTCTTTCTGAATTTGAGCATCTAACTCGTTCCATTGTTGATTCATGAAGGTATGTCTGTCTGGTTTTTATTTGCATGGTCATGAAGTGAAACTAGGTAAAATGTGGAAATTTGGACTACTTGTTCATTCGTCTGTTTGGACTTACTCACAAAGTCAAAACCCAAACTGAAAGTGGTGGAGAGGGAACGTGTGTGGACTGACACCAAATAAAATATTTGCCTGCACTCTTGCAAGGTGAAGCTGCCAAGTTTCACACAACTGTTGGCATCTAATTATTGACTGGTTGGCATCTAATTATTGACATTTTGTCAGATTTTCCAAAGCATGGTAGCAGAATTAATTGTGGAGAAAAATGTTGAAAGTCAACTGAAGTTGGTTTGAAAGCAATCAGGTAAAGGATTTTTATGTTCTGGAAAAGCATTTGACTTCTGTGCTCCTTGTTAGAATTTTACTTCCTTCTACATGGCGCATGGGTAAAATTAAGTTAGAGAAAATATTTGCAAAGAAATTGGTAGAGAGAATTGTCACTCAAAAGTGATGTACATCATTGCATATCTGTAATTCCTTTGACTTGATTTATAAGTTGAAATTCGCTGTTTAAATAGACCCCAGTTCCTTAGGAGCCCCGGTAGTAATTTCTGGTTTAGTCGACTTTTCCTAGGAGTACCAGCTTACTCCCAGCCTACTGGCTGTCTACGCATGCATGTGCCCGGATCACGTTCCCCATTCAGAAAGATGCCGCTGAAATATAAACTATTCCGTCTATCTCAAATAAAATTGGAAACTGCTGTTGACATTGATCGGTGTTGTCATGATCCTCAACTGCATAGTCTTGTTTGCAGTGAAATAGTTAAGCGGCTGTTCTTCCTGAGAGTGTTGCTGCATCAGGCACATAGTAAAAAAAAAAATTGCACAGTGCTATTATGTCAAAGTTGTCATAACAAATCTTAAGTTATTTGTCATTCTGTATTCAGTCATTGCTTGGGCTCTCTCACATATGTAAGTTGCTCTGTTTCCAAGAGTCTTGAAAAAACATCATACATACATTGCATATTCCACCCTGTATCCTCTAGGCCTTGCCCTGCAAAAAGAGCCAAGCAATGTTTCAAACTACCTTTTCTTTAAAGATGTAAAAATCCATTGAAACTTGAACCTACAAATAAATCTTTGTAGTTGCTCAATTACAATTTATTTTTTCATTTTAAATGTAAAGAAATTTTGGAGAAAATGTGGTATAAATGTCTTAGATACACTCTTCATTTCAAAACCATGCAGACTTTGAGTTAGAGTTACTAGGTTGCATACACTTCGGAAAGCCAAACAAGTGGTCTGTAAGTCCCTTAATATGCAGATTAGATTTCCACTCTGCAGTTTTTCTCTTCAGTGTGAAATACAGCATCTCTGTCTAACAACAAAACTTCTACCATTCTGCTCTTTAGATAGTAGCTTTTTAGTGAATCTCTTTATTCACCAGGGAAAGTAGCTATAGTCTGACAGACGACAGTGATTTTGCCATACAGGAGGAAGGGTGAAGAAGGGTAACGGCCAACTGAAGAGGTTTGGCCATCACAGAATCATAGAACTGTCTAGGTTGGAAGGGACCTTTCAGATCATCGAGTCCAACCATCATGTGCAGGGAAGGGTCATTCATGGCAGTACACGTGTGTGGCTGATGCTGTAGGGCTAGTATTGTGAAAAGATACCGATCTTCAATAAAATGAAGAAAAGGCCTTGCATGAAATAGTTGTGCCACCCAAGTCAGGATGCTGGTGTTCGTTCCAGCTTCTCAAGACTTGGAGACGTCTGACATGCCAGTGACATTCAGGAAATAGAAAAAATGTCCGTGTAGAAGTCTTGACTGCTCTTTCTATAAGCAGAAAGACAAAAGAATATTGTTGCAGACGTTAGGCATCTTATCGCCTTGAAGTGGGATGTAGATGCTATTTGAATAGTTCACTGGTTGCAGTTGGGGAAAGGATGTAACGTACAGCACAACATTAAAGCTTCCCTGTGTATCTTATTTCACAGTTCTTGAGAGCTTCAATAGTACATTTTTTCTTGAACTGTTTGTCAAAAGCCAGTGTGTAGGGGTGATAATAATGGGGTTCATTAACACACCATGTTAATCATGTGAATATACAAATGAAAAATGAGATCTGTGCTCCCAGATAATTACTAACAGAATTCTGACTGCCAGTATTGGCTTCATTTGGCAACCTGTCTTGTCAAATGAAGATAACTCAATGGGTATTTTCTAATCAAACTGAAGACTGGAGATATGCATGGACCATCTAGAAACTCCATCACTGTGACCTTGGTGTAATCTCAGAGTTCGCATGATCAATGGTGACAGCCCTATCCAACTCCTTGGTAAAACCCTTGTGGATTCTTAGATCCTTTTGTAGCTCAAAGGGGTTTGCTCTGAGTATGTTTTGGGATTCTGCACTAGTGCTGTGGGAAGATGAATAAGGAGACGTTTCCAAGAATTCTCAATCTGTATGCTGAGTGCCTACTTGGTGTTCATCGTTCGCCAAATACCAGGATGTAAGCAGTCTTGCTGATGCCGGTGAGACTGTTCTTCCGAAAGTGATGAATTGCAGAGCTGGACCATTAATTATTTAAGTGGTCGTTTCTACTGCTTGCCCGTGTTTTGCGGTAATATTTGAAATAAGAAAAAAAAGCATGTAAAATGTTGTTGAACAGTTTTATTTGTGACCAGTAGATAAATATATAACTTACACCTTGTAGTTCTTTTAAAGCGTGCTGTAGGAAAAACTTACTGTGGACTTATAATTAAGAAATCTGGCTACTGGTTCTTTACCAACGATCTGCTGTGCTGCTAGCATGGAGGTTGAAGTAGTTTCACTGCATTTCCCCAAAGAGAGCTGTAAACACAGCAAATGTGTGCTTTATCCCCTACTCCTTTCATTTCAGAAAGAGAGGCATTTAGTGTTTTGGTTTTTTTCTCAGCACTGAATTGCTTAGGTAGCACTCCATGGCTATGTGGTGACAGGCAGGGATTTTCCCAGCGTTTTTTTTTCTTTTTAACTGAAGCAGTCTGCAATAAATAGAGAACAGATAGGTAGATAAAGTGTCTTCTTATACCTAAAGCAATGTGGTATGTTTAGACTGTTAGGAAGTGCAAACAGCAGCAAATGTGTACATAAGAGGATGGACAGGAGAATGCAGCTCCCTGCAGCTATGCTGTTCGTCACAGCACTTAGCAGGGTGTCTAACAGAACACGTGTGGAGATCCGCCTAAACAGTCAGCATTGACAGCTGGGTGCATTTACTGGAGAGGAGCTTTGAAATTCGTCTGTGTGGTTCTGTATTTTCACTGGCTCTGAAGAATGTGAAATGGTCAATAGCATATTTATAGTCCTCTAAATCCCTGAAGAGTCAGTGTCAAATACTATTTGCAATGAAAATTAATGTGCATTTTCCCAGTGACTTGAAAGGGAACAAGTCTTGACACATCTCCAATCCAATCCAGGGAAGAGCTTTCTCTAGAGAAGTATATGGTGCTTTTCTTAGGCCTCATTGCCGTTAACAAGCAGGTATTTAAAAATCCGATCAATAGTTTATAGACAAGTAGTCACAGATTTACTCCAGCTGTTACACATGCATTTAAAGAGCACTATCCAAAGCAATGCTGCGAGCATTGGCAGAAGAGTGGATGTCAGTTGTTCTGTGTCATGCGGAGAAGTGCCAGACATCCTTGGAGAACAGCTTTTTAACAAATCCTTCCGATGGTAACGTCCTACCTTCACAATAAAACTGAAATAAATTAGGATGTGAAAAAAACTATGTGCCTTCTTTGGCTAATGGAATGCTTGCATGCTACTTAAGCAAGATTTGAAAAAAATCTGAAGCACCGTTACAGGAAATGTATGATTTTTTTTATTCCTGACGCAAACTATGTATTGAAGATGAGTGCTGTTAACTAATAGTAAGGGAATGACACATGATGGATTCAAAATATTTTAGATTTTGTAGGGTGTTCTAAATTGACATGACCCTTAAAATTCAGGACATATAATACAGCTTCTACAAAACTAGAATTTTTTATTTTGTACCTATCCATCAAGAATAGTCTTGACTTTACAGGTTTTCTCAGAACAAGCAGAATGAAGTATTAATAGAACAATAGTAATAAAATAAAAATATATATTCCATATTCTAAAGCTCTACACACAGTCACTTTTGAGGATAGCATTCAGCCTGAGAAGAGGCTTCATCCTTGTTTTGACATCTTTCCTCCTAGAGAAGGATTTAAACCACAAGTGTTTCGACATTTTTATATGGGAAAACTCGCAACAAACATCATTCTTAGTTACACATCCTGCAGCGAGAGTGGTGTCTGACTATACATAAATTTTTGGACAGCTTTGGAGAGCCATACTGAACTTCTGCCTTTTGGCTGTACAGATTCTTTTAGTGGCAATGCAATACTTAAACTGCTGCAACTCCTTTCCTGGCATGGGATCACACTGATTGGGAGTACGTAGGTTGTTTGCATTGGGTGTGAGTAGTGAGACTGAAATTTGCTGTGCAGTGCGCATGCAAGGCAAATCCTTGCTTTTGTGAGCATCCCTGCTTTTGTGGGGCTTTTGGAGCAGGTGGTCAGGAGCAACTCACAGGCTTCATAAATTGCCCTGGGAATCTGTGCTTTTACAGGTTGTGAGCTCCTGGTGTAAGGCTCTGAGGCTTCTTAATAGACTTCTTGCTTCAATCAAGCTGGAGGGCGACTTACCGCATTACACATCCTGAACCATACAGTATGAGACTGAAATGGGTTAACTACAAAGCCTCTTGTCAACCAAAAATAGTACCCCTGCCTCCCCACTTCAGTGATGTTGCAGTTACACATCGACATTGAATAACTTCCACACCAAGTGCTTTTCTAAAAGAAATTGGAGACAATTAAAATTTCTTTTGTGCTGAGGGTAAGCATTAGAAAACAGAGATCACCAACAATTTTTGATAAAAGGGGAAAGAAAAATGATTGTTAGCAATATTCATGGTCCATTTGATACATACAGGCTAAAGTTTGACATTGCAGAAGGAGGATTACAAAATTAAATAGGATTATCCTTAAAGGTTGCCAGGATGAAATGAAGTACACAGTCCCTCCTTATATACACCCAGCTGCCTGGGATTCTTAAATGAAAGAAAGGACAAATACAGGCAGTAAAATATGTGGTTGGATCCCCTCCTTTTCAAAACTAGGGCTAACTCAAGACAGAAAGATACGGGAAATCACAGATGGGTTTTTTGGAGGCTTTTTCAGTTGCCTATTTAGAATTCTAAACTAGTTAGTGCACAGTCTGCATACTGTTGCATTGCAAGTTTATTAAAGAAATGAAATTTTGCTGAGGGACAGAAATAAATACATGAATGAGGGTACTCTGTGATATCGCTTTCTGAGAGGTCACAGGTTCACCAGGTTTTGCTTTGTTGACTCTAACGTATGCCTTATTTGTATTTTAAACCTCTTTAAATGAGCAATGTAAAATTTGACATCAGTAGAAATAAGTGGGTGAGGTAGGGCATGAGTGGAAGTGTCAGCCCTGAACAGAAAGCAGCTTTGTTCTCTTATTAATAACTATAAAAGCATCAAGGTTATTTCGCAAGACACAAAAGTGAGATGGTAAATCAGAAAAACTGGGTAAGTCCTTTAATTAGCAAAGTTTTTGTATTAATTAAATAGTAAAGTTTCAGTCCCCTAATTTGAAGGTAACTGCTTTAAAAAGAAAAGACAGCACCGAGCCTCTCCCAGCTACAACAGTTAAGGTTAGTGAAATTCACATTTTCTCCAAGTCTTGTATCCCTGACTTTTATTAATATGTCATTATATGTGCCAATTGTTTGTTCTATAGCAGATGAACCAGGATTTTTAACAGAAACAAATGTTGTCTGTGTTGTAAGCCTTGTAATTTTATTTTAAAAGCGCTGTTCTTTGTCTTTCTTTTGTAAAAGATTTCTTGGACCTGCAAGAATGGAGGGGTTTTTTGGTAGTTAATGACAGATTGTGACAGGGGAATGAATAGGAATGCCTGTGATTTCCAAGATGTGATACCATAAAAATAGGAGAGCTGTATAATGGGGAGGACGCAACAGAAAGCATCAGGTGTGAGAGTCATCGTGGGGTTGATGGTGATGGTAGGTGAGGATATTCAAAGGGTGGTCTGTGAAAATTGGCGGTCAGGTAGACGTAGCACGTAAATGATGCACATCTCTCTGCTGTGTGGTAGAGAGGTCTACCAGGCTAGAAAGGGATGAGTCAAAGCTATTTGGATTTGGGGGGAGAATGAGATGTTTGCAGAAGTTCTTCTGTAGAGCATGTGCCTTTCCTTGGTTTGCTCAGGTCTCTCACTGATGACTTTGGGGACATCGCATGAGGCTTGGTTGGTTGCTCCTTGTTTAGCAGGAGCACCAACTTAATGGAAATAGTGTGAAATATGCCAAGCAGATGCATGTGTGTGTTATATTGCATATCTAGACCATAGCTGGTCAAACTTTTATAAACCAATAGCCCAAAATTTCTATATTATATTTAAAATCAGATGTACATCTGTTGTGCATTAGCAGTTCAGTCAACCTTTTGTTGTTAACCTGTCACTGCCTGGACAATCTGGTCTTCTTGGTTATTTCTATTGCTTCTAATAATGGCATAAAATAAGCAAATAAATATTATTTAGAAGGGAAAGAATGAAGAACGTATCTAGTGTTAATGGCAGAACAATATATTTAGAACAATAAATCGATATTGTAACATTAGTTGCTAATAATACATGCATCTGCACGTAAGTGAATAGAAGTAAAAATTTTTGGAAGTCTGTGCTGTGAATGTTTGTCTTGGATCGACCAGTACTTCAGTCAGAATTATTTTCTGAATGAGTTTTACATCCAAAAATGTAGAAATGTGCCCAAAACTGACTTGTGAAGTGATTTAGTTTCTGTGTGATTATCCTCCAACAATTGCATATGCTTGTTTTATGATCTCAGCTGTGCTACCTTAAGTTCTCATTAGATGTCATAAGTTTAACTAGGTCAAGTCAGGTCAAGCTGATTTAGATAGCAGTATGTTAAGGAAAATACGTATATTTCTGCATGTGATGTTAATTCAGCTGGGGACAACTTTTCATGATGCAGTACAGAGTAAATGCCCTGTTACATCCCTCTGGGTTTAAGGGGGTGCTGGCTGGGGGAAGTGCCCAAGTAACAGCTAGAGCCATTTTAGTAATGCCATCTCTTATGTGAAATGTTAAATGGTGCTTCAGATATGCTTAAACTTCTCAGTGCTCTTTTTGTCAGTGAGAACGCTGGTTAGCCTGGAGATCAGATTATAGGCTTGAAAGCTCGGTGTAACTTTGCTTCAGGCCTTCTTGTATGAAGTGCTTTGCTTTTTCTTCTGAAGATGGGAGACAGGAGGAAAAAAGGGACACAGTAAGAGACAAAAAAAAGCTGAATGCTTGTTATTCTAGGACACAGCTGTGGGTGAAGGGTGAGTTCTTGTTCTTAGTATGTGCAGGGAACATAAAGACAGGTTTGTAGGCATATTGTTAGGACTTAATATTTATAATTTGCTTTGCAAAAATAGTCTCTAAGCATAAAACTGTCTGGATCTATGCTTCTGTTGTAAGCTCTGCGTGAAACTCTTCTAACATAAGCAATTTTTTTAATCTTCTGAGAATTTAAAAGCTTGTTGCAAGTTACGGGATGGGAAGTTGCTTAGGTGATTTTATGTCTAGATAGATCCCCAGACTCTTTTGTCCCTCTGTGACATAAATCGATGCCACCCCAAACGTTTAGTAAGTAAAGTATGAGGGGAGTGAGGTAGTTAAAAGTAGAAGAGGGTTTATAGACTAAAAAGGACACATATAAAAAATGTAGCTTTACAATTTCTGGCTGATAGTCCTAGCATGTTTCCCTTTTTCTGTCTGATCACCTGTTTCATCTGTAGTAACCTATCTAAGGAAGTATAATAACAAAAATTTCTTCTTTGTCCATTTGTGGTTTTTTTTGCTTCTAATACTAGATTATTTGAATTGGAAACAATGGAAGGAAATAATTCCTTCCTTTCTTATTTCATTTTTGGTGATCAATCTTTTGCTTGTTTCATATAAACATATTTACTTAAAAGTATCTAGTCAGGCTGATGCTACTTGGTTCAAGAGCTCTATTGTGCTCACCGTTTGTATTCTTAAGCACATAAAATCAAGCTCTCTAGCTTTTAAAAAAAGTAAAAAAGCTTTCTTCCAAGATCTGTTTTTTTTTTCCTTATAGTTAAAATAATAGTAATTGAAAAATGATTAGATACTCTTCCTTCTTTCATGAGAGTGGCAGAACTTTGGTTTCTATGTACAACAAAAGGTAAATTAATATTTATTTTTTTTCCCCAAAAAGGGAAAGGAGAATCTGGGCTTAGAAGTTAAAAGCAAAAAAACTATGCATAGTTTGGAAAAAAAATGAGATATGAATTTCAATTAGGAGTGGAGTCATAGAAGTGTATGACTTCTATATATTTTTAACGTATTTAAGCAATGTGAATCTAAAATGATAATAAATTGTGAGAGTCTTATTTATTTCTCTTAAAACCACCAGGTTTGGATTAATGTAACTCTAGATAGAGATACAAAAAGTCTAACCAACTTTATTTTATAGATGGACTAACTTGATTTGTTGAATCATAGTTCTATGCCCATAAATATAATTTATTTTCCTTTCTTGAATTACTGTTTTCCAGTTAGTAGTTTTGGCAAATTTTAGATTTGAACTGAACTGAGTTTCATGGAGTGTTGCCTTGAATTAAATAGTCTTTGAGTGCCGTTCAGCCCCTCTCTCAGAAGAAAACCGAAATAATGGAGTTGTGGATAGATATTTCAATAAGGATTAGCAGAGATTAAATTTCTCCATGGGCAGTCATGGGCGGGTTTTGGAGCTGTGCCACATCCTTCTGTGGCTACAGTGAAAGCACATGGGTTTCAACAATGGTAGCTCGTTGGTATGCACTATTTGAGTGTTTTACACGGATGAATCAATTTAAACTCGGACCTCTTATGTTGGTCTTTTTGATACTAGTCTAGGTGTTTTACCTAGTGTAGGTTACAGACACAGTTGCTGATATTTTCCGTTTACATCTCCTGCATGGGATCCAGTGTAGAATGCTTTGAGCTCATCCTTTGTGTAGTATTATATTTTTCCCTGCATAAAATAGTATTTCAGATTCTTATGAGATTAAATGCGGACTTGCACTAAAGAAATGGGGTTAATGCAGTTTCATTAGCTAAAGGTACAGCAGCTTGGTTCATACTCCAAAAGAGTGGTTTTCAGTCTTACCACAAGAAGTGCTAAAGTTACTTATATTACACCAAAATGCTCTAAAGAAACACATCTTTACAAGCACTGAGTCTTTAACTGCGAGGATTTTTTCCATAGGTGACATTTTTCCATAGGTGTTGCTTTTTCTAGGACTAGAAATGCTAGAAAACTAGTTTAGCTATGCAAAGGGACTTTCTTATACAATATTACTAATTACCAAAAAGTTGTTATATAAGAAATGATCTGGAATATCACTAAACCAGTTCATTGTAAAGAATTTTTAACTTTAGTTTTATGGAATATATTTTTTTAAATCCTGGCTTCCTTTGGAGAAGCTGTTGTATTTATTCTAGAAAGGGGATATGGTTGGGGTAGTGATTTTTTTTTTTTTTTAATGGTAGATCATCGGTGGTGTTCCATTTAATATAACGTATATTTGACGAGCAAAAACAAGTGATTGTTAACATTGTGCACCAATCAATTATGACAACATAATAGACATAATTTACAGGTTAGATGGCTGTTTTAAAAATGGATTTTTATGCCAGTTCTGCTTTAAATTGTGCAAGTAAAAGGCTGTATCGTGTTTGTTCACGTGTAATTGTATCTTAGTTTTCAGTTTGACTGTAGTTTATTTTATTGGTCTATATTGGTCATCTGTGGTTGATTGAACATGTTGCTCCAACATACTTTTTGAAGCAAAATAAAATAAGGCTTTCCAGAACATTTCGGGCAACAGAGAGGAAGCATCTTCATTCATCAGTCAGTCAGTGCATGCACCAGCAATGGACTTGAAGTCATGCAACCACATAAAATACCATTTTAATGTATGAGTGTGTGGAGGATAAAATGAAGACCTTTGTCAAGAGGACTCAAGCATTTCATATCTTTGAATTTTTTCCTTTGGTTTTGCAGCCTTGGTAGTCGGTTATGCTTCCTTTTGTAATGGTAGTTACTTCCTCTAGTTCATTTGGAAACTGTGCTTGAATCATGGTCAGCTCTGATCGTTGTGTTTTTGATGAACCAAACTGAAAGCATGGCCCTTGCGAGTTGCTGTTCTGTTAGTATGCCTTCCAGCTTCTTGAAATATAGGCCTACAGGATCTCACAATAATAAAAAAGTAATTCTCTGGCCTACGTAAGGGCAGATCAAAATACGAAAACTGAAGGCCAAAATGCTGGGAGGCTGCCGAAAGAACTTCTTTGTAAAAAACCCCAAAGATTCTGATTGTAGTTGGAAAAATTAGAGCTGCAAGTATAGAAGGTTTATGTGTTCTCTTAGCAGAATACTAAATTCCATTTTAATTAGTTTCTGATTAATAGTTTTTTTTCATGTAAGTGAAGAGGAATAAGCTAGGTGGCCAGTTCATTAATATGGCACAGATACTGTCTTCTAGTTTCCTTCTCTGTACTAGCTTTAGCTCCATTTATTAGTTATTTTTTTAATAAATTAATTTTGTAACATGAAGATATAGGCAGTGAATTTGTCTAGACACCATAAAATCAGAATCTTGATTATGTAACATAACTTTATATTTATTATCAGAGTAGTACCATTGATCTAAACTGGTATGAAGTCAGATCTGTATCTGCTTCGGTTTTAGACAGAGAGGGTGGAATACGGTATCTTGCTTTATTGACCATGTATTGACCAGAGCAGATTGAGGGTTTTGAGGCTGACATCCATGAAATGATTTTTCCATAACAAAAACTCATTTGTCTTCCCTTTTAATGTTGTAAAATTGAGAAAGTCTCTTCTGATCTTAAGAATAATATGGTTACACTCTTACCACAGTATCAGGACTTTATCATAGTTGACATAAACACAGTGGTTTTGAAAGAGACACAGGATGGTCCTTAATGTAATTTTTCTTTAAAAAAATAATAAATACTTAATGTTAGGCAAGGTTTCTGAGCAAAATATACCTATTTTATTAACTCATCTTACCTCATTGGAATAAACAGACAATGTTTAAGGCTTTATAACCCTTCCTCAAAGCTTCTATTTTTCTGTAATAGAAGCAAAACTACTAGAGAGAGAAGAATAATTCAGAATCTAACTAGTTTTACTAATCAGTTCAGCCTTCTGAGATAATGAGTAGGAGCTAATGAGTGAAGGGAAAAATGATCAGAGAGAGAGCAGCAGTTTATTACATGGAGGGTTGGGAGAATAGGTCATGTTTTCTTTTGTGACATAGTTATGGTTGCCATAAAATCTATATTGTCGTAGGCATCTAAAGTTGAAAATATCATATTTGTTTTCTCAAGGATTGCAGAGTATGTTTTGTTTGCAGTTATGGGTATTCTGCACATTTAATAGCTGTACCACTGATGAAATCTGTCTTGCCAATAGCAGTATTAGTCAGTCCTTGCATAGTTACCTGGAGCAAATGCATACAGTACAGTTTTTGAATTTAAGTTTAAAAATATTTTTTATCAGTGTGTCTTTAACCCAGTGTATCTTGAAAATAGGTTTTAAATTGACTGTCACATATGTAATGTAAAATTTGACTTCGACAATGCCTTGTAGCACTTGGATCAGAAATGCTAATTTCATTTTAAAATTTTATAAAATAAAGTCACCTGTGCTAAGAGTAGTAGGCTTTCTGTACCTCATAAACTTCCAGAGTGCTGCATAAGGAGAAGAAATAAGAACATGCCTGTGGTAAGTCTGCATTTCTTAGTTTGTAGTTTCTAAGTATAAATCTTTAGGTGTTAATAATTTTGAATTTATTATTTTAAAGATTTATCTGTGGAGTACTTTTCTGGAGTGAACAGGAAATTGTGTATGTGAAAGAAAATGGAGTTTCATGTACTGTAAATTCAAAATCCAGATCATCTCTATATTGTCTCTCTCTCTCTCCCATCCTCATTTTCCCCCCTTTGTTTAAAGGATGTAGAGCCTAAACACTTGATAGATTAATAGATGTATGGCTGTGGAGAATGTGTATTTGGAATCTAGGTAGCTCCAGTTTAGCAAGAAAATACATTTATTTACACAGTAATTTTAGTTGTGCAACATGGCAATAGGAACAAAAGAGGTATTTAGAGTAGTTATGCTTCTGACAAACATTTTTCATATATGTGTGTTTGCATGCAACTGCAATTGTTTGTTTTGTAGATGTTGCAATTGAAAGACAGCCTTTAAATTGTGGTTTATGTCAAATTTTTAAAATATATATAGCCACCAGTTTTGAATTTCTCAGATTATTAGTATTCAGCATATAGATATACGCTGCCCAAGCTGAATGCTAGTTAAGAATACATAAGCATAAATATCTTGGCCAAATATATATTGCAAGTCAGTGACAGAACAAGGTTAGAATTCAAAACTTAAAACAAAGGCAGAGAAAAAGTAAATAATAGAATCGGACTAGAATTTAGAGATCAGGACAGTATCAACTTAGTACAACATCACAGCCAAGTACGTGTCCCCTCCGTGAGAGGTGGTGATGTTGATGTAGGCAGTGGCATAGATCAGCTGTGATTACCAGAAAAAAACGAATTCCAGAAGAACAGAGTAGTAGGAATTATTCAGCCTAAATTGAGGAAGCCTAAACCGAGGAAGCCTAAACCGAGGAAGCCTAAACTGAACTAGCTGTTACATCTTTTAGAAATTTTGTAGGCAGAAATGTTCTATTATTCATGCAGGATTGCAGCACTGTTGATTTTTTTTTCATACTTTGGACAAAGATGTTTGAGTAAATTTTCTTTCTTTCTGAACGTACGGTACACATCAGTAGGATTATGTAAATTTTTCATTAAGCTTTTTCGCTTTATTTGCATATATCCTCCACCTGCTGCCCACAAGGACCACCAGGTCCATTTTAGCAGATCTGCTTGCCATTCATCCACCCACCCATCCACCCATGGAAAGTCTGTACCGGTGCAACAAGTGAATCTGTCCCAGGGGCTGGACTTGGCATTCATCCTTGCTGAATTTCATGAGGTTACGGCTGATAACTATTCATAAATATAAATTTATGCACATATTTTATCTGTATAGGTTGGATGGCACTAAAATGAGCTCACATGAATGATTGGTATCTCCATGAGATCTCCCCCATTTCTGTTGCTTCAGTAAAGCTGCTGGAGCCCTTGTTGGTTATCCTTGTTCTTTTATCTTTTTATCTGGCTCATAGATGACATTCCTTGTCTGGTCATATCTCTTCAACCCCCAAAATTTTGAATTATCTGAGGGTTGCTAGCATCTATAGTGCAAGTCATTACATAACAGAATTATCTTCATGTGACACATTGGGAAGAAGTTGTCTGCAGTTCAACACGGTTGGGTTGCCATCTATTTTTTTTCAGAAAAACATGCAACAGGAATGGTACATTTAGCTTGAGGAGTTTGTGATTGATATTTATTACATTTCTGTTTGAAGCGTTTGAAAATAGCACTTAGAATTGCCTTATGGTAGTACTTTTTAATGAATTATCATTAAAGATACGTTATCTACCTCAAATTGGAACAGATTAGACTTGTCTCTCTGGAGAAAAAGAACAGCATACACACGTCTAGTTCATGGGACAGTCTGTGTTGGGTAGTGATTGTTTATAAAGGTTTCTGTAATTGTTCCAGGAAGAGTCATCTTAAGAACTGTAGGGTTTAAATCAACACCAGTGTCCTATTTACGTCCTTTTAACATTTAATATTTTGAAATTTGAGTTATAGTGCACTAGTGATTTAAAATTTTTTCTGTATGTTTAAATTATGCTGTGCCTTCTCAGTGCAAAACTTAAAAGCATTTGGGATGAGTTCTATGTTTTAAAGCATTGAGCCTCTTCCAGTGTTTTGACACAACTAATTTGACTAAAGCGAGCTACAATTAAACTATATATCTGGGTATCTGCTGCCAAAAATAGAGTGTACAGTGGAGTGCATTTACAATGTGCTGTTGAAGCAATAAATCTGTGAAAAGAATAACGTATGTTTAATTTCAGTAAATAACTTCTTAAAGTTTGGGTTTTTTTCAAAAAGGACAATCTATGAGAGCTTATACATGATATTGTAATGAACCTTCCATGATGTAATGAACGTGCTGGCACATTACTTAAGAGAAACGATTTTCACTACTGTATCTAGTAACATGTTGTACGCCTTACAATACAGGAAAAGTAAGTGGCATCAAAGACGAACAGACAAAACTAGTTACATCTAGGAAAGTGACATGAAAAAAGGTACTTTTGTGAAAACAGAATGTCAGATGTAACAATGACCTTAAAGCAACAAATTGGAAATAACAAATGGTAGGAATTCTGTTACTGCTAATGATCCTATCATGTGTGTGACTTGTTGTGTGCTTTCCCACTTCTTAAAGACTTCATTCCCCATGTGAAGCTGGCTGCCTTTCAATGGAAGATCTACCTTTGGTGTAACTTGGTGTGATTGTTCTGAAGTCCCACTCTCACAAATTTAGCTGGCAGTGTGAGAGGCAGGGTTCCAGTAAATTTTGCCTTGTTTTCAGTGTGACTTGTCTCCATTAATATGGAGAGAAGGCAGTGCTTCAGATGATAAAGAGCATGTTCTTTTTGATAAGTCAGTGTTTTTGAAGGAACCCCCCTCTTTCCTGGAAAGCTCCTGGCCAGTTCTAGAACCCAGCTTGGATGCTTTGTATGAACAGGAGGTAAGATCGGAAGCAGCACATGGGGTGTTGACTTTGCTTTAGTGTTAAATTCACAATAAACACAGAATTTCAGGATTTCACAACTGGTTTATCAGTTCTACTGAGTTCTTCTGGAGACCAAAGGGCAAGTGTGCAGTAGTTGAAAATGTACAGAGTTTTCTGTGAACAGTGGCACAAGCTGAACAAGTGGACTCCATGAGTGACGTGGCAGTATTGTTGCAGGAGTATATAGTCAGTTGATATTTCTAATAAGAAAAACAGAGAGTAGTTGGCATGTGAAGAGGTGGTCCCTTGAACCTGATGACCAGCCTGTAACATTGCACAGAAAGCTGTGGCACTTGGAGGGACTTGTGTCAGATTCATGAGTTTCACTGCTGATCGCAATGACTGAACATCTGATTTTAAAGCACCGTCACAAGTTTAGGAAATCCCATTTTGTAATTTTGTCTAAAAAAGGAACTTAAATGAGAGTGATTAGAATTGATAAATTTTACATATATTATTTGCAAGTTAATTTTGTGTGTAGTGAACACCTCTTTAATAGTGAGTAGCATAGTGGTTGCTGCTGTGTAATAACATAATTATTCTCCTGCATCTATGTGGATTTTTCAGAGTGAGGAGTGTGTTTCTGTGTGGGTATAGTCGTTGCAGAACACTATAAAATGGCAAGAGAAGCAAAGGTAGTAACTACTTTAGCGTTTTAATGTTATTCTTCAAAAATTACAGATTTTTTTAAACAGTATCTCTTTAAGATGGTGATGATGAAAATGAATATACTGTGCTGAAACTAGAGAGTTTGTACGTGCTCTGAAATTTGTCTTTAATAAAAAAAGGGGTTCGTACCCTTGCGTTCACCCTTGCAAATTGTGTACCAATGCATAACACACCCTTTTAGGTAATATCTTCATTAAAAAGAGTCGTAACCATACATCATGTAGGCTAAAGCCCATTTGGTATAAAGTCCATGAAATATAAATATGATATCATTATTACACATTTATTATGACAATCACATATTGTATCATGGGGAATACTTCAGCTTTTCGTCTTTGGCATGGATTGTTGTGGATTTAGAAAACTCCACAAGACAGAAGAAAACAAAAGATATGAGAACTTTTATAGTAAACCCAGATACCATGGGACCTATGATGAAAGCGACAACGCTGAAACACGGAACAGCTGCGAAACATGGATAAGGAAATTATAACTTTGTAGTGATACAGATAGGTTTTTGACATAGACCTTTGTTGATACATGTGCCTTTACAGCTTTTTCCTTCCTTTCTTTAAAGCTGGAATTAATTGAAACAGTTTAAAGCTTAGTGTTATTTATGAGAAGTTTACCTATAAGCATTGAAAAGCTTTTCTGAACTGCTTGGAAAAATCACAGTTTGAACTATCTACCCTTACATTAATTTCATACTATCTGTTTTTGTTGTTTTATCACCTTCTGATAGGTGTGCAAAATGCATCCTCTACCTTTAAAGGCATCGTATTGCAGCTGTGCAGACAGGATACAGCTTGACATGAGAATTTCCTAAAGTGCCCTACAAAAATTCTGACTTGTGAGTCTTTATCCTGGAGGTGTGACTACTGATCATTATAAGGCGTGGACTTTGTAGCCTAATGATACAAATTATACTGAATTATTTTTGTACAACTTCCAATAAAATCCAAGTCCGTCACAAAGAATACATTGAACGGAACTGAGACATTTCTGCAGATGCCTTTTGCATAAATTAAAAATACATCCCAAATGTGCAAAGCTAGCTGTGTAACTTAGAGTATTTATACTCTGTAAATGACCAATGTATAAATAAGCCTGTGTTGCTTTTTTTTTTTTTTTGTATCTTAGAAGTGCAGTCTGCAGCTTAGAGATACACGTTTAATCTTAGAGGTTTACCTTGTAATCTCAGGTTTTTATCTATGGAAGAGAAATGTGAGCTTCTCATTCAAGTGAGTAGGTTTTTGCAGGGCTGTGGGATTCTTGCAGAGAATACAGCCTGTCACCAGCTTCCCAGTTGAAACTCAAGTACCTTTTCTTAGCTTAGCTATGTTTCAGCCAAATGCCATTGGAAGAACCCAAGTCTTTCAACAAGATAGGTGGCACGTCACTAACAACTGAATCACTAACATTCAGAACCTGAAACTATCGTGGGAGGGAAGATTGTAGGCAGTGAGTTTGGAGCATGGCTATGAAACAGTATGTTGCTGGAGAGATATTCTTACCACCAAGTAAATTTGCCGCTGCTCCACCACTCTTCAGTAAGTTGGAAACTGAAAGATACAGAATCCTGTATAGGCCAGATAGAAAGTTTTCTTTTCTAGGTCTGGCAGGAAGAGCTTTCTCCACAATGAGATGAATTCTGTTTTTACTTGAAAGACTATTCTATCTAAGTAAAGTTTTTTAAAAAAGTTAACATAGCATTCATGTTGCAGAGCTAAAAATATAGAATGTCAGTTTGAGCAAAAGTTAATGTTGCTGTTGGAACTTTATTTTGGCAGTGCTGCAGTATTTGCTATCCTGGATTTTTTTTTTTTTCAAGTTATGACTTAACTGCACATATAATAAAATATACATGGTTTCTAATGGAGCTGTGAGTTGGAACTTTTAATTTTTAAGCAAAATTCAGAAAGAATAGGGAAAAGTTGAAGTAGTACTGATAGATTTCCAAAGCATTTTTATGAAAAAGTAAAGGTCTTCAAGGAATTAGTTGTACCTGCATCTTGTTGCATTTTGCCATATATAATGTGATAAGTCTTAAAATGGTATTATTCAATGTTCCCTGGTAATCTTCAGAGTGTACAGCTATACTGAATTGATTTTAAAATCAAGTGATAGTTCATGTGTTTCCAGTTGGGTTTCATAAACATGAAATGTTTTATGTATGTGAGCATTAATAAATATTCTTAAGGTATTAAAAAACAGAAGTGGATACTAAATTGCCAACATGTTACCATTTTAGAGAATGTCTCGTAAGATTACAAGTGATGTAATTTACATCCTCCAGACTAAAACGTACCTTGAATATCCATTGTCTTACAATGCCAGTTGAAGCATAAGGAAATCCTTTCAGTGGTGCCCAGTGACAGCACAAGGGGCAACAGGCACAAACTTGGACATAGGAAGTTCTATCTAAACATGAGAAGGAACTTCTTTACTTTGCGGGTGGCAGAGCACTGGAAGAGGCTGCCCAGAGAGGTGGTGGAGGCTGTGTCTCCGGAGACATTCAAAACCCGCCTGGACGCGTTCCTGTGCAACCTGCTCTGGGTGACCCTGCTCTGGCAGGGGGGTTGGACTAGATGATCTCCAGAGGTCCCTTCCAACCCCTACCATTCTGTGATTCTGTGTGATTTTGTGAAATTCTGCTTTGCCCAGAGAAAAGATGCCAATAAGTAATTGAATGGCAGTGCCTTATGTGAAGAAATATAGATAGAATATTGATAGAAATATTGACAGAACAAGAGGGAATGGGTTCAAGCTGCAGCAGGGTAGGTTTAGGCTGGACATTAGGAAAAAATTCTTCACAGAAAGAGTGGTCAGACACTGGAATAGGCTGCCCAAAGAGGTGGGGGAGTCACCATCCCTGAATGTGTTTAAGACTCGTTTAGATGTACTGTTAAGGGATATGGTGTAAGGGAGAACTTTGTAGAGTGGAGATGATGGTTGGACTCAATGATCCCAAGGGTCTTTTCCAACCTAAATGATTCTATGATTCTATGAAATTATTTCTTTTGCTTCACATTACCTCCAAGAAATATGGGCAGTCCAGCTGGCCACACGGGGAGAGGCATTCTTTGGCAGTGGAGTCAGGCAAGAAGAAGTATTGCTGGTTAAGATTGTAGGTGGTTTTAGGGATGGAGGTTTTATTTGGAGCAGTTCTGGTTGTGGTGCGTATTGGTAAGAATGGCGTTTGTGGAGTGGAATGGAAGAAATGAGATGTGCAAGGGGACTTCAGTCTGTAAGATACAAGTTAAAGTTCAGTTTAATGGGGAAAATGTAGCTGTATCAAAGAAGCCTTTCTTGAGGTTCTAGTGAATGTCTTCAAACTTGGATAAAAATCAACAGGTATTTCACAGTCCTATCAGTTTCAAAGACGTGACTACATATCATATTGTCTCAATTGCCTTGTTTCCAAGGTATGTTAAATTTGTCACAGCTCTCAAGTGATATTTAGGAGGCCGTCAACCTTTTACGGATTTTGAGATTACTAGTAAATATTTCATAACATTGAATCATTTCCAAAGCTATGAACCTCTCGGCTTCTTTGAGCTCTGCTCTGCTGAAGGACCGCAATGGACTTAACCAACAATGTCTGGAAGTGCTTGCAGTGCACGGTTCACAAGGATAGTGTTTGTATGTTACTCATTATTAAGTGGAAAAAAAAAGGATGCTTTTTAAAATAAGTGTCAAAGAAAGTGGAGTCTATAAGTCATGGAAGGTTAAATAACCCCCTGTCCACCCTTCAGTACCTTAGGATCTTAATAGTTTCTTTTCCATATTTTTCTTATCATAATTGTTACTAATGGTTTTGGTATTTTTTTAAATATTTTTATAATTATAATTTGATATATTTTTATAATGGTCTTGATACATAAAAGAAAGCTAACTAGTTTTACTTTTGCATCTTGTCAGCCTTTTTCATAGTCTAGAACTTGAATCCTTCCTGCATGGCAAATAACTCTTTATTAGTGCTTTTTGACTTGCAATCTTGTAAATAAGCAGATGGGAGGAGGAGGAATTGTTCTCTTTGTTTCCACTGCAGTTAAAGTTTATGCATACTGTGAAGCTACTGGTACCAGTTCTCTACTGGAGTTTGCTGTAGGCTGTCAGCATACAAACCACATGTTTGATCTGCTCATACGTTCTTTCTTGTCATCTATTACACACTGTCAGAGAGAGGATACTGTACAGCGTGGACCTTTGTTCTGACCCCGTCCAGTTGTTCATAGATACTTAATATAGATGTGATTGTGTTCTTAATGTTGTCCATCGGCAATTTTATGAGTGGTGCAGATGATCAGCCAGCCTGGCAAAACAGGGTGAGAACAAATTTGGTAGATGGAAAATTTTCTTGAGAAACAGGACGTCAAGATTCTGAAAAAATGGTGCAATTTACATATTTTTGTTGAAAGACTTCACTGTAAAAATCTCTTGAGAAATGAAAATATTTCAGATGTGGTTTCCAAACAGTAAAGGCACAAATCTAAAATCTATTTTACATACTTACATTCAATAAAGCTAACATCTGAAATAACTGGTAACATGTTACGATAGATCTCACACTTGTGTTACAAAATCATTTATTGCACGCACAGCCTTATTAAAATGTTTTTATTGTGGATGTAGTCAATGATTGTTTGTGGTCATTTCTTAAGCAGGCTGTACTTTGTTTAGATATTATCCTGCACTGTGAAGACAGTTTAAAAATCATAGCAAATAGTAGCATATTGGCAATTTAAGCAGCGCTTGTACCTAATACAGCACTAATTTCTAATGATGTGTTTATAGAGGAAGTCTTAGGTCTAAAAAAGGAAGTATTTCTGGCTAGGAAACATGAAATTTGGAATCTGGAGGAAATGCCAAACATCTTAGGGTTTGGCTGGCAGTGAATTAATAGGCAAGTGGAAATTCGATGGGTAACAACAACAGACCCTCTGGCTGGACCTGATGTCTCTAGTTCCTTTATCCATTGATCTCCTTCATTTTCTTTTCAACAAATGAGATTCCTTTGGATTTGTGTCCTTTCCATGATAAGCTTACACTTCACTCTCCACCGTCAGCGTGAGAGATTCTTGCTCAGTTGAGTAAGATTATGTGAATAATCGCACCTGTTGAAATGTGTCAGAATATGCAAACCCATCTCAATTTTGCATGCTTCACTATTCTACTTCATTCATACCTAAAAAAATTAAGAACTCTTTTTGCACGTGCAACATCAGCTAGTTTTGATAAAACGTGATTTTCCTAGAGATTCAGGTAGCATGTATCTTAAAACAGACTGGAAGCGGAGGAGTTTGGAAGAGTTTAAAAGCCACAGAAAAGTTGTTTCTACACATCTTAAGTGTGGGGGACAACACCTGAACTCATGCTCTTAACTCAGTAGTCTCTGTATAACAGGACTATAAGATATGGCGTTGTGCATGTATGCGTCTTTCCTTAGGGTGCAGTCCTACCATTAAAAAAAAAATCCCAGAAAGGATTGGATTGAATGCTATGTCAGCAGCTGAAAGCCAGTCAACACAGATAATACTGACTCTCTCACTGCTGTGACTTCTCCTACCTCTATGCAGCAGAGTGGAGTGAGCAGGTAGATAGAGAAAACCTCTAGGAGAAATACAATGTGTACGCTGTGCAAAACCCAGAAATGCAGTTAATTGAAGACAGAAGTTGCTGGCACTTATGGATTGTTTCTTCAGTCTTCAGCAGTGAAGGTACTTAAAGATGGAAAGCTGTAGTGTGTTTGAATAACAAGAATATGTGAAGTTCTTACCTTGTTATTTACGCAGTTTGAAAAGTTGTTAGAACTTGCCTTGTTATATGCATTAGTAAGAGCTGGAGACTTTTATTTTTGTTGTGTTTCGGCTGGAAACAGGTCCTGATAGCATTGTTAGAATCATGATACTAAATTTAGTCTGAAATTTTAAAATTATAGAGGAAAACCTTCTTCAGAGTGGGACACAGATATGCAAATTAAAGATTTTGCCTCTTTAGTCCAGAATAAATCTTCAGTTCTGGGACATTTTGCAAATAGTACAAAGATTACCAGAATGTGTTCCAAAACTAGTAAGTATTGAAGTAGTAAACAAGAATTAGTCAACAAGAATTGAAGAAAACCTTTCATTTTTATACTGCAGATGACTTTAATATTTTGGTGCTGATGGTTGTGATAGATGTACATTTTCTACATCTGATAGGGATGCATTTTTCCTGTGACAAGTATTGCTATGTGCCTTGGACAGTATGGTGGGAGTGTGGAGAAGTACAGTTTCGTACAGCCTGTCCTTTCACGCTCTGTGCATCTGCTTCACGAGACAGTGGAGAGTAGAATGCAGGGAAAATTTTAATAAGAATCATGACATGAGAAGTCTATGTCCATTTATTACTGAAATCTAGCTTAAGATGCCTCTGGAATAGGATGAAGAGACAAAAGAGTAGTGAGAAAACAGGAAAGGTGTAACATGGTGGGAATTCACTTCGGGTTAGAATTAGGAAATTTTGAATCTACTGCTCGTTTAGGGGAACACACCATTATTAGGTACGCCTGTAAGCATGCAGCTGGTAGTAATAACCTGCAAGAGGGGGACAGGTATGTAACTCTGTATGGATGGCCTCTGTGGGATGACACCAGGGACTGCCCTGTGCTGGCCACTGCTGCTTCCAGCTGGCCCCAGCGGACCCGCTGCAGGCCACAGCTGAGCCCCTCAGCCACGATGGCAAAGCCCCTGGGAAAATGAAAGGGTGAAACACTGCTCAGCAGTATAAAGAGTGGGGAGAAAAAGTGAGAGAAAACATCCCTGCAAACGCCAATGGTAGAGGAGGAGGAGGTGGTGCTCCAGGCGCCAGAGCAGATATCCCCACTGCAGGTCCACCATGTGGTCCTCCGTGGGGAGGACCAGGCCAGAGCAGGTGTGCGTGCCCTGAAGAATACTGCAGGCCTTGGAGAGCCTACGCTGGAGCAGGCTTATCCTGAAGGACTACAGCCTGTGGAGAGAGAGGACAGATAAAGTGTGAGGATGAGGGAGCAACAGAAAGTGTTATGTCCTGACCATACCCCCCCGTTCCCCACCTGTGCTGCCCAGGGTGCAGGGGGAAGGTGTGGTTTTCATTTGTCTTTGGTTGTCATTACCCACATCTGTTTTGATTGGCAATAAATTAACTTAACTTTCTGCAAGTCAAGTTTTATTTGCCCATGATAGTTATAGCTAAGTGATCTCCCTGTCCTTATCTTGACCCATGAGGTTTTTTTTAATCTCGTTTTCTCTCCCTGTCCTGTTGGGGAGGAGGAGTAGGGGAGCGGCTGGGTGGGCATCTGGCAGCTGACCAAGGTCAACCCACCAAAATGATGAATTGTTTAGTGAATGAAATATTTTGCTTTGACATGTCAAGCCACAGGGTTAGAAACTGCTACTACATGAGCGACTAATGATAAATTATAGACCGCTGAGACTCATCCCTTGGAGCTGGCAAACTACTTTGTTTAAAAAAGTAAAAAAAGCCTTAATGTTCTGACATTTCTTTGAAGTCTGTGTTGTGTCTTCTTCATTTATTATTGCTTTTCAGCGAAAACAGCACAACATATTGGCAAAATCCTATTTCACAACTGTCTTGTGGTATGTAAAATCTCCTTTTCAACACAGTATTATCTTAGCCCTATCTCTTCTTTGGGATATTAAAATGGTAATGACTTGATCTTTGACTGTAGTACATGCTTGTGGATATTCTTCTGTCATCCCATTTTTTTTGTGCTAATGTTAGCAGGAGGAATATATTTTCTTCTTTTATTACTTCTCAATTCTGGTTCTTAGGAAAACATACTCATTTTTCTAACATTTCTTTGCTGTTTTATTCATATAAATTCTGCAAGAAACAATATTATGTTCAGAATCTGCATTGTTTCAACTTTAAATGATAACAACTTTGAATTGATATGCAAAGAAGCGTATATAAGAGTTAAAAGAAATCTTTGCCAGTCTTGACATTTTCTGTCTTATACCCAGTATCTGGTAGCTATATGCATAGGTGGTCTTCACAAATTTACTCTCTTTTGTGTTTGTGTAACTTCTCATGGTAATACAACTTTATTAGAAACAGTAGACTGACTTCAGGTTTTCATAGGATACATGGCAATGTCAAATCCTTATATATGCTCCAAATAGGAAAAAAAGAAATTGTTGTCCTTTTGGGAAAGAAATGTTGGGCAGAAAAAGGTAGCATGAATGTTCTAATGCAGATGTTAGAAATAAGATGGCATAGCAGTTTCTGTTATAAGTCTTTTACCAGATGCAGTTACACAGAATATTCAGGTATTTTTCATTATTTGTCCCTCATCTATGATAATTCCAATTGGATGTAAGAAAAAAACCCATCTTTTATATTTCAGAAGAATTCTTATCTGACTACTTTTTGTGTTTATTAGCATATTTCACATGTGAACTATTTTTATTTTAGGTAAGACAAAAAGTTAGTTTTTATTCAGGGATGATGTTTCAACATGGCTTTTTTGTGTTTCTTTTAAGAAAGTGAAAAGTCTTGATATGATATGGATGTATGTTGTGGAAAGCACTGATTTATGAGGGCAAGCGTCCACTTTAAAATACATGTTGTGGATGTGAGTCCATTTCAGAGTGTCCATACTTAGTCCCATGTAATGCTTTACGTGCTCATTTGGTAAACTTTGCCTCGTACTTAAGATCTCACTCTACTGCATAAACTAAATAAAATGCAGAGCAAGTACCCATTTCATCCTTACTTAGGAGGTCCGAGGATTTTTTTGCCAAATGAGGTTGTCCTGGGCTTGTGCTCTACTGAGATGGACGTGTGCTACATTTAAGTTTTGTTTTATTTCAGGCAAGAAACTTGAAAATGCAGGGATACATGACTGCAGGGGGAAGAATGGCATGTTATGTTACCTTTGCATGAGATAAGCCCACCATCCTGGTAGCCTTTTCAGTTGCAGCTGTGAGCCATGGTAGCTTTTCAGATGAAACTGGTGGGAGGTGGATCAGTTCCTCAGAATTCACTTGCAGTTCTACCCCAGATGCATATTATTTTTTTACTTTTTTTTAAAATACTTGTTTTGCTGTGCGTTTCCATGACAAGGAGATTTTGCCATTTGAACTGTCTGAAGCCTGTATTTGGCCGTGTCATCCAATATCTGAAAGCACATTGAAACAGTGGTGCTTTAATGCATGGCTTTGATTTTCTCTGATTTCTGTGTATAGTTTAATGGCAGAAGATCTTCTTAACTCCACTTCTAATGATTATGAAGAAGTAAGGACATGGTTGCAGTGGGTGTGGCTTCATCTCCCCTTTCTACCTGTGAAATCGATAAAGAGATGGAGAAATAGTCACTTTCTTTCAAAAGCAATCAAAATTATCACAAAGATTATTTGGTTATCCTGTTTTGTCTGAAAATTACAGATTTGAATATGTATAGCTGAGGTTAATTTTAGTCAGTAAACTTTACATCAGTGTTCAGCTCTTTGACTTCTGACTCAGGAGACTGGCAATTTTCAGAGTTCTCTACCAGTGGATTAACCCTCAGTTTATGGAAGGAGCTAAAAGAAAACATAAGCTGTCAGTGGTCCTAGCACAGTTTCTCAGTATGTCCAGTTGGCTATCTGAAGAACAGCATCTTAAAGCCCTGGTTTCATTTTGCAGCAAAGAGAATGAAGACAGAAGAAATATGACAAATATGCTATGACTGAGTCTTTGTTCAAGGTGGACTAAGGCCTTGGTTTTTGTAGGTGGACAGGGGAAACCTGCAGCACCACGTGATGGGCTGCTATTCCTGTTCTATATCCAGAGTTTATCAGCATCTTTCATAGGCTAAATAATGATTTTAAAAAAATAATAACCTATACCTCAGTGAAATTCTGCTTTAGACATAAAAATCAAACGAAAAATAGTTTATGCATTTTACTAGTATTTGAGAACTATGCTTTTAAATAAAATTTAATTTAATGTCATTTATAGTTTATGTTAGAAAAGTTAATTGTTATGTAAAAGTAACATTATTCAAGATACACGGAATTGGTATCTGGTAGGCGTACGGATAGTCCCTAGTAATACTTAAATAGCTAATCTTCTAGATGTGTAACATTTAGAAGTTCATGATGAAGATAAACTGACCTAAAATGTAAGTGCAAAAAAGGAAACGGAGCAGCCAAACAAACCCAGCTACTTTTATGTTTCTGTACAATGTTAATGATGACCTTTCAACATCTGTTCAGCATTCTGCAGCTAGTGTAGCTGATTGAAAAATTAAATACATGTATTCACATTTATTTTATGGAATTGCGTGGAGAGATTGTGTTGTTTTTCTTTTTCTTTTTAAAGTAATGCCCACTTATGTTTGAAGGAAATTGTATTTTGTCCAACCTATAAAATTTAATTTTGTTTTCTTGCTTGGATTGGAATTTCTTTTTGATGATTTATCCATATGTCAGGCAGGATATCCAATGTGATAATAGCATCTACATAATTCTAGAAGAAACAAAATTCTTTTCTGTTTCTCTCCTGTCATACTACATGGAAGCGTACAGAAGAGCTCTTTGCTTCTCTCAGCCGGAAGTACCAGATTGTTTTCATTCTGCAGGAAAACTGTTTAATAGGTTTTTAAGTTTAGAGAATGAGAAAGTTAACTGTTGGCCTTGCTGATGTCATTTTCTAGGAGGAAGAACCCCCACAAACCCTTGATTTCTCCAGCTTTAGTCCTGATAGCAACTTGTGTGTGTTGGCAGCTTAATAATTTGAGCCGAGTTAGATTTGCATGGTATTTATATATAAATACATTTTATAGTGTGGGTTTTTTTTAACTTTGCCTGTACTCTTGTAATATTAGATATGCATGTGGTGTGTTAGCTTTTTACATATCTCCAGAGGTCCCTTCCAACCCTATGGTTCTATGACTCTATGATATGTTTATAGAATCATATAATCCTAGAATTGCCTAGGTTGGAAGGGACCTTTCAGATCATCTAGTCCAACCACCAACCTGACAGAAACCATCACCAAAAACATATCTCTAAATATGTTGGGGTGGGGGGTAAGCTAACCAACCAAATGGCTGTATTAGAATGTTTTTCTGTTTTAGCTGCTGGCAATGAAGGAGGAATTGCTGCACTTTTTTTATACCTTTTTTTTTTTAATTTGAAGAAGTGTAAAAGGAGCATAAAAAAATGTCTTTTCCAGCTTCACATCTGTTCAGGATATGTTCTTATGCCCTAAATTATTCCTGTTATTTCATTAAATATGGTTATCTAAAAATGTTACAATACACTGAGAAATAAAATTAGTGTATAGACTTTTCTGTACATGCTGTACATATTTAAATGACCCTGTGGGTCTCCCAGAGCAAACTTTTAACATTCCAGATCTTTTACCGTGCATCTGCTACTGGCATGTAGCCACCCACCCACACAGATTTAGTTGAAATAAATGAAATTTATTCTAGTTCACTTCAGTAGAAAGGCTTGTAAAACATAAAAGTAGTCACTTTGCTGGTAAGGTTACTAAAAAAAAAGGGTTTTCTTAAATGGAGTTTTGTGGGCTTTTTCTTCTGCAGGACTGTGCACAGCTTCATGCTTACTTAAATTTTTATCTTATGTGTTCCTTTTGTTTTCCTTTGCAGATGGGGTTTATACAGATTAATGAGGACTTCATATTTATTGAGCCACTCAATCGCACTTTGGCTGTGACAGGTCATGCACACAGGGTGTACAGACGAAAAAGGTCCGTAGAGGAGAAAATTACTGAAAAGCCAGCTGCTCAGAATCAGTACTGTGGTGTTGTTACAGGTAATATACAAATCTTACTGAAACGATCTAATGTAGCAGACATGTTTTTAAGGTGTGTAGATAGTAGTTAAATCAACCCCCAACAAAAGCATTATTCTACAAGTATTCTAGCAGTAATTTATGGTGGACTTTGAGGTGTCAAGCTGAGGCTGCCAGTTGTTGAAAGAGGGAAATGTCCACTGAGGAATACACACTGCCTCTTAATGTCCAATTATATTTGAAAGTAGGAATATTCAGGTCATTTTTTTACTTCACCTTAATAATTACAACCTATTTCTTGTCCCTCTCTGTCTTCGTAGTTGCTTAATAACTCACTGCATGCAGTGCTTAATTTTCTGTTTTAAAACATTAGCACAGTTCATCCCAGTTTCGGACAGTAACAAGTCTTGAATTTCCAAATGGGTCTGACACTGAATTGAAATAATGGTTATAAGCGTGTTGTTGTTCTATGACTGACACTTATAGAACTGTATGAAACAATCCTAATGCATCTTCCTCAATGGCGGGTAGAAGTTGATGTAGAAGGGTTTCAACAAAAATTTGGCACATAGTGATAACTTAATAGGTTCAATGGAAAGGGGAAAAATGCCTTTTGTGAAAGATGATGTTCTGGTGTTCCTGGTTCATCATTCTTCAAAGAATAGAGGACATCTCAGTCTTTTGACCTCAGGATAAGCTGGAGATGTTTTTATTGTTGTTGTGAGAAATTATTTTTTCACCAGGAAATAAACTGGAATGACTGCACGTTTATAGGCTTTTTCATGTTTCCTAACCTAGTGTAAGTGAGATACTGACAAAGTGGAAGGAAATAGCAGAGGTTCACTGACATGGTGAGGGACCTGGATTGTATGACATTTGGAGTGAGGCAGAAGAAACTGGGTTATTTCAAACAGGTAAAGAAAGGTAAAGGAAGGATGCAGCTGCGGAATTCCAGTGCCTAAGGGGCTGCACAGAGAAGATTAAGCCAGACTTTCCTTAGAGGTATGCTATGACAGGATGGAAGACAACTTGCACTCAAGGAAATTTCAATTGGACATAAGGAAAAAAAACCTCAGCAAGAATGCTTAGCACTGGAAGAGTTTTCGTAGAGAGGCTGTGGAGTCCGCACCCTCAGACATGTAAAAAACATAGCTAGACATGGAGATAGCTCTGAGAGAGCTGATCTCTCTTTGATGCTTGCCCTGACTAGAGCAGGAGGCTGGCCTAGCTACCCTCTGGAAATCCCTTCCAGCCAAAACTTTTCTGTGGCTGGTGGTTTTCCCTCAGCATTTATATTGCACTGTCTGTTTTATATGGTTACAGAATAAATATGATAGGTTGGGGTTTTTTTTTCCATTTTGCAAGCATTGTTTCTGTAATTAGGCATCCATCCACAGGTTGAAATCAAAGATGAATTAGCAAAGCAAGGCTCTTTTTGTAGTTATTAAGAGAGACTAAGTAAATGACATGTGACTTCCTTCAGCAGGCTCTATATTTCTCTTGTAGGCATTGTACTACATTGCCACTGCTTACGTAAAAGTGAAATTTTCTATATTAGCAAAAGTAAAGTAAAGCTGGTTATTCTTCCTTATATAAGTGAGTTAGAGCATCTGCATGCATTTGGGAGTGAGAAAAAGAAAATTAAAAGTATGCGTGAAGTGTGCACTGGGAAAGGGGAGAGGGGCATCTGATAAATAGCAAACCATGATGTGTATGAAAATGATGCAAACTCTTCTGTAAGGACAATATTTTGTGTCATGTTCATTACCAGTCATCCTTTCACTTTGTCTTATGCTCTAAAATGGGAGAGTTAGCTTTTTCTGTTCTAATAATCTTATGCCCAAGGCTCTGACTTGGTGCAAATAGTCTGTCAACAGAGATTCAAATATTTACTTGAAATAAGTTTCATTATCTCTACTACCAGACTGAAATTTCAAAATAACTCAAGCTGTGCATAACTGATTAGCACCTGCCGGCATAACCTTATTGCCAGGGGGGTATAAATGTCTGCAGTTTCTAACTGGTGTTGTTGTATCAGCAAGACCAGTCCCTCACTCTGCTGCTACAGTTATTTTAGTAAGAGGGGTTGCAGTAAGTTACATGCGTAAAAGCTCTGTCTATGCTAGGGACAATTTGCTGGTGTGACATGCAGTTGGCTAATATCATCAAAACATTCATGGTAGGGGCACAGCCTTAAAGGTGGGTTAAAGCAACAAAAATAAACCTTTCCAGCAATATTTGAGAATTTTAAGTCAAATCCTAAACTGAGAAGGTCAGTAAAAAAAGCAGATGAGTATATGGGGCTGTCTGATACTCTGAGGTGGTGCACAGCTGCCTTTGGTAGAGCTGTAGCTGTGTGACACAGAGAACGATTATCTCAGCAGCATGGCAACTTCTCAGCGGTATGGATTTGTCTTACAAAAGGATGTCTTGCTTCTACAGTACGCGTGTGTCAGAATAGGTGCTCTGGGACAGGTATTTATCCTGCTGGTTTTGAGCCAAATTGATCTCAAAGACTGGCTACCTATCAAGCAAACGTGTATTGCCAGTGACGAATTGTAATTATTAGAAGGAATGAATGTTTGTGCTGGAGGTGTTGAAGGATCGCTATTGGAAATAATAGCTTTTCATGCAGAACTCACAGAGGCAATCAAAGAAGGTATTGTTTGTTGTCCGTTACTGTTGTGGGCTGGATTGAAAGATCCTACACAGCCAAACTTGTTTGGAGAGAACAAAGAAGTCGTTTTTGTGAATGGGGTGGATTTTCCTTACTAATTAGGGGAGGGAGCGAATTGTACCAACAGAAGCAGATTTTTGAGAGTGTGCGTGTATATCCTTTTGTTGAATGTGCGTGTGATTTATTTACACATTGTGAGGCAGTTGCACGTAAACAGACCTCACAATCCACACCTTTCTT
Source organism: Chroicocephalus ridibundus (assembly GCF_963924245.1). Classification (NCBI taxonomy): domain Eukaryota; kingdom Metazoa; phylum Chordata; class Aves; order Charadriiformes; family Laridae; genus Chroicocephalus; species Chroicocephalus ridibundus. Next base: position 28,948,494 of record NC_086316.1, on the reverse strand, counting down.
TAGCACATGGTCCGAGAATCCTTTCAAAACAACCAGTTCACAAGTGCATTACAGATGAAGTGTGAGGGAAGCAGTTGCTATTAGAGCAAAGGGCCACGTTGGAAAGCTAAGCTTTTTTCCTTCTACCTGATCTGAAGCACTTGTTCCAGGCTGAAGCTGTTTGTACAGTGAACCTAAGTCATGGTAAAGGTATGGGGCACTTTGGGGAAAAAAAAAAACCAAAATAAAATCTTCCCCTTTTCACACAGACTAGTGAGCGAGAGCTCTTATCCAGGATACAGTAGATCTGAATTTTGAGTCCCTTCTGAGGGACTGGAAGCCTCCTCTTGTACTTCTCAGTTCTGGTGATAAAGAATATACTGTTCTGATTTATAAGCAGATTGTGCTTCTCCTCTTAGAGTGATGCCATATTGCAGGAAAAGCCTGCTAGTTTCACTGGATGAAAAGCAGAAGTTTGACTTTATGGGATGTAGACTGGGCAGTCAGCTGGGAGAGCTATCTTGGTTCTTGCTCTACAGCCTGTTCCCATGCAATAATCTTGAAATAAAATGCACACACAGTCTTGGTCATAGGTCTAGATCTATGAGATTGCAGTAGATGGAGACTGGTGGGGTGCTTGATTTATTTGTTTCCATTCCTTGTGTCAGAAACAAGTTGTCGCGCTGCATTAAGACATTTAAATCCCTATCCAAACTACAGTGGAGGTGTAGCTCGTGGCTTCCTAAGCTCCTAAATATTCCCTACCCAGACAGAATACTGCAACTTCCATGTGGCTAGGGTACCCATTTTCTTTTCCCTGGGTAAAGAAAGCCTGGGGAGTGATGGTGGTTGCTCTGTACGCTGGGCCTCAATGTGGATGTACTCAGGGAATGCTCTTGTGCCTGAGGAGTTTAAGTGTTCACGAGTCCTGTAGTCATAGCCTGTTCTTAATGTTGGCCCAGGCAACCTGAATTTACAGCAGCTAGATTTTAATCTCATTCAGTTTTTTTGGAGGGAATTTTTGTTGTTTTGTTAACACTTCTTGTTATTTTCTCTGAATTGCCTATTGAATGTCAAATGTACTTGCTGGAGTACTGCAGTATTTCTAGCTTTCCGTTCAGTGAACTGAGTTTAAGTAATAAATGGATGTGGAATCCTCATATTTTCTGTAGCTGCACAAAACATAGAAGTCTTATTGCACAGAACCTTCCTGGAGCATTTATTTTTTATTTTGCCAATGTAATTAAGTTTTTAAAATGAATTTATGCATCTTTAATCCCAACTTTTTTTCAGTTAATCTGACTGTTTTCTTGTTAGCATAGGCATTATTGATGTAGTTATGTTTTTTTATAGCAGTTATAATCTCTTACATACTGTACCTTCAATAATGAGCAATTCTTTGCAATTTTTACTTATTTATGAGTATGTAAAGAAACAAGTGTTTTTGCTTAAAGCCTGTTTTGCGTCTTATCTGGCAGTAATCATGGCAGTTGTTTGAATACCACTGGTACCAAAATTACTAATTCAATTTACTTAAAGGTCTTGGGGAAGAGCTAAAATTTTCAGATAGATGAGATCTCATGCGATGGGGAATTCTGCCAGCAATTTGAGAAAGGTTGGCTGGCCAAGAACAGATTGTCCCTTGCTTTGTTAGCCTGGCAAATGATGGGCGCTGCCCCTTGCAGCCAGCCTGTCTACAGAGCTGTGCGGTCCACTGCAATCCTGAAAGACAGAGGTTTCAACAGTTTATGGGACTGTGGTGACCTTAGTGTTTAGTGCAGTGCTGTATTTTAATGTGGGCTGCTTGCTGTCAATTCTGAATAAAAATGCACCGCTAGCTAAAACTTTCAGAGAGGTGTGTTAGCAGACTTCTCTCAACAGCCATGCTAATATTAAATTTAAAGTTTTCAACCGCTAGCTGCTGTTTTTTACAAAGAAGTGAACAATGAATAAACTGTGTTGCTGGAAACTGCACTGGAATCAATCACTGCTCCTAGGAGGAAGGCAGATTGACCAGATGGCTCATGAGAGATCTTATTTAACCCAAATGAGTTTGCTATTTAAACTTAGATCTATAGCCTACTCTTGCAGCATTAGATGCTTGTATGGTAAGTCATAGTTGTACAGCTTATAGGGTGTGGGGGTTTTTGGCACAAATCCCGACACTGAAGTTTCATTAAAAATTATTCTCAAAAGAGTGATGAAAACACACATAATGTTTTATAAACTAGGCTGTAGATCCACAGTTAGCAAACACAAGTAAAGCTAGAGGCTGGCTGTATGTATAAGGCTAAGCAAGTGTCTTGGGTCAAAATGAGAGAAATGAAAATTAATGTTAGATAGCTTATGAATGTGCAAGTTGTTTCTACTTCTAGGCAATCAAACACCCAATATTAATTTCTGGAGAATATCTACTTTTTTTTTCTTTTAGGAAATTTGTATGCTTATCAGTGTTAGTAAGTCTTACATTGTCACCACTTGTACAGGAATCAGTAAGCACTTCTCAAATGTAGTGGGATGGACTAAATCACATGTATAATCTTTAACAAATGTCTACAGAAAAAGAGAGACAACCATTTTAAGCATGGATGCTTTATACTTTTCACATTGAAAAGTATACATCTACATTATATTTACATTAAATCAATATTACACATACATTTATATTAAATCACAGATCTATCTTCCAGTGGTATCTTATCTGTTAAAGTTAATTTGTGAGTTCATTGACTTTTAAGGCATATTTTTAGCACTTTCCTGAAGAGTGACTTATTTTTTGGAGAGTAGTCACGTGTTATAAAATGAGCTGCAGGAACTTTCCTATTAGATTAATTGCAAAACATTTCCTCAAAATTTCTGAATATTTGATTGTTTCCAGAACATGTGTTTATAATTGTCATCTCAAGCATCACTTTTGTTGTAAACAGAGAGCCCAATTGTGGAAGCTGGAAAAAATTTCACTTGATTTCAGTGACTTCAATGAGATCAGTCCCAGAAGTTTTATGTCCTTTCAAGGGGATCTAACAGAATTTGGCTATTACAACAGGGAGTTTCATTTTATATTTTGTTTTAAGTTAAATTATTTCAAATATCATTGCTAACTGCTGTATGCATATCTGACCACCTTCTGGCTTGAACTGTTTCTGTGTCATTTGCTTCTCTTTTTCCGTATGTACTGTAGTAGTAATGGGGATTTGTTGTGTTTTTGGAGGGGAAACTTAAAATTAACAAGAGCAGTAACCTCTAGTTTACCATAAATGTAACATGTTTTCAATTTGGAGCTTTGTGTAGGTTTAGAAGTGTGTTTCCAGGGTTTGGTTTTGTTGTTTTAATTTAGGTGCTTAAATGACCACAGCACTGACTTTGAAGTCATGTTAGTAAAACTTTTTTTTGTTTCCAACAAACCTATATCCTATGTATCATTCTCTGTCATTCATCTGAAATATTCTTTCATCTTTGCAAATCCGTGAATTGTTCTGCGTATTTTCTTAATACTGAATTTGGGGCGAATCTGTATTTGCCGTCTTTAATGCTAAGGTACAATTGCATCAAGATGTTTTCTGCGTGATTTATGAAGACGAGCAGTTAACAATTCTGCAATCTCAACAAGACTTATTTTTCTGTCAAACCTAACATGAATTTAGTTTTGTCCCACAAACCAAACTAGGAGGCAAAACCTCTTTTATAAATGTGTTAGGTGAAAGGATGCAAAGAATCTGACTGACTTTATTTGAGCAGATGGATAAGATTCCTGTTTTCTTGGTGTGAACTAACATTTATATGTAGTACCTGCCTTCAGTCTGAGCCTTAGTGTTGGCAGTGCTAAGTAAGCGTGTATTAAAGTTCATAGCTATTACATTCCACGTACTCAGAGTTATACCATAATAACTCTGGTGAGCAAATCCTGAATCAGGTAGCAAATCCTGAAAGCACTGTAGGGGTGGTTTGAAGGATGAGTTCGTCAAGCAATGTTTTATGTTACAGATAAAAGAAAAACCAAGAATCAAAAAGTATCAGAAAGTGGAAGAGGAAAGCGATACTCTTACAAGTTACCTCAGGAGTACAATATAGAAACTGTTGTGGTCGCAGATCCAGCTATGGTTTCGTATCATGGAACAGATGCTGCCAGAAGATTTATTCTGACCATCTTAAACATGGTAGGAAATTTAAAATTAATTTTGGTGTTTTGTCAACAATGCATGCACCGCGGGCTCATTTCATTGGTCCTTTTAATTACTCTGACTGAGCACCTGTAAGGGACAGTCAGTACGTGACCATCAGCAGGCTGTCAAGACGTACTCCGTATATTTTGCAGCGTAAAACTGTGGCACTGCAGACTTGTCTGTACTGTCTGGTCCTATATCTTCAGAGGAACCAGAAAGTGAGAGCTGAACAAGATGATTTGTTTTCGTTAGAAGCCCATGATGCTGATGGGAAGGATGGAGTATTGGATGATTTCTCATCATCTGTGCTTGTTACGAAGAGATGACATTGTCTGAGAAGGGCTGTGTGATCATTAGTGGCTGAAAAAAAACAAAGGGTAGTGCATTCAGACAACTACATCCCCTCCTAGCTCTATCTGGAGATGCGGTGTACTCATTTGGTGCATAAAGCAGTGAAAACTAGCATCTCTAATGTACAAGGAAAGATTGTTCTAAAGAAGGAGTGTAAGCTGAAAAATAAACAAACACTTTTAACTGTTCTGAATGGTAGGAAGAGTTATTGCCATGTCCTGGCTCAGACCACTCAGGCCATGATCCTGGATTTAAATGAATAGAAATTTTTGTGTGAACAGTATTATATGCATGTCTAAGTATTTGGAGAAACAGGCTACAGTTTATAAAGTGGTCATGGTCACTGAGGGGAAAAGGTCTTCTTTGTGCTCCCAGAATGAAAATTGCCTAAGCTCTGTTTTCCATTCAGAAGATGAACACAATACATTAGCTTAATGTTCTGTTCAAATTATGGCAAATTAAAGCAGTTACAGTAGAATATAAGAAATTTTTGAGGTTCTTTGAGGTTCTGTTATTTGTAGTCTACAGTGTGTTGTGTGCAATACAAGCACATGTTTTTATTTATTGTTTTTTATCTTAGGTTTTTAACCTTTTCCAGCACAAGAGCCTTGGACTACAAGTAAATCTTCGGGTCACTAAGCTTGTCCTCCTCCATGAGACTCCAGTAAGTATATATTATCTTCATCTTATCCTGTAGAGGGTGGTGCTACTTATCTTTCTGCTCCACGAAGGCTTGCAATATTCACCGACTTTAATGGATGCCAAATTTTCTCACGTAACTTTTGTGCGTTATTTAGGTATTTTCACTGCTGGGCAGCCCCAGTAAAGATGAAGCGTCTCCTAATTTATGTGCTGCACATATTAACATTTTTCTGTGCTTGCAGTTGGAAGTCAAACAAAGTTTCCGTGTGGAAATCAGCTAATTCTTAAGAAAATCTGCTTGTTCATTCCTGTAGCTCAATACAAAAATAATTTCCTTTAAACGCAGTTGACAGTAGAAGGAGAATTTATGTTCTTTGTCACACAATCCCTTGACGGAGAAAAGGCACCATGATATAGCACTATTCTTTCATTGCATCTTTCAGGAATTATCTCAGATGCTGTTTTTCTTTCTTTCTTTCTTTCTAAAGAAAGATGAGTCAGCTGATCTAGAATAATAGAATAGTTTGGATTGGAAGGGACCTTTGAAGGTCATCTAGTCCAACCTTCACTGCAATGAGGAGGGACGTCTTTAACTAGATGAGGTTGCTCAGAGCCCCCTCCAGCCTGTCCTTCAATGTTGCCAGAGATGGAGCATCTGCTACCTCTCTGGGCAATCAAAGTTACAGTGTTTCACCACCCACATTGTAAAAAATTTCTTCCTGGTATCTAGTCTCAATCTTCCCTCTTTTGGTTTAAAGACATTACCATTACCCCTTGTCCTGTCACAACAGGCCTCAAAAAAAGTTTGTCCCCATCTTTCCTGTAGGCCCCCTTTAAGCACTGGAAGGCTGCAATAAGGTCTCCCTGGAGCCTGCTCTTCTCCAGGCTGAACAACCCCAACTCTCTCAGCCTGTCCTTACAGGATAGGTGTTGCAGCCCTCTGATCATTTTTGTGGCCCTCCTCTGGACCCACTCCAACAGGTCCATGTCTTTCCTGTGCTGAGGGCTCCAGAGCTGGACACGGTATTCCAGGTGTGATCTCACGAGAGTGGAGCAGAGGGGCAGAATCACCTCCCTTGACACGCTTCTTTTGATGCAGCCCAGGATGCAGTTGGCTTTCTGGGCTTCAAGTGCACACTGCTGGCTCATGTTGAGCTTCTCATCAGCCAACACCCCCAAGTCCTTCTTGGTACAGCTGCTCTCCATCCCTTCATCCCCCAGCCTGTATTGATACTGGGTGTTGCCTCGACTCAGGTGCAGGAAGTTCCACTTGGTTTTGTTGAACCTCACGAGGTGCTCATGGGCCCACTTCTTGAGCCTGTGGACATTCCTCTGAGTGGCATCTTGTCCCTCAGGCATGTCAGCCGCACGACTCAGCTTGGTGTCATCTGCAAACTTGCTGAGGGTGCACTTGATGCCACTGTCGATGTCATTAATGAAGATATTGAACAGTGCTGGTCTCTATACAGACCCCTGAGGGACACCAGTTGTCACCAATCTCCATCTGGGCATTGAGCCATTGACCACTACCCCCTGGATGCGACCATGTATCCAATTCCTCATCCACCAAACAGTCCACCCATCAAATCCATACCTCTTCAATTTAGAGAGAAGGATGTTGTGGGGGACTGTGTCAAAGGCCTTGCAGAAGTCCAGATAGATGATATCTGTAGCTCTTCCCTTGTCCACTGATACTCCATCACAGAAGGCCACTAGGTGGGTCAGGCAGGACTTGCCCCTGGTGAAGCCATGCTGGCTGTCTCAAATCACCTCCCTGTCCTCCATGTGCCTTAGCATAGCTTCTAGAAGGCTCTGTTCCATGATCTTCCCAGGCAGAGAGGAGAGGCTGACAGGTTGGTAGTTTCCAGGATCCTCCTTTCCACCCTTTTTAAAAATGGTGCGATGTTTCCCTTTTTCCAGTCACCAGAGACTTCCCCTGACTGCATGAGTCTCTTGATGGAGACTTTCTATTAACCTATGGTTTGTATTTGTATATTTCAGGACAATGTCAACTTGATTTCTCTTTCTTTAAAGAAAATATTTTGGAGATCCTTTGATATTTTACTTAGTTCATAAGAAAAAGGGATTCCCTTATCCATGTTTCTAATTTTAAAATATTATTTTTTTCCAGTGAATAAGAAAGTATTTCTTACTTCAGTGTCCTCTCAGCAGGTGGAGAAGTCTCATTTCATGTTCAAATTCTGGATCTTCACATCATTAACCTTTTCTTCACTATGGATAGTGAAAAAACAGCAAATGAATGAGAAGAGAGTTCAGGTTAACAGATCCACTGTACGCCTCTCAGTACACTGTCTTCATCCATATCTTTAACATGAGAAAAAGATGGTCTCTACTCCTGAAGTTCAAGTCATTCTGTTGTGAATATACTATCCCATGAAAAGGAGACTATTTTTTGCTAACTTAGTCAAAAAAATGTTCTTAATTCTATTTACAGAATCATAATTTTAATACAATGAATTCGGTTTTTTTATTTCCAGGCAGATATGTATATTGGACATCATGGGGAAAAAATGCTGGAAAGCTTTTGTAAATGGCAACATGAAGAATTTGGCAAGAAGAATGATATACACTTAGAAATGTCAACAAGCTGGGGAGAAGACATGTCTTCAGTTGATGCAGCTATACTGATCACAAGGTAAAATACTAAAAGATGAGCATTAAAAATAGGCAGTGGCATAATATGAACATAAATCAAAGGAACTGATAGATGACGAACACAGTTAGGATTACTTTTGCAATGAGGAAGAGTGCAACTTGAGGCTTTGTCCAGAACTCAAAGGTAGTGGTAAAGATGGTTCAGAAAGCAGTAGTTCCCAGATGGTAAACATGTGAAATGACAAACAGGTCGCTCTCTTGTTTCTTCTTTGGCTGTGTAGCTAAGATTATAGGTCTGATGTCTCACTCCATGTGCCTTCATTTAAAAGAAGCAGCACATGCAGACCTGTAGGTAGTTTAGTTCAAAACACAAAAACATATTTTGACCATTCATAGCTGGATCAGCGTGACACTAGGCATATTACTAAGTTATACTTACCTCTAATGGATCTAGAACTGGTATGTTTCATTGTGTGCTAGAGGGACATCGTGTACACAGGATGTGCTCTGCAGCCACAGGGGTGTGATCCCAGATCTGCAGTTCCTTATAACGCTTAAGTATCAGGCATTTCACACATTTAGATGGAAGTATGCCTCCAGCTCACCTTTTTCCTCCCAAGAAGATGCTGTCATGGTTTAGGCTATAAGAGGTGCACAGAGGGATGCATTTTGATGTTCAGACAGCATACAGGCAATTACTCGAAGAGAAGGAAAGAATGAGGGTCTGACTGGTCTAGGGTTGGGCTTGGTGCCATTTTTGAGTTGGACCTTGGACTGGATGACCTTTAGAGTTCCCTTCCAGAAAATACCTGTGATTGGATATATTGGAATACAGTTGTGCTGTTCCATGCTAGTTGGTGACATGGTATCCTAAAGCTGTGTGTAGTCTTTCAGTTTATGTGTAGCTTTATGTTATTTATTCAGGGTAATTTTACTAGGAGCTATATTCAGTTTTAAAAAATTAGTTTACATTCTGATTACTCCAATACTTATAATGTATTTCAATTTTCTGAAACAGAAAAATGCTTCCCTAAATTTCCCTGTTTTGGAGAGCCAGTCACATACTGGAAGCACAAAATGATGAAGTCCAAATTGTCTCTGGTGACAGTTTCGTTGCTGTTTAATCCCTTACCTTTTCTTAGAAAAGCCCACACCTATCTATTCTTACTCCATGCCATCCTCCTCTATTTGGTGTCTTTGTTTTATGGATTTTTGGGTCATTGAGGGGGAAGATTAGGGTTTTTTTATACATTTGTACATCAGCTAAGCAGCAGTTCTTCACACAGGCTTCTCTGAACTACCATAGACAATGTGAGAAATAATGTTCTCTCTAAGAAATTTCCATTATCTCATCAGAAAACATACTTGGGATGACAGACTGGAAAGAAATTTTTCAGATTAAGACCCAAAATTGATTTTAATAGCAGTGAGTGTGTTGGTGAGGGAAGAGTCTAGGTGGAGAAGGAAAAGTATGAGTAGGAAGAAGGCATAAACGATGGCCGAGTATCGTCCAAGTCATGGGGTTGATGAGCATAGCTGAAGCGGAACAGACCTTCTTGCCTCTAGCTGTACTTTGTGACTGTCCAAGGATAACTGAGCGATTGCATACTGCTTGGTTGCTAGGAATGTGGGGTTGTTGAGTGACCTCTTGCCTGTGCCCTTGTTCTCTTATTTCATCAGCGGAGACAGCAGAACTTCAGCAGCTTGAGGGAGCATCAAACCCTTCAAGCCTGCATCTCAGGCACTGCCAGGAGACTGAGTCTAGGGCTGTTTTTGAGGCATACTACTCGTAAGTAGTGAGATACTATGAAATAAAGCACATAACACCTCTTCCCTCTCGCTTTTCCATCTTCACCCTAACCAGCCTTTATGGGAAGAGGCAGAAGGGTTCTGAACTGATGAAAGCAAGGCATTAGTTAAGCAGTCAAGAGGCAGCGGTCTAGAGATGTCTTTATCAGCCAGTGCGTTTGGCGAGAGAGCTTTTTGAATTTCATGCAGCATTTCCAAATGGTAAAAAAGCTTGTGGAAGGTCTAATCATGTGTTAAGACATGCTTTTCTGATGTGCTTTGTAATAATGATATTCTGATTTGAGTTGCCTACAAGTTTTTACCTGTTAGTTTCCTTAACACTGGGATCAGTGTTAAGGAAATTGAAGTAGAGAGCAGGGAAGTGATTGGTTGGATGTCAGATAGTAAGTCAATACTGGAGACAGAAATTAAAGATCTGTTCTTCTGACATTTTTATTTTTTCAGTGGTATTGTTCTCTGGACTATACTACCTTCCATCTCAGAGCTGCTTTAGCTGCCAATAAATCATACCAGTGTGGTTTGCTGACTGTGGGAGTGTTTTGCTAATCCAGGCTCCCTCTGCACATCATCAGGTTTATGGTATAGCTAACCTCATGTGTGGCTCCACTTGTGTGTTTTGTTAATTCAGAGTCTCATTCTGTTTTGCAAACACAGAACAAGCTCCTTTGTCACAACTTCCAAACAGTTTTGGACAGCAGACCTGTTCTATTGAGAAAAATAATTTTGCTTAGACAGATGAATACCAACTGCTTGGTATTTTTGAAGTAAAAATGTGAAGTTTTGGTTACCTGACACATTCTGTAGCAGACCTCCTAAAACTTACCCACACCTCCCTTTTTGTCTCGCGTGATAATAGAACAGCAAGAGTGCTTTGAAAAAGCTTGCCTATGCTTTCACATTCCAGTTGTGTCTAGTAATCAAGAGAATTAGAAATGAAGTACTGAGTATTCTGCAGAGATAATGTTTAATGCCTAACTACGAAGAGCATAATGTGTAAGAGAGACTGTTATTCAATGGTCACAGAGCTGTCATAACCTTTTAATGAAAAAAGTACTTTTTAAGACTTATTTTTTCAGAAAGCAAAACTGTCTTCTTCCCAGAACTTTCTCTACTGCCCAAATAGGCTGTAGCGATATGTAGGAATCTGCTACCAATTTGTTCATTTCACTTCACTGTAGTCCTATTTCAGCCTGTGAATTTTTGTTTAGTTTCCCTCTAAATTGACTTATTCTGATGAAGTAATGTCCTGTTTAAAATGTGCCATAACGTAAAAGGAAAACAGAAAGAAGAAATTTGAATACTGTATTTAGAAGTGATTCCCAGGGAGGTTAGGTATAAGGAGAATGTGAGAATTAAGATAGAAATTGTTTTAAGGACTCTCTTGATAAAACTGTCTGATTCACAGTTATAAATTAGTGCAATCACTTTAGAGATATACATATCAGGAAGTACTTATCTCTGAGGAAGACGTACCATGGTATGTCAGCATCCTCCTTGCCTTTAAGTTACAGAGTGTGAGCACACAGAGATTAGCCCCGATTTTGGTGGCCACTGAGATGATATTACCAGTTGCTATCTGCATAGGTTGTCTGACCTGAATGAGGCAACTGAAAGTAAGTCAGGAAAAGACCCATGGCATTCATAGTTGTTCTATGACAATACTTAAGTTCTAATACTGCCCCTATTGCAAACAAGGTAATTAAAGCTTTGATGTGTATTTAAAAAAAAAAAAAAAAAACAAAAAAAAACAAAACAGAAAAGGATAAAAGAATGAGGAAGAATCTACCTCTACTTAAAAATTATGCAGCATGCTGCTTTTCCAGTGCATAGGTCAATCTGTGTCACAATGTTGTTTTAGAAAATTTAGTAAACATGAAAATAACATAAAAAAAAAAATCAAGTTCTGTATTCTCCTTCTAAGAATTGCTATTTTCACATGCACTTGTGATAGAAAGTAGATCTCTGGTTCTTCTAATATGCATTAGATAGCGATATTCCATGTCCACAGTGTACATCAGCTGTTTATTCATATTCATCTGCGGTATCTGAAATCTCTTTGCTCTGGGTGATACAGAATTGAAACAGTGCTGCACTTTCACTGTAAGAAAGTGCCTCACTCTATAAAAATAGACAATGGCGTAAACAGTGCTTAGATTTGCTAAGTATTGTTTCATTTCCAATTGTTCCAATCCTCCAGAACTCTACCCAAAACTTGGACAAGAGTTTATTAAGTGCTGCTATTACCTTCCAACATGCATAAGAAGTACAGTTCTTTTCCTGACTTTGCTTTTTACTAGCTTCCTGATTATAACAGTTTGAAACAAAGATACCTCCTCAAGAAAGTCAGAGGTGGAAGACTGTGAATGACCTGTGCACAGAGACTAACATTACAGGGTCACCCAAATAGGTTGCACTGTCTGGCAGTCCAAAATTGTTGAAATGTAGTGGGATAGAAATTGGGTTATTAAGCTACTACTGCTGTGCTTAAACTTATAGTGGAATTCAGGTCTAGAAGAATGAGTTCATGGAATTGCATGGTGAGAGATTAAATTCTTAATTTCGCCTTCATAGTGGTGTTTTTTCATCACTGTAATTTCGATACTGCCAACTCTTGATATTTTTGCAAAGTTTTACGGTGTTTGCTGCTTTTTCTTCTCACATCAACAGCAGACATCAAGGGAGTACATGAGACTCTCGCGTGTCCTTGCTGTTAATTATTTACTAACAGGATTGTAGATGCAGAAGGAAGCATGGAAACGTGAAAAGAGCATACTTTAGAATCACAGGTGTCCTTTGTTTGAAACACCACTATCTCCTGTATTTATCACATTCATTTTAAGACATGTATTTTTATCTTACGTTTTTTAAATATCCCACTGATTTTAAGTCATCACATGCTGTGGGTTATGGTTTTTTCTTCTCTAAATGTAAAGTGTTTGAGTCTGTGACGTGGTAGTAATGTGAAGCTTGTAATAATACATGTGAGAAAAATCTGCATGAATTTACCTGTTTCTGTCAGCTTGTTGTTTTGAGCTCTAGTATGCAAGCTACATATATTCACTCATACAGATCTTTTATGTGGCAATGTATGGACCTAAACTGAATTTTAAATCTCTGATTACCTAGGGCAAGTCCCTAACATTAAATTCGGTCAGTTATTTTTACATTTTATTTTTCTGGTGAATAAGAAAACTAGACAGTCTTGAGACAAAGATTTAAAATAAAGGAAGATAAACTGTGTTCTGAAGTAGACTATTGCCACAGTTACTTACTTTCCGAATGGACAGTGGTATCTTGTTTCTAATTTTTGTTACTTCACCTTTCAACCATGGATCTCTTTGTACCCTTCCCTGCTGCAGAGCAGTCAGAAGGCTCCTCCCTATGTAAATACTTGCAGGCTGTGATCAAGTCACAACTCATCTTTCTCTTAGATTAATTTAGAGAGGTTTTTAAGCCTGTTTCCCAGACATGTAATCACTCTCTTAGCTCTTTCCAGACCTTTTCCCATTTTGCAAATTGTTTTTTGAAGCATAAGGACCAAATTGGACACAGGAGTGTGTGAACGGTTGTACTGGTGCCACGTCTGATATTTTCCTGCATCTTTATCCAAGCGTACTGTTCGCTTCTACTGCCTTTTTCCAAACGCTCATTTCTTTTTGTTGTTGTTGTCATCATGCTGTTGCTGTGTCTGCTTGAGTTTGGGGGTCCTGTTTTGGCTACATTAAAATAAAAGTTATTCAGATGAGTCATCTTTAAAAATTGATTTGTCTTCATTCCTGTTTGTATTTTACCTATTCTACCAGAACTCATTTATTTTTCGAACTCTACCAGTAGTACTCTCTTACTTTTTCCAAATCATTGTTAAATGCCAGTGCTGACCCTAGATTCTGTTGGACTCCACTTAAAAACACCTTTCTTGGCTTCCTGACATTTCTGTATCTGTTTTGAGATGTTAGCTACACATTCAATTCAGTTATTAGTTCACTTACCACACTTCTGAGCTGTTATTTTTTTAGTTTGGCTGAAAGGTGAACTTTAGAAGAAGGCCTGTTATCCTTTTTAATTTCAGTTCAATTCTGCAGAGTCTAAATGATCTGTTAACTCTTTAAAATATGTAAATACAGTATTTCCTGATTTGCTAAAATACATCGTCCAGTGCATACTGGTTCATTTGAGGTTTACCCTCAAAATACTAAACAGTTTCTGAAATAGCATTTACAGTGGTAAAATTGTCCATTTGTTTAAATTCCCAACTGAATAGTAAATGTGTAATTTATCTTGGGGTTCATTAGCTCCAAAATTGATTTTAATTTAATTTTTTTAAAGTGCATTTCTTAGTTAGTATGTATGTGCCCAGTTTATATGTCGGAACAGTTTCAGAATGTCTTGTTACTTAAAGGGGCAAGAACATCTGCAGTGTTGTCATTATTCACTTAGCACGGTGCAAATGAAGGCATTTGCAATATGATGAGAATGTGATTTGCCACAGGGGCCATTAATTGCAACTATTCTTTATAAAAACCTTATGATTTGAGAAAACTTATTGCTTGGGCAATAAACCTCAAATATATCTTAAAAACTTTTAAGTCCTAGAATCAATGGCAACAGCAGGGGTTAGACTGCAGTTTCAAGCCTACTCTGCTTTATTTAAAATGATGAACATTACAGAAGTTAAGAAATTGAAAGTAGGGTGAAAGCCAAAATGAAGATTTGGCAGACTGGTAAAATCCATTATCTGTCCTCTTCTGTTTCTTCTTTTGTCCAATCTAGCTTATGGAAGGCAATGATAAACTGGCTTGGACAAGAAATAGGTCTTTTGACCAGTATGCCTAAAACAAGTGTTAAATTTATCTAAAATGACAAATTGGTGCAAACTATTAATAAAAAAAAAAAGTCTGGATTCTTCTTTAGTCTTGCCCTGCTGTTCTTGATGTCTTCTGTTACACTTCCCATCTGCACATCAGGATTTATTTTAAAAAAGGGAATGTAATAAGGTACTTTATATTTAGAAATCAGATAGTCTTTCTTTGCTGTCAAGGCCTTCCATAATGCTATATGTAGTCAATTAAAAATGAACTAACTAAATATAATTTGCTGAAACAATGGATTAGTGGTTACCCGTTCTTGCTTAGAATTCTTTCCTAGGGATAGCCAACTCATTCAAGCTTGAAAATCAGTCCTGGATTTCATGAAAGCTCCTCTTTTCTCTCACTCGAATAAGGACCCGCTTTCCCTTCCACCTGCATGCAGAGTAACTGTTTAGAGAAATGGAAGCTGTGTGCTGGGTACTGGTTAGAAGGGGACTTTAGTGTGCTTTAACCAGTTCCTTGTTTTCGGTGTTGGATGTGGTTACTAACTTGTGCCGCAAAACTTCTGTATTACTAATGGTATTGCCAATATCATTGCCCTGTTTTGCTAAGATAAGGGAGGAAAAGAAAAAAGGCAAATAATCTCAGTGGCTTTCCTGAGGGCTTTGTAGTGTGCTTTATTGCTCTATTTTATACCTTCTCTTACTTGGAAGAGTCTGTATCCTCTCTTCTGTTTCGTGTAGTTTCCGTATGCCAGTTCCATATATATATAAAGTGTGGAGGTGTATATATATCTGTGTGTATGTTATATACACACACAGGAACATCATTATAATATGATGGAATATTTAAGTTACCGTGTGGGAATTAGAAAATGATTTCTGTGAGAGTCATTGGTAGGTCTAGCTAGAGCTGTAAATCTTTACTAAGGAGCCTAGTCTCAAATGTATATAATGCATTCATATTCTTGGAAATTAAAGGAGGAATTACATTCTTTCGATGTAAATCAGGAACTAAGAATTGTTTATTGTATTCCCTCTTGCCAAATCATAGCAGTACCATTTCCCCCAAGTCCCATAATGAAACTCTGGATGCATCACATAACCATAGTCAGAGTCAGCCAAGAAGGAAAAACAAAACAAAAACAGCTCAGTAAGTGTATGAGAACAAAGCTATTACATAAGCAGAAACCTCTTGGATATTGGCAGATTTTAAATGTTAGATGGTATTCTTGTACATTTGAAGGTATGCTCTTTTTTTTTTTTGCTTGTTACATCAGTTAATATTTATGATAGTTGTATGAGTGTGCATGGAAGACAAACTATGTCCTTAGATTGTCTTTACACATGTTCTCTTGCTTCACCACAAGTACCATATTTCTAATCGTTCTGTCATGTTGCTTAACAAGACAATAAGTCCCTTGTGTAACATAGCACAAAACAAAGAATTGTGTTACAACCCAATGCAATTTGTTGCAAGTTTTAAAAAATAAAAGAGCTTTCTTCTGTGTCTGATTATAGTTTCTTGTTCACCACCTTTGGCTTAATTTCCAGGGCTCTTCTAGGTCGATTCCCAGAGTTTCTTTATCAGTTTATTTGTAAGATTTGTTTCTAGCACTGTTGTTTTACTTTTCTACTCTGTAATTATCTGGCAATGGTGACTGGAGAATCAAAAGCTATATAACCCCATGTCTCTGTGTGGCCTTTAACAAGTGTCAGAAGTTTGCCATCCTCTTGAGATTGCTTTTGGGTCTAAATCGCTCTGTGGGAATAGTCTGTGGGAAACAAAAAAAACCAAACAACCAAACAAAAAGCTCTTGGAATACTTACATTTGTAGAAATGATAAGTATCACTAGTCTACTCTGCAATCTTGTGCATCAAACAATTCTTGCATTTTTTTCCTGGAAAATTAGTGTTTATATGTGTATGTATCTTTATCTGTATCAATCCATGTGCATATCTATGCAGCTTCATAGACAGAGTATAACAGTGAAATATCTCTGGCCCATATGGTCCCTCTCTAAAAACAGGAGACTGTTACTCTGTGGTACAGATAAAGAACAGAAACTTCTTTATTTGCCTAGGTTGTAGTTTGCTTAGATGCTATATGTGCGTGTGGAGTTGTTGTTTGTTCCCTGTTGTTTTCCCCCCTGCCAGTTCATGCATACCTCAGCAATCCCATTTTTACTTAAAATAAAAAATGAGCGTGAGTTATAAACACTCCAGTAAAAAGAAGCTTTTCCTTTGCTCTTATACCTTTATGTGTCTCTGAGAATAAGTAAAATAGACGGGAAATTAAAATGATTCCCAAGCAGGTGTTGTTTAATGTAGAGATGAAATATTTATTCCACTTCATGCAATTGAGTAGTCTTATTTATACAGCTATGGCTATATTAAAATCTGTGTTGGAGATAGGATAGGCTTCTCCCAGAAAGTTGTTTTTTAAGTCTTCCATCATTAGAATGGGGTGCTCTAGCAGAAATGATTCTCCAGAATGTCTTCCTATTAGTCATTTTAACAATTGACTTTTTAGCACAAAAACTTTCTGACTCTATCTCTGATCTAAATGCTGGATTACAATGCTTCTTTTGGACCTGATATTAAGCACTGAGAATATTTTTATTCCAAATGAAAGAAAGACTAACTTTAGAGTTGTGACATTTCAAGATACTTACATGGGGAAAACCCCAGAAATTAGGTACAACGCAATTTAAATATATGGTACAAGTTTTGCCACCTCACTACTCCTAAATCTGTTCTAAGAATAAACTTAGTTTAAGTGTGCTGGGTAATCCTGGCCTTTGCATCCCCATGCTCTTTGTGGAGATAATGGCGTTCTGTAATTATTCATTGAGCCATACGAAATATTTGTAAATAGGTCACACAGTTGTTACCAGTCTGACGGCTTGGCTTGCTTAACATTTTTCTTTTCCCCCCCCAATTCTAGGAAGGATTTCTGTGTACATAAAGACGAACCATGTGATACTGTTGGTAAGTAAATAAACTAAGAAACTGCGTGTATAAACCACTTCATAAAATGTGTTACATAAACAGAGATGTGAAGCTAAAAGGTGACAACAGCATCAGTGACGGGTAGCGGTAACTAGCTGAAATATAAAATAAATGTCAAATGCAAATAATACTTCATTAGATTTGTTTATACTTCTAGCAAAATAATACAATTAAGTACAGTATTGCCATGTCATTCATAGAGCAAACTTTAAATACTTTTTTTTTAATCTCACTGACAGCTTAATACCAAATTGTTTTAATATTCTTAGTTCAGAATATGAAGGTAAACAAATGTGTTTATGATTCTTTTTTATGCAATGGATTTAACCTTGGTGAGTATATGTTTATAATGGTTAAAAAAAGTTTCTGTAAGTATATAATGTAACAGTAGAGCAACGTAGTATTTATGAACTCTATAACTTCTGAAGTGTACAGGATGTGAACTATTGTGCAAGGCATCTCATGACATCTTTGATTAAAGTGAGTGCTAGCTGCACCGAGTTTTTCTATCAGCAGTTGTTAATTTAGTTCACACCCTTTCGGAAAGACGGTTTTTCAGTGTAAAGATTTGGTGGAAAAGGTAGGAAGAGGTAGGGATTGTCCAGTTGTAATTCTGGATAAAAACATGCCATGTCACTAAATGAAGGATGCCATGGCATGTTTTTACCCTAGAATTTCTTTTGGCTAACAGAAGTCTTTAACAGTTCTATATGTAGATACAAGTATTCAGAACCTAAATTTTTGTCAATAAGATTAGGATGATAGCAATGGAATGTTAACCGTTGTCATGCTTGTACTCCCTCTAGGTAGCAGAGAAGTAGATTTTTTTTCCTTTTTAATATCCATGGCAAAAGTTTGAAGAGAATTCTCACGTAAACTGTATTGCCTCACTTCTTACTAGATTTTTTTCTCTTCCTGCTGTGTCAACCTAAGTCTATGTGAGCGTGTCTGTGGGGTGGATATCAATAAAGAATCCTTCTAAATGAAGAATGGAATGTTTCTCACAGCAGTTAGTGGTGAAGAATTCATAGTGTTCTTCCACTAACTGCTATTATGGTCTCAGGTGAATTTTCTATGAGTGTTTGGTGCTCAGAGGCGTTTATTTTTGTCTTGTAAGTGGAAAAATGTTTCCTTCCAGCTGAAAGAGAAAACGGTTTGACAAGAAATCTTCAGCATCTTATGCTGATCAAGCTGAAGATCAAATCTGGAGTACTTCCAGTATATCTAAATCAGGATAGGCTGCTCTCTGGATTGCACAGATGAATTGAATGTATTCAAGGATTTTCCTTGAAAAATGTTTTCTCTTTGGCTAAACCTTGGAGATAATAGGGTGACTATACATCAATGAATTTGTCCATGGAATTGTAAATGAGATAAGATTGAACTGACTCATGTATCAGTCATCACATTCCTATGATGAAGAAACTTGGATGAAAGTTGAAAATGAGGCAGTGCATTAATTGTAAGTGCACAGGAAGTAAAGAGTTTGCAGTCTTAATATAGTGATAAGCAAAATGAAGTAGAGACCTTAGCTGTCTAATTTGGCATTTTGTGGGATGGCTGTTGTGGACTTCCCCACTCTGGGTGGTGGAGTTTAGAGTTTTCTTTAGGAACTGAAACATAGTTCATATGTGCAGTTTTTTCCATATTAGGTACAGTTGTGCAGCAAAAGCTAAGGTCATTCTTTTCCTGTTGTCCCATCACTTATTATATGAATTTAATCATTAGTTTTCCAGACAAATATAGTGCCTTTCCATAAATTCAGTGTGTCATTTCTTCCATGCACATTTACAATACTGTGGGTCCATGCTCATTCTTAAAAAGACAATGTCTTTTCTGAAGCTCTTGTCCAACATCATCTGTGAGCTGATCTAAGGAACAGTTTTCAGAAAAGTAGGGAGAACTTGGTGCATTTCTCGTAAAGAGAATTTTTGAATTGTCTTACTAGCATGGGTGTATTACACCAATATTGTGAGGATTGCAGGTTTATATGCAAAATTGTTGAAAGTATGGTATACGGCATCATTTCTTTTGCTTTCACTAGGAAAATGTGAATGGAGATGTGTAGTCTTAGTTTAGCTCATGAGTTAAAGGTATGAAAGAGCAGTTTGATCTTACAGTAGATCTTCATACAGCATATTTATAGGCAAAAGGAGACAGTACATTCCGGGGATGTTTAACATGCTGAAAATTAAAGAATTTGCCAAAGAAAGTAGATGAGAAATGCTAATGTAGTGTCAGCTGTACAATTCCTATCTGTCCAGAGCTCACCTCTCCTTCCCCCAAAAAGCCCCCAAAAGAATAAACCACAATACAGATTTTTTCTACTATAAGAAGTGGAATAAGGCAATTCTCTGTGAAATGTTAACATAGCTGTACATGTACGTGAGGCAGTCAAGGTGATCTTTGTAGCACATTACACAATCCAGAAATGAAAGTCGTGAGAAAGGAACATTTACAGGACAGACCTCATTATTGGAAAGGGTTGTCATGTTGGATCATAGTTCTTCCCGGTGATGGATACTAAACAGACAAATACTGGTTTTATTGTTTATTCATTAAATGCCAAGACTCACAGTTTTCAGACTGGACGTGAGTACCCACTTAAGCCAGATGGAGTAAGGGCCAGCATCCTGTTATTCAGACAAAGTTTTCATGTATTTAGGTGGCAAATAAATTTCTCTGTGCTTACAGTCTTGTTCCACTCAAAGTACAGTGCTTATACACTCTTCAATTAGTACTTTTTCATTGTCTCTTAAAATAACAGAGTGATTTATGTGAAGATTTAATGGTTTAAAGGTAACATTAACCAAGAACTCTGTTAACCAGAAAAAATCATTTACTCAAAATGAAAAACATGTGTCAAAGCTCCCTCGAAATATATAATTTCACTCTTGATTTTGAAACAAAATACATGGTGCCAATCTTCAAAAAAGTTCCTGTATAAAAGCATTTAAGGTGAACAAATATAAGATATTTTCTCCATAATGATAGAAAAAATGTTTTGGAATGTTTGTCAGATTTCTACATTCTTAATCGGGAAAAAAATTGATCAAGCACAAAATATATTGACGCTTCATATTTGATAGTTTTGAAAAGTATGCAGAAATAGAAGAATTAGTTCTGGAATTTTATTTGATTACCCAACACGTGTTGAAGTTTAGAAAGTAGAATGTCTTTATTTTACACTTTTCAAAGTTACATTAAATATTATGTTATTACTAGAAGTGTTTGGAAAGCTCTCCTGTAGCCAGGGGAGTTGTGGGGCTAGTTTCTTAATTCACACTGTAAATCCAGAATAACTCAAATGGATGCCTTCCTTGACTAATCTCATGTTTCTGTAAAACAATAATCTAGACTCCTATGTGGTATCGGTCAGCCCAAGTCAACTGATTTCCGCTAAGATATTCTGATTTCAGCATTGTTGGTTGTCACAGCCCTTTTCAAATTCCACGAGGCAATTGTTTTAGCATCAAAATCGACCAGGCCCAAGTGTTCCTGATCTTTCTCTTGTTGGTTAGCTACAGCAGTCTTTTATTTTTATTTTTTTTCTCCTGCTGTTCTGCTGATGTGTGTGCTCCCTGTTTCGTATTCCTGCACAGAAGTGAGATCCTGTTGCTCCGCCACTGGTTCTCACAGCTCTTCTGTAGCTTAAAGAGGAGTTTCAGACCTTGCTTTACTGTACGACCATCAGGGACATACTATGATTAAAACAAACAGAGGGCTTGTCTGACATGTGAAGGTGTTTATACACAAATTAAATTTACTTTAGCTAGTGAAAAAATTGGTTTAAATTTGTAATTGTCCAAGATTCTTTCCCTCAGAAGACAACTGATTCAGGCTCATGGCATTTCTGTTCTCCAAACAGGTTTCTTTAGCTTAGTCTGAGAGACCTATCTTTTAAATTTGTGGTGATTGGGGATGTTGTTCTTTTTCTTGTGCTGTATACAGGTAAAATGATTAGTGTAGATGTCTCAATGAATTTCTGAAAAGTGTAAGAAATAATTCAGTTGTCAATTTTCAGGAAATCAGGTCTGCACTAAAAGAATCACCATGACATATAAACTGGGGGCTAGTACGTGCTGTGTTGTTCTTGTGCATGCATCTCCTGGTGTTACCATATTTAAGTAACTGAAAGGAGCAACAATTCATGGGGCAACTTGTTAGTGGATTATTGCACAAACCTTAGTACCAGCAGATGGAAATCAACAGGTATTTTCTCACTCCCTTCAAGGATTAGGCTAAAAAATAAACACAGGAAGACTATTTATTGAAGCAAGTGTATGCACATACGAATTTCCCTTCCTTTGTCTACCTTTCCACTGCAGCAATTAAGATTTTGAGTCTCCGAGACATACTTCTTTTGGATTACATTTGTTGTTTGCTGCTAGCTAACATCTTCTGTGGACACATTATAATACAGTGTTCTTAGTGTGAAATGTTACAGGCACAGGCAGATTGTAAAACGATGCTCGTCTTGTGTTGGCATCAGTTTGGAGCCTCGTTAATCTGCAGTAACTGAGGGAATGAGTGTTTCTAAGGGAGGCCGTGTCCTTTCCGGGACTGCCCTGCTTGGAGGCTGCTCACTGACTTGGTTTAGCATCCCTCTGCCTTCTTTTCCAGTCTCTCTTTGTACCAGTAAAATGACTCAGCAAACCTTAGCAGAAACATGCAATTGTGTTTAATGAAAATTGTGATTCTTTGCTTAACTAGCTGTAAAATTTTGTTTGTAGCTTCCATGCAGCTCGCTCTTTGCATCAAAGCTGTAGGTTTAGATTGATGGATAGGTTCTAGCAGGGCACTTGAGAGCTTGCTGATGTGCTGGAAGTGTTCGGGGAGGCATGATGTTGTTATGGCAGCAATATCATCTCAAAATGGTTTTCAAAAGGCGTAGGAATTAGCATAATTACTACATCTGGAAATACTGGCGGGCTGAATGACCCACAGAAGATCAGTGAATTAGCAAGTGAGAGAATCAGGAAGAGAACCCAGCATGTTCTTCCTCTCCATTCAGCCTGTTACATTGTCTGCATTTCTAGTGCCTATGACATGGCTTTTAAGAAAATCTAAAATGTTCATATGCTGTCATATCACTGCAAGTTGTAAAGCTCCAAGTAAATTTTATCCTTAAAGTACATGTAGAGTTTGAAAATAATGTGCAGACAAAAAATCTTCTATTCTACTATTTGAAAGCTGTTGTTTTAGTAATACTATCCTATCGTGAATATTAATTGTAGTTCCTGCTGGTAGTTGTTTTTGTTTCTAAGTCTTTATTGAAGACAGACAATTCCAGATACCAGACACTAAGCACTTGAATCCTTGTATTATCCCTTGTCTTATGCTATCTGTTTGTACAGGAAATATCTTCTCCCATCCCTTGTCAAAAGTCTGCAGGTGTACAACACGTACTCTGTAAAATGTTGTGACCATAGTTAATGTTTTGAAAGATTTATGATAGCTGGTAAAATGTCCTAGTAACACCGATTGCAACAAAATGGAAAAAAAAAGGTCGTATTTCCAGATTCAGTTACCGTAAGCCTTTTACTGCACTTAGTTAAAAAAGGATGCCTCTGTCAAAGGAGCGTCACGAATTTTCTCAGTATAAATTGAGGTCGGTTTGGCCTAATGTGACAGAATTATGAGACGTTTAAAAGGTAGCTTTTGCCTTAAATAGCATGACCTCAGCTGATTGTTTCAATAGTATTGTATTACTGCAGCAAGGTGAGGTGGCTTTATTTTTAAATACATCTCCGGCTGACACACCTATATTGTTCTTCACAAACATGTTTCCTTTAAAGCTGATACCATTTGCACATACTCTTAGTCCTGGTTGAAATTCCCAAGTAACGGGATGTTTTAGGAAGAGTAAATGGAATTTTTCTGATGCTTTATGAAAGACAGAGTTTACCGCATTTCATTGATCTCAGAGGAGTGTCAGTGCAATGTTGTGATTTTCGTCTCCTGGAGAGAAGGTAATTAAATGCTGTTTTCAAACAATATTTTTTATCTTATGATATCACAAAAACCCCAGGGTTTTCTTAAAAAAATAATATTATTTTTAAAACCTGATACTGTATCATTTGATCCTGTATTTTCAGATACCATTTTCAGTTAAAACATCAGCTATAAGAACATTGTTTCCCAAAAACATGCTTTCATCTAAACTGTTTACTAGAAAGCGTTTTCCAATAAAATGCTGACATTGCAACCTCTAAACAGAACTCCTTTAAAAACTCTTGTCAGATTGTTTTAAGGGGATGCTACAAATACAGTATATTATAGATTTCTAGGTCTGGTAACAGCTTGTGTTGCAGAGAGAAAAACAATGGTGGAAAAATGAGGCACCATCACGTCTTCATTCTGTTGCAAAGGATCTAAATAGCATGGATACAAATAATGACCAGTAAGGAATCAGACAAACATCTACACAATAAAGACCGTGAAACAAAATGAGGTGAAAGAACATGTCTTCCATCCAGCTTAGCAAAATGCCAAAGATAGATTTATTTACTTTTCTTTTCTAACGTGAAAGCTGTAGATCTTTAATGCAAAGGGCTTTGCCTTTTCCTCCAAAACTTGTCCCCAGGGATGAAGGTTTAGTCCAGCCCTATGCATTAAGAGATAACGACAGAAATAGGGAATTGTGCAGGCTATCATTGTCCAGTGGAGGTTAATGCTGGAAATACTGAAGCTGAAGGCTTAGGGCCTGTTACCAATGAACAAGCAGACGAAGAAGTTGCATAGAACACGGGCAGCAGCGCTGCAGAAGTGAACTTGAGAAGTCTGTTTCCCCGTGCTTCCTCATCTGTATCCATCTGGTGTCCCTGCTCTTATCCAGAAAGCTGCTCTGTTGTAGTTTTGCGTGACTGCCCTCAGCGTTACTATCTGGGGGAGCGGTAACGGTTTGCTGGGAAGCAGGGTGAACTCTGTCGTGCTGAGCCCTACGCTGCTGTGGCTGAACTCCTGCAGGCACTTGGTGTTGCCAGTTTAAAGCTAGTTCAGGTACCCGTGTGCTGCAGAAGGAGAGCCCTTGCCACATAAGCCTTGTAGGCAGGGTTAGTCTTTCTGACGCTCTACCACTTCATGTGGTTGGGTTCTGGTCTGCGGCTAGACAGGTCGGGACTGCTAGACCCTGCACTGTGTTTCTCCAGAGGAAGGGAAAGGAGGGAAGAGGTGCTGCCACTGTGTTTTCAGTGGGCATATTTGTGTTAACTGGGATAAAGAAGGAGGGGAAGTCTGCTCCCCCGCTTCCAGGCCCTCCCAACCATCAAAACTGGATCCTGCAGCATGTGTCTGTTTCCTAGAAGATACTAATTTTTTATATTCACTAGAAAGGGTTTTTTAATTTATTTTTTTCTCTTTTGTTGAGGGACAATTGTGGAAGAAATACACTTAAGGCAGTTACGAATCAATACTGTATGTTGTTCAGTTGTTGACACTTGCAGGGGGCAAGGGGGATTTCTTACCAGTCATGCCAAACAGGAATCCATAAGCACCGAGGCCTGTTGTTTATGGCATGTCCTAATGTTGACATGCATTTTGGGAACAGGTTTCTCCACAAGACAGATAAGGCTGAAAGTAGGGTGTGGACCAGAACTACCTCCACAAAGGATGGAGTATGGAACCTATGTATAGGTCCGGCCCCATATATAGGAGAGCGGTGGAGGTGAGGAGTTGGTAGTCTCGTCAGTCTTGAAGGAAATGGAGGCATGCTTAGAGAATGAAATCAGGGGAGGTTACAAAGAGTTTTGTAAGGTGTGTGCATACGTCTGTTATTTGGAACACCTTAGCATTGCACACAGGTTGGATATTGGTGAAAAGTGTTCTAAGTAAAGAAATCCTATTTGAGGTTGCCATCTTAAAATTCTGTTGACTGAAGTCGCCCATACCTGGAGATGTACACCTAGCCCTCCAGCTGACCACTGTGACCAGCATTTTTTTCTGATATTCATCACTGGTCTAATTAAATTTGTGTCTTTTGTTGTGAATGTTACTGTCCTGGGTGCCATGGGGAATTCAGGGTAGGAGCACGAGCAGATGGACAGACTGGATGAGGAGGAGCAACCACAGCAAGTTTCTCAAAGTGCAGGCATAGGTGCAGTCTGTTAAACTTTATAGGTCAAAAATATTCTATGACATATGTCCAAGCTTGCTGCTATACAACATTTACAAAAGTGATAAGAGCATTGTAAGCTTTGAGGTTTTGCCCTGTGAGTTGGTTCACCTCAAAATACAACTGTCCTGAACAGAAGATACTCTAAAGATATCCTGTGTAAAGGAAAGATAATTTTTGTCAGTAAGATTGCTGACATTCAGAGAACTGCGTTCACCATTTAAGCTACAAAAGACTTCCAATGGAGCTTTCCAATGTATAACCTAATCTAAGCCATCCATATAACTTTTACAATATGTACAATTTTGCATTCATACAACATTCTCTTTTACAGCAAGATCATGTTAAGAAATTCACTGACCTGTATATAAAGGAACACCTCATACAGTGAGAGCAGGAGCATCTTTTAGGTGCTTTTGTGGAAAAGCTAGCCATAGAGATCTCACTCAATTTCACATAATGAACTGTTGTTTTGTTTTTTTTAAAGTACTGTAGCTCAGATGTGTATCCAGTAGCTGCAACTGCCTGAGTAACTACAATGTTCATATGTGGCTTCTGAACATTGATTTCTCCTGTGACATAGCTAGGATGTTTTATTTAGTATAATTTGAACTATGTGGAAGTGTAGAAATGCAGAAGTTCCCTAGGAAGTGATATCCATATGATATACAGTATGTCTGGTATACAAATACCGTTAACACACATTTTTTTTTTAAATCATGAGGGGAATTTTGAGTTCTTCACTCTACAGAATAAAACTTGTTTTTGTCAGTGAGAGACATGTCTGTAAGTACAACAGAGTGGAACCTAATTAGGTGTGAATTCCAATAAATGTAAAAAACCCAAAACAAAATTAATAAAAGAATTTAGTCTACCTCATGTGTAATAAAATGTCAAATGAATTATGCATGCTATGTACAGTTTCTCAGGAAAGCAGAAGAACGTAGAACTATAATACACACGCTTAGTCATTAAATGCAGACATCTGCTATTGCAAGCCTCAACTTTATTCCTCTTCTAGATATATTAAATTCAGTTTTAGAAATTATTATGATTCTTGATTCCAGTAAAACTCTTTAAGATGCAGTCCCATCTTACTCTGCATCTTATTTTACTGAGTTGGACTAAATGGCATTTTTCCAGTGAGACCAGAGAGCTAGGTTTTCACGCCAAAACAGACGAACCTTTGTTTTCAAGCTGTGTTGTAACTAACTCAGACAGAAAATAACTAGGTTACAAGACATTAGATTGTTTTCTTTTCAAGCATTTTATTTTAAGTGTTTAAAGCTTAATTAATCTTAACAGTAGTAGGGTAACACAGAATAGATCTCTGAACAGACTCTTGATGGCAATTTCATAATGACTGAGCTTACTTTTAATTACTAACAACTTATCATACTTAAAAAAAGTCTTGTATTCCTTAAACAATTGATCAAGGACTTACTGCTTCAGGCAATTCCTTGCTTTTCTTTGTTTTATTTTATTTTATTTTACTTCGTAGTAGTTAGCCAATGCATTTAGAGAGCTGAAAGTGAAGAGAAAAAAATACTTTCTGGGGTTTTTTTCTGTTTATACTACAGAAGTCACTTACTTCTTTCTTACAAAGTATATGTTAACAGTCTGTCTTAGGAAACAGTAGGGCTTTTGAATGTGTTTAGGAAGACTGGAAGGTTAATTTTCATGTTTACATCCAACTTCAGAAGTTTACAATGAAACCTGTATGTAAATTCTAGATAGAGCTGAGAAAATCTCTGACACCTGTATTGAACTTCCATTAGCCTGTGGATGTTCTGGTTCCAGGCATAACAATTTTTGAAAATTAAGCAGATGAACATGTTACTCATTAGATGTACAGGATAATTTTGTGTATTTGATGATAGTGTTGGTAGTTATGATTGTCTTTAGTAGTATTTATTTGTATAGTAGTTATACATTAAAAGTAAGTACAGAATAGTTGAGATAGTATTAAAGGTGTGATCATTCCTCAGTTACTAAAGAAATCAACTCTTTAAGATATTGTGGTTATCATGAAATATCTCTGAGGTTAGCGATTATTTTTTCTTACATTATAATAACAACTATTACATCCATTCAGACCTTGTCTAATTCTTGTTACACATTCCAGTTCAGAGACATTCAGTTGTGCTATTTCTTAGGTAGGTTACATATTGTGATTGTTTTTAACATATCTTTAAATCCGAGCAAAGTCAACTTATGTGCTTAATTGCTAAATCTGGTTCTTCTCAGTAAGTGGTTCTGTAACGTGTCACAGTACCATCCATAGTTCTTCATAATTCCGTGTGCAAGCATATTCCTTCTGTGAAAATGTAATGTAACTGTCATTTTCTACAGATTATCTACTTCATCTCTAGGTAAATTTTTGTACTTATTTTGTATTGTTTTCTGTATTTAGTCTCAACTTACCTGAGGTGTTTAAATTCTGTCTTAAACGAATTTTAAATCTAGTAAACTTACTTTATTTAACTAATTTTAACATTACACTCAATAGCACTTAGAATATTTGTGCTTGGAGCTAGAACTTTACTTTCTTTCACAGGCAAAACTCCTGTGTCCATCAGAAAAAGGTATTCCCAAGTAAGGACAAAAGAATCTGTAACAGCATACCCTGCATATTTGCTTTGTGTTAAAGAAAACAAAAGGAGATTGCAAGCTAATTATCACAATAATATGTGTTTTTCTTGTGAATAGTGTGTACTTTCCAACTTTACGTATGAATCCTTCAGCTATGCATGCTAGGTTCAAAAGCGAACAATCAGCGAAACTGCAGACCAATACTGCCATGGTACGCAAGAGATGCTCATGTCAAGGCTAGGGGAGGGTGGTGAGACACAAAGCAGAGGACAGAAGTGGGCATGGCTTAACGAAGCTCAGTTCTCTGGTGGCAAAAAGTCTTTCACCAGGAGAAAATATACAGTTTAGCTAATCAGAGTGCAAGAGGTAGACAAATGAGTGTTTTAGTGACCCTCTCACTGCATTGAACAGTCAGTTATGTCCTGTATCATTTTAAAAGTGTTGAAAAGCTGAATCAGGCCCAAGCAGCTGTGAGCTCTTAAAAATATCTTTCTTTGTGTCCTGGATTTTGCAACTTCAGTACTTATCTTTTATAACTTTTTTTTTTGTGTGTGAAAAACATTTAAATGAAATCTTGTGTGCATTCATAACAAAAATGTGTGGGTTGCCAACTGTAAGTAATCATGCATTGACAATCAGTTACTCTCTATATAAATAATACTGATGTATACTCTGTATTACTTTGTATGAAGAATTGCTCTTCATTTTATGTATCACACATACAATTAAATTTTAAAAATGAAAAATAAAATTTGGTGTCAAACATTAGAAATTAAAGGCATCCAAAATATATGTCTGTAAAATAAGGTATACCTGTTCTCTAGCTAGCCATCTGCTTCTTTAATATTAGAGTCTTGAGGTTAGCTCTTGGTAGTTATGCTTGTGTAAGGTACTTTCATGCCTTCAAAAGAAATGTTTGCAAAGTTATATTTGAATAGAGTAGGTAACCTTGCATAATATTCTGCACTGAAAAATTCCACTGTTTTTTATTGAAAGTTTTTCAAAATAAGAGACACCAGATAACAACTTGTGACTAATGCATTGGTTTTTGTGTCCCGTAGCTATATAAATGGGAAAAAAAACATCAGCGTAATGGGATTAGGTAGGCCGTGTAATGACTGCATATTGTTATCTGGATTTCAAAGAATGGGATGGGTAGGCAGTGATACATGGTCCTTTAACTGAGGAGGAAAGAAAAGGAGCTCTGTGGAGAGAATGGGGGATGATCCATGCAACTGCATCTAACTGTTGTCAAAATGTAAGCAAAAGTGCTCTGCAAGTACAAGCAGGAAGGAACAGGGGGACAGGGCCAAGGCTCACTCTGCATTTAAGTACCTTTGGGCAGATTTTGTGTTTGAATCCATCTCATAGCTTCCTTTTGCGACACTTCAGTGGCAACAAGTTCCTCTGTATTTCTGTTCTGAGTCTGTACTGAAGGGTTTATGTTTTCAGGATGATGTTATCTCATGTTTCTCATCAATTAATTAATCCTTTACTCAGCTTGCTCAAGCAGGGACCAGTCAGGGTCTACTAGTGCAGATGAGATAAAGGAGCCTCCTCTAGTTCTTGGTTACTTTGCGTCTTGCAGATTTTGCAAAGGTGGTTTGGATAATGGTTTCCCTGGAAGAAGAAAGTCCTGATACTCTCAGCCTTTTCAGCTTGTTTTCATAGAGTTCAAACTTCTTGAGGACCATCCCAGTAAACTCAAATAATTTTTGAGTTGGAAATAGTTTGCAGGAATATTGAGATATGGTCTTGAAAAAACTCATCAGGTGTAGGTACAAGTTGGGCGACTGATCAGTTAGTGCTGACGCTTACTTAGGCAGCATAACCACTTTCATCATATATGCTAGTACAGCATGAAACAATCTACGAGAGAAATATGGACGTGCTGGAACGTGTGCAGAGAAGGGCCACGAGGATGATCAGAGG
Organism: Chroicocephalus ridibundus; assembly: GCF_963924245.1. Classification (NCBI taxonomy): domain Eukaryota; kingdom Metazoa; phylum Chordata; class Aves; order Charadriiformes; family Laridae; genus Chroicocephalus; species Chroicocephalus ridibundus. The sequence goes on along the minus strand of NC_086316.1, from coordinate 28,918,477 downwards.
GCTGGAGCACCTCTCCTATGAGGGCAGACTGAGAGAGTTGGGGTTGTTCAGTCTGGAGAAAAGAAGGCTCTGAGGAGACCTCGTAGTGGCCTACCAGTATCTTAAGGTGGCCTACAAGGAAGCTGGTGAGGGACTTCTTAGGATGTCGGGTAATGGTAGGACTAGAGGGAATGGATTAGAGCTAGAGATGGGACGATTCAGACTGGGCGTTAGGAAGAAGTTCTTCACCATGAGGGTGGTGAGACACTGGAACAGGTTGCCCAGAGAGGTGGCGGAAGCCCCATCCCTGGAAGTTTTTAAGGTCAGGCTGGATGGGGCTCTGAGCAACCTGATCTGGTGGGAGATTTCCCTGCCCATGGCGGGGGGGGTGGAACTAGATGATCTTTAAGGTCCCTTCCAATGCTAAAAATTCTATGATTCCATGATAATATATGCTTAGTTACACTAATGAAGATGGAATACAGGAGGGATATCTGGAGATGGTAATTTTAAATCAAATAATTTTAGCTGAAGAAAGGGCATGATGGAAGACCGTTCTCAGGACAGCTTTGCCTTTGTTCTCATTTATCAGAAAGATGCTAGTTAAGCTAGCCATCCACATTTAGACAGTGTTTTCTGTATAAAGGAACAGTTAGCTATTTAATTCACTTTTCCTAGAAGATGTGCTATTAGTGTCTGCTGTAAGTGGTTCCAAGATCAGTCATTTTCTTCTAGTGCATCTCTCTCCTAGTGAAACAAAGTATAATTTCCTCACATGAAAAACTTAAAGGTCACAAATTTCAAAACTTTGGGCATACAGTAATAGATTATTCAAAAAAAAAAAAAACAAACAAAAAGCAGACTAATACCTTTTTCAACCCCCTAGCTGTCCCTTGTCTCATACAAAGGAGAATGTAGATTGCACCATGCTTTTAAAAAAAGGAAAAAAATTCCTAAATATTATCTTTAAGTGGGGTCTCAACAGCAGTCAAATAATCACTTTCATATGACTTTTCGCTTTATTATTTCATGAAAACATGAGAAATGCTTTACCGAATCACCTACATTGCAGAAAATGAGGAAATGTATTCCTGTGCTGAAGCACTGTTTGTCAAGGAACAATGTTACATTTCTACCACACAGCGTAATTTCTATAGCACGGGTATAATAAAATAAATTACAAAAGAAAGCAAGACAGTCTTGTTTTCCTCATATTTTGCTGTAGAAATAAAAATAAGTCTAAAGAAGGTGTGTTAGAGTGAAAATTACATGGTCTTACGAGTGATTTCACATCGGTTTGTTGCACAGAGGATGGTACCAGGACGAGGGGAAGAATGCACCAGAGAGGATATTATAGGAAAACCATCTTCATGGTGCATCAAGGCTGGGATCTTTGTAAGACCAGGGAGAGCATTGGTGATATGAGTCAATCAAATAAGTAAGGGGAGTTGATGTTACACAGGGCTTGGAATCATATTCAGAAAAAAATTATTTGATGGAATGAGACAAGAGGTGAATTCAAAGGCATTGCAGTGTGCGTGGATATACACAACATGGGGGCAACCTTAGCAGCTGCACATTTTATGGATGTGAGAATTGAAACCCAGATGTCAGGAAGGCAAGGAGAGAGATAAGCACCTGGGTGAATATTTTCCGTATTTGGTTAGAGTGACATAATTCTTAATTACCTCTAGTATATATTTCACTCGGTGATGCTAATTTATTTCGATCCAAGTGTTCAGAGTTGTAGACTTGTAGTATTTTAAGACATCTTAGAGTGAAGTCGGACTTCACAGCAGTGGAAGCAGTTCTGACAACTAATTGGATGATCTTATGTTGCAGGATAACATCTATTCATCCCATTCCTTATGGGGAGACTCAGATTTTTTCAGTATCAGAATAAGAGACAAGAGATGGTTTTAAAAATACAATGTTTGCATTAAAATAGGAATGCAATAAGCATTTTCTGTGCTTTTTTGGACAAATTTCAGAAATCATCTTGAAATGACATCTACGCTTAAGTTTTAGGGTCAGCACAATTTTTTTAAGGTTACAGAAGTTATGTAAAATTTCCGTTTAGAAAACAGAGACTACCTCAAAACTGATGTTGAAAACTAGAGAAACTTTTAAAGTACCTATACTGTACATAGCTTCCCTGGAAGTCTGAGAGCTACCCTTACATCAGCATTTTCATAAACATGCTCTTCTGTGCACTGTGCATTGTGTTTCCTTGGACCAGGGCCCTTGACATTAAACGATGAGGCTTTTTTTTAATATACTTGAAAATAAAATGTTGGGGTTTTTTAATGTATTCCAGGCATTTAAAATATTTTTAAATCAACCAAGCATTTCTGTACATTATTTTTATAAAAGTATATTTAAAATACTGCTTACATTAAAAAAAAAACAACAGGTAATTTAAACAATTGGCAGTGGCAAGAAAGGATACAATAGCAAAGCTGTAACAAGTTATTAGAGAAGGTCATCTTCATAAAATGAGGTCAGTTTGTGATTCTTAATGCTAGGAAGTATTCAAATTGTAATTTCTTGTACTGCTCTGGGTTTCTTGGCAAACTAAAATTTCGCTTGCCTTTTTGGCAAAGGTACCTCCCTTTGAATTCACTCTGGAGTCCGCGATTCCTACTTTTCCTTTTAAAGTCATATTGTAGCAGAAGCCCCAGTTTGCAAGCCTCTAAAAAGTTTTGCACAAAGTATTTTTACTGGGCTAGAAAATTAACTTCTTCCTGTCTTTCTGTGAAAGATAACTGTTTTTAAATACTTGTCACAGTAAATCTATGCCATCTATTCCTTACAGATTTTTGAATGGACAAATATCAGATATGCGTCATCCAATATTCATCAGGCTGTTTAATCATCTAATATAATTGTTCCCATATATCAGCTGGTCTATTTCTCAAAAAATGTTCTAGAAGGAAATACGTAGGTCTGATAATCTGTTTTTACAATGGAACATTTCTTTTTAAACAGAACTGAAGAATAATTTTTCTGTTTGAAGAACTCCACAGAGAATTTCCCACTTTCAAGAATGCCTCCGTCTCTCAGGCTTTTGCATGGCACTTTTAAACACAAATAGCCATTTCACGTCCTAGATGTTCATAGTGGTCCTGCTTGCTTCCTGACAGGTTCAAGAGCTCTGACACAAGATTAGTTTCCAGCAACTGAACTGCACTTGAATCAGACTGAAAACAATAGGGAAGAAACTGTATTTTAGAAAAGGCTAATTCTGTATAGATCAGTATTATATTTGCTTGCATCCTTTGGAAGAATACCATCTGCGGGAGCAAGCATATCAGAAGCCAGTAGTCTCTGACCAGGTTCTGTTAGATATGCTACATGCGGAAGTTTTAATGTTTAAAACAAAATTTACTTCACTGAAGATATTTGATGCTACATGGGATTTTGATTTAGCAGAGTGAAATGGCAAAGTACTGAAATCCCAGTGCAAACACAGTATAGCCACTGCAATATACAGTTGGATTGCAGTACAAATCTGATTGCTATTTCTGGCCTTTATATGCTCACTGTCGCGATGCTGGGCATTGCCAGGTGCTGGGAGGGAATATGTGAGTTAAAGTCAGCTCAATCCCATTGCTCTGTTCACAGCTCATTTTGCCAGTTGTTAAGTTTTTATACTCTGTCGAGCTGAGCCACATATGCACTTACCCCTTGCTGGGCTGGCTAAGTCAAGAAGCCATTCACGCTCTTTTGATTAACTCGGGGAAAAACATTTACACAAGCAGTTAATCCACTGAACTGATACAGACATTTATCTAAAACAAACCCTCCAGTCCCTTTTCTCTTAACATAACGTCGGCTTTCTTTGCAACAGCTGTGGTCAGTCACTTTCTACGTTCTTCCCTCAGCTTCATAAGCACATCGCCCTTGCCCGTCTCATCTGACCCTTCTTCTGTTTTAGGGGTTTACTGGCCAGACAGAAAAAGGTAAACTTTTTTTTTTTTTTTAAATAAACAAGTTTATTTAAGTAAAGCAGGTATGTAAAGAAAAAATGAAAGGTAGGCTAAATAAGGATCAAAAGAGGGGAAAAAAAAGGAAAAGTGTATATATGTATGTACACAGAAATGTGGAGACAATTAGTTAAAGGAATAGACACAGCCTTCATACCACATGCACACATACCACCTAGTAACAACTAGCACAGCTGTAGGTGCCAATCTGGAGTTGTGGTGTGTCTGGTCACAACAGTAAATAAGTAAAAGGAAAATGTATGATTTGGTTTATGTATTTCCTGGTCATTGTGATGATCCATTAAGAGCAGTTTTTCCTTAGCTTCTAGGTTAGGGTTCATTCTGTCAAAGCAAAGCAGAATTCAAGCTCTGCTTTTTTCCATTTAGCATAATGTTTTAAAAATTGTTTCTTCCTAATGGTCTTTTTTATGCCATATATATATATAGGAAAGTAATGGACAATAATAAAACTTTTCTTTGTGTAGAGTAGGTTCTCATTCCTGTTTCACTACAACCAGAAGTGCCATATGCTTAGATACTATGAGGACTGGAAATGGCTAGTTCACACAAATAGCCTTCCCTGTTCATTTTTGCCTCAGGAAAAAATACGATCCCCAGAAAGGGTTGATAGAGAAAGGTACAAATCCAGCCTGAAAGACTGCAAAACAACATTGTCACATTTCCCAGCTGTAAAGGAAATGTAGAACAAGTTGGACAACACAGAAAGCAAATTTGAGTTGTTAAAAATACTTCCTGTGGTGTAGTGCAGTGTTCACTGTCATCAGTCTCCCCATCTTGTCTGTAGAGTAACAAGGGTTTTGTCAACGTACAGAAATAGGGTTTTATGGTAGGAAACAGACACCACCTCTTAATCTGAGACATGTGATGCTCATTCCAAGTAAACTGGGTGTCTGTTATGTCTGTCCAATGCATCAGTGAAAAGTTTATCCTCAAGATGAATTTATTTATGCTCGTTTTTGGTGAGAGCTGTTCTGAAATGGCTGGCGATCAGCTTGAAACCTGTTTCTAGCATTTTAAGTAACAAGCTTCAACTTTACTTTGGAAAGCCCCATTCAATTTTGCTGCCAAATAAGTGAGGTTTTTTAAAGTCACATCTTATTTGATTGTATACAGCAGAGTTCCATGAAGGTTTCATAAGGCACTCATAATTTACCCACGAAATTTAAGGACTGAAAGTCTTTATTGTGTAAGTCCTAAAATTAGACTTTTCCACTTCTGTTAAAAAGTTAAACTTACTAATGTAGATCAAGATTATTAATTTTCTCTGCCATATAAAACAAACATGTAGAAAAATTGTTTATGCAAATCATGCCATGAGGAAGTTAGAGTAATGGATCAAATTAGTTTCAATTTCTTACAGGAAGATTGAGTTATTGCATAGAAAGATTACAGTTGATTTTTATTTCATATTAATAATATGAGAAAGTAGGAAGCAAAGAAAATCTTTATTGCACTTTACTTCATATGCTGTGATTTTTCACATTTTCTTCTGAACAGAATGACTTAGGACCTCTTCAACGTCAATTGTACACAATCTAACCAAGTTTTTTTCTGTTTCTAGGTTACAGGTGCAAAAGAAAGTCAAATGCGGAGCACAGGAAGTTGTGACTTTTCAGTTTATAACTTTTTTCTTTTTATTTTCCAATATGCAGTTTTCTTTTGCATCTTGGTCTTTTCCTGTTCATGCATATTTTTATGGACAAGTTTTCCACTTGGTGATAATGCCTTTACAAAGATAAAAAAATAGGCAATTAAAAGATATAAAAAGTATACTGTCTGTACTCAGGGGCTAAGTTACAGTGCTTTGTGTAAAACGTTGCTTTACATTTTTAAGAATTTTTTTCGTATGTTGCCTAAAAGTTAAAAAAGAAGACATGAGAATTATTTGTCAACTTTTACATTAGAAGGTGTCTTTGTGTTCAGAGCTGCCTTTCTTCATAAAGTGTTTGGAATAGTGGTAGCCTGAGTATGCTTTCATATTGTTCAAAGCATTCTGGATAGTTCAGTGTAAAGCTGATGAGAAGAACTGTAGATATTCATGATACTGAAAAGGCAGTGAAAGAGCAGATGAAGTTAAGTATTGTCAAATACAAAGTAATGAATATTAAGGGAAAAAAAGAGTCTTTAGCCTATATGTGCAAAACTGTGGGCTTTGCTACCACTCAGGAAAGAGATTGGAGAATGATAGACATTCCTCTGAAAATGTCAGCTTACTGATCAGCTGAGTAAAGCGACTGTTGGGACTGACCAGGAAAGAACAGAGAACCATGGAAAAATTGTAATGGTGGTCCTTTATTAACCCGTGGTACTCCTGACCTTTTGTCTATAACCATTTTTGTCAGTAAACGGTAGCAGATCAAGAGAAGGTAAGGTATGCAGAGGGCTATAAGATGTCAAAAAGATGTAGTTTGCTTTTGCTTGAGGAGTTGCTGAATGTGCTACAGCTTTTCTGTTTGTCATTAAGATAGCTAACCGAGATTTAAGAAGGCATAGATGGCTTTGAATAGATGAATAGAGCTTTCTGTTTGAGTTAGAATACCCACTATGCAGTCTTCATAAAAAGAGAAAAAAAGTCCGGTTGTACACAGTTACACTCTGGAGCACTTTGCCATCACGTGTTGTGGACCCAAACTCTGAAAATGGTTAAGAAGGAATAGCCAAATTCGGAGAACATATTAGACATCTGTGGACTGTTTATAAGGTGCAAGAACTAAGGACCTAAAACTGTGCAATCACACATTCAGAATTTGTCCATGCGTGTATGGCATACATTGATAAGCCCTCCCCATTTTTAGACTTTTTCCCCACCCTGAGGGTTAAAGTGCAGCAGTTTGTTTAAAGGGAGAAGAGTAAGCCTAATAGTCTATTCTGGAACATAAAATCACATACTTATTGATGAAGTATTTTTCTGGAAGCGTTGTTTTTTCTAAGATGTACGTAAATCAATAACAAAACAGGTGAAAAAAAATTGAGTTACATTTGTGTAAAATGCAGCACAAGTTGAATTGGGTTTATCCCATTGTTTTTTCTAATGTCTTGCATCAGTGTGTATGTGCATTTTTTTATATATATATATATATATATATATATATACACCCACACACACATATATAGGTAGAATTATCATCATTGTTGATATCTGTTACTTTAAAAATAAAAAAAATAAATCAGTCTAGGCTTTTCTGTTTGCATTTGAGATTCCTGCTTGTTAACTGTGTTATTTTGATTACTGCCATGTTTAAGGGCTGCTCATTCACTGACAAGACTTTTTTTTCCTGGAAACCCTCAGTGTCTGGGACTCTCTTCAGAGCAGCTTGTGCTAATTATACTTTTACGTGTCAGCTCTGTGGAAAGCTTTTTTTCTCCTGTTTCTTAAGAAAAGTATCTGGGCTCCTAAAAAAAAAATCATTTGTTAGATTAGTAATCAAATCCAGTTAAGTACTATCATTTATGTGCACAGGCCCATTGATTTGCTAGTCCAAATTTAAAATACTTATGTTCGAGTCAAAAGCCAGATGTACTTGGGCATTAGATTATGTTTCTGTTGTAGTTGCTTGCTAGGTTTGCGCATTATCAATAATTCAAACTAAGGTCATGCTATCAGGAGTGTATTGCTGCGTGGCACTTTCTGAAGGCTAAAGATTTTGGGGGGAAAGTTCGTGATTCAAATCGTCGTGAGTGTTTCTGAATTTTTTCTATCCCTTTCAGGCTTGCCTATATTTCATCAGTGTTTTATACTGAAAATAGAAAATTACTTTTACTCATAGTACGTGTTTAAGCACTATCAGTGATGTGTGTACTGATTTAATAAAAATAGATCCAATATTCATGAAGTCCATGAACAGTTTCAATATCTTTGAAATTATATCTAACGTGCATTCAAGAGTAATAATGTGATTTATTATTTTACGTAGCTGACAGGGAATGCAGTAGGTGCTGGAAATCTGTTCTGTTTTACTGTTTTTTATCTGGGTCAAATTTGACAATTTTTACTGATGGATAGATAGCACAACAATGAGTGTACTGTCCCTAGATTCCTGAGAATATAACATACTCCATTAAAAATGCTTTAAAAGGGAAATGTTGGGGTTTTTTTATTTAACTGTGTACAAAGTTAAATTAAATTTATTTAATTTAAAATTATAATTAAATTTATTAAACTTTGTACAAACATGCTCTTTTTAATTCTTTCAGCTTGTGTTTTCAAGGGTTGGGAACAGAACATATGTGTTTGGTTTTTATGGAATTTTGATTTCATACAGACTGGCAATTCAGGTAGACTCTGCTCTTGATCAGTGGTAGAAGGAATATCTGGATGATGCCCTCTTCCACTTACCTGGAATCAAAGAATATGTTGTAGGAACTTTGTTCTGTTGTTTTTTATGGTCATTATTGCCTTATAATCTGGAAAAAGAATAGTCTGTTGGTCAGAACATTACTGTTCCCAAAACAGAAGTGCTGTGAAATAGCTCAGGAATGTGCAGAGGTGATATCCAGGTGTTATCAATGGTTTAAACTGGTGGTATGTGGAAGGGTGTCTTTCTCTTTTAAAAACATCTAAAATTAGCAAGTAGATTTTGGAGCAAGTATGAGGGAAGGGATTCAGAATGAGCAGGTAGCTAATGGCATGACAAACCAAGTTTCAATGTATTGTGAAACCGAGGAAGTTCAGAGGAAAATAACTTCAAATGTGCTAAGCAATTAAGACTTGTGTGGTTAAGACTTTCAGAATATAAAATCAATTTCTTTGGATCAATATAAAGGGAAAAATAATAACCAATCTCTAGCCTTTTAGAATGTGTTATTACAAATACAGACGTACTCAAGTCACACTTGAATGTTGTATGGTCACTGTAAGAAAGAGCAACATTTGTATGTTTCACTGCATATTTCTTAATGAGCTTTTGGGTTTTTCACTGTGGAGTTTTCGTTCCTGCAGGCAATGCTGACAGTAGCCTTTTAATATAGGTAGTGAATTTATCTTATTGGCAGCAGGCCATGAATAAGTAGGTGAAGCTGAAACATTTGTTCGGATACTTCAGTTGGTAATGTGTTTTGTGTTGTCCCTGTGAGGTGAACTATGGCTTTTCAACAGAGAAGTAGCAAATGCATGCCTACTTTGAAAGAATAAATAGTTCGATCATGTGATGAAGATGTTCATTAAGATTAAGAAGCCAAAAAAATTTTAACAAAAATTTGTCATATTATATCAAAGGAAATGCTCCTCTCTATGGGTAGCAGTAATGGTAGTAATAAACCACTGCTATGACTTCGGACAAGTCCTGCTTTTCTGAAGCAGCACGTATTTCATTTGGATATTTACATGTTTTATAAGAAAAAGTAGTCTCTTACGTGGTTCTTCGAGGGCATGATGGTAAAGCTTTACTCTCTTTATTGATATTGCATGTGTTTTCTTCTGAATTAACTTGAGAAATGGTTATCTACAGAGTGAGGTAATTTGAATATTTTTCATTTGGTATGTATTCATGCAGTGGTTTTTTTTTTTTGAAAACACAGCTTTCTTCTAGGTAAATAACAGGATCCTTCCGTAAATTGTCAGTGAGGTGATGCTACTGCTTTCTGGCCAATGCTTTTTGGATACTAAGTGTTTTAGTTTGAAGCTGCATGTTGAGACTGTGGGGTTCACTAGGAATACCTTAATCATAACAAGGGAGCAATTGTTCGTTGTTTTTTTCTTTTCTTGTGGATTTAACCTTGGAGCAGTTCCAGCTGTGTTAATAAGCCACAGGAAGCTGCAGTGAACATACATATATTTAAAGAAGAAATTCCTTCTCTTACCTAATGCAGAGACAACTAAGCAAGAGCAGCTGCTTATTGAAGTCAGTTTCATTTTCTCTACATGTGAAATTAATAACCGAGGACAAGACATGAAACCAGTTCATGACTAGTAGTTGGCTGATCTACATCCAGTAGCTGCAGTTGGATGTGGCTTCCACATATGAGGTTGACTTTGTTTAACAGGGGGAAAGTCACAAAGCATTAATTGCACTTGATGTTTTTGGACATTTCTAGAATCAGAAATCTAATTTAATCTAAGTGAAATGCAGGTCTTATGTTTTGTATGTTACACTTAAAAAGGTCAAACAGAATCAATTCCCTTCAAGGAATGCCAAGTCTAAAAGCGGTATTGGTCATATATATTATTTTTTGAGAATGCCTACTACTTCTGACTGCTGCTTCTGCAGAATAGGTATGCAGAATAGAACCTGCAATGTGCATAGTTCTTTGGGAATAAATTGGGGAACAGGCAGGACAGCAACTGATAGTACTCATGTTGTTGTATGGAAAGATATTGCTAATGTACTTGAACCTGCCATTTTAGAGGCCAAAATATGGTTAGGGGACTTCTTTTCCCTACAAAAAAGTAGAGATCATCAGACAGTTTTCAGTTAGTACTCGGCATCAACAGGCAGAGGGAGGTTTGGGAATTTTCTTTCTGTAGATCCCAGCAAATAATTTTTATCCAACTGAGGACAGCCGTCTTCAGGAAGTGTTGTGGTTTAATCCCAGCTAAGCAACTAAGCACCACACAGACACTTGCCCACTCTCCCCCAGCAGAATGGGGGAGAGAATTGGAAGGGTAAAAGTGAGAAAACTTGTGGGTTGAGATAAAAACAGCTTACTAATTTAATAACAATAACAATAACAATAATAATAATAATAATAATAATAATAATAATAATAATAAATTTAGTAGTAGTAGTAGTAATGAAAAGGAAAATGGCAAAGAGAGAGAAAAAAAAAACGAGAAAGACAAGTGATGCAAATAAACACAATTGCTCACCACCAGCTGACCAATGTCCAGCCAGTCCCTGATCAGCAGCACCCCTGCCAACATACCCCCTAGTTTTATTGCTGAGCATGACATCATACGGTCTGGAATAATCCTTTGGTCAGTTGGGATGAGCCGTCCCAGCTGTGTCCTCTCCAAACTTCTTGCCCACCCCCAGCCTGCCCTCTGGCAGGGCGGTGTGAGGAGCAGAAAAGGGCTTGGCTCTGGTAAGCACTCCTCAGCAATAACTAAAACATCCCGGTGTTATATCGACACTGTTTCCAGTGAAAAAATTGAAAACATACCCCCTTACCAGCTACTATGAATAAAATTAACTGTATCCCAGCCAAAACCAGCACAGTAAGTAACATATTCCTGAATATTTTGCATTATAGTAACAGGAATGCCCACAACACTTCAAAATGCAGCGCTGGATTTTATCTATGGCAAAAGTAATTTTTCTATTTTCTTTTAGCACTTTGTAAATTCATTGATGTTGTCTGAAGTCAGGTTCCTGATGTCTGCTTCTTCTGGTACTGTTATCAGCTCTACTAAGAGCTACAGTATTAAAAGCAGCTCTGTCTTTTCCAGTTTGGTCATCAAAACTTGAAAGAAAATGCATATAATTGTGGAACTACAAGGCACAAAATGGTTTTAGAATTATTTTTGCTTTTATTTCAGCTACTGGAGAATAAGACTCGACATAAAACATTACATTTCAGAGCGTTTCTTACTTCTCTTATTTTCAATAGCGTTAATATAAATTATACCTAAATTTAGCATGAAGTGTCTTTTGAAGGACTTCCTTTTTCCTTTAAAAATTATTTGCCTTTTTGTTGTATCCCAAATTACTTTTACCCCTGCTCCACGTTTTCTCCTTTCTTTGGAAAGAAATGTTCTGCCATATTCAAATCTGATTTGTGGTTGTTTTGTTCAGTCCAGAACAACATTTTTTGTCACATGACTCTTGTGTCCAAAAACTTTCAGCCAGCTCTGTTGAGAGCAACACTGCCAGACTAGTGATGGGTTTACTACTTGAATTTCATGTTGTGGATGAGGCGTTGTACTCACAGACTGACAAATACTTGGATTGTAAGAAGAATGACTTTTATCTTGTTAACTTACAATGCTAATTATGACTAAGTTTCAAACACTGTCAAACATTTCAAACTTGACCTTTACATACAAACATCCAGCCAACATGTTGATCCAGAGGGCACCATTCCATTGAAAGGATGTTCCTGGGAAGAAGGCCAAACACTTGAAACAGCATTGTGATTGCTTACTCCAAAATTTCAAACAACGAGTGACTACAATAGGGCCCCGCTAAATGTATTTGTGGTCTGAAAAAAATTACCATTACCCAAATTAAGCTGCATGTTCCTCAGTCCTTAACAGTTACAGACATTCTACTTTTTAGAAGCTGAACTTGAACTCAAAAGCCTACCATTCAGGCTTCTATTTTTTAAAAAATTTAGGTATTATATAGTAGAGGCATTATAGCCTCTACAATGAACGTGTTTTGTGTAATCTCCTACGAATTATTTGAGTTCTGTAATCCCTAACACTTTTACACATTTTTATAAGCATTAGCATACTGAACATTGTATAAGTACTGAACAGTGATAATGTATTATTTGCATTCTATTCTTCTGAGTCTGTCAGAGGAAATAACTGTTCAGATTTGTGTTCTATTGTTGTGGACATCTATTTTAATTTACAGTACTATCAATATTCATATGTGTGTTCTATCACATCTTATTGAGGTACCTAGCAACACTTTTAGAGAATATCTTTTCTGCACGTTTTGGTCTATATAATCAGACAATATTACTATCGGGTAGTATTACCGCAGCTTCTTATTTCTTTGCTATCTTTTGTCCAATTTAGTGCTAAAATCAGTCATTCTGCCTTATGAGTAAATAAACTTTTGTGAGATACCTATTTCTATATTTGGATGGCTCTGACCACAATAAGGTTTCAGACCTGTTTGGGATCAATAATGCCATAATACATACAGTTAGTCATAACAAAAAATAATTGAATGTGGTGGTTGTTTTTCCTAGGTATAGCCTATCTGAGTGGAATGTGCAGTGAAAAACGAAAATGTATAATTGCAGAGGACAATGGTCTGAATCTCGCTTTTACTATTGCCCATGAAATGGGTCACAAGTAAGTATGTGAACAAATGCTAGTATTTTTTTGCATGTAATATTACTATGATTTGATGAGTTTGATTGTGTACTTGCTTTTTTCTTTTAGGAGGGCTTTTAAATTTGATGAAAAATTTGGAAAACAATGTTTTTGTAATTAATAATAATAGTGACATATATTGATATATAGAATGTAAATTAAGAAAATGTTTACAACTTAAATGTTTACAACTTGAAGTAATACAGGAATCTTTATAGCTACACAATAACTAGGTTAGCTGGAAGGACTGATAATTTCTAGAGGAAAAGCAGGTGCCCCGAGATGTTTTTCTCTCTTGGGACTGTGGTATTGTGTATCAGATCCAGCTCTGACTATTGTTGCCAAGAAACATTTTAATGAGAACATGAGTTGGAAAAGTCCTTATTTAAGTTGGCGTTCTCAGGATAGATCCCATTAAAGTGTATAATGGTCATCAGCCATCACAACATTAATATTGTTTTTTTCCTGCCTTAATAGCAAAGGATGACAAAGTGAAGGTGAAGGTAACTATCCTTCTCAATTGGATTGTGTTTTTTTACTTATTCCACAAGGAATACTTTAAAGCAAAAGTGAAAAATTCTCAAGTTGCAATAATGAAATTTGTTAGTGAAAGTTGTGTATGATTCTTGGCTTCAGTACTTGTTAAAGAAAATAAATAGGAGAGTTCTTATTTTAAAATGAATAAAATAAAATAAAATAAAATAAAATAAAATAAAATAAAATAAAATAAAATAAAATAAAATAAAATAAAATAAAATAAAATAAAATAAAATAAAATAAAATAAAATGGAGATGTTTATTAATCTGCCATTTTTACCTGCAGTGTCTGCTCCAGGTATCTGTATATGCATTTTTAGAATAGCAGCTTCTAAGTGACAGCAGCAAGGGATGGTTTGTTAAATCCCTTGAACCTCTGAACATTAAGGTCAGGTATCTTAGGACAAACACTTTGCATTAAAAGAAGTGATTTGGTTTATACTTGGTCAAAGCTCTCTGAAAATGGAGGTCATAGCATCTAACGTTGAAACATGCAGTTGATTACAAGAAAGAATTGGGACTTAAAATTTGAAATTTGTCTGTTTGACTATTTGTCTATTTGAAATTTGTCCTGGATGCAAAAAAATCAAATTCAGAGTAATTATAAGAGATGCTGCATGAAATTAGTCTTTTCTGTTTTTTCTTTTTTTGAGTTTTCATAACTGCAGGAAGCAGCTCCAGGTTAATGTAAGCCAGCCTGTTTGAATGATAGTTATGATAAAGGAAAGACTTCAAGAGAAAAATTTGTTTGTATTTTGTAGCCACATGCTGCCCTTTCTTATTCACTTCTAGTATTAGAAGGAGGGTGGGTAGAGGAAGATTCTTTTTCTGTACATATGTTGTTATGACAGTAAACCAAGGATAAGGGGAAATAAGCAATAACTGAATATGATCTGCAGGTAAGTTCATTGATGGAGTAAATTAGAGAATTGTTTGAGGCAGGTATGATAATACTGGATAATTTAAAGAAATATAAATACTGCTTTATGCCCTGCACAATAAAAATATGTTCAGAGAATAAAAAGCTTGGCAGCAGAATTGCTGGATTTGAAAAAAAGGGCGTCTTGATCAACAAGAAATGTAACACCTTACGCTTCCTGAGAAACGGTGGTGTACAAAATCCTAGATGCGGAAAATAGGAAGCAGGTATAAAATTTTTGCAAAGTTATGGGTGATGTGTTGGCTCTGCACTAGCAAATTTGAGTGTGGGATACTGGTCTTGTAAAGAAGGTTTTGTCTTGCAGCAGACAAATTAGAACTATCTTTGACATTCTAAGGGCTGCTGGATGCCAAACAGTATCCGGAACAAGTTAGACAGGGAAGCTCACAGTTGGTGCCTAGCAGTTCTTCCAAGATTGCTGCACAGGCCAGGCTCTATAACCCTTGTTGCATTTGGTCCTCAACTTGGAATATATTCGTGGCTTTGCATTGCTGTGGGACTGAGGAAGAGAACGGATTTAGCACAATCTTCCTACAGGGACATAAAACCTAAGTTGCTGGGAAAAAAATGTTAAAGGCTATGCTATGAAATTTCAGAACTTTCAAATCCTCCATATTAATTCAAACAAATTTGGAAAAACAAATCACAATGACATCCCAGCCATCATATTCTCACAGTAATAATGACATTTGGATGTCCTTAGAGACATTCTCACATTTCTCTGTAGGTACTGTAACAGGCATTTAAAAACAACGGAAAAAAAGAGTAAACCAAATCTGGTTTCATAGTAAAGGACAGGACGTTATTTGAACCACATATTTCTTCGAGAAATTCAACCTCATAAAGGCTAGTAACAAGCCATGCAGAAATTAGGAAGACCACCACAAAAGGGAAAGAATAGGTAGCCAGACATATATGAACAGCTGCCACAAAGAATAAAAAATAAGGGGCAGCCTCTACTGCAAAACATGCAGAGGCATTCTCCTTGATCCCTGCATCAGTATGGAGCCAGAGTCCTTAACCATTGCAATCTGAAATAAAGTGGTCTTGCCCCAGAGGGAGTAAGGTGATATTACAGAGACGTTTGTTTTCTCTGCATGACTGTCTTTGTCTGCCAGCCTAACCCTGGCAATGGCAAAGAAGTGCACTAGAAGTAGTTGACCCTTTGTGGAGAGACAGTGTAAAAATATTTGAAGACAAACATTTGAATGAAGTTCCCATGAAAAGGACCTCAAGAGATTCAAAAGTAACTACGGTATTTCTTTCAGAGATTTGTCTTGCTCATTAACAGTCTCAGAAATGGAGATTAAATGATCGCCATCTAGACCAGACATAAATCTTTTCCTCTTTCAACACATCATGTTTTCTATAAAATTTTTGCAAACTCTTTCTGAATCTTGAAGTCACTTAGCTATTACCTTCTTTTTTTGTCTAATATCTTTAACCATTCTAGTTGCTCTTGTTGTGAAGAGAAGCCTGTTCAGCAGCGAAGGAGAAGGAAAAACTTTCTCAAAGATTTTGCCTCTCAAAGTACAAAGAAAAAAACCTTAATTTTTTGTCTTCTGTACAACAAATTAATTGCCTGTAAATTATCATTCAAATAGACTCAAAATGTATGCAATACATTGTAGATTTGCATTGTAGAATTTCATTTATCAGCCTGAGAACATAAAGAAATAAATACATTCACAATTGCCATTGTTTTGATGAGTATAAAAGTCCCTTTGAAAAAGGTGACAGATTGCTTTTGGAGGGCTTAGTTTTATACCCCAAACTCCATGCTGTTATGTATATATTTGAAATTCATTTGCCTCTGATAAAATCTCATGATCATTCTCGGTATGTGTTTTAACAGAACACACTTTTCATTCCTGAAAACAGAATTTAGATGAACAATCCGTGATTTGAATCACACTACTGAAATTACCTGCTTCCATAGGACCTTTCTCGTCTTACATGAGACTTCTAGCCATGCAACATATTCTGCTGTTTTTATTTGGATAATAACTAATTACATTTATTTTACATTCCAGGATGTGGGATATATATATATATTTTTAGAATAAACTAGAAAGTAAAAAAGTGACACTGTAATGCTGTTTTACCACAAAGGAGGAAAAATACTTTCTAGCTGTAGCAGAATTTTCTGCTTTGAGAAGGCAGCCAATTTATTTTTTCAGAATGCTCAGAACATTTTAGTTGATTAAGAAATGAACTGTAAATTAAATAATATATGATCTCAGGACAGTGGACCACGGTATGGAATTACGAGGTAAGTAATTTTTGAAGTTGAAAACCTGTTTCCTGCAGAAGTAAATGCAGATGTGGTAAGTTGAATAGTTTTGAAACAAAAACTAGTGAAAGTACTAAAGAGCTCGTGCTGTAGGATGGTTTTGAGGTTCCTCGATTGCACAAATGTTTCATTACAAGTACAGTTCCTTTACGACTGCCTTCATTAGTAGAGTATGTTTCCCAAGTTTGTCCTGCAGTCCATTCGTTACTCAGGCTTTTGTTTCAAGTGAGAGTGAAAATGTGAAACTACTAGGTTCAACTATATTTTATTTTAATAATGTTTTGAATTAGCATTTTGTTTCCAGCTTCAGGCCTTCTCTGATAAAATACTGTAACTTTCAAGCGTCTGCTTTCATTTTTTTTGGATTTTTTTTCACTAATGGTAACTTATAAATTGCTTAGTAATTAGTAAGATAGGAGCCAATAGGATTTCTAAATTTGTTGATCTAAGAGGCTGAGACATAAATTTCTGGGGACCCATGAGGTCTTTTTCTTTATTTTGACTTTGAAATACCAACTTTGCTGTTGGTTGGAACCTTCTTACTTCAAGTTATGCTTTTCCCCTTCCCTTGATGTGAAACTGTTCCTGTATTTCTGTCTGTAATTCCTATACGGAATGACATACACCTTCTAATTCAAATACATCTTCTTAAAATTTTGGATGTTTTTTGTCATTGTTTGTATAATTTGTATATTAGCATGAAGGAGACAGGCTAGCAAAATTTTGGACCTCTACCCAAAGCGCTGGAACATTGAAATGTGAGAAAATCCCTTCATAGTTATAAGCATCAACAGTAAGTGAATGAATTTCTAGGAAGTATAGACAAATCACAGAATATACTGGTCTTTTATATGCTGTACATAGAATTTCTCTTAAAGTAGATCTGCATAAGAGAGATACCATGATGTCGTATCTTTAGCCAGCTCTGATTTGTTGATAAATTACGGACTTAAAAGATGTTTGCAATGCACAGGTTATTTAACCAAGAGTATATTGAGCTGACATGTTAGGATAGTTAGCCCATTTACTGATTACTGATAATTAACTAAGCCTTTATTCAGTAGCGGCCATAATATCACTCTGGGGTCCCTTTCTCTCAGAGCTCTTGCTTCCCAGCATCATGACTCAGGTTATCTTGGGGTCCTACAGTGTCGGGCGTTCCCGTGGCAGTGACTACTGAGTAAGAAAGAAGCTGCTGTAGAACTGTGGTGTTACTGGGCACCGTGCTGATAACCTGTCCCCAAATAATCTGATTGCTTCCTTCTCTCTCCCATAAATCCATGATCCGATGGGCTACAGAGGCAGTGGACAGAAGATGCAGGGGAAGTGCCTGTCATTGTGTCCTCCTCCCAGCTGCACAGACTATGTCATTTTACCCCCGTTGTTTCTTTCCCTAGTTTTTTTGTCCTTTTTGGCTGACAGTCCAAAGCTCGGTTTCCTGGTCCAACTTTAGATACATAGATACAACTATTAATCTATCTGTAGATACAGAAATATCCATAGGTTCAGGTAGTTGGATACAGAAGCAGCCTGACTGTCAGAGATGTTGAGCTTTAACGGTTTTGACTGATTTTCATCATTACCGAGCTTTGTGCTCAAAATGAAGTTACTGTTGACTGTCAACTGCAGTGTAGACACAGGAACCTAACTTTGAGCAATACAAATTGAAAAGCACAGCTGCAGTTTGCAAAATTGAGCCTTATAATGATTTTAAAAATACAGGCACAACAAACTGTAAGAAATTTTCTTTCCCATACATGTACTTGTGTCATTGACAGATTTAGAGAGAAATGGCTACACGTCTCTGCAGTTTGTGGATAGCAGCATAAAACATGGACATTTTTATATTCTTTTCAGTATTGTTTTACTACCTGTGATAACATTTTCTGTTCTGTTTGCTCAAGAGTGTTCACTTTAAATATCAAAGTAGGCATCTGTGTTCCATAGTCATAAAGTTATGCTGATTTATATGAGCCTAGGATCTCATTGGGCAGATGGGTATTTCATAGCAAACTTCCCCGTAGTCTGGAAATTGTCCAAAAAAATACACTTGCAATTAGAGATGACAGAAGAGGATGCAGCTTATTACATGCCTTTCATTTCCATTTACTCTTGCTCTCAAAGTTTATATGGTGATTCAAAACCATGAAAAAAAATAAGTTTTGCTTAGTTCAATTCTAAGAGCAGACAGAGCCTCAGGAAAGATATTACTTTATGCAAACACATCACAGCAATACCAAGCAGAAATGAAGCCTCACTAGCCTTTTGCTGGTAGCTAAACAGCTGAAGAAAGAAACAGCTCAGGAAGAGATGAAGTACTGGGACAGTGAAGTAGCGCTGCATTGGAATTTTTAGTAAGTTAAAATGATACGGTATTTCTTTTGCTTGAAATTTAGAAGATTAGTCAACACTTTCTCTAGCAAGGTATCAATGCTTCCATTTCTGCCAGACTATAATGTTCCAGGATGAATTTATAGTTAATTTTCCTTAGAACAGCATTCGTAAACTGAACAACAGCCTACAGAATGCATAGGCTTAATTGACAGTCAGATACATGCAAAATAGGTGTGAAAAAGTTTTCAAAAGATCATAATATTTTAAATGTTTTTTGTTAATAAGTTTTTTGGGGTTTTTTTTGGTTTATTCACTGAGTACCTGATAGCTCAAAGTCTTTTTCCTTATTACGTATTTTCTTCAATTTGAAGACATGTTATATGTCAAAAATTTTTCCTTGGCATAAGATTAAAGTCATATACCATAGATGTAATTGTTTATCTTGAAATACTGCAGTTTGCAGGATGTGACATGGGTATCGTGTTTGCCAGAGGTGAATACTTTTCCTATATTATATATTTTGTAAAAATCACCAGCAAGGGACCATATGTATCTTCATGTTATGATGCTAAATACATCTGACACATCAAAGCTTTAAATTATTTATATACTTAAGTCAAAGGACCATGACACCGTGCTATGTCTAGATACAGCTTCTTGAAGCAGTAGAAGTGTTGGAGTGAAAGAGAAGAAAGCAGCTGTTTAGCAAAAGTTACAAACTTAGCTGGGCAGTAGCATGAGGTATATGCTAATGTCTGCATGTTAATGTACGTATTGTATTTGTTACCCAATTTTTTTAAGATTGAAAATGTAGTCTGAGTTGCCAACATCCTAGAGAATGAGAAATGAGTCACAAAACAGAAATACTGGTTGCCTAAACATCTTTTGATTTTTCTTTTTATCATCAAATTGTTAAGAAGATTGAGGTTTCCTTGTCCAGTATATTCTTTCTTTGAAGACAAAGTTGTTCCAAAAGAAATCGTCTTCTACCTTTCAACATCATAGTCTTTCTGTAGCTGTGTTACATGCCTTTCAGTTCACTTCAGGCTAAATAATTCATTTACAAGTAGAACCACTTGTCTTATGCCATTTATCATCTGCCATTTGCAAAGCACAATGAAAATAATGAATAAATTATAAAAAGCTTTCCACCTGAAAAAGTGTGGGGTCACTGAGCAAATTCATGATGCCATGGATGTAGCACATGTAGGAGAGTTTTGCAGTCCTATAGTGAGAATAAGTATAAAATAGCACTTTACAATGCAGACCTAATTCTTTCCAGGAGGTGTGTGTGTATAGCCTTATTTAACTTATTTAAATATAGCATAATGACTGAGGACCCTTTGTTGAGACTTAAAAGAGCTTTCATTTCTTAATACTAGGCTATAATCAAATCAAATCAAAGTGCAGTACTTGGTACTTTTTCAGTATGTGGGTTGACACTGGAATGCATTATGTGCCTGCAGGAATATAACCCGTTCCCTTGATGGCAGGAGAGATGCTGTCGTCTGTCTTGAATTCAGCTGTATGCATATAATTGCAGCAGCAGTGAATTGTAAAGGAATTACTTTTTAACTGAAAAATGTAACTAATATTTTTCTCCTACCTTTGGTGGCCTGAGTTCTAAGCACAGAGAAATTAAGGATTTTCCTTTGTACTGTTCCTACTGCCCATTAAACATCAACAGGGATCATCTTCAAAAATTAGCAGAGATTGTTGCAACTTTCTGCATGATATCACAAAAAAATCCAAAACCTGGCAGTGTTTTTTAAACAAGTTTTAGAGGTTTTATTAGATAAAAATATTTTTTCAGTTGACTTGACAACCATGTATAATGTTAGTGGAGTTTATTTGACCAAGGCGCTTTGTCAAAATACTTTTAAACTGAGATTATTAAAATACAGTTTAGTTGCATAGTGTGAGTTGAAATATTGCTAATATTTCAGTTAGCAAATGCATTCCATAGGATGCTTCCTACTTTCATGTTATATCTGACATATATAGTCTTTAACCAGAATGGATGGAGCATTTTTGTATATCAGGGAAAAAATAACGCTTCTGTTCTTAAAACAGAATTTGATTTAGTTCCATATAGATATGATCTACTACTTGTTAAAGTACAACGCTGTCTTCTTTGTTAATTATGTTTTTTCAGACTGTTATAAAGTTATCCTCTTACCCTAGACTCCCTTGTCTTCCTCCCACATGCGCATGGTGTTGTTTTACTCTTGCATGAGGTTGAATGATCACAGCTGTGGGAGAGAGGAGCTTATGGACAGAGAGGGCAATGTGCCCAATGCTAGCATAGTAAATTCTATAGGAAGAGCACAGAACAGCACCGAATATTGTTATATCCTTTTATATCCTTAATTGTTAATGAAGAAGTAGATACACATATTTACATTATTTACTGTCTCGCTGGAGAGTAATAATGTGATGTGGTGAAAGAAACAAGAAGTCAGTGCTACTGCATGTTGACTTTTGTGTGATCTTGTGATTGACACTAGGTCAGATAAAAGTGCGCAGTCATGACCATGCTACAGAAGAGATCAACAGTATGTAGTGAGGAAAAGTTTTCTGAGAATGTGTAAGAGCAGGCTTTGTTGCTACTTTAGCGTGCTCCTCACATATTGTCTTGAGATTTAATTAGTTGATGTTAACATAATGACCTGTACTTCTCTTTTGAAGTAGCTATTCATTCTGGTAGTCAAAGGCTTCAATACTGGTCCTCACTGCTTGCTGGATATTTTGTTACGCGCATTTAATTTGGAGGTGGAAATGTATGGAGGAATGAATCCCATTGGATTAGTGCAGATACTTTGAACTACATTTGAATGTCAAAGCAGAATAGGACAAGTGTTACAAAAGTATATCAGATGAAGTATTGGAAAGCAGTTGGAATTAGATTTTTTTTTTAGTAGTGCTTAATGTTGCTGATATACACAGTTGTTATAAGTACAACAGTTTTTACCACTTCTTGCCTTAAGAGACAATGTTTCCTCAAAATTCATGTACTGATAGACTATACAAAATACTTCTGTGGTAGTAGTTTGGAAAAAAGGGTTACACTGATGTTTGTGTTTAATGGTGCCTAGTGGAATTTTTTTTGAAACAGCAAAGCTTTACTCACTCTAAAGTTTTGCTTTTCTGCAGGACAGACTAGGGCTGCAAAATTCCAGGACTCTGTTGAATCCAGTGCTCTGGAGAGTAGTCTCATGCTCATTTACAAATCTTTAAAAACAGATGAAATTATTTCATTTATTTCTCTTAATACCAGTTAAGCATATATCCACTTAGCTAATACTGAAAACTTGATATTTTTTTAAGTCTGTCTTCTTCCTCTCTGTTTATTTATTGTGAATGAGAGTGACAGTGAGTCTTTACTTCAGTTAAAGCAGCAGCTTCAGGCAGATTTTTAGTAGAATTTTTCATTGCAGTGCCCTCTGTGAGAAATCACTGGGATGCATGTGTATGCTGAGTGTTTAAAATCAAAATCCATTGAGTTGCTTCATCAATGTTATTTCTAAAAGTAAACACTGGAAAAAACATTTAGGCGGGTTTTTTTAGATGCCATAGTTATATATTAAACTAGCAAGCATTTTACTAGTATATGAAATTTCAACAAACCACTTCCATATGGAACAGAATCACTGCAAAAATACCAAACAATTCACTGATCTCAAAAAGTAAATTTCCAGTATTTTTATTGCACCATTAGCGAGAGAAGTGCAGTTCATTAAATCTGCAGTAGGTGTGCAGTTCTGAACATTCAAAAAGTTGTCCAAACTATATATTGAACAGATGATTAGAATATAATATTTCTCATCAAACGAATGAGCCTTCACTTTCTCCTTTCAGTATAGAATTGTCCTCCAGACATGGTTTCATGTACTTCTATGAAAGGTATGATGGGAAAAAATGAAAGGAGATTTCCTATGTGTAATACACATGAATTCTTCATAGCCTTTTGCAAGAGTTTTAACTTATAAACATTTTGAAAACAACTTGTTATTTTGTTCTGCTTTGGTTTATTTTTAATAACTTCAAAATTCAGCATGGGGATAAACCACGACAATGACCACCCATCCTGTGCAGATGGTCTCCATATCATGTCTGGGGAGTGGATTAAAGGACAGAATCTTGGGGATGTTTCATGGTCTCGGTGCAGCAGGGAAGATCTGGAAAGATTTCTCAGGTATATCATTCAAGAAAAAGAACTCTTACTGTATGTCATTTACAAATAGTTGCAATAAATATCCTGAAATAACAAGTTTTCAATAATTTTTACCACTTCTGTGGGAGACTTGTGTTTGTATAGCCCATCAAAATAATTTGAATTATCATGAACTATTAATACTTGACAGATAGATTAAAATCTGTTTTCAGCAATTATTTGTATTGTTACATTTTCATGTGGTAATGTATATTATTATACTTATATATTTTTAAATATACCTTTTTTATATATGTAAACCTGTTTAAAATATATTAATATGCTATGTATTGAAGATGTTGGACAGTGAATGACCTGTGAACATCATGTACATTCTCTGATTTATGTTGTGCCATTCAATATCAAACCATGCAGTATAATTGCATTAACATTTAAAATAGAAATTTACTATGAGATATTTAATAGAGAAGAGTATACTTAGAAACCAAATTAAAACATTTAGTTTCACTCTGTATCTCTTAAGTAGGATCTGTTCCCTAGATCTCTGTTCCTTTATTAAGTTTATAAATATAGCTGTTGAAAATTTACTTGCAACAGTTAAACAGTCCTCAAGAGTTTTGCTTTATGACACTCGAATAGTTATTATAAGTTAGATGTGTCAGTCTCACACGTTTGTACTGAATCTAGTCAGAAATCAAAACCATGACTTGGTTCTGTAACAGGTTTAAGTATTTTCAAATATTTTTCCTTCAGTTTTTGAGAACAGTTAGATTTCTGGCTACCAGCTCAGATCTGTATGTATTTTTAAATGTATGTGTGTGTATACACACACACACACGTATATATACACGTGTGTATATATATAATCTGAAGTGACTAACTTGAGGTCCTGCTAGGAGTGAAAATGAAGCTACACAACTGTGTGTGCATTATAAATTGTCTACATTTTTATAATTGTTCACATCTGTATCCAAACCTTAACCAGTTAAGTAAATTTTACACTAAAATGTTGTCCAGTGCTTTTTTGAAATCCCTATTAGACCTGATAAATTATATTGTCTTCCTGCAAATGTGCAACATCAGAACACACCATTAGCTAATACCAAGTTAGCCGTATTAATTTAAATGGAGTCGTTTCTCTGAATGACAGATCTCTGAATGACAGATGTCTGACAGATAAAAGAATCTGAAGAGTCCACATTTTTCTAATCTCAAATGCGTGTTTAAGTTGGCATGACAATCAGACTCTTCAGAATTGCTCAGCATGTGAATCTCTGCATATTGCCAGGTCAAAGGCCAGTAACTGTCTGCTACAGACGAATCCTCAGAGCCTCAATTCTGTGATTATTCCCTCCAAGCTCCCAGGAATGACGTACACTGCAGATGAACAGTGTCAAATTCTTTTTGGACCAACCGCTTCCTTTTGCCAAGAAATGCAGGTAAGGCTGGGTGTATATTTCAGAAAATATACCTACCAACTGATTTTTCTGTGAGAGATATTTTTGTGCGTGTGTTTGAGAGAAAGAGAACATTCACCTTTGAAACAAGAAGTTTGCGTTTCGCTTTCCAAAGTTAATATGAACATTTTAATTTGTTTATCTTGTAAGACTTGCTTTGGATCTTCAACTACCCTGAATCATGTTCTATCATAGCATAGCACTGATACGTTCCTTATACTTTCAAAATAGAAAATGTCATAGTGTGAAGTCATCTTGTTGCAGCGAACGGAATATTTGCGGTTTATTCTGCTGGGATGATCAGGTTTTGCATGTAGGTTTCGTTTCATTATGGTTTTGGTATTGAACCTCTGTATCTGACCCTCAGTAAAGTATGCTGTGCCTGTGCAAGCTCTGAGGGAGAATAGTGTTGTTAGCTGGGCTTTCTCTACTGCTGAATATGTCCTGTGTCCCAGCAGGTCCCCTGTGAGCCCTGGCAGACCTGTGCAGTGCCATGGCAATGGGAGTTCAGTACTTCAGTGAGTTTGCTGACAATGCTTTGTGCCATTGCACGAAACAGTGTCACTATATATTAACCTTGAAAAGACAAATTAACAAAATTGAAGAGCTCTTCATAGTTTTATGGCCTAATAGTAGTAGGTGTCTGATCGAAGAAGCACTTTAAGAATGGTTTTAACAGAGAAAAATCATTCTTCTTTAATGTCAACAGGGCAGATACTGATCGTGTTGGATGCCCTTCAGAAGGTAACCAAGACAAGAAGGGTGGATGATATTAAAAATGTGTAAAGAGCATGGAGAATGGGTTGATAGAACAGGAACTAAGAGGAACTGTGAAATAAAATTTCGTCAGAGTCAAAGTGGACAGGTAGCCTGGAAAGTATTTAATAGGAGTATTTAATATGAAAACATAATTCCTTACTCCTTTAGTTCTTCAGCTCTCTTCATCTTTCCAGCTTAGACACAGTACTCTTTCTTTAGTGAGTTCCAGTGAGAGTAATCTTTATCCCAAAGATTCTCAAAGGAAGCGTTGCAATACATGTATGACTACCGCATGCTGAGAGTTGCACAGCTGAAAAAAAAGGAGCTGTAGATTGCTGGTTATTTTAAGTGTCTTACTGAAAACATTTTCACTATGAGAGATGATCAGTAGAACTCAATGTAGCTATTCTGCAAATGTTCTCAATTACTTCCAAGTGTTTTTTCATGAATTGCAATCTGTTTCTTGTTTTTTAGTACTTTGTTTTCAATTAAAAGATGTGATTTTGGTTTCTCATTCTCTAGAAACCTATTTTGAACAGAAAATGATCCATCGTTAGCCCATTATTTCTTCTAGGTGTCCTTTACCAGGTAAAAGAATTTCAAAAGTATTTGAAGTGATAGTCAAACCTGGAGACTCGCTGCTGCATAATACCTTTATGTGATTTTCATTTCTCTGGGTACTTCCTGTTCTTTAATACCCTTGTTTAGTTCTACTTCAGCCATTTAAATTCCAGTAGCCAAGTGGTCCTGTTGTGTTTCATTCACGGATGCAATGAATATTCTTCTCTCGGCGTCCTGACCCCAAGGTTTCTTTGGCTTTCATTATTATTTTAGAGATTTTAGGAAGTTAAGTTAATGCTACCCTGGTAGTGTTCAACTGTTTGCACAGAGAGTACTTAGGCTCTGGCTGCTGGTATCTAGTTTCTAATCATCTTCAGTCATTTTCTCCTTTTCTGACATTTTATATGTAAGAGGACACGTTTCAGCTAAATCACTTA
This sequence comes from Chroicocephalus ridibundus, assembly GCF_963924245.1. Classification (NCBI taxonomy): domain Eukaryota; kingdom Metazoa; phylum Chordata; class Aves; order Charadriiformes; family Laridae; genus Chroicocephalus; species Chroicocephalus ridibundus. The sequence continues at coordinate 28,892,013 of NC_086316.1, read as the reverse complement.
TCATCCTTTTTTCACACTTACTGGATCATTACTTTTTATTAAAATGGTTAGTTTAGGAAAATCCCCCTTGAACGTTAGTATTAAGATACCATTGTAACTTAAATCTGGGCTTGCTTTGAAGAAAGAACCTAGTAGTGATGCAAGACAATAAAAAAGGCGAGTTGTTTTTTCAACTATTCTTTTTTTCCAGCAAGCTGCAATTTTATTTTCGGTTTTCTTTATAAACAAAGTCTGTTCCTTGATGACATTATGGTTTTGACAGTAAGAAAAAGAGAACGTGGTTACAGTTTCTGAGAAGAGAGTAAGGGGAAGAACCTTCTGCAGTTGCACCAAAGTCCTCTGAACCAGAAATCATATAAGCAAATACTGAACCACAACATTTTTGTAATGCATCTTTAAGAGCTTTGGACCTACTAGAAATTACATAAAAATTAATAAAAGACACTAAGGACAGAATTGAGAAAGTCTGCTGAGGGCACTGAGGCAGAGTCTCCACTGCCAACCTCTGTAAAGCACGTTGTTGATTTTCCTCTGTCTTCTGTCTGGAAGCAAAATTTACACTCGCACCTTCCCCACAACAGAAAAATCCAAGAAATTTGATCCTCGGTGTGTGGACCTGAAGAACTAGTTACAGCAAGCTTAGGCACTATATTCAGATCGCCTTCTTTTGTTCTCTGCTGTTTGTCTTAAATTTAGCTCTTCTGTTAAGGAAGTTTACAGTATCCTAGACCAATTAAATAAGATTTCTACAATGATGAGGAAACTCGCAGCAATGGATAGAGCACAGCCCAAAGGATGAGAAAGCTGTCCTGCTCCTACATATGTTTCTCCTATGTATGAAGAGAAAGAAAAAAAAAAAAAGATGTTGCAGTTTAAATTGGGCTGGAACCAAGCTATATAAACTTTCCAGAGATTCTTCATGTGTTCTCATACATGGACTGTGCAACAACATTGTCTAACTGCAAAGTGCTGTTAGTCAGTAGCTAATGTTATCATCTCCCTCTGAAATACGAAGATGTTACATGGAAATAACAAATAAGTTGAATTTAACCTACAAAATAATTGCATTTTACATATTATGGAGGTGATTCAAAGTTCACTGAGTTGATTGTGCATATTATTGTGGCTGCCATTAGAGAAGTCAGCATTTAGAAGAATTTTCTAAATTCAATACAGTATTTCATTAGTTGCAGTATTAATTTATTAAAATAATTATTTTATTATACATTGGCAACCACTGAATTTTCCATGAAATCCAAACTACTTTCTTTTATCTCTGTATACTCTCTTCTACTCTGCCAATAACTGGCAGTTTACTGTGGTTACAGTTGTTGTCCACAAGCCAGGAAATGAGAGAGAAACATACTCCTTGAAGGGTCGTTTAAACTTCAGTAAATCCAACAATTTATAGCCCAGGATTTCTTGGATACATTCTACTTGCTGAACAGTTCATAACTGTAACTATGTAAAAGATAAATTATGAACTATGTCAGAGTCTTACATTTTTTGTGACTGGAAGATAATTTGATGACCAGATTTCCATGCAGTCTCTTACATTAAGCAAGTATGTTTCAAATATATCAGCTATTTGACTAAGAAAACAATTGAGTAATGATGGAAAATAATTTTCTTAATGACCTAAAAATAATCTATCAGCAGTACAATCAAAAATGCATTTCTGCTGAGATGTAATTTTCTACAAATGTTATTACTGAGCAGCACTTTGGCATAATTTGCAGTCATATTACATGGCCGCCTCTGAGAAACACTGCAGATGCCAATGATTTTCCCTAGCTATCAGGAGTTCCTCTTTATAATTTAATGGCTAAAGCAAAGTACTGAAGGACCATTGAGGGCCTACTCCTGTATTTTCCAAAGTGAGCCCCTCCCACTCCTCTTTCATGAATGGTGTCCAGACTTTATTTTTTGCCTTTTAATCTTTATTTCAAAGACTTTTTTTCTCATACCCTAAGCAAAATTTATAGAGCCTGAGAAAAGTGTGAGTGGATCTCAGAGTACAAGATTTATACCGTGTCGCCATGCTTATCTTGTAAGGGAGCCAAGTTTGCTTTTATGCCTATGATGTATCACACAAGAATCAATTAGACCCTAACATTGTTTCACGTAACAGATAGTGAGATCATGGCCCAGAAGTAGTTCTTGATGATTAAATGTGATTTTAGAACTTGACAATTGAATATAATTGTTGAACTATTAAATGGTGGCTTTTAAGATTAAAGTCCAGGATGTGAATGCTATCTAGTCAGTTCCACTAAAACAATTCTTGTCATAACACAGCTGTGATCTCTGCAAAGAAGTAGGAGACTGGTTATATTTCATGGTGATTTTTAGGGCATTTCAGGGACAGATCACAATGAAAAGAAAGTAAGTCATGGAAATATTATAGCCCTGGTGGAATATCTGTCCTCATCTCCACCACCACACTTTAAACAATCTTGACTTTACACAAATATAGTTCTGAAATGCTCCTTTTGTCTCTGGTCTTTCCTCTCAATTGGACCTTCTTTCCAGATGCGTATATGATTGGAAAAGCATCTTTCTAATGCAGACAGACCTGCCTCACTCTTTTCATTAAAAAAAAGACCAAAAAAAAAAAAAAGATGGAATGACCTCTGCTATTTCTTCAGTACATTGTGAGTTTCACATTGGATTTTGCTGTTAAAAACTCACGACTAACAAGCTCTTTCAGAAAAAAAATCCTTTTTGTGTGCTTGGAAACATTTTGTTTTCCAGTGTACACACAATTAAATATATTACAGACTGTTAATAGTCTGTTGTCACTAGGATCAGTTTATAATCTCCAATAACTCTTCTTCCCTTGACTAGTTAAAATTCTTACTCCCCTTGGCTGTAATGGCTGTTGAACTGTGTTTATTATAGATAACTAGTAAATCTCTGTGAACATTAACTTAGCTGTCCTGATTTTGACTGAATTAAAATTTCTCCCCAGAGGAGAAAATTTCCGGTTTAGAAGTTTGTGCTCTGATTTTGGAGTGACTGTAATATTGACACTGGCCTCCAGTTTTTTGTTAGTTTTCAAAGGAGTCCAACTGCAGGTTGCTAATGAAAAAAAACAGTTTTGCATAAAGTTTTTTCCCCAGCCTTGTGCAGAAATCCCCAAATGTCAAAAGTTAAACAGTAACAGTAATATCCATTTCTCCTACTTCTACAGCAGAAGTACAATCTGAAGAGTAACTGAAGAAACTATTTGTGATTTGACTGAAATGGAAAACCCAGAAAAACACTTAAAAGTCATCCATCAATTTTGATAATTCCATATCTCCATTTTCTTGGGTTTGGGGAATCTCAAAGTCCAGGATGGAATCTTATAGTAACATTGAATGCTTGTTTTAAAAAATGGTGAAGTGACTGTTTGGTGAGTGTTTTCAGAGTACAGTTCACTTCAGGCTCAAAGATGTTTCTAGCTGGGGAAATTAGGTTCATGGTTTATAAGGAGGTGGTATACAAGTATTTGAAGAAATATGCAGATGTATACAAAGCACATTAGTGAGTCAAGCGTCTTGATTTGATTTACTTGATTTACTTTACACAGCTCAAGTCCATCTGTGTGTTCAGACACCCCAATACTTGTCAATCTGACTTCATGTCTTCCTAAGTTTAGAAGAATTGTTTCCTGATTTATAAGGAACAGTAAGATTGTTCTCAGCCATTTCACAGTAATATGCTAGTGAAATTAAGCACAAGGTAAAAGTGTTTAGGAAAAAAAAAAAGAGAACATTAAAATGTGATGGCATAAAGGAAAATTTGACTTTATTTTTTGAAATCCTGGGTAGCTTTTCCTCAAATATAGTCATTGACAAGTGAAGATTTAGGGATATGAAAAAAAATTATTTGAATTAGGAACATTAAATCAGCACATATTTCTGTGGAGTTGTTCCAACAACTCTGTCATTTTTGTCTATCATGTCATAGTTCGTATGGAAGCACTTTGTCATGAATATCTGATACTGTGTCTCATCTACGTGGTTTTCTAAAACTGACCCAGATGAATAAATTCTGTGTTGAACCAGAACAGAAACTACAGTTAGATACTTGAAAAATGCTTGTTAAAATTACCCGGGAACAGGATAGGAGTTCTGCAGCTCTGTTTTAGGGTGTGCATTGGCTAACTCTTGTCTTGTTAGTTCAGCTTTAGCACAAAACTGTTACAGGATGAATCAGGAGTGAGTTTGACTGCTGCCGTCCTGTCTTGTCTCTGTGCAATGCTTCAGACCTCTACAACCTTTGACTTTTTTTGAAAGCTAGAGGCATTTTCAAATGTAAGACTCCCACTGGAACTGTCCTGTTCCTTGGTTCAGACACAGTCTTTTGCTGAATTATGTTTCCTGTGCCATAAGACTTTTTTCAAGGTAGCGTAAGATTTATCACACATTTTTCATGCGTAGTGTAAAAGGCACAGAGACTCTTACTGGGTTTACCAATGCAACAAATCATTTCAGTCAGAAAAATCACATCTTCTGGCAAACCTGTTTTCAAAAAAACAGCTGATCTTTATCTGTTATCCTCCCTGCAACCCACCCCCCTCTTCTGATCCTTCTTTCCCATCTTTGGGGGTACTGTACCTATTTGACATCTGCACATGCAAGAACGTTCAGGCCACAATTGAGCCCCACATGCGCTCTGTTCACTTCCACCCACTTTACTGGTAAGGAGGGGAGTAAGACAGCAAGGAAAATGAAGTCATGACTGGAAACCATGGGAGGAGGAGGACTTTTTAGAGGAAGATAGGGAAAGCTGCCAAGGAAATCTGGGGACAGGTGAGGCAGCATACTTCAAGGCTCTACTTTCCTTTGAAGAAGGTAAAACGATCTTATTCTGATGCTTAAGAGGGACAGAATAAGCAGCTTTGCTTTCCATCTCTAAAATTCGCTACCGACTAGTAATCCTCTCATCTCCCTTCTCTTCTTCTTCTCAGCCAAAATATTTCATCCTGATATTGCGGATATCAGGTTTGATTGCTTTTTGAGATATTTCTAGAGGAAAGGGTGAATTCTTGAGAAGTTATGAATCATTGGAAGAGCATATGATAGCAGCAGTCATTCAGATGGTATGAACAAGGGGGATTGGAAGTCCTAGAGAAGCCTCAAAGTTTCTTACAAAGACATTTTTACAAAACTCCTGTCAACATAGTTCTATGTAGCTGCACAGACTCGTTAGTCCCTGTATATGGAAATGGAATAATGTTAAAACCTTGGTTTTTGTTGCTAGTGACAGTGCTATTTCTCTCCCTTTCACATAAAATGAATAAGCACTACATAAAAGGAGTAAAAATATGATTAATTTTAAAAATAATTCTCAGAAAGCTCAAACCTCTTCCCGTCTCTTGGGGAGTGCATCTGTGCGGTGGCCGCTTCACACCATGGGACAAAGTTGTCCCTATGTGCTTTGTCAGATCTGCCGTATGCAAAGACCGTGACCCCTTTGGTTAGGCTGAGAGGGTTCTCCCCGCTCTCTATCAGCACAGCAGCTTGGCTTGTTCCACACGTTCATGAGCAGTAAAAGTCTAAGCAGAATCTGCCCACTTTAGGTGTTGTGCATCTTTAACCTGTAGTTAAACAGAGTTCACTACCATCAAACTGATAACTTTATGACAACATCCATGGATTGCATGCAGAAACTAATTTTGCGTAAGGTAGATTTTGTGCTGACCTGTGTGTTTGGTTTTCAGCATGTCATTTGCACTGGGTTGTGGTGTAAAGTGGAAAGCGACAAGGAATGCAAAACTAAACTGGATCCACCAATGGATGGAACAGACTGTGACACTGGAAAGGTATGTTTCTGATGGAAAAGCAATATAAATTATATTGAACACCTGACAGCCAAGGAAACAAACTGAATAGGTCTTTGCACTTGTTTAAAGCTATTGCTTGCCTCAATTTTCATATAAATCATACATATATAGTTAAATGTATTGTATGTTATATATTATGTAATACAAAGGTGATAAAAAGTACACTTCCCTAAAAACACTGAATTTTAAAAAAAAGCTAGCAAAGCCATGTTTTAACGCCTACACTGTTTTATTTCAAATTAGTTCTGGTTTTGAATCCTATTTATGAATGGAATGCCACTGTTGCACTGCGTACTCTAAGCAGAAACATAAGCTTTCACAGATACAAAGTTCTCAACTGTAAGTTGAGATTTAGAAATAGTCTCATAGAAGGAATCAACACAGATTTGTGATAAAACTTTTCAGGATGAGCTTTGTAAAGACATGTTTATAGTGTCAGTGCATGTAGGAGAGTGATAAATGTCATTAAAAGCATGCCATCAAAGAGAAATTAAGTGGTCACCTGAAGTCCGGCTTACATTAAACGTCCTTCAAGAGCTTTCCTGTTTGAATAATCTCTGTCATGTCTGTATATAACTGTAAATGAAGATAAATAACCTCAAATAGATAACAGAGCAGGAACATGCATATATCTTGGCATTTTCATGATACCGTGCTGACAGCAGTCTCCCACAGGAGTGATTTGTGCTTTGAATCATATTGCATTCACCAGGACTGTCATCATCCCCCTAAAAATGTAAACAAATCAATTGAGTAAGATAAAAAGTTCAGATAATATCATTTTACATACTAATGGAAAAACGGGCTTTATTCATTTTCGCATCTCTAAAATAAGGACATTTGCTGTGATCTTTTGATTCTGATAAATGTGTGTAGTTGATATTCTGTCTTAAGTCAATGCCTGGTCAGTCAGGGACATTGTTTTGTTCGATGTCACACTCTTTATGTTGAGACTGGCGTGCCTGTGGTGTGGAATAAAAAAGCAGCACTTCTTACTAAGACTACCCAGAATTTTTCATTGTAAACCCATCGACATCGTGAACTGGGCACCGAAAATTAGGGTGCATTTTGCATATTAATGTGTGACTTGGCAACAGGTGATAATAGCAACTGATTGCAGAGGACTCATTCTAACTTTATACTTGTGGGAGCATTATGATATGGTAGTGACATGGGTCCTGGGAAAGTCCAATGAGGAAGGTAACACCGTTCTTTTTATTGTAGAGCTTAGCTAGCAGAGACTAAACAATTAGTAAGGGTAAGACAAAGTACCGATTCTAGTTAGAACGGCTCGCTGAGCCTTGTGCCAGGCTACAGAGGTTCCTTATTTATGCCTAGTACTAAAAAACTAAGCAGACATCACTGAAACATCTCAGAGGATTAGAGGGGATTATTCTTCTTGTTTACTTTATTATCTGTCCAAGATGAGCTTCAGATTACACAAATCTCTGGCTTTGTTTTATTTTACTTATATTGTAGAGAAGGAGTATTGTTGTCTTGTGCTCCTCTTAGAATCTTAGGAAGTGATGGAAATGTCATTTGCATACCCTGTCCAACATGGTTGTTTTTTAAGGCAAGGATTTATGAGCATCTCGCAGACTCTACATAAGGCAGATGCTATCTCTAGAGAAAAATCAATTTTGCCTACTATGTCTGAAGGAACATCTTTAAATAAGTATGAGCATTTTTGGTCTGAAATATCCAAGAGCATTTACAAAATTTTTAGTTTCTGATTGCAAATCCGATATAGTGGTGGAACCATCCTATGTGAAGACTTTTCAAAGGTGGTACAATTATTCCATTATTATAATGCTCTGATTTAAGAGAGAAAATTAAGGTCAGTTTAATCACTGAAGACCAGTTTGAAACTGCAGGTGAAGTTTAAGATCACCAGACAAGGATTTAGCACAGACGCTGCAAGCAATGGAAGTGCATTCTAAAAGTGACAAAAGCATTTACTGCATTAGTGACTTGTTTTCTTTTGCTCAAAATATGAGACTTTTTTATGAACTTTATCCCTTAATAGCAATAACTCACCAGTAATTCAGAGTGCAAAGAGAAATGGGTTAAAATACTGATGTTAATGACATTAAGTCATTTGAAAGGCTGAGGGACTTGGGTCTCTTCAGTCTGGAAAAAATGCTTAATAAATACTTAAAGGGTGGGTGTCAGGAGGATGGGGCCAGGCCCTTTTCAGTGGTGCCCAGTGACAGGACAAGAGGTAACCAGCAAAAACTTGAGCATAGGAAGTTCGACCTAAACATGAGGAGGAACTTCTTTGCTTTGAGTGTGTCAGAGCACTGGAAGAGGCTGCCCAGAGAGGTGGTGGAGTCTCCGTCTCTGGAGCCATTCAAAACCTGCCTGGACGCGTTCCTGTGCAACCTGCTGTAGGTGACCCTGCTCTGGCAGGGGGCTTGGACTAGATGATCTCCTGAGGTCCCTTCCAACCCTGCCATTCTGTGATTCTGTGATTCTGTTAAGTGTTCATTGTCTACTTGTAGCCTTACTGCTTTGCAGTTGCTGAAATTCCATGGTACGTGGGACAGATGTTCAGCCTGTATAAGTTGATAAAGTACTAGTTACTGCAGAGTTATGATTTATACCAGATATGGACATAGGTTACAGAGCATAACAATAGCGATTGGACAGTTTTTGAGTGAGGAATTGCAGTAGTCCAGAGAAATGATATATGCATACAAGATTATTGAGGTGATTATTATTATTTAAACAAATGGCAGAAATTCTCTTGAATTTCTCAACAGTAGTTTATTCAGGCTCCCGTTCTCTCTTTGAATACAAGTTCTGAATAAAACCTGATTTTCTCTATTACTTGTAATATATCCTTCCATTGAAATTGACACTGGATAATCAGTGCCAGTGCAGTTCCTGCTAGTTATGTGGGAACTGTAGCAGTGAACCAGACAAGTCCCAAGAACTGCCCTGAACAATGTGCTGTGATCATCCATACAGTTCCGCTAGAGGATGATCCCTTCAGTGGGTTTGGGCTGGACCCGAAAGGGCTTTCCTAGGCAGTGCCCAGGCTCAAATGCAGGGGAAAGCATGGTCTGGGGACCATCTCCTGCCGGCTGTCCCAGGAGACATCCTTTATTGGGAATGAACTTGTGGTGAACCTTGTCAACAAGAGTTGCACCTGCTCCTTGGCCACTGAGCCAGAGAAAAGTCTCTGGCTGTTGTATTTACTAGGACAGGAAAAAAAGCTATGGGGAACAATAGGAAAAAAATGTGTCTGACTCATATGAAAACTATGTATTGAACAAAATGTTTATATTGTGCTTCCTGTGTGCTTGTGGAGCAGTGAATTGTTTTGCGTATGGCTTGATTGATTTACCTAAGAGCTGAATTTTCACCTAGTGGTGTAAGGCTGGAGAGTGTATCAATCGGACCTCTTTTGCGGAGCATATGGAGGGGGAGTGGAGCGCATGGAGCACTTGTAGCCGCACTTGCAACACTGGAATCAGCAGTCGACAACGTAGATGCCCTGGGTAAGTAGCGTTTCAGGTTTCCATTGCTGTTCATCAGAATTTCCAAACAGAATTTGAATCTTATCAGTACAGAAACCCATTAAGATATAGTTGTCCTAAATATAAGCAATTCATTTTTTATGAACAATGAGAAACACTTAGGAGAATAGGTATTTTAGGGGTTTTTTTGTACAAAAAAGAGAAACTACTGTTTCTCTTTTCTGCTTCTGTCAAAAGCTTAGATAATATTAATGGTAGAATACAACCTTCTTTTTAAACTTCACCTGAAGAAGCAACAGAAAATTAAATTTGTAATTTTTGACTTGCAGAGCATCAGTGTGTAATACTAGTGTTTTAGTTTTTTGCTGGAGAAAATTGACTTCTGTCTCATTTGGGGAGCCACAGAATTGCAACTTTTACAAAGAGATCTTTCTACCAGTTTCACAGACATTTAGACAGAATATCTGGAAACAACATTAGATTCCGTATCTTGTGAAAATGAAAACCTTGTGCCAAACTCCCATAGAAGGAGTTTTACTGTTGACTTGAATGGAGTCTCTTTCACCATATCTCGGTGGTCAGCTAAATGATGCATTCCTTTTAATTACTCAGTACCATATCTCTCTTTCATGGGTCATTTATACACCAAGAGAAAAAGAATAAATAGGCAGAGAAGTGGGAACAAAGTACAACTGAGGAATGAAAACAAGTGTAGTGAAAGCTAAACTAGGCTAGAGTAAACTAGACTAGGCTAGACCAGAGTAGGGCAGGGCAGGGCAGGGCAGAGTAGAGTACACGATTTAGGAAAATAACAGAACAAAACGGGGAAATGAAGAAAGATGAAAGACAATGGAACAGATTGGGGGCAAAAAATGATGACAGGAACAACATAGGGATTAAAGAAGAGACACTTGCATAAAGAAATGTGAGAAAAATTGGATATGGCTGTACAAAAGCATAGTAGTTTAACAGAAGCCTTAGATATGCAGAATGCTTTCATGTTTCCTGCCATCTAAACGCCACTTCCAGCTGTATGCCTAAAAGCTATTTCTAGAATTTAGGGAAGTCTTAATTTTGCTTTCATTCATTCATTTTTCCAGGCAAAGTTCCAAATAATTAGCTCCAGTTTCTGCAGTTCACTCTGCTTTTGCATTTGTTCATTAGGACCTGCAAGCACAACTGGAGCAACCAGAAAGAAACAAAGCACATTGTCCGAACTTCACAACACTACACTTGTAAAAAAGGAGAGGTAGCAAATCTGCAGGTGTTCTTTCCTTTCGGTGGCACCTTTGGCTCAGTCCAGCTAGAGAAAAATCACGTGAACTGTATCAAAACTGCAGCTGAGGTTCTCCTTGCTGAATGCTCCTACTAGTCTTAGGGCTTCTTTGAGGCCAAGTGTAAATTATGGTTTAGTACCCATGACTCTTTATATGTAATGTAACCAGTACAAACAGAAGGCAAACTTGTTTTTCTGTCTTGTTTTGATTTTTTGTGGGTGCTTTCTTAATGTTATGTCTCAACAAAAAATCTGCTGTTTAAGTTGAATTTGTGTATAGCATAAATAAACTGTGCTGTCAGTTTGACAAAACATCACCAACAATAAAGCATGACATTTTTGCCATCTTCTCTAGTTCAGGCCTTGAAGGAGAGTGTCACGGTCCCGTGATGCAGTACAGAGTATGTGAAAATCCTTCTTGTCCTGCTGGGGTGCCTGCCTTCAGGGACTGGCAGTGCCAGGCTTTCAGTGTCAGGTCTTCATATCAAAAGCACATGCACCAGTGGCAGGCTGTCATAGATGACGGTAAGCGTAAACCATTTCCTACATTCTCATCTTCTGCTCGTGTGGCTTATAGCTTCTTGGTATTGTTGTTGATTAGGAAGGATATGGTAAAATCTAAAGCAAGCAAACAAACAAAGCCCAAGCCCAACATTTTTGGTAAGTCATTTTTATTTCATAGACAAGATCTGGTAGTATTTTCATACACTCTGGAATCTTCTGTTTTATATTCCTCTTGAATTAGTCCTTCTTGATATGCAAGGACTACATTAGAACTGAAATTCAATATCAGTTTCATCCTATTTAGTGAGAAATGTAATACGAGGTGACTCAGAAGTACAGCTTTCTAGAGGAATGCTACATCATTAAGCGAGTGTACATCAGTTATACTTCTACCTACAAAGCCAAAAAGACGATGCGATATTGTGAGCTTCTGTTTTTGAGGAAGGAGAGAGCACTTTCAGCTTAACACTGGAGTATTTTGCATACCAGTGTTTGATTTTGGCAGAAATTCATGTGTAATGCATATTGCAAACTTAGATAAGATTTCTGTAAATCCTAACAGCTACTGCGGGCAAGGTCCTGGCATGCTGCATGCATGCTTCAGTGTAACAGACATGCTTAGACACCATACCATTAGGAGCGTGCTCAAGCAGGAGCATAGTATGTTGAACTTACAGTATCTGCAAAGATAATGTTGGTGTAAAATATCAGCAACTAAAAACCAAAACATTCTACCCAAGTTCTTGCTAGGAGCGTGAACAACAACTACCATTCCACTGAACTGTCTCTGAATTGTTATGGTGTAATTTATTTAATTAAAAATAAAGAAAACAAGAAAACAGCAGAAAAACTTAAGTTATGAAAATAGTTAAATTGAGAAATTACCAAAATCATAGCAACTGGTGATACAAAAAGAGCATGGAATAACTATTAAGTTGTTCATTATTGCCATTTATATTTAACTCTTGAAACAAATTATCAGAAAACGCTAGAAAACATAGATTTTAAGGGAACTATTTTGATGAATCCTGAAAAATGTGAGTTTATTATCAAGAACTTAATTTAATATATTCCTAGCTAGACAAGGTTTTTTTTTTCTTGTAAGCGTTTTCTCAAGGTGCCAAAGTGTAAACTTGTGAGACTATTTTCAATAGGCTTGTATGTTAGCTTATTTCATAGGAAGGAGAACTCTCTCCAGATATTTCATAGGTGCTTATCTAGTGAACTAGTTTGGGTTTGTTTTACCAAATTTCATTTTAACACAAGAACGAACACATGATTTATATTCCAGTGCCTGTGAACGTTTCCTGGAACTGTTTAATTTACTAATAAAAATGCACTCCAGGAATCTAGAAGTCAGTATGAAGTCAGAGTGGTGTAGATTGTGTCCAAGCAAAATCTGTTTCAAGTTCAGGATTGACTTTATCCTTTCAAAAATCTGCAACAGATTTAGGAAGAAGTTCTGAGTCAGTACACTTGTGAATAAAGATATGAAAAAATAATGTAATTTTGTACGCAGTTGACCACTGAGAGGAGACTTATTTTATTTTATTTGGTATTACTTTGGCAGTGGTAAAGCAAACTTCATTATTTATAAATGATGACCATTAGGAATACATGGATACATAGGATATTATTACTTTTTTATTCTCTTTCAAAATTAGAAATGATTTGCAGAATGTTTTAGAAATAAAGCAGAAATTTGCCTGACCTTGGTAAAGATGTTAGAAGAATGCGTTCAGGTTTTTTTGTCCTTTTTTTTTTAATGTGGACTTTGTAAATCCATGTATTTTTCCTCCCAGGGTGTTTCAGTTACTTAGTTTTTTTCTCTTTGACCTGTGTAGTTAGAAAATCTGGAAAGTGTTAAGTTTCTTTTTTAACCAATATTTATGATCTGCCAAAAATACAGTAGAATGAAAGTATAGATTACAACCAAAATATTCCAACAGCTATAATGTGCGTATTCTTAATTGCAACAATGAACACGACATGAATACTATGTAGTCCGAGTTCATAGCACCAGTATGCTCTAGCAAGTAAAAAAAACTTTAGTTTTTCAAACAGATGAGAAAAGGATCAAAGTCTTTCTTTTTTTTCTCTTTTCACTGTATCTAAGATAACTTGTTATGCTAACATAAACTCATGCCACACAGATAAGCAAATAGCAGTTTTTAAAATTATGTTGATAATAATTCTGTGTTTCTTAAGTGACCTTTTACTAATTTGGTGGTTTTTTCCATCAATTGCTACTACAGAAAGGCCGTGTGCCTTGTTCTGTTCACCGGCTGGAAAGGATCAACCCGTTCTTCTAACAGAAAAGGTGATGGATGGGACTTCTTGTGGCCAGCATGGGTTAGATGTCTGTGCAGATGGTAGATGCCAGGTATGATTTACGTGTTTAACCTGGATACACAGGCACACGTATGCAAGTGCATACGTTTGTTAACGCATATGTGCTATTTCTCTGATAGCATGTTGCAATACGCATACAAAGACTGAATGTCTTTTTTTGTATTGTATTAAAATATTTTAAAGGAATTTCACTCAGTGAAACACAGTATGTGAAGCAGCTGAAGTGTTAGCTTGGGGAGTGTGTATCTGTGATGATAAGGATGCTTATCACAAACTGCTGCAGAGTGGAAAATGAGTATAGCTGATTTAATCTTCTAAAGGAAGCCTCAGCTCTCAACAGGTTGGGAAATTTTGCCGTGGGGTGTATGTATGTATATCTAATTCTGCCTTTTTCAACGTTACAAAAGTTTACATCTAAATAAACCAAGATCGAAGGAGCAGAATAACAGATAATTAAAGCTGAGTGCTTATGCTATTCATGATCCTCAGAATTCATTTGATTCATAGAAGTTTTTTTGTCACTTTCATAGTACCTTGTCTTCTATATAAAAATCCCACAGGGCTGTTTTTTTCCTTTGTCTGCTTCTCGTGGCACACTGTGAATTCAACAGAAAACCCAACCTTTAATGCAGAAACAGCATTGCTAGATACTGTAATAACTTCAAAAAATTAACATTCACTTTTCACAACTGACTAATAAAGACCAAAAAAAGCCTTAAGCCAAACCCACCTGACTAAGACTGAATTGGCTTCTTGGCATATGAAGGGTCAGAGAGATAGGTGCTAATCAAGATTTGAAAGTCTTAATTTGTAAGGTCTTCCACATTTTACCCTGTCTTCTTAGACAGCGTACTAGGAAGAACTTTGGGGACTACGTCTGTAGAGTTAGGTATTTATATCTTGTAGAAGTGCCGTTTTGGATACACAGCTTTTTGGATGCTTATGCTGTAATCAGCATTTTGAAATCTGTATTGCTATTTTAGGTAGAAGAACTCTAATAAAAATTGTGTACATAAAGCGAAGTAACAATCTTAACGTGCTTGGAAATGAGTGGCTCCTTGTTAGACCGTGGTTTCTGTTCTTAAAGGAGTCCTCAATTTTCTCTTTAACCCTCCTTTTGTCTTCATTATTTATCAAACAGCCTTGAAGTTTAATTGGTTTTATCAGATGCATTTGTACAGTGCACAAGATTACCCTGTGTTGACTTGCCTAGACTTTAAAAGGCTTTTATTTCATACCAGGCCAGCATATGTTATTAACTGTATTCCTGTTGTCAAGCTACCACTTATATTTATTGATGGAAATGTGTCTAACATAGTAATGTGGAGGTGCTTGAGTAAACTGAATTTGTTTTGAACTGTATGCTTTTTAGCATACAGTTTATTATTTGCATACAGTTTATTATTTGTATACAGTATATTATATTTGCATACAGTATATTATATTTGCATATTCCAGACGTGTTCACATCCTATTCAGAATAAGACATTAGGTTGACATTAGACAGAACTACCATTGTGGGTGTGTGCCAACCCTATAGGAAAAGGGAATGCAACAATCTACATAAAAGCATGGAAAAAATTAGTATGGGAGGGATCTCTGCACATGAACTAGTGCGACCGTCATTCTGAGCAGGGCTAGATCATGTTGGTTTGGGCATCTTGCAAAAGGGCGAGAGGCCCACTACTAAAGGCAGCTTTACGAAAAACAGCCTGTGTCTCAATGGCTTTATTTTCCTCTCCCACAGAAATTTGGCTGTGATGGCATATTAGGATCTCTGGCTCGTGAGGATCATTGTGGTGTATGCAATGGTAATGGAAAGTCATGCAAAGTTATTAAAGGTGATTTTAACCATACCAGAGGAGCAGGTAAGTCTGTTTATTTCAAATACTCAGGAAGCCAGTAGCTGTTTGATTACTTTGAGCACTGGGAACTTTAAAAAGCTATACTTGTTAAAATTATTCAGTTCACCACCGGAAGTTCAGATCTTCTTTTTTTAAGATAATAAGACATTTAAGATAAGAACATATGAGTATTTCTAAATTTAATTGTTGCAAAATTAGTGCAAATTGTTTCAATTATAAAATTATGGAATTATATAATTTATCTTCCATTATGACATACATTATTTCATAGAAGAGCCTGATTTTTAAAAAATCCGTGAAATAAAATTTATATTTTTGGTGAATAAATGAACTGTAAATTCTTATAATATTAAGATTCATCTAATATTCTTCAAAACAAATATCCAAATTATGATTTGTTACCTAAAGTAACGTCATTAAACCAAGCCAGGCAATGGGAGACCATATAGCCAAATGTGTGAAGAAGCCTTATATCTTTTCATTGTCCATTGATTTATACTAATAGTAACAAATCATAAAAAGCAAATAGATGTTCTCATGCAGAATGAATGTGATATTTTCAAACACTGCTGTGATCTGTTCTTTGAATGAGAATGATTGACTGGCTCTAGTACAATAGCGTTGACAGAGTAGGGGACTGAAATCCTAATAATGTGCACCATGCACCATGTATACCTTCTCTCCAAGAAAAGTCTTTTCTTTGAAACAGCATTTGGCCATTTGTTTGCCATTACACTTTCAGTTTCTTGAGTAGAAAATGTGCAGAATTTCAAGACAGTAAGTAAATCACATCAAAAAATACTGTAATTAGAAGCAGACAGTGTATCTTTGAAAAATCAAGGACTTCAGTGCATTATAGGCTGAAGTGTAGTATTTAAAAAAAAATAAAAATTAGGCATAGTCTTCAAATGTTTATGTCTGGCCCTCTGTTAAGCTGAAGGTAATGCAGAGCAGGGATCCCAAACCACGAATGAGTCTGGAGGACTACAAGATCAAAAACTACAAAGAAGGTGGCTGCTAATAGAAATTACAATGTGTCAGCTCTCTTTTATAGCTAATGTGAATATCCACGCGCTTTCAAGTTTATTCATGATTCTGTGTCAGTCCACAATATTGTGGTATTGCCCTCTAAACTGCAGAAGTTATTCTCCTTCTCAAGAAACTGGACTGTCAGAAATACTTAGAAATTGTTATTAGCACGTAAGGAAATTAAAGATAAAGCTGCTTTGCAGCAATTTAATTTTCATGTTTCAGGATTATTGAAAAGGTTTGTAAATGCTCAGTATTTCGTTATAGAACATTACATAGCTACAAAGAATAAAAAATTGGATTATTGTCCACTTTTTGAAGTTCACACGGGTAATCTAAAATATGTGTTTATTTATAACATTCCTGCTTGCCTGGTGTTTTCCACCTGCATTGCCTTGTCACCCCTTCTTACTGAAACCAAATTGCTCAACAGCATATCTTGGTCCCACACTCCAAGGAAGCAATTGTAATGTAAAGCAAATAACTAATCAGTAGACTTCAAAACTAAAGCCATTCATAACATGTTTTGGGTGTGTTAAAGCAAGAAGAGAGAGATGGAGCCCAAAAATGTTTTAAAAAAACCCTCCAAACCAAAAACCAAATAGTAGGAGGATGTTTGGGCTTTAGTGCCCTGTCATTTGACTCTATACGTGCTGAGTGAAGTTGGAATTCTTTTGTAGTCATCTGGTAGTGATGATGACACTGAACTACCTGTCCAGAGACAGCTCCATCTGCTCCAGCCCCAACCTGCCCAGCCTGACTAGGTCTTGTTATGTTTCACTTTGCTATACTCTTTTAATTGTATATCATGGTATATATAGTACATAATGCACAGTTTCATAGCTTGTTTCAACATTTTGCAAGAACCCTCAAACCATTGCTATATGAATTAGAACTTGTTACATTTAAAAAGTGAAATAGGGGAGACAAAATGAAAAAACATCTAAGATGTACTTTTCTACGCTTTTGTATTTAACTTGGGACATCTATTCTCATGTCTAGGTTATGTGGAAGCTTTAGTGATACCTGCAGGAGCGAGGAGAATCAAAGTTGTGGAAGAAAAACCAGCTCACAGTTACTTAGGTAAATGTCATATGTTTCAGCGTTCACGTCCTGGTTTAGTCAGGTTTTAGCAATGGTCAGTTTGGTCAGCATGATAGCTAAACATGCTTTTGTGATTAATCAAAACTCCAAGTGGAAAAAAAAAAATCTGTGAAAAATGCTTCTAAAGAAATTTTGTAGAAACAATAAAATAAAAGAATGGTGATAGCACCATTCTTCATATAGGTTTTATTTTGAACTTCTGTCTCATCTCATTTTGTTTATAGAATGTGTCAAAGAATGAATTTAGATGATGTAAGAAAAATGGTGCATACTTTATCTTCAACATTTTCAATTTTTCATACAGAAAGCGCTAAAGAAATTACTTCACATTAAAACTAATGAAAAGGAGTTTATACTGAAACATGGAATAATTTGTGCTCAGACAACAAAAAGCCCACATTGACCAACATAGATCTAATCACCAGCAAAGTCAAAGCTCTAAAATTAGACTAAGAAAGCAGAAGAGTATTCCTTCACGTTTTGAATTGTCTGAATGTTTTAATGAACAAATTTAATCGCAATGAATTTATTTATTTTTTTTAGTTTTTCCATTTTAATGAAATTTTCTTTCATATAAGAAAGATTTTCTCTTTTAATGAGTTTTAAAGCTGTTGTATAGGAAAAATCATAATTAGTGCTGTTCCATGCACTGCTTAAGTTTAAATTGAGAGAGACTTTGTATGAGAAATAGGACAATGAAATAAAAAATCCCCTGGTTTAATCACTGTTCTTAGTTCTGCTCATAAATAATATCTACATTTAAAGAAACTTTTTACTTGAGTGTTCTCAGTTCTTCAGTTGAGAGAAAGTTGAAAATGGTGCATCTTAATTACGACAGCTTAAGTTATCAATGGGATACTCTTGGTTTGTCATGGGGTCTGCACCTGCCATGTCAAGGAGATTTAAATGTCTGGATTATTTCATTGCTCCCCCGTGGCCCATAGAGATGGATATGTAAGAGTGTTAAATCAATAACCGAAGTGTCATTGACATATTTTCTGAATTTTCCAAGTTTTTTTTGTTTTCCCTCTGTGTCTGCTGTGTTAACATATGCGGACAACAAAAATTCTATGATTTTTTATTTTTAAAATGATGCAAAAATAAATAAATGTTGAAATTGGATTTGGGGAAATTAATTCCTTTTTCACGAGTAGCAAACTGATTCATCTCTTACCTTACAAAAGACAAAAAGAATGTAATGCTTTTTATGCCCATGAAATAATGTCAGTCATGCTGCTTATTTTTGAAAGTTGCTAATTGGTGCATAATCAGCTCTTAATTGCTTGTCATTTTAATTTTACTTATCTTAATTTCACTAATGTCAGTGTAAATAAGGATTAGGCAGTATTTCACTGCAATTCTTTTTGTTAAGCCTTTATGGGGAAGCAGGAACAGGTCTGCTACAATATTTTGAATTAAAACCTGCGTGTTGCACCTCCGTTTCTTTTTTAACTAGCGGAAGGTACTTAAATGTTTTTCACTTATAGGGGGTTTATTTGAAAGCATAAAAATCTGAATTCAATAGGAACAACATTTTGAACAGGAGTAACATAATGGAAGTTTTTTGAGGAAGGCATATATATTTCATCTTAGAAACAATGTTCTTCAAAATACTGTGATGAAAAATGTGAAATATAACACAGATTCATGTTTCTGATTTGTTTTCTATCTTTACAGTTCTGTATGCTAATTTTATGTTGCATAGTACTTTGCCCTATGCATTTATGTTCTTGAAATGAGTCAATACAGGCCAATGCTATTTCTATTTTGCTAATTGCCATATACACATTTTAGGATTAAGTTTTTTAAGTAATTGTGTAATTAGAGATATAGCTGTGAGCACACTTTAATCCAGTGTACGCTAAGAGCTGTGGTTTACAAAGTAGAAGCTAATTTAAACTGAGGGAAGATTTGATCCCTGTTGTGCGGCACAGGTGAAATACAGAGAGAGCCTAAGGGAAATGCCCTTCTCTGGATTGACTTACTGGCCAGGAAGCAGAGTCACTATGATCTGGAAGCTGCCATGGTGTTGCTGAAGTGATTAGTAAAGCTACAGCCCACATCAGTAGCATCATTGGGTGATTGTGCTGTTGAAGCAAATCTTCAGAGGTGTTCTTCCTGAACACCTCAGATGTCCTCTTTATCTGAGGCATATCAACATACACCACGGTAACAGGAGCTCTGGTGTCGTAGGAGAAAAGACAGGGTGTAACTTTCAACTGCATTTACCGAATTGATCGGTCTGTCGAAGTCTGTCCTGTGGGAAGGTAGAAGCAGCGATATAGCCAAACATTAAGTATTCCTTCTTATTGACGTTAGATGAGAAAATGCATAAGAGATTGTGATTCTTCTTTCATCAGCAGAGTATTCAGGAATAGGAATTATTTGTAGCAGGATAGACGGGGGGGGGGGGGGGGGGAGTGTTTATTTAATTTGAGAATATTTCCTAAAGCATATACTTACTAATTTTGGAATTGGAATTCATTATTTTAAGAAAGAATTTTGAGATTTATTTTTAAAGAATAAACCTGCAGTGATAACCCTCTCTGCTTTTAACTGTGTTGACATGAGACTTGGTTCATTGTCAGTTACTTTAATGAAAACTATTGTAAGAACAGCTGTAAAAAACTTGTTTCAAGAATTATCCAGATTTCTGTGGTCTAAGATAACGCCTTTTCTGTTGCTAAATTTTCATTTATATTTGGAAGGTATTAAAAGCTTTTTCAAAAATAATTCTTAATGTAGGATACAAAAAAAAAGATTACAGGATTTTTGCGGAAGAGATACACTAGGCTTTGAGATTAGAGAGTTTATTCCCGCGACACTTGTATAACGGCATGACAGGTCCAGGCTCCATAATGAATTAATAAGATCAGTTAATGGTGTATAACTATACAAATGATGTACAATCTAAAACCTGAAATTTTTCTGTGCTAATTGGAAATGAGAGAAATTACTTGTTTTCAACTGAACTAAAGAAGCAGATTAGCTGTATCATTATTCTGATGTATGTGATCAAGCTTCTTGAGGGATATAGACCCTTTGGACCCACAGTTTAACACTGCATGCCATTGTAGTTGCTGATTGTCTTACAGGTATCAAGTACATAGGTGTGCTGTATTCTTGTCTGATTTCCTTTATGAAGTATGTTTTCAAGTTAAAAAAAAAAATGTTGGCCCATATTTTGGAGGAGGAGGGTGTGGGAAAGCAGATGGGGTCTGACAAATAATACAAAAGTTTGAATCCCTCATTTCTGACAATGTTAGTAGTTTCAAAACACCTTGGACCAAATCCTTAGACTATGTAATTTCTAATTTCAAGGGAAGCCGGTTGAGGAGCTGGTCCAGAGTCCACTGGCACTAAGTATGTTTTTATTTCATATATAGAGGGCCATAGATGATGGTTAATAAGTAACACCTTTTGAAATCATTTTGCATCAAGATGAAAAAAATGCCCTCTGTATGACAAAATGGATTGACCTCACAGAGCTGCCTTTGAAAAGCAGCGGTGAACAGATTAAGAATTTACGGGTAAAAATCAGGGGCCAACCCAACAAAGGAAGCTTCGTGATTGGTGTTTACTACAGGCTGCCTAACCAAGGGGAGCCCATTGACAAAGCATTCTTATTTCAGCTACAGGAAGCATTACGCTTGCAGGCTCTTACCCTGCCTGGGGGCGTCAATAACCTGACATCTGCTGGAAAAACAGCACAGTAAGCTGTAAACTGTCCAGGAGACTCTTGGAGTGTATCAAGGATAATGTCTTAATACAGGTGCTAGACAGCCCAGCCAGAGAAACAGTGTTACTGGACCTTGTTGGTTGCTTACCAACACAGATGAACTAATTAGTGAGGTCAAGCATGATTGCAGCCCAGGCTGCAGTGATCATACCCTGGTGGAACTCATGGTCTTGAGGGGTGTGGGCCAGGTGAAGACTAACGCCAGGATTCTGAATGTTTGGAGAGCAAACTTTCGGTTGTTTTAAGGAATTAGTGGATGAGACCCCCTGGGAAGCTGCCATCAGGGATAAGGGAGCAGAACAGAGCTGGCAGCTCTTTAAGCACATTTTTTCCTAGATTGCAAGAGCTCTCAATTCTCACATGTAAGATATCAGGCAAGGAAGGCAGGAGACCAGCATGGCTGAGTAAGGACCTCCTGGTCAAACTGAAGGTAAGATGGAAATGCACAGGCAGTGGAATCAGGGACAGGTATCCTGGGAAGAATACAGGGATGCTGCCCATATGTGTAGGGATGGGACCAGGAGAGCTAGGGTATGGCTGGAGCTGAGTTTAGCAAGGAATGCAAATAATAATAAGGGCTTCTACAGGTATGTTAGTCAGAAAAGGAAGATTAAAGAAAATGTACACACAGACACACACAAACACATACCCTGATAAATAAGACAGGAGAACTAATGACAATGAGCATGGAGAAGGCTGAGGTACTGAACAATTTTTTGCCTCAGTTTCAATGGTAATCACTCTTCCCACATCTCTCAAGTCCCCAAACGTCAAGTGGACTGAAGTCCTTCCCATTGTAGATCAGGTTTGAGACCACCTGAGGAACCTGAACATACCAGAGTCCATGGGGCCCAACAGGATGCAGCCCAGGGTCCTGAGGGATATGGCTGATGTAATTGCCAAGGCACTCTCAAGCGTATATGAAAAGTTATGGCAGTCGGGTTGAGTCCCCAGTCACTGGAGAAAAGGGAATATTGCACCATTTTTAAAAAGGTAATAAGGAGGATCTACCGGGAACTGGGAACTACCGACTAGTCAGCCTTACCTCAGTTGAAGTTTTCAAAGTTACTCAAATCTCAAGTCTTAATGTTCTTAAGATGGCTTGAAGGGAACACAGGATAACCTGAATAGAAGTGAAACAACAACTTCTTTGACGGAAGATACCAGTGAAGTTACTCTCATTTAGAATTGAATTTCAGTAATTTTTTTTTATTTGTCAATTTTCTTGAGAAAAATAAGGGTTAGCCAAAATGATATTGTTTTGGTACTTTTCTGGAGAGTACGAATAACTTTTGCAGTGAACAAAAGGCAAAATTCACAATTCACAAAGATGTCGACTTTCCTCTTATTTTGGTACAAATGCCTTTTTTCTTAACCTCTCCATAAAGCATGGCAATTTCAATTTAAGCAAAAATTTCAAAGTTAATGTAGTGGTGTAGTATTGTACAGTTTTCCATAGAAAGCAATAAAAGGAATAGTAGGCACAGATTTACCCAGTGGAGCGCCAAGACCAGGGTACTGTTGCTCCCCACTGAGCACTGGGAGATGCAGTAGCTGAACTGTGAAATGTTGCATCTCTATGGCTGTGTAGCCTCTTGCACCTGATTGGAAGAGTTGATATGCCTGGTGCACATTGCACTCATCACCATTACTTAATTGTCAGTCTGATGATAGCTATTTTATGCTTTACAGAGATACAGTTTGTAATTAGCTCCCTTGTTTTAGCACAAATTTTGGTCTTCATTAAAGTTGCAGCAGGTTTTCCCAGTCTGAATTTGCTTTTTTTTGTCTTTTTAGTTGTAGATGTATTGCTTGATTTGTATTGCCTGAGAGAGGATACACTTGTGTGCTGAATTTTCTTCCTGCGTTGCATTACTTTCTATAGGAAATCCTCCTTTATCGAAAGCTGAGCAGAGTGGGAGTATGTGTATGGTGTGGAATAAAATTCAGTGAGCTTGCTTACAATATGGGGTGTGACAAAGTCAAGAACAGAAGCTGGACTGCCTGAATCCAAGCCTAAATTTTAGGCTTGAGGATACCTTTTCTTACTTTGTCTAACCCTGGTGGCTCAAGTGAGGAATCTGAAAGCAGAAAACACAAGATCTGGCAGGATGCAAAGGCAGGGACTATAAGAATGAAGAACCGCCCACTGTAGGAGAAGATCAGGTTCGGGACCATCTGAGGAACCTGAAGGTGCGTAAGTCCATGGGACCTGATGAAATCCATCCATGGGTCCTGAGGAAGCTGGCAGATGAAGTCGCCAAGCCGCTTCCCATTATATTTGAAAAGTCATATCAGTCTGTTGAAGTTCCCACTAATTGGAAAAGGGGAAACATAACCCCCATTTTCAGAAAGGGACAAAAGGAAGACCCAGGGAACTACAGGCCAGTCAGTCTCACCTCAGTGCCTGGCAAGATCATGGAGCAGATCCTCCTGGAAACTCTGCTAAGGTACATGGAAAATAATGAGGTGATTGGTGATAGGCAACATAGCTTCACCAAAGGCAAATAGTGCCTGAGAAACTTGGTGGCCTTCTATGATGTTGCCACAGCATTGGTAGATAAGGGGAGAGCAACCAACGTCATCTACCTGGACTTATGCAAAGCGTTTGACACTGTCCTGCACGACATCCTGGTCTCTAAATTGGAAAAGCATGGATCTGATGGACGGACCACTTGGTGGTAAGGAACTGGCTAGATGGCCACACTCAAAGGGTTGCAGTCTATGGCTCAGTGTCCACATGGAAACCAGTGACGAGTGGTGTTTCACGGGGGTCAGTACAGGGACCAGTGCTGTTTAACATCTTTGTCAGTAACATGGACAGTGGGATTGAGTGCACCCTCAGCAAGTTTGCCGATGACACCAAGCTGTGTGGCACAGTTGACACACTGGAGGGAAGGGATGCCATCCAGAGGGACCTTGACAGGCTTGAGAGGTGGGCCTGTGCAAACCTCATCAAGTTCAGCCAGGCCAAGTGCAAGGTCCTGCCCCTGGGTCATGGCAATCCCAGGCACAAATACAGGTTGGGCGGAGAATGGCTTGAGAACAGCCCTGAGGAGAAGGACTTGGGGGTGCTGGTAGACGAGAAGCTCAACATGAGCAGGCAATGCGCACTTGCATCCCAGAAAGCCAACCACATCCTGGGCTGCATCAAAAGAAGCGTGGCCAGCATGTCGAGGGAGGTGATTCTGCCCCTCTACTCTGTTCTGGTGAGACCCCACCTGGAGTACTGTATCCAGCTCTGGAGTCCTCAGCACAAGAAGGCCATGGACCTGTTGGAACGGGTCCAGCAGAGGGCCACGAAGATGATCAGAGGGCTGAAGCGTCTATGCTATGAGGACAGGCTGAAAGAGTTGGGGTTGTTCAGCCTGCAGAAGAGAAGGCCCTGAAGAGACCTTATAGTGGCCTTTCAGTACCTGAAGGTACTGAAGGATGGGGAGGGGCTCTTTATCAGGGAGTGTTATGATAGGACATGGGGCAACTGCCTCAGACTGAAAGAGGGTAGATTTAGATTGGATATCAGGAAGAAATTCTTTACAGTGAGGGTGGTGAGGCACTGGAACAGGTTGCCCAGAGAAGTTGTGGATGCCCCATCCCTGGAGGTGTTCAAGGCCAGGCTGGATGGGGCTTTGAGCAGCCTGATCTAGTGGGAGGTGTCCATGCCCATGGCAGGGTGGTTGGAACTAGATGATCTTTAAGGTCCCTTCCAACTCTAACCATTCTGTGATTCTGTGATTTCTCTATTCTGGGGCTAGGATTCCGGTCCCCTGCACATGTCTGCATGCTGTGGCACACATGTTCATTTTAAAGACAAGACAAAATGATGCAAGGTCTGCTGCTCTCCAGGGAGACGATGCTGCTCCATCTGAGCAGCATGACCCAACTGGACCTCAGCGCTTTCGAGTACATTTGTTTTGTTTCTCCACTGGGAAGAGGATTGGCCCCTACAGTTTAAACACTAAGCAGAACTTAATTACCATTAATAATAAAATGTTTAAACCTAAAATACCGGTTTTTAAATCTTGAAAAATCACTGGTTATTTTTAGTACAGGGCTGTTCTACAGTGTTAATGGATTTTATAGTCTTAACATTTATTACAAAGTGCTGCAGTGGTACACATCAGTGGTGTCTTACGCAATTGTATTTCTGCCAGTCCATAGACCTGTTGCCATTGTTTCCCATAGAAACAAAACATAACAGTATAAATATGAATAGGAGAGAAGATGATTACAGGAGTGACTCACATTAACTTATGACTTTAAAAAAGAAATCTTGGACAAGACTTAAACTTTTGAGGTACTCTTCCAGCAGTCTTATGCCAAACGTGCAATTTCAATGAAGAGGAATGTGTAAAACTTCTTGTTCTGAAGGTGACTTCAAGTATATTCTACTTCACATGATTATTTCAGACCTGATCTGGAGAAAAGAAAATAAAGTAAAATAAAATAAAATTACAAGTCTTTCACAGAAGAACCTGTTTAGTTTGCTATAGAAAATTAATGTAAAATCCTGTGCTCTCAATGTCTGAACTGACTTGATGATGCTTTTGAATATAAATTAGGCCAACAAGAGGAATGATTCAGCCAAAAAGAATAATCTTTCCTATTTATTAGAAGCATCAAATGTTCATTTTGAAAGTGTGTAAAATAAGTATTTAGGTAGGATGACAGTAGTATTGTCACATTCCAAGGTGCAGAAAAAGGCAAATTTAGTTATTAGAGGGAAAAGAATAATGAACTAGAATTTTTTTGAAGCTTTAGCATAATTCCATAAATCTTGAAGAGTATCTTGTGAAAATTTTGTTTCCCATGCCTTCATGGATTATGGAAATGGCCACCCTGGGAATACAGAATGGTTGTCTTTGCCTTAAATTAATTCAGTGATCGAATTATGAATTATGCTGGAGCCTGTCAGTCTCTTTAGGCATTAAAACACTGATGTTAACTTCAAGTAATGTTAAGCACACATGGTTTTGCCAAGCATTCCTTCCAGAAAGTGTTTCTGAAGCATGTTCCAATTTAAGTTCATGTATAGTAGGATTCATAAATATCTGTGCAAACCGAGTTAGGTGATTTCACCTACTTACTAAATTATCCAAACAGGAAGTTAAAGGAGGCCCAAATCACTACTGAACAGATACTGTTTATGTTAGTATTTTTTCATGTATTTTACAGCTCTTCGAGATGCTGGAAAACAGTCAATCAATAGTGACTGGAAGATTGAGCATTCAGGAACATTCAATATTGCCGGGACAACTGTCCATTATGTTCGGAGAGGTCTCTGGGAGAAAATATCAGCCAAAGGTCCCACGACATCACCTTTACATTTACTGGTATGACAATATGGATTTGGTTTTATTACCTGAGTCCTATCATATCGCATGGTAACTAATATTTTTTTTTCCAGGCTCCTGAAGATAATGAGATCTATGTAAGATATACCTGCTTTTAAACATATATATATACACACACACCTGATTATATATATAGATACATATATATATACACACACACACCTGATTATATATATAGATCTGTCGTCCGACTTCTAAAAAAATGTATTTAAATCCAAGAATAATCTTTACATTGTTGAGGCAAGCTGGAAGGTCTCAGCATTCCTACAAATGTCATAAAAAGCTGATGTGCTGCTTAAGGAGAGAGATTCAAATTAATATCAGATGGTTTTTATCCTGGCTGACTATAGCACAGCATCGCCATTTGAGGATTGCAGTCACCAGGTTCTCCATGAAGTACAGTTTTGGTGCATTTCAGTGAAGGGGAGGAAAAGTTGATAGCCACCAGAAAGAAAGAGGAAGATGAAGAAGGATTACTTCACAATTCAAAACCCTTCAAATGCAAGAAATTGTCTGGTATATCTGAAATAGTTTTAAATCTGATGCATCTAGGAAAGACCTCCTCTATTTAAGAGCACTGAAATCACAGGACATAATCATCCTCCAGGTTTCTGGTGAAATCTGTTTGCTTATTTCACACGGAGAGCTTTTCTTCAACCTTTCTGTTAAGTAAAATAATTTTTCCAATTGTCTTGATTTGGATAGTGTCATTAATTCCTTCTACAAAATCCATCAGGAGGGTTGAAAGGCTATAGGACATTAAGTCATTCTGTCGTGCTTTTTAAGATTATCTCCTCACAGTTCAGAGTTTGTCTTCCACAGTGTCTGTGTACATAGGTAGGTTTTCCTTCTCTCTGTCTTGCAGGTGCTGCTCTTCCATGACCAGAGCTATGGTCTACACTATGAGTACACAATCCCACTGGATCCTCTTCCTGAGAATCAGAGCTCTAAAGTACCAGAGCCTCTTTTCATGTGGACTCATTCTGGCTGGGAGGACTGTGATGCTGTATGTGGAGGAGGTAAAATAAAAGAAAAATGTACACACACACACACACACATATTAAAAATGTATATGTATATACAATGTGTATGTACATGTACTATATATATGTGGGTGCATACAATATGCATATATATGTATATACACTGCGTGTGTGTGTATATATGTATCTCAATTAAAACACATGGTGTATTAATATTTAAGACTCTAATGGTTAGTGTTTTATATTTAATAGAAATATCCTCATTGCAGCTTGTATGATTCCATACAATGGTGGACATACTTCAGCCTCATGCTTCCTGATTATATTAAAAGAATAGTCATAACTCTAGGAAAAGATTCAAACTAAATAAAGTAAGTAGAAAAAGATGGTAGTGAAAGAACAAAATCTAGATTAACAAAGCAAGTTCAGGACGCAGTTTCCAAGAAGAAATACAAGTGCAAGAGCTAGAACAAGAATAGAAAGTCCATATGCATTCCGCTCTGTATTTGGAACTATTGAAGATAAATGATCTGTAAAAGACATTGCAAACTACAGAAAAGCTGAACCCCAGTCTGAGATCAAATATGTACAGTTAGTAACATGAGTTGAGGATGATCCAGAAACATATGGAACAAATATTACAACAGCAGATATTAGTATGCTGATGTGATATTTTCCCTATGTTTATGTTTATAAACCATAAAAAATGTGAATTTGGAAGAACAAAATACAGATATGAAAGCAAGTATTGGAGCATGAATGGTATTGCTGTAACAAAATCCTTTAAAACTGCTATTTAGAAGATGGTTATTCAACGGGGTAATTACACCGAAAAAACACTTTAGAGGTTTTTTTTAATGAATGCAGCCTAGAGATCTGTTCATACCTTATGCAATTAGTCAGACTTACACCTTGAATTTGAAATCTTGATTTTTTGAAACCTGCATTTCCTGCTTACGACCTCAACAGTCATGGTTGCTCTGATCAGCATTTCTGAAAACTGCTGTGCACCTTGTGATTGAATAAGGCCTGGAAATGCTTTACTTTCTCATAACAGCAGCATAAGGAACACAGTGTTCTAGCTCCTTTAACTCTGTGAACAATCCTGGTGTCATGACAGATTACTGTAGTTTCCATAAACATGCTTTTTGTGGTTTGGTAAGAAAGCGTATTCCCTGAAGGTATTTTGTATGTGGTGCTAGTAGCATCCTCTGTTTCTTAGTAGTGCATTCCTATTCATTTGGAGTATTCGTGCTTTTTACAGTTTCCTGACGTATTTTTAGAATAATTTTAATGCTACCACAATCTCTCATTATTGCCCCAAATATTTCTAAGGTTACCTATCATCTGGAGAAGTCTTAAAATGCAGTATGACAGTAATTTATTCTACATTAATGCTTAAGTAAATATTTAAGTGTTTTACTGTAATGTTTATTTATCATATTTTTATGTTGTAACTGGCCTTCATTTTTTGTTATTGTCTAAAATAGCTGAGTTAATACAAACTTCCATAAAAGTTATTTCTACTGCAAATATTCTGAAATACAAGTGAAAGATTGTTCCTACTTTAGACAAAACCGTTTTAACTGTTCTTTTCGTTCTTCATATTTAAATATGAAGCAATAATGAAATTAAAATGCTGCAGCTTGTACCCTGTGTAAATATTTGTGTTTCAATTTTTAACATCAATATTTTGATGAATCTGATTAAAGAATATAACAATTATCGGTAGTTTTGCTTAAATGTTTAAAGCGTATGTCAGGATGAAACTATTGATGAAGCCATGTGGTTTTGTGCATGTTTATATATGTAACTGTTCTGCGACCTCCTATGCTGCAGAAAAGCTTTCTTTTCTGTGGGAGAGCGTATGAATACAGAGATGTATATGTAAATGCAGAGAGAATAGTCAAACATTTCAAATGCTGTATATGATAGATTAGTTGCATGTGCTCTCATATACACAAGCGCTGTGTAAAATGTCAGCTGTGGTCACACACATAATGCGCATTTATAACTTAACCGCTCCATCCGCAGGCACATTTCTGACCACAGGGAATGTTGCATGCTTAAGTCTGCCTTGCCCCTGCATGCACCCTGTTTGCTGGTAAACTTCCAGATAGAAACAGAGTCTTAAAATGTAACCATAGGAAAAAATGGTTATGAACCTGTTTTCTACTAATTGAAGTCTTTAATTCAAGGATTGCTAGTTTGCTAAAGACAGGCTCCCTGTCTAATTACAATCCTGCTTGCGGTAAGTAGTATGTTAAATTCTGATTTCTAATGCCTCCAGCTTCACGAGACACCAGGCTCCAACCCACCCATCAGGGCAAGGTTTCTGTGCAGAACATGCGCTAGATCTGTGCAGGCAGGACCCAGCTTCCTAAATGATTACCCTACAGATCAGGTCAGTTTTGTGCCCTCTTTAGTTCGTGGGAAATAGTGCAGGGTCCTTACTGAAGGTTCCACATGCTGAGTGCCGGCCATGCCTGCCAGTATACTGATAAACCAGGCAGAACTACTAAGCTCGAGCAAGACAGAGAAGCAGGACTTGTCATTCCTTTTCTTATTTTATATATTAATGAACAACCATACTTTTCCCTGTAATTTTTGTGCAAGCTTTTCTCAGCGCTGGGGCCTCAGCAGTTGAGAAAGAAACAATTATTCCAGTAAGGCTAAGGGTCTGGCCTATGACTAGTTACAGGAATAGAGCAACAAAACTCTGTTGACAATGACGTGCAAAGATTGGATTATAAAATCAAATTGTTCCCTAGAAACTTTAATATCTCTCTTAAGCTCCCTGCTAGCTTTGATTTTCTTTTACAGGTTTTACAGTTCTTTTAGCCACACTGTACATGAAATTGCTATGCCTGGTAAAGATATTTTCATCCTTCCTTTTTTAACGAAGTTGCATATTCCTGGTTTCCCCACATACCTGCTTTATTTTTGACTAGGTGAAAGAAAGACAACCGTCTCTTGCACAAAGATTATGAACAAGAATATCAGTCTTGTGGACAATAAGAAATGCAAATATTTAACAAAACCTGAACCACAGATTCGCAAGTGCAATGAACGGCCGTGCCAGACCAGGTAATAATGATTTGGTTAAATTAAACTGTAATACCAGATGTAAAAATCCTGGGTGCTAAGAGAGATGACTGCCTCTGGCAATGAATGTGCAGTAAATACATGCAAACAAGAGGTTATAATGCAAAATGTAGGTAAAATAGAAACTTGCTGCTGTTTGTCCAGAGTTTTAATGAAAGAGAGTCTTTAAGCACCATGCCTAAATCAATTCTTATTCAATAAAGCAGCTCATTACTTATATAACAGAATGATGCGTACTATGAAATTGAAATTTAAATTCTTTTTAAATAAAGATGGATTTAATCCCATGCTTTAAGTAATTATATACTTTAGTGTTTTGTTCAATCAAGGCTTTGCTTCTTTAGAAGTTCTCAGTAAGGTCTGGGTGCACTAAGTAGTAAATAAATAAATAAAATATGTTAATTGTGTCTTCTACATTGATGCAACTTGAAGTATAACGAGCCTTCCACTCACTCCTCTCCTCCCTCTCCCTCATTCTTTTGTATAGAATCATAGAATCATTGAATTGCTAGGTTGAAAGGGACCTTTCAGATCATCTAGTCCAACCATCAACCTAACTCTGACAAAAACCATCACTAAACCATATCTCTGAGCACTACATCTACCTGTCTTTTAAATACCTCCAGGGATGGTGCCTCAACCACTTCCCTGGGCAGCCTGCTCCGGTGCTCTCAGTGTAAAAATTTTTCCTAATACCCAGTCTAAACCTCCCCTGGCACAACTAGAGGCCATTTCCTCTTGTCCTGTTACCTGGGAGAAGGGACTGACCTCCACCTATCTCCAGCCTCCTTTCAGGTAGTTGCAGAGAGCGATAAGGTCTCCCTTCAGCCTTCTTTTCTCCAGGCTAAACAATCCCACGTCCCTCAGCCAGTCCTTATAAGACTTGGGCTCTAGACCCCTCACCAACTTTGTTGCCCTTGTCTGGACCCGCTGCAGCACCTCAATGTCTTTTTTATGGTGAGGGGCCATGTGGATCAATAGGCCGAACTAGACTCTGATGGTGGAATGGTGGAAGAAGCTGGAGGAGCATTTTTTCTCTGAATTTCACCCCAGGAGGCAGCTGCAGCATGCAGCCCGTGCCAGTCAAAGCCCACCCCATTTGGTGTCGCTGCAGCGGAGCTGGCGGCCTGCTCCTTGCACTGGCTGTCTGGGCTGGCACAGTGACGCATTTCAGAGTTTGCCATCCTGCTTCCAAATGGCAGCGAAGAATTATGACTGTCCCCAACTATTGTGTAGACTTGGGGAAGGTATCTGGTACCTTTCGAGGGAGGGGACAGCAGCTAGCAATAGTCGGCTTCATCCCCAGGAGTAAGCACGGGTCTATTGCAGTCATATGGAGGAGAGGTAGATGGTATTTTTAAAGAAAACACTGCAAAGTAAATAAAATGTAAATATTGTTGAAGAAAGTATGTAAAATGAATTGCAAGACATTGCTTTCTTGGAAAGGATGAAATACTGAAATTGAGAAAACACGCAAAAAAAAAAAAAAAAAAAACCAACCAAAAAAACCCAGTAAGGTTTGGACTTACCCAGACTAGGGTATTACACTTTGGAAGAATTATTTGTGTTTCATAATATACATACTTGAACAGGTCTTTATTTTATTTTATTAACATCACTGTGCACTTAATGGATAGAAATGGAATAGTCTGATCTTTTTCTGAGGCCTTGCCAACTATAAATTGTCAATGTAGTTTTTCCAGCTTATTAAATGAAATATTTTAAATGTTGCTAATTGCTACTCAGAGGCGCTGTGCTGAGAAATGTAGGATATCATGATTGTTAACTTCTGTTCGAGTTTTTAAAACAGTGTTACTGATTCTTACAAAACAAATACTGTTAGCTTTCAACAGAAATGTAACTAAAGTGTACACTTGCATAACTAGCTGTTTGTTATTGGCACTTGAAGAAGTATCTTAAACTCTATTTCATTATCTTGACAGGCTGTGATTTGTAAACTGAGTCTCTGGACTGATAATAAAAAACTTTAGTTGGATGTTTTATTTTCTTACAACAAATGTGTGACAGAAGGTTGGAACAGATTTGTTAAATCTCAGTTTCCTAAAAACTCTCCCTTGCAATCTAAGTCTTCTGGGACATACTTGTGTACTACAGAGCTGTTTGATTTTTAAGGGCACATGGCCATAGTCTGGAGCTATAGAACATTTGGGGAAAATTATGTTCTAGAACGATTGCACTCCAGGTACGTGGGCTTTGCCAAGCTGCTTCAGCCTTCCTTGCTGGTAGGATTTAAACCACACAACCTGAGTTAGGCCTGACCCCGAAGAACATGAAGAAGTCTGGGCTCTTACATTTCTCCAGAACAATGAGCCTTTTATACAGGAGTGATTCTGTCTTGCAACTGAGTATTTTCAAAGAATGCTGGACTTTACATGCATGGCATGCACTTGACATATAGATAGCCATATTGATAGAGAATAACAGACAGGCTGATCAGTGATCTGTCATCTTTAAAACGTATGTCTATTTTTGAGCTTTTCTAATGGGAATTAAAATAGGAGGAGAGTACTGTGAAAACACAGGGACAAAGGGCTAGAGAATGAAATGATATGAAGATTAACACCTTATTTAATGTAAAATACGCTAGATGAATAAGTAATCCATTAACAAAGTGAACTTAAAACAAGGTGAAAAACATGCAAGTATGTCATGGTGTGTGTTAGGGTAAGGAAGAGAGTAAGATGATGTGATGGTACTTTTCCCTTCCTGATTTCTTGTTACTGCATTGCCTGTATTTCTTTGTAGATGGATGATGACAGAATGGACTCCGTGTTCAAGGACGTGTGGAAAAGGGACCCAGAACAGACAAGTAGCCTGCACACAGCAGCTCAGAAATGGGACCCTGATCAGGGCTAGGGAGAGGGATTGCCTTGGGCCAAAGCCCGCTTCTGCACAGCGCTGTGAAGGCCAGGACTGCATGACTGTGTGGGAGGCGGGAGTCTGGTCCGAGGTGCTGTATTTGTTTATGCAAATAGTCCATAGCGATTATTTATACCTTACTATTTTCTGGGAATA
Organism: Chroicocephalus ridibundus; assembly: GCF_963924245.1. Classification (NCBI taxonomy): domain Eukaryota; kingdom Metazoa; phylum Chordata; class Aves; order Charadriiformes; family Laridae; genus Chroicocephalus; species Chroicocephalus ridibundus. The sequence continues at coordinate 28,858,351 of NC_086316.1, read as the reverse complement.
TGATTTTTTCAGCGGCAAGTGGCACAGCTCAGCCTAATGATTTTCACGGTCCTCATGCAATGATTTGGCAAAGGGATCAGGGACTAAGAAAACCAGCCGCGTAGAACTACTACATTTTACCTAGTTAATGTCCTGGAACAGTTTCTTTTGGCCAGTTTTCAAGCACGTATAATCAAGTATGTCCTGACTGTAGTAGTGGGTAACCAGGGGTAAATGGAATTAAGGCCATCGCTTATCAGCTACCAAGCCTTGGCTTCAGATTGAGAACATCTCTGACACACTTTTGTACCAAAGGGTGTTGATCAGCAGCCATTCTGCTTCAGAGAAGCTGTAAGGGGAGCTGCTTGCAAAGAAGGGCGTTTCTTTCCCTTCCTCTCTCTTCTCACCTCTTTTTCCAAGAACAGCACAAGCAGTGGGCGAAAGGGCTTATAAATAACACAATTTCGCCTAAGTTGCATCCTGAAGCATTGCTGTAGAAAATGCAATTATTATTCAAAAAGCTTTATTAATTTAAGATCTTTGAATGCATGGGTCCATTTGACTTTCTTCTTCCTCTAAAAAGCTGTGCTACTTCTAGAAGCAATTGACTGTGGTGGAAGGGTGGTGTTATCATTCCCATCTGGACAAGCTGATGGTTTTGTTTGGAGCATCTGTCTCCATTGAAAGAGCAGGGCAATTCTGATTGCCTCCCGTACCAGAAGCTGTGCTATGGGTCCCTCTGGGTTCCAAATACAAGTAGCAGATTCTGAACTTGGGTGCAGTTCTTTCTTTGGGCTCCTCTGCTCAGCAGCACCCCTTGATACCCAAGGAAGAAACAGCTAAGACATAGGGAATGTTTTCAGAGATAAGAGAAGTAAATAGCAGCAGTTCTTGGTTTGGTACACAGAGGTTTATAATGCGAGGGTTGGCTGTGAGAAGAATGGTATTCACTTAGAGAGGTGCAAGAAAGAAACCTAGATTGTTTAGTTGGTTTGTTTTACTTGAGAGATGAGAAATAAGTAAGCATGTTTTTGTTGGAAGCGATAAATACATTTTGAAGAGTGAGGTGTTTCCCATGGCCATTCCTACTATCACCATTATATTGGAAGCTAGCCATTACTGCTTCCTGCAGTTATAATCAGCTTGGCAAAGGAGAGTTTTGATCTGCAAGCAGTGGGATGATCAAAAGCAGTGATAATGTTTTGAGAAGGAAATGGCATAATTTTTGGCAGTGTAAGTGGAAATCGTGGAAAAAAACATAGATTAAGACCTTCTGTGCAACTCAAAGAGAGTTTTCACATGCTGTATATGCAGTGACTTTGAATTTTCAAATTTAGTCTGGATTCTTGCATAGTTTTAGAATATTTACTTTTCCATTTTAACTTTTTTCCCTCACAAAAAAGGTCTGTTAGACACTAGTAGAATTTTTCTGAAGTTGCTTCATAACTTATTCCTATGAACATTATTTAGATTTTCTTTCATTATATTTCCTTTCATTCAAAGAAAAAAGATTGCCTAATATTTTCAGTATAACATTTTGCATTCATTTCATCATAACTTTTCAGATGTTTCCTTATCCAGAAGCCTAGATTTTCCTTGAGCAAATATTTTTTGATCTAATTATATATTTTTAACTAAAATGCAACAATTATCATTCTACCCAGTAAGTATTTTTTGTTCTTTTGTTAGTTTTTAACAAATCCATTGTCTGTGCAATTGAAGTTCAGAAGTCAGGAAATCACTGAAGTCTTGAAATATTTATGTTAGCCTGGTAGAGGTCATTAGAAGGGGATAAAATGGGGCAACTATGACTTTTGTAGAAACCTGAAAAACATCTTTTTCCAACAGTGCTCTGTAAAGTGTGGTAAGGGAGTACGGCATCGGACTGTGAGGTGCACCAATCCCCGCAAGAAATGTGTTTTGTCCACAAGACCTAAAGAAGCAGAGGACTGTGAGGACTATTCCAAATGCTACGTCTGGAGAATGGGAGACTGGTCTAAGGTGAGACATCTTTCTGATAGTAGCGCCCCACAGCATAATGCATTTTGGACTTGGGGGTACTGATGGATGAAAAACTGTACATGAAGCAGGCAATGTGAGCTTACAGTCCAGAAAGCCAACCATATCCTGAGCTGCATCAAAAGAAGCGTGGCCAGCAGGTCAAGGGAGGTGATTCTACCCCTTTACTCCACTCTCATGGGATCACACCTGGAGTACTGCGTCCAGCTCTGGAGCCCTCAGCACAGGAAAGACATGGACCTGTTGAAGCGGGTCCAGAGGAGGGCCACAAAAGTGATCAGAGGGCTGGAGCACCTCTCCTGTGAGGACAGGCTGAGAGAGCTGGGGTTGTTCAGCCTGGAGAAGAGAAGGCTCCAGGGAGACCTTATTGCAGCCTTTCAGTACTTAAAGGGGGTCTGAAGGAAAGGTGGGGACAAACACTTTAGCAGGGCCTGTTGCAATAGGACAAGGGATAATGGCTTTAAACTAAAAGAGGGATGATTCAGACTAGATATAAGGAAGAAATTTTTTACCATGAGGGTGGTGAAACAGTGGCACAGGTTGCCCAGAGAGGCGGTAGCTGCCCCATCCTGGCAACATTCAAGGTCAGGTTGGACGGGGCTCTGAACAACCTCATCTAGTTGAAAATGTCCCTGCTCATTGCAGGGGGGTTGGACTAGATGACCTTTAAAGGTCCCTTCCAACCCAAACTATTCTATGATTCTGTGATTTTGTAACCTGATTGCTTTGTAAGAATTGCTTTTATCAGGAGTTCAGGAGTCTTCCAGTTGAGGGAATAATGAAGCTACCAAAAGAACCAAAACCCAAAACCAAAACATGTAGTCGCACCAAGATCATAGTAAAAATAAAAATCAGAAATATGAAAAAAGCATGAGATGAATCTTCAATATCATGCAAATCTGATATAAATGTATTGTTGTCAGTAGGCAGGCAAGCAACTCCAGAAACTGCACCTCACTCCAACCTCACAGTTTGCACATTTCATTAATTTCTGTTTACACATTTTGTGTTTCCAATAAGTCACACTCTCTAGCCTTGTAAGGAGGCACGTTTAGCCTATTAAATTTCTACATAGACCATTTAATATCTAAGAATCATCTATTACTGTCTCTTCTGAACACTCGACATAGCTGTCAGTACATTATTTCCTTGGCCTATGGGTTTTGATTTCAGTGAAGTATATAAGCCTAGACCAAACCGTAACAGAAAATATTGGTTAGATCAGTGATTGTGTTATTGGACTGGGACCTTGAACATCTGATACAGTTTTGAATATACGAAACATGTTGAAATACTGAAATTGAACCTGGAGAGTCAAGGTTTTCTCTTGCCATAGCACAGACCACACTTTAGCAGAGATTGTAATCTTTTTTTTTCCTTACTTCTCTTCATAACTTTGCACACAATACTTCTACTGTCAGTGCCTAACATTATTGCAGCAGTTTTTAACTTGCTTGTATGGAGAAGTATTTAATGTATTTTTAGTTGTCTTTCATGTGATGTAATAGCTGGAAACAAGGACTAAAGCCAGCAGTGAGTGACTAGCCAGTGTTCCAAGAATTAGCTGCAAATACTCTGTGGGTAACTAGTGTTTCATAGAATTCTGTTTGGGATCTCCCATTTTATCATGACGGGGTACAAACTGTCACTCTCACATTACTATTTATTCAATTTTCTTTACTTTTTTCAAATTGAAAGGATAAAGGGTAGTGTCAAATTATTTTTTTTTTCTAGTGGTGATCATTTAAAATATTTGGACATATGTTGGAACAGCTTCACAAAAACGAGAAGATAACCTCTCTATGTTAGCTACTTCAAAAGCACAAAGTAGTATAATTGTTATTTTTTTTAACAACAGGAACAACTACAGTAGCAGGGTTACTTTCACAAGATGTGTCTGGCAATAAAGTTCAGTATTTGCATTTCCATACCACAGAACTGCATTAAAAAGCTGCATCATTTATCATTAGCACCAGTAGAGAGTAGGTAATGGAGGAATGACCATCTGCTTTGTTAGTTGAAGCAGTCATTCAAATCAGCTTGATGAAGCTAGGTAGGGATGCTCAGACAGTTACACTGTGTTCCCAGTGCCTCTGGAGAAAAGAAGAGTTTTATTCTCTATTTCAGTACTTTTCACAAACATCCATGTCATAGATGAATGTACTTGCTTCCTGTTTAAAATTTACTGACATCTTTTATGTTCTGCTTTCCTCCTGCAGTCAAAGCTGTTACGCTGTCACCTAAATTGTACTTTAAACTTCAAAATCAGAAGATGAGGAAATACTTCATATGGAATTGACAAAACCTTTTGAACAGTTAACATATAGCCTGAATGTGCAGCTGAGATTTACCAAGATTTATACCAAAAAATAGATACTTCAATTTCTCTACAGAGACATGAGTTCAATTTAAAATATACTTGGATTTCCTCTTTTTTTTTCCCTGTTACTATTCTGTTCCATTGCTAGAGTACATAGCAACATGAAGTCATGGCATACATGTTAATATGTCTGCAATGGGGGAAACAAATGGAAAGCTCAGATAAATGTTAATCTTTGCTCACTGTTTGTTTCTAACTCAGAGGTTCAGTGCAGCCTTCTGTGTTCACTGTTTTTACTCTTTAGGATTGTTCTTGACATTGACAGAAGGCTGTTCCTTTGAGCAGAGCCAAGTTCCCTCAAGCTAATGCCAGGACTTGGCTTGAAAAATTTAAATGACGCTTCTCACACATTAAAACAAGAGGCTTAATGTGATCCTTATTGGCTTTGCTGCTCCCCTTGAACTCCTAAGGCATAATTTTAAATGAAGCTTGAATTGCGCTGTTACTGAAAAGATAACATTATTAATAATCATAGTAGAGCTGTAATAGACTTAATTTTTTTAGAGGTACAGTCACAGAGGGATCAAATAATTCTTCTGCTCAATGTTTTAACAATAATACCAAGATCAAAGATATTCGATCAAAATTGCAAGTTCCAATAGGTCAATAAACACATCAATCCTTCTAAAACTCTGAATTAATTTAAAAGCATACTGTTTAGCCTGGACTGTATGCAGCATTAAACTCCGTAATAGCTCTTAAGTCAGCAAGGTGGCTCAATACGCTGAATATTGCTGTTCTTAACATTAGTTGGGCTCTATGCCTGCCCTTGTGAGGAAAATGAGTACGATGAGAAAGTAAAGAATAAAAGCTTAAGCTGAGCTTCTGGAGCCAGCATCTAGCAACATTACCAATTACATTGTCTTTTCCCAGTGAATGCTATCCTTGGAATACCATACTTAACAATGTACAAGTGACCTTCAGATGAGGAAAGCTTATAGCTCATAGCTACTGTAGCACCAGCTAGGGTGAGGCGTAGCTCAGTCTTATTAGCAGCAGTGTCCGATACTAAATTGTGTGTTGCTACCCATTTCAAGGACAGGGTCATGCTCAGAGGAATTCACCATGTAAGAATAAACAAGTAGGCAGGGGAGAGGTGAAATGAAATTCATATGAACTGTGTGTTTACACATCCACCTGGCTTACTAGAGAAGTTCACATCATTGTAGAAGTCATTCTCCAAAAAAGACTTCAATATCAACAGTATAAGGTGCTCAAAGGGCGGCAGGTCTAGGGTGCTTTACTTTATGTATAAAGTTGCGTATATTTTTTTTGCTGTTACCTAGACTCTTCAGAACATTGGTGGAATAAATGAAGCATGAAAGACATGATGAATTTTGGAAGGGAGAATAATTTGGAGAGTGAATTTTGAAAATAATAATTAAGAGGTTAAGTTTGATACGATATTATACTGAAAACTTTTTGAGAGATTCAGAAGGGGATAATAGAATCAAACAAGTGGGCAACAGGGTAGAATTTAGAAACAGCCATTTGTAACATGTAAAAAAAATGTAGTATGTGTGTATAGGAGACCAGAGAAGATAATATGGCATAAGTTCTAAAAAGACATTTGGCTGTGGAGGCTGGAAAGAGGATGCATTCAGTAGAAACTAAAGAAGTAGCAACAGCAGAATTTCTAAATGGTATCTGTGTGTTAGACCAGAGATGCAGAGGACTTAAACGTGACATCTGGGATAATGGCCCCAATGGTTGGGATGGAGTTCTCTTTGCCTGAAGAAGAAAAAACTAGGAACAAAGTTTAATCTGCTAATTTTTTTCCAGTGAGTCTGAAAGGACATCTGAAGCAAGTGTTCATTTTTTACACCAATAAGTCCCAGAATTCATGGCCTATTCCCAATTATTTATTTAAGACAGTACATCCAGTGCTGGCTAGAAAGTGTGTGCGTGTATCACGGGGGAAGTCAAGTCTCCAGCTCTTGGGGACGACAGAGTGATCCGAACATGTCAGAGAGAGATCTCCCAGTCCAGTGGTACAAAAAGCAGCTGTCAGTGATGAGGATTCGTTCTCTTGTGTCCCAGTCAAAGAACACATGAAAATTCAGAAAGGCAAAAAACCAAACTGTTTTTTTGCCACCTATTCAACAGCATGAGGCATTCAACCTTTACACTGTGTGCTTAAACATTTGAACAACCCCTAAATTTCCATAGGAAATAGACTCAACTGATTTGGACTCCTTCAATTTAAAAAAGTAGAATTTGGTATTAATGTTACAGTTTTACTGACAAAGTAATTAGCCTTGGTTTTATTCTTTGGATCCTCATCCAAAATTGTTAGCTCTTTCAGATTCCAGTAATAGAACAGTACTGGCCATGAGTCAAAATATGACACTATTAATAGATTTATGGACAAAGAAATTATGTGACTTTTGTGAAATAATAGAAGTCAAAATAATACTGGCATCACGTTAATAACTTTTGTATTGATTTAATTATACAGTTAGTTTCCAGCAAATGAGGTATGTCTTTGTTTCAGAAATGAAGTATGAGCAAATCATATGGAAGATGTCAATATAATGAAATGCGAGTGGGGAGATTTTTGCACATTTCTAACCAATCCTGTAATATTAACATCATTTGTTTCAGATAAAGTTGTTTGGGGTTTTTTTAATAGATCAATATACTGTATTATTTTGCCTGGAATAAATGTAATGTCTATAGTAGTTTCTAGAAAAACAGAACAAGACCACCCTTAATAATAGGCAAAAGCACTGATAAAACTGGAAAGGATTTTAAAATTAAGCATTGCCCATTTTGCACATACACAAAATCACACATAAATGTGAAATTCTGCTATCTGTATCTCAGTTAGATCTACTGGGACATCTTAGCTGGTTTTCTGCTACAAGCCTCTTTAGGGTAAGCAAAGTTTTCGGGAATGCCAAACTGGAATCAAAAGGTAATTATGGGTGGATGTTCTGTTGTCTCTTGAATTGCATTATCTGTAAGTGGGGTTATATTAGGAAAAAATTAGGTTGTGGTACATAAGCAGTTCCCCTCAGGATTGGTCCCCATACAAAAAGAAAGCAAAACCAATCAGATATTCAAGCATTCTTTAAAATTAAAAATTTCTTCAGCTTCCCAAAATTAAGCTGAAATGTTTTCATGAGAAGTGGATTGGTCAACAAGATACTGTCAACAGGATAAGTTCTTGAAATAGCTTTTTTTTGGACCAATTAGGTAAAAGGCTTCTTGATCTGTGCATATGTATATACATACATACATATATGTACATACAGAGGTATGGTTTCAGGAAGAACATTTGGTTAAACTGTTAAGCATCATTGCATTTACTTAACATCTTCACAAAGAAAAGAAAGAGAAAATCATACATGTACATTTGTATTACATTAGACTTTGATACTGGATCTTATTTTTAAAGAGGAGATGGGGATTGCCTTCAAGGGAAAAAATTGAATTAGAAACCAGAAAATCAGAATTGGAAAAAAAAAAAGGAACAAAACCAGCAACAAAACACCTTAGCTATAATAATTAGAGCTAGAAGGATAAGTAGGATGCCTTTGAACAACAGTTAAGTGTTTCTGCTACAGAGAAGATAGCAGGAACCCACTTGCTTGTGCTGAGGCTTGCACAGTGCTGTCTTTCAACATTTGGATGTTGTGATCTTGTGGAGCAAACAAGGCCAGGCAAAGGAGACACCTCCTAGCTGGAGATGTGTCATGCAGCTACAAAGGTAGAAGTCATAGAGGACAGCAGTAATGGTTTCCTGTCCCCTCCTTTGCCATTGCCACTGTCTCCAAGCCATTCTAGTGCAGTCTAGATCAGGCCAAATACCAATTCCTAAACTTTTCTGGTTGTGATCCTTGTACTACAAGGCCAGGCATTACAGTTGCAGGGGACATGCGTATGCGTATAAGCATAGATTTAAATAAAGGAAAAAGTTCTTAGGAATTGAGGAACAGAAGCAATGTCCTATATCCAGGACTTTGTTATGTGCTTTCCCAGGAATGCCTACCAATTTTTTTTGAGGGCTGCTGGCATCTTTGAACAATGAGTCTTCTGGAAGGCTGATGCATAATTTAGCAGATAGATGAATGGTGACTTACCAGTGAAATCTTTGCTCTTAACAGACTACTACACAACCATTACAATACAGACCTTCATTGCCCAACTAGAAGAATATGTGTCCCAGAATGAGGCAGAGTAGTTACACTGAGCGTCCCTTCAGTGTCCTTGTACTGACACTAATTCATGCTCAATCACACATGGTCTAAAAAAATTATTCGCAACAAAATTTTATAAGGTAAGGACTAAACTGACTATCAGAATTTCAGTGATAGCATTTCTAAGAAGCTATGCTGAATTTATGTGCCAAAAATAACATCACAAGTAAGAAAGGAGCTACTGGAATTAGAAATGCCATCGGACAGCAAAGGGGGCACAAGACAAACAAAAGCATCAGCTTCTGTTTTATCTTCTCAGACTTTCATTTAACTGAAATGAATATGTACAGCCCATTCTAGGTAAGGTTCTCCAGTCTCTTTACAATAACAAGTGATGTACCTAAATGTCCCATCTCAGTATACAAACCGGAAAACACTACAGGTTGTCTAACTTTTCATGGCTCATCCCACAGTTTGGAGGACACCAGTCCCCTGACATTTTGGACCACATACTTTTGTAATCTTTTCAGTGTAGGATTTTGCTGCACATTCATTACTCCTTTTTCGGTCTTAATGTTCTTTCTTGCTTTTGCTTAGTGATACACATTGGGCATTTCATCAGTCAGTAAATGAAAATGCCTAGATTTTTCCTCGGATAGCTGACAAGTCATTCCAAAGCTGTCAATGTGTGCAGGAAAATTCAATTACTCACTCGGGTGCTGAGACTCAGTCCAGTAGGCGTTCTTTTGCCTGGTGTATCTCCATCTCTAAGATCATCTCTATCTCTTTCCAAATGTTTTGCTCAGCATCTCTGTGATCTGCCAACGTGTAACTCATTTAGCCAGTTCACTTGGGTTCTGTTAGAATTTATGAAATCCTTCTGCTCCTGTGGGATCTAGTTGATTTTTGTGCGTTGGACAACTTTTTTCTTCCATGCATTTTTTTATCCTATCTTTCATGCAGTCAGCGTACATAATACTGCTTCAGGTGCTCATTCTTGTGGTAAACTTGATCTTCTATGAACTTCTTACTCTGTCACAAACATTTATTGGGTTTTTTTTATTATTTTGTTTTAATCTGTGTGATTCTGACTTTTTACTGTTTTCTGATAGCTTGTAACTAGTTACTAGCTGAAAATACTTCAAAAATATAATTAATAACTAAGTCTTGAAAAATTCTTTTGAAATAATTGTTTCAAATTAAATTCTGTGATTTCTGACTGGTAAGACAGAATTCGTCATTAACTGGTAAATGAATAACATTATTCACTTACCAGTTTTAAAGAATTACAGACAATATTACATATTTTTAAATACTGTAAGAAAGATTTACTCTTCTGGTTTATCTGTGCTGTTTCAGGCTGTTGTTCATAGATTTATGTTTAATCTCCAGAGTTCCCTCATCTAATCCTGCCACAAATACTTCCAATAATGTTGACATAAAACAGAGTTCACCCAAAATTAATGATCGCTCCTTGGTAAGTTTATCACAGGATCACAACAACTCAGCTAGGTCAACATTGTCTGTCTCCTGGCCCTCTGATAGCTCCCTCAGGACAGTCATGCTTTTGGGTGACCTCATCATACATAATGGAAGTGTTACACTTCAGTATGGTTTTCCTGCTAATAAAGCAGTTAGAATCGTCTTCTGAAAATCTGTTTTCTTGCAATGAAGAATGTGTTTAGACAATTTGAAGAGAAAATTAACTGGTGGAAGTTTGGGTTTGTTTGATAGTTGTATGTTATTTTTCTATTTAATTTTCTCTGTTTCTCTCTTAAGGTTTTTATTGCAAAAGTTGTGACCCGTATGTGAGATCATGGTATTTCCGGGTTCTGTCTCCTCATAAACTCTCAATTTGTTCTACTTTTTTTTTTTTTAAATATCTTTACTGTCCATTTAGATGAATTACCTGCAAATGCTTCAGATCTTAATGATTTAAAATTTGGTAGCTATAGTGAATGGAAGTAAAGTCATTGCTAGGGATGAGTGCTTTCTTTTACTTATAATGTATAATATTTTAATTATAATACTTATGGAAAAACTTGAGTGCTACATAGACTGATGCTATTTAAAGGCAAATACATAATTTTGTGTGTTACAAACAGCTTTTTGACATAAAATAGTAGAAATTTTGAAGAGAAAGGGGTTTCTTGGAGGGTTTTTTTCCCCACCTATGGCATTTCCTTTATGTCCTTAATGGGTTGTTTGAATTGTCTTTTCATTAGAAATGCCATAATCCTTTAATTACATTTTTGTGCTGATTTTTTTTTCTGTGCTGGAAGTTTTTCTACAGAGCAGCAGGCCAGCATTGTGATATATGCTAACAATAAATTATATATTCAGAGGCTAGTGTTTCAGATACTTTTTAAGACCTCATTTTCATCAGTCCAGAATGACATGCTCCAACTAATTTCATCAGAAAGATAAAGGTAAATATGACATCATCAAATCTAACTGCTTTCAGATCCTTGTTTGTATGTTTAATGATGCACATGCTTAATAATGAGTAGAAAGTCATCTCCTGCCAAAATACCATGCAGTTATATCTCAGATTAAAGTGTGAGATATATAATGTCTTATTCATCAGTAAGCACTAATGGCAGTAATATATACAGTATGCCATATAAAGGATTTTTTACAAAGTGTTGGCAGTATAATATTGAGCCTAGTCCACTAAGTGTGAATCCTCTTACAGAGTTATGAGTTGCATCTCTACAACCGGTTTTATCACATGGCTCTAACAAGTAATTGTCTCCTTCTGGTTTCTTTGCTGACATACTTTAAAAATAACATACAGCCTTAGACAAACCTTTAGTATCTTTAGAATTGATAAAATATCATAAAGATCTTGGAAACAAGCCATAGTTCTGTGAAAGTTCTGTTCACTGGAGTCATTTGTTTCCTTGGCTGGAGGGTAGAGATCCTAAAGAAATGGTGCTCATACAGTTTGCTTTCACTTCCCTCATCTCAGAATATCACAACCATCACAGATCTATTTTATCAAAAAAGAATAAGTTGAATATTTGGTTTCAGCTTTGTATCTCTATTGCCTTTAAAAAACATGAATGAGAAATACAATTTACAGAACTGGGAAAATAAAAGCTAAGGCTTCACATCACTGAGAAGCATGGAAGTAATTTTATGGTTGCCCTATAGATCTATAAATTGTAATGGTCTTCAGTCAATTTAGAGAGTGTATCACATTTTGCTGGGCACCTTCACCTGAAAAAAAGAGATAATAATGCTGTGGTGAAACTGTTGGCTTGAGTTTTGGACCAGTTGCCTAACTCTTTTTTTTTTACATATATAGATGTCAGGCTTGCCCTGCAATTTAAAAAGTGTTCTTTGAGGATATATTTGTATATTATTAATAAGTCTGAATATCTCCACTTTTTACTGTAGAATGCTGCAGCCATGTAGAATGCTAATGAGTAAATTCATCATGTGTCAGCATTCACCAGCTTATTTTTTGTAAAATCCACTAGCATTCTGATGTCAAATACTATTTAACAATGTGTCTAAGATTCTAAATAAGAACAAAGAACTGATTTTTCAGGTAGATGTATGCTTAAAATGGTCCTAAACTTGAATGTGGTTTTGTATTAAATATAAATCTATAGAAAGTACACAAAATTGAAAATTATGTGAAAATAAAGTACATCTGGAGCATATAGAGAAACGTGGTTTCTTACACCTATTACGGTATTACAGTTTTTGTCCATGCTTTGATATAGATCATTAATTATGGGAGAAAAATGCTGATACCTTCCTTGATTTGGGGGGGAAAATGGAAGGCTGTAATACAGTCTGTTGTTTTTATGGATCAAGACTCAGTTGTCATACATACATGGAATTTTTGCACCTTAATACTGAAGTTTAGTCTTCACTTTTAAGTTTTCAGGAACTTCTATCTAAGCATTTTTTAAAAAAATAATACAATCATAATCAGATTTCTGTTTGTGGAGGAAAGGAAAATCTTCAAAATAAATGCTTTTAAGGCAGTATAAAGCTGGTGTGAGAATCCACCAGGAAGAATCACCCTTCCCTTTTGCTCTTTTTCTGGTTCCAGAGGGATCCAAGTCTATCCTGTGTGCCACATTAGAAAACTTTTTAGTCTTGCAAGAATTTTTCCCTTCAAAATGCAAGGGTCTTTTACCCATTTCTTGCATAGTCTGGTAAGAAGTATATTGTGGCATCAGCCCTCCCTGAGCTCGAGGAGATTCCCGTTCCACCACTACTTCTTTAAAGGGACTTCCTAAATGAACTAATAAGTCCAGCTTTCCTAACAAAACAAACTAGTTTCATTGGGAAAATCAGCATTTTTAAATCATGAAGTGGATGACTGTGTTTACTTCATTCAAGAAAGAAATTGGGGAACTGAACCCAGATTTCACATGAAGACAAAGAATTTGGTAATTCCAAACTGAGTCTCCATGGGAACCCTGTCTCTAGCCCAACTTATCCAAGGTGAGCTGGGGCTCTGTCTGTCTGTCTGTCTTTAAAATCTTACCTCTTTTGAACAGTTACCCAGTACTAATTCTTACTCCAGAAAGAAGAACTAGAAAGAAAAATGAGGGGGGGGGAAGACGAAAAATAAAAAGGAGAAAAGCAAAATAAAGTAAGTAAGGACAACTGAAACTTGCTAAACTTAGGAGAGACCGACAGCAGATTTTTTTAGCTACACTTAGTACAAGTTCTGAATTTTAAATTTGGCATTCACATACTGAGGTGTTGGGTGTGTCAGAAATGAGAGAGGCAGAAAGACCTTCCTGGAAATGATGCATGGGAGAACTCAGACTCCATCTTATGTTTGCTCCATTAATGCCTCTTTTCGTATTAGTTGCATTATTCAGAAATGCCTTTATAAAAAAAATAATTTAAAAAGTTCTTAAATAAACTGCAGATTATTTGCTTTATTTAGCAATCTTTAAGAATATTCCTACACTCAGTATAAAGTCTGTGTTGAAAACAAATGCACCACTTTTATCTACTACCTGCCTTCAAAAGCAAACTTCTTAAAAATACAATATGCATTAAAAGATTACAAGCATGTAAGCAAATATGAATCCTGTTGCTAAAGTCCAATTGCTTGATATCCTTGTTTTACACTCACTTTATGAAAAGGTTGAAATAACTTAAATGCTGGAACTGATGAACCTATACATAAATGATTAGGAATGCTCTGCTAATAATTTCCAATGGAACTCATCACTGAGTTGCCTTATGAACACATTGCTCTCCACTTTGAATGCTACTTAGACTTGTAAAAACCTTTTATTGAACAATCTGTTTATTCTTCAAAATAAATTGTCCAAGTCAATTCTGACTTGTAATATTGTCACAGATTGGGTTTTTCATTGTGGATTGTTTCACCCTCTGCAGTGATTGCCTGTTGTGTTGGCAGAAAGATGCATTTTGACCGTTACTGTCTGCCAGTGACAATTTTTCCCTTAATTTAGGAATTCCTACTTCTTACAAAGGCCAGCTGGAAGCAGCTAAGGCATTACAGCACCTTCCTCAGCTGTTGGCCTTGGGAATATGTATTCTCTCCAGAATATATATCTTTGGCAGGGAACAGAAAGAAGGAATCTTGGGTAACGGGTGTGCATGCCAAGTGTAAGGATTGTTATATTTAACGCCTAGGTTTCTGTCCTTGAAATTATGTCTAAAAGAAGTTCAAAAGTAGGACAAAATTCAAACAGGGTGGGTAGATTTTATTTGAAAGAAAGAAAAACTTTCAAATAAATAGCTGTTAACTGTATTTATCCAGGATTTTTTTTTAATCTTTAACAGGAATGTTTTACATGTCTTGCTGCTTGAACGGTTTTACAGTACCTTTAGGACTGCATCCAAAATGCACAGATTAACAGCCACATAAAAAACCTCTGGCTGCGTATTAGAACATTTAGTCTAAACCTACAAACACAGTTGTCCTACAGGAATTTTTGATAATCAGCTACATGGCCTTAAAGTGTAGGTCATCTAAACAGTAAAATATAATTAACCACCACAAAAACAAAGCATGTGCAAGAGTGACATTTGGGAGCTGGAGGGGGTAGGAGCTATAGAAAAGTATTCTGCATTCACTAGTAATAGAAGCTATGAGTTGAAATTAATCTGAGATCTGCTGATTTGAAGCAAGTTGCTACAGATTGGTTGGGAGTGGGGCATTTTCTGTAAATTTTATATAAATAAGTTTTATATTATTATATATATTTACATATAAAATCATGGAATATACAAGCACTTTTGACACATAGGTTGCTTTCTGATTAAATTCACTGTGTAATATGTAAAAGTGAAAGTATTTTTTGTTTCCTGTAAATTGAAACTTTTGTTACAGTTTTAAACATGGAAGCTCCAGAAGCATGCAGAAGCTATTCAGCTTTAGCTACATACCATAAGTGCTACCTAAATTGTGACACCTGCACATCCAGTGAGAGGTATTTGCCTCAGGTTGAATATTTTCAGTAAGAGAAATTCAAAAAGTGAAGCAAGCTTAGGAGACAGTTTTGGGAGAGTCTGTTTCAGATGGAATGTATGCATGCATATGTAGTAAAATGAGTATCAAAATGAGGGTCAGAGCTGAGTGGCCTCTAGCTGGTTTGTGGAAGTTGAGGTGTCTCCTAGTGAAATTGGACCAAGTCCATACATTTTCAGAGTCAAAAGTAAAAACGGCATGGATGCCTTTCATCCTCCAACATCCAGCGGCCGCTCCCAATTACACCAGCAGTTGCCTGGTGTGTATGCAGCACAAATTCAGGTTTAAGACCACTTCATGGAGACAAACAGAAATCTCAGTGTTTGTCTGTGTAGCTAGCAAATATACTAATCAAGGCCATACCTAAAGTGTGTTTTCCGTAATTTTGTGCAAATACAATGTGTTGTCTGAAATTTTTAATTTTCATTTCAAGTGCTTTTAAAATGACTAAAAATAGTTCTTTTGCCTTTGTGGGTCTGCTCCATGTGTAAATTTTGCTATTAAATACTCTGTTTTGTACTACTTTGAGCGTGAAATAATATAGAAACGGTAAAGTGATATTATTTTTTTCTGGCTTCCAATCAGTAGAATTCTTAATTCTGAAGTCAGACACCACTGCTGCTGATGATGTGTGAACAGAGAAGAGCACAGCTTGACTATCAGATCCCTGTTTGATTTTAAAACACTAGTGGTCTGGAAAAAACTGTCTTCACTTGTAAACTGATCAGGCTGGCTTTGAAAGTTTTGGATTGCAAATCAGTGTGGTAGCCCTGCCTTTTCACAGTTTTCCCCAAACATCTTTCAAGACTGTATAAAAGTTCTCCGTTTTATAAATAAGAATAAATGCAAAGTTAAAAATTAGTACATTTCCTTGAAAAAAAAGAAGATAAAACAGAAGGCAAAGTTTTTACTTTATTTCCTGCTTTGCCACATATTTCCTATATGAACTGACACATTTTATTTTTATCATCCTTTAGTGTCAGTTTCATCCTCTAAAGTTGGGATGTTAATAAGTAGGTCATGCAAGACTAAAATTGTTTGCAAGATGTATCCATCTTTGGATAGAAAACTACATTGTAATGCTTCATAACACTCTGAAAAATTTCACAAAAGCTCAGTCATTAAAGGGGTGTTAAATCACCAATTAAGATTTTAATGGCAAAATCTTTTGAAATTCTGCATAGAAACTTGGGGCCTGAACCCTGATTAGGCGAGAGAGAGAGATCTGTCTGCTTGTGGTGTATTGTCTCAGTTGCAGCCACGAGAAGCTTTCAGGCCAGAGCTCATTTGATATAGAGAAGATGTGACTGCTGCTGGAGTGCTCTCCACAAGGGCATCTGCATACGTGAATTGTTATGCATTATGAATAAGCAGATAAACCATCGGAGCCCATTTTGTCAGCAGAAGTGCAGTGTTTTCAAATCCTGTTCTTCCTTCCAATACTCCAGATGGCTAGGTTGCACCTCCTCGTTTTAGGAAAACTGAAGGATAAGGGCAGATAAATTGTTTTTAGGATATCTTATATACCAGATCCACCTGCCTGTGCTGTCTTCCTTCTGTGTGGCTGATAAAAGAAGATACATACGTGCTACAAGCTCACACATACTCTAGCTTTGATTAATAAACATGCATGTGTTTTCCTGAAGGGAAAAAAAATACAATACTGTGTGCAAAATTACTCTAAATTGAGATCATTGTGATAATCATTAAAGATCATCTTACTACCTTCATCTTTCCTTCATTCTCAGGTTTTGGGGTTTTTTGTGTTGTTGGGTGTTGTTTGTTTTGGTTTTTTTTTTAGTTTTGCTATTCCATTGTCTCCCTTGCTATTCCATTAAAATATTCCAAAGACAAACCTCTCTGAAATTATGGAGAGAGGAATCCAAGAAGCAGCTGGAATTTTGGCAAGACTAAGATTGATGTTCTGGCTGTTGTTGGTGATTAAATTTGGGTATGTACATGTGTACATGGTATGTTTACCATGTGCATAATGTTGGCCATTATAAGAAGCCAGGTTATTTTTAGCTGCACAGGGAAAAGGCAGAGAACTCAGGAAAAGGAATTCTATTGAGAGGCTTTTTCTCATGCAATTTAAAAGCAGTACACAAAATTCAAAATTGATCACAGACTTCTACTTTGAAGAGACTTCAGTACTAGCTGGATTCCCTCCTGTAAACAGCATATTGGTTCATATATTAAGCTGTGGTTGCTATTGAATAGAAAATTATGTATGCATAATTGAATGTCTTTACATACCTTGGCTCATGCGGGCTGTATCTGATAAACTTTGCAAGAAATTATAGTTCTTTATTGACTTTATGGAGTTACTCCTGATATACATCACTGAGAACAGAAGCAAAATGAAGTTCAGTTGCTGCTTCTATAGAATGCCAGTGTTTGATTTCATGTGGTTACAAGTCGAAGTGTGCTTTGGATCTTTTTCAGTCCCCTGTGAAAGCACCCTTCGAGTGTTTATCCTAGTCTCTTGTACCTCTCCTGGAGTCTCACAAATCCAAAAGACAAGTCTCACGCCTGTTGATTTACATATTTGGGTGCAAGCCCTTTATTTCCCATTTGGCATGTGTGAAACTTTCCTCCAAGTAATAATGTTTATAATGTCACCCAAAAGCACATAGATAAAAAAACTAAAGGGTGAAAACCCCTTTAGTGTTTCCTACACTCAAAATGTATTCTTGCTTTGCAGAAAACTATACTTCTCCATCTCCATCTTGAGACAGGATGGTTGGGAAACGTCTTTTGTTATAGCACCCTCTCCTTGTCTTTCTCTCTCATTTCACTATTTTTTCGGCTGCTTCTTGAGTCCTCCTTAGGAAATTAGTTCTGAATATTTATATAATTAAGATTTTTTTAGAATAAAAATGTATTCAGGATTATGTGGATGGTAGTGGTATAAATTTTCAGCCAGTGCTCGTAACATTCATGGCAAGAAATTGATTAATATTTGAATATGTCCCCTATACTAAATTTCCCCCAAACTTAATTAAATTTGTGGGTACTTGAGTCAAAATCATTCACAGGTAGGAGCAAATTGCAATATATATTTTTTTGAATGAATTTGTAGTTAAAATGATAGATCATATGTCAGTGGACACAAAAATAATTCATGCCCTGTGAAATTTTGTTGACAAAAAGTCAGCAAAGGGGAAAGGATGTATTTTTTTTGTTTGGAATAGATCTTGTATGCATCTTTGCAGCACTGACCAAGTTTTCATTCTAATAAGCTACTGTGATAGAAGTAGCACATTACCATCGTTACGGTGCTCACTGTTTTATTTTCTGACCTCATTCTCTGTGGCAAGAAGATGGGAAGGTTGATGTCTCAACGTTGTGTGTTTCATTTGCGGGACACGTGTGAAAACATGAACATGTGATGCAGAGACAAGAGCTGTACACTCTGCTCAGTAGAAAGAGCACTTCTGTGCTGGCAGGAGTAATGGCTTAATTAAAAATGCTTCTCTCTGTCAGTGCCTGTAAGCATTTTCTTTTTTTCCATCACCTTCATCTCTAGCAAGACTAAATTAGGATACAGGTACAGGAGAACAGCCTGTGCTCCCTTTAGACACATTGCTGCGCTTCAGTTTCATCACAGGCTCTACAAAATGGACCTTGACAGCAATGGGATGCTGGAATTGGTCCTTCAATGAATACTGTCAATTTATTTGTGCTTTTGTAATTGATTTTCATTTAGCTAATGGAATGGAAGGCAGAAGTATTAGAATGCTGACGACTGAAGGAGCAGCCGCTGCCTTCACCTGGACTGGCATTTCACCTTTGTGTTTACAGGCAAAAATACTTTTCCAATGAATGTGTGTCTTCTGTGTGTTCCAGTGCTCTGTTACCTGTGGCAAAGGGATGCAGTCCCGAGTCATCCAGTGCATGCACAAGATCACGGGAAGGCATGGCAATGAATGCTTTTCCTCAGAAAAGCCTGCAGCCTACAGACCCTGTCATCTCCACCCCTGCAATGAGAAAATTAATGTTAACACCATAACATCACCCAGGTTAGGTAAGCAGTCAAAATGACACATTCCTGCTGGAAATCTTTTTGTAGTTCTTTCTCTCCATAGAGTAATGATGATCCCAGTTTAAAAACAGAGGGCTAGGACTGAGGAGACGTAAATACAGAATCTCTTCTCTCTGCCTCAGTTTTCGAGTGTGTACATCAGAGACTGTACCTCAGGATGGTGAAGGGTTTTGTTATCCAAGGAAGGACCATATTATGGGACTATGGACACAAAACATCTATATGGACACACATCTGAGATCAAAATATGTTTATATTTAAACATATTATATATGTTTACATATATATTTGTCCACTCAATTCTATTAAACATTTCTAAAGTAAGAAAATAGCTTGTTTTCTCTTTAAAAATTCTGCAAACTATTTTCTCATTATATATTTGTGAGATCAAGGAAGCCCTTTTTCCTCAAATATGAATAGCTCTTCCCACTTGTCTTTAGTGCAAATGTCTACAATCTGTACCTCATGGATTAGGACATGTGAAGGAAAATTACTAACATGAAGAGATTTGCTATTCCAGGAGGAACTCAGGTCTCTAGTGGTCTTAAGGAAATTACATTACTGAATAGCTACAGAACTGTTAATTCTGTTAATTGTTAATGCCTCGTGGGTTGTTAATGATGGTCTTACCAGTAGCTCCCCAAAGCATTCATCTGCTTCTTGAGCATGACTGGGGAATATTCAAAGGCTTGCTGTAAGACAGCATGCCCTTTCTAGATGATTTTCCAGAGCCCTTGTTAAGATAAACCCTCCTGTCAAAGAGATTACTCCTGCATGGAAAGCAAGTCTAACATTTCAGGCTGTATGTAATCCTTCCTTTAAGTCAGTGACGGCTATTTCTCTTTGAAGTTTTTAACCCTTAAAACATTCCTGTGTAGTAGTCATTGTTTCAGTTTGCTGGATGAGATGGCAGCTGTTGCTTATGGCCCTCTAGTCCGCTTTTTCATTGTTGTAAGGTTGCCCTTCGTACTTTATCTTTCTTTGTTCAAGTGATCTCTCAGAAGCGGGAGGCTGTCACTCCATCATTGACATTCTCCCTCTGGTGTGGTATAAGCAGCTCTGTGTCACAGAATAAAGTGAATCACAGTTTCACGGGAAAAAATAGTGTCAGATTCATTAAAATATGACCTAATGTGAAGTGCACAAAAAAAGACTGGGCTATGTTGTCCTCGTAGCACTGATGTTTGTAATCTACAGGTGAATCTCATCCCGCAAGAGTCATAATCCAGTCCAGTAGAAACATTGTCATCTCCAAAGTACATAATGCCATGTTTCTTTTGAATATATTGATCATTTTGGCCTCCAGTTCCATTCCTATTATGCAGTATAGATCCCTTGGATTTGGGGGTACGGCTAGTGGAAGCTGACGTGGATTGCCCCATCTCTACTCTTTTATAAATACGGTCTCAGTTCCTATTTCCCTTCTGGTGAAAAGGGAGAGTAACTCAGATCTTCTGTGAGATTGACTGGTTTTTTCAGTTCAGTGTTTATGATGATTTTTGGATGGTGTCTGTTTCTTGTGCCTTATTTTTACTGTTTTTCCATATTAATTCCAAGTATGCGGTACAGCCTGAATAACTGAATATGCAAAGACCCAAATTTGCTACCAGGGTCCTTCTATGATAAGCACTGTAAGAGGCTTTTATAAGCAGAACAGGTGGGTGCATTAACAGATGGCTTCACAAGAAAAA
Organism: Chroicocephalus ridibundus; assembly: GCF_963924245.1. Classification (NCBI taxonomy): domain Eukaryota; kingdom Metazoa; phylum Chordata; class Aves; order Charadriiformes; family Laridae; genus Chroicocephalus; species Chroicocephalus ridibundus. The sequence continues at coordinate 28,837,614 of NC_086316.1, read as the reverse complement.
AGACAACGCATGTGAAAAATATGCCTGTTTTATACAACAGGCATACAACAGAAGTCAGGCTTCTATACCTGAATGTTTATGACAGCTAGAGAGAACCAAATAGTTATAACAACTGTGGGAGGAGGCAGAGTAAACCAAACAGTGGCTTTTCAGGCTAGTGACACGTCCTTGTCATTTTAGAAGGTTTCTGAGGAAGACTTTGTTAGTCAGGGATTCCCATAGTTAGAAAGCAACAGACTATTAATAGAGCAACCTGAATAACTGGGTGAAGGTAAGACATGAAAGATGTGAAGGTAAGGATTAATAGTCTGACTTTGACATGGAGTAGGCAAGACTCATTGGAGTGATTAAGAAGTCAGTCAGACCAATGTATTGGAAGACAATTTCAAAAAAAACCCACATTTTGAATGTACTTGGAGAGAAGAGGAAAAGGTCAAGTGGGTAAGAAATGCACAGTATTTGTGCGTTTGAGAACCACAAAATGCCGTGATTGGGTCCGGACAAGTCCGTTTGCCAACATATCAACTGTTATTGATTTCATATTGTAATTTTCATTTTTCTAGATAAAATGGATTTGCATTACAAAATGTACCATGGGACTTGCTAACTGTCCCCAAACCTTCTAAGAGCAAGACCAATATGATTTCTGTTCCTTTGAACAAAGAAGCCTGTCAAAACTATAGGTCTAGTAGATTATTTCACTTAGAAAGAAAAATTATGTAAGACATTATGTAGTTTTGTTCAATTTCCATTCATTGACAACACAGCACAACGTCTTGATTTCTCGAGTAAAGCTGAACCAGAAAAGCAGTCTCCATGCTTTAATCCCTACATTCCCCTACCTGCCTCTGATAAAGAAAATTCCCCTTCCAGGTGTCATTGAGAACCCCATTCTGGTATTATTCAAGCTGAGGCTTCCTGTTTTTCCGGTGGCAACTTCAGGCTGAGGGCAGTTGCAGCTGGAGCTGCTGCTTCATGCAGCATTGCTGGAGCTGGCTTTGCAGCGCCCCCGTAGCCCTGGCACCAGCCCCAGCTCGCCTCTGTATGGGGCAGAAAGATGGGCTTCACTCTCTCATGATGAGCCAGCTGCGTGCCATGAAGCCAGTTATTTTCAGTTCAACTTAATCCAATTTATAAGTTAAGCTGGCCTTAAAAGTTTTTAATGTTGAAAATATTGACTGCAGGAGAATTATTTTTGTCTTTTGTTGAATACCTACAGAGGGCTGGAGCACCTCTCCTATGAAGACATGCTGAGAGAGGTGGGGTTGTTCAGCCTGGAGAAGAGAAAGCTCCAGGGAGACCTTATAGCTGCCTTCCAGTATCTGAAGGGGGCCTACAGGCAAGAGGGAGGGGGACTCTTTATCAGGGAGTGGAGCAATACAACAAGGGGTAACGGTTTTAAACTGAAAGAGGGGAGATTTAGATAACATATTAGATAACATACTATTACTGTGAGGGTGGTGAGGCACTGGAACAGGTTGCCCAGAGAAGTTGTCAATGCCCCATCCCTGGAAGTGTTCAAGGCCAGGCTGGATGGGGCTTTGAGCAACCTGGTCTAGTGGGTCATGTCCCTGCCCAGGGCAGGGGAGTTGGAAGCAGATGATCTTTAAGATCCCTTCCAACCCAAACCATTGTATCATTCTGTCATTCTGTGATTCTATGATCTATTCTCCTTTCCCTTCCCCACTGCTGGTGTCCTTGTCACTGTTGCTTCCTGATTCTTCACTAATAAATGTAACGTTAATGTTTATTTGATTTTGTTGTTGCTGTTGTTTCACAGCTGCTTTAACGTTCAAGTGCCTGGGAGACCAGTGGCCTGTGTACTGCAGGGTGATAAGAGAGAAGAACCTCTGTCAAGACATGAGGTGGTATCAGCGGTGCTGTGAGACGTGCAGGGACTTTTATGCGCAAAAAATGCAACAAAAGAGTTGACCTCTGTCAGGCTGGCTGGCCCTCAGCTCTTTGCAATTTTATTATTTATGAACACACACACACACGTACACACACACACGCACGCTTCTTCAGACCAAATATTATCAGATTACATATAATTTAATCAAATTAATTTATTTTTGCCTGCCAGACATCCTTAATTGTTTTGGTTAGATGGCCAACTTGTTTTATCCTCTGACATTTTCATAATTAATTTTTATATGAACAATTTTGGATGCATTTATCAGAATCTTTAAAAAATAGTAACTAGTATTTTAAATGTTTATTTTCAGTAGGGTCGTCACTCTGTTGCCAAAAAAAAGTCATGTTATCTTGAATTTATTTTAAGTTAGCTGAATAGTTTTGTTGTATATGGAAATAAAGCCCTTTTTAATTTTATTATATTTTTGGCATTCAGAGTCAGAATGATCTTGTGTATTTTGCAACAGATATTGAGGTGAGTAAGCTAACATTATTGAACAGGTTATTACAGAATGTATTGTGAAATCAGTTCATTTGATTTAGAAACATACTGAAGGGGATAATCTACTGTAATTTATATTGTAAACAAGAAAATTAAAATAGCTAAGTAGGGATTTTGATCATTCTCATGGACACATACTTGAACGCAAGTATTGAATCAATGAAACACTGTAGAGATTTACACTGAATCACTGTTGCACTGTTTGAGGTAGTGTAGAGAAATGCAGTCCTAGAACTTGTACCATCCTATGAATCCACGTCTGTACTGTTTTAACATGTCACTTGATTTTAAACGTTTTGAAACAAAAAACCCATGCCCCTCTATACCTTTGTGTGTCCTCTTGCAGATTTACAAATGGAAGAGTCCTTCCTCCTGCCACTTGTATGAATTAATCTGTTAAACAATTTCAGTTCTCTGTTGACGATTTAGAAAATAGGTTTGTAATACTACTTTACTTTTATCTTTGTTTTATGGAAAAGTCTTTATAAAAATAAAATGTTTTACAGTTTTGTGAAACGTTATGAAACAGCTAAAATTTTCCTTATGAGAAAATATTGTACATGATTCACATGATTTTTACATTTTCAATAAAAAGTAAAGCTTCTTTTGTTATTTGTGTTTTTCCTGTTTGGGGCATCCGTGTCTTGTAGCCAAATCCATCGAGCCCTGCATTGCAGCAGGTCCAGCTGTGGTATTCCCTACAACAGATACCTCCTGCCTCTTGACTTAGGCACCTTTCTGCAGCTGCAGGCAGACATGCCACTCTGTGAGCTTTGATATATGGAAAGTTGGGTATAACAGAGTAATATTCAGGGGAGGAGAAGTTTTTTATCTCAGGTGAGTTCTGTAACCACTGAACTTCGCAAGAGGAGAGGGGTAGGTCCTCTGCCTCCATTTCGTGATGCAAGCCTTTAGGCATGCGCGGAAACGATGTAGAAGAGCAAACCCTGAAAGCAAGACGGCCAGAGAAATGAGCCTGAAAGGCATCATATTTTCTACTCAAAAAGGGAATGCATCTTTATTTGAGTGATTGTTCCTTCTAATTCTCTGGAAAGAGTCTACTGTATGGATGTGATGTAGATATCTGCACAGTTTAATAAACTGAGGCTCCCAGTCAGGACTGTGATTCTGTCCAGGAAGAATATTTAGCCACAGTCTAAACTCCTGTTGAAATCAACGTATGTGCTTTCAAACAGCTGTACTGTCAAAATCTTTGGTTTGGCATCTTACTGCTGTGCATTCAAAAACTGCAACTTTAATGATGTGCTAATGTATGATTTTAAATTAAGTATCGTCTGGTTTTAAAAAGTAAAGAAGGAAAGAAAAATAACTCTGACATCATGGAACGTGATACTGTATTTTGTATAATTAAAAATTTTCAATGCACAGAAAATTCAGTCACTCTTGGGCATAACTACTCTAATGTCACAGACACACATTGGAAAGTCAAACAGAATTATTGTAGCTGGCAGGCAAAAGAAACAATCCTTATTTTAAATTTTCTTCATACTTGGTACCCAGTCCTGCTAATACTCCTGCACTGACTTGAATCACAACAACTAAAAATCAAGCAAAAGGAAAGATGCCTCCAGACTAGGGGCCAGAGGACAGTCTTTTATCAGCCAGTGATATCATCCACACAATTTTGAATGTTTTTGCTCTGCTGTTTCTGAGTATTTTACTAACAAGAATGTGGGCTTTATCTCAAAACAGGAAAGTACATTTTTACGCTGCCTGTATCCGTTGAAAACAGATGAGTGACTTGTGCCGAAATCATGGCCCCATCACCCTTGTAGAACATCATAAAAGAAAAGGCTTTTCGATGAGAACCAGGGATGGAAAGTTGCACAGTAAAATGACGTTCTTTTTAAATGTAATGAGTGAAATCAGGATGTTATAATGCTGTCGGCTCTGGCTCCAGTTCCTTCAGCATCTGTAGTACAAAACTACTCATTAGATGTGTGTGAGTCACTGTGAAGCAGTTTTGTTTCTACCTAGCAAAAAATGCTTCTTCCTTCTCTGCATGGATTTGAAAGCAAGTTAATTTTACTGCCTCAGAACACTGTTATCATCATTCAGAGAAGCAGCGCAGACCGAAATACCTGTTTTGTCAGAAAACAATAAGAGTGTTTTGAGGACATGCCTAGGCCGCGGCCCAGGCCGCAGCACACTGCAGGGTGGCGTTGCTGTGCCGGCCCTGTTTTTTGGATGTGGCCTTTTTTTCAGCAACAACCCGTCTGCTAATACGTTTTCCTTCCAGCCTGATGAATATGTAAAATTTCAACTAATGAATGTCAAATCAGTCAAGTTCAGCTGACAAAGAAAGGTGAAATTCACTCCAGTTCACGCAGGCTAGAGTAGGCCTCTCTGCTGATTAAATCCCACTTAGGCTCTATTTTGTTGGATTAAATGGGATTTAAGTGGTGCACAGGGCTTGTGCTAGGCTGGTGTGCAGTGGGCGTACTTCTTCACAGATTCATGCTGGCTAGTGACCAAAAGTTAACAACAGTTACCACTTCTCATACCTTTCTTAAAGGAAAGGAATACCTTAATTTTAATCGTGTTGTCACTTACTCTGCAGGGCATTTGCTGCTTTGTTCTGGAGGATGTGGTTTAGGTTTTGGGTTATTGGGGTTTTTTTTCCATTCAGTTTTCATTGTCATCTTCAGTAACACAGAAGCAGTCATTTGCTTATTATAAAATTATATTAAAAATGAAAAGCTTGCCTGCATGAGGAGAGCAATGGAGGCCCTAAAGCCTAGCAGGTCAACTGTAAACAGAAAATGAAGAGCATTCAGAAAGAATTTGAAGAGCTCTGTAGAAAAGATGGTCCAACTAATAGTAAGATGCTCCAACTAATAGTAAAAGGGACTTGAAATGCATCAAAAGCAGGAAGCTAGCTAAGGAGTCAATGGGACTATATGATAACACAAGTGTTAAAGGGACACTCGGGGATGATAGAGCTATGAAAGGGAAGTTCAGTGAATTATTTGCATTGGCCTTTACAGCTGAAATGTTGCAGGGGTTCTCATACCTTGCACATCCTTTATAGCAGAGATGCCAGAGAGGCTGGATCAAGTTGAAGGAAATATGTGAGAATGTAAGACATGTTTGATGCTAACAGGTACCTAGGGTGACAGTCATGTGAGATTCCTGGAAGACGGCAACTGATAAATTGCAGAACTGCTTGCCATAGTGCGTAAGCTGTTGTTTCAGTCACTCTACCGGCAGACTGGCAGATTGCAGCGTAATTCCTACCTGTCAAAAAGGGGATCTTCAGGGGATCCTCTGAACTACAGACTGGGTAGTACTGAGTTCCTTTTCTGGTTCCATAATAGCCAATAAAAAAGAATAAGATCCCTGAGCACCTGGATAAGCATGGGCTGTAGGGAGAGAGTCAGCATGGCTTCATCTGTGTCCTGAGCAAAGAGGATCTGGTGGACACAGAAGTCTCCGATAAGGTTCCACATTACAGGACATTCAAGAAACTACATTCACAGGACCATCGAAGCAATTTTTATGGCTTGAAAGCTGATTAAAGGATAGGAAGCAAAATGGTTGTCTTTCAGGATGGAGAGGAGTCAGCAGTATGGTTCCCCAAGGAATCGTGCTGAGTTTAGTTTTTTTCAGCATTTTCATCAATGGCATGAGAAAGAGTAAAAACTGAGATCTCCCTCTCCACAGGTGACATTAAGCTCTTCTGGTCAACCAATTGTTGTCTTACTTGTCAAGAAACTCAAAAACGGAGTGATTAGGCAAGACATTAACTACATTAGCTAATAAACTTTGATGTGGATTAAATGTAAGGTAGTATAGCTATGGAAAAATAGCCTAAACTATTCCTACAAGATACTGAACTTGCAACTGGTGGTCACAGAGATGGAGAAAAAATCATAGCATCATTGGTTACTGCAGTCTGACATTAGCTCTGTGAGAGTAAGAGGAAAAAAAAGCCAAAAACTGATGGATATTGTCAGAAAAGAGAGCATCATTTTTCCCAGTTTTGGAACTGTGGTGTACCCACACCTTGAGCATTGTATTCATTTACGGTTGCTGTGTTCTTGTGAACAATGTAGTAGAATTACACTGTTACACATTTAAAAAGGCAAATAAATGAGAAAAAGGATAGCCCAGGTGGTTTATGAGATGACACTGAATAAGTTGATACTTCAGGTTGGAGAGGAAAAGGCTCAGATGAGCACAGTCAAGGTTTAAAAAATCCTGAGGATGATGGTTAAGCTGCATGTGGAACTCTTGTTCTTAAAATAATGTAGTAAAACAAAGTGGCATCCTTGATAAAACTAGTACAGAAATTCATTTAAAACATAGAAGTAAGCACTTTAGACAGATGGTCATGATGTCCTGAAACTTGCTTCTGGAGGAGATAGCATCAGAAGATTCGAAATGCAATTAGACAAATTGATGGACAACAAGTCCTTAAAAAGATAATAAAAGGCCTGGGAAAAAACACTAGTACAAAAATTTGTGTGGTTCTGGGGGAGTAAAAGGAGAATGAACTGCAGAAAGGAGCCAGGTGTACACAGCCTCCCTAAACAGCATCTCTTCTTGCCTTTTTCAAACACAGCAACAGATCCTGGGTTTGGGGCGGTCTGACCTAGTGGGATGGTTTTTATGTTCTTAGCGCACATCTAATGAAACCAAGTAGTGTTGGTAAGTAAATTCCCACAGCTGCACACCATGTCGTATGCTACAGTAGCACGGAAGAATCCTGTGTTCAGAGAGATGCTGGAAAGGGTATATATGTTTAAGAAAGAAAGAAGACATGGTTGTATATACCCAGGTATTTTGGAACACTAATTATTACTGCCTTAGTTCTGCCCAAGAAAAAAAGGACTATATGTAGTGGGAAGTGTCCCTGCCCATGGCAGAGGGGTTAGAACTAGATGATCTTTAAGGTCCCTTCCAACTCTAACCATTCTGTGATTCTGTGATTCTATGATTCTATGTAAGTCTCAAACCGCAGCTTCATGGTAAAGATGTGTTAGTTTTTCAAGCCTTCATTACACTGGGGAGAAACAGTTCTAAATGTAGCAGCAGGTTCCCCAGAAGCATGCACGTCCACTCAGAAGAAACATGGTTGCTACTGTCCCTTTTGTGGCTGCTCACAAAAACTCTGAGTATCTACTTGAAAGGCGACAGATTAATAATTTTTAACAGATGTGCTGTAAAATAATCACCAATAAATACATGCAAAGAAAAATCATGAGCTTTCTAAGTAAATTAGGGTTTTAACTCATGTATATCAAAGTATTAATTTATTACATTGTGATCGCCCATTAGTAACATTTTTTAAAGTAGTTTACTGGTTTTATTTTCTTTTTAAATTTCAGCAATTTTCTGTAAGGAAAATAGATTGGTCTGATTCTCTGGTCTAAGTACAAGGCTGAAGTTTTCATGATGCCCTAATTCTCAGCACTAATTTGATCCAAAATAGGTTCTCCTGGATTTCAAACAATGAACTTTCAAAAATCTGTCCTCTGTGGCAGTGTGACGAAAAATGAAACGTGTCTTAGAAAAACAGAAAGCTTGGGGAAAAAAAGGTTAAAATAAAAGTGAGGAGACTACTTTTGCTGGGTGTAATTAATGGCCATGATGAGAAGGAGAATTCCATTAGCTGAAAGTCAAAAGAACTTGCGACTTATACAATGATGATGAAAATATCAAATCTCAAAATAAAACAATAAAAGTGAAGGGCTGACTATGCTGTTCAAGTCAGTAAGAGTGTTTTCCATTCACTTGAACAGGAGCAGATTCAATTCCCTGAAAACTTCTGTTATCAATTACTTGAAACAATCTAATATTTCCCAGGGTCAAGAAGAATTTACTGTGAAAGAAATCCCTGAACCTAAAGAAGTGCATGTCATAGCCATCGTGGTAAACGGTACCGACCCACACAGCACAATGGAGCCTCTTAGTACCGCCACAGAAAAGGAGGACTTGCTTTGCGCTGGGAGCTGCTTCTAATTTTCTGGGGAACAAGCTTGCTTTGAAGTATTGTAAGCTTGACATTTTTGGCAGGTCACTTGAGGAAGTGCTGGTATGCATTTAAGTGTCTTATGCATCTGCTCACTGGTACTCTGTTAGCTTTAATAAGCACATATGTATCTATCAAAATAGACCTTGAACTTGAAAACTTAAGCTAGGCACTTAAAGAAACATGTCCTGTCTGCTCTGCCGCTTCTAAACAATCTTTTATCATTGGTAGATGATATAAGTGAGCCTGACACCAAACAGGGGTCAGATACAGTTTCAGGAAACTGTCGTATCCTTCTTCACATCATTAATAATAGAAGGAGCGTGCACAGCCAGGAAGCAGAAGCTGGGGCTGTTTTCGTTATTACTCTACAGGACAGAAACATGGACTTCTCTGTTTTGCCAAACAACAACCATCCTGATAAATTCCTGCAACTGGAGGTGAAGTCTTTAGTGAAAAACTCTGCCTTTCTACAAGCCAGCCTGGCAAAATTCCCAGAAGCCGCTTTACCTGGTGTGCAGCGATGGCACAATAGGGTCTATTTACAGGTAAGGTGTAAAAGAAGCTGACATTTTTTTCTGATTTTTCTACCTTGTTTTTGGAATCAGGAGACAAATGCCATGAGGTTGAGACTTCAGCTGTGAATTCAGCTTCCTGCATCTCTGAATCTGTGTCATTAATATCCCTCTAAGTTTTCTAAGACTTCAGTGAGGATCAGGCTCTGAGAGGACAGTTACTCTCTTCAGGGCTGACTTTTTTTCAGTACGTTAGGCTTTCTACTGCTTGTTGTAACATTTTCATAGCATTTCCCAGAAAGTCTACTGACATCAAATACCGATTATTTGTACTGAAGAGCAGAATGGAGCACCTTCTCTGAAGAAATAAGAAAAAAACCCAGACTTAAATCTGAGAGCCGCGTCATATCTCTCAAACTCAATGAAATGGCACATTAGAGAGAGTATTAGATATTCTTGCTGGTGTCTTACAAGCTTATATATGTCTACATAGTTCACTGTAGCTTCCGCTTTATTTTGCCTTCTTTTTCTCATTCTACTTTGACTTTCCTGATATCCTGACAAGCAGCTGTTGAAAGTGTGAAACACACTGCTGTGTTAATCCAGGTTATTACACAGAGGTAGCAGCAGTTTCTGGGGGAAAAACATAAATGTGGGCTGCCTAGTAGAGGCCGTGGAGCCTGCGGAGGAGAAGTTCACGTCTGGATCAGCAGCGGTACAGCTGCATCAGCTCACACCCCTCTGGGCCCCACTTGCTGCTCCACAGTGCTCCTTTCCTGCTGCCCGGGGAGCCCCTCGCCTTTCCCCACCCCTAACATGAGCAAAAGCTCCAGGGTCTGCTTCTTGTCAAGGGATGGAGACACACATAAGCAGTTGGTTGGGGGGGGTTGGGGAGTGGAGAAGGGATCATGAGGATCGTTAGGGTGGGGGTCCAATTCCCCAGGGGAATGAGGAGTGGGAGCCGAAAAACCATCAGCCTGGGGGATGGGAAGAGAAAGATCCTCCCACGGCTACTTCCATTTGCCTTTCTCCCCTCTCAGACACTTCTCCCCAAACCCCATCACTCCCTCCCAGAGTCCGCTGCAGTCCTCATCCACGTGCAAAAGTCCTCCCCCTCCTGAAACTCGCTTCCACGACCCCCCCTTACCCTCCCTGGCCTCTTCTGCAGACACCCTCGCCTCTGCCTACCCCAATGCCTCCCGCCGCCTCTGCTCATATTGTATAATCTTTGCTGGCGATTCCCCAAGGAGAGCTGGGAGTGGGGGGGACGCACGGTCGCCCGTCAGCTCCCATGCAAAGAGCCCTAACCAAGGGAAGGAGCCTGCGGGATCCCAAACAATGGGGTATGGTGCAACGCTGGCCTCCTTCCCCACCCCACCTAAGCCCCTCTTTTGTGCAGGAGGGAGGCAGCCACACACAGAGCCTCCTCCACAGCAGGGATCCTTCTCCCTATTGTCGTTTAGCAGGACGCGCTGTCACCGAGCCAGGGCTGCAGGGCTGCGGGAGGATTAAAAATGTGTGGAGAGCCCTGCACTTTTTCGACTTGCGCTCTGCCCTTCGCCACCAGCGAGAGGGTTTTCCTGGAACTCTGTTCCCAGCCCTGGGCTGGCCATTTCAAAGGAAATGTCTGTGCTCACCACGTCTCCAGAAAAGCAGTTTGCAATGCAGTATGTTTTACAAATGTTGAACCTAGGGCACAACCTATACTTTTAAGTGTAGTCATTAGTGAATTCAAGCTGTCCAGATAAAATTCATTGTGCCTTATTCTCTCCCTTATGAGCTCGCCTCCTTTTTTCCCTTTCGCTGACAATCAAGTAAAGGGAAAAGAATTGATGAATTCCAGACGTTAGAATAAACACGATGGCACAGTGGAGAACTAATGGTGCAGGAATAACATGTTTTTGCTTTAAGATGAGAGAACTAATGGGGTTAAGGGTTAGTTAATTCAGAAACGGAAATGGGGGCGGGGGGGACGGCGAGGGAGGAGAATTCATTTCAGAACATATGTGCGTGACCTACGGACTCCCAAAGTCATTAAACCTTGAGAGTCACCTTAATTCCCTCTTCAGAAATTCATTTTCTTTTAAGAAACTATTGCTGGTCAGGGCTCCCTGTATAAAGTGACTTCTCAATGGCACTTTCATGGCCTCTTCCAGATCTTTATTATGAGACCACTTAAATTCAAGTGCACTTAAACGCTTATGTGTTTTCTCCACCTGTAAGATTTTTAATTTATTTCCATTATAAAAAGCAGCTTGACATAACAAGAATCCCTATTGCTGACCAAAAAGTTGTTGCTCTTTCTCTTTGCTGTCCTCTTCTGTATCAGGCAGACTGAACAGCTTCCCTGCTTAGCATACATTTTCATCATCTACTTCAAATAAAATAAACCATAAAGCAGTCCAGCAATCTTGGTCCTTCCTTGTGAAAAGCAGCATAAAAAGCACAGACTCCTGCAAATGGCTAGCTGCTGACCACTTGCTGATTGCCCTGAAAATTTCCAGTCCCGCTGGATTCTCTGCCCCACGACATGTTTTAGTGTTCAGCATACACCAGATGATTAATTCCCTATAGCTGCTTCTCAGAGCTGAGATGTGTGTCTCCCCTGTAATCTATCTGGTCAATTTCAGCAATTCTCAGACTTCTCTTTTCTGCTTGTATTTCCCTTTTTTACCTATTTCTGGAAGAGAGCAGAGAGCATTTGGTCTTTGAACACCACGCTGCTTCTTGTTGTGCTGCTCTTGCTTAGGAGTTCACAACTCCAAACAAATTTTGGCCTGCAGGTATTACAGTTCCATGATAACTTGCACTCCTAACCCCTCCTGGTCTCTCATCCCAGCTAATGCCTGTGTCCTGCCTTTGCTTGTTTCTCAGGGTACCAGGACAAGAGATTTTTTTTTTATCTGTAAGTTAGGTGCTGTGTTACTGTCACTTGTTTGTCTCCTGGCTCAGATGTGCATTACACACTTCTGCTCTTTTTCTTATTCTTCCCTAGACATCTGCAACTGGCCACAGTCAGAGCCAGCTGCAAGGCTGGCAGGAGATTTGGCCTGACACCATACAGAAGTTTTTATACAATTAACTCACAGCCCTGCAGACCTCCAATATCAATAACAGATAAAAAAGCTTTCTTTAAGTAAAGAATTCACTATGAGGACAGAAATACTCTCAATTAAAATATTCTGTATGAATGGCTACTTTTGTCTAAATATTCCTATTAAGTCCGCTTAGTTGTTTATAACCATCTACTGATCTCCTTCCTGTCCACGTCAGGTAGCTTCCCAGGTTGCTTTGTAGTACCTGATGCTGCTTTATGTCTCTAACAAGCAATTCTGATGCCCTTCAGTTCTCTCCATAAGAAAACTTGCATTCTCAGGAATCCTTGATGTGAGCTGTCTGCCCTACTGTCTTTCATATCTGCTTACATACCCTCAGTTACTCCTTGCCTTCCCGGTTGCTTTTCCACAGCACCCACAGCATGAGATCAGATTGGTTCAGGAAATTCTAAAGAGCTAATAATTACTTATCCTGATAAATAAGCTTTATTTTTTATTTACCAAATGCCTATCAATACCTATTCAGTTGTTACAACTATGACAGGGATTCTTGGGTTACTACCTAGCAGCTTTTTGCCTGTCAGGCTTTTTGTCTGTCTTAGAAACAGGTCTCTACGTCAGGTCTCTATGTCAGAGAAATGCCCTTCCAAGTGCTGGGAGGGTCCTCCAAGGTGCGTTACAAGGCTTTTGTACAACAGAGGGTTATAGTCTTAAGCAAATTACATGCAAATATAATCATGTTGCTACCCACTTTCATTAGAATGTCTCCTTGATCTCTTTTTGCGGGTAGGTGGGCTTGAGACCAAAGCCTACCCTTAACTGTTGATATCCTGGGTTTGGTGGGTGATTAGCTTGATGTTTCATATCACAGACCGAGGGGAGGATGGTTAGACCCTAAGTTTGTTTCAATGCTAACAACGACAACAACAGGAATAAAATGATGAAGTCAAAAAAAAAAAGAGATAAAAATGTTTCCTAGCAATATAGATTAATTTATATTTTAATTATATATATTGTAACATATCTATATGCATAATTTACATTATGAAATAATAATCAAGAAAAATCTGTCGAGAAAGCACATTTTGACCGAGGGATGGAACTAACATGGACTCTCTACAGATCTTCAGGCTTTTTACAGAGTCCTCTTTTTCTGTGTGTCAGCACTCTGGGTCTGTCAAAGCAGGACAAACTGTTCTCAGTGAAAAACAAGTTACAGACCATAACAGCTTTCTTGTTCATGAGCTATATGTAGATCAAACATATTTTTTTTGCAGGGTTTGCAGGGTTGAGCATTTTTCATCTTCTTAAATGAGTATTTCATCAGCACATTTCAACTACAGTTTCTCAGAGTTCTTCGTAACTACTGCTGCTTTGAGCATTTGCTGTTCCCTGCTTCCATTCAGTGAATAGTAATACAAATTGCCTCCTCATAGCTCTGATTTGCTCTGTTCCACCCTCATTCACACTGGCTCCTCAGACACAGTGTGTATCATATAAATTCTGTAACATATGTGGATACCTAAGTTTACAACACTTTCATCTTTCTTTGAAGATTCATTTTATGAAGCAGAATCAAAACATGGAAGTCTGTGGAAAGTGTTGGGATGTGGTTTGAATCTTAAAAATATGTAGGTTTTGCTAGAATTATTACTGGCAGGCATATTTTTATTATCTAACCTCCTTCTGTTTCTCTGCTTCTGTAAATGCTTATGTTTCATGCAACTTCTTTGGATTTCTCTGTATCATTTCTTGGACCTAAACCTTTTTTTTGATGTGTCTATGCATCAGCGTCCTGTCCTTCCTCTTCCCTAACTAGTCTCTAGGATATATCTACTGCAGAATCTTCACAGCCAGGCATTTGCCTGCACTCAAGCACTCAAGTGTATTCTCTCCATTAGCTTTGCACTTCAATATCTGCTCTCCAAAACTTCTGTAAACCATCTCCTACCTCCAATTCCCATCAAATTCTGTTGTACCTCCCAACCTATTCCCTCTCTACCTCTGCTCCAGGCTACGATGGTCTCCTGTTTTCATGCCTGTGAAACGAAAGGTACTCTGGGTGGAAGGGGCAAAAAGTTTTTGCCATAAAGCACTCTCTTTATGAACGAATTCTGCATCATGCCATCTATTCCAAGTTTTGGAGCATTTTATTTAAAACAGCTTTAGAAATTACTGTCAAGTCACATTCTTTTCACAACATTTTAGCCTAGGGAGACTGAGCAACCCCTGGTGAGACAGTTCGCGTTCTTCAACAAAATGTTCTCCAAGTTCAACTATCTAGCAAGCCTGAGGGAAGCATCATTAAGGTCATTGACAAATTTTAAATAAGAAATAAAATAAATAAAATAAAAAAAATGCAGTGAGAAAGAAATGACAGTTAAAAACACCAGCTCAGCTGAAATCTGGCCAGTACAATCCAGAGGGCTTCAGTGACAGCTGCAACTGCAGTGCAAAGAGTAATATTATCAGGGAATATGTCAAGGCTAAGGAATGACATATGAAAATTATGAACTAATAGAGGGGCTGGTAGGGCACTGAGGATCCACCCACCTACTAATGGTAATTATTGATGGGAAACATGCTTAGTCACTTGTGCACGATTTAGTGATAAGAATGCCAGCATGATGCTTCCTCCTAGAGTTTCTTAGACAAAGGCTGTTGTTTTCGCTTCTCCCTCTTTCCTCTCTGAAGGAAACCAGTCCTCCTCCTTCCTTCTACACCTGCATGCCCCAGACCAACTCACACGTGTCTGTGTGTCTGCACAGGCACTGAGGCATATAGTAGCTGATGACATGTAGCAGCTAGCTGCCACTGGAAGTGGATTCACCAGTCCATGAAGAGGGTAGAAAATTGCTCAAGCAGAAGAAGCCAGGAGTTTGCCATCAGCTTAGGGACCTGCACTGGCTGATGTGGGATACAAGCAGCTCCAGAGCCAGTATGCAGGAGGAGGTGGGATCCCCTGGGATCCCACCAGAAAGGTGGAAAGCAGGACGTGCTGCTGAAGTCCATCTGGACCATGGCACCTTAGTGGCTGAAAATCTCAATATAAGTGAAGTATCATGGGAAAAACGTCCTTTCATGGAAGGAAGTTTCTTAATTTGCATTGGGATGGTTCTGTAGAAGCAGTCCTGAGACACGGGAGAGGTGGCAGCATTAAGGCAAGGGGTCTGCCAGAAGCAGGTATCTTGGGAAGCTGACACACCTCTGGAACCAGAGACTGGTGACAGATTAATTCAAAGTCTCGGTGACAGAAGGTTGTGGTGAACCAAAATGCTGAATAGCTTGAATTGGAGAGTCTGGTTGCATTCCTGCATGCAATTACAGATTGAAAAATACGGTAACTTACCAGCATCTTACCAGCTCCTGAAGAGGCTCTTAGTGCTGTGTTAAGCAGCAGCTTGTGTGTGCTCCAAAAATGTGATCCCACCAGGGTTGTCCGTCCTCCTCCCTTGCCACCCCCTGTTCTAAATGGCCTGATTTAACAATTGTTGTTGCTGGGAGACTGCTCAGATATTTAATTACCTTTGAGTTCTGACAGTGCTTGCATTAAGGACTCTCCCTCAATTGAATGAAGGGCCTCTTTGACATCCTGACATAGGTCTAGCATTCAACAGCGTGAACGGAACTGTGAATCACGCCCCTGCTGTCAGAGGTGCAGCTCCAGTCAAGGCAGTCTCTTACACAGCGTTACCCCTGTGCTTCATTATGCTTTGTTCTTACAGCTCTGCTTCTGCATCATACGCCCATGGCTTTCATCGGAACTGCAGCTTCTATCACAGTGCTCCATAGCACTGTTTTGCTAAAGCAGAGGCTTTCTTTCAACAGGCATTATAATGCCAGTTCACATTGGCAGAAGAGTTTTAATGTTCAGATTGTACCCACATGCTTTCCCTAGAAGGAAGAAATCTGCCCCGAGTGAGCAGACAGGCTCCCTTACTGCACTGTAGATGTTTGCCAGAACAATTGTTGCATGTGTAATTTTAAAAATTACTCTATTGCATTACAAATGATAACTCTGGAAGGGGGCTATGTCGTAGGTAAACAACGATGAAAGTCAGCTTCTGATCTAACTTGTGCCTTACAGAGAGAAAAGAGAAATGTTACTGAGCTGCCGGGCTTAGACTCGAACCGGGTCAGTCAAGAAATGATAGACAAAGCCCTTGGAAAACATATTACACCCATCACTCTGAAATCCACAATCAAAAGCAACCCCTTATATAGTGATATGCAGGTGGATGACGACTGGGAGGAGAAGAAAAAGAGCCCTTCCTGGACGGTGCAAGACTATGACAGCCACTCACTGCACTCTAACTTGGCCAGCCACATAAAGGTAACGCGGCGTTGCACGGAGTTTGCGCAAAGTGAATTGCTATGAGCTCTGTGCATATCCATGAACCACTCTGCAGCCCACTTGGTTCTTTTGGTGAGGTTCCAGAAGTAAATATGAATGTATTTTCCGGTACAGACATGACACTAACATGAGTCTGATCCAGAAAAGAAGTCTACATACCTGGTTAGACTCCAGGAATTTCAGTTCTGCAGAACACCACCTCTGTGACTAGAGAAAGCCTTAAAACTCAATACCCCACAACCCAGCTTCCCCATTTATACAGAAAAGAACTATAAATAAGGCACTTAAATACTTTATGCCCACTTTAATAAATGTTCATGACATCATTCTGTTATCAAATAATACACATTTTCTCAGCCTCATCCACACCATGCGGGATCCCGTCTGCCTGTGAGTTGACACAAATCACTTTTAGGGTTACTTTTGTGAGTTTTTTTCTGCTGTTCCCTTTTTTGGAAAGGGACTCAGATCGGTGTTTATAAAGCGACATCTCTTCTTGAGAAGACAACATGGTTTCTTTCGGGTTTTTTAATCACATTTCAATGGCTGGTGTCCTACATTTGGTTCCTGGCTGAAAAGTGTGGTTTTAATTTTCCCCAGTGGAACATTTGCAGCATCTGGCAAGTAGCACAACCTATGTTCAAGTGAAAGTCTCTTGCATTTGTGTTGTGATGCCTTAAATTCATTAATCACTATCTGATGATAGCCAAAATACTTCTGGCTACGTTCTAATGACTTTATGTGCAAGAGAGAGGAACTGAGTTCATTTTCTGATTTTTCTTTTAGGAAAATCCTAATGATCTACGGTTCTGGATGGGGGATATTTATACTCCTGGGTATGATACCTTGTTAAAAAAGAAAGAGAGAGAAAAAAAGCATTCCAAATGTTGCCGAATCACCCTGCTCATGGTACTAGCTGTTTGCATCCTGATTACCATAGTCACGCTCAGCATTTTACTTACTTAGTACAGCCAAATGATGTTGATGGGAATTTTTTCAATAAATGTTTTTATTAAGCTATTCCCCTCCCTTGTTTTATTTGAATTCCAATTTTTTGTCACAAATACATTTTGTTTGACATCACTGTTTTACAATGTTCCTGTGCAGCATAAGGAATTGATCCTGAAAAGAGACCAATACTCTAAGCAGAGCAGAATGTCTCCTTATGGGTATGATTAAAAACGAAAACTACAAAGATGCTAATTTCTTAGTGCCTTCTTCTTTGGACTAGTGATTTGAGTGAGCATGTGTGATATGGTACATACAGTATGTACAGACAGACATCTGACTATTCATTCTAATAAACACCTGCCATCCTGTTAATCCTTAACTATTATTGGAATATAGAAAATTGTGATAAAGTGGCATTCAAGATATCCCAAAGAATTATAAAACAAAAATTTATGCATTACTTAGTGACTGAATGCATTGCTGCAATGATGCAGCACTTAGTAAAACACTAGCCTAAATGCATAAATGTCTTCTCATACTTTTTCAGAGAAGGAAAACAAAAAATAGATCACTGAGCTCCTATCAAAAGAATTCCCTGGGACAGGTTTTCTTCATCCCTGTGTCATGTTCTTTGAACATGTAGCATCTTTGTCACCCCAAAAGACGGAGTGCCAGTATTTTTTTAATCATCTGACGCATCAAAAAATGGAGCAAAAACAGTAGTAGAGTATAAACTGGAATTAGAATACACCTTAAAGAGATTAATGTTATATAGCCATTCTGTGAAAAAGGGTCTCTGTAAATGAAAGGACTAAAAAAAAATGTTAAGAGCTTTCAGACAATTAAGTTCATACCCCTCCGAATAATTCAGGAGAATGAAAACATGAGATAAAATGGCAAAATAAAAAGTAAGTAAGTGAACAGAGAGAGAAGAACTTACATTATTCCTTTTGTTTCTGAAAAATACTCTGAGTGATGCAAACCCTTTATATTTCTACATTAGGGCAAGAGCCTATGAATACTATCGAGATGGGGATCTCCCACAGTCACACGAGAATCTCACAGAGGCACAAAAGCTGGAAGGTTTGGGTTATACCACATCTACCTCTTTTCACACAAAAATTGCTTTGAAATAGGTCAGGAATAGAACCAAGCTAGAGGGTGTGTATTGCCCCCTCTGAATTCTAGGCCACGCCACGCTTACAGCAGCTTTGCAGTGCTTTAATTCAGGTTGGGATGGATTCATCTTCAGGTACAGTGTGATGGTAAGATAAGTGCGTTTAATTCCTTCCTTCCTCACCCGGTCCATGTTTGAACCTTTGTTTGTGCCGTAAATACTCAGACCCTGACCTGGCTTGTACTGTAACTGATTTGAAGACCCAAGCTAAAACAGTTTACTGCTTTAATCTGGTGAGCAGCCAACAGCAAAAGTGTAGCAGCATTTTAATGCACTGGCATAAAATTAGTACCCCTGTTACAAAACTGAACATTGCTGTAAATATACCGGGGAGCGCAATCTCCTGGCTCGCTGCAGTTTCAGTGTGGACGGGTGTTCTTGTCTGAAAGATCAGGTCCGTTCAGTTTATGAAATTAAGAACTTGGGAGCATTTTACAAGACTAATAGCTGACATTATGAAGTAATTATTCACATTAAAGCAACAATACTTAACTGTTTTTTTCCAGCCCCAGCACATTTGCTTTAAGTGCATTGCATACAATGCAGAGACATACTTTTGTAAATTACTGAGGCCTGCAGGCGGGAAGCCTGAAAGCAAAGGGCTCTGTAATTTCCAGGAAAACAGCCAATAATGCGAGTTTCTTAACTGCATTGCTCTCTGAGGGTTTAGCAGTAGGGATAAAATAGTTTTCTCCACAAGCCCATTACCGGCTGCTTCGCTCGGGTTTCGCTGCTGTCATCTAGCGGAGACTCAGGAAAAACGCTTCAGGCACGGAGGTTCCGGTTCGGTTTGGAGTAATTTGCCTTTCTTTCTTTTTATTTTTTTTTTTTAAGTGATTTTTTTTTTTTTTATTATCCGCTCGCGTCGTTGCGATGCGGGTTCCTCTGCTGACACCTCGTGGCAGAGCGGGGCGGGCGGGCGGAGGGACCCCGCGGAGGCCCGCGCCGCCTCGCGCCTTCCCGCGCCTTCTCGCGGTTTCCCGCGCCGTCCCGCGCCTGCCTTCCCGTGCCTGCCTTCCCGCGCCGGCCGCAGGTCTGGCAGCTGTATGCATTTAATTTTTTGGTAATTCATTAGTGACGGGGACCGAGGAAGAGAAGTCGTCACGTAACATTTATCAACCAGGCTCAGCGCTGGAGTCGGGAGGACTGAATGTTTCGTGTGATCCAAAGTGCTTTTAAAACTGGACGAATAAAGCAACTGTACTTGGTAACGACATTAAAACTGGACATAATGGCATTTTTTCCATAGATCTTTGAGATCTGTGTTCATTGGTCTCTTCCCGGCCTGAAAGAACGTTTATGCATACACTTTGACTTCAGCAGGATTTAGGCAGGTGCTTAAAGTTAAGAAAGTAGCCAAATTTGGATCAGAAGACAAATCTTGGCTTTGGTTTAAATTTGTTATTCCAATGATAAGCAGCTCAAATGGCAGTATAGTCTCCTGCTTAATAGTAAAAGCTAACCTAGAACACCAGGTTGATACACTGATACATTACCAGCATCCACTCATAAGATGTAGGACAAGGATATAGCTGCGGTACAATACTACCTTTGGGAAAATTGGCATTTGCAGTGAGATGTAGCAGGAATTTGCTCTTATAAAGAGTACGGCTGCAACCTGGATGCAAAGAAGAGCACTCATTCACGCAGATTCTGCCAGCTTACAATTGTGCTGGTAGTCGCTGTATTTCACAAGTGATTTTAGAAAAAATAACTTCCTTCCTTCCAACAAATAAAGATTGGCTTTCAGAACTCACTAAGAGATTGAACTTTATGTTTTATTGGCTTTTAGTTTACTAGATCATCTTGGAAAATTCTGATGGGGAAATTCCCAGCCTTCCTCTTCCTTTGCTATGGCCTTCCCTTCCCAAAAGTGTCCATAAATACACACTAAATTCTTATGTTATTTGCTTTTAGCCTGTGAAGCTGCTGAACATGGGCTCCTGCTTGACTCTGGAACTCCAACAGCCACTATTAGGGGAAATTACAGCTACTGCTCTACTGCAAGATGGTAAAATACGGAGCTGCCCCTTGGAAAGAATCTTGGCAGGGCTTGTTGCTTTAGCAGGGTACATGTTTTCACACTTTCCAGCTTGAATTTTCTGCCAATGCAGTCATTGACCAAGACAAGGTCTAACAGAGGAAAAGGAGAGGGAAGGAGACATTTCTGAGTTTGTCATGGGTAAAGTTACTTTGGTCACATCAGGATTTGAAAAAGGAAGATGCAATGTGAGTTGTGAGTTGTCATATATTATAAATGTCTCTGGGCAGGGCAGGAGTTACTCCTTCAGTTATGATGTTGTGGTGTGTGAGTACTGAATTAATATTTATTTGAACAGTAAAGAACCACAACAGCAGAACCTGTGTGGATGCTAAACATCTCTGCTATCTATCACTCAGGAAGCTCCCTAAAAATTGCCCTCCCAAGAAGAGTGTCCCAGTAAGTTAGTTCAGAGATGCTTTGAAGCAGATCAGACTACAGAATCCGCTCTAAGAACCTGGCTCTGGGTGGTTACGCTCTTGTACATAGAATAATTCACTGAAATACAAATTTGTGGGGATACTAGGCAGATGAACTAACTATCGGACAGCCTTCCAGCACAACAAATATGATCTTCCTGTCAGCTATTTTCTCATGTGATTTTATTGGTTAGAAAATGCTTCTAGATTTAAAAAGCTGGAGCAGCCGCTACATGCCATAACAAGTGACAGGTGCAACATAAGGTGTACCATCTCTTTTTATTGAACAAGATAAATTTTAAGTTTTTAGCACCCAGTATTTTAGGTGGATTACACTTTTTGGTTAAAACAGCGCTTTCCTCCTATCCAGTTGTTTTTTTTATAAAAAGAGCTTTTCACACTATGTTATTATGGGTTTTTTTTAGGATTTTGTAGAAAGCTGTACCTCGTGGACAAAGAAGGACACAAATCCAGAGCGATTCTGTGGATTCACAGTTCTTCTGTGACCTTACCTGTACAGTCATAACCTGATTATTTCCATTGTGTAGAAATGCGCTAATAAATACAGGAGAAACTATCGTGTCTATGAGCTCCTCTTCATATTGAAAGGCTTTCCCAGTTCCAGCTCTTATCTCCCAAGACATAGGTTCAGAGTCAAGCCACTGCTACATGCAGGCTCGTGGTACCTGGATTCATGGGTAAGAACATGACGTGTGCCATGGTTCAACTCATTTCTCAGCAGCCTTGCGGCACTTCAAACCCAGAATGGTAAGTCAAGTTTAACAGGCTTATTCCTCTTTCTAGTCTGTTGTCTGGAAGAAGAACAACAGAACAACAGCTTAGAGAAAAAAATCTCTTCATGAAATACTTGTCTGCAAGTCTATGAATCTAAATCTGCAAAAGATTTAACTTGGAAGATTCAGGGTTGGAGGGCGGGGTGTGGCTTCCCTTTCCCCTTCCTCTTCCCTTTCCTCTTCCCCTTCCCTCCCTCTCTCCCTTCCCTTCTCTTTTTCTCTTTTCTCTCCTCTCCCTTTCCAATTCCAATTATTTGCAATCCTTCATTTATGTTCCCTAGGGCTGGGTTTGTGTTTCTGACAGCTACATGACCTGTGCCATTGAGCTAGGCTCAAACCATAAGCTTGCTAAGCTAGATCTTGAAATTGTCTAGCTGCCTACGTTTGCAGGTTGCTCAGCTTCTGTGGACATGTACAACTGTAAACAGCAACGGGTGATTGTTGCAGCTATCCACAATCATCACAGGACCGCCACTAGATGGGTACATCCCAAACATGAACACAATCCGGGCAGATTTCTGCTGGAGAGCAGATGTAGTTCAAGTCTGAGCTGAGACGGAGTGTGAGTACACACGTGGTTTAAGTAAAGTGCTTTGGGAGCAGCTTGCAAGCAGCAGGTCTGGTCAGTGGTGGTGGTGCATCCTGACAGGCAGTCCGCTTCCTGGCAGAGGGACTTGTCAGGGATTTCTAGTCATGGAGGCTGACTTTGTGAGTCGCTGCACCTGGACACGTTTTTCAATGGTGCTGACATTGCCCTAATGCTGACCATGACACACTGAATCTGAGAGTGAGAATATTCCGTTATGAACGACACATTGTTAAGGGTTTTCTTTCCACACCAGACCGAATATAAGTCACTTGGTTGTGGAAAATAAATGCTGGACACTCTCTCCTCTGATATATTATGCTCTATTTAGGCAACTCAGCAACAGAATTCCTGAGTTATATTTTCAATGCATTACTGAAACAAGCTGGCAGACAGTTTTTGTGTTACATTGAGAGAGGGGAAAAGTTAGTTCATAGCAGTACGACATGCTGTATTTTCAGGAGAACATGCAAAATCCTGAGTTGGTGTGCGTTATTTTTTCCACCCACATGTTTAGCTTCACAGACAACCCAGCATATGAACCAGCCTTCCTAAAGAGGGCTTGTTTCCCTCTGGAGTTTCCTCTGTGCTGATTGTGCTCTTCTTGGAAATTCTCCAAAAGGCCACTTTCAGCTCAGAAACCAATTTGCTGCAGCTGCTGCAGTAAATTGAGACTCTTGTAGCTGTAAGCGAGTTCATCTGTTGGGATTCTCGTTGCGTGTGGTAGGGGTAGTCTTGTTGGAGGTAAGTGGTGTGGAGGTAAGGCGGAATGCAGAGACTTTTATGACAGCACACGATTGTTGTACCACACACAGCACAAACCTACTGGGTATCAGGCTTATTTGCTTCAAATTTGGTGAACTTCTCTATTTTCACACCTGTGGGGGGTGTGGTATGTGAAGTAAATGTTCAACTTTTAAAGCTGCTTCTCTCTAGGCTCAACCGAATACTGAGAACGCACATAAATGTACACACTGAAGCAGTATTTTGTGTTCAGCTGTTTGGGTCTCTCTCTTCTAAATCACTTGGTGCTTCCTCAGAAAGGGAAGTGATAAAGATGATCCCTAGTGAAGATGACAAAGGATGGGTTTGTTGTGGAAAAACCTGTAAGTGAACAGTGCCTTGTGTGTGCCTAGCACTGTTAGTGGAAAATTGCGAAGGGAAAGACTGTATGCCTCATAAAAGTAGCTTTTAGGGTAAAATAAGGACAGGGCATCATTTCTTTTAGTTTTTAATGAGCAATGTCATAAATGCTGCCTCATCTCAATGAGAAGTGAGCTGAACCAAGTATTAGTAAATTGGCGTGTGGGTAATTGACATAGTCGGGTGCCAAAAGTGCTGTATCTTTTTTTAATTACTTTTTTTTTTTAAGACTGTTTCTTAAGATAAACTTTACTGAATTTCAGAAGCATTTCTGTCAGGTACGTGGGGAAAATTTCAAATCAGGAGTCAGAAAGCTTTATTTTGCTCTGAAATGGTCTGTATTGCTCTGAAGGTCTGACAAGTTACTGTATCTTCATTGCACCCCATAAAAACTTCTGAGATGCCTGCAATATTAAGTTACACTGTTACTGTACAGTTTACAGTACAGTATAATGTGGGAGAGCTTTTTAGTCGGACCATTTAAAAATAAATAACAAGAAAGCAAAGGGGAAGCCTCCTAATGTGTTAAGATTAAGCTGAGGATAAAAAGACAGCCATGACATGAAATCAGGCCTTGTCCGTGGTTGAAATGTGACACAGAAAGTGGTCTATACTTAGAACAGGAATAAATCCTGAGCAAGGCATTTAGAATTGAATGAGCTGATGGAATATGGGTAAAAATATAAAACATTAGAGGTAATTAGGGCCAAAGTATAAGATTATGCAAAGACCAAAGCCAGAGAAGAATGGGCTCTCCTAGCAAATGGAGTTAGGATGCTGTTTGCAGCCTGGATGCCAGTGCATTAAACTGGGCAGTCAAGTGCCCAGGCAGTAGCCAACAAATGAGTAAAACCTAGGGTTTATAGCAGTATTGTTGTGTGGAAACGGATGTTGCAATACATAACAAACTGCCAAGGGAGAGAAGAATTTGCTAAGGAGCTAAAGATATGCCTGACCTCGAAGTGAGAAATCAGCTTCCTCGGGATTTTCTTGACACAGAAAAATGAAGGTATGTGATGGTAGTATCTACAAAGTGATGCCCGTTAAATTTAGCCTTACTGACTACATTTAACTGTACGTGCCTTGGTCAGATACTTTGCGCAGTGCTGTGACCATACCCCTGTGACAAGCAAGGAGTCAGTGACCTTGTTTCCACAAGGCAACTCTACCACCAAAAGACCTTCTTACATTCTGAGTGAGATCTCTTCTGTCAAGGCGGGTTATTCCCTGCTCCCCTCTGTTTAGACATTTAGGTCGTGATGACGGGCCAGTTAGAAGCTGTGAATGTGCCTGGCCTTCCTGGCACTGGGGAGCTACCAGTGACCTCTCCATTTGTTTGACTCCCGTGACATTTCTTGAAGCCTCAGTCGTGTATACTGCTAACTGAAGGCATGCTGGCCAGTGTATTTTCAGCTTCTTTTTTGTTTGTTTGTTTTTTTTTTCTTTTAGGAGTCACCCCATAGCATATTCAGTCACCTAACAGTTTTGCCCATTCTTGGATTTGCGGGCAAGCTTCACCTTCACTGCTACCCAGAACAAGTGTCTGGGCTTCCCAGGTTACAGTGCATTTTCCAGTGAAGTTTGGCCATACATGCATTAGTATGTGATATACGTGTAGGTATGCGTATGTATACGTACATGTGCATGTATACATACATATGTATGATACATAGCTACTTTGGGGGGGGATGTATGTGTACACACTTGAAAAAAAACCTGTACCTCCTGAGGTACAGGCGATGTGTTTTTTCCAGCATCCAAAGCAGAAAGTCTCTGGTGACAAGAACAATTTTGCTTAGGAAGCTCTTAAGCGATAATTAGGGTATATTAAGATAGACAAGACATCCCTTTCCACTGGTAAGCCCAATTGTGAAAGAAGATGTGAGGAAGTGGCCTTTTGAGAAGTGGTGCGGTGTGACTCACTGGCAGCTGGAAATGAATCTGTGAATTATGCAGAGGTCTGTGAAGCTGCGTTTCCCACGCAGTGGCGAGCAGGGGCTGCCCAGGGCACAGAGGGGCGCAGGCACCCTGCCTGTTGGGTGGGCAGCTCAGACAAGGAGGAGGGCAGCTGGGCGCTGCAGCAGCTTGGCAGCCGGTACTGGCTGCCCATGGAGTGGGGCAGCCCTGCAACTGGTGGCCCGGGGCTGCTGTACAATGGGGGAAAACAGGCAGGTGGTGTTGGCCATCTCTCCCTGCTCCCGCAGAAACTTCCAGTGGGATCAGCTCCCTCCAGAGACATGGCATCCTCTCCCTTAAACAACTGGAAAAAACCCTCACTTTCTCACCTGCAAATGTTTTTACATATTATGACTGGAGGCTGAATGCTTGCTGAAAACAAAAGTTCTTTTTGCTGTTGTTTTCTTAATCCATGTTGCCTTCATTATTCAGCACAGTGATGTGGACCGTAAGGGTGAGAAAAAGGCTAAGATTACCATAATCAAAATGGTATGTATTTCTGTGAATTATCAGGATTTATTTAGTGTTCAAAATCAGTTTCATATTTAGTAATTATTAAATAAACTGCTGACACATGCTTATGAAGTATTGAAGAATAAGCTGTTACTGATCATGTCAGCAGAATCCATTTGAGGAAGCTGTTGATCAATTAGATGATGAGGAATGCATCCATTATAAAGTTATACAAACTAAAAAGAGCTAAATTCTGTCCTTAATAGCACAGTATTATATTAAACTTAATTGACAAACACTGAAGTCCAGCAGGCTTCCCCTGTTTACTTTTCCCCTCTGTTAAGAGTTAATGCTTCTAGCTATGCCTTTAAAACTTGATAATGACTTGGGGTATGTGTTGGGGATTCCTCCAAATGTATTAGAATAATATTCTTCTCACAAAAATGTTCAATAGTTTAGGATTTTTTTTTTATTTTTTCTTTTGTATGTTGCATTCAGAGAGGATGTTGGGATGCCCAGGAAGTTGTTCTTCATAACTTCAGCAGAGCTGTTGTTGTTAGGTAAGTATAGTTACAGCATTCTTCTCAAGTTTCTTTTCTGACGCAAAGTTAGCTTCACCCTTACTGCTCCGGCCTGGTTATATCTGAATATGCCAACAGTGTATTTGGTTACCTGCCAAAGTTCAAGTTTACGGAGCCAGCTACATCCACAGCTTACTTCCAGTGCAAGCCAGTTTGTATTCACGCTGCATGTTGGCAGTAGGCAAGTTTGGCAAGCACACTCAAGCCTCAAAATCATTCAGTGTATTTTTTGCAGCTCCCTCTGACATGTCCTTTCAGTGCCCTATATTCACCCTGCAGGCGTCTCAATATTCTCTAGCGAGTGGCGTGCTACAGTGAACTGCCTCAGCCCGTGTCTTGCCAGCTGCAGGTAAGATGCACCAGCAGCTGCAGCAGGGAGACAGTTGAAAGCTATCTACAGCTTTGCACTGGGACCAGAGACTTCAAGAAGTGGCCATTATGCCTTTAAGTAGACAGACCCCAAAATAAATGAGTAAAGACTCATGCAAATAGATAGACTCTGAAACACGATGCTCTCGGAGGCAGGATGCAGGTGACCAGGAGCCGTTAAGCAACTGTCCAGGGGTGCTTTGAGAAGCAGGGAGTTGGGACTCCTTGGGAGTCGGTGGCTCTAACTGTTGCTAAATCCTCACCCAGCTCCTGCGTGAGCAGATCCTGCTCCTGAACAATTGTGGGAACACAGCAGGACCTGAGAGCTGCCTGGCACAGAGACACTGCCTTAATTATCACCATGCTGATTCTGACAAGAAAGCAGCAGGTGTTTGCGTGTTTTTCCTTTTTCTTCCTTACGGTCTGTAAAGAGGTGAATAATTTTGGCTTGTCTTGCACGTGTGACTTCATGCATGCAGTAACGCTAAAGCACAAAATTACTTACTATCCATTCCAGAAAAAGCAAATTAAGGCGTTCTCAGTAATTCAACATGATGCTCATAAACAAGGGTTTTGCTTTTTAATTATGCTGGCAGAATATGATAAAAACCTAGGTATTCACAGTGTTTTTCAGTAAGTAAGCGGCATACTGTTCTGCCTTGCAGCCTGGTTCTGCTTTCTAAGGCCTTTGGCTTTGGAAGTCCGAAAGAAAAGAAAAGAAAAAAAAAAAAACAAACAACTGAAGAATACACAAGTTGTTTTTTTAAAGCAATTGACTGTAACTCCTATGCATTATAATTGCAGGGTTAGGTTCTAATTTACATCCACCTTTTTCTTCCAGAAAATAGTAACACACCAAACAAGTCAATAAGCTCTATTATGTTAGAAAAGGACTTTTTGATGACATAACATAGATTTGCTTTCCGCTTAGTATAACCTCTCCATCTACAGCTAGAACTCTCAGATGGTAATTTATGCTAAAATAAAAGTGAAGCCTTTAGAAGACAGCTATTCTCTTGATAAAAATACGGGCAGCAAACCAGGGAACGTATGTGTGATTACTATTGCATTGTATAGTTTCTTAAAGTTTCATAAATCCTTAAGCTTTCCCTCAAAGCTTCATTTGATGCTCTTTTTTTGGAGGTAGAAATAACAGAAGAACCAGGAAGGGGAATGCTAATCTCTAATTTTACAAGGCTGATCTTTGATTTTATCTTTCCAGGCTTCAGGGGGGGCACCAAAAAACAAACAAACAAAATCAACAAAATAATTTAACTTTATTATTGTGAATTAAACTTTTTTGGTATGAAATGCAGCCTAACAAAACTTACTACTAATAAAGCCTGCAAATATAAAACCAGTCCTTTTCTCCTAAGACATCATGACATTGCCCACCTTGAATAAAAATTTCAAAAAATGGAAACTTATTTGTGGCTTTCCTTTTGGAGACTGCTGTTAAAATATATTATCACAGGCACTGTGCTTGTGACCTAGATAGGGAAATGGCAGGCAAGGAAGATAGCTTTTTTGGAAAGAATTCATTGCTGTCTATGTACCGGCAAAGGCTTGCTAGAAATGAGCACAGGCACGTTCTATTGCACAGGCTCAGAGTGTGTCGTGTACAGCACTGAAATGGCAGAAAATCACTTGCTCTGGCAGGGCATTAGGGCCTCCATATAGAAACCTCAACAGGCATCTTTGGAAAAATTAATCCAAGTTCAGGAGAGTGTAGAAGTACTACAGAGGTGCCCAGTGGAACTAGAAGGAGAAACTGAGGTCCCTTGAGCTTGGACAGAGAGCAGATGAGAGCTCCTGAGCAGCACTAAGGTGGAGGGCTTTTAAAATAACAACATCAGTGCAGACTCTTAGTTTTCAGTGTCAGCCTCCGTATAGGACCTGAAAAATCTGAATGGGGTAGAAGAACTGGTACTAGGAATAGTATCTTGAATTACCCCTGCTCTAGTAGGATTTTTGAGTGGCTGAACCTGAGTCACCTTTAAGAAGTGCTAATTTGACTATATAAAGCACCTTAATGTTTTTGTCGTTGTCAGGAAGAAACAGAGGTGGGCCAAGCACATCCTCCTGTGAGCCCTCAGGAGAGCTTCTCGTTCTCAGCTCTTGTTATGTTCTTACATAAAAACAAAATGGTGGCTTTGTTTCAGGTTATTCTCTCTAAAAGTCATAGTTAGGCAAACTGATAAATTTTTAAACACCAAGGTCGTAGTGGTCCTGTTCCATTCTCTTAGCATCTCACCAAACTCACCCTATGCTAATGTCAGCTTCATTGAAAAGGAGGCTCCTTTCCTTACGTTGGATCGGGGGGGTAGTGCTTAGGCTTAAAGCATCACACTGAGCACTCTTCAATGTGAAGAGGCTTTCACCTCTGAAAGCAGAAGAGATGAATCACCGAGTATATTGAACGTGATGATATGACACTTCCCCCTGTCCCAGGATTAAAAGAGTGGAGCTAAATAAACGGGAGAGAACAGCAAATCTTAAATCTTCAATAGAATCTGTAATTTCCTGTCTAACATTGCAAGAGACAGATAAGGAATCCTCTGCCTCCCCTCTGCTCAGGATATCACACTTTGGGGAAAAAACAGAGTATGAGATGAGCTGAGTTCAGTACCTTTGTATCAGAACAGGGAGGCTGACCTCTAGAAAACACTCTTCTCCAGCTCTTATGTTGTTTGGGGAATGCTATGTCGTAGCAGGAATCTTGATGTGTGCTCCATTAGTTTAAGGAAAAATACTTATGATCTATACTTATTAAGCATCAATTTTTTTAGCATATTAATGACATTTCTGACTGTGGTGGCAGCTAAAGGCTGCAAATGACAGGGCATAGTTTATTGGATGCAGTCTTAGATTGCGCTAGCTGCCGAATAGCTGAAATCTGTTTAAAATATTGTTACGAGAAAAAAGTTGCAAGCTGACAAATATAAGCTCTAGCCTTGAAATTCCTAGTAGTGATTACCTGAATGAAAGAAGCCAGAAATAATGATTAGGGATATAGACACAGCAAGGGCAAAGGAATCCTGACTCCTTGCTTCCTTATTTACTATTACAGGTGAAATAAAGACAAATATAGCTAATAATAGACTAGAAACATTACCTTTCATATAAAAATATCTTTAGGTAATGATATCAAGTGTTGCATGCTGTCCATGTCCCAGGAATAGGGAGGAAAAGGTTGTCCCCCCCCAAATATTTTCCCATTGTACTGCACAGTTATGCCTTCAGGTGCATCTCCAGCCTTACACAGTTTGGATAGTTGGTTGTTGGCTTCACCTCCACCACCCTCGCTTTTTGAAAGATTGATCAAGGAAAGTGACAGAGGATAATCTTTGACAGCCATCGAAGTCTGACTTGTCAGTACAACCAAGACAAGCAGCGCATTCCCTTCTGCCAGACTCTGTGAGGCCGTTTTCTTTTGGGTGGCCAGATGGTACCCCTCCGTATCACTCCTGAAGTGCCCTGGTCCCAGCCATCTGGAAAGAGCTCTACATAATGGAAGCAATGGAACAGATTATTTGAGGAATGATTTCTAGTCGTTGGTGTGTTAATTAAGGGAAATCTGCAATTTATGTTTCTTGACCCAGGGGAACATTCCTGCCTTTGTCCACAGGGCACTTGGCAGATCTTTGTAGCCCCCTTCTGCTATGGCTGCCATATATGCCATAGCAGCTTGGAGGCACAAGATACCACATGGTATATAAAGGGTTTTTTAATAATGGTACAGTGTTGTAATTATTTCATCACCACAGCCAAAGGCTACAAGGCCGTGGTGATGCATTTTGCTTAGCACAAGCCAGAAAGATTAGGAGCCATTTGAATTTTCTAGCCTACGTGAAAAGTGAGGATGCTCACAGGAAAACACTAAAAAGTAGGCTCATTGCCTTCTTTGTGGACTGCGAACACTGTCTGTTTCGCCTAAAATAACACCTCGACATTCTGCCTCAAAGCAGAGGAGCTCAAACAGACTGGTTTACTCTGAGCCAAGTTAGTGTCCCGGTCAGAACTGCACAGAGAGTGATTTAAGTGCTATTTAATGCTATTTAGCTGGAGCTCTGAAGGGCCTGTCACCAGGGCAAGTGGGGCAGAGCAAAGCCAAATGCTCTAATGGGGCATTGAGGACAAAGGACTTGCTCGGTAGAAATTAAATGAAAATTCATCAGGATCAGCCTACTGTCGTGACCCTCACATCTTCCAGCCGGGAAGGAGGAGTTCCCGTGCAGGACAGGAGCCAGCGGTGGCCAGCTGCAGGGTGAGCCATCCTGCTGGGGGGGAACGTGCCAGCACAGCAACCCCGGCTGTGTGCGGGCGGGCAGCCAGCGGCCGTGATCAGCAGGAATGGATCTGGGTTTTTCCACCGCCCCATAAAGAATGGATCTTTGCCTACTCTCTTTGTGCATGCCTGCTAACACTTCACCCTGTGAGGAAAAAATAAATGAGCGTTGTATTAACAATGGCATTCATACAGGCCCTTCCCTACACCGAAATAAAAGACCAGTTTGACCACACACCGACACTTAAAAACCCAGATTTTATTTTTCTGTCATGTTTTTGCTTCCTTTTGTGATTAATCCACTTCCATGTACAAACATGCACGTGCATGTTATTCTGTGTTTGTATTTCAACTGAAAGCATTACTGGTATTTTGACGGAGGGGGTGGAATTTTAATGGACACTTTCAACGGTAAAGAAAACGGACTAACTAGACTACCTTTGGAATCCAAAGCTTTTTTGCTTTAATCCAAGTTTTGCATAACCACAATTCTTGGAGACAGCCATAGTCAAGGTAATCCAAAGGAGAATAAGACACAGGTTTATTTTATCATCAGAGGAATTTCTTCATGTTTGCCTTATGATCACCTGACATTTTAAACACTTGCCCATGCGGAGTTGCCTCTTTGAAACTTGCGGCATGAGACTGTAAATCTGTAAATTTTCTGCACTCTCACCCCAAGGCCACAAGCCAAACTGACAAACTGACACACTATTCCAAGTCCTGGATGTTCTCTGCAGTTGGTTACATGAAGTTCAACAACAGTGTAAATGTCAGTTTCATAATAAGCAAGCTTTTTCCTCATAAATTTTGCATAACATACAAGTAGCTATGTAAGCAGGAGGATTTTGCAAAGCGGATTTGCCAGAACTCACACCTGAGGCCATTGCTCAGAGACTGTTAGTTGCTAAATGCGAATGAGTCACAGTGAATTTCAGAACGTCTCTCTTCACTATGGCCATGCCCTCTTAAATGTGAAGATTCATTCAACTGGTGAACTATATTTTGAGCTATGCTTAAATGTGTTTAGGCTTACAAAAATTCTGAACTTTCTTATTAAAAAAAAAAGGTAAAATGCACATAATTTCAAACACATGCTTTCCGTAATCACAACAAGCTTAGTACCCATATGAGTGATTTGGAACCACTGCTTCTAGGTGTAAACCAGTACTTTTACTTTGTAGCACCTCTGGCATTTTCAAGGGCTTATATTGTGCTTATAAAGCACAATTTTGTGAGTTCTTTTTAATTTTATGCACAAAATGAGCCTTCTACACTCTTGAGATCTCTAGAATCTAATGTCCTAGTTCCATTAGTATTGCTTCTATGATAAAAAGAATAGATTCTGCTGAATTTGGGCCACGGTGTACTGGCTAACTGAATAGCCAAAACATGCCCCAAATTACTTATTAATCAAATGAAAGGCTGGAAAGGAAATACGGGGGGATTCTTTCTTTAAATGTTAGGTCCTCTTCAGCAAAATGCTGGTTTCAAACATTACTAATCCAATCTCCTGTTCCTATTATGCATAAACAAGGGTGGTAAAAATCATGATGTATTTATTTTATATGATGTATTTTTAAAATAGAGGAACTGTTTCCTTGTAGAGGTTTGCTGAACTGATTTCATGATTGATATTTCATACACATACTTTTATTCACACAAACATCATATCTTTTAAATGAAAACATGCTTTTTTTAAATTGCTTTGAAAATTTTTTTCTTCTTGAATGTAATTGTAAGTGATAAAACATACTATTTAACTTTTCCCTTAGAAAGTTTCCTGTGGCTGTACAGGATTTGATTGGTTGGTTGGTTGGTTTTTCCCTTCAAGATTCTAGATTCTCTGGACAACACAGTTTATATAAATTGGTTGGTATTTTTGCCAAAAATACATTTTTTGGGGGAAAACGTCTGTTCTCAAGAGCTATCTACTATTTGCACAACTTATTCCAGCTACATATAGCAGGAAATCACCTGGTAAAAGATAGTGTTTTCAAAATTGTAATGGAATTTTCAGCAAGTAATTCAGAAACTAAGTAGAAAGACAATTTCTTTCAAAGTCTTTTCTAATAAAGAGTACAAAATAAAATGCTGTAGTAATAACTTGGTCAAGAAGACATTGTGTGATGGTTTGAATTATAACAAAATGCTGCCAGAAACCATCAGCCTGCAACCACAGTATCATTTCACAAGGTGGCACAATTACTCTTCATAATGTGCGTCTGTATTTTATCTCAGCTACCAGTGAAGTGGTTAACATGTAATCAGCCTCCCATTGTAGCTGTAAAAAAGCCTACTGGTATTCAACCACAGAAAGCATAAGCAAAGTAGATAGTCTTTGGGCTCAGACTAAGGCTTGTTGAAATCAATAAGCTTTCCTGTGTCTTTGGTGGGAATTTAGTAGTTTATCCACAGCATGTTTATAATTGCTTTTAACTTCCAACCTTATTTTTACAGAGAAAATTTTCTGAAGGACTGTGTCCCCTGCGTGCACTAACCTACCTTTCTTTGATTTGAATTGGACAATTTTTCTATACTATTATGCAGCAGATATGACACACTTTCTGGTGTGGTTACTACCTGAACCCACTTGGACTAATTTCTGTAGCAGTCTTGTCTGATGGACTTAACGATGCTACGCAGGCTAAGTAGCTCTTTTCTTACTTTGGCCATCACTCTGAAAGCTGGTCTTGAAAAAGCAACATATACTGTTCATCAAGCATTGCAATTGCAGTTTTAAATAACTGCACCGAGTAAACTAGAGAGGTCATTTTAGTGACAAATAAGGGAATACTATGAACAACAAATATTTGCCCAACTCCACTTAGCTTCAGTACTGAAAAATTGCCTCAGATGATCAATTCAGGTCCTTCAAGCAATTCCCTTTGAAACAGACACCTAGGCACAAACATGGCTTTTAACTCATTACTTCTGTGGAAAAGGCTATGGGGACCTAATAGAATAAACCAATTAATATCTGTTTTCAGGTGAGGAATTTGCCTCCCCCTCTTTGTCCCAGAATTGTCACATGAGTTTCTGATGCCACTAGTACACATGGTAGGGATGCAGCCATCTCTCAGCATCACCAGGTGCCGATTTGCAAAAGCAGAAAACATGCTTTTCATTATATTGAGTATCCAGACTATACATTGCCTAGAAAATGTTTGGCAGGGGGGAAGAGAAATTTAGAGTTACAGTTTTTCCATTTCCCAAACCCCTTTAAAAGCTTTCTTGCCAGGCTTTCTAATCCTGTGCATGATTAGCTACAGCAGATAACATAGAATCATAATATCTTGGAATTACCTAGGTTGGAAGGGACCTTTCAGATCATCTAGTCCAACCATCAACCTGACCCTGACAAAACCCATCACTAAACCATATCTCTGAGCACTACGTCTACCTGTCTTTTAAACAGCTCCAGGGACGGTGCCTCAACCGCTTCCCTGGGCAGCCTGTGCCAATGCTTAATAACCCCTTCAGTGTAAAAATTTTTCCTAATACCCTGTCTAAACCTCCCCTGGTGCGACTTGAGGCAGTTTTCTCTTGTCTTATTGCCTCTTACTTGGGAGAAGAGACTGACCCCCACCTCTGTGCAACCTCCTTTCAGGTACTTGTAGAGAGCAATAAGGTCTCCCCTCAGCCTCCTTTTCTCCAGACTAAGCAATCGCAGTTCCCTCAGCTGCTCCTCACAGGACTTGTTCTCTAGATCCCTTACCAGCTTTGTTGCCCCGCTCCGAGCACACTCCAGTACCTCAATAACTTTATTCTAGTGAGGTGCCCAAAACAGAACACAGTACTTGAAGTGCAGCCTCACCAGTGCTGAATACAGAGATACAATCACTTCCCCAGTCCTACTGTCCACAATTTCTGATACAAGCCAAGATGCTGTTGGCCTTCTTGGCTACCTGGGCTTACTACCAGATTATACCAGGCGGCTGTTGACCAGCACCCCCAGGTCCTTTTCCGATGGGCAGCTTTCCAGCCACTCCTCCCCAAGCCTATAGTGCTGTACGGGGTTGCTGTGACCCAAATGCAGGACCTGGCACTTAGCCTTGTTAAACCTTGTCAGGTTCCCACCATGATATCTGCCTTTTTAGCCTTCCGCTGATTCTTACCCATAAGCACTCAACCCTGTTGTCACCATCAGTAAGCTCAAGACAACCAAAACATTCCCCAGCACACAGGGCCACTGTAGCGCCTCTCCTTCCTGGCCTATCCCTTCTGAAGAGTTTATAGCCATACAATGCTGCACTGCAGTTACATGGATCATCCCACCATGCCCAATGTCTCTAGCCATCCTTCATGAAGGGGGGAACTACCTACAAACACCATGTTTTTCTTGTTAAAAAATTATAATGGTTCACAGAAGAAACACCAGGTATTTAAACTGCTTAGTACCAACAATAGCAACAGGTAGCCCTGTAAATTGGGGTGGGGTAGGGGTTTGTGCATGCGTGATCTTTCTTTCTCTTTTATTGTCAGTTTTATCACAATTAAAAGAGTTTAGAATGTAAAATTATGTTTTTATTTCCATTCTTCTTCTCGAGCCCTTACGAAGGTAATTCAGCATTTGGACAGACTGCCTTCTCACTTGACTGAAAATTTCCACTCAAGTTCCAGTTTTCTGCAAGCTAATAGTCACAAGACCTTTTAAGCATGGTAGAGAAATACCTCTTTTTACTGCCATCCATCAACAAAAATGAGGTAGTGTCCTGACTTTTGTTGAAATCCTGAAATGTGCTTTTGATTGTCACAACCTCTACAGATGAAGAAATATTTTACAGGGAGGCTAGTAAGCAGAAAGTAGCTACTACACCTTAAACTAATATGACTAACACTTAAGTGTTAAGCAGCTGAGCAACAATATTTCTGTTCTGATTAGAGTTCTTGTCTGTCAAATTCAGTTCACATACATAGCTAGCTATGCAGCAATCCGACACTGCTGTTGGATATCTCCGTAATTTAGTGCCTGATTTTGTACAGAAGTGGATAAGGAGCAGTCATAAAACTTGGCTTAGCTGTGGGGATGGCAGTAGCTGTCTGGGAAATACTTGGTGATGTGTTTGTGGTGATAACATCCCAAATTACCACTGCAGTTTTTTCAACCCCAGCCAAAGTTAGCACATCAAAACACTGACGTAGACAAAGCTGTAGCTGGTCAACTGTAGCATGTGTCCACAATTTCATTTTCAGTTAGGTCAAACAATTTTTTGTGAGACTGCTTTATGATTTTAACCAGTAAGTTTATTGTCACAAGGTTAAAACAGCATAGCAATTTCAAATAGATAACTAAACCAATTTCAGCTAAACTAGTAGAAATTCTGTGTATATATATACACCTAAATGCTTCATCCTAAGTTATTCATACATTAAACATGTTAAAAGTTTCTAGAAGTTGTCCAGTAAAAATATTTTCAATTTTATAATACTGTATTCCTGATAACCATTTATTTGTATATTTTCATTATATATCATGTAGATTTGTAGTAATTTAAGAAGGCATGAAAAATATATCTATGTGTTCAGGTGTACGATTAATTATGCTGTGGTACTGTTCTGAAATGGTACCATAATTACTAATATTTTATTAAGATCTCCCAATATGAATTTCTCCTGCAAGAACATGCATTCTTTGGTTTAATTTTTAAACATTCCAGGCAGATCATATGCTGTGTCTCAGTATTTTGTGTCCTACTAGTCTAACAACGCAATGTGTTAACCATGAGAATTTTCAGAAATAGTAGCAGTACACAGATGAAACAGCAAGATCTGCTTTTACTTGAGAGGTTTAGTGAAACAGAACACTGCAACTTATATTTCATTTTGAAAGGTCATTCTCATTCTTGTAATTGCTTTTTGTATTTTGAATGATGCCTACGAAATGGCTGATTTTTTAAAATAATGCTATTCATATGCATTGAGAACCACATTTTTCAGGATTAAATTATCTGTGCTTTATAAATACTTACTTTGTATTCTGTGGGTCACTGAATGGTTAACTGTATTGATTTCATTGAAGGCAATGCCAAGTCTCCTGTTCAAAGAGACAATAATTTATCCATAAATCTATGTGTGGTCCCTCCCTACCTATGCAGATCTTTCTCAACTGGAGGTTTATAGTAGTAGAAGCATTATGAAGTTCAAAGGCAAGAATTTCATATAACCTTTTTCTTTAGTACACTCTCACCTGTGAATATTAAGTGTTCCACAACAGTCTATTTGATTTTGACTGTCATGTCGGGTTATGAGGTAAGATTATCTTTCTCTGTGCATCTCTCTACCGTGCTTTTTAATCAGCGGAAAAAGCATCTTATCCTGGAGTTGTGTTGTATCTAGCAAAGCTGTCCTAGGTATCCTTTTTGAAGTTCTCCTGGTCTGACAGGATTGTTGTTTTTTTTTCCTGGAGCACGCTGCTTGGAAGGTCAGAGCAGAAACACATGGGTTGTTCTATTGTATTTCCCTAATGAGTCCTGATCACTTTTCAGTATTCATAAATACTGTTTTATGTGGGACAGATTTGGAAGAGGACTAAATGATGAAGTAGATGTTATAACATGGCATTATTTTCTGTTTGATTTCTCACCTTGACTGGGAAATGCCTTGCCTCCGTTCATGGAAGTCTGTGGGTGAACTTAAGTATCATTCTGAGTGGGAAACAGAACTTTCTGATTTGAATAATACCAGTAAGCTTGTACCACCTTTATGCTAGGAAAAAAAAAAAGAAAAAATTGACCCCAAACTTCTATGAATTCTGGCTAGGCGCTAACCTCAACCAAGGCAAACAAACAAGACCATGAACAGGAGAATGTCCAACTAGATGGGGGATGTTTTGATGAAGAGTAGAACGGCTATGCAGTGACACAGAATGGAGTCATATATACTGGACAACATTTTGCTGACAAGAGTGTAGAACATAAAGAACACACACGAGGTATCCACCTACTTCATAATTTTCAAACCTAACCCAGCTCTTTCTAAATATCCTTTTAACTGCCTTCATAGATTTAATTCAACATCTGAATTCAGAGAAAAATATAAGCTTTTTAAATAAAAGAAATATGTGATATGAGATTTATTAAAGAAGATTTTTTAGTGAGTTGCCTTGCATGTCTTAAATCAATCTTGTGGCACATAATCAGTAAAACTATAACATTCAACCAAAGTTAAAAAGTTCCAAGTTGCACCTTTCTGCAGCTGTAGCCCGTTATACCTTGTAACTTAATGTATGCATTTTAGGAAAGCTGTTAAATTGGTTTCAGACTAACAAACAGATATTTAAATCTGTAGAAAAAAAGGTCAGGAACTGACAG
This sequence comes from Chroicocephalus ridibundus, assembly GCF_963924245.1. NCBI lineage: Eukaryota > Metazoa > Chordata > Aves > Charadriiformes > Laridae > Chroicocephalus > Chroicocephalus ridibundus. Next base: position 28,799,207 of record NC_086316.1, on the reverse strand, counting down.
AAGAAGCAGCAGTTTTTTAATGGAAGGTTTCATATCTTCTCTTTAATTCTTTTTGCATATTTTTAAATTAACAACTGGATTGCTTTAGAAAAAACTAAATATTGTTGCAAATGCAAGCAGGCAGTATCAAATAATTTTTCCATGATTCCATGTTTTTATGTGTTTATAAGCTATCGTATGTTAGCATGTTAGTAATAGTTTCATTCGGATATACCAGTCCCCATGCTACAATTTCTGTTCTCCCTGTGTAATATATACCATCCGATATAGTACAAATAAGAATAAGGCTCAAATCTCCACTAAAACAAAATGAAACAAAGTATAATAAAATACGATCACGTAGCAAGTACTGGGGCACAAACAATGTGCTGAGGGGCCGTGAGGGGCCTATTTGCTTTTCCAAAATGGACCGAAATAATTTGGCAAAAATGTTCACAAACCAACTAACTACAGCGCAATTCATCTAGGAATCATGAATTCAAGTTAGGTGATGAAAAAAAACCCTTGTGGAAGTACTTAGCTTTTTCCAAGCTATATAACAACGTCTACTGGATACCAGCACATTTTTAATGTTGAAGTAAGGGCATAAAAAGATACAAGGGTTAAAAACTGTCGTTCAACAAATTCAGGCATGAAACAAGGTGATATACTCCAACTGAGGTAATTAAACTTGGGAGTGCTTTACCAAATACAGGAATTAATTCATGGGTGCTTCAAGTTCTACAATGATGTTACCTTACATTTGAGACTTATTTTTCTGATTAATTCTTTAGGCTGTGTAGGGGAAGGGGAAAGGAGTTGCTGTTTCTGATTCTTCTGCTCTTGTCTTTCACTGGCTTGCATTAGTCTCAGAAGTGTAGTACGGCTAGTGGGACTAGCCGAAAACAGGACAGGAGAGAGAGGGGACCAGTGGTCAATCATAGCACAATATCTACCAGAAAGGCCACAAGAAGGATCTGGGGAACTACAGGCCTGTCAGCCTGACCTCGCTGCTGGGGAATGTTATGGAGCAGATCGTCCTGCGTGCCACCACATGGCACACACAGGACAACCAGGCGATCAGGCCCAGACAGCATAGGTTTACGAAAGGCAGGTCCTGCTTGGCTAACATGATCTGCTGTGACAAGGTGACCTGCTTAGTGGATGAGGGACAGGCTGTGGATGTTGTTTACTTGGACTTTAGTAAAGCCTTTGACAACACTTTCCACAGCATTCTCTGGAGAAACTGGCTGCTCGTGGCTTGGATGAGTGCACTGTTTGCTGGGTAAAAAACTATCTGGATGGGTGGGCCTAAAGAGTTGTGGTGAATGGAGTTAAATCCCGTTGGCAGCTGGTCACAAGTGGCGTTCCCCAGGGCTCAGTATTGGGGCCTGCTCTCTTTAGTATCTTTATCATTGCTGTGGATGAGGGGATCGAGTAAGTTTGCAGACGACACCAAGTTGGCCAAGAATGTTATCTGCCTGGGGGGGGTGTGGCTCTACAGGGGGGTCTGGACAGGCTGGATCAGTGGGCTGAGGATCATTGTATGAGATTTAACAAGGCCAAGTGCCAGGTCCTGCACTTGGGTCACAACAACCCCATATGGCACTGTAGGCCTGGGGAGGAGTGGCTGGAAAGCTGCCCATCAGAAAAGGACCTGGGGGTGTTGGTCAACAGCCAGCTGAGTATGAGCCAGCATGTGCCCAGGTGGCCAAGGTGGCCTAAATGATTAACCCTAAATGATTCTATGACTTACATGGTGTAACCTGCTTAGAGTCTGTTCAGAGGTGACTCCTGACACCCCGCGATGGCCTCCAGCCAGCAGAGAAGCTGAGCTGCTCAGCAGGTTATTTTCCATATAGAACCATGAAGGCACTTTCCATGTGTATTGCGTTTACCTGGCAAGGTTTTAGTAGTGGGGAAGGGGCGCTACAGGAATGGCTTCTGTGAGAAGATGTGAGAAGCTGCCCCCATGTTGGATGGAGCCAGATCCAGTCAGCTCCAAGAAGGACTCACTGCTGACTAAAGCTGAGCCCCTCAGCAATGCTGGTGGTGCATCCATGATAACATATTTAAGAAAGGGTAAAAACCCCTGTGCAGCAGCCGTGAGGGAGGAGCAAGAAAATGTGAGATGCAGCCCCACAAACACCAAGGTCAGTGAAGAAGGAAGAGATGGCCCAGGTGCCAGCGTGGAGAATCCCCTACAGCCTGTGGAGAAGAGCATGGGACCCCATGCTGGAGCAAGAGAAGCGCACGAGGAGAAAGGACCAGCAGAGACAGAGCATTATGGACTGACTGCAATGCTCATTCTCCATTCCCCTGTGCCACTCGGAGGGGATGAGGTAATAGTCAGGAGTGAAGCTAAGCCTGGGAAGAAGAGAGGTGTTTTGTTTTTATTTCTCACTAGCCTACTGTGTTATTAATTTGCAATTAATCATGTTAATTTCTCCAAGTTGAGTCTGCTTTGCCCGTGGTGGTAATTGGCTAGTAATCTTCCTGTCCTTATCTCAACCCGCAAGCTTCTCATCATATTTTCTCCCCATCCTGTTGAGGAAGGGGACTGAGAGCGGTTTGGTGGTCACCTGGCAGCCAGCCAAGGTCAACCCATCAGACCATGTTAATTCTATACCCTGCATCCTGAGTCCCATTCTCTCTTGCCTTCTCTGTGCGGTATCGGTGAGGACCAAAATGAGGACTAACTCCTCTCCATTCATGGTGAGGAGGTGAGGTTTTTCCTAAGACTTTCGTATCTTCTAGCACCTTCAAGCAAGCCATTTCTTAAAAACACGCACACAAAGACTCCACCAGCAGCAAAAAAACCCAAACAAAACCAACAGAAAAAACAGTAAAACCTAAAACAAACGAAAGAGTTAATGGATGTTTTCAAGGAACATTTTGAAAATAAACAGTAAAGATTTCCATCGTCCTTTCTTTTCTCATGATCCTGAATCAAATGGACAGCCTTTGTGTATTTTTGGAAGCAATTACCAGGACAGACTTAAGATCACACACCAAAAAGAATTCATTCGCTGTGAGAAGTCCTAAATTAGAAGCCAAAAAGTGCATGAACATCTTAGCCAAACAACAGTAACTCAAGTCTTGTAAGCTGTCACTAAATCAAGTCTCTTAATAGGTAAGAGCCTAGAAACATTAAAAGTGTTTTTTTTCCCCCTTAACATTTGAAATGGAAATGCAATTAAATTCACTTACTTTGCTCTTCTACTCCAGCTAAAATCAGCTCTAGCTCTATCAGGAACAGGCCTACATAACTTGATTGCAATCATTTATGTGTAAGATTTAATTGGACTTCCTTACTTCTGTCAACATGCAGCCGTGATGCGATGCAGAACACTTATCTACTGCATGCATCTCTTCACTGACCTACCATGATTTTATTTAAGACCATATACAGCTGCTGGCTGAGACTAGCTTTTATACTGTTCCAGAGAGAAGACAAAAATTAAAAACTTTGAAAGCAAGGGCACGCTGCAAGACATGACAGAGACTGCAATTCTTCAACAGGCTAAAACCTGAATAAGTTATCAGGCACTTTGCGTATGCAGGATATAGAACAGATAGCATCAGATATGTGAGCAGAAAACCAAAAGTCAAAGCTCACTCAGGCAAGCAGATTTAAGATTTTCCAAAGTATACATGGATAATTTAAACTCTACCAAGTTGTCCTTCCCAAGAAGGGCTCCACCTCACATCTCAAGCACAGATACAGTGGATAGAAGGTTAAAAAAAGAACAAAGAAAAATTTAAACAGCTCGTTCTCTTGCTTCAGTGTTCACAAAGACTTCTCTCCTTAAGTTTATTATGTGTTTTTAAATATAAAACCCATTCAATTTTATTATTAGACATATCTTGCTTAAAATAAAAAATAAATAAAAATCAAGATACTTGCTTTTCTTCTAGGTCTTCAGACCTCAAGGGTACAGCATAGTAAAAGTCATGCTAATATTTTTTAATAGACAAGTTCCAGAATTCTCATCACTTTAAGTGAGTTAGTAGACATAAAGGAATTAAATTTATTGGTAACTGTGCAAACACAGTTATTATTATGTTTTTTTTCCGGGCAAGATTTTTGAGATCCTGAAGTGAAGGAAAAAATAAATAATTGCTGGCTTCAAAGAATGCATATTCATCAGATGGATTGCTCACATTTGTACACGTACAAAAGAAACCTTAAGAGTACTAAATGCTATCAGGTTCATATTTATGATTTTTAATTAAACCAAATACCTGGTATTTAAATACATTTAAAATTTAAAGTAATTGCAAAAATTGGTTTAAAAAATTCCCCTTCCCTCTTAAGAGGAATCCTCTGTGAACAGCAGATTCTTAATCTAAACACACACAGTACAATTGATTTACAACAAGATACTGCTGGAAATTATCGTAGTTAAATGATATTAGCCTGTACTACTCATATAATTTAAATTACAGTCAACATCTTTAACCAGAAAGACAAAACAAAATCCCCCAATCAAAATTACAGGAAGGAGAATGAAGTTTATTAACTTCCAGAAAAACACTTGCTTATATAGAAGAGTTTCCTCCATTATATAAAAGGATTATTGGTTATTAGCATAATTCTTTCAACCGTATACATTATGAATTCTCATATAGTACACGAGTTTTAATAAATTATCCCCAGAAACTAGCTGCATCCAAGCTCGACTTAATGTTCTGCATATTTTCTCGACGTTGTTTGGTATAAATATTTGCCTCTCCTTTCTGCAGCCGACGCCTCAGAGCAGACTTTTGTTGTTTGGTCAGTTGACGTTTTATCTTCTGTTTCACCAGTTCCTACAAATAAACAAACAATTCAGTCTCAGAAGTTTATGAAAATCGTGTAGTACTAAGACATGGCACAATGATACTGCATTTTCAGTACCAACGTGAACATGCGTGATCCTAGCAGGAAGACTTCTGAACATGGAGAAGTTAGTGATCTCCCAACAGTTAGTGTGAGTAAGCCCATGTCTGTGCTGTGCTGCACTAAGCTACATGTACAGGGCTGTCTTCAGGCCTCTGTTGCGCTGCACAAAGCTGCTGGCAGTAGGATAAACTAAGCCAGCTCCTGCTCAATACTGGCAATTAGGCCTCCTGTGAAGCCCCGCCTTTACCTAAAAGTGCAGCAAGAAGTTCTCATGTGAACTTCAGTTCAGCTTTACTGTAGAAACGATGAACAGAGTTGCTTCCTTGTAAGAAAAATCATAAAAAGTTCAAGTGAGTTAAGAGAGATTATAGGTTGTATAAGAGATTACAAGGTCTGCATGGTGTACTGTGTGTTTCTTAACATTCCAGTTCAACACTAAACCCTCAGGGCTCCCAGCATCTAAAAGGGTGTGGGATTATCTATGCTACTCTCTCCTGATCATCTTAGCTCTAATAAATAGCATTTTAAATCATACCTTATGGAGTTTAAGTGTCTTTCTTATGAGGACCAGAAAGGACTAGCACCTCTCAGTGCAAAACACGTGTTCTACAAAAATGTAAAATCTGATAATATTCTACGCTTGAAGATTAGACAAATGTCTTTTAAAAAAAAAAAACAATAGAACATTTCACATCCAGTAGTAATTATTTAGTTTGTGTCTATTTTTTTTTAGCATCTTGTTTTTTTCTAAAGTTTGGATTACAAAGATCTGAGCATGATTCTAATGGAAAACAACAACTCTCTATCACAAGTGTGGCTAAAAAAGATGGGCAGTCAGGAGTGATTTACAATTCCTCCTCCAGTTTTCCCCTGTTGTGAGGCACTCTCCTATAAAGAGACTCTAAAGGACTGTCTCATGCCTCTACAGCAAAAGTACTGAAACAGCAACTATTACTTCCATAAAACTGTGGTAGTTTTATGAAATTTCATCTGTTATTTACGATCTATGTTTTCATTCTGAGTTCCGCTCTCCATTATGATTACCCACAATAAAAATGAAGCCATAATTTGGTAGACTGTGGCTATGATTTTGTCATTTGGAAAATGATCCCAGCTCAAGCTGCTGCACTGATACGGAGTGCGCACTTGCATATCTTGTCTTAGAACAAAAAAAGAAAGCAAGTTATTTTCATCTAACTATTTCAGCACAACAGAATTATATCTTCTTGGAAATACCAAAGGACCAAAGGAGTGTCTTAGTTTTATTATAATTAATAAAGTATTAAAATAAAAAAATCCTCTTAAGGAATAAATCTGCCCTCAATAAAAGATCTGCTGATGGCCAAATAACTGGACAAGAGGAAAAATATCAATCTAATTACATTTCCTTTACATGTACACCAATTTCAGTTGCCTTGTTGTGCTTCCTTGATTGTACTATCAACTCCACTTCACTGCAGCATACGAAGCAGTAAGTTGGTAGGGAGTAAATCATGAACCAGAAAGCCTAACTTTGGCAAGTTATGCTCTTTAAGAATTGCTGTGGCTAACACAGCTAACGTAACAAAATACAAGGTAGTCAATGAACCCAATTACTCAATCCTGATTTCAGCAGCAATCCTGCAGTACTCAGGAAACCACCTGAACAGCAGTTTCCCAAGTTATGACACATGCAGGCTGACACTCGAAATGTGGTTAGAAAACACTTGCATGTGATGTGTCCTTCTTTCCTTGGGTACTTGGTGGCACTCAGTATTTAACCGTAAGCTCTTTGGAAATAAAAACTGTAGATTCTCTTTAAAAATATTCCTGAAGAAAAACTGATTAGAACTAATTTAAACTGTTGCACTGATGTTTTTCTTTTGCCAATAAAGTATCTGTTGTTCTGTGTTTTCTATAAGCAGAACCCTGAAAGAAGGCTTCTCTACTTCTCCCACTCCAGTCTAGGACAGATAACTAGTTTATACAAAACTTGCTAGAAGAAATTTTGCAAGTGGGATACCAGAAATCTTTGACATGTAATCATAATGTAAATTCCCCAAATCCTATGATTTAGGATTCTTTTATGATTGATTTAAAAATCTGCCTATGTTTTACTATGTTTTCTCTGCCACAACCGCAGATGAATGCTAGCAGCAATAACAGGCATAAGCTCTACGCAGCCCTGGGGATCTTACTGCACTGCCATTATTCTGCATTTTTAGTTTTGTAATTATTTTCATATGTTACAAATAGGTCATTATACATAACATTTCTTTAGCTCTAACACTCAAAAATTAAAATAAGATTCAGTAAAGGGCAGAAACAATTTACTCAGCATAAAAGCATGTAAGTGAAAGCATTATGCAAGGTATGATAGAATTTTTTATGTGTCTGAATCTCTTGAAAGCTTTTCTGATAAAGTGTTTTTATCTTTTAGAACAGAAAATTAGGTATATACATGCCATTTATATATTTTTAACACATTTTATGTGTCTGCTGACAGAACATACATACATCCTCTAAATACTCAAAAAGGTTTCTATAGCTACATAACGATCATTGCTACCACCAAGTGGTGTACAAGAATACAATTTTACAATTTCAAGTAATTTCCTTTATAGAACTTAGTAGTACTAATCTTTTTTTTTTCCTTCTTTTTTTTTTAATTCTGCATACTTACATTAGCAAACCAAAAAGAAAAGGAAAAAAAACAGGAAAAAAAAGAAAAGATTGCAAGGACCAAAAGCTAGGGAATTCCTGGCTCTTGTTTACTTCATACCATAGTTTTAACCCAATCCTTTGTCTCCTTAAGAAGACACAATGCCATCCCATAGAGTAAGAACTGTGATGATGAAGATTAAAATTGTTTGATTTTTCCTTGCATGAAGTCTGGTAAAAAAAGTCTCAGACAAGATACGAACATGCTCTTCCTTAACATTTATTTACACATGTAAATTTACTAGTTATTGGTATCTTTAAAATACTTATCTTAAAAAAACCAAATCCAAACACGAAAAAGTAAGGCAGCCATCTATTCAATGAGTATCACAGCCACCCACACGCACCTTGCGTAAAACACGGCTGCTTCAAAGAACAACTTATCACTTAACAGGACAGTAGCAAAGCCTTTGTTAGAAAAGTACTGAAGCAGTAAGTAGCAGACCGAAAAGACTGTAAATGAGGAAAATCAAGTCTAACCGAAAAAAAATAATAAAATTGCTCTTGCTGGCACTAGAGGTTTCAGGTATATTGAAATATACTCTAATCAGGCAATAGAAATGCTTTGAAAATACACAACTGAAGAAGTACGTATTTACTTTCGGTAGCTGTTGTGAAGGAGCTGAAACTACATTAACATATTCCCCAAACTAGATTGATTTTCAGAGCTTCTGGTCCTAACTGCAAATAAAAATGAGACTAAACATAGGTACCCATATTTACAATGGCAAGTACGTAGTCTGACCTAATTAAAAAAATACCTCACGAATCAGCTGTGAACTGAAAGGTGTTTTTTCCTGTTTTGTATAAGAACACTTTATAACTAATAAAGAACGTAGGACTTTCTTCCCTTTAAAATGAAAATGCACTTTTAAACATGTGACAGACGTAGCCATACTGACAACTGTATAGTCATGGGTTGAAGCAGACGACATCAAAATCTGCTGAAAATGTTCTGATTTATACAATGCAGAAAGTCAAATAAATTAATATTGCCAAAGAAATCGCTATTGAAGTGAGTTCATGTAACGTTTCAGAAGAGTGTGAAGAAATCTCTAAGATGACAAGTGAAAAAGGCTAAATTAAATCTTGATTCAAGCACCAACTTTTAAAATAAAAAATATTAATTGTAGCTAGCAACAGAAACAAATGAACTGATATCATGTTTGTGCATTAACATACATCAGCCTGTTACTGGCTAAATGAAGAGTTGTTAATGCTGAAGTAGGGCTTTGGTGAAAGGGCAAAGAGCAGTACATGAAGGAAAGTGCTGGAAATCATTGTGTAAACAATTACAGAAGCATCTGTCCTGTTTTTCTGTGGGCATGGAAGTGCAAGCCAGAGAGGTACATGGCAAGAGTTTTTTAAAGATAATTAATGCTAGAGAACATTTTTACAAACAGGTACTAACAACTGCGTGCAATGTAACATGCTCTAAGAGTAAACTAGGTAATAACAGTAATATTTACCGCCGGAATGGTTGAACAGCTCCCAACACTTCTGACTGATGTGATACTTTCAGTCCTTGCTCTGTGCTCAGCAATATGAATGACACTCTCTTCATTTCTAAAATACGTAAATCAATGTTTTATTCCACTAGCAAGATAAACATCCTTTGCCTTTACGAGCATCATGTTTTAGTCATCTCTTTGAGATATAATCTAAAAACTCACACAGAACATGCAAGTACTACAAACCATTTACATTTTAACACTAGTTGTTCAAAACAGCCATTTTATGAATGGAGAATTTGTTGCACAATAGCCACATGTATACCAAGCACATGAAATGAAGCTTCAGAACACTAGAAGAATATATTTCAGATTCTGCACAATGTTTTGACACGTCATTTCAGTAAAAAGCAAAAGCAGATGAGGGGGAGCATGAACTTTGTATATGCGTCCAGGTGCATGGTGGGCTGGCAAAGTCAGATTTAGAATTTCATGTACAAGGGGCTATCTGAAGGTAAGCGGGAATTTCTAAGTACATCAGGAAAGGAACTGAAAGCTAGAAAAACAGACAATACTATATATTTGACATACATTCCAAGGAGCCTGTTCTTGCTAACTTCAGCTGAATAAGCAGCAGAATAATTTGGCTTTGAGTCAGAGCATTCAAATTACAATCTTAGTCATAAAAGTTTTTTAGAAGCAGTATCTTAATATCAAGAACTCTTTCACTACCAATATTAACTGAAATAAAGAAAAAGGGAAAAAAATTCCACAATAGAAAATAAGTTGGTCTACGCATTAAACCCAAGACCTATTCTCTCATTAGATACAACTACGTGCTGGATAACTGATCTGTCACGCCTTACGTATGTAGTACCAATCACAAGACCAATAGGGACAACATTCACTGCAATGTTTTCACAATAAATTGAATTTTCAGTCTTCAATTTAAACAAGGTTAGCTGAAGACTAGTCCTTTCTGAACTACCTGAAACATTTACATTCAGTTGGGGGAGCTGCTAGACAGTAAATATGAATCTTTACCTGTCATGCATGATGTTCTCGTTTAATGCTGACAAGTCAACCAGATCAGGGCATTTGTCTTCATTCTCTTTATCACTACAGCACCCTTCTTGACCTGTCTGATTTTCGACTTCAGCAGCATTTTTGGTTATGGTTTTGTCCTTAATAAAAACAACTGCAGAACTCCCTCCATCTTCACTTAACTTCCAAAGCATAGTTTGCCCTTCAACTTCTTCTAAGGCTGAACTCAACTTTGACATATTCAGCCTTTGTGTATTTTCACTACTTTCAGTTGTGTCAGCCTCTTCATTGGTACACGTAAAGTTGTTAGAGGTTCTGCTTTCAGCGAAATCACCCGTTTCATACATGAAGTCTACATTGTTTTCTTTATCTTTTGTGAAGAAGTTGAGTTTATTTTCAGCATCTTCTACAAATTCTGATTCTGTTGTATTATCATCCTCATCAGAACCCGGTGGGTAAAGCAGTTCACCATCTTCCTCCATTTCTTTTGCGTAGCCGCTGGCAGCAATCTCTCTATCAAGACAGCACTCTCTCCTATAAAAGAAGTAAGTTTTCTTTTAATATGCTAAATCATCAAGATACAAATATGCCACATTTTGGATTAAAAATATTAATCAAACTAGACTGTAATTACCTATACTATTAACAAAGAGGATATATTCTGTTGAAACACACAGAACACCACATGATACTGCTGAACTTTAGGTAAAGTATTAATAGAATTTGACCTGAGAGAAGCAAACTTCTGCAGAAGATTATTACACCTCTATAACCAGCGTTTATTTATTTATAGGAAATTACTTTATTTTATCAGGAATACCATTTGGCTTTAAGTTCAAATGATGTTAAAACAAACAGAAGAACAAAGGGTACACTGACACACAGAGACTGATTCAAGTGTGGTAACCCTTTGGAAAACTGCTAGAATGAAATAAAACCCTTTTCACTGCAGCAGCTTCAGTCTTAAAATAAGGAAAATTACTTTTCGAAACAGACAAAAGACATTAAGAAGAAAACTTTGATCATAATAATGTTTGAAGAGGCAGTCACCATATTTACTCGCATTTTAAAAATAAATTTAAAATTGAAACCCAAATTAATCTTCAATATACTAGAACTGCCAGATACGCTTTGAGAAGAGGAAGAAACCGATTCTGATTTACTACTTGTTTCAAGTTTTGGATCAATCTCTCTTCCTTAGCTGCAAGGGGAAAGACGGAGGAGGCAGCAGCAGATTTTAAAGAGCACTTTAGCTGTTAGAAACCACTTACAGTAACTTCGAAGAAAACACCGTAGGAATGACAAACCCGTAATTTAAAATTGCACAGTTAGGCCTATTTCTTTTTATTTCTCCTACAAGCATTTTTCTCACCAAACCAACACAAATACCATAAACAGGTGAACTCAAATTCATCTGGCAGTTTCTACCTGATGTCTTTGAATGCTGGGAAGAGCTCACTCTCGTAGTTGAAGCGCTTCTTAAAGAACTCCTTAATACAGTTAACATCTCTGTCAAAATACCTGTAAAAAAAACAGAATTGCACAAACACAGAATCAAGGTAATGAAGTCTACTGCAATGACAAACTTTTAACCTATGTTTCTTGACTTTTACTGATTTTATTTTAAAATTATTTCTATTAGTGATCCCAAGACAAAAGGCCAGGGAGACAAACTGCTGCAGTAAGCATTTCTAAGCATTTCTTAACTGAACAACACCATTGTCTCTGAGAAGCAATTAATTACATATTTATTCTAAACAGACATTTCTACTCACTCATAAATCAAACTATGCTTGGAATGTTATTTGTGCTGCATGACAGCAATGGTAGAAAAAGAACCAGAAACAGGCTTATGGAAACAAGTCATGGTTGACTATTTGCTGGCATCAGCACTTGTCAGATTTGCTTTGAAAACATCATTAAATTCGAACCTACCATTCAGCATTTGCATGTGACGTTGATACCATCTGAGGGAAATCAATCATAGTGACATGGTCATCATTATCCAATATGAGATTAAATTCATTGAAATCACCATGAATCAAACCATGATTGGCAAGTTTTACAATCAGATCCATTAATTCACTGTAGACAGAGGCAGGATCTTCAACGTGGCGCACCTGGCACCTGAAAAGTTAAATAAAATGAAATATTCTGAACCTTGAAAGATGTCATTTAAAAATACAGACAAAGTACGTGGAATACATCTGACAGAATGCCAGGGTAATTCAAGCTAAAAGGGCTCTCAGGTGCAACACCCTCCTCAAAGCAGACTCAACTTTGAGATCAGACCAGATTGCTCAGGGCTTTGTCTAGCTGGGGCTTGAAAAATTACAGGGATGGAGAGACACTGTGCAACTTCCCCAAACACCCTGTGCCACGGCCTCACTGTCCTTGATTGGAGAAAATGTCTCCTTATATCCAGGCTAAATCTCATTTCAACATATGCTCATTGTATCCCATCAGGCACCGCTGTCATAATGCATTATTTAAATAATGGATCCGCAAATTTTTTATGTCTCTCCTGTTTTAAGTAATCTTATAGTCTCAGTAGGAACCAGGTCTTCCTGTATTCAAATTCAAATGCCCCACGGCATTTTCTTTTACAAAAACATATTTTCTAGACCAAGTAAGGAAACAAAAAAAAAAAAGAAAAAAGCTTAAAGTGTTCCTGAAGGTATACCTACGAAAGCAAAGTACCTTTGGAGGCAAAATACAGATCATCTGGTCTTTAGAAACAACCCAAGTAAACTGGTAGTTATCTTATTGTACTATAAACTGTCAAAAACTGGTTGGCATTTACAGTTATCATGAGATATTTTGGTCCGAATGCAGCACTACAGTATTATGAGAATGGATCGTTTGTGCAGCACAAAGAACAAACAATGGAAGTCTAGCAGCTCTGTAACAGGCTCCTGTTAAACACCTTCATACCAAAATTAATTGGTGACACTTCTCTCAGCCACAGGCCTGGATAATCAAAGGCAAATCATGCCTGACAAATTTGGTGGCCTTCTATGATGTTGCCACAGCATTGTAGATAAGGGGAGAGCAACCGACATCATCTTCGTGGACTTATGCAAAGTGTTTGACACTGTCCCGCATGACATCCTGGTCTCTAAATTGGAAAAGCATGGATTTGATGGACGGACCACTTGGTGGTAAGGAACTGGCTAGATGGCTACACTCAAAGGGTTGCAGTCTATGGCTCAATGTCGACATGGAAACCGGTGACAAATGGCGTTCCTCAGGGGTCAGTACTGGGACCAGTGCTGCTTAACATCTTGTCAGTGACACGGACAGTAGGACTGAGTGCACCCTCAGCAAGTTTGCCAATGACACCAAGCTGTGTGGCACAGCTGACACGCTGGAGGGGAAGGGATGCCATCCAGAGGGACCTTGACAGGCTTGAGAGGTGGGCCTGTAAGAACCTCATGAAGTTCAACCAGGCCAAGTGCAAGGTCCTGCCCCTGGGTCATGGCAATCCCAGGCACAAATACAGGTTGGGCGGAGAATGGCTTGACAGCAGCCCTGAGGAGAAGGACTTGGGGGTGCTGGTAGACGAGAAGCTCAACATGAGCAGGCAATGCGCACTTGCATCCCAGAAAACCAACCGCATCCTGGGCTGCATCAAAAGAAGCGTGGCCAGCATGTCGAGGGAGGTGATTCTGCCCCTCTACTCTGTTCTGGTGAGACCCCACCTGGAGTGCTGTATCCAGCTCTGGAGTCCTCAACACAAGGCGGCCACGGACCTACTAGAACAGGTCCAGCAGAGGGCCACGAAGATGATCAAAGGGCTGGAGAACCTATGCTATGAGGACAGGCTGAGAGAGTTCAGGTTGTTCAGCCTGGAGAAGAGAAGGCTCCGCTGAGACCTTATAGCGGCCTTCCAATACCTAAAGGGGGCCTACAGGAAGGATGGGGAGGGACTCTTTATCAGGGAGTGTTATGATAGGACATGGGGTAACAGCCTCAGACTGAAAGAGGGTAGATTTAGATTGTATATCAGGAAGAAATTCTTTCTGGTAAGGGTGGTGAGGCACTGGAACAGGCTGCCCAGGGAAGCTGTCAATGTCCCATCCCTGGAGGTGTTCAAGGCCAGGCTGGATGGGGCTTTGAGCAGCCTGGTCTAGTGGGAGGTGTCCCTGCCCATGGCAGGGGGGTTGGAACTAGATGATCTTTAAGGTCCCTTCCAACCCGAACCATTCTGTGATTCTGTGATCATAAGATGTCCTGCTAGCTCGTTGAATTTGGAAGTCATGTTAACTGGTATCTTCTGAGATCAGAATCTCAGGTGCCAGGGAGCACGGGTAAGGGCTGGAGCAAGGAAGATGTACCCTTGGTGGAAGCGCATCAGTTCAGGGAATACTTCAGCAAACTGGGCATACAAAAGTCCACTGACCCTGATGGGATGTACCCCAAGCACTGAGATAGGTGGCAGGTGTCATTGCACAGCTACTTTTGATAATCGCTGACCAATCATGGCAATTGGGAGAAGTATATGAAGACTGGAGAAAGGCAACGTCACTCCCACCTTCAAGAAGGGCAAGAAGAAGGATCCAGGCAACTATAGGCTGGGCAGCCTCACCATGAGCCCTGGGAAGGTGATGGAGCTGCTAATCCTGGAAACCACTGTCAGGCACATTAGGGACAGAAAAATAATCCAGAGTAGTCAACTTCACCATGGAAGTCATGCTTGACCAACTTGATAAACTTATGTAATGAAGTGACTGGCCTGCTAGATGCGGGGAGAGCAGTGGGTATTATCTGCCTGGACTTCAGTAACCTGACACTGTCTCCTGTAAGGTTCTCATAGAGAAGCTGCTGATGTACAGTCTGGATGTCCAGACACTGAGGTGGTTTGAAAATTGCCTGAATGGCTGTGCACAAAGTCTCACTGGAGGCCAGTGACTAGCAGTGTACCCCAGCAATCAAAAGTGGTTACAGTGCTGTTTAACATCTTCATTAATGAGCTGGACAACGGGGCAGAATTTGCAGATGACAGCAGTGTTGCTGATACGCCAGAGGGTTGTGCTGCCATTCAGAGGGAACTCAACAAGCTGAAGAAATGGGCCAGCATGAACCTCATCAAATTCAATGAGCAGTGCAAAGTCCTGCTTATTGGGAAGGAACAACCTCATACATCAGTACACACTGGGTGTCACCCACCTGGAAAGCAGCTTGGTAGAAAAGGACCTGGAGGTCTTGGTGGTTACCAAGTTGAGCATGAGCCACCAATGTGTCCTCGCTGCAAAGGCGGCTAATGATATCCTGGGCTGCATTAGCCAAAGCATTGCCAGCAGGTTGAGGGAGGTGATTATTCACATGTGGTGAGGGCATACTCTGCACACTTGGAGTACTGTGTCCAGTTCTGGCCTGCCCAGTACAAGAGAAACATGGACATACTGGGGAGAGTCCAATGAAGGGCCACAAGGATGATTACGGGATTGTAGCATGTGAAAAGGCTGAGACCTGGAACTGTTCAGCTTGGAGAAGAGAAGGCGGCTCGGGGGGATCTCATCAAAGTATATAAATACTTGAAGGGAGGGTGCAAAGAGGACAGAGCCAGGCTTTTTTCAGTGATGCCCAGTGACAGGACAAGAGCCAATGGGCAAAAACAGAAACACGGGACAGTGCTTGAACATGAGCATTTTTGTCGCTGTGAGAGTGACTGAGCACTGGCACACACTGCCCAAAGAAGTTGTGGAGTCTCCCTCTTCAGAGATATTCAAAAGTCATTTGTACGTTGTCCTTGACAACTAGCTCTGAGTGGCCCTGCTCAAGCAGGGAAGTCAGACTAGCTGACCTCCAGAGGTCCCTTCCAATTTCAACCGTTCTGTGATTCTGTGACAAGTGAAATAAAGTAGCAGACTAGGAGAACTAAGTCCAATTTGGCAGGAACTTTGGAGAGCCCTGTACTTGTCAAAGAGAGCATAACAATTGTTTACCTTAAGTCACCAACTCCGCACCAGTTTTTCAACTCAGGCAATGGACAACAGCGAAACTGGGAACAGGCTATAGGTGGCCCTGCCTGAGCAGCATGTTTGGGCCAAATAACTGCTAGAGGTGCCTTCCAACCTCAACTATTGGGAGATTCTTTGATTTGGCATATTTGAAATAATTTTCATCCACTGCCTATCTCCTTCAGGTTAGAATCACGAAACAGGGAGAGTATGATAAACTTCCACTGCCGATGTCCACATGGAACTTTAAGCGCTCCATGTACATGATGGATATGGAATTATTTAAAAATGAAGGTGGGGAGACAGAATATAATGAACTCTTCCCTGTTAAGTCTTCAAATACTATGCTTTGGAATAACTCCTTTGTTATTAAACTGCCCACTTTACATGTTGTCGGCATGGACTGTTTTGTTCTAGAACTTTAAATCTCTAGGTTATTCTACCTTATATCGAGTATACAGGCTTTTTGCATTCTGCTCTGCAAACAAAACAAACCATCCCTTCATGCACAAACTTCAATGATATGTAGCGTTTCTAATGTTGAACAACTGAAGCAAAGTAACCTTCCTTGAAGAAGCAAAACCAGATTATACATGGTATTCTGTATAAACAGACCAGAAGTTCTAAAACAGTGAGTCATAATCTTACCCGAGTTAACAAAGCAAGGATCATGAACTGGAGCTCAGAACATGAAGGATATTATATTCAATATTGTATATATCCAATAAAATACAGAATACACAATTTCTGTGTAGAAACTAGTACTAACTAGTAACTAAGAATTAACAACTGTAGCAATACTAACACATTGCTCTTTTGATGTATTCCTTACTTTAAAAATTAGTCTATTTAACCAGTCTGTGGACTAAGAACGTAACAATTCCTCTGAATGAAGACATAAGAGAAGCAAGACTATAACTAAGCAGACTGCTAGTGAGTGTACGCCAAAGAGTATTGCTCAGCATTAAGTCAGAATTCACTAACATGATGATGAAAAAGCCTAACCCTGTTACCTTACTGAATCTAACACTGTTAGGATTTCTATAACACAGAGATTTCAAGCTTCAGTACTTACAAAGGATAGCCATCAATAAGTTCCATAACAACTGCATGCCTGTTGTAGTCTACAGGTTTTGGAACAGGAAATTTTCTGTCATGTAAAGCCTGGAAAGAGACAACACACTGAAGAATTAAAATTAAATAGTTATGAAAACATTACATACATTGTCAAACTGATGTCTAAGACAAGCACTAAATATTATTGTTGACGTTACTCAAATGCTAACTGCATACATCAAATCACGTGCTTAAGAAGGAAGACAGCATAACAGCCATTTCAACTTTCACTACAAAAACAAGTAAAACTTTTAAATTTAGACATGAAGCGCACTGCTGTATTGTCTTTAGTTTAATTATTGTGCATCTGGAAGAAAACCACAAGAGAATGGAAACATGATTGACTCATACCTGGTCTGCTACCCCAAGTAATCAAGAGTAGGTAACAGAGAATAGGGTGTCAGGCATTAGAAAAAAATTCCACACTAAGTTGCTTCCAATAAAGTTCTGCCTGACTAGTTAACCTATACTCAGTTGCTCTAATACAAAAGTTTATTCTCAAATATCAATAACCAGCATTACAGCACACTAAAGATTAACCAAAGGTAAGTCATAATATTTTGAAGCTCTCTGGTTTGCCTTTTTTAACGTAAATTTAGTCATTCACTTGACCCACTCAACTTCTTTATGGGTTCATTCCCTTTTTACTCATTCTCTTGTCGACAGTGAATTTTTCCAAGATAGAATTCTAAGTTGAAGCAACATAAATACAGCTTTTGTTACTTAAATATTACACTATTACCACTTTTCAGCACACAATTAATCCTCCCCCAACATTCTTGTCAGGGAAATTGACACCCACAATTTTATGTCTACAAGTCCTGACCACATAATGCTTCACCAGTTGGATCAGCTAGACCAAAACAGAGGTTTTAAATTATGTTAACAGTTTTTTCTCTCTGTGTCGAGGCCACTGGTAGAACCTATCAAGGTTTGTTAAGAGAAACAAGAAAATACTATTTAATGTATATAGTAATGTTGAATAGCACAAAAGAAGGCAAAACTAGTTTTTTTTTACAAATAATTATTTTTCCACTATCAACTTTATTATCAATTACTAGATAACATCTGGAATTTTTTTAAAGCAGGTCAAAAAATATGGAACTCTGCAAACAGGAATATATGCTTGGAAATTAAATCTTTTTCCACAATATAGAACAAAGTGTGTCTTTTCAGATTAGAATACCAGTCTGGACTGAAAGATTTCCCTCAACAGCACAGCAACAACTGAAAAAATAAATAAGTGAATTAAAAAAAAAAATATTCTTATAAGTAACTGTAATTCCTTACTTTTAAAGGTGTTTTTGCAAGCTTATGCAATAACTTTCAAAGGAAAACCAGCAGAACTGGTGATATATAAATTATCTATCCATGAATAACAATGTCAATTTACAATTCTCCCATGACACCTGCTTCTGTTCTGCATGACTTCCATGGCAAAGCTTCATTTTGTCACTGGAAAGCATACAAAACACATAGCATTGAAATTCTCTGAAATGTATACTTTAAGTCCATTAGGGGAAAAAAAAAGTGTAAAACCTACCAGCACTGCAAACAGAAACTGATGAAAAGACTGTCTGAAAATATGTTCCAGTCTACTATGTCATTGCTGATACTGTGTGAATGGCCACCTACCTTCATATAGGCAAACTCCTTCATTGCTGCTAGCCGGGATAAATACAGCCATGACATTTTATGCCTGTGCTTGTGGTAGTCACGTTTATTTTTCAGACTGCGAAAGGAAGTTCTTCCAAGCCTATGTAATTTCAATGCGAACTGTTGCTCCTCTTCGTTTGCAACAATATAGATATCTAGAAGACATAATAATGACACCAATTGAATAAATTATATCTAACAAGCTAGTATCTAATGAAAAAGTGCAGTAATAAGTTTGTTATTTCACTTCTCACAATTACTATTTCTGGCATAGAAAGTCCTACTACAATTAGTAAAGACAGATAAAATTACATATTGTGTGTTAGAGACTTGAACAAGAAGAAATTATTGTAAAGAGATCACGGTACTCCATTAGAAGAAATACTGATGGGATCCGAGACATCTTTCAGAGTAGGAGATCTTAAGATTCCTATATTCATGTTAACATCTCATGCTACCTGCACAGCAAAGAACAAATACAAGCTATCCTGGCAAAATATCTAGGGCAGATGCTGGTGTTCTTAATCACACTCTGGAAAAGCCTTCTTCTTTCTATTGAGTGGACAGACAACCCAAGGGACCAGCTTCTTAATTTACAGTGTTAACAAATAGCCTATGTTTCATTTCTACCGTTTGTCCCCAACAATACCCTTCTCATTGTTCAATTACACAAGTTACATTCTGTGTCAAATTACAATATACATGAACGTAAGAGGAACCAAGGTAGTACTCCGATAGATTTGAGACTATTTTACTTTACTTATTTCTAAGTGGTATGAAAAAAAAGTAATCATCTTTTTTGCTAAAATAGTTCAAAACTCTTCACAAAGCGTGAACAAACAGCATCTGCCTACAAAGTACTGTTTTAAGTGACAAACCAAGAATCAGACAAAATGGTCAAAGTAGAATAACACTCTTGTGAAAAAATATTCAAATGCAGCCAGAAGCCTCACATGGCATTTCAACAAGTGACCCATAAGTCTTGGTGTTTGACAGATTAACTGACATGACTATCCAGAGGAAAACTTACCTAGTTTCTAGCAAAATATTTGGAACATTACAGCTGTGTTTGATTAAAAAAAATTACTGAAAATGTTTTTTACACTTACCTGATTCTTTGCCAACACCCATCTGGTTTCCAACAGAATTTATGACTTGTCGGGAAGATAGAGTTTTCAAAGCAAGGTAATCATATCCTGCATTAGTTAACCGATAACCCTGGACAGCTAGGCAAGAATAAAATATAAAACATTTCATTTTTCATTATGTAATACATTACATTTAAAGTAAGTATCAATTTAGCCTTGTTTCTTGTTTCAGCATACAGTACACAACACCGAAGTAGTATTTCACCTGTTGGGTAATATCAGCCCAATCTGACAGAATGGTAAAGATGTTTAAATTCCTGCAAGTTTTATGAAAACTGACAACTGGGCAAAAGACAGACATGCTGCTAGCCCCTCTCTAATAGAGGCAATGTCAGTACTTTAAATACCCTGGGAAAACCCAAGGAGCATTTTGGAAGATACACATGTAGGGATCTCAGATTGTTGTGATGATCTGAAGAACTGGGACAAAAAGGATAGGAATTTCCTGTAGACTCCTACAGTATGTTTACAAAGCCAGATGCAACTAAAAGGCTGAAGGAAATGGGGAAAGGCCTGCACAACTACTATTTATCACATGACAGGGAAGAAAAACTACTTTAGTAGCTGTTTCTGAGGGGGTGAAACTGTCATGGCTTTTGCAGTCTGCTCCAGTTTCTGCACTATAAGACTCTAACTCATCTGGGTTGATCCACAGAATCACAGAATGGTTACAGTTGGAAGGGACCTTAAAAGATTATCCTGTTCCAACCCCCCTGCCCTGGGCAGGGACACCTCCCACTAGACCAGGCTGCTCAAAGCCCCATCCAGCCTGGCCTTGAACACGTCCAGGGATGGGGCAGCCACAGCTTCCCTGGGCAGCCTGTTCCAGTGCCTCACCACCCTTACCAGAAAGAACTTCTTCCTGATAACTAATCTAAATCTCCCATCTTTCACTTTAGAACCATTACCCCTCGTCCTATCACTACACTCCCTGATAAAGAGTCCCTCCTCATCTTTCCTGTAGGCCCCGTTTAAGTACTGGAAGGCTGCAATAAGGTCTCAGCAGAGCCTTCTCTTCTTCAGGCTGAACAACAGCACTCTCAGCCTGTCTTTACTGGAGAGGTGCTCCAGCCCTCTGATCATCTTTGTGGCTCTCCTCTGGACTCGCTCCAACCAGTCCATGTTCTTCTTACATTGTGGGTTCCAGAACTGGAGCACTGCTGTATGCATTATATTAACTAATGATTCTTTTATTTTACTTTGGTGACTGAGCAAAAAAGAAAGTTAAGTCTTCATCTCTTTTCTGCCTTTCATTTTTAATAGAATTGTCTAGATTGGAAGGGACCTTTAAGATCATTGAGTCCAACCATCAACCTAACACTGACAAAACCACCACTAAACCACATCCCTAAGCACCACGTCTACCCGTCTTTTAAGTACCTCCAGGGATGGCGATTCCACCACTTTCCTGGGCAGCCTGTTCCAATGTTTGACAACCCTTTTGATGAAGAAATTTTTCTTAATATCCAATCTAAACCTCCCCTGGCGTAACTTGAGGCCATTTCCTCTTGACCTATCGCTTGTTACTTGGAAGAGGAGAGTGACCCCAAGCAACAATCTTTACAGGCATGAGCAGCTCAGCAGACAACTACAGCATTTGGTGCTGCACAAATACATATTCCCAAGTTAGGTCCAAGAGAAGTTAAGGCTAGAAAGTGCTCTGGATGCTCACACATTTCAACCTGTGGTATTTCTCCAAGTAACATTATGATGCATTGGGGAGAGAATGAGAGAGGGAGCCCAACACAAAATTCAAACTCACTTTTAGTTCGTTCATAAGCTAGAAGTTTGTGCTTCACCAACTCTCTCAAAATTTTATTACATCCACCATGTTTAAGGCTGGCAATGGAAGCAATTAAGCTAGCAGGAACTATTTCATGGTTCTTCATGCCCATTTCCACCTAAAAGAGTAAATAAAAATAGACTTGTTAGCCCCTGTGTTCAACAATGAAATAATACCACATCCCACTTGAGACTAAAATCAGTTGTCACGGGTGCGTTATTGCTTTTTATGATTTAATCAAACCTTTTAATATGCATCATTGCCCCTTAACAGCCTTTATATAATTCAGCCTTGAAAATTCTACAGTACTGGCCAAAAGATGAATGGCTAAGTACATTTCAGTCTCAAAAGTGGACAAGGGAGCTGTTCCACATTTTTAACATGAGAGTCTCTTCTCATAATTACCCAGCCATGGCTCAATTTGCCTTCCCACCAGTACTTCTGCTGTCAGTACAGTCAGACAGCTCAACTGGCGAGGCCTGCATTTACCACGCAGCTTGCCACGGCAGCACGCCGCGCCCTGGGAAACCTCTGCTTGCTCCTCGTTAGACTGGGTGCCACAAGTTACCGGCACGCGTGGAAAAACTGGTGAGGGCACCTTACTGGGCGGCCACCACCGGAGCAGCCCCAGCGACCGCCCTGCCAAGGATCCCTCCGAGGAGGCGGGCTGAAGGCACGCACAGCACGACTTGGGCCCTCCCCACCGGGACACACCAACACCGGACCTGAGGGGAGCCAGCGAAAACAGGAGCAGGTCCCACCCCCCTGGAGCCTTTCTTCCGCTGCCGTCTGCGACGCAACCAACCCGGTCCCCCATCCGCGCACGGACCCTGCCCGACTCCGCTTAGCTAACCGACCACGCGGAATGCCATGCGCACGGCTGGATGCGCAGGCCTCCCCCCCTCTCCTGCGCCCCCAGCCGGCCTCCCCCCCGCCTCACCGCTGTCAGGACCCTGAAGTGCTCCCTGGAGAGGTACCGAAGCATCACCACGTTCAGCTTCCCCATGACCGCTGCGGCCGGTACGCGCCAGCGGCGCGAAGAGCCGTCGGAGTCCGGCGAGGAGCACAGCTAGGCCACTCCACTCCTGCGGAAACGCGCCAGCAGCGCGACCTTCCTCACACGCATGCGCAGAGCTCTCGGCAGGGCGGCAGCGAGCACCGCCCAGGCCGGAGTGCTGCGCGTTTGGGTCCTGGCAGCTGCATACAAGCTCGTGTCGTCGGCCGGATCTTTGCGCGCTTCATTCGTCACTGAGTCGTTATCGACTGGAAAATGATACAGAACAAGCCTCTGCGCCGTAACTGGCTCTACCTCTCTCCGTACTGCGAATTAGCCAAGTTGGGTGGTTTGTGCATCTGCCAAGACCGACTCCCTCGAAGAAACCACTCTTGGGAGAGGCGGGGAGAGCACCCGCCTCGCCCCGCGGCGGCGCCAGCACGAACGACCTAGCGCCACTCCGACGTCACCCCCCGCCCCGCGCGCCCGCCCGGCGCCCGCGCAGAAGGCGGGCAGGGGGGCGCTGTGAGGCCCTCCGTGCCTCGGCGCCATGTTGGCCCGCTACCCGCCCTGCGCCTTGATCCCGGGGCGGGGGTGGAGGACCTGGTTTCACCTTCCAGGGGTGTGTTGCGCCCGTGGGCCGTGACTTGCAGACCCTTCTGCGAATTCCTTTTTTTTTTCTATCATACGTGGTAGTAGGGCTGAAAGAGGTAGAAATAGTGATGGGAGGGGAAAAAGACCCCCAAACCTACTCACTGGGGACGGTTCTTCCCCACGCAGCCCCTTTGAGGAAGAGGCGTTAGGCTGAACTCCCGTTTACCAACTGAGAAAGGAAGTGCATTTACTGGTTTGTTTGTAACTGTTCTACGTTGTGTGCTGGGGTGACAGGTTAATTGCATCTTGTAACTGCAATGAGAAATCAGCCACCTTTTCCTCAGTTCCTTTGTAGTATAACTACTTGTGGTGAAAAGACTTCTGATGAACTTTTTGTCTACTGCATATTCCCTGTTCTTTCTCAAGGCCTTTGAGAAAAGGTACCATTCTGTTGACTTAAACCAGTAAAACCTTGATACTTTTTTAATTTTCAGAACTTAAACATTGCTATAAAATTTGGCTGCTTCCCCCTTCTTTTTTTCTTTTCTTTTTTGAAGCATTTCTGACATGACAAGTCAGATACCACTTACTAATCAAGTATCTTTGAGAAAAGTTTTTAGAATCATACCAAGATATGCTCTTTTATCCGCAAGATATTCTCTTCAGAAGGGATAGGCAAGGAGGGAGAGGTGGGGGTGTGGCTCTGTACATTAGGGAATGTTTTGATTGCATAGAGCTAGATTCCAGTGATGACAAACTCGAGTGTTTATGGGTAAGGATGAAGAGGAAGGGAAACAAGGGAGATCTTGTGCTGGGAGTATGCTATAGACCACCCAACCAAGATGAGGAGACAGATAAAGTATTCTATAAGCAGCTGGCTGAAGTCTCGCAATCGCCAGCCGTTGTTCTGGTTGGGGACTTCAACCTGCCGGGTATGTGCTGGAAATATAACACAGCAGAGAGCAGACAGGCTATGAGGTTCCTCGAGTGCATGGAAGATAACTTCCTGACACAACTGGTAGGTGAGCCGACCAGGGGAGGTGCCTTGCTAGACCTGCTGTTCACAAACAGAAGGACTAGTGGGAGATGTGGTGGTCAGAGGCCGTTTTGGGTTTAGTGATCATGAAATGGTCAAGTTTTCAATTCGTAGTGATGTAAGGAGCGGGGTTAGCAAAACCTCCACCTTGGACTTCCAGAGGGTGGACTTTGGCTTGTTCAGAACAGTGGTTGAGGGAGTCCCTTAGGAGATAGTCCTGAAGGGCAGAGAGGTCCAGGGAGGCTGGATGCCCTTCAAGACGGAAATCTTAAAGACCCAGGAGCAGGCTGTCCCCTGTTGTCACAAGATTAAAGGGTGGGGAAAATGGCCAGCCTGGATGAAAAAGGAACTTCTGATGGGACGTAGGAATAAAAGGAGGGTTCACCACCTTTGGAAGAAGGGACAGGCAACTCAGGAGGAGTACAGAGATCTCGTTAGGTTATACAGAGAGAAAATTAGGAAGGCAAAAGCCCAGCTGGAGCTCAACTTGGCCGCTAAAGTAAAGGATAACAAAAAAAGGTTTTATAAATAAATCAACAAAAAGACAGCCAGGGAGAATCTCCATCCCTTACTGGATGCGGGGGGAAAGTTGCAACCAATGACAAGGAAAAGGCTGAGATACTTAATGCCTATTTTGCCTCTGTCTTCAATAGTCAGACCAGCTATCCCCAGGGTGCTCAGCCTCCTGAGCTGGAAGATGAGGATGGAGAGCAGAACAACCCACCCATAATCCAGGAGGAAGTAGTCAATGATCTGCTTCTGCACCTAGACACACGTAAGTCTATGGGGCCAGATGGGATTCACCCAGGAGTACTCAGGGAGCTGGCGGGAGAGCTCACCAAGCCTCTCTCCATCATTTATCAACAATCCTGGCCAACAGGGGAGGTACCAGATGACTGGGTGGCTAATGTGACACCCATCTACAAGTAGGGTCGGAAGGAGGATCTGGGGAACTACAGGCCTGTCAGCCGGACTTCGGTACCAGGAGAGATCATGGAGAGGATCATCTTGAAAAAAGAATGTTCTCTAGAAGTCTGCACTGATGTAACAAAACTAACGAGGACTGTAAAAATGTGATTATTCTTGACTGGTCATATACTTCTAAGGTTGTGTTGCCTTTATTGTGAAGAATATGCATAGCAAAATTGCATTTTTGATATTTTTAAACTTGGACTTGTATATGTGTGTATATGTGTATGAATGATCAGAGTGGGGACAGAAAAAACACCCTGGTGTTTGTAAAAACTTTTCTAATGAATAGCAGGGTCTTTGCCAGGTGCAGAAATGCTGCACATTCCTTCTGAAGGTAGTTTTATAAATCCCCCAAAGCTCTAGTTGAATGTAAGGTTTGAACAGTGCAGTTCATATAGTAGACTCTTTCATAGCAGTTTTGGAAAACTGCTGTTCTCAAGACAGATACGAATGCTTATGGGTTTATTGCTGCAGGTGTCCCTTTTCAAATGAAAATTAGTAATAACTCTTTAGGGGATAGATTGTTGTAGTGTTACAGTTTCTAGTTTAGGTAACTGTTAACATGTCTTGAATTACTAAAAAGAGAAAAAGTGATTACTGTATGTATAAGGAGCCCTTAGTGATCACTGGATTTTACTTACATGTTTATACCTGGAATTTTACATCAGCATTTGGCATTTGTTAAGGAAGTGTTTCGTCACTTCATGAACCTTAGTTGGTGGTCACACAGCTCACTTCACGTCGAGAGTTGTAGCTCATCCAGTACGTGTGAGGTCCAGCTGTATTCCCTCGTTATGGCTGAAAATAGCCTCCTGGAAGACTGTTAAAGCAGGGGAGTATATGTTTTCAGAGTAAGTAATATGGGAACTTTTCAATTCTAATTAAATGACTTTGAATGTTTAACACACTTAACTTTTTCCCAGAGTCAGCTATTCAGACTCTTTATTGTTAAAAACTGTAGGACTCACAAAGCACACCATTATTTTAATGCTTATGGCAAGTAGTGTGGGAAACTTAGTGCTCATGAAGTATATTAGTCAGGGTTTCTTTCCACCAGAGTGCAAGCTTCCCTGCTCTGCCTTATTGTGGTGATATTGATCTAAGTAGCAGGGGTAAGCTTAAAGTCTGAAAGCCTGGCTCATTTTCTGAGCTATTTTATGGTGTTTGCTGAGACACTTCTAACAAAAGTCTTAAATATAATAGTATGTTGAGGAGCATTAAAATGCAGTCTCAGTCTTGCAGGTAACAGCCCCTTTGTGGAGCCTACTGCATATTGGATGATGCTAACTTAGGGTGTGTAGTAGTCAGAGCGAGGTACAAGTTGATGTCATTCATTGAAATTGTGTGTATGTTATCAACTGTTTTCTGAGTAGTTTCTAATGGTTCTGTAAGAAAAATGCTGGAATCATCTGATGGTTTGTGTACCTTTAGGAGGGTAGTAATTTTTCTTTGTCATTGAAATTACTGCTTAGCTTTCCAAAAAGGAAGGAGCATTTTCTTGATTTGATTGCTATCCTATAGTAGACATGGGTGCAGAGGGAGTTATTCTGTCAGACTGCCTTGTTGAGAGCTCTGATGTATGAGTTAGAAGGGAAAAGACTGGAAGAAGCCTCAATATTACTTTCCTTGTTTGATCAAGGTGCGGGGAGAATTTCAAGCTAGTGTGGTTTTGTTCAGATTTGGAATAAAACAAAGGGAAAAAATGGAAATAGAGCTGTGTCCTGGACATGGGAAAGTGGCTGGCTGTGATGGAGTGAGAACTGTGCAAACGTTACTGTGAAACCTTAAAGTAGGAGCTGTCATTCTCTGGTTTGCAGGTTCCCTGCATGCCCACCAATTACGTTGTTAGTGGTTGGATGAAAGGCGTAAAATGAGTTCCCTTCTAGACCCTAAGTCTACCCTAAGTAGAATTCCAGAGAGGCAGTATGAAATA
The DNA here is from genome assembly GCF_963924245.1 of Chroicocephalus ridibundus. Taxonomy (NCBI): domain Eukaryota; kingdom Metazoa; phylum Chordata; class Aves; order Charadriiformes; family Laridae; genus Chroicocephalus; species Chroicocephalus ridibundus. The sequence continues at coordinate 28,771,953 of NC_086316.1, read as the reverse complement.
TGAAAGGAGCCTAGCAGTGTATTTCTGAAGCAGTAAGGACTTGGTTGAC